>NC_134776.1:19145000-20395000 GCF_050436995.1 Anticarsia gemmatalis | reverse complement strand
TTCTCTCTTAGAATACAGTGATAAACACGTAACTTCAAAGCAGCAATGTATTGTAAAGTGACCATCAATTTGACGTACACTAGCTCTCAACTGAGATACGTGATAAGCCCGCATATAGAATTCTGACAGAATTGTTTTCAAATGTTTGAAAACAATGCTGTCATTGATCTATAAGATCCGCTATTAGACAAATCCGTAAGCCTTTAATACTGACCCATAGACTGCTTTTTGTCAACTTGGCCACGTGTGTACTGGTAACAATGTAGACACGGTACATCTCCGCCAACCTTGCGGTCCATCGCAACCATGAAATGGACCTGTAAACCATTTTGTTCCGGTTACTAGTACAATAAGTTGTCTTTTAGTAAGTAATACATAGGCCTACCGACCTCCGAGGCAACAACACCTTTGAACACGTGAGTGACTGTTACAATATTTAATACTAATATTTTTAATTCAAGCGAGGTTCGTGAATTTCTTGCTAGCACTTCTCATAAGGCTCTATCCCCTTTTCGCACTAGTGGCAAATTCAGTAATTGTAACGACTATCATCAGTGTTAAATGAATTGATATTAAAATGGATATATATTCATTTCGAAATTAACTCTACCACTTATGCTTTCCTGCTAAAACCACTGACTGATTTACAAACTTAGACTATAGATAAAAAGCCCTCTAACTATATCTAGTCCACACGGACAGAGTCGCGGGTAATTGCTAATGATGTAGTTATTTACAAAATTATTCTTCCGCATCGTTCTTAAATATTTAATGTACCATAGACCTTAGGGTAAATTTGATGAAAGATATAAGCAAATAATTCACCTAAAAAGCTAGCGATAAAACAAATTATCCGTATTTGGTAGTATACCACTATCTTCTTCTTCTTAATAATATTGTATCGTTCAGAATATTAGGAAAAAATTATTGATATTAAACATACCCATTTTAATTTTAAACTAAGCCCTGTATTCAAAGGTAAGAGCAAAAATTAAATAATTATGAATATAATGCAAGTTAAATTGGAACATTTAACTTACATTCTTTAACTATTGAAAGACTAAGAAATTAAGAAGCAGAGTACGTTAAACGACTATTTATTGCGCTCACTAGTCGGTTAGCGATCAGAGAGTTAAGCAATTTTTGGCGCGGACAACTCATAGGTTATTGGCCGCTTAGTTTAATTTAGATTTTAGCATCTTCATTCTTCAATACTTAAAAAGCAGGAAATAATCGGTAACAATGATGTCTATTAACAGTTGCTAAACAACTTATTTAAGAAATTTTAACACTAGTTTGTCTACTGCAGTCCTACAGCGTAGTAGAGATCCTAGGTTCGCAGCTATCCGACAAAATTGAGAAGGCTTATGTAGCTGATGGTGGCCAGTCTAATTCATCTACTTTATTTTGGAAATACACAGCAATATTAATTACAGTTAAGACAAATCGTCAATGCCAGACACTATTAATTAACAAGACAATAACTATTCGATAAAAAAATAATTTATAGATTATACTCCTTAAGGTCACAACAGACGTATTGGAACGGAAATAGTCTCCGCCACGCCATTCTTCCTTGCCGTCAAACGACTAACCGTCAGCAGCTCGAGTTAGTACGGTGACGATCCCTTTCCCAACCGACTCTTGCTATGAGCGTTAACTACCGTCCAAAGAAGCTGTTACATTATTATTTACAATCACGTGCCAAGATATAAAGAATCAACACAGTCTGAATTTCAAGGTACATTAGCAATATAACGTAGCCCTATTGTACCTTACAATAATTAACATATTATTACCATCACAAACGATTCGTCAAATAAACATGATTTAAAAAACATCTTATTTTTATTATGGAGGTCACTTTGTGAATGTGAATGGAGCAAAAGTTTGCAGGGAACATAGCTTATAGTGTTCTTTGGATCTGCCTGCTACCGTGGAAAAAGCCGTTATCTATACTAATATTATAAAGTTGAAGAGTTTGTTTGTTTGTTTGAACGCGCTAATCTCAGGAACTACTTCTCCGATTTGAAATTTTTTTCTTTGTTAGATAGCCCATTTATCGACGAAGGATATAGGCTATATACCATCACGCTACGACCAATAGGAGCAGAGCAGCAGTAAAAAATGTTACAAAAACGGGGAAAATTTTGATTAATTCTCTCTTATGTGACGCAAGCGAAGTTGCGCGGGTCAGCTAGTTTTATATGTGTCTCTGTACCTCGATTCTCTACCACTATCGACTACCGACAACCGGCTAGCTATCGACATTTGACATTTAGAATGTACTGCCAAAATGTTTCCGACGACACCCGTCAGAGGCGATGATCAGATTTTCATACAAAATTTCTCGATGACAGTTCGGTTGTCGGTAGTCGATAGTAGTAGAGAATTGAGCTACTGTTCATATGACAGACAAAATATTCATAGATATTACTGAAACAAGAACTGAAAATAATATTCATTTCATGGGCTAGAGGTTTAGGCACGTGTCTTCTCCAACAATGAGCAAAGAGTTCCCCACGCTAGTCAAGCGCGGATTTATAGCTTAGCATTTTTTTGTTTTAGTTTTAGTTTCGTCTTTTAGAATTCTTCCAGAAACTTTCAGGCATGTAAGGGTCAAGTGATGTTAACAATGTTATCTATACTATAATATTGTAAAGCTGAAGAGTTTGTTTGTTTGAACGCGCTAATCTCAGGATCTACTGGTCCGATTTAATAAAAATCTTTCAATGTTAGATACTCGTAGTCCATTTACCGAGGAAGGCTAGAGGCTACATATCATCACGCTACGACCAATAGAAGCAGAGTACAAGTAAAAAATGTTACAAAAACGGAGAAAAAAATTACCCATTCTCTAGCTCGTTTATCATACTTCTAAAAGTAAGTGTGAGTAGTGTCGTAAACATGCTAACTCGCCTTAGTTTTAATAAAATGTTTATAGTATTAAAAATGCGTTATCAAAACGCGTATTCAACGCTTGTCATGTAAACAGGCTTTGCGGGCTTTTCACGTATCTCAGATGACAAATTGTGTATGTCAAATTGATGATCACTTTTCAGTACAGTGCTGCTTTGACGTAAATTGTTTATCACTGTAATCTAAGAGAGGACACAATGTACAGCACAGTGGCTATTCAATAGTTGTCAACTAAGTAACGTGATAATCCCCTGAAGCTGTGCGTCTGTGCGAACTTAACCCTCTTATTCATAAACACACTATAAACCTATTTTAGTTAAAGAACTACTACAATTTGTTTTTTCTTTTTCATTTCGCTAAGGAGAGAAAGAAATAAAACTCTGTACGAGCCTTTCATAACTTCATATATTTTTATGAATAAGAGGGTTAGTGATTTTTTAGTAAATTAGTGATTTGCCTTACGTTTTAAACCCAAGTGGTATAACATAATCTTTCACATTACAAGCACGTGGAAGGCCACGCGTTCAATTAATGCCTTTTCTTTTCGGTTATTACCAAGAACGAAGCACATCGATTGTGTTTTGGTAATGAAACACAGCACCAAGTTGTCTATCTTATTGTTATTTCACTCTTATACCACGTGTCAAGATTGTCATGATTGGTTATTACTGAAGTTACAAGACTTAAATACACTTGTTTTAACGTCTTACTCGTTCGTTTCATAACTAGCGAACCTTTAAGACATGGTACTGCATGAACTCGGAACTCAATTGCAGTTCAATACTCGATTTTTTGTTTGTTTTAAATTGTAGTAGTAGTAGTAGTATAGAATAGTAGTAGTTCGGTGGTTGGCTGCAAGTCAAATTAGATAATATATAAAAATTCTAAAAGACACATACTTAAATATTATTGAAATACGACATAGTGACGACATAGTTTCGTTAATTGGTCAGAATCAAAAAGTGGCAAATGTAATTTTGTAATATTTTTAATGCATACTATGAGCATATTGGATGAACCTTTTACGAGTACAAGTTTAAAAATATTTTTGCTTACTAAATAAATATTTAACTACTTTATTTTCATAAAAACTCATTAACCAATAGGCACACTAAAGATTCTCGCGTGAATCACTTCTATTGGGGAAAACCTTCCCGTCCATATGGCGAGGGTCTTTGTTTTATAATATGTAGTGATGATAAACAACATTTATTCCACAGAAAATCACGTGCAGTTTCGCTGAAGATGTAAAGATTATAAACTGGAATAAGCATGGCCATCATCAATGTGGTCAACGGAGCGGTGCCGAGTCATTGGGAGCAATCCGCCCATATATACAGACAGGTATTTCTATATATATCTCTATTATTTATATATCTATTACAACTGTACATGTACATATTTTTCTGAGTTTTCTAAAAAATGGTATAAGAGCCCTGCCTCTCTAAGACGCCTTGGTGGCGTCGGCACGTATCCCGTACGTATACATACGTATAATAAATAAATAAATTTAACCCATTAATGTCCCACTGCTGGGCAAGGGTCTCCTCCCGTAATGAGGGAGGGGTTAGGCTTTGAGTCCACCAAGCTGGCCAACTCCATTTTGTCAACATACTATGGCAATTAGGGAATAAATTTCGACATTACGAGTATACAATTTTACTTACATACGGTAAAGACATCAGTGTGCTATGTAATTTCTATATTTAAGATTATGTACTGTTGGTCTTCCTATGTAAAATAAAATAAAGTTAACAAATACTTTTATTTCGTATCACAGGTTTTCGCGTCAGTAGCGGCATTTATGCTGACGATATCAATGGGCCAGACGCTAGGCTTCACGGCTGTGTTGACGCCGCAGCTGAAGAATGACCCCAACTTCTCCTATGATATGAGATATGACTCCTGGATTGGTATGTTTACCCAATAACCTACTAGTAGATAACTTACTGTTAACGAGCAGTGGAACCCTTCTAAACTATGCATAGTATATCAATTCATTTTTCACTCACCTATTGATAGTTTAACTATAGATTGTATTAGTATCTATACTAATATAATAAAATTGTAGAGTTTGTTTCATCGAACGCGCTAACCTCAGGAACTACTGGTACGCATTGAAAGATTAGTATACTCTTGGATAGCCTACTTATTGATAAAGGCTTGCTATATAACGCTATGTTACGACAATAAGGAGTGGAGTAGTAACAAAAAATGTAACAAAAACGGGGAAATTTATGACCCATTTCTCTTATGTAACGCAAGCAAAGTTGCGCGGGTCAGCTAGTTTAATTATAAAGAACATGTCGCTAATGAAAATATTATAGCTATCTCTTCTTATATTTCAGCTTCTACCGTTCCGTTGGCAGCAATCATAAGCTGTGTCTTCGCCGGAAACTTGAGCGACAGGATTGGGAGGAAAATGGCCCAGATCACCCTGGTCTTGCCTTTCATTATAGGCTGGGTCATCACAGGCTTCTCGACCAACAGCACACAGATGCTGGTCGGGAGATTCATCACCGGCGTCTGCGTGGGATTCGTAAGACCAACCACAGTAGTCTACGTTGGAGAACTAACCGAGCCCCAGTACAGACCCATCGCCTTGTTCTGTCTCTCTGCAGCCGCACACTTAGGAATCTTAATCAGCCACGCCTTAGAAAAATGTGTTCACTGGAAAACTGCCTGCTTTTTATTTTCAATACCGAATATCATAAATGTGGTGATACTGATGTTCGTAAAAGAGAGTCCATTGTGGCTTCTTGCGAAAGGAAAAACTGAGGAAGGTGTGGAGTCATTTAGATTATTCAGAGGAAATAGTGAGAAGTCAGAGAAAGAACTGGCTAAAGTACTTGAGACTAGCAGGAAGGAAGAAGACAAGTTTTCCGTCAAGGACATGGCGAATACAGTTTGTAGTAAACCGTTTATGAAATCTATGGCCATTGTATTCCTCTTATTTATATCATTTCAGTGGAGCGGTGGAAATACTATATCTTTCTACGCCGAAGATATATTCGAGAAGACATTTTCTGGTGTTGATTCATTCATGCTGATCATGGTAACTGATTCTATGAGGATAGTAACCACAGTGATAATGTGTGCACTTGCTCAGCGCTTTCCTAGGAAACCTTCTTACTTGGTGTGTTGTTTGAGCACTGGGTTTTTATTAATAGCCTTAATTATTTACTTGTGCATAAACCCAGAAGGGCTTGTGTGGTTGCCCGTGACCCTCATGGTAACATACATAATGTTTGCGACTGCGTTAAGTGGAATGACGTGGTCATTCGTCGCCGAAATATTTCCGACCAAAGTGCGTGGATTAGCGTCTGGTTTAAGTACAGCAATATCTTTCAGTTTGTTGTCCATTTCTGTTTTTATTACGCCTGAGATTATGAACAGATACGGCACAACGGCGTTGTTTGCCAAATTCGGGTTTTCTGCGCTTATTGCCGGTGTGCTCTTGAGTATTTTACTACCAGAAACTAATGGAAGAACATTGCAAGATATTGAAGATTCGTTGTATAAGAAGAAAGATGAAAAAAGCGGTAAAGATGTAGCAACTGTACCATCAAGTCAATAAATTATAGTAACTGTTTTCAAGCAGTCAATTATTTTGACACGCATTAGAGCGCTTACTGAAGATAGATACTAGTAGAACTATTTACAATACCCCACTTTAAAATCTTTACTTCAACGTGTGCAACTATGTACTTAATATTTAAAAGAATGACTGAGTCTGTACTAACTAGCTTTGTATAATGTTCATATATTTTTGACTTCAAGAATTAATAAAGTAAGCTTCTATGTAAAAATAAATTTAATACTTAACCCCTAAACCCTAACCACAAGTGCCTAAACGAAATAAACAAGTTGTATAGGTTATATTTAGTATACTTACCTAGGTAAAAAAAGTTCAATTCAGGCAGTCATATAGAACACAAAATTAGACATGTATTTTAGATAATAATATTGATAAAAATAATACTTAGATACAAGGTTGGATAAAGTTGAAAACAAATAGGCTTTTCTTAAATCTTTATTAGGTAAAAAGTATATCACACATAGAATGTTTAATGATCCGAATCAATAATGATATTTCGTATATCAAGTATACCTTTGTGCAATAAAAGAGAGTATAGTTTATCCATTATTGCTGATTATATAGTCGGCGATCTAAGCAATATGACGTCATAGTTTGTATCTATTCTTGTATAGGGCGTGCGCATTTTAAATGGTTATATCAACAAGAAAAAGTTATAACATAAAGGTTTTAACGATACAGTTGATGTTCTTTTGAATCATACTTCTGGTAAAATAGTTATATAGGTAAATATTGCTGGCGGTAATAGTAGATGTATATGAGAGTGAATGGAGCAAAATAAGTTTAATAGTGCGTCTGTTTATCGTATATTTTTTTTTTAATGTTCTGTCTCATCAAGTCAAACCTAATATTACCTTATTACCTAGATTAAACGTATCGATAATGTAGTTCCTAAGTTGTCGATAACTTAATGGTATAGTCCAATCTAGACATCACTGAAGATAGTTGTATTATGACGTAGATATTATATCGCTCAGCGTTCAATATACTTACGATAAGTGGGTTAGACAACCTCTGACTGTTATTGCATAGATTGGACGGTTATTGCTGTCAAAAATTAGCATCTTTTTGCTATGAAAAGCGATTTATAAGTCAGATTTGGTAAAATATATACAACGTGTCCCAAAACTCAACGTCAAAACGAAAACCTGAGCAAGGCCGAGTTGTGTGCAAATAATGAATTGAATTTTGTAGGAGCGTTACTTAAGAATACTCCACATAAAAAAAGAACTAGAAAAGAAGTCATTTGTTGCCACAGTAGACTAAACTCATCAGAGGGTGGCAATTTTACAAAAATGGTTGTCATTTTTAAACTACACGAGATAGATTTTTTTTAATTACTTTTTGAGAGCCAACACAACTCGGCCTAGCTCAGGTTTTCGTTTTGACGTTGAGTTTTGGGACACGTTGTATAAAGATAGGTGCCTCCAAACAACTTGAACTATGTCGCTTAAACATTATAATTATTTATTTCTTATATTTATTTTTCTCTTTTCCCCGGCTAAATGACGGCACTATTATTATAAGCCTATATACCCCCGGTTTCTGAGGTACATTTAGTGGTACTTTATCTATTCAATAGCATTGAAACTCATACAAAACTGAAACATGAACATGAAACTCATGAAAAACGATATTGAATAGATAAACTACCGCTAAATGCACTCAGAAACCGGGGGATAGTCGCACAACATAATCAAAGATTTTAAGGTCCACTTGGAAAGAACTACAGGGTGCGGCGTCGAAAGCTGGCGCTTCGGTCGCCTGTGGCAGAATAGTCAACCGCGCTACGTTGGTAAATCAGTAAATCGAGAATCATCTGCGCTAGGTCTATGTTTAGTTTATTTTCTAAAACACCTGCTTGTGTTCAAATTGTTTATTGACACCTATAACAGGGGTTATGTCCTATCAAATACCTTTGAGTAGCCCGACTAATCCTGCCGTAGGTATCAAGTTGACTCCTACGGTAAATAAATAAGTTCGGACTGTTTTCTCCTATTCGTTATTGTAGTTCATTTACCTATATGACAAAACATCTACATATAACTAATCATATAACTATCGAATCCGACAACTATCAAATATAATAATGTTTAAAAAAAAATTGCCTACGATCTCAAGTAGATATAATTCGCTGTGAATCGCTCAGCCCTAAGTAAGTACCTAAGCCTAAAACGACAACCTACAACTTCTGTACTATCGCATTGCATTACTTGCTTAATGCCTTTATTTCCTTACCTTTTCATCAACGTAACTCGGCGGCAGTTGAAAGTCTCAACCAGTCTGGCTCAGCCAACGACCAACTCTCGCATGATCCTTTGTGTGTTCTAGAAAACATCAGATACTTTCAATCCAGTATTTGGGTCACACGTGCGATACATTTTTTATACTAATTCGCAAGGAGAGTAAAATGTGCATAATGCGTACAAAAGAGTTCATGTTTTCAAAATTACCGGACCATTAATTCAGGGGAGCGTTGGTCCATTCAATCTCGCAGCTGCCCAACGTCCAATTACAGTACCAACAATAATAAAATGCATTTAGGAGACGTATTATATTTGTTACTATGCCGTCGACTCCTTTTAACTGTATAGCCAGATGGCAGACACATAGGGACAGAAGGGTGGCATTTTATAAAGCCATACGCCGGTTTATCAAATAAATACTTACATGGAGATTCTTTAAAGACGATAAATATCAAAAGATCTGCACCGCTTTTGATAAAAGATATGAAATTTCAGGTTGTCGGTTCAATCTCGTATTGTTAAAAAAACGGCCACAGAAAGCTTTTATAATAACAATTATACAAAACCTTTTGTCGGTGGGTTTGGAAGACTGAATAACTACTGTTACATACTTAACAAAATCCTGTTTATTCTTAAAGGATTAAATGAAGTATATTTTAAATCTATCTTTTATGTTTGCAGCATTCAAATAATAACTAACAAAAGGTTCCCAAGCTAACCCTCGTTTTGTTGCTAACCATTTTAACTACTACTTTATATTATTCATAATCTATACTAATATTATAAAGCTGAAGAGTTTGTTTGTTTGTTTGAACGCGCTAATCTCGGGAACTACTGGTCCGATTTGAAAAATTCTTTCAGTGTTAGATAGCCCATTTATCGAGGAAGGCTATAGGCTATATATCATCGCGCTACGACCAATAGGAGAGTACCAGTAAAAAATGTTACAAAAACGGGGAAAATGTTGAACCATTCTCTCTTATGTCACGCAAGCGAAGTTGCGCGGGTCAGCTAGTATCACATATCTGTTGGCATGTGCTCCTAACATATGGTTTTATCAGGGAGTAATAATATGGATACCTGGTTAGACGTCTTCTTTAACTGATATTTAACTCAGCTCGTAGCCTTATCTATACTCTATCTATCTTTCAATTGATCTATCTATACCCTCCTATTTTATGGTGTAAATGAAGTGTCGTTGTTTTATTAATTTTGGTATAGTCATGTGAGGTAAGAAAACAATCTTGTTACAGCGTTCAGGTTAGCACAGCACTTGTGTATGCAACTCAAGTTATTAGCTTTATAGAGGAATAGATGAGATATGAAACTATTTATTACAATAGTTGATAAAACTAGGACACTTTCTTAATACCAGTATGCCTAATTATCATACACTAGCTGACCCGCGCAACTTCGCTTGCGTCACCTAAGAGAATGGTTCAAAATTTTCCCCGTTTTTGTAACATTTTTCGTTGCTGCTCCGCTCCTAATGACCGTAGCGTGATGTTATATAGCCTATAGCCTTCCTCGATAAATGGGCTATCTAACACTGAAAGAATTTTTCAAATCGGACCCGTAGTTCCTGAGATTAGCGCGTTCAAACAAACAAACAAACAAACAAACAAACAAACAAACTCTTCAGCTTTATTATATTAGTATAGATAATTTGACGACGTGACGCTAGAACCAAAATTATCTAGAACAGGGTGTTCCAACCTTTTTTCAGTACGGACCCCTGGCGCCACTTTAAAAGGATTAGCGGAAAAAAGGACTTAGACAGCACATAGATCTGTGTGGTCTGAAAGAGATGTGACTTTATTTGTGTAATATAATCATCATCTATACTAATATTATAAAGCTGAAGAGTTTGTTTGTTTGTTTGTTTGAACGCGCTAATATCGGGAACTACTGGTCCGATTTGTAAAATTCTTTCAGTGTTAGATAGCCCATTTATCGAGGAAGGCTATAGGCTATATATCATCACGCTACGACCTATAGGAGCAGAGTACCACTGAAAAATGTTACAAAAACGGGGACAATTATGATTCTCTTATGTGACGCAAGCGAAGTTGCGCGGGTCTGCTAGTTGGTGATGAAACTCAGGTCACATTGTCACATGTCTTAGCGTCATGACTTATGGCACTATTAACTACCAGTTCTGCCTCAAATATTTTAATATAAACCAATTCTTTAGTAAATTCATGTTAGTGGTGAAGAATGGCCGTGAGTTTCTTGCTAACTCTTCTCATAAGGCACTAAGTTACCCCCTTATCGAGCTTAGATTCAGTAAATGTTACGACTATCATAAGTGTGTGATTAGATTTTAATAATTAGTGTGAAAGTGTACTTAAACGCAAGCAATAGTTAGTTCAGTGATGTACCTACACATTAATAGGGTTAAGGGATTGACATCAAAACCACCAGAATAAGATAAAAAAATACCGTTTATTGAACGGATAGCATCACTGACAATCAAAGATTATATAAATTCGCACTTATAACTAACTTATTATTTAGCTTACACTATACTTCGTTGCTGGCAATGCAAACTCGATAATATAATGTTTGTAGTTAAGCATCATCACATGAGTAATTCTGCCCCCGATAGTAGAAAAGACGCATCTAACATTCTTGGCGCAATTGAGTATATATTGTCGGAAGTAGCAAAAACAGGCGCAATCTGCCCATAGCTTTTATATTTTTCTATGTCGCTCCGTTACAATTTAGCTTAGCGAAATAAAGCGCCTTTGTACACTCTTTTATACTTATTTGCTGCCTTTTCAACTATAGGGCATAAATAAACATTAAACGCAAAATAATTAAAAGTAAAGTGTATTCGCACAGCATATTATGACATTTAAATGACCAGACTAGACAAAATGTGAGAGGTTGTATCTCAATACATATTTGGCAAACCTTATTATTTAAGACTAACATTAGATCAGAATTATATTATTATAGAGAAAAGAATCTTAATTCAATGCGTTTAAAAATACAAAAGTTAGACTTTTACTCAATCACATAATTATATTAATATCAACATACAGTAGCCACCTTTACACACACACTATAGCGCATGAAACAACAATCGCGAGTGTATGGGAAAAGGAAAGACCACGCACCGCGCTCATCTGTCAAGCCCGCGAAGAAAATCGCGAGCGAAGACCGCACTGCCTTCCCGCGCGTAATCCTGCACGCTCCTAAGAACGTGCGGCAGAGTGTATGTGTAAAGGTGGCTATTGTCATTTATGATTACATTCTCCTTATATATTAAACAATTCGCTTTGGTATATACATTACAAAAATTCGCTTGTTGTTACAAGAAATCGCATAGGCTTACATACTATGATATACACACTAAGTTTATAAAAGATACTTATTGAGCTTTCTTTAATTAGTAATTGTAATAATATGAAGTACAAAACAATATATTATGGCAAAGAATAATACTTGTAAAATACACTTAATACAGGGACATTGAAAACAAGTTATAACATGTTAGGTATAGACCCCATACTTCAAATTATATTTTTTATGACATGATTAAATGGTATCCAAGTATTTTCAGCGCAAAACAATTGTATAAATATCAAACTAGCCCATCCTGTATCAATAGATGAATGGATGTATACGAAGCAAGAAAAGTTGTAAGGATCGTACTTAGTGTCGTTACCTGGTCTCTGCTTACTCTTATGGAAAAATGTGTTTGTGTGCAAAGCTCTTTTAAATTAAACTAGCTGTTATATTCGACTTGATCCGTATAATGAGTTTCCGTACAAAGTTCAAACTCGGGTTTGCTTTCGATCCTACAGTCAAACTGCATCGGCAGTTTTGTAGGACATCAACTAAATAACTGTTAGTTCACTCAAAAAAGCAAGTGTACAGTGCGTGAGCGGGATCCTAAGCAATTTCTTCAGAATTCGGTTCAGGATGCTTAGAGTGTAAACGTACTAAAAATCCTCGCCTCTACGACCGACCCGACCATATTCTGACCGATCTTGAATCAATTTCTGAAGTAATTGCTTAGTATCCCGCTCACGCACTCTACACCCGCTTTTGAAGTATACTTTGAGCGAACTATGTGTTATAAAGATGTTTAATAAATAAATAATTGAAAATGTTATACAATTCTCTAGACGCCAGATCTCAGCCACAACTCATTGAATAGAATTCGAACCATACAATCATATAAACTTGAAGAAGTGAGGAAACATCCAGGAATACTTAGGCATAAATATGTCTGCCTAGATGGACATAGTCTCAACTAATTAAGTCATTAAGACTTGTGTCACAACAAACTAGAAAAAGCCAGGGATACCTAGGCACTAAAATATATCTGCCTAAAAGGACATAGTATGAACTATTCAATCATTTAGACCTGTGTCACAACAAACTAGAAAAAGCCAGGGATACTTAGGCATTTAAATATATCTGCCTAGATAGACATAGTCTGAACTAATTAAGTCATTAAGATTTGTGTCACAACAAACTAGAAAAAGCCAGGTATATTAGGCATAAATATGTTTGCCTAGATGGGCATAGTCTGAACTATACAGTCATTTAGACTTATGCCACAATAAACTAGAAAAAGCCAGGAATACCTAGGCATTTAAATATTTCTGCCTAGATAGACATAGTCTGAACTATTCAGTCATTTAGAATTGTTCCATAACAAACTACAAAAAGTCAGGGATACTTAGGCATTTAAATATATCTGCCTAAGAGGACATAGTCTGAACTATTCAGTTATTTAGACTTGTGTCACAACAAACTACAAAAAGTCAGGGATACTTAGGCATTTAAATATATCTGCCTAAAAGGACATAGTCCGGACCATTCAGTCATTTAGACTTGTGCCGCAACAAACTACAAAAAGTCAGGGATACTTAGGCATTTAAATATATCTGCCTAACAGGACATAGTCTGAACTATTCAGTCATTTAGACTTGTGCCGCAACAAACTACAAAAAGTCAGGGATACTTAGGCATTTAAATATATCTGCCTAGATGGGCACAGTCTGAACTATTCAGTCATTTAGACTTGTGCCGCAACAAACTACAAAAAGTCAGGGATACTTAGGCATTTAAATATATCTGCCTAGATGGGCACAGTATGAACTATTCAGTCATTTAGACTTGTGTCGCAACAAACTACAAAAAGTCAGGGATACTTAGGCATAAATATGTCTGCCTAGATGGGCATAGTCTGAACTATTCAGTCATTTAGACTTGTGCCGCAACAAACTACAAAAAGTCAGGGATACTTAGGCATAAATATGTCTGCCTAGATGGGCATAGTCTGAACTATTCAGTCATTTAGACTTGTGCCGCAACAAACTACAAAAAGTCAGGGATACTTAGGCATTTAAATATATCTGCCTAGATGGGCACAGTCTGAACTATTCAGTCATTTAGACTTGTGCCGCAACAAACTACAAAAAGTCAGGGATACTTAGGCATAAATATGTCTGCCTAGATGGGCATAGTCTGAACTATTCAGTCATTTAGACTTGTGCCGCAACAAACTACAAAAAGTCAGGGATACTTAGGCATTTAAATATATCTGCCTAGATGGGCATAGTCTGAACTATTCAGTCATTTAGACTTGTGCCGCAACAAACTACAAAAAGTCAGGGATACTTAGGCATTTAAATATATCTGCCTAGATGGGCATAGTCTGAACTATTCAGTCATTTAGACCTGTGTCACAACAAACTACAAAAAGTCAGGGATACTTAGGCATTTAAATATATCTGCCTAGATAGACATAGTCTGAACTATTCAGTCATTTAGACTTGTGCCGCAACAAACTACAAAAAGTCAGGGATACTTAGGCATTTAAATATATCTGCCTAGATGGGCACAGTATGAACTATTCAGTCATTTAGACTTGTGCCGCAACAAACTACAAAAAGTCAGGGATACTTAGGCATTTAAATATATCTGCCTAGATGGGCACAGTATGAACTATTCAGTCATTTAGACTTGTGCCGCAACAAACTACAAAAAGTCAGGGATACTTAGGCATTTAAATATATCTGCCTAACAGGACATAGTCTGAACTATTCAGTCATTTAGACTTGTGCCGCAACAAACTACAAAAAGTCAGGGATACTTAGGCATAAATATGTCTGCCTAGATGGGCATAGTCTGAACTATTCAGTCATTTAGACTTGTGCCGCAACAAACTACAAAAAGTCAGGGATACTTAGGCATTTAAATATATCTGCCTAGATGGGCATAGTCTGAACTATTCAGTCATTTAGACTTGTGCCGCAACAAACTACAAAAAGTCAGGGATACTTAGGCATTTAAATATATCTGCCTAGATGGGCATAGTCTGAACTATTCAGTCATTTAGACCTGTGTCACAACAAACTACAAAAAGTCAGGGATACTTAGGCATTTAAATATATCTGCCTAGATAGACATAGTCTGAACTATTCAGTCATTTAGACTTGTGCCGCAACAAACTACAAAAAGTCAGGGATACTTAGGCATTTAAATATATCTGCCTAGATGGGCACAGTATGAACTATTCAGTCATTTAGACTTGTG
Organism: Anticarsia gemmatalis; assembly: GCF_050436995.1. Taxonomy (NCBI): domain Eukaryota; kingdom Metazoa; phylum Arthropoda; class Insecta; order Lepidoptera; family Erebidae; genus Anticarsia; species Anticarsia gemmatalis. Next base: position 20,379,679 of record NC_134776.1, on the reverse strand, counting down.
CCGCAACAAACTACAAAAAGTCAGGGATACTTAGGCATTTAAATATATCTGCCTAGATGGGCACAGTATGAACTATTCAGTCATTTAGACTTGTGCCGCAACAAACTACAAAAAGTCAGGGATACTTAGGCATTTAAATATATCTGCCTAACAGGACATAGTCTGAACTATTCAGCCATTTAGACTTGTGTCACAACAAACTACAAAAAGTCAGGGATACTTAGGCATTTAAATATATCTGCCTAGATGGGCAGAGTCTGAACTATTCAGTCATTTAGACTTGTGTCACAACAAACTAGAAAAAGTCAGGGATACTTAGGCATTTAAATATATCTGCCTAGATAGGCATAGTCTGAACTATTCAGTCATTTAGACTTGTGTCACAACAAACTAGAAAAAGTCAGGGATACTTAGGCATTTAAATATATCTGCCTAAGAGGACATAGTCCGAAATATAAATACTTTATCGATCAGATATACCAGGGAATACGCCGGGGACATTAGCGCCAACTGGTATAAAAATTACGTCTAATATTGTAAATATTATTAAGTACAAATAACCCAAGCAAAATAGGAACTAACAAAGGTAAGCCTGCTTGGTTCCCAGCCACTTGGCATAGATGGGAACAACAAAGCCGTTGAACTCACGTAAAAGATCAGAAAGACTCCTGAAGAAACTACTAATTGACTGTAAGCCAAAATGAAAAAGGTGATATGATCGGTCGGTACTGCTAAGTAATTTCGCATTTCCTTTATTAAAGCCGAACGTCCACCGCCAGCTAAAATAAGTTAGTTTTGTTTAGCTCGCATAGTTGAAAAGTTTATATATTTTACTAAGCTTAGCTTAGTTTGCGGTGGACGCACATGTAAGAAAAACTGTCTCGACTATGCGAGCTAAACTGAACTAACTTATTTTAGCTGGCGGTGGACGTTCAGCTTAAACCTCCATTTCCAATAGCTAATGCATTTTAAGTAAGTAGTTCTCGAACTTTGAAACAAAGGAAAAATATATGTCCAATCAGCGTGCATTTTTGGCAAATGGCATACGTTTTATTATGCGGAAGAAGTCGCAGGCTTCAGCTAGTATCAAAATAATAGACAATAGGTGCCTTCACACGCGCTCTTTGAAGTGCGCGCCGCGCTCTTCCCATTGCTGTTTCACGCGCGAAACAGCGTGTGTGTAAAGGTACCTATTACGTGAAAATATTTGTAAGGACTTAAAAGTCCAATTCAAATAATCACATGAGCTCATTACTTATACAGCACTTTAATTATGTATTCCAATATTATCTCCATTCAAATAGCCTACTCATAATTAAATATATTATTCTTTACATACAAAAATATCCCCAGGAGCAAGCATTACCTCATAACGACACTTCAGTACAATAATAAATACCAACCTAAATTAAATTTATAAATTGGTTTTACCTAACTACAAATAAAAGTTTATTATAAATTTTGCGGAAATTCCTAACAGGAAACCGTCTTTAAAAATGTCTAGAAGAGACATTGACAAATAGTATTTTAATTTAAGGGTAGCTGCTATAACGACCCGCTCTGCAATAAATAATATCACCCCTTGAGGCCCTCAGCGTCCATTATAACAGCGCCACTAAAACTATACAAGTACACTACGTAATGTAATTGTATTTCCCTGTTTTGATTTTTGACAGGTAAATTCATGAAATTCAGTCTTTGGCAATATATCGAGTCTTGTTACAAGGATTTTGACTTATATAAGAGTGTAGTTAATCTGTATAGTTAGGTGTTTTATCTACAACATGTTTACCTAATTCAGAAGCAGACCACTAAGCAATGTTTGAACTTCTCAAAAATTTAGATTGACAATGAATATTATAAACGTGTTTAAGTTGCGTCGACAGCGTGAAATAGTGTGAGACGGAACACGGGACGGCAGCGGTAATAATATCGGTTTTCGTTCGGTTTCGATCATGTTCACTACTCATCACACGAATGATACCATCGGTTGCTCGCCAAGAAAGCGCCATTAAACGTATCATTGCAATTAGGACACTGCCAATCAGGCTCGTCATTATGATGTGTATTGAAGTGTTCAACTATCTCAAGCTTTAACTTCGGAGAACCCTTAAAAATTTTTGTACATACGACGCATTCTATGCTAAGCCAATCATTAAAAGGAGGTAAAGATTTGAGATCATGCTTTCCTAATTTATCAACGAACATTTCATAAGATGGTGTGACAACTTCGACAATATGCAAGTCCACGTTCACGTCGTTAGATCTTTCTTTGTACAAAGACCGAACGTATTGGTATTTATTGGCAATAGTTGTAAACGCTGCCGGCACTGTATAGGTGCCGGACATCGCTTCAAGATCAACCATAAGAACGCTGAAGATGACTAGCAACCAATGTCTGATTTCACCTTTAAAACCACGGAGCAGCATCGCGAAACAATCAATTAAATTATCTTTTGTACTTGTTCTAGTGTCACTACTGGCCTGCACTTTATTTAATATCATGTCCAGACTTTCTTTTCTTATTTCATTACCCGGTATCGCTTTGTCAATCAACCAATGTTTACGCCTGTAGTTAACTACTCTTCGTATCATTAAATTTGGTAAGTCAATTATTATCTCGTAAGTCCAGTAGTTCAATATAGATTCGAAACTCAAGCTGCAGGCCCTTTCTACCCTACATCTTTCAAAAACATCGGGAGTGATGTAGGTAATTAAATCTTCTGTCTCAGGGAATACGTGAATGCGTATTTTGTATAAGTTTCGTATTTGACAATATACTTTAAAAGCCAGAATGTTTTTATCATAGCGACTGTCTAAGTAAAATTCTAAAACTTCTTTTTTAGACTGAGTTTCTGTTAGACGGAACTCTCGACTTACATTTCGGTCGTCATCTGAAGTTTGATGAGAATCTCGGTCTTGATCTACATCTCGGTCTAGACGCTGATTTTGAACTTGATCTAAATCTACAGCTAGACTAGCGTCTTCATCAAATTCATTGACGACAGCTAGAGTCGGATCTTCATCTAATTGTTTGACTACAACTAGAGTCGGATCTTCATCTAATTGTTTGACTAAAAATAGACTAGCGTCTTCATCAAATTCATTGTCGACAACAAAACTTGGCTCTTCATCTAACTCTTTGACGACAACAAGACTAGGTTCTTCATCTAACTCTTTGACGACTACAAGACTAGGCTCTTCATCTAACTCTTTGACGACTACAAGACTAGGTTCTTCATCTAACACTTTGACGACTACAAGACTAGGTTCTTCATCTAACTCTTTGACAACAACAAGAATAGGTTCTTCATCTAACTCTTTGTCTACAACTACATTTCGTTCTTCATCTAAGTCGCGGTCTACAACTACATTTCGTTCTTCATCTAAGTCGCGGTCTACAACTACATTTCGTTCTTCATCTAAGTCGCGGTCTACAACTACATTTCGTTCTTCATCTAAGTCGCGGTCTACAACTACATCTCGTTCTTCATCTAAGTCGCGGTCTACAACTACATTTCGTTCTTCATCTAAGTCGCGGTCTACAACTACATTTCGTTCTTCATCTAAGTCGCGGTCTACAACTACATCTCGTTCTTCATCTAAGTCGTGGTCTATAACTACATTTCTATCTTCATCTAAGTCGCGGTCTACAACTACATTTCGTTCTTCATCTAAGTCGCGGTCTACAACTACATTTCGTTCTTCATCTAAGTCGCGGTCTACAACTACATTTCGTTCTTCATCTAAGTCGCGGTCTACAACTACATTTCGTTCTTCATCTAAGTCGCGGTCTACAACTACATTTCGTTCTTCATCTAAGTCGCGGTCTACAACTACATTTCGTTCTTCATCTAAGTCGCGGTCTACAACTACATTTCGTTCTTCATCTAAGTCGCGGTCTACAACTACATTTCGTTCTTCATCTAAGTCGCGGTCTACAACTACATTTCGTTCTTCATCTAAGTCGCGGTCTACAACTACATTTCGTTCTTCATCTAAGTCGCGGTCTACAACTACATTTCTATCTTCATCTAAGTCGCGGTCTACAACTACATTTCTATCTTCATCTAAGTCGCGGTCTACAACTACATTTCGTTCTTCATCTAAGTCGTTGTCTACAGGTAGATTACGTTCCTCATCTAAATCCTTGACTACAACTACATATCGAATTTCATCACAGTCTGGTTCTATCACTAAATATCGAACTTCATCAACATCTGGGCCTACAACTAAATTTCGAACTTCATCAACATCTGGGCCTACAACTAAATTTCGAACTTCATCAACATCTGGGCCTACAACAAAATTTCGATCTTCTCGGTTTAGAAGAACATCAGTCTTTGGAGATATATCGAGTCTTGTTAGAAGGATTTTGACTTCTTTTAGGTGTGCAGTTAAATCTGCATAGCTAGATGTATTATCTACAACATGTTTATCTAAGTCAGAAGTAGAGCATTCCATATTGTTTGAACTTGATCGCAAATCTGGAACTTCTCCATGAATTTTAGTCATCTTTGATAAATCAAGTCTTTCTAATACTATTTTGACTTCTTTTAAGTTTTTGGTAAGATCTACGCACCTGGGTACTTTTAAATTTAAATCTACATCTGAAGCACCACTATCGAAGCTGAAGCCATTTAGGTCGTTGGAACTTCTTCCCAAATCTTGCAAATCTTCATATATTTTAATCATTTGATTTAAATCTAATCTTTTTAAAACCACTTTGGCTGATTTTAAGTGTCTTAGATCTAAATTTTCAGGTACTTTTAAATTTAAGCCTACATCATGTTTATCTGAAACATGTTCATCTAAATAAGAAGTAGAATCATCCTCGAAGTTTGAACATGATTCGAAGTCTGGCAAATCTTCATGAATTTTAATCATTTGATTTAAATCTAATCTTTTTAATACAACTTTGGCTGCCTTGACGTGTTCTAGATCTATATTTTTGGGTACTTTTAAATTTAAGCCTGCATCATGTTTATACGAAACATGTTCATCTGAATAAGAAGTAGAATCATCCTCGAAGTTTGAAGATGATTCGAAGTCTGGCAAATCTTCAAGAATTTTAGCTATTTCTGCCAAATCCAGGTTTTGGAAAAAATCTTTTGGATCATTTGCGGGTAATAAATTCTGACATTTGGCTACTTCTAAACCCAAGTCTTCATTAGAAACGTGTTCTTTCAAAACAGAAGGAGAATTATTCGCGATGTTTGAACATGATTCCATATCTGTAACTATTTCAGAACGTAAACTAGGTGATTCACCTTCCAGACAAGAAACAGACCGTGTTTCATTTTGTAAATCTACGCCTGATACCACTTTGTCGGTGATTAATTCTGCTTCTAAATTAGATTTAGCTCTCTTTGGATCTACCTCTGAGTTAAGAAACATTTTACGTTTATTTAATCTAACTTTTAACAGAGGAACAGGAATTATGTCTACATCTAGTTCTGGACCTAAATAAGCTTTCAATAGTTGGCTGAAAGTTAAGTTATAGTATAAATAAATAGTATCGTTCTTTGTGGGTGTTTTTGGTTCTAAAATTAACATTTTATTACCTCGTTTTTTTACATTTTGTTCAGTATCCGAGTCTTCAGTATTATTTGTTTTTGCTTCAATAATGTATTTGGTAACGGCGTCGTAGACACGTTTTAAAATTTCCTCATAATAATCTCTGAGAATTCTTTCGATCCGTTCGTAATTGTTGGTTACTTGGTCATCTAATTCTTGTTCTGCATCTTCCAAGACGTCATCTTTTAACGCGAGCCATACTTCTAGAGCTTTGTGAACAATTTTTTTGAATCTGCTCTGATCACATTCGGTGCATAAAGAAATGTCTAAATTGCACTCTCTCTTTAGCATAGTTTGAACATCAGGGAAATTTAACCAGTCCCGGAAAGTGCGATCCTCACATTCGTCATATGCAGACCGTCGCATGGCCCTCATAAATGGACGATCTGGAAAAAAATACCAATTTAGCAATAGATACAACTAATCTATAGGGTCTCGTGAGTTAAGTATTAGATTAACTACCTTCGAGCAACACTGTCCGATCAACGATAAATTATTTCTAAGGATCTTTAGGTATTATGTTACTATTAGTAAGTAAGAATATTAGATAGTAATTACACCTGACAGTTGAATAATCTGATGATTTAATTGATCAAAGTAAAGTCAGTTTGAGTACGGTCGTAATTGTCTGCGATATTCGTATTACCTAATTGCGATAGAAATGCGCCGAAGATTCAAGACAACTTTTAAGTACAGTTCTTTAAATTATTTTACAAAACGGAGCAGACAAGAAGAAGAAGAAACTACGGGTCCGATTTGAAAAATTTAGTGTTAGGTATGCCATTTATCGAGAGCTACTATGACTATATGTCATCACGCTACGACCAATAGGAGCAGAATACCAGTAAGAAATGTTACAAAAACGGGAAAATTTTTGACCCATTATCTCTTATGTGACGCAAGCGAAGTCAGCGCGAGTCAGCTAGTCTATTATAATATTATAACCACATACAAATAATTTGTTTCATATTACTAAATATATCGTATCTTTTCAATGCTAAAATTGATGGTTGATATTACATTTTTTTTCTTAACTTGTTCTACATTTCTATCGCAAGTCCCCAGTTAACTAATTATATGATTATTATAAAATTAATGACACACAAGAGCTCCTTTTACGTACGATGCCCGATACGATAACGACCAAACTATAACAGTTTAATATTTAAAACTATAATTATTGTTATCTACACTGCAAAAAAATCAGATAAAAAATCTAGCTGTCTACAAAGCAAAACATACCATGCAAGAAAGTAATCGAACCTGAAAATATGTTTAAATTCTATAACAAAAGATTTAATGTTATGAAGAATACTCATTTTTATTTATTTCCAGGTACAGTAATAATTTTAGTATTGTGTGACTACTGACTTGGTATTTTGACAATATGATGTACTATATAGAAGTAAAAAAGCGATTTTTGGTGGTTAGGTGTAGGTTTTAGTTGTGTTAGTTTATGTAAAAAGCGAAAATAAAATAAACAAAATTACCATAAACTCACACGCAGATGAGTCAAACAGGTCTCCCAGTTTAGTAGATTCTTTGTACTAAAGGAACAAAACACAGCTATTGCATTAAAATTTCTACACAATACCTAATATTAAGCATTTACCTTTATTTACTACTATCAAGTTAAATTCATGAAAATATAAAATAATAATATCAACATTTTAGAAAATAAATTGAACTAAAGAAATACTAGAACTAAATACTCATATCTGATATGCCATAAATAATAAATATATCTTTGCGTTGCAACTTTTCTAAGAAAACAGTTTAAGATATTAGAGAGAGTGAACAACGCACATTGTGTTGATCATGACCACTTTATACATTATTTTTTAACAGTAACCTAGTGTTGAAGTCTTTATCTGTTAACAGGTACTTTTACAGTAATTGGTAGCTCCACATCCTATATTTCAATGTGACAAAATATCTTTTTTTTTTTTATTCAGTTTTAGTGGGATAATTTGTTAATGGGATGGTGAAATCTATGTTTAATGTTTAATGCTGTTATATTTTTACTGATGCACCACCCATAGATTTCATATTATTATTTACCCACACTTAAATAGAAATATATTAAGTATTCATGTCGAATTATATATTGTTCTGCATATACATAAATTCGTAAATGTCGCAATGCATAGTTAATGAATGGATAAACAGACTATCTGTAGAACATAGAATATACACCAAGCAAATAAATTCAATTAACTAATATCCCATGAATCCCATATTAAATGGGGGTCCATTTAATAAATAAGACATCTGCATAAATTTTAAAATTATACATGAAATTAATGATTTACTATAATTCTTGCCATAGATTATTTACATAAACCTCACCTAGGTTAAATTTATGAAGAGAACAATCTTTTTTATAAAATCTGACTCCATCTCTCAATGAACATATCTCCTAACTAGCCTATATCGCAAGCTTATTTTATAGCACAGACTTTTCCAACTATACATTTATGAATTAACTAATTAAGTCTAGTACTTTATTGGAATGGGAGTTACTGCAAGATTAAAGCAGCAAAACTAACCCTATACGAAAAATAAATAACTTATACAGTTGAAATTATATTCTATTCTACTATTTCTATCTTATATCAAAAGTAGTCATGTTTCACACAAAATATGCACAGCATATCCAATACTTTAAAATAAAATCAGAAACAATAAACAAAGCAAATGCACATATGCCAATAAAAATTTTGATACTGTCTTCTCAAATAAAAAAAACAGTGTAATAAAGCCAAAAATTAATAGAGAAATGACAAGAAAATTTAAATACTAATATCGCTAGCTAAAAACTAAATTAGCAGGATCACAATATAAATACTGAACTTACCATCATTTGCTCTTATATCTTCTAGCTCAGGGATTTGAAATTCGGGTTTTGTCCTATTAACTCGAGATGGTCGCGAACTGGCAGCTGGTTCACTACTGCTATGGTGAAAACTGCATGATGGCTGAGCACCGTCAGATTGTTCGTAGTTAGCAGATAGTGTATCTCTTCCTGATGGTTCATGATTTGATGGGTCATCTGTGGCCGGTCGTACTATACATGAATTAAATAGAACATTTCTGGTAGCTGGTTGATAACCGGCTGCTACTGAAGATCTGCCTGGCGTCTTCGCTCCTGTGCTTGATGCAAGTTGACCACTCATTTTTGGTCAGAAGAACGTCTCTCACTTCTTGTTTTAAACACTATTCACTTATTACACAAACACAACCGTTTTTGTCAGTGTTCAGTTCTTAGCTACTAATCACTTCTTACACAAATTATCGTCTGAAAATATTGCCAAACAACTTGAGCGTGGCGGGGCGCCGAGGACTATCGAGTGAACCCGGTGCGGCGTCTAAGTTCTTTTAGGTAACTACTGCGCCATTCTCGGTTTAAGTTGTTTTGGCGGCACCTATAGCTACGCACGACACTAACAGCACGCGTGTGCAACTGCGACTGCGCGAGTTAACCGTTAACGTTTGACAGCAATGGCGGCTGTTCCGTGATGGAGGGGGGTTTATCTGGTGCTACCATCACTTATTGTAGGAATCTACCAAAATATTTATTACGGAAAAATATTTAGCATTTTAAAATTGAAAGTTAATTTGGATACTACTTTAATTTCCTTCCTATGCACTACGGCTTTAAGTCTTGGTATACCGATGCCTCCATTCCGCTCATTTTCCAATCCCGCATGTTACGGTATCAGGGGTGCGGGATTCGCGGGACTGAGAGTGCGATTTGCCAGTGATAGGATGCTGCTGCAGACTATAATATTACCTCTACAGGTACAGTAGTTTGGTAGATGACACTGTCTTGTCTTATAGTTAATTGTCTCGTCGCAAAATAATGTTTGTGTAGAGAGCTGACAGAATTACCGTGAAAAATAATTAAAGCTGTTATTACTTCTATAACATACTTTCAACAATGTTTGTACATTTATCCAATTTTTAATGTTGTTGAGCAAAGTTAGGTGTACCTTATAATACCTAATGTAATACAATAGGCAAATATTTTGTTTCCGTTTCCTGTTTTAAAAAAAACGATCGGTATAATTCAATTGATCTCATGTCATTATAAAAAAAATATCGATTTTAGAGTTGTGTTGATATGTAAAACATATGCTCTATGCGTGTAAAAATCGATCGGAATTCTGACCACCCATGACCCAACAGCTGGAGTTTTTAATCCCGAGGATACCGCAATATTGGAGAATGTTGTGAGCGGGCAATACCAGATTTCACTGGACTGAAAATTCCCATACCGATATTTAAATTGTGTACGGGATGAACTACTATGCTCTTTTCATTCCTGGATGGAGCTAAAGAGAATCATGAATCAGATCCCTGTAGGTATTTAATCGCATTTGTCTTGAAAATTACACTGTTTCTGCTACGAAAAACTATAGGTATTTTCTTTACGTATACTAATAAAAAAAAATATCCCTAGCACCTCTATTCATTCTTATTAATCTACCAAATAGTAGATTTTTTTAAAACTAGTCACACTTATTGCTGCTTATATTTTCAGCGTATTATAAAAAACCGACTATACTCAAATTTTTAGATGTCTGCACCACCATGGTGAAGAGTAACAATTTTAACTAGCAAAGAATGCACTTTAATTGAATTTTTACATATCTGCCCTTTTTTAAAGATGAAAAACAGCACATAACGTTGGAAGCTTTACGCATTTTCACTCTAATGGTTCTACATTTACATAGCTACACGAGATAATATATGATGATAAATAAATAAAATAAAAAAATTATACATTTTTTGATTCTTTAAACAAGTCTCAGAAAATCTATCTAACTAGTATTTTACTATTTTAGAGGCGTTATCACGCGTTGTGCTCATAGCGTGGTTCAATGCTTCCTATCCTTATTAGATAACATAATTTACTTAATTTTTTCATAGGGTTATTGTTCAATTCAGTTGTTAAAGCCGCCCAAGAGGCGGTCGACCCATGTCTAAAGCCTTTCGAGCCTTTAAATTAATATTTACAGTCGTCATATCGACTGTCATTATTTAGCAATCGGGGCCAATTTTTTATGTGCCCTCCTAATTCAAATAATAGCACCTTGAATTTAATATTTTACCGAAATTCTTCTGATACAAATTTGGAAAACCAGTCTGAAGTTCTGCAAATTCAGCTTACTTGTGTGCACTGCAATTGGTTATCTTTATACCATTTAACTATCTTCTGTATGTAGGTAGTTAGGTACTAGACCAAATGATTATATAATAGGTATGTTATAAATAAAACTCAAATTATATTGATAAGAATTGTCTTTTATTCAATTGACAGTTTCTTTATTGACAAAAATGACATTTATTTTCGTGTATATTTACCATTGATAGACCAATTAATTAAATTAAACATTTTAGAGTTAAACTACACAGGTATACAAATTAAGTGACTAGGAAGTGCACTAAGCGTCGCGTCGTAGACTCTTAGTACTCCTTCATGTCATAATCAACTGGTAACATTCGCAGAATGCTGGCAGCATTGCCAAATTGCGTGGCCATACCTACTATTCAATCTTTGTGCCATAGAATGCCACCATTCTGGTATCGTGTTGTCCAGGTGAATGTTTACAATACGTACGACAGTAGTTCTGAAAATGTTATGGCATACAGACATAAAATCTCCTACGTTTTTGAGATCAGTTCATATAAATACCTAGGCTAAAATCCTTACGTCTAAAGCAAAAAATATATAATTAACAACATATTCGTACATGTAAAAAGCATTAAATGCACTTCCATTAAGTCATACTAATTCAGTCCATTGCATCTATTCGCTAAAATTGGACATTTTTTTATTTACTTAAAGTTTAGACACTTCCCACGCAAGTAGTCGCAGGTTCGAACCTAAAATTTCATGCGAACATAAATTCTTAATCCTTGAATATCCTTTTAGGATTACAATATTAATAGTTTAAAGTAACCAGAGGATGTCCGGTACTATACACCGCGACTACATAACTCAGTCACAATCACTGCAGTAAATATGCATTAATACAATTGTTATTCACTTATTCTAAGAATACTACGTACATCAAATACTTATGTGAATAACTACAGTAAATGTTAACTTAAAAATGTCCTATTCCATTCCAAATATTTTTACCTCCCATAATTTTTACCCTCATAGGGTCAATTTCTCAAATTCGATACGTTTCATTTCACTCTAGTCAGTACATAATTTAGATGGCAATATTTGCCACTTGACATAATTTATCTTTAATAATATCTTAATACAAAGGAGGATGCCAATGTTGGTCCCACCCTCAAATAGCTAAGTTTGATCGTTGTATAGGCAATCTAGAGCTGATTAAAAGTAACTTTAGCGCCAAGTTAAATATCTTCGTTCGATCAAAAATATTCTATACTAAACATTGTAGTATTATGCGGGTTGCAGTCCGAATAATATACAAGGCTTAGTACGTTATACATGCCGATTCGAAGCTATGGCCCTCCCACCTACCCCGCATTGTCGCCTATCCTTTGACAGTGCTCTCTTCAATGCCGGAGGCGGGCGCATGGTCGTGTTGGACCGAAGACGGAGCAATAAATTAAAATTGTTACACAATTTCCTTAGTTCCTGGTATGCACAGGACATATTTTAAGAATATCCTAACTCAGCTTGGCTAAGCCGGCTTAATATAGCTTCGGAATAGCTTAGCTTTCATTATGTAACCCGTATTACATCCAAAATCAATGTTACAAATGCTTTTTAAAAAATGGCACCATCCTTTTTAACGTTAATTTACCCCGTTGCCAATTTTTTTTAAATACGATTCCCCTTATTTCTAATAAGAAATTATTATACATTTTATTTTCAATCTTGCCATATTCAGCTTCATGTTTCATTCTTCAGCTTATGACGCTGTTGGTAACATTTTAGGCTCAGCCATGATGAGAATGAATCAATGTATAAAAATTGGTATTTGACTAGCTTCACAATTTCCATTTCAAATCCGATTTCAACAATAGCACTTGCTTTTGATGTCATATGCAAGTATTTTTAATACAAAGAACATAATACATTTTATAAAGAGTAGCTGATTTGACTAACAGTCAAATTACATTATAACTAACAATCTTATTATATTATCGGCACACAAGTTATTTGACAATTATAAGTGCCGGTGTTTAACATCTATGAATAAATAATTTGATTAAATATTATTATGGTTTAAATTGTTAAGAATATTAAGACCCAGTTTCTCCGCGGATAAGGGTCGGACAGACAGCAAATGTTGTAAATCTTATTTTCCTTACAAAAGCCTTATATAGCCGATCCTTATTCGATAGCGAATCCGCACCTTAATTTTAAAATATATCCTTAATAAACATGTATAAATGTTTTGACACCATGTGATTATTATATTAGTTAATACACAATAATGGGTCTAATATGTTAGACCAAAAAGTTACTTAATATTATGAATCACACATTGTTCAAAGTTAAACCTCAAACTTTATTTTTTGGGTTTCTTGCGGCGCGCGTCCGGGTCTTCCTGTGGAGATCTGTTGCCGTACAGATCAACAATGCTATCCCAAGATAGCAAGTCTGAATGCAGCAGCTGAAATAGAAACAACACACCATGTGAGTCAAACTCTCATACAGACTCTATCCAAACTTTTTAAAACCCATTCTTCATACCCACAATGTATAATTGTTAAAAATGTATTAACATTAAACACTAATTAAAATAATATATCGCACCCCGGTGCAACGCTGTCACTTTTGTAAAAAATGCAAAAATGAGTTACTTATGTAGTAATTGTCTTAAAGCACCTCTCCTTTATAATTTTTTAGTGAGTTGAGTGAGATTTTTAGTAAGTGTGAGTTGTCCAAAAAAAATTAGGCACATAAGAGAGAATGAGTTAAATTTTTCCCCGTTTTTGGTACATAGCTCATATTGGTCGTAGCGTGATAATATATAGCCTATAGCCTTCCTGGATAAATGGGTTATCTAACACTGAAATATTTTTTCAAATTGGACCAGTAGTTCCTGACATTAACGCGTTCAAACAAACAAACAATCAAACAAACTCTTCAGCTTTATTATAATATTAGTATATTAGTATAGATTATGAGGATACTAAAATGAGCCGTACCTCCAAAATACGTCGCGCCGCGATGTCCACCGCCACTCGCCTATTGGGGCACACGTCGGTGGTGACCTGGTGCTTGCCCATCGTCATTGTCACTTTGACTTGCCCGTTCGCAAGGTACGTCGTCTGATAACGCACGGGCAACATACTCGTTATTATCACATCTTTTTATACACGACTACCGTCATAACAAAGAAAATTAACAACTAAGTCTACTTAGGCAGACGTACATCATTGATCATTCTCAGATAATTGAAGTTTTATATTTAAAACGAAGAAGCGCCGTTATCGTTGTTTTTAGTTAGAAACTCCTTTTTAATATAATTGAATTTTTAACTCTATTTGCAATATGCATTTGGATTATGGTTAATATTAGGAAATTTTAGTTGTAGAACTGTATTTTGATATCTCTGCTCCTAGTCTAATTACATCTTAGTAAGAGTATAAGATAGCACTTTCCTTTGCTCATTCAAAATATATTCGCTTTCGACAAATTTCACAGCTACGGACTTCTTTCTTATGACGGTAGAAGAGGTTACTGCAATCTAAACTACTAAATGGATTTATATACTTCATGCAAGATTTAAGTTTTATGCAAATTAGGTGCAATATGATGATGAAGTAAACTCGATATTATTATTAATAATACGCTAGTTATGTTGTCAAAACGTTAAGTCTATTGTGGACCTCCTTGACCAACCTTTCGGGCATCGGCCGGGCTACAGACATCCATGGTCTCACACTTCCAGTTAATGCTGATAGCAGATGGCAGTCGGTACGAAAACAAACTTTTAGTGTGGCGACTGTGAAGACGTTACACTGTGCCGAGTTGAGTCATTGTTAACATAATATATTGAGATGTAAGCTATGAATAATACCTGTATATTAATAATCTGTTCGTCCGTGCAATGACGGGCTAAACACGTCCTCAGCAAGTCGTAAGCTGACGAGCTGCGAGGAACGTGAGACACCTCGGCGAGCTAGAGAGGACGGTCTTCATTCATATTGATGAAGTCGCTAGCGTCTCCGCTCTGATAACATTACACAAATGATTCATTATGTAGAAAACATCAAATTATTTATGAAATAGATCATATTTTATTTCATAAATGATTTAACAAGGGATGGCGACAGTTGGGTGACAGTGTAATCTTGTGATATACGTGGCCGCCGCAGATTATTACGAAGTTCTTCTATCATCATTCTCGTGGGTTTCTAGTTTAGTGCTGCATGATGATTATTATCCTTGGGAAATTGGGAAAGACAAAAAATAATGGTAGATAGGTACATCTGTGTATTTTGGAGTTGCTGTTTGTGGTGTGATGATGTCCAAAAATATGCGATTAGCGTAGCAAATGATGTCTAAACTTCAATATATAGTCGCAGAGTCCGATGCGCCAGCAGACGCACAGCAATAGATCCAAGACCGGTTAAAAAGCCAGTGTGGCGCTTCAAATTGAAATCGTGTGAGAGAGATGAACTCAAACTCAAATCGTCAAACGTCCTAATTAGTTAAGGGAGGAACCAGATTTGCAGCATTGATTCGTATGGTGTTCTTTGAGAACTGTTTGTTAGTAAGTAGGTGGTAAAAATAAACACGCAGATATCGATGCCGAGAAAAATGATTCCTCCCTCGAGTGAGCGCCCAGGTGAGAGTGGATGACAGAGCTGCTGGGTGCTGATCACCGCTCACGTGCGCGTTGTCAATGGCCGCGTTTTCACTAGGAGGCATTTATCCAACGATTCTGCCGCTCGACATCAAACCTACGCCACCTGGATTTGTCGCTAATCGATTCTCATAACGTTTATATCCTTCATTATTAAAATGACACGATGCTATTCAATATTGTGGATGTGTGTAGAGAAAAGGAGTGTGGTCCAACAGGAGCATGCTGAATAACCTCTAAATTCTAGGTCGAGAACAGAGCACAAGAGCCGTGAACAATGCTATGTCAAGGGATAATGTCTGCAGTCGCCGAGTTAGTGTACGGCGATGATCCGCGACAGATGAGACGCAACATGTCCCATAGTGACAACGCGAAATAATACGAAGACAAGTAAGAAACACAATCGGAAATCGTAAGCTAACTATACAAATACGATAGTTTGCTTACGATTTTGCTATTCTAATGAAACTTACGCAGTGTGAAACTCACTCTCCCGACAATCCACCCTGAGTATTTAGAGCGCGTTAAATATTGAAAATATGTCGTTCATTTTCTTTTATAATAAAAATGTTTTATCAGTCTATATTCAAAGGAAAAAAGAGGTTTGGGAAAGAATTCTTTCCTATCAAACCTCCATGACGTTCTGTGACGAAGTCTTCGAGCCACCAGAGCACAGGAGCGATCATCGCGCCACACACGCGCTCCAACTCGACTGTAATACATTTAATCAATCTCATCAATCATGGTGGAGGTCTGCCACTCTACACTACATCACCTTGTCTATGGAAAAAACAACAGGTATTGTGTGGAGCTTAAGTAAACTCACTAAGTTCTCTGGGCGAGAGCTGGCGAGCCGTAACACCGACTCGCGACGGTGACCGCGATTGAATTCCAATCGGAACTCCGGTAACGCGACGCCCATGAAGGGCATGTCCACCATAGTCGCTGGATTGCACTGCACCCAGCACATCCTGTACACACACCGTCGCCGATAGTTGGTAAACTTACGAAAGTACACCTCGTACGTCTTAACTAAGGTGGAAATACTATTACAAGCCCCATACAAGTGCGTAATTATAGGAGTGTTAATATCTGAAAATCTGGAATTATAACGATATCTCGTGTGTCTCTTACCTGTTGGGCGCAGGTTTGGTTGTTTCAGTGATCGCCAATGTCCTCGCCGACACCTCTGCGCTCACTATAATGTAATAATGATTATGTTAGTTTTCGGAATATCCGTGGGAGACAAAAAAGTGGGACAAGAATGTAAACTCTTTAATTACGTTATCTTATCTAGTTGTAATTTTTTTTCAAATCCGATGTCAAATACGGTGTTAAATAAAGTAATAGTTACCATATGTGGGGACTTGGTGTAGAAGCCGGCCATCAGAATCATAGTAGCTCGAATCCTCGAAAGCTGAGGTTTCGTAGCTAACAGCTTCAAAACCCAAGGATTCGTAGCTACTTGATTCATAGCCGGCGATGCCAAAGTCGAGAGTCTGGTAGCTGGTGGCGGTGGATTGGCCTACAACAGCTTGTCCAGCCGGTGGAGGTATTGTTATGGAAAAGCGGGCGGTGGTCGGTCCAGTGTCCGGGCCGGTGAAGCGGTCATTAGATGGCCCGATGGTAGACAGGTTAGTGTTAGAGAAGTGGGTTGTCGGCGGAGCGGCACCAGACGGGCCCTCTGTAGTCGAGCCAGAAGTAGGAGAGCTAGTGGTAAATTGTGTGGCGGTAGTTGTTACAGCCGTAGAAAGGGGCGCGGTGTTAGTTTGCGCAGTAGAAAGGCCTACACCGGAAGAGCTTTCTCGATATGAATCGGCGGTGTATGACCGTGAAACGAGTGCGCGCGTGGTGTATTGGTCCTCATCTAACGTGTCATTGTCCGGGTTGGATCTTGGATGGGCGGTGGGAGACCGCTCTGCGGGCGAACGTGTTATATTACGATCTTCAGCTTGTGTGTCCGCCAAATAAAAATCATCATGGTACAGGGAGTGCGGATCGGTGGGGGAAGACCGCGCGGCGGATGGGCGAGCTGTGCTTGCCCGCACGGTGAACGAGCGATTATTAGTTGAACGCGCGACGGATGGACTCATAGTATACGAGCTAGTCGTGTGTGTAACGGCTCTGGATCTTCGTCCACCTGATGACCGTACAGATGGTGAACGAGCAGTTGACGGTCCGGCATCGTATAAGTACGGGTTGTATGGATACGCGGTGTACTGATCGGCGATGGAAAGCTGCGCAGTAGATAAGCGCGAAGCGGATGAGCGCGCACGGGATGAGCGTGCATGAGGTGAACGCGCGGTATTTGGACGGGCAGAGGATGAGCGTGCCGCGTTCACACACGCGGAGTAGGAGGCCACACTAGATGAACTAGCGGGAGATGAACCGGCCGTAGACGACCGAACACTAGATAAACCGGCCGAGTATGACCTCCCAGTGGATATTCCACTGCTGGTCGAGTACGCTGTGGGTGAGCTAGATGTAGATAAGCTGTCGATTGAGGACGGCGCGGTAGTGGTGACAGCCGTATTTACGACAGGAGCAGGCTGCTCGTCTGGGTCTACCACTTGGGTGAGAGCTAGATCTGCGAGGGTATGAAGATTTTCTGTGTTGTAGTGATCTGGATAAGCAGCCATCCCAGATGTATCGGAATGAGTATACCGGATGAATCGTATAGTGTTAGGGTCATCCGGATCCTGTAGATCTGTGCGAACGGTTATTTGCGGACTAGGTAAGTCAATATTGGAGGGGCCGGACCGAATGACGAAGGAAGGGCCAGCCTTGTCGACAGCGGACGGGCCCGCGCACTCGATATGGGCGAGATAGGTAGGGTCGATGCCGGATGTAATAGCCCGCTCATCACCAGCCGACGCAACGGCGCACTCTAGACTAGAAAGATAGTCTGGGTCAATACCGGACACTTTCGGAGGCTCGTTGCCGGCCACATCCGTGTCGCATATAGCGGTAGGACCGGCGGCATCAATACTAGTAAAATAGGCCGGGTCAATACCCGACGCGTTAAAATGGTCGTTATCATTTTCATCGGCTTGGTCTATACTGAGACCTGCGGTGGTGATATTAGAGAGATATGATGGGTCAATACCGGACATGTTAGAGGGGTCGTTGGCAGTCATATCTGCACGTTCTATACTGGTCGGAGAAGCGTAGACCATACCGGAAAGATATGCGGGGTCGATACCGGATAAATGAGCAGTGTCAAAACCGGTCGCTGCGCCGCGGTCCATAAGGGACGGGACCGCGTCGTCAATGCCGGATATCACGGCGCTTTCCATATGGGACGGACCTGGTTGGACTGTATTGGACGATTCGGTCCAAAAAATGCTCGGCTGACCGGCTCGGACTATATTGGACCTACCGGCCCAATCAACTCCTGACGGCCCAGCGCAATTTATATCTATTTGTGTCTTCTTCTTAAGCCGGTCTGTATTGAACTTTCTGGAGCGATTGACACCGGACTGTCGGGCGCGCTTCACATCGGGTGACGCTGCTCGGTCGGCTCCAGATGAACGGGCACGGCGGATAATCGACTTTTTGCGCCTGCTCACTCTCGTCGGTCCGACAATGAAAATATAAGTTGGGCTGACGCGGTCTGCAGCAGAGGGGCCGGCGCGAACGGTGAATGGCGGGCTGACTCGGTTGCTGGACCTCAAGGTGCTGCCGTCGTGAGGGGAAGCGGTGCGCTGATCTCCCTCGGACCTAGCGCGAAGCAGGACACGCGGAATGGGGCGGCTGGGGCTGCCTGCGTCGACTCCGTCCACGCGCACCACTTCTGGCAGGTCCGCGCGCTTGAGAGCGCGTCCACGAGACGAGGTACTATCATCCTCGCTCTCAACCTTGACCTCATTTTGGTCTGCAAAGTAATATACAATTAGCTATCTATGTATTATGAATATCACAATAATAATTATTGAAGATAGAATTATTGGAATATTAATACTGTCCTATTAGGGTATCGAATCCCTGTCTGCGTCATTGACCAATCGACGATTGCACTCTACAGTATGTAGGTACATTATATTATTAATAAATTAGTGGTGTTCACTTTACCACAGCAAACATTTTTCATCGATTTATTCAATCAATTTAGATTTTATTAGAAAACGTTCAGCGCTATTATAACTTAATGTTTGAAACATTTGGTCCTAAGAGAGAATTACGGGGCACGCATGTGCTTTGGTCGCATCACTGCGGACAGCTTACAGTCGGAACTGGCTACGTTGACGTTTGTAAGCAATATGGACGCTTTCGTCTAGAGCAGTGCACCTAGATCAGCCCAACTCTATTACCTTCGGGATCGGGGTTGTTTTCGTCCGAAGTTTGATTATCATAGACATCGACATAGCATGCTGGTTCACTCTCCAGTGGCGACTGCTCATTGTCAGCTTCATCTAAAATATTAATATAAAATTCAGTAATGTGATGATTTAAAAACTACTAAAGGTTATTTCTTTCATTGATTTTATATTATTAAGTTTCAGGCCTAGCCTAGGCAGAATGACGTATGTAGAGGCTCTTACAGAGCTACCGGGTTTATTTTGCAGTAAATAATAATTTGAAATGTTTTGAAATGTTATTATAACTGCTGTGATTTCGTCCTTTGACAATAAAACTCTTGAGTGATTTGGCATTGTTCCTCTGTTTAACCACACAGTGGATTTTGGCAGCAAAACAGAGGAGTATTTTATTTTAACATCATTAAGTTTACATTGATTACAATGATAGAAAAGGACTTTGCCAAAATTCGGTTGGAAACGAATTCCCGGTATCAGGTCCGACGGTAAACTTCCCAGAGGTGCGATTTCCCACCATTATGTACTATCAACAACCACTGATAAATCAACACTCCAAGAGAATCTCAACATATTTTACAAAGATTTTGACCGCAAACGCTGGCTACTCGATAGTACTGACAGTAGGGAACCGCGTTACCGTTTGTAAGTATAACAAAGGACGCAAAGCGACGTGGTGCTCCAACACATTTAAGTAATGTCTTAATATGGACCAGTTTTAAAGGTAACTAATTTATAAGCTATGTTGCGCTTCATTTCATTAGTTAATAATT
The DNA here is from genome assembly GCF_050436995.1 of Anticarsia gemmatalis. NCBI lineage: Eukaryota > Metazoa > Arthropoda > Insecta > Lepidoptera > Erebidae > Anticarsia > Anticarsia gemmatalis. The sequence goes on along the minus strand of NC_134776.1, from coordinate 20,359,207 downwards.
GCTTGTCGCTGGACTCGAACGAGATACCGTCAGCTACAAATACGGAAATTTTAAATTGATTTATTTGGACGCTATATTGTTTTAACATGCGACGCATTTTACGAGCTTTTGTTTTTAGCTCTATAACTAGTCGGATAGCAGTGACAAGTAATCATTTAGCTACATTAATAATTAGGTATTTATATAATTTGCTGCATACGATATATGTATAACGACTAGACAGATACACAGTGATTAGCTAACCTAAGAACAGCACAGCGCGGCAGAGCTCTATTGTATATTGATTCATTTGTTTCGTCGCTTAACGTCCTATATTGTGAACTGACGCTTAGTTTACACACATTTATTAATCAGTAAGACTAGGCTAACCTGTCCACCAAGGCGAAGGTGAACGCTATTGTATGTTAGAGCATTTATTAAATCTTATTGGTAAAGCTCCTTCCGCTTCGGTGAGCAGGCTGCCTATTAATAATATTAATCTAGGATACATAACATTACATTACTAAAGGGTAACATTCTCCTTCAAGGGTAAACATTTATTAGGATATATCAGCCGAGAGCAAAGCATGCAGCGAAGGGAACATTCAATAACCGACAATATAAAATACTTCATACTACTTAAATGTGCACTAAGCACCTACCTAAATAAAAAAAAAATCGCAATGCAAAGCATAACGTATATCTTTTTATTTTAAGGTACTTAAATACAGAACAGTATCTATTAAAATAAAAAATACTAATGTGATTATAAAAAGCGAGGCCACATATGATTCTTGGACACTAGGTATTCGTCTGATGCGACGTAACTAGAATCCGTCTCTAATCCGGGAGCTGGCGCCAATTGTGAGTCTTCGCTAGCTTGCTGCCGGTTACGTTTACGTAACGCGCGATTCATCCTCCTGCGTTTGAACGTCCGTTCGTCTTCGCCCGACGACTCGTCCGTTGTGTTTAGGGGCGAGATTAGAGGTGGTGGGTCGCGGTCGCTCATGTTTTAACTAAAAAAAAATCAGGGTTCGAAATTATGAAGATAATCATTTCATTTAAATCGAATGGGTGTCAAATCATTATCGTGTGATTATAACATGTCACTGTGTATGGTAATTATATTATCATCGGGTGTCGTTATGCACCAATAGAACACTCAAACTCATTTTATATGAAGTCACCTGAATTTTAAAAGTCTTTTAAATAAGTAATAGATTTTACTGTAGTACTTGTTTAGTGATGTATCATAGACAAATCATCACTTCGAACCCTGAAGAATGCGACTGGAAAGCATTGCATTGAAAATATAGTTATTGCTTTGCATTAGCAGATAACTCGGCATGTGTTAATGCTATGGTAAATAACAAGTGTATATATTATAAAATGCATAAACATTTTACTGCGCAAAGCAAGCTATTTTATTTTGCTTTAGCACAGCAGTTATTTTTGTTAATTTGTTAGTAAGCTATATATTTACAAAATCTTAGCATAATAGCATTATTTAAATTATCACCGATATGATACCCAAAAACTATGAAATATTACTGAGAAATGAGCTTTAATGATGATAATATTTATACAATATGAAATAAATAAATGAAACAAATTATTTTATTGATATAAGCTGGCAGTTTATTAGGATTCTTGCGTTTAAAAATGCATATAATGATGTATAAATATGTAACAACTAGATTTTTTATATACACTGTACAGTTGTACACTAACCATCATGATACAAACTATGAAAATCTATTTCATATAAAACTAACACTGGCCTTCGGGATTCAAATTATTTAGAAAACCACATTCAACAAAAAAGTTCCATTTGAATATAATTTCTTTTAGCCATCAGCCCACTGTTTGAAAATTTAAATTTTAGTCTAACAACGGCACTTAAGTTTACACACTCAAAATGAAAACAAAACACTTATACATTATTTTGTTTATATTCTACATAGGCCTCTTGTTCTAATCCTGACTTGAGAAGTGCTATCCTGTTATCTATTGAAACATTCTCAATAATAGACTGGAGTTTGTAATAGATTTTGAAATACTATTTAATTCACCCTATTACATAAAATCTAAAATATCAATGTCAATAAGTGTGTTATATCTTGAATTTTAGACACACTTCTGCTAACACCTCTGTCTAGTGCAAGCATAGTGTTATAATACAAAGAGATAGTAGATAGAAAAAAAACCAGTACTATCTATGCCCACAACCATAAGAACAATTGTCCAACACTGTATTGCAAAAACAGCTCTAATAAATTTCTAAATTAATAAAATACAAAAGCCTCTTGTCTGAATATTGTATCAGCTCACATTGGATTAATTAGTTGCAAATTTTTCAAGTAACCACAGGTCAATCAATGACTTTTGACCTGATATAGTTGTTAGGGAGTTTCCGGGCTATGAGACAAAAAGGAAACACAATTTATTCTTAATGCTCATGGGCAATGGAATACACAGTTAGTGCTCACTAGTCCTGTTCATCCAAAAACCACTTAGCCAAATAGAACCCGAAAATTTGTAATACTCAAATGAAGTATTTTACTATTAAAACAACTAGTGTGAAGGCTATCTATTCTATTACAAATAACTAGATACTCCCATCTTCGCTCTGATATTAAAGTTATAGTGCAGGGAATGTAACTTTTTGCCGAGATTGGCATATCTCTAACTACAGTCTACTATTGGCTAATAAAACTAATATTATGAATGCGAGCTTATGAGGATGTATGTTTGCATCTTTGTAACTCGTTCACGCAAAAGCTAAAATTTCATGTAGGCTTTCATAAAATTTGGTGCATATAGATTAACACAAGGAGTACTTTTTACTCCGAGAATCTATCCACGCGGACAAAGTAACGGGCAGAAGCTAGTGCTATCATAACTCATTATTACATTAATGATCAAACTATTGCACACACACCATCAATCATGATCCACACCATTAGTAATTTACTGGACATTGTACAAACAACTGCACTTGTTATTTGAATCTAAATAGAATCACAGAAACACTTCCTTCTTAGCACAATATTGATTTAGCTCATTACTTTTCTGACACATTGCCAATGTAGAGTCAATACAAAAATAACTTCAAATATGCAATTTTACACAATTGCACTTACATAGCATCTATGAGCATTATAGTTGATGTGACATTACTTAGTTTATGTTAAAACTGCAACTGCTTATTTTGCAAATTAATAGGAAATGAACCTGAGATCTTTGTCAGCATTATGTGTTACTTATAATGAAATAATTGATAAATCAAAATGGCCAAAATGTTGGTTATTTATTGATTCTTTAATTTATCTTTTATCTGCTTAGGCCTCTTGAGCCATGAACGAAAGTGCACTATACCTGATGCCACCTAAATCATCTGCAATAGATGAATACAGGCTAATGGTAGTATTGACTATTCATCGGCAGTATGTTAAACTCACAATTCATTTAGGTTTGAACACTCTAGATAAAATAGGAGGCTGTTTATCAGGTACGTTCTTTGTTTATATTCAGATGTGTTTTGCAATTCCTGAGTCAAGAAATGTGTTATTATTCTTTGCCTATCTCTTGTGAAATGTTCTCGAAAACAGCTTGGATTTGATGTGACTGATATTTGCGATTAAACTTGTAGTTATTACATAAGATCAACATTGTAAGTGACAAAAGAGGGTGTGTTATGCACTTCTGCTAACAACGCTGTGTATAGCAGGCATAGTGATAAAAAATCCTAAAATGATACTTTCATATTGCATTTCCTGTGACCTATCAGGTAGGTCAATGAACCTTGCTTTAGATTTCACAATATCGTTTGCTGATCGTCGTATTCCTGAATACCAATCATGATTCCCAATTTTAAGTAAATAACTTAATAACACTACCTATACACAGATAACACTCTGAATTGCATAAAACAGCTTTAGTAAAGAAAAAGCATAAGCCTTTTGCTTTATTCTTCAGTTCTGAATATTTCAGATTGTAATTGATTTATTACTGGACTGCACTTTGTAAGGTAACATAGGCCATTGACCTTTGACCTGATTTAATAGATAGGAAGTTTCCAGGCTAAAGGACAAAGAGGAATCACTATTTTCTCAATATAATGTGAACTATGGGATATTTATTGGTTCAAAGTCCTAGATCACACCTATCTTGATTTCTATCTTTCTATTCTCGCTATAATAGGCTATGAACTATTAGCCAGCCCTACCGCTCAACTTAACTCCAGGCTACTATTTGGTCATTTCCTATAAGAGAACTCCATTGATTGTCAGATGCAAGACTCATAACCACATATTATTCTGTATCGCTTAAAACCGTTCAATATACAAGTCCACTGGTAGAGTAGCATTAATTATTGTGTTTTGTTAATAGAATATTTAAATTGTGATAATATTACATTAAAATGTAGGAACTGTCTCAATAAGTTAATAAATATCATGTTTTAGTAACCCGAGTCTGCTCGCTATTGAATTTAGGCGCTCAATTCTTAGTTTTTGATGATGGCTTTATTAACTACTTTGATTGATACCTTTTATATTAGTCGTTATTTTACATATTGGAATGTGCTGAAAGGAGCAGTGGTAGTATGAGACTGTTTTCAATTAATAATTGTTTCTCATCCACTTCTTGCTTCATATAGACTTCCTTTGTTTCAGTGATAGCGGTTTAGCTAAGCAATGGGCCTCTTTACAGCAGCTGAATTGAGCTGAATTATTTCATACGACATATGAGGCTTTAGACAAAGACATCGACCCATTATACAAAATGCCGGCAAAATGCAGAATACCGATAGCTGCATTAAATATGTTACTGTTTTATCAATCGATTAATCCGCAAAACATATTTACGATGTATCGCAAAGAGATCTAAATAATTTTTCATCCATCGCACTTTAGAGAAATTAAATCGATATTTCAGATTTCATTTGTTTTATGCAAGGTAATATATTGATATCAAAAAGATACTTACGCGATGGATCGCTCACTCCTAACTAATCTAAGTTGCTTTTAAGCAACAATTGGACCAATTTAAGGCCCCCTTATTAGAGAATAAATTTATATTCCACTAATTAATTATGCAGTTGCACTCTAGTTTTCCGAGATGGGAGGAAAAGACCTCTTTTTTTTTTCAATTTTCAAGTATTGATTTTAAATTGTACTCCGGTCTGTCAGTGTTGCCTACGGTAATAAATTTACTGATATAAACTTGTATAACGGAACGTAATCTTTTATGCAAAACTAAAGAGCAAAGTAAAAGTTGAGGATTGCTTTTACCCCTATTATTTGTGCGAAAACTAGGTATATTCGTTTCAGGAATCATTTTGACACTTTTGACAAAAAACATATGGAGAATCTGTAAAAATGTCAAACATCTTGAATAAAATTATCTAACAATAACCTATATTATGGGACCGCAACCAATTAAAATAATTAGGTTTTTAATTTTTGAGCACTTGGATGTTTTTTCTAAGCTAAGGACCAAGCCTAGTCATATCCGCGGGGCCGGGCGCTCCTTTTTTCTCCTTAATATCCTATCGGTAGGTAACCTATCATCATTGGCAGGTTTTCATCACTTTCTCTTGGTCATGCTATTATGCATGCCATACCAGTAGGTATGCCCATATTGATCACCAAGACATGTCGGTGCCAATGTTGCTGTGGAAAAACCTATGGGTATTATCTTCTAATACCTACCTACCACGGCCATCCAAAAAGTCTAGGTACACCTTCCAGATGCAGACCATTCTGACAAATCATGAAATCAAGAAATAAATTAGTCACACAGCTGAGATAATTCTTTGAAAACTGATCACCATTTTGTGATATACCTACTTATTTCCCTCTTCTCAGTGGCTTCCATGGTCTAAATTTTATTTTCTGCTACTCCTCACAATACCTATACTTACTTTGTGTCGCAGCTTCCTAGGAGAACTTTAATATACCTACTGGACACATGACCGCAAGCCTGCATTACAGAATTACAGACTATTTATTCATGGATCACATACCTAGGTATTATAACGAACATGAATAATTTAATATGGGTAGAGGTAACAACAATGCTTACTCAGTAGCTCAATGTTAGCCCATTATTATTTAATCTACAGTCGATTCATATTTGAGTAACATTCAATTTTAACTTCTCATGACGGATGTTTACATACATACCTACTAAAAATCACGGCTTTTCCATAGGGGAACTTAAAGATCTAATGATGCCACTTGGCAGGATCCTTACAAACTTCTCTTGCTTCATTCACATCCTTATATGTATGTTATAGGATGTTAATAATGTTGTTATGTATGGATGTTAAAATGACTTAAAAATATTCAATGTCATGATCATTGTAGAGTTCAAATAGATGATAATGTACCAACTTTCTTGGTTGTAAAACGAGGCATAGGATAGGTATACCTACCTACCTACTTCTAGCGATCAGGAAGATACGGACTCTTCAGTCGTTTGCTCTTCATGGAAGTGGAGGATATTGCATTAAACCCTATACATAAGTAATAATAATTATTTAGATACCTACCTTTCAAAATAGGTAAATACCTTCAAATATATAGGAAGGTATTCCTAGTATTCCTACGCCTAATCCAGATATTCATTAAAGAAGGACACATAGTAGGTAGGTAATTTATAAAAGAAAATTTTAAGTTTATACCTACTACACACGTTGATAAAAATGATTGCAATTTGAGGGCTTTCGTTCATGTCCACGATATTCAAAGAAAAGTAGACTATGTGTGGCACAGGATATAACAGGAGCACGTTTATATTAATTTATATCCAAAAGATATCTTCTCCTATATCTTTCCCGGTCACTACATGGTGATAATCCAGACATTATATTGTCTTCCCTTTATGATGTGACTCCCTGAACAATTTAATAATAATTAATAGATAGTAGATACCCATTATTTTTTACGGGAAGAACCTCTAACTTTGTTTTTTTTTTACTGGCAGTAAACAATAATTTTATTTTTTATATTCCGTTTCATTCATATATGTAATGGCGCCAAAAATCGATTTATCATTACATACATTTTCTAAAATTAGAGTATTTAGCATTATTGGTTCCTACCATTATTGTTAAATTGCTAAATACGGGTTTTAAACGCGATGAGAATTTTAAAGTTATTTGTTGGAAACAATTTAAAAATAGTGAAGCCCATGTGAGGGTAGGTAGGCATCAAACTCGCGCCACAAGGAGACGACGCTTGGCAGCTACATCAGTCTCCCCGTGACTATGGTCGATGTATTTCGATTGAAAAGTCGGGCAACAAATAAGGTATTGTACCTTAAAACTCTTTAAGTTATTTAGCTTTATTTCGTTGAAAATCTTCGATTTCGATTAATCATATTACGATTTCAGGTCCGCTTGGAAGGAATTGCGGGGCGCTATGCCCTGTTGAAATTGATAGAACAGACAACCTAGAGTCCTCTGCACTGGGTGACCTAGGTCTACATTGAGTTTGCTTTTAGAAACAATTGAAGAGGTCTGGCGACACATACACAGGTATATAAATAAAATGGTTCTAAAAAGTTATATTAACGCAAGTTTATAAGAGTTCCTTTTATAGTCAAAAGTAAGAAAATAGAATAGACACAAAATTATTACTTTGTACTAGTTTGTGTCTAAAACTTTGTTCGCGATGTTAAGGGAGTTTTGATTGCCATACCATTATCTTCAATTTCATATTAATCTAAAATTAACAATATACCTAGGTAGGTACCTACACAACAATTTTTGCTAAGCAGTACTTTGTAGCTGGGGTTTTATAGTTCCATGTTGGAAGACTAACCTTGAGACTTTATATTTAAAACTCTTAGGAGAAAATCCTCATCAGGGGCATCATTATTTGGTTAAATGCCATAGCTTGTTTACAATCTACACCAGGAATACTAAATTCAAAATAAGTACAGGCCTATAAGTTGTCTAGATTTGAATAACCAAAAAAGGTTTCATTCAAATCATGAAAGTTATACATTGTACACACCATATTCTGACCACTCAATGATTTGAATTGATAATCGCATCTTGGTCTGAGGATAAGATAAATAAAAGGACAACTTTATATTCACTGAAAGTATATTAGGACACTAATACCCCTCAAGGAAAGTTAATACAATAAATTGCTAAAACCTTTTCTATAAAACACAAATACAGGACTATTCAAAATCTCTCAATTTCTTTGTCCCAGACATTTTCTGGACCATTGAAACTGAATTAGTTTATAGTATCGGTTTAACAGTTTACAGAAGGTTTTTAAAAATTCAAGTTTGTGATGTTTTGTAGTGACCTGGTATCTTATGATAATGCACAAAGCATTGTCCATTAACAATTATTTGTGAGGCCTGCAAACTAATGATATTGTGGATTTCAAAGTTTGAATCTAACATCTTGTGAGTTTTAGTGTAACGTAATATTGTATGTTTAACTAGAAAATGTTGGGTTTCCACTGCTGGGCTGTGGTACTGGTGTGTCAAGACTTGAAGGCTTCTTATGTGTTCTGACAGCCAGCATCTGAAATTTATGACATAATCATTAAAATATAAGTTTATTATACTTGGCCAGCGTGGTGGACTCAAGGCCTAACCCCTCCCCCTCGTTTGGGAGGAGACCCTTGCCCTGCAGTGGGACAGATATGGGTTATTAAAAAAAAAAAAAAAAAGGTTTATATCAATTAATGGTGTGCTCATTGTCTTGGTTGTGTAGTTATGAGTCACAGAGTCTATGACTAGTGAACTGAGTTTAGATAAACTACCACTAAATGTACCTCAGAAACCGGGGGTCATTCAGTGATACTGATTAAAGCTAATAGTCGAAACAAATTATGTATTAAGGCTTATTCAATTAAGAGCGAAAAACGTTTGATCCATAAGTGTTTAAGTCAGAACCATAAAATATGCTTTGCACTTTAAATAAAAATCATGTTCAGTAGGATAGTAGTTTGTAACCATTATTAACCTTAGACAGTCAGTTATGTCGTGTCGTGTGATGCACTATAAGAATAAATATAATGTTGATACTTACTATTTTCAAATGTTAGGATGTCTTTTCTTGCTTTTTGTAAGTCATAAGTTATAAGGTCCCCTGCATTCTCTTTGTGTGAGGAATCCACTCCATGTACATAGCTAATGTCATGAGTGAAGAATGCTTAAGTATTCCTGGATGTTTCTAGTTTATTGTGACACTCTTCAAGAGATGATGCAGGGCAAGTATTATTGCAAGTAATAAACATGATGTTACACACAAAACTGTGCATTGTGGTTGTGGGCTTTCATCAGATATTCTGTAAAATACAGTTTAATGATTAGTTTGGATTATGAAGTGGGTAATTTTTTATACATACTGTCATTTGTGCTTGTGCTAATATAACTAGTCTTAATGACTGAGTGAGTGATGCTGTCAAAAGCTTTAGAGTAGTCTGTGAATACAATATGTCAACATCTGGTGAAAAGAACGAGTTAGCTAGAGCTAGTAAGAAAGTACAATGTATATTATACAATGTTTGTTAACATTTAAAATTCAAGTTGAATCTATACTAATATTATAAAGCTGAAGAGTTTGTTTGTTTGAACGCGCTAATCTCAGGAACTACTGGTCCGATTTGAAAAATTATTTCAATGTTAGATAGTCCATGTATCGAGGAAGGTTATAGGCTATATATCATTACGCTACGACCAATAGGAGCAGAGTAGCAGTAAAAAATGTTACAAAAACGGGGAAAATTATGATTCTCTTATGTGACGCAAGCGAAGTTGCGCAGGTCAGCTAGTAATGAATATATCTAGCAATCGTATAGTAGTTAACTGTTGATACTTAACTATTACGAAGTTAATCATTCTTGTACACAGTCTTTGTAATAAGTAGTGTTCTGTTGAAACCTGGATATTTGTGTTGCTTCTTGTAGGTCCTCATTATAAGGTCCCCTGCATTCTCTGTGTGTGAGGAATCCACTCCATTTACTTAGCTAATGTCTTCGAAGAATGCTTAAGTATTCCTGACTTTTTGTAGTTTATTGTGACACTCCTCAAGAGATGATGCAGGGGAAGTATTATTGTAAGTTATAAACATGATGTTACACACAAAACTCTGTACTGTTGTGATTGTGGGGTTTCATCAGATATTCTGAAAAATGATAACAAAACATCATACATTATTTACTAATCAAGAGAGAAACCAGCCCACAAAGGTAGCAGTCTGTGAGACTACATGCCCATAGTAGTGTAATAGAACTGTAACATTCTTAGTTCAAAGTTAATGACTGAGTGAGTGATGTTGTCAAAAGCTTTAGAGTAGTCTGTGTTACAATATGTCAACATCTGGTGGAGAGAATGAGCTAGCTAGAGCTAGTGAGAGAGTTCAAAGAATGTTATACAATGTTTGTTAAAAGTTGAGAAATGAATATAATATATCTAGCAATCATATAGTAGTTAACTGTTGATACTTACTATTGCAAAGTTAATCATTCTTGTACACAGTCTTTGTAATAAGTAGTCTTCTGTTGAAACCTGGATATTTGTCTTGCTTCTTGTAAGTCATCATTATAAGGTCCCCTGCATTCTCTTTGTGTGAGGAATCCACTCCATTTAAATAGCTAATGTCGTCGAAGAATGCTTAAGTATTCCTGACTTTTTCTAGTTTATTGTGACACTCCTCAAGAGATGATGCAGGGGAAGTATTATTGCAGGTAATAAACATGATGTTACACACAAAACTCTGCAGTGTTGTGGTTGTGTGCTTTTGTTGAATATTCTGTAAAATACAGTTAATTATTAATGACCTGATATAAAGTCATGTGATGGATTTTCGAGAATAATAATAACCAATACATATTTATGTATTATGTTGTTTTCCATTGCTTTGATAAGATGTAAGTGCACAAATATTATACTATCCATAACTCCATAGTAAAGGCAGAATATTTGTACATATACAAAGTGTTTTGTAACTATCTAAGATTAAGAATAACATGAATGTTAATTGTTGACACTTACTTAGAGTGCTGTTGACGATTAACACCTGGGTATTTGTCTTGCTTCTTGTAAGTCATCATTATAAGGTCCCCTGCATTCTCTTTGTGTGAGGAATACACTCCATTTACATAGCTAATGTCATGAGTGAAGAATGCTTAAGTATTCCTGACTTTTTGTAGTTTATTGTGACACTCCTCAAGAGATGATGCAGGGAAGTATTATTGTGAGTTATAAACATGATGTTACACACAAAACTGTGCAGTGTTGTGGTTGTGAGGTTTCATCAGATATTCTGTAAAATACAGTTCACATGAAGTATTCTGTAGTGTGGTAATCTTTAATTAATACTGTGCTATGTTGTATTGCTTGAATGCTTAGCACAGGGTGTATATGTACCTACATAAGTTATCTTAATGACTGAATGAGTGATGCTGTCGATAGCTTTAGAGCAGTCCCTGAACATATTATTTGAGTATTTAACTGAACCAATTTTTTCTAGTATCATTGTGGTCAGAGAAGAGCTAGTGAGAAAGTCTAAATTGTGTTCTACACTTTAAACAATTGTTTGCCAACATTTTAATATAGAATTAAAAAATTGCAATAACAGAAGGTTAACAGTTAATACTTACTATTCTTTGCATTGCAACTTGTCATTACATGTCCTCCTGCATTCTCTTTGTGTGAGGAATCCACTCCATTTGAATAGCTAATGTCGTCGAAGAATGCTTAAGTATTCCTGACTTTTTCTAGTTTATTGTGACACTCCTCAAGAGATGATGCAGGGGAAGTATTATTGTAAGTTATAAACATGATGTTACACAAAACTGTGCAGTGTTGTGGTAGTGTGCAGTCCTTGGATGTTCTGTAAAATACAGTTTAATGATAAGTATGGATTTTTAAGTTCATTGTTAAATCATATTGTCATTGTGCTTGTGCTAGTTTTAGCAATTTAGCTTTAAAGTAGTCCCTGAACACATTATTTAGGCATTTAACTTAACCAATCTTTTCTAGTATCATTGCGGTCAGAGAAGAGCTAGTGAGAAAGTCTAAATTGTGTTTTACACTTTAAACAATTGTTTGCCAACATTTAAGTATAGAATTTAAAAAAATTGCAATGAAAGAAGGTTAACACTTAATACTTACTATTCTTTGCATTGCAACTTGTTATTTCCTCCTGCATTCTCTTTGTGTGAGGAATCCAGACCATTGACATAGCTAATGTCAAGAGGGAACAATGTCTAAGTATTCCTGGATGTTTCTAGTTTATTGTGACACTCCTCAAGAGATGATGCAGGGGAAGTATAATTGCAAGTAATAAACATGATGTTACACACAAAACTCTGTAGTGTTGTGGTTGTGATCTTTCCTGAGATACTCTGTAAAATACAGTTTAATGATTAGTTTGGTTTATGAAGTGGGTCATCTTTAATACATACTGTCATTTGTGCTTGTGCTAATATAAGCAGTTTTAATGACTGAGTGAGTGATGTTGTGAAAAGCTTTAGAGTAGTCTGTAAATACAATATGTCAACATCTTGTGAAGAGAACAAGCCAGCTAGAGCTAGTGAGAGAGTACAAAGAATGTTATACAATGTTTGAATGCTTGTCAAACAGTTGAATAATGAATATATCTAGCAATCATATAGTAGTAAACAGTTGATACTTACTATTACAGAAAAGTTCATTCTTGTACACAGTCTATGTAATAAGTAGTGTTCTGTTGAAACTTGGATATTTGTCTTGCTTCTTGTAAGTCATCATTATAAGGTCCCCTGCATTCTCTTCGTGTGAGGAATCCACTCCATTTACATAGCTAATGTCATGAGTGAAGAATGCTTAAGTATTCCTGACTTTTTGTAGTTTATTGTGACACTCCTCAAGAGATGATGCAGGGGAAGTATTATTGTGAGTTATAAACATGATGTTACACACAAAACTCTGCAGTGTTGTGGTTGTGAGGTTTCATCAGATATTCTGTAAAATACAGTTCACATGAAGTATTCTGTAGTGTGGTAATCTTTAATTAATACTGTGCTGTGTGGTTTTTCATTGCTTGAATGCATAACACTGCGTATATGTACCTACATAAGTTATCTTAATGACTGAATGAGTGATGCTGTCGATAGCTTTAGAGTAGTCTCTAAACACACAATTTATGGAGCCTTTAAAGTTTACCAGTCATTTCTAATATCTAATTAATTTTGTGGTCAGTGAAGAGCTACAGAAAAAGTGTAAATTGTGTTTTACACTTAAAACAATTGTTTGCCAAAAAGTGCAACAACAGAAGGTTTACGTTTAATACTTACTCTTATTTGCATTTATGCAACTTGTCATTAAATATTCCCCTGCATTCTCTTTGTGTGAGGAATACACTTCATTTACGTAGCTTATGTCTTCGAAGAATGCTTAAGTATTCCTGACTTTTTCTAGTTTATTGTGACACTCCTCAAGAGATGATGCAGGGGAAGTATTATTGCAGGTAATAAACATGATGTTACACACAAAACTCTGCAGTGTTGTGGTTGTGTTTTCATCAGATATTCTGTAAAATAATAACAGAACATCATACATTACTTACTAATCAAAAGAGAAACCAGCCCACAAAGGTAGCAGTCTGTGAGACTACATGTCCATAGTAGTGTAATAGAAATGTAATATCCTTATTTAAAGGTTAATGACTGAGTATGTGATGCTGTCAAAAGCTTTAGAGTAGTCTAGAGAGTACACTCTATCAACATGTGGTGAAGAGAATGAGATAGCTAGAGCTTGTGAGAGTTTAATGTATGTTATACTATGTTTGTTAACATCTGAGACTAATCGTTGAGTAATGAATAGGTATAATATATCTAGCAACTATAATGAAGTAAACTGTTGATACTTACTATTACAGAAAAGTACATTCTAGTGCACAGTCTTTGTAATAAATTGTCTTCCATTGAAACCTGGATATTTGTCTTGCTTCTTGTAAGTAATCATTATAAGGTCCCCTGCATTCTCTTTGTGTGAGGAATACACTCCATTTACATAGCTAATGTCATGAGTGAAGAATGCTTAAGTATTCCTGACTTTTTGTAGTTTATTGTGACACTCCTCAAGAGATGATGCAGGGGAAGTACACAAAACTCTGTAGTGTTGTGGTTGTGTGCTTTTGTTGAATATTCTGTAAAATACAGTTAATTATTAATGACCTGACATAAAGTCATGAGATGGATTTTCGAGAATAATAATATCCAATACATATTTATGTACTATGTTGTTTTCCATTGCTTTGATAAGATGTAAGTGGACAAATATTATACTATCCATAACTCCATAGTAAAGGCAGAATATTTGTACATATACAAAGTGTTTTGTAACTATCTAAGATTAAGAATAACATGAATGTTAATTGTTGACACTTACTTAAAGTGCTGTTGACAATTAACACCTGGGTATTTGTGTTGCTTCTTGTAAGTCTTCATTATAAGGTCCCCTGCATTCTCTTTGTGTGAGGAATACACTCCATTTAAATAGCTAATGTGGTGAGTGAAGAATGTCTAAGTATTCCTGACTTTTTGTAGTTTATTGTGACACTCCTCAAGAGATGATGCAGGGGAAGTACTGTTGCAAGTAATAAACATGATGTTACACACAAAACTCTGTAGTGTTGTAGTTGTGGGATTTTCTCGAACAATCTGAAAAATGAGTTTATTGCTAATAATCTCATATCATGTGAAGGACTTAAAAGTGGGTCATGTTTTGGAAGTCAGATTAAATTGTGGGTCGGCTGTCACTTTCGAATATCTATGGCAGTCGTTAACAGTTGTCAGAAGCTTGAAAGTCTGACAACCAGTCGTACCCAGGTAACTGTAATGTGGAGGTCTGATAGGCAGTCGCTTCATATAACATACTGGTATCCAGCTGCATCTGGGTGGTACTAGAAGTTGACTCCAATATAATTGGAAGAAAGGCTAGGCTGATGGTGATTGTTATTGATGTATTTTCAAGTGCGTCATCTTAATTAAATACTGTCATAAGTATGTAGTTTTGGATTTCTTGGTTGGAATAATAGAAGGTTATAACATAGTACTAATATAAGCACTCTTAAAGACTGAGTGAGTGATGCTGTCAAAGGCTTTAGAGTAGTCTGTGAATACAATATGTCAACATCTGGTGATGAGAATGAGCTAGCTAGAGCTAGTGAGAGAGTTCAATGTATATTATACAATGTTTGTTATAAGTTGAAAAATTAATATATATAATTTATCTAACAATCATATAGTAGTTAACTGTTGATACTTACTATTACAGAAAAGTTCATTCTTGTACACAGACTTTGTAATAAGTAGTCTTCTGTTGAAACCTGGATATTTGTCTTGCTTCTTGTAAGTCATCATTATAAGGTCCCCTGCATTCTCTTTGTGTGAGGAATCAACTCCATTTAAATAGCTAATGTCGTCGAAGAATGCTTAAGTATTCCTGACTTTTTGTAGTTTATTGTGACACTCCTCAAGAGATGATGCAGGGGAAGTATTATTGGAAGTTATAAACATGATGTTACACACAGAACTCTGCAGTGTTGTGGTTGTGTGCTTTTGTTGAGTATTCTGTAAAATACAGTTAATTATTAATGATCTGATATTAAGTCATGTGAGGGATTTTCGAGAGTAATATTTATGTATTATGTTGTTTTCCATGCTTTGATAAGATGTAAGTGGACTAATATTATATTATCCATAACTCCATAGAAAAGGTACAATATTTGTACATATACAAAGTGTTTTGTAACTATCTAAGATTAAAAGTTGAATATAAATGATTTTTAAGAATATCATAAATGTTAATTTTTGATACTTACTTAAAGTGCTGTTGACAATTAACACCTGGATATTTCTCTTGCTTTTTGTAAGTCATAAGTTATAAGGTCCCCTGCATTCTCTTTGTGTGAGGAATACACTCCATTTACATAGCTAATGTCATGAGTGAAGAATGCTTAAGTATTCCTGACTTTTTGAAGTTTATTGTGACACTCCTCAAGAGATGATGCAGGGGAAGTATTATTGCAAGTTATAAACATGATGTTACACACAAAACTCTGCAGTGTTGTGGTTGTGTACTTTCCTTGGATATTCAGTAAAATACAGTTTAAAGATTAGCTTGATTTATGAAGTGGGTCATCTTTAATACATACTGTCATTTGTGCTTTTGCTAATATAACTAGTCTTAATGACTGAGTGAGTGATGCTGTCAAAAGCTTTAGAGTAGTCTGTGTTACAATATGTCAACATCTGGTGGAGAGAACAAGCTAGCTAGAGCTAGTGAGAGTGTCCACCGTATGTTATACTATGTTTGTTAACATCTGAGACTACTAGTTAAATAATGAATAGGTATAATATATCTAGGAACTATAATGAAGTAAACTGTTCATACTTACTATAATAGAAAAGTTCATTCTAGTGCACAGTCTTTGTAATAAGTAATCTTCTGTTGAAACCTGGATATTTGTCTTGCTTCTTGTCATCATTATAAGGTCCCCTGCATTCTCTTTGTGTGAGGAATCCACTCCATTTACATAGCTAATGTCATGAGTGAAGAATGCTTAAGTATTCCTGACTTTTTCTAGTTTATTGTGACACTCCTCAAGAGATGATGCAGGGGAAGTATTATTGCAAGAATTAAACATGATGTTACACACAAAGCTGTGTAGTGTTGCGGTCGTGCCTTTTCGTCGGATATTCTGTAAAATACAGTTTACATGAAGTATTTTGTAGCGTGGTAATTTTTAATTAATTCTGTGCTGTGTTGTTTTTCATTGCTTGAATTCGTCACACTGCGTATACATATGTACCTACATAAGTTATCTTAATGACTGAATAACCCCCGGTTTCTGAGTACATTTAACGGTAGTTTATCTTTTCAATTACGGTTTTTTTTATATGAGTTTTGACACTTTTGAATAGATAAACTACCGCTAAATGTACCTCAGAATCCGGCGGTAAGTGATGCTGTCGAAAGCTTTAGAGTAGTCTCTGAACACATTATTTATGGAGCCTTTAAAGTATTCCAGTCTCTCTTATTATCTTATTAATAGTGTGGTCAGTGAAGAGCTAAAGAGAAAGCCAAAATTGTGTTTTACACTTAAAACAATTGCTTGCCAAAAAGTGTATCATAACCATTTATAGATTTAATTTGCAATTACAGAAGGTTAACAGTTAATACTTACTATTCTTTGCATTTTGCAACTTGTCATTACATGTCCCCCTGCATTCTCTTTGTGTGAGGAATCCAGAACATTTACATTGCTAATGTCGTTGAAGAATGCTTAAGTATTCCTGACTTTTTCTAGTTTATTGTGACACTCCTCAAGAGATGATGCAGGGGAAGTATTATTGTAAGTTATAAACATGATGTTACACACAAAACTCTGCAGTGTTGTGGTTGTGGTTTCATCAGATATTCTGTAAAATGATAACAAAACATCATACATTACTTACTAATCAAGAGAGAAACCAGCCCACAAAGGTAGCAGTCTGTGAGACTACATGTCCATAGTAGTGTAATAGAACTGTAACATTCTTAGTTAAAGGGTAATTAATGACTGAGTGAGTGATGTTGTCAAAAGCTTTAGAGTAGTCACAATATGTTAACATCTGGTGAAGAGAACGAGCTAGCTGGAGCTAGTGAGAGAGTACAATGTATGTTGTACAAAGTTTGTTAACATTTAAAATTGAAGGTGAATAATGAATATAATATATCTAGCAATCATATTGAAGTTAACTCTTCATACTTACTATTACAAAGTTAATTATTCTTGTACACAGTCCTTGCAATAAGTAGTCTTGTGTTGAAACCTGGATATTTGTCTTGCTTCTTGTAATAGATCATTATAAGGACCCCTGCATTCTCTTTGTGTGAGGAATCAACTCCATTTACATAGCTAATGTGGTAAGTGAAGAATGCTTAAGTATTCCTGACTTTTTCTAGTTTATTGTGACACTCCTCAAGAGATAATGCAGGGGAAACATGATGTTACACTAAACTCTGCAGTGCTGTGGTTGTGTATATTCTGTAAAATTAATGTATTGTTAATTAGCTGACCCCGCAAACTTTGTTTTGTCTTATAGATTATCTAAAATGACTATTAATAATAGGGGTTGTTGATGAAATAGTAAACATTTAAAGATAAGGCATAACGGTAAATTACTAAGGGGTATGAAAAATAGGTGTTGACCGATTCTCTGACCTATGTAATATGCTCACAAAATTTCATGAGAATTGTGCCGTTTCAGAGGAGTATTAGAATGAACATTGTGACATGAGAATTTTATTTATAAGACAATCTAATAACAGTATCTTGTGATGTATTTTGAAGTATGTCATCTTAATTAGATACTGTTAAAAGTATGTAGTTTTGGATTTCTTGGTTAGAATGATTAAAGGGTTATAACATAGTACTAATATAAGCACTCTTAATGACTGAGTGAGTGATGTTGTCAAAAGATTGGAGTAGTCTGTGAATACAATATTTCAAAATCTTGTGAAGAGAACGAGCTAGCTAGAGCTAGTGAGAGAATTCAAAGTATGTCATACAATATTTGTTAAAAGTTGAAAAATGGATATAATATATCTAGCAATCATATAGTAGTTAACTGTTGATACTTACTATTGCAAAGTTAATCATTCTTGTACACAGTCTTTGTAATAAGTAGTCTTCTGTTGAAACCTCCATATTTGCGTTGCTTCTTGTAAGTCAACATTATAAGGTCCCCAGCATTCTCTTTGTGTGAGGAATCCACTCCATTTACATAGCTAATGTCGTTGAAGAATGCTTAAGTATTCCTGACTTTTTCTAGTTTATTGTGACACTCCTCAAGAGATGATGCAGGGGAAGTATTATTGCAAGTTATAAACATGATGTTACACACAAAACTCTGTAGTGTTGTGGTTGTGCCTTTTCGTCGGATATTCTGTAAAATACAGTTCACATGAAGTATTTTGTAGTGTGGTAATCTTTAATTAATACTGTGCTGTGTTGTTTTTCATTGCTTGAATGCATAACACTGCGTATATGTACCTACATAAGTTGTCTTAATGACTGAATATTGATGCTGTCGAAAGCTTTACAGCAGTCTCTGAACACATTTGAGGAGCCTTAAGTTTTCCAGTCTCTTTTATTATCTTACTAGCTGACCCGCGCTACTTCGCTTGCGTCACATAAAAGAGAATGGGTCAGAATTTTCCATGTTTTTGTAACACTTTTTACTGTTACCTACTCTGCTCCTATTGGTCGTAGCGTGATGATATAAAATATGCTTTTTTTTTCACGAAAAATATTCTCAAAATTATTTATTTCTCTTAGTATAACGAAGTCGCGCTAAGATATCCGCCATTAAAACAGTTGCCATGGCAACGGAATTTTGTTAATTCAATGTCATTACAATATTGATTTTTCGCGACTTCGTTGAATTTTCTGAATTTTCCCGGGAATTGCGTCATTTTCCCGGAGTAAAAAGTAGCCTATGTCCTTTCTCGGGTATCAAAATATCTCCATACCAAATTTCATGCAAATTGGTTCAGTAGTTTAGACGTGATTGAGTAGCAGACAGACAGACAGACAGACAGACAGAGTTACTTTCGCATTTATAATATTAGTATGGAAGTATGGAATAGTATGGAATTAGTATGGATTAATAGTGTGGTCAGTGAAGAGCTACAGAGAAAGTCTAAATTGTGTTTTAAAAAATATTATTTATTGAATGCAATAACGGAAGGTTAACAGTTAATACTTACTATTCTTTGCATTGCAACTTTTCAGTACATGTCCCCCTGCATTTTCTTTGTGTGAGGAATCCACTCCATTTACATAGCTAATGTCGTTGAAGAATGCTTAAGTATTCCTGACTTTTTCTAGTTTATTGTGACACTCCTCAAGAGATGATGCAGGGGAAATATTATCGTAAGTAATAAACATGATGTTACACACAAAACTGCAGTGTTGTGGTTGTGTGCTTTCCTCAGATATTCTGTAAAATACAGTTTAATAATTAGTTTGAATTATGAAGTGGGTAATTTTTTATACATACTGTCATTTGTGCTTGTGCTAATATGACTAGTCTTAATGACGGAGTGAGTGATGCTGTCAAAAGCTTTAGAGTAGTCTGTGAATACAATATGTCAACATCTGGTGGAGAGAATGAGCTAGCTAGAGCTAGTGAGAGAGTCCACCGTATGTATACTATGTTTGATAACATCTGAGACTAATCGTTGAGTAATGAATAGGTATAATATATGTAGCAACTATATTGAAGTAAACTGTTGATACTTACTATTATAGAAAAGTTCATTCTAGTGCACTGTCTTTGTAATAAGTAGTGTTCTGTTGAAACCTGGATATTTGTGTTGCTTCTTGTAAGTGATCATTATAAGGTCCCCTGCATTCTCTTTGTGTGAGGAATCCACTCCAGTTACATAGCTAATGTCGTCGCAGAATGTCTAAGTATTCCTGGATGTTTCTAGTTTATTGTGACACTCCTCAAGAGATGATGCAGGATATTATTGCAAGTAATAAATATGTTACACACAAAACTCTTTAGTGTTGTAGTTGTGTGATTTTCTCGAATAATCTGAAAATGAAGTTTATTGTTAATAATCTCATATCATGTGAAGGACTTAAAAGTGGGTCATGTTTTGGAAGTCACATTAAATTGTAAGTTGGCTGTCATTTTCGAATATCTATGACAGTCGTTAACAGTAGTCAGAAGCTTGAAAGTCTGACAACCAGTCGTACCCAGGTAACTGGGTTGTGGAGGTCTGATAGGCAGTCGCTTCATGTAACATACTGGTATCCAGCTGCATTTGGTGGCACTAGTAGCCGATTCCAATATAGTTGGAAGAAAGGCTAGGCTGATGGTGATTGTTATCTCTGCACTCTTAATGACTGAGTGTGTGATGCTGTCAAAAGTGTTAGAGTAGTCAGAGATATACAATATATCAACATCTGGTGAAGAGAATGAGCTAGATATAGCTAGTGAGAGAGTTCAATGTACATTATACAATGTTTGAATCTTTGTCAAAAAGTTGAATATTGAATATATCTAAGAATCATATTGAAGTAACTTGTTGATACTTACTATTATGGAAAAGTTCATTCTTGTACACAGTCTTGGCAATAAGAAGTTTTCTGTTGAAACCTGGACATTTATGTTGCTTCTTGTAAGTCATCATTATAAGGTCCCCTGCATTCTCTTTGTGTGAGGAATCCACTCCAGTTACATAGCTAATGTCATGAGTGAAGAATGCTTAAGTATTCCTGACTTTTTGTAGTTTATTGTGACACTCCTCAAGAGATGATGCAGGGGAAGTATTATTGCAAGTTATAAACATGATGTTACACACAAAACTGTGTATTGTTGTGATTGTGGGGTCTCATCAGATATTCTGTAAAATGACAACAAAACATCATACATTCCTTATTAATCAAGAGAGAAACCAGCCCACAAAGGTAGCAGATTGTGAGATCACATCTCAATAGTAGTGTAATAGAAATGTAACATTCTTAGTTAAAGGGTAATTAATGACTGAGTGAGTGATGCTGTCAAAAGCTTTGGAGTAGTCTGTGAATACAATATGTCAACATCTGGTGGAGAGAATGAGCTAGCTAGAGCTAGTGAGAGAGTACAATGTATATTATACAATGTTTGTTAAAAGTTGAAAAGTGAATATAATATATCTAGCAATCATATAGTAGTTAAATGGTGACACTTACTATTACAAACTTTGTAATAAGTAGTTTTCTGTTGAAACCTGGATATTTGTGTTGCTTCTTGTAAGTCATCATTATAAGGTCCCCTGCATCCTCTTTGTGTGAGGAATACACTCCATTTAAATAGCTAATGTCGTCGAAGAATGCTTAAGTATTCCTGACTTTTTCTAGTTTATTGTGACACTCCTCAAGAGATGATGCAGGGGAAGTACTGTTGCAAGTAATAAACATGATGTTACACACAAAACTCTGTAGTGTTGTAGTTGTGGGATTTTCTCGAACAATCTGAAAAATGAGTTTATTGCTAATAATCTCATATCATGTGAAGGACTTAAAAGTGGGTCATGTTTTGGAAGTCACATTAAATTGTGGGTCGGCTGTCACTTTCGAATATCTATGGCAGTCGTTAACAGTTGTCAGAAGCTTGAAAGTCTGACAACCAGTCATACCCAGGTAACTGGGTTGTGGAGGTCTGATCGGCAGTCACTTCATGTAACATACTGGTATCCAGCAGCATCTGGGTGGTACTAGAAGTTGACTCCAATATAATTGGAAGAAAGGCTAGGCTGATGGTGATTGTTATTGATGTATTTTCAAGTGCGTCATCTTAATTAAATACTGTCATAAGTATGTAGTTTTGGATTTCTTGGTTGTAATGATAGAGGGTTATAACATAGTACTAATATAAGCACTCTTAATGACTGAGTGAGTGATGTTGTCAAAAGCTTTAGACTGAGATATACAATATGTCAACATCTGGTGAAGAGAATGAGCTAGCTAGAGCTAGTGAGAGAGTTCAATGTATATTATACAATATTTGTTAACATTTGAAATTAAAGTTGAATAATGAATATAATATTTTATATAGAGCAATCATGTAGTAGTTAACTGTTGATACTTACTATCACAGAAAAGTTCATTCTTGTACACAGTCTTTGTAATAGATAGTGTTCTGTTGAAACCTTGATATTTGTCTTGCTTCTTGTAAGTCATCATTATAAGGTCCCCTGCATTTTCTTTGTGTGAGGAATCCACTCCATTTACATAGCTAATGTCATGAGTGAAGAATGCTTAAGTATTCCTGACTTTTTCTAGTTTATTGTGACACTCCTCAAGAGATGATGCAGGGGAAGTATTATTGTAAGTTATAAACATGATGTTACACACAGAACTCTGTAGTGTTGTGGTTGTGTGCTTTTCTCGTATATTCTGTAAAATACAGTTAATTTACAATTGTCTCATATTAAGTCATGTGAAGGATTTTCAAGAGTAATAATTTCCAATACATATTTATGTATTATGTTGTTTCCATGCTTTGATAAGATGTAAGTGGACTTATATTATATTATCCATAACTCCATAGAAAAGGCAGAATATTTGTACATATACATAGTGTTTTGTAACTATCTAAGATTAAAAGTTGAATATATAAGAGATATAAGAATAGCATGAATGTTAATTGTGGATACTTACTTAAAGTGCTGTTGACAACACCTGGATATTTGTCTTGCTTCTAGTATGTTCTTGTAAGTCATCATTATAAGGTCCCCTGCATTCTCTTTGTGTGAGGAATCCACTCCATTTACATAGCTAATGTCATGAGTGAAGAATGCTTAAGTATTCCTGACTTTTTCTAGTTTATTGTGACACTCCTCAAGAGATGATGCAGGGGAAATATTATCGTAAGTAATAAACATGATGTTACACACAAAACTGCAGTGTTGTGGTTGTGTGTATTCTGTAAAATAAATGTATTGTTAACTAGCTGACCCGGCAAACTTTGCTTTGTCTTATAGACTATTTCAAATGACTATTAAAAATAGGGGTTGTTGATGAAAGGGTACATTTTTAAAGATAAGGCATAATGGTAAATGACTAAGGGGTATGAAAAATAAGTGTTGACCGATTCTCTGACCTATGTAATATGCGCACAAAATTTCATGAGAATTGTGCCATTTCAGAGGAGTACTAGAATGAACACTGTGACATGAGAATTTTATATTTAAGACAATCTTATTACAATATCATGTGATGTAGTTTGAAGTGCGTCATCTTAATTAAATACTGTCATAATTATGTAGTTTTGGATTTCTTGGTTGTAATGATAGAGGGTTATAACATAGTATTTATATAAGCACTCTTAATGACTGAGTGAGTGATGCTGTCAAAAGCTTTAGAGAAGTCTGAGATATACAATACGTCAACATCTGGTGAAGAGAATGAGCTAGCTGGAGCTAGTGAGAGAATTCAATGTATATTATACAATGTTTGAATGCTTGTCAAAAAGTTGAATAATGAATATATCTAGCAATCATATAGTAGTAAACAGTTGATACTTACTATTACAGAAAAGTTCATTCTTGTACACAGTCTATGTAATAAGTAGTGTTCTGTTGAAACTTGGATATTTGTCTTGCTTCTTGTAAGTCATCATTATAAGGACCCCTGCATTCTCTTTGTGTGAGGAATCCACTCCATTTACATAGCTAATGTCAAGAGTGAACAATGTCTAAGTATTCCTGAATGTTTCTAGTTTATTGTGACACTCCTCAAGAGATGATGCAGGGGAAGTATTATTGCAGGTAATAAACATGATGTTACACACAAAACTCTGCAGTGTTGTGGTTGTGAGGTTTCATCAGATATTCTGTAAAATACAGTTCACATGAAGTATTCTGTAGTGTGGTAATCTTTAATTAATACTGTGCTATGTTGTTTTTCATTGCTTAAATGCATAACACTGCGTATATGTACCTACATAAGTTATCTTAATGACTGAATAAGTGATGCTGTCGAAAGCTTTACAGCAGTCTCTGAACACATTTGAGGAGCCTTAAAAGTTTACCAGTCATTTCTAATATCTAATTAATTTTGTGGTCAGTGAAGAGCTACAGAGAAAGTCTTAATTGTGTTTTACACTTTTGTTTTCCAACATTTAAAAAATATTATTTATTGAATGCAATAACGGTAGATTAACAGTTAATACTTACTATTCTTTACATTGTAACTTGTCACTACATGTCCCCCTGCATTCTCTTTGTGTGAGGAATCCACTCCATTTACATAGCTAATGTGGCGAGTTAAGAATGTCTAAGTATTCCTGGCTTTTTCTAGTTTATTGTGACACTCCTCAAGAGATGATGCAGGGAAACATAAACATGATGTTACACACAAAACTCTGCAGTGTTGTGCTTGTGTGCTTTCCTTGGATATTCTGTAAAATAATAACAAAACATCATACATTGCTTACTAATCAAGAGAGAAACCAGCCTGTGAAGGAAGCAGACTGAGACCACATGTTCATAGTAGAGTAATAAAATTGTAATATTTTTATTTAAAGGGTAATGACTGAGTGAGTGATGCTGTCAAAAGCATTAGAGTAGTCTGTGAATACAATATGTAAATAACATCTGGTGATGAGAATGAGCTAGCTCTAGGCTTGTGGGAGAGTACAAAGTATGTTATACAGTGTTTGCCAAAAGTTGATACTTACTATTAAAGAAAAGTTCATTCTTGTACACAGTCCTTGCAATAAGTAGTCTTCTGTTGAAACCTGGATATCTGTCTTGCTTCTTGTAAGTCATCATTATAAGGTCCCCTGCATACTCTTTGTGTGAGGAATCCACTCCATTTTTATAGCTAATGTGGTGAGTGAACCTAATATCCTGATACCTAAGTATCCCTGACTTTTTCTTGTTTATTGTGACACTCCTCAAGAGATGGTGCAGAGGATTATTGCAAGTAATAACCATAGCTTTTGGAAAATGCATACTGTGCTGAGCTCTCAAACAAGTTTCGAAGCGTACAGGATCAATGTACATCATAAATTATTTAGAAGTGTGTTCTGTGTGTTTAAAATCTCATATGTTTGTGTCCAATTACTGAAGAGCTTTATCTTTAAGACAATGACTTTATCTTGCCTAATGTGGCTGCTTTATTTTAAAATATATTAAAGTATTGGTCAATGAATCTTCACAACTTATTCAGATGTCCGCTTTAGGCTCTCCATTTATTGCTGGGCTTGAGATCCTGCTCCCTTTTCTTCTAATAGCCAGCATCTGAAGTTATTCATTTAGAAATTTAGTTTATTCAAATCAATCAATAATAATTAACACATAAATATATTGACCTCTAACTCTTTCACAAAGTAAATAATGATTTTAACTTCATGTGTTTTCAAGCAAATGATTGAAATGTAGTAACTCTCCCTAACTTGAACAAGGAGAGCATAGGGACCGGCTTCAGTAATAACAACATTAGGACGCCATTTTGTGATGTTGTTGAACCCACGAGGTCAATGCATACAAGCTTGCCGGTCTACTTACTTGAATCAGCCGTGAAATCTTGTTGATAGCGAAGTTCGAAGAGCTGTCCGTCCTGGCCGTTTGTGACTACATCTTCATTCACCAATTACTCTATTAAATTCAAGTAATAGCAAATGTTCTTGTGCTCTATTGAGTTGAAGCCGTAACCGTTTTTAATTGTTATAACTGTCTTGTTTCTGAATGACTTATATAAAACAAAAGCGTCCCTAAAGGTTGCAATTAAAATATCATTCGTTAACACTACACTTCACGGCGTAAAATTACCGTTACGATTTTCGATAGTCCATTGTTTTGTGTACAATAGTTCCGAGACCGACGCTGTGTGAAATGACAGGTGCCAAACGCCGAAAGCTTCATGCGCCGTTCCAAGCTCCCCGTCCCAAGCTTTTTGTCTATGGGCACGCTAACACTCGCGTTTAGTTATTGCGGCAGCTTTGGAGAATAAAATAAGAAACTGGTTATTGGTATTGAGTAAGTTAAACACACAAGGAAACTAAGTAATCTTGAATTAAAAATAACTGAAAATTTTACTTGCGTATGAATTAGGCGGATTTACCCCGCGTAACAAGTTTGGCAGAGTAAATTGTTTGTATTCAAATTATAAATGCGAAAGTTTGTCTATCTGTTTGCTCGGCTAAACTGCTGAACCAATTTAGATATATTTTAGCATGGTGTTGGCATTTTTCCATGATAATAATCTGTAGATATACCTAAGTTTAAGGTTTAGTAAAAGCTTGCCACGCGAACAATACACTTACGTAAAAGTTTATTAAATGGAAAGATATGCATTTTTTGTTGAATATCGTCGAAATTAAAAATATTTATTTTTTGTGATAAATCAACTAACAGACATTTAAAAACAAAACTACATTGTAATCATAAATGATTACACGTGATTGTTTCTTTCGAAAGGTTTGTTCTCCTTCACAGTCAGCTATTGACGATAAAAACCTTGGCTTTTGAAGCCAAATAACCGTTTAAAAAGCTTTACTAATACAATGTTTTCCTGTTAATTCACGGTAGTAATCACGTTTTCCTGATGTCGTAAATTTCGAGTATTGCTAAAGTAATTCCGTAAGAAGATTGTATGACTTCTGAACTGTTTGCACAACTTGTGGTTTCAAGAAAGATGAGGCAATACAAGGAAGAAAACGGCACGAGCTTCGGATGTTTTTTTTAAGACCACTGCTGTACTGCGTGTTGCTCTAGTGTCGTGAGGACTTTACAAACATCGGACTCAAAGTATAACTAAGCCCGAAACAACTACTTGTGGATCGCACAAATAATATAATTGTTCCATGAGGGAATCGAACCCACGACCTCTCGACACAATAAGAGTGACGTGGCCACCTTTTTTCTGAATTAAACAGTTAATAAAATAATTATAAACCCTATCGTATTCTTCTCCGCACTGTGGGCTGAGGCCTTTATATTATTCGAAAACAAACATGTTTTGCAAGAGATGTCGTATTTCAGCCCAATAATATTGTTATCTACATTACCTACCAACCAGCTATTTCATAATTTATAATCTCTATAACAATATACATGTTAGTGTCAAAAATTATATTAGGTATTAAGTTCCGTGTACGAGTACCTACGTGGCAGAGGGCTACGTATTGATTTGGATTGAAGAACAAACCTATCATAGTAAAGAACATACCTACCTTGCACTTGGGAATTCGCGCCCATTAACTGCGTTATGACTTTCCGATATGCTGTTAAAAAAATAAAGTAATTTTAGCCTAGTAAGAAAATGAATACTTTTTACGTTTACGTACGGCTTTTCATTCAAGGTTTCTCTTACTCTATGAAAATTAAAAATATTAATTACTGTACTGCTGATGCCATGGTTGGTAGTTATTGTTCCTATTCGTTATTATTTGTGGTGTGTATGTAGGTACGTGTATTATTGGAATAAAACCACAAAATAAATTTTAGAAAGTTTATTGCAGGTCGAAAAGGCATTGGGGGAACATTAAAGCAATCATACATCGAACCTGCGACCTTACGACAGCCGCTAATCTATTATCCTTTACATTTCTTAATTACAAGTACCGAATGCAATATTATTGATACTTAAAGTCAAATTATGTATTAGTTCTGTCTGACACATTTTTTTAAATTATTTGTATATTTGCCAAAACAGTTTCTGTGATAAAGTTACTAACAATTTTGAAATTATTTTTGCCAATGTGTGATACTGAAACAAATTGTAAAAGAAAACAATTCTTTTTTGTTAATAAAAGTGCCAGTAAAATAAACTTTTAACTATCCAAATAGTTAATTTTAATCGCTCTGTTGATTTTATAGTTGCTTGTTAAAGGAGGTCTTTCCACTCAGTGGCGCGTCAGTAAAAAATCAGTCACCCAAAAATTCTTTCAGTTGCGGACCAAAACTCTCCTTGCAAACCAACTTTTACGTGGCTGAGTTTTTGCGTCACTTTCATGGACTCCGTCCCAAATAATCGAAAACTTTTAAATGAACCGCCACCGCGTTATAATCACTACAGAAATAATAGAAAAAAAGATATCTACAGTTATAATTTTTTTTTTTACTACACTACAACAAGATTTTTTGTCATTTGAAACGTTTAGTTTCTTCAAGGCAGTGTGGTCGCGCTGGTTGCAACGTTCTAGATCAACAACGCCATATAACTGTATGAAAAAAAACAGTATTCCAGATTTTAATTTACGAGGGAGAATCCGCAGAAATATTGATAGCCTCTCTCAAAGAAATGTTATAGCTTTTATAGTTTTTGATGGACTTTTTACTGGCACTTTTAAGAACAATTTTCTGTATTAATTCTTTGACTTGGTTGATTAAATTTTATTTCGATACAAACTAAAATCCTTTCATATAAATTTTGACATTCAACAATTTATTAACATATCTTTGCTTATCGAATTTTACAGCTTAATATTTTGTTTATTCATTGCTTTCGGTACCTCCTCCTACCATTTGTATAGTAGTAACAATAGTCTTTAAATCGTAGGTATAAATATTTGAATACTAATTGTTTCTATTATTCTAATATTAAGTCCGATATGCTGAGATTATGAGAATTAAATAACAATAGTATATTTTCGTTAGCTTTTTATTAAAGTTATATACGAGTTGTCTTGATACTTTAGGAATTATCACTTTTACCAAAGACCCAAGGTGTAGAAGAGTTATTTACCTTATTTACCTACCATTATGTACTTTCCAGTTTTTAAGGTACTCTTGTGTTTGATGACAACTATCTTAGTAAATGTATCTACGTTCATATCAAGTATAATTTTCTTATAATTTCTGCTCATCCATCTTTAAATCCCTATTTATATCGTAGCTTTAAATTCTATAGCTGTTATTGTTCTGCTAGCTTGTGAGTACCTAGTTAGGTTTCTTTGTAAGATGTATTTGTAATTTTCTATTCATTCCAGTGTTAAGCGGAATTCAAGTATCAGTATAGATTTTCTCGTAGACTCATAGTTTCATATTTAGCTAATCGTTAAACTCTGCTAGCTACCAACGTGTCAATGTCGTAATGATCAGACGAAACATCATAGTTTCTGTCATCAGCATTGTTAGTTCAACAGACTTCATGTTCATTACTTTACTTAAACTTTTAAATATTATAACTAACTTCGACTTTAACTTTCTACTAATATCATACTCCACACTATCAACAATGGGGTAATCAGGTCCACAATTATCTAATAGCAATCAACGTTTATTTCTGTCTAGTATATTATATTTATTGTAAATCCAAAGTACATTGATACAAAACTGTAACAATCAGAACAGTACATGATAAAACAAAACATATTGAATATATAAGAGTATAGCTCTTCGCATAATCTCAGCCAACAACGAACAAATATTTCAGTTCACTAAAGAAAAAGCAACACTTATTTATTTTAGTTTAATAGATATAATGTAATAATTGTATCACAAACTTGATACTTAGTGTTACAGTCCTCACAACTGGTGCTTTTTGATACAGTGATATATAAATCTACAGAGTGCTACAATCCTCTCATTATGACAATTCAATTATTTCTCATAAACGTGGTCAACCCGTAAAAACAAACTGGTACATCTGATTCACTTCCAACTGAAACACAAACGAGGCAACAAGCGCAAACGAACAACTGAACAACTCATACGTTTTTACGGGTTTATATACTGTATAACTAACAATAATATATAATATAATTGATATATTTTAAAATAACACAACACATGAATCACATCGTTAAACAACTAACATCTATTAACGGTAAACATTCATCTACTACTTTGATAATCATTTAAATTGAATGTGCTATTGATAACATAATTATGTTATGACTACGTGGTATAATATCATAATATTTAAAGGTAAATGTCGTATGTAATTCGTATTTTCTAATGCCAAAAACAATGACCGCTTTCCGTGGTACCGGACTGACACCGTGACCTCCTGCAACGAACCGTCGACGTTCGCTTACGTCGATCGTACAAAGGAACATGTAGTTGTTGAGTATAGAGACTTACCAAGCAGAAATTATTTGACTCAAGGAAAACAATTATGACGACAGCGGCAATTATATCTTAGAAGGATTGTCGTGATGAGATTTTGAGGAAAAACTTTGAAATTTGAACAGTTGGTTGGAAATTGTAACTCGATTGGCACTGTGACTTTCGTATTTACCTAAGTGGACCCGATTGGAGCAAATCTGAGCGAGTCAAACGTGAGTTGTCTCATCACGACTGCAAGAGAGAGATTGGGTTTGCTTCCCACAAACGTTGCTCGGTGGAGATTGCCCAAGTGTTGCTCCCGAAACGGGCGAGGGTATTGAATGGGAACTCAACGAAAGGGTGTTAGCACCCTGTATGATCTTCGTTAACCTACCGTCCGCCGCTGAACCTTCACACCGGCGAGCTCCGAATGGATACGCCGTGTAAACGTCCAACGACGGAGCTTAGTTACAACGCAATACTACGCTGGCGTGCTGACCGGTGCCTCGGCGGACGAACATCATATCGCCTCATACTATAAATCGAAGGTAAGTCGCGACGAGCGCGCTCAGTGAGCACAGCGGCGGTCAACACGCAGCGTTACTCTAACGTACGCCTCTACCATACCCTCTATTGCAGGTACTAGAACGTGCTCCTGTACTTATTAACTAGTAATAAGTATTAATAGCTATATACATTACAATCTACATGTCCCGACCGTTCCTCTACGCGTTACTCATGTCTGACCAATCTACCGTAAATTTTGTATTCCCAATTTTTTTCAATAAACTTTTATAAACAATAGCAAAATTTCACATTTAATACTAACATCAATAAATATTCGCTAATAAAACATCTAGTCAGATCCATATTATTCAATTTCGCTAGATAAATAAATGTTTAGATCTAATGTTAATATAATAAGATATTCATATAGTTGGGATAGCTTGCACAGATATTACATTCAACAACGATTCATAATACTTGTATCTGCTGAGAACGAAAACAGTGTGAAAACACACATCAAAACATCGATTCAACCATTATACTGTTGAAGGTTACATAGTATATAGAGCTGCATGAAAAGACTCGATCGAGTACAAATCGCAAATATCGATAGCGGAGAAACGGTCTTATGTAGATGATCGAACGTGATCGTGGCGTGCGGCCGGCGCCGGCGGACGTCGGCCGCCCACGTTAGGCCTTAAGCGTTGGACTCCTTGAGGTCCGTGAGCCTCGCCAGCTGCGCCGGCTCCAGCTCGTCGGGGATGGAGGCGCGGCCTCCGCGCGGCGCGGCGGGCGGCGACTGGGGCGCGGTGGGCGGTCCTGACGCCACCGACGCGCCGCCCGACTCGCCCTCGGACGCCGTGGAGCTGGACTGTGGGTGCGGCGCCGAGTCGGCCGGGCCCTCGTCCGAGTCCTGCAGGCAGACGGCCGTCTGCTCCGACAGCGAGGACTCCTCGTCGTCGTTCTCCTCGGGCTGCGGCTCCGGGGTAGGCTCCTGCGAGGACTCCTGCGCGGGCTCCTGGGCCGCGTCGGCGGCGGGCTCTGGTGGCGGGAACGGCTGCTCGGGTTCCTCTACCATGGGGGTGGCGGCGGTGATGACGATCTGCGCTACGCCGAGCCCGCAGTCATCAGACGACGGCAGCTCAACTTTCGGGGGCTCCGGAGCCTTCGCAGGCTGGGGAGGCTCCTCCTCGTCCTACGGAAACGGTCCATTTAGTTATTTGGAAACACAAAAGGGTTCCGAATGCGAAAGTTAGATATAACTGAAGAAAGGCATTCCGAAACCGGTGACATGCATCACGAAGCGACATGCTATGATATCGTGACTGAAGAAGTTGATCCAAAGTTTGTAGAACAAGATTTAGAAAATATAAGTTTCCGCGATAGTTCCTGTAAGTAGTAGTTGAGAAGTAAGACATCAACAGCAACACGCTACTCGTCTATACAAGCGTCGACAAGCAACATTAACAAGTAGTATCGCAGTAGGCGGGATAGATTGCTATGATAGAGCCAAACCTCATCCCAGTTCTCGCCGATCGCCTCGTCGACTGAAGCATGGAAAAGAATTTACACTCAGTTAACATTTATCACATTTAATGTACACGCACAATAAAACTTAAATACAAGATAACTGTACAATGGCTAGTTTAAAATTGCCTATTTTTATTAAGCAATAGTTATATTTACAATGGACGTCAAACATTGATAATATCTTCAAACTGACCTCTGTGCAAGATATGTTTTAGCTAGACTTTAATACGGTTCGTAAAGGAACCTTCAGTTATAAATAGAGAGCTCTAGGGATCCATTCGCTGTTGGATCTGTGTCCGTACGCTAGGAAGCCACGCACTTCCGATCCAATGTACCGAGTAACTCGTATAGGCATTGATTAATTGACTACTGGAAATAAGTTAATTAGAAATATCCCTGCTCCCTGTGGGCAGCGGAACTCAGGCTGTTAGCCCGTAGAGATATCGTAACTTATGGTAGAAGGAACTAGCCGAGTAAATAAGGCTAGATAGTTTGCGTAAAACTTCCGAAGTGAGAAGAATTATTTTGTTCGCATAGTGCAGCTTCATATTTTGATTCAATTGTATTGTATCGTTTGTAAATAAAATCTTTTCACTAGAGCTAGTATTCCGAAAAGCGATATTCGATATTCCTTCAAAATTTGCAACGGAGTTTTATTTTATTCGTAGTAGACTCTATAAAGACAGAATATTTTAAACTTCGTCTAATTTAGTTGGGTCAATTAGAATACCCGGTACAAACTTTCAAATACCCAATGAATCACAGACTTTTCTGTTCGACAAATTAGGGTATTAAGAGCCTAAACTTGTCACTTCTCTGATCACTTGAAACCTTTAGACAGCGTATTACCTGTGGAAGTGACGTCACTCACCTACTATGGTAACGGCGGGGGCTGAAGCGCCGCCGAACTGCGTCCCGTACTGCTCCTGCTGTGGTCTAGACAACTCAAGATTAAAGCTGAAGTCAGGCTGGCTATCCATGGAGTCCTCGAGGTCGGCGGGCGGCGGCGGCGGCGGCGCCAGGGGCGGTGCGGGACCTTTAGTGTTGTTGTTGTCATTCAGGATCACTGGCAGCGTCCACGGGTACAAATATTTCAGCCAACACGAACGTAGCGAATTTCGCATGCAAATTTCGACTCCTCCAGCCAATTTTTGGTTTGGTATTATTCCCATTGATTGTCAACGATTCGCGTTATTTCTAAACTCTATGGTAACATTTCACTATTTTTAATCAAGTCGATTCTTTTTCAACGAATCATAGACAATCGTTACGCGTGCATTTAAAAAATTATAAGACAATCGAAGCTGACATCAATAAAATAAAAACAATTATATCGTGAACACATATTGCTTTTCAATAACATTAAATATAGACGATAATGTGAACTGAACAAATTGCAATACAAATCGGTGTTTTTTAACATTCTTAGTGTAGTAAGTTTTGTATGCTCACTGTAATTTGTTTGTATGTAAAATTATTATAATTGTGAAAGTTATTTAGTGTAAACAATCATATAGCATTCACTAATCGTAGATGTTTCGAATAAGAAGCAAAAGTAACAAAATCAGGTTTTTTTTAAAAGCTTTTTCATCTTGATTTTAGATCATGTTTCAAATTTCAATACCTAAGAAGCGCTATTAGCTTTTAGTTCATATATTTATTAGAAAATAATCCGTTAAACTGTTATAGTACAAAATAAATCAGTAGAAGCCACAATGCAAAGTTGCGCTGTTTCAAAAATAAGAAAAGTCATCAAAATTATGCAATATATTTATTATTATAATACTAAGAGATAAATTGCACAATAATTAATAAGTACTTCGATTTACCTTTATGTTTATACTAGTGAATATATTTGTTTTATAGTCGCAACAAAACGCATTTGATATACTAGTCGTAAAGGTCGTATAGTACATATATATAGTACATATACAGTATATTGAACCTTAACCTCAACGAAAAAAGAGTAAAACTCGAGAAATAGTCTTGATAGATATAAAACATTTTGTAATTACAAAACTGTAATTATCAAAGTTATCCAAAGTAGCGACAACAAAACAAACATTTTAGCGTAGCATCTACTCCTTGCGTTTCGTGCAAATCATGCAAATTTCGTGAAAGTGAAGGTCTGAGACCGTGCTCAATTGAAACCATGCATTTGGGAACCAAACCACTATACCGATATCATTCAGCCAAAGCTAACGTCTCACAGATCTATTTACATATACACTATTTTACTATATTTTTTTGTTTTTCTACACATTTGGCTTGAACGAGGACAACTTAGCTCTTCAAAACGTAATATCCCTTTCCTAAAAGCTTAATTTAAATATGACATTTTAACGTAAGATTTTTTTATGGCTGCCGATTAATGCAGCACCATTTGCGTAAAAGTTTACTTTAGTTTCATCCCGGATTCTTTACTATATCTATCAAAAAAATCGTCCAAATTCTTTCAGTCTGAAGTTTGAATAAGTTCAGCTTGAAAGAATTACAAACATCCTCACAATCATTCACATTAGTCGGGAAGGTAATTTCCAAAAGTACAAATTTAGCTATTCCAAGAACTAACTCGAACAAACATAAAATCCAAAGAAACAACTAAAACCTTATTCTCTAAATAGAAAAGATCAAACGTAATTACAAATACTTCAAAAGGCTCAATACGTTTGCAAGTAACATGCAAAGGCTTAGCTGCTTTGATTAAAGCCTTGCTTTTAAACAGCCGTCTTTATGCCCTATATTAATAATACCTAGTTAATTAAAGACCTGTGTAATTGCTGTTTCCTTCGATACAGCTACAAATACAATGTGTTTCACTTAACTATTGCCTTACCTTGTTATTTTACTTAGTACTATTTGCGATATATTTCAACTTGTTATTAGCGCTGATTGCAGCGATTTGTTAGTCTTTAATTATGTAGATACTTAGAAATTGAAAGAGAATATGAGAAATGTAAGGTTTTGTATTTGCATTTTGAGCTATGTTTTCTTAAGTCAGATAGATTTATAGACTGATTTTTATATATGGTTTGCTAAAGTAATAACTATGTTAACTATAGTTTGACTTATATCCGAGGAAAAATTAGGAAGTTTTGTAGTAGTCACGCATGTTGT
Source organism: Anticarsia gemmatalis (assembly GCF_050436995.1). Classification (NCBI taxonomy): domain Eukaryota; kingdom Metazoa; phylum Arthropoda; class Insecta; order Lepidoptera; family Erebidae; genus Anticarsia; species Anticarsia gemmatalis. Next base: position 20,323,516 of record NC_134776.1, on the reverse strand, counting down.
TTCTAGAGTCATCTCCAGAGGAAAGAATTTGGAAATTAGATAGTCTTGAATTGACAAGTTTTACATATTTAGACGTAACATTAAATGTACCGGAAACCATTTTTAAAATGTTATAAAGTAAGATTCTCTAAGTTGTCCTCTTTCAATCAAAAACATTTGTATCAAGTATGCCTGCTTACGGTCATCTTCCTGTCCTGGGGGGGAGGCGGGGGGAGACGCGAAAACTGGTGGGGCTGAGCCAGGAGGAGACCAGTCCTCGGTGCCGCTTAGTGGCTCTCCGTTCTAACCCAGTAATATTACCAATTATATATACATTTGTAGAAGAAAATGTAGTTTTATAAAGCAAGTAACTAAGAGATTTGACTTTCAAATTTTTGAGCTACAAGACTTTATTGTCAGCCATGCCGAAACATCAAGTAATCCAAGTTGTATTAAGTATGATCTTGTTTTTTCCTGTGTTATATTCGTTTATGTTTATCAATATAAATTGTATATGTACGTTAAAATATGTTGGAGTACTCTCTGGAATAAGTAATCAAATATTTTTTCAATATATCGTGTAATTGAATTTACACTCGATTGCAAATATAGGTTAAGTAATTTTTTCAATTCAATGAATTATTAAAATGTAACAACAATGTTCCACATGATTTGTTTAATTTCAATTGTAATTTTCTCTCTTTGTTATACAATTTTTATTTATTTTATATAAATATTTTTGTATAAATATTTTTGTATAAATATTTTTATATAAATATTTTAATATAAATATTTTTATATAAAATAAATAAAAATTGTAAAGTCGAGAATTATTGTTCGCAACTCACCCACGTAACTAGCTAAAGTCAAAAACTTATACCAAGATTTTTGAACTTAGTTTCGACGTAAGAAATACATATTATGTTAGATAGATAAGATCGAAAAAATAAACATCAAAGTTGACTGGAAATCTAGAAAAGAAACAGAAAATAAAACAAAATAAACTTGTAAATCTAGCTTTTATAACAAACAAAACAAAATGGAAAACACACAAGAAATCAGAATAAAATTGGAAACACACAAAGGAAATCTAAACCAAATGAAAAAATCACACGAAAACAAAAAAAAAAACATTGTAAAGTAAAGAAAATAAGAAAAGAAAATGTCTACGTTAATGTTTACGACGATATCTTCTACGTTTAGGTTTGCCCACCTCGTCACATTCCTCCACGATCAGCGAGGGGAAGTTCCCGGTGATGCCGTTGGCCTCTCCGCGCCACCAGCCGTCGTCCACGCCGTGGGCATCGCGTGACACGATGCGGATGATCTGTCAACAACACGAGTATCAGAAAAGCGAACTGACGGTCATACTTACGTGAAACGAACCAATCCAGAAGCGCAGGCGAGGACCACGCAGATCCGGTTAATGATGCCCGCTTAAAGCTGACCTGTCCTTCCTCGAGCATCAGCTCGTCAGCTCCTTCAGCGTCGTAGTCGTACAGAGCGAAGCAATATCCCAGCGTCGGCAGCTGCGGCTCGGCTTGCTCGGCGGCCTTGGCCGGTTCCTCGACCTTCGGTTCTTCCGGCTTAGCGGCCGGGGCAGAAATCACGGAGATCTGATCAGGCGACTGCACCACGTCAGCATCCTCCCCTTCCACGGTATAGTCCACGGAGGAGAAGGATATCTGCGACACCAGGCCCGGAGCGCTGGAAGGCTGCAAACAACAGAGTCTTAGGGAGAGCCCAACTGTCGAACAGTGACATACACTCATGCGCTTGATAACAGTGCTCAACATCAATAAAAAAATAAAATTGAACTTATCTTGCTGCATAAATGATAGTCAATAGTTCGGTTTCCGATTGCACGACGAACCTATAATCATAGAGATCCTGCAAATGTTACCTTTACCTATGACTCAAAACCATTACCATTACCATATGTAATTAGCGCTCAGCTTTACCATAGAGAGGGGTCTTGATATGATTTGTATGTGTTAGTGTACAGTTTACCATTGTGATAATGTTCAAGAAATGTAGCACCTCTTCTTCGGACATTGTTGTTTCTTAAAGATCATTCAGATAAAGAGTAAATCAGTCTTGAAGGGAATCATTTCTTGATGTAATGGGAGAAGGAATGAGTCTTCTGTGCTCAGTGTTCCGTTTTCTCTGAAGGAAAACCTAGGGAACCGAACTGGATGGCAGAAAAGAAATTTAAAGAAAGCACAATCAGAAAATGTTTATTGAGAATTATTATTATCAGGCATATTGTAATAATAAGTAACAACAGATATTTCTTTGTGAAGGAACACAACGTATTCACGACAGAATGGTCGGGCAGCACCTACCTGCTCCCTGTCTACGTCAAGATAGTTATGTGGCACATAGCCCTCCTCGCCTCGATAGTTCCTAGCGCGGAGCCACCCGTCGCCGTCGCCCTCGCCGACCACTTCCAGCTGCTCGTTCTCGATTATCGACAGCTCGTCGGGATTTTGAGCCTAAAAGAACGACATGATTAGTAAAATAGCCGGAACAAACTTAAAGATAGAACACACAGTGGAATGAAAAACAATATTATGATCGTATTATCTTTATTTACAATCATTGCCTACTCCTAAGGGACGTCGGGGTGAAATAAAGAACGCAGGAAAACAAGGTTTACCGCAGTTGCTAACATGATTTAATGTTAAAATTTACAATGGTCACTACAACTAGGTCGTGCATTTATCTTTAGTCCCCGTCAATTGAATTTATCAGATATCCTCTACTTAATAATAAACCTGTACTTTGGTTACCAGATTCGATTTTTGACAGCTGATTGCCCGTAAACAGTAGATATTAAATCCAAGATTGATGAGTTGGAATTATTTTATAATCTTGAGCTGTAAATCTTTACTAAAATGTCAGACAGTTTCAATGTTGTAATTCATGATTCATTTTCATATGACAAACAGGTATATTATCATTTTCTGAAAAGGTACTTGTTTCAAAGTGAGTAGTAAAAAATAAATAATACGAAGGTTATCGTTATAGTAAATTCAATTGACTGGGACTATACGTTTACCAAACGTGTATTAAGGTTTGGTGTGTGGTGCTAGGGAGGTCTCCGATGTCGTGCCGTTGTACCCGTTTCTTGCCTCTAACTGAAAACATGACACCCTAGCAGTTTGTGGATTACTGAATTGACCTACTCTATCAAGCTGTGTCAGGATTCATCAGTAGGGAAGAGTTAGAAGAAAGGAAACAAGCACTCTATCTCTGATATAAAGACATTTTGGTATAAGGTATATAAAGTTCTTTGAACAATAATTAGTCTAACCATTCTGTCCAACTGCGCGCTTGCAAATAAATGCGTACTCAGACAGGATGGTCAAATAAATGTTAACTACATCATTGACAGTGCATTGTGTTTCAGGGGTCGATCAATAAGATCCTAATGGTCAAACACAAATAAAACTCATTATTTCATCACAGTCAAATTCTCTTTTCGATATGCATTTAATATACTTGCATTGCCAAAATAGTTTCCATTATAATATACTTATATCTAACAACTTTGAATTAATTAATTCATTGTTAAATCACAACATTCACTTTTAGATTGCTTTCATATACTTGCATAGTCGAAATGTTTTGAACATCAATAGTGGCCTACATCTACATACTCGGTTATAATCGAAGAATGTGCTTTATTCCTTGTCTATCGGGACAGGTGACAATCGGAATGGTTTAAATTGGTGTCGATTTGATGGCGTTGAAGTCCAGTCGCGTGTAGTTCCCTCCGACATGTACTTTGCGGAAGCGCCAATTGAGTTGTGCCTAAATTCAGCAAAAAAGCGTAATATACTAAAAATTCTATTAGAACAATGAAAAAATGATTACTAAGATACGTGGCAAATTTGTACTAAACTGGAGACCAGTGTGTGACTGTTAGAGCTGGCCGGTGTCAGGTAGTGTTCTTTGTTTCGTACGCCAATAAGGTTTGCAAGCTTCAAAACTTCTTTGTTTAGGTTTTATTTTAAGCAGCAATAGCGGGTATCTGAAAAAAAAGGTAGGGTCGAACTTACCGTGTAGGAGTAGAGAGCGGTGCACTTGTAGAGCGGCGGTGCCGGCGGCTCAGTGGTCTCGGGAGCCGGTTGCTCGGGCTCGTCCCAGTTCACCTGGGTGGGGTCATCCCAGCCGACGGTCAGCTGCTCAATGCGCATACGCTCTTCTTCAAGCACAGCTACGAACAAAAGAGGTATGATGAAGACGAATACCGAATAGAAAGAATATGAAAATTTTGTAGCATTGTATCGAAAGAAGTGAGTTAGTAATCAAATAATACTCTTCCAAATTCTAAGTCGTCAATCTAAAAAGACATCCTACTTCTTCCTATGATTATAGTATATAGTTATCTCTTTTTCTCACCATCAACGTCTTCATCGTGCTCCTCCTCGCCCTGGGAGCCCGAGGTGGTCCTCTGGTGGCTGCTGGAGGCCACGGTGGCGGCGGCCGAGGCGCCTTCGCCCTCGGTATTGTCGCTGTCATAGAACGAGTCCGAGCTCGGTTGATCCTGGGAGAAAAGGAAAGGTATGATTTATTGTGGAACTTGATTCTAAAGTATCGAGAAATAATGCTAACTACGTAGGTCTTCATTTAGGAATACCAAGGAACGAAAAAGATTACAGAAACAATTGAGTTTGGAGACCTATAGATTAAATAGAAAAAATGTTCGCGATGCTCACCAGGCCTAAGTCTGATTACTAACTAGAAAGATTTGTAGATCGTAAGCACCTAAGCATTTTGGAATTGGCGCTAATAAGTAGTCGGCCTAATTTTGCATTTAATGCAGACTATCTATGAACAATAAGTATTATATTTTATTATGCGTAATTTTAAACTGATAGTGGTTTAGGTTAGGTATTACAGTAATTGTATTGCCAGCTTTTAAAGAGCTTGTTAAAGGTATTCAATTTTAAATTCCTGTACCTAATATTGATGTTCAAATTTATTAGTAAAATAGTTACTCCATATTAAAAATATTTAAGATTCAAGCTCCAAATTGTGGTTTAAGCCTGTCAAAGTAGATATTTTGGTATAAAATCTTTCAGCATGTTGATCTTTAAACTATTTTCCGATATAGATTCCTTTTACAGGAAATATTTCAGGAGAGAGCGTTTGGCGCTTGCGTTTTTACAAAATGCGCCAGTTTCGCTTACAACGGTATTACAGGCACGCGTATTGGCTGAAAATTCTATCATAAATGGTTTCAGGTAAACAAAGTTATTTAAAACTGAATACTTCACGTCGAGGATAGAATTTAATGCAATTTTAAATTTTGCTTCAGTTTTTGTTGTTGGCGATATTTTGTAATTAGTGGTTCCGTTAAAACATTACAACTTTAGGAAGAATGTTAAGAAAAAAAGAATTATGGTTTATTCTTCATTCAAAATTATCATTCCTCTTCGAAAACGATTAATAAAATAGAATGAATTAAACGAAAATATATAGCATCATAGTAATATATATCCGGCTGCCAAATAAAAAAAAATATCATTCGAAAGATTATTTTATTAGAAAATAGTTCGGAAACATCCTTAATAACAATAAATAACTTTTAATCTATAACCTCACTTCAACTAACTCCAAAAAACCCACGAATATATTCCACAATAGTTAAAAACTGAAATCAAACGCATGTGCAACTGCAACGCAACTACAACTGCATTAAAACTTGAGTCAGCAACTACAACTCGCCGTGTCCACTTTGTCTAACATCCACGATACAATTACCAACGCTAACTAATTGAACACTTTTGTTAAAACTGCAGTTTAATAAAACTACGTAATTTCATGCCAAAGTTTTCTCGATAAGCCTTCAAACTTTATACGCTAAGTTGGCCCCTTTTTTTTCAACACGATGAAAGTTTTTAACCGACACTAATAGGAGGATGTTTTTAATTCGACCGTATTATTTATTTTTTATGTATATTACCACATATTTGCATTGCGCACAATAAATTAACCAACAACTGCGTAGTGTCACTAGAAATAGACCTAAAATATGTATTTAGGAAATCGTTACTGGAATTATTTTTCAAAGCTATCAAACTAAATCATAAAATTACCAATTACTTTAAATTATAATTTACCAGAAACGTAACTGTCTGTTTAATAGTTAAAATAATTTTGTATAAGTACCTACATTCGCGTAAACAATTGAACACTTGGTCATATTAAACTCAAACAAAACTACACGCGAAGCAAAACACCAAAAAAAAAAACTATCAAAACCAATTCTAAAAACACAATTTTCACAACGCGAGACGTTACAAAACACATCATCAATATACTACTTACGGCAGCTCCCGAGGCGTCAGTGCGGACACTGAGCAGGCTGCTACTACGTGGCAGAGAGGTGTCTTGCACTGCCAGCAGGTCTATCTCCTTCAGCCACTCGTCTACCGGAGCCCCGCTGATGCGCAGGCATTCCAGACGAGACTCGTACTTCGCCTTCGACGTCTCGCTGCGGCGGATGCTGGAGCGCAGGTCGTCTAGGCGCACCTCCAGTTCGGGACCGTTAGGGTCGCTTGGGTCCACCTAGGGGGAAATAATTGAGGTTAGAATTTTGTTCTGTGTTCTTCGATTATAATTATTGGAAAATTCGCGAAATTTTTATCGGTTTAAGATATGAAAATAAGATTAAATAGGTGTACTTTGTTGACGTTGTTTTGATTAAATTTTTAAGTGATGAAAACGGGGTTTATATTTAGAACGAAATATTTGAAGATGTTTTAAAATATTTATTTTAATCAATATTATAATTTTTTCGTTTAGTTGCATCCTCAAAGTAAAAATACAAGAAACTTTATTATTTAGTAACCGATTAATGAACGCTCGAAACTTTTAAAAGCGTCGAAAATCTTCTCAAATTGGAATTAAAAACTGTAAAATCACCGACAAGAAGCTCACCAGCTTCCTGCAATAACGACATAAATATGACAGTTGTATTCCCATTGCGAAGAAACAAATCTCTTTGAAAGCTGAACGAAAGTGTAAAACGAGCGTTCAGTAAAAGTGGGTGTGAGTGAGTATGTGATGTGTGGCGCGGCTCGCGTAGTGATATTGACTGCAGTTTCAAGACCAGTCCTGGACATAGCATTATGAATACGATATCAGTGACCTCGAAGCACGACGCAGACATACAACTTGCACGTGGGAATCATCGGAAATACGACCAATTGAATTTTACATACGTCATTACAGTGACATTTGTTTTAGAAGGCATGAAATATTATTTAGAATTTTTTGTTAAGGAAAAAGTTTTTGAGAAAATTATTACTTGTGTTTTCGATCTTGTAATAAACTAAAACGTTTGCGTAATTACATATTTCGGACATTTTTATTAAAGATATTTAATTATCATTTGCGGGGCACGAAATGAGCACCTTGCTCTACTTAGAAAACCTTGTTCTTTAAATTCACAATCAATATGCCATCGAAACAGGTTGAGCGAAAGCGATCGAAAATATTTTAACATGACCAGTAACAAAATTAGAATCTCGATTAGAATTTAATGTTAAATAAATTCCGTGCCTAAAAAAAAAAAAAATTCCAGATACGGAATTAAAAAAAAACTGTAAAAAAATTGTTCTTACCTTCTGGCCAGCATCGCGCATGGCTTGGTAGAGATGCATCTTGCGGGTGGCGTCCCGGGCCAGGGCCGTCTCGCGAACGACGCGTGTGGCCCAGCGGCGGGCCTCTCCGGCTAGGGTCTGGGCCACAGACTCGTGCTCGATGGTCACGGTGTCAATAGGATCGTTGTCGCAAGCCTCGAACTCGTACTAAGCAGAGAAAGAATAAGTTATATTTGGTCTATAATATTTCCTAATATGGTGATACCACTACTCTAATATTTACTTTTAGATCTATTAAATAGCTAAATAAAGACCTTTTTATCCACCATCATACCATATTAGATGCTATTACAGTTCTATTTATTTCTTTTTAACTAAACGTATCTATAGGTACTTTGCTAGGGTCGAGACCAAAAACTCAAGACTAAACGTCCGAAAATACTATCGCTACGATTAATTTTCGGAAAAAAGTTACTAAATAATTAACCCAAATACTTTTAACCCCAGTAAAAAATTACTCATAAAAATGTAGTTACCAAAACCACAGAAGCCTATGTTCTATAACTATACTTAAATATCTGTTAATTATCGACAAACGGCTAGCTATCGACGAAAATGACATAGTTATTATACTTATTTTAAATATCAAACAACTCGATACTCGATAGTAGTGACTGTATACAATTTTGCTCCATGTTTTACTGGCCAGTCATATCATTTACCATTAAAATATTCGTGTTCGAAAAATGGACATACAGACATTTAAATAACTATTTTAATGTACGGAATATTTATAACTTAATTTGCAAAACAAACAAGCGAATTGTCGCATAACGAAGGCTTCATCAAAGGCCTATTAGTACTTATTATCGTAATTGTGTCTGATTGTGGCGGCCCTTAGAGTTCGCACTATACCTTACATTGTGTATAAACACAAACTTATATTAGTCATTAATTGTTTTATTTACTGCAGCTTGTAATTTTGTTCACATAACACAAAGCTTCTTTTTCTATTCCGTGGTTTTGCAAGTTTGTGATTCTTTCGCGCTTTTTGCTATATCTCTGTTCAAAGATTTAGTTAAGTAAGTTTTTTTATCGTCTGTCTAACAGAAATTAATACTGAGGTGCGATTTCCTTCTTCTATCAACTATCGACTACCTGTTATTGACAAATTTTGTATGAAAAACTTAAACTGTGTTAAACTATTTTCTTCATATCATTTGAAATGTCAAACGGTCGCTAATCCGTCGCGCTACTGCATACATCTACCAGGTACCTTGCTAAATAACTACTTCTTTCTATTTCTATCAATTTTCTATTGTTCTACAAGATATTATTTCCTACAGTTTGTAATTTAACCTGTAAACGCGCATCGCATACATTACCATTTAGACGTAGATGATGAAAAACACACGGCTTCAATACGAAGCAGTGTATATGAAATGAAAGTAATGAAAATGAAGAGAATAGATTTCTTAAAATAATGTATGTTGCACGCATTTTCTATAATTTCGTTATATGTAACGAATTACTGTCCTGGGCATGCGTTTGCTCTTGGTGTCATCGCCCGTTGTCGACACCATGTGTTAGTGTCGACAAGCAGATTGCACCGATATTGACTACTAATATAATATACAAAGAATTTATAATCGTTCTGTAATTGTTGCAATGTAAATAAAAAAAAAATATTTTACATTTTAAACATTGGCACAAAACTGTTTAAAAACGATCTGTAGTTACTAGATCTATCATCGACACTTAAGCACAAAAGCACTCGTAAAGAGTCGGCAAGAAATAGTCATGATTTTTTTATATTCTTATGATTTGGTCGTACTAGTTTTGATTTAATTTTCATTCGCCTCTAGAACGATTACAAATTCACGGTATATCACTGCAAAGATGAACATGAGAGTTTTTAAGACTCCATTTTCAGTGCTCTATCAAGTAATTTCAGAAATATTGAATTTAGAAGCCTTATTTAAACCACATGCAATGGGCCTAGCCTATAAAAGCTTCTTGCAGCAAAGCTAAAACCGACTCAACACTTTCATCATACGTGGTGAGATCATTACTATGATTCAATTTTTTCACAATTTAGAGCAACTTAATACAGCACTGAAAACGATCTCAAAATCATGAAACAGAAGTATTTGAAACCTCTGCCATCACAAATTCCTATCGCATTTCTATCACTGAAAATATTTAAGCAAGACTTATTCATAGACAAGCTTGCCCTGCAATGTATTCCCTATTCCCATGCACCTAAAGCCTATCTTCCTGCAACAAATCGGAGCGTCTCTTACCTGGATGTGCTGCTTCAGTACCGGATAATACAGGTACAGGCATTGCAGGTTATATTCCCTGGTCAACTGCTGCGCCTGGTCGCGGATCTTGCCGAACGAGTGTTGAGTTGCGGAGCAAGTGAGCAGCTCCGTACGACCCATGAGGGTGAGGAACTCAGACACCTTCTCATAGACTGCCGACTCCATGGACTGCATGCAGGTCTGCAGTTCTACCAGGAAGTAACGGTTCTGGAGAACGGGAGATACGTTAATATCTGTCTTTTTAAGTCTGGTTGGCCCCATTCGTTTAAAAAAAGATCCTTCCACTTAGTGGGAAATAAAAAAAAAATCAACTCTTAGTTACTGTATTAGCTTCAACAAACATGCAAACAACAAGCAAGAATATACAACTAGAGACGCGATTTCCTATCACTATTGACTAGCACTCCTGTTTAAAGAACTGATCTACCTGATTATTCAGGTACAATTTTTTCAAGTACATTTTAACTCCCAATAGTAAAAGTTTAGAAAATCGCATCTCAGATATTAAATATATAAACCACACAGATCAAAATTTGATTGAAATGAACACTGCAACATCCGCGGTGTCGTGATAACCACTACGCCACGGACATCGTAGGTTTATTTCGAATGTCGGACTGTTTTGTAGCGTATCACCAAGCTTAGTGTAACACACTCAGATACCGTCCTTTTACTCTCCCTCCTGTTTGCGTGACTATTACTATTGTATGTAATGACATAAATCGCAGCAGGGCTTTTTAATCTGTGCCTGTAGTGAAAAAGGATATAAAACTCCGATCTTTCGATGAGTTTTAAAATTTGAGAGCACTTATATCTCACTTTTGCAGTATTTTTTGTGTAAGGTGTTTCTTTTGCACATTGCTAATTCGTTTTTGAAGATAAACTATATCGGTTTTCACCAATTGATAGATTTTTTTTTTCTTAACACGCTGGTATACTTAACTCATTTTCGACAAAATGGGTCTTATACCCTTTTTCACTAGAGGCACCGAAATATTATAGAAAGTAGACGTACTACAATTACCTAAATTTTTTATTGGTTACAAAAATGTTGGGTTTTATGTTTAAAGGGATGTCTTTTGGAGATGAGGGGGATGAAAGAATAGGATTAGGGAGCAGGATTTTAGGAGAGACATGTTAAAACCTGAGAGTATGAATGAAAACATTGATATGGATGAAGTTCACAACAACCGCGGCAATAGCAGACAACCACCATTACGCCACGGAGGTCGACGAACTTCACATGAATGTCAGTCCAGTCAGGGCGTATTACTAAGCTACAAGTAAGACGTAATAGGTTGCACTGTTTGCTCTCCCTCCTGTTTCCCGTTCCTTTTATCATGTATCAATATAAGGAAATGCTGAAGGAGGTTTTCCTAAAATTAAAGCAGTTTAAAGCAGAAACTAAGGCTAAAGAGATTTTTCTAAAAGAAATTAGAAGAAACTCAATAGCACTATGCTCGATCAGTGAATCAAAACCAGCAATTATATACATGCCTTTAGATACAAGTAATCAATAAACTAAATTTTTTAAGGCATTTAAAAAAACGTTGGTAAATATTGCGTTGTCTTTACCTGGTGGGCGTTAGCAGCAGCAATGCTGAGGAGGTAGTCGTTCCTAGCTCCAGTCGACTTCTCCTCGAGCTGGTCGCGACGCGAGGACACCTTGGCGCTGTTCTTCTGCAGCGAAGTGATCGATTGGAAGAAGGAACCCTTCTTTTTCTTCAACCTATGACAAAACGATTCAAATTAACTGGGTTAATTTTTTTTATTGGACATTTCCCGCACTAAGAATCACTTTTTGTCGCGGAGTTTTACAAACATACAAACAACGTCCAACCAGATTCGAAACAATAATTTGTGGATCGCACAAATAATTGTTCTGAGTGGGAATCGAACCATGAACTGATGTATAAAATAAATTATAATTAAACAAAAAAAGAAAAAAAAATAATATGAATGTCGAAAAATATTCTTTAAGCCTTCCTATTTTCGGTTAAGGTCTAGGGCAAAAAATATTTTTCTGTTATTGTCCCTCGTTTGCTCAATCCTTAAAAATGATTAGTTTTTAAGGAGTCGGTGATTAGAGGTTGGTAACTCTGTACAAAATACAACAAAAAGTATTTTTGTACATACATAATATCACACCTTTTCCCATAGGGGTAGGCAGAGACCAAAAAACGTCACTTGGTACAATTCTTACAAACTTCCCTTGCCTCATGCACATCCTACACACACATAAGATATAGTCATACAGGATCGCTGGTTACGAGTACCACGCAGCTGACCTTTTTTCAAGACATCTCCGAGATATCAAATATTTTTGTAAACAGGAATAATAACGTGTGATTCGTCTCCTCTTTGGAAATACTTCATAAATAATGTTAGCTAAGACTAAACGTAGACAAGACGGTGGAACGGTAAATAATGCGGACATTGCGTATTACGGCAAAATTTCTCTTACGCTCTTTTGTATGTCATACTTCGATCTACCAAAAGGCGAACCTACAGTTCGCGTCTTCAAGACGTAAGCGACAATTTTTCAATAGCTCAATAGTCAAAACAAGTATTTTGTCAGCCTTAATCAAAAAGACCATTTCGGTATAGCAACAGGGTAAGTAATCATGTTACTTATGGTTTATAACCAGGCTTCGTTTGCCCCAAATAAGAGGAGACTGTACATACTATCTGGATGAATTTTTGGACATTTTGGCGATACTCCAAATGGAGCGGCGCAGTGGTAAGGTCATCTATAGGAATCGATATAACGCGACCAGTTTGAGCAGGATGTACTGCGAATTTGTACATACTCTGAGTTATATACGAAGGTATAGGAAGTAACGTAATAAAACATTACTCGCATAAAATAAGGGGCGAACATTTTGTCATGTACCAGAGAAGGTACTAAATTCTAGGCTACTATTGAGAATATTCTAGTAAAAATTCAAAACGCCCGAGTCGAGATTTAACTTGACAAACAAAATCAAGACGTTTGGATTAGTCGTATTGTACACTACAATCTAAGCGATGCGCAAATAGTTAAAAACGTTCAAACTGGCACTTAATTTAGTATTCATTTTTGAAAATATGAAAACTCGCAAAACAAAGGTTGTCGCTTATGATATTAGCTATCTTTGAGTTGCTAGTATTTTACAAATAACCCCGTATATACCGTACTACACAATGGCAGTGAAGAATACAGAATTTAAATATACTTGAAGATTTCTAAGAAGTCAGTCTTTCTACATTTCTTTATATTTAAAATGCTGAAACTAACGGACAAGTAACAGCTTTAGCCGACATCTTTGTGACTAAGAGCATGAAATATTGCACTACATTTTGTAACAATAATGTAGCAAAGCGAGCTGTAATGTAAAGAGAAAATTTGGAAAATTCATCGTAGAAGATGTAGGGCATTGTATCATTTTGGATGATTACTTTTAAGCCAAGCAACTTAATAAACAACCAAAATAAGTGATACTTATAATCACTACTACTATGATAAAGTCCCCTGCCCAGCATGTTTGTTTGAATCAAAGCTAAATATTTTTTCTGGACGGATTTTCGTGCTGTTTTCACCAGAGTAATTTTCGAGGAAGGTTTGAGCGACGCACATACGATGTAAGGGTCGCACGTCAGGGCGCACGACTAGTAATATTATGAAAACAAAAAGAAACAAAGAATAGAATTTAAAAACCGAAACAATCTTAAAACGGAAACAAACAACCAAAAAGACAATAAAATTAAACAAGAGTATTCGTGTGTGTGACAATATTTCTACAGGTATGAAACCAGAAACAACTCGTATTCCGCTTTTTATAAAACATACGTCATAATATTACTAAGAAAGATCTGTTTCAGTAGATATGTTATGAACAAGCATATCTCCTTTGCACAAACATTTATACGGACTTTAATAAAAATAGAAAGAGTCTAACAGATAATGAAAATGTAAAATGATATCTTTTACAAATAACAATTCTATTATTCTCTTTAGTTTATTATTGTTTTGATATATTTCTCGATTTATTAGAAATCTATTTGATGTTGTTTATAAGATATTTCTTTTTAAAATTGTTATTAATTGTCAATAATATCATGTTCTAATTGAAGAGAAAACTCTTTTATTTGTTTAAAGATATCGAGTTTCGTTTTCATTGTATTTACTAAATTGTTTCTTTCGATTGTACATAATTGATGTCTTACTAACTAGGTATCCAAGAAAAACGTAAATCTTTAATATAAAATAAGTCAACTGGCTACTATCGAGCAAGACTCGGAAATCGAACCCGAGACTACGTGATCATCAGTCGTACCTACTATCACACAGATGACAGATGCAGATAATTTACTACTAGGTACTAGTAAATACTCTACTGATGGTAATTACTAGTAGTAATTATTAGTTGTACTAGAACATATCTCCCTTTTAAAACATGTGTTACACCGGTTCTTCGTGTACTTACTTCTCCTCAATGTCCTTAGCCTTGTCGCGGACGTCATGAGCGGTGTGCTCCTCATCGAAGTACAGCTTCTTGGTCTTGTCTACGTCCACCACGGTCAGTTGCAGCTCCTTGTGGGCTTGGGCCAGGGAATCCGTGCACTGGACAGGAAACATGGAGTTAGTCATAAAGAATTACTATTGATTACTATGTGAATTCGAATAAAACACAGTTTGTAGGATTTCATAGCTATTATTATTATTTAAAGTAAAGTTTCTTCGTTTCTGAGTTAAGGTATACAAATATAAAATTAAAACAGCAGTGTTATTATGTAAATAACACCCCAGTTTGGAGATACTTTCATCTTATGTAATATTAAAATTATTTAATCAGAATCACCATTATCATTTAAAAATTAGCGACTTTCAATCTCTGTATCGAGTCATTATCGACATTTCCTTATACTAAATAAATTGGGTATTGAGTATCAAACGAACTTTTATTTCTTGAATAGTTTCAATTGTCAAACGCTCTTTCTTTTATAAGACTGCAATTAGATATTGTAGACAGTTGGAGTAGCTATAGAGTATGCAATAAAAGTGTTGCAAATTATTGTTGAACGCGACTGTCAACAGTTTGTTATGAGTTTTTACAACAACTAAGTCGGGACTGCAACCTTTAATATTGCTAAAACAACACGTAAAAACTTTCAAAGTTTGAAAATTAATATAGTTACTATAATTTTAAAAGCATCTGCTTTCACATTTGAACTCTCAAGAGCATCTAAGTCTTAACTAGAAGTGAAACAAAACTTCAGTGAAAGTGAGAGTCACGTTACGTACAACAAGTAAATGCGCTTTCAGTTTCATCTCAACTCTGTAGTTCTATAACTTGATTAAAAACATTTAATACTATCGTGTCGAGTTTGTATCGATAATTTTGTAAATTGTTGATGTAGACTCGATCACTTTTCGATAACGACTCGATCGTGTCCTTATGACGACTCGATTACTACTCTGCAATTTGATAGTGTTTTTGAAATTTTAAATTTTTTTCCGAAATTGCTATAACTAGCTGGATAGTGTTTCGTAATCCCCCTTCTATCTGAGGCTTAATACTTAGCCTCAAACTATCGGAAATTATGCCGGATGTTAATCAACAAACATGAGGACATCTGTCAGCCAATCATCGAACAGTGATTACAGTCCAAGATGACCATATGTTACCATGAAATGTATATAGGTACGTCGTTAATTCGATTCCCAAACCTATTGGAACTAGATTGGAATCTGGCAGACATTATAGAAACACTGAATATGTAGATTGAGTCTAAAGCCTATACAGAAGATGATTGAAAACTGATTAAATCTGTTTCGAGAATATCGGGTCATAGTTACTCGAAAACAGATGTAGAGAGAATTTAACTATAAATCATTTGAAAGGAAAAAATAAGTTATTTGCTTATGATATATGTACTAGCTTTCTCCCGCGAATTTCTGCGCATGAAAATATTTCCCGGAATAAAAAGTATCCTATTTGTCCAGGTTATAAATAATCTGTGTATCGAATAGACGTATAGTTTTAGATGTGATTGAGTCATAAAGAAATTTTCGCACTTATAACATTTGTATGTATAGAATTATAGATATAGTGTCGTTGGTTAATGGTCACCCCAGTTTCAAACCAAATAAGCAACCTGACGTAAATTAACGACTGTTAACTGAATCCGCAACAAAACGTGGCGACTTTTCAGCCTTTTGAAACACGGTGAGCACTAAAACATCCACGGATTGTCCTCGGTAAAAGTTGCTTAACTCGCTGATGAAATTATAAGACCCTATTTAAAAACTAGTAAACTGTCTAAATGTTGTAAAGATGAATGACCGCTGAATAGTTAAAGTTTCTATGTATCGGAAGACATATAAAAGCCAGTATAAAGCTAGCCAAGTTGATGTCTTGGCGACAGTACAGTCACCCGGGCGTCCGGTGGCTACAAGAGATGTAGTCATACAATAGTAAAGTTGAAACTGACTTGTTATGTATTAGTTTGTAGTAAACTTTTGTGTAGATTGTTTAAGTTTGGAGGAAATTAACAGGTTTATTTATTAAGCCTTAGATGAAACTATTGTTGCAGAATTATTTTAATAAAACATTGCTGCAGCAAAAAATAAGGCATACCCCTGGCTCATTTTTTGCTTCGCTCTTGCTCTTGACGGATAGACAAATTAAAAATAGTTAATGTATGTAATTCCTAGTTTCCATGAAATGGCCTAAATGGTAATTTAGATAAAATGCTTTAAATGGAAGGGAGCTAATGACGTCATACGCTGCTACTAAACGTCATATACTACGATGACGTCACTTTCTAATCTACGTAATTATTAAATTGAACAAAACAAAAAAGTCCAACTTTAAAAAGTAAGTAATAGTCCACATTCCTATTAATCTTTATTTACATACATAGAAATTGTTTCTATATATACAACCATCAAACTACAAAATACTCACACGGTACTATTTCGAAACAATTTATAAAAATTACGCTCCATACATTGCCGTGTTGAAAACATCTAATCGTGAGTCTGAATTATAAATACGTTTTAAACGTCCTCGCCTGCTAGTTAGACACTTAATAACACACCAATTGCCACGATTATACCAATTTTCCCAATACTTAATAGTTAGAAACTCATAATGAGTGCAAAGCGATTTGTTTCATACAAAGCGGTAAGGGCGCGCAGTGTTTGAAACATAACGTAACTCTGAAACTTTAATAAGGCTTTATTTTAAGGCGTGGTTTTAGAAAGTTTTCTAATAAGTCCGAAGTATTATTAGTCTATAATTAAAATTAGTATGTAGGTGTTGTGCCCACTACTCCAGACATTTGTCCTTGAATGGAAAATTATTTCTCGATAATAAAGTGGTGGGTTGCTTGAAGCTTATAGCGAAAGATATTGATTCGTTATTTGAGATATTATTATCTCCTATAAATATCTTACAAAATTTATTTTGTATAAGGTATATTAGTAAAGATACTTTATGTATATATCCGTTCGTTCTCGCACGGAACATAGATATACATAGATAGAAAATCCCGGTTCCGGGAAGATATCTCCCGAGGTTTATTACATGGCGAGAAACTTTCAATATGTGCACACTTGTAATATTTGTGTTCAAGAATATTTAAAGAAAATGATAAGTCTTGAAAAATAACCTCCAAAAATATTTTTTACCAAATGATAACGATAGAAATTTCAATTGTCTTTAAAAAGAATTCGATGTCCTATAATCAAAGTGCTTTAAAAAGGAAATAATCAAAGATGGCGGTCCAATTGCCCCGCGAATATCATAGAGTAGATACCAATTTTATAAACGTATGTCGTACAAAACACAGCAATTTACTTCAATCGCTAAACGGTGACTTGAGAATTTAATATTCTGAAGAACGTCATACTATATGACCGACACGTATGGATTTCCTTTTTACCTCAAATTACAGCAAAAAAGCAATAATAAAAAGGATTTGTTTGTCTATTAAAAGTCCCGATTAAACCAAAATTTACGTTAATTATCGTTCAAGAGCAATCAACAAACATACAAATCGATTGTTCAAAAACAAAGTGACAGAAATAGGAAATGAAAAATTGTACGCGAGTAAAGCCGCGAGGATCGGCTAGTTCAATACAAATGTCGTGTGAAACCGTCACATGGACATCTACTCGTAGAGTCGTGTCTTCTATGATGCCATTGACTCGGGCCGCATTTGACGCGGAACCTTCGAAGCGGTTGCAACAATGACACACCCTTTCTACAACATGATTTACAAATACACCGTGCTCGTACAAGACGGTTATGAGATTGTCAAGAAAAGTTTCACTTTCATCGTTCGTAAGACTAGTTGCAAGTGCAAATGCAAATTTATTATGTAATTTCGAGATTCTAAAGCGATATCAGTGGTCAATAATAATTATGGAGGATACGAGTGAGAAGAAATTAATAACGCCAGATTTAACTAAGTTGCGGAAGGAGCAGTATAATAAGATAATACGGTGTTTGACGTCAATTGGGAGTTTTTGTCGAAGAGCCTTTTGGACCATTTTCACGTGCGAATCTTCAAATGATGATGAAACATGAAGCTGTGTGTTTTGGAGGTGGCAAATGTGATGTGATGCTGATATCAAGGACAGTGCACTTGTAGTTTCACGACCTGTCGTTAGGCGTACATCGTAGCGTAGGTACCACTTGTGACACTCAATAAATATTATGTAGAATTTCTGTGTTTTATTTGTTTGTTTTTCAGAATCCTTGATTTGCCTTTGCTATATTGGATTTAATAAGCTTAAATTTAGTTTATGTGATATAAATCTTATCATAATCTAATCTAATCTTTCCATCTTTAAAAAGAAGTTAGAATATTATTTTTTGATAAAAAATATGAGTGTCTATTTAAAATTTTGAGATATAAAATTGACCAAGGCAAATGTATTCCCAGTTTGTGTTTGTGTTGTGTTTTAGATTACAAGGTTCATTGTGGAAATGAAAAGTAAGTAACGTAAGTATTTAACCGATTAAAAACCGCAGTATTTATTGAGATCTTTGAAACGTATAGTTATTTTAATTGAAAAAACACTAATAGTACATTAAGTTAATATTTTTCTATGGCACGAAATGGTAAAGTGAAACTTAGATTTTCAACATTACTATGCAAGGCGAAAGTTTAGAAGGTATATGTGACTCGACTCGTGGCATTTTCTTATCTTACAAGTAATTAGTAGCCGCTGTCAATTTGTTCAAGCCTTCTGAAGGCTCTTGATATACCTGACTTTAGTGCTGCTAGATAGATTTAAGTGAGTGTCTGGACAATTTTTAAGCAACTTTACTTTTTTGCTGGTCGTCAATATTGCCCCTTTGTCTATCAATTAATAATCTGTTATTTTTTATGTCAGATAATTGCAACTCCTTTCAAGCGTTCAGCGAAGTGAAACTGTACTTGATGAAAGAAGTGAAAATGTACTTGATGTAAAAGATTTAGGCAAATTTATAAATCGTAAAAGTTATTTATCGAAAATTTTTGATATGACTATCTCGACAGCAACTACGCATAAGGTCGTATACAAAATAAGGCAAGTTTACAGTACGGGCGTTTAAAGTTTACTTTTGTCATATTTTAAAAAAGTGAAAGAAATTTTCATTATAATGACGCTTATAATTAGTGGTACCTACATATCATCTTTATACAAACAGCATTGATAGAAAATGAATTGTAATTAATGTAAAAATACTGAAATTATATACTTACGACTATATGCGTAGGGATGCAAGTATTATATTATAGAGTTACGACGAGTTACGACGATATGCGTAGACCAAAGTTGTCTTACCTTCAAGTTACGTCGGGTTACTACCTTATGCGTGGCTAGAAATTTACATACCGGAAAGATGCAAATTTTTACGACTTTAGTCGTGGTACTTAAACATATTAAAAAAATCATTTTTTTATTGTTTCAAATCAACTTTATTATTAATTCACAACTACCAACCGAAATTTGAGGGTAAGTCATAATATTAAGTTTTAGACCTGAGTTATAATTTGAGGTAGATAACTTTAACATTGAATAAAATAAACAGTCAAAGGAATCCTAAGTATTATTATATTATATCAGACAATAAATCACTCGTATCATGGTTATAAAAGATAAAAATATTTTTTGGACGACAACTTTAAGCAATTTTCCACTAACATAAAAATAACAGTTTTGCTTAAAATATAATCAGTCTTTAATTATTATTTAGTTTGGACTTATCGAATAATCAGTCAAAATTATGCCTTCAGCTTTATTTGCACTCAGTGCTTTACAATGAAAATTCAAAAAATTTAAATTATGTTAACGTTACCAGGGTATAGATTTATATGATCTTCTAAAGATCGTTATAACCTCAAAAGATATGTTTACCAAATGCTGTAATGGCGTCTCGATCAAGCAGCACTCAGAGTTGGTTACATCTGCTCTAGCGGCTTAAGCTGTACAAAGGCTCTAGTGTTTGCTGTTGTAGACTTCAAGGTTTTGCAGTTGTGGCATAGGAGTGCTTCAATAAAACTGTTTTGGTCGCATCCTAGCGTTTTACTTGTAATTTTAGGGGTCAGTCGTTGATTTTAAAATAGTTTGATAGTCAATTCATAGTATGATTCTTTGAAAACAGTTGACAGACTGAACCACCACTTCACCTAATGTAAATATTAAATATAATAACTTTGAGCTCTATTATAAAGGTATATTACTCGGTTATAGATGTATAGTTACAAGAACGATAGTTCATGCTATTAAAACGCTTTGTTGTGTGCTTTTTTGGTGCTTTAACATAATTCTGTAATCCCCATGGCTGTAAAAATGTTTCGAATGATACCTTCTACATTTATTTGCCGTACAAAAGCCATATAAATATCTGATATAACGCTCAAGGCGCTATTAAAGACCTACGCAACTCTTTTATAAATGAGTAATACCTAGTGTATTGAACCCTGAAAAAATCTGTTATATAACCTAGGGCATTACAAAAAGCTTAGTTACGCTCTTGAGCGCTATAGAAGCAACGCATAACTCCGTTTAAACTCCTTTATCTCCTAAAGTACCCTTATACATTTAACGGTGTTATAGAAGACTCCATTAACTCTATTATACTTCCCTAGGCTGTCTAGCGACGCATGTTACATACTCATATATCACTATAAGTCATCTGGTTCCTACTAAACGGCTACTGTCCCGCTTAGCTGTTAAAGGGTTTTTTAAATAGCTACCATACAATTTATAGAAAATTGTACAGCATTTGAATGACTCTTATGTAACTATCAGGCTGTATAACGACTGTATAAGCAGCTTGTGTGCTAGTTGGGTTGTATTACATCTTGAACTGAGCGAGTATTATGTAAATCATTTAATGCCAATAGTACCTCTTGAGAACTTTTCCTGGCATCATTACAATTACCGTTCCTTGTTAGCGATATGTCGACTATTGACTTGTACAAATTCCAATTATGACCGGATTCACCTTAAACAGGTTCTAAAAAATAATAATAACAATTCAATAATCACTACAGCAAATAAAAATGGTTCAAAATATTAAATTTATTCATAATTTTAGCAAATACATAATGTCATAAAGTCTTATTTAATATATAGTTCGATTCATAACGTCGTATGTTCTAGATACGACTATTGTTACTGAGATTTGGTTATTTCATAACGACGCATACAGAGGTAAGTATTAGTTACGACCCCTAACTTTCAGAAATGAACAACGCATAACGTCGTAACTATAATGTTACGACGTTATGCGTGGGACTAGCTTAAAATTATAAATATTAAAAGAACTACTTAAACGTAAGAAAATATCTAATTTAACAACTTTGTATTGCGTTATCATTTAGAGTGTTTCATAATTAAACAATCAAATATCAACCAAAACTTACCGATTCGACGGGATTCATTGGAGGTTATGTTATTATTGTCATTAAGTGCTAATTTAAAAATTCTTGATGATCGTAGGTTGCTTATTTTGATTATATATAATAATAATATATATTACAACATAAATCACATCAAAGTTCTTATTGTTTACTTATTTACTTAAAATACTTTATCGCACGCGCTGTCAGTGACATACGACCGCGGTAACTGACTGTGATTGGTCAAGAACGAACCAATAGCGTAACGCATATCGTCGTATATCGAAATGCTACCGTATGCGTGGTAACTTTCGAAATATACGACCATATGCGTTAATGAAACTCGTTAATTAAAAGTAATTTTACTATTCTGATTTCAGGAATCTATTAAACTCATACCCGTAATTATGATAGTATAAAAATTGGATTTTCGATGAAAATAGTGTTCCGACCTTATGCGTGGTTGCTGTCGACTTGTTTAACAATTCCGTTAACTTTTTTTCAAATAATTACAACTGCTTTTAACTATTCGGTGAAGCGAAACTTGTACTTGTGATATAAAAGATTTAAGCAAATTCAAAAATGTTGTTTAATAAATAGAAATAGAGAATTTATTAGAGCACATTTGTTTTGCCTTTTGATAATACACAACTAGTACATAAACAAGTAGCGGTTAACCGCAATTAATTATTTTACCAAAATAATCCGTTATAATGATGGCATTTAATGTTTATGCATCAAATTGTAATTTCATTAACGGGGCATCGAAGCTCTCGTTTCAATTCAATTTAATCATCCTGCATTTTACATTACAGCATATTATTATACCAGGAATCATGCGAATACTGTATTTTAATAGTTAAAATATTTTGCTGAACGTTAATGGCGAATATTGCAGATAGCTGAAGTGCTTTATCGGGGTTAATATTCAGATATTTTAGTTTGTCTGAGCGAGTATGTGAAATGTGGAGGTACTTTTTTGTAGCTGTATTTGTAGCAGTAATCTCCCAATTATGTTGCAGAATTGTTAAGCTATTGACTTTTGAAGGGGAGATTTATAACATCATATCAGGCGTAATTTTATATACTAAATGCTCGTCACTCGATAGTTATCGGTAGTCTACGAAACATGTACATCTATACTAATATTATAAAGCTGAAGAGTTTGTTTGTTTGTTTGTTTGAACGCGCTAACCTCGGGAACTACTGGTTCGATTTGAAAAATTCTTTCAGTGTTAGATAGCTTATTTATCGAGGAAGGCTATAGGCTATATAACATCACGCTACGGTCATTAGGAGATGAGCAGCAACGAAAAACGTTACAAAAACGGGGAAAATTTTGACCCATTCTCTTAGGTGACGCAAGCGAAGTTGCGCGGGTCAGCTAGTTCCTGATATAATTCACGGATTTGACAGATGGAATGAAAATACAGAAATCTTCTTATTTCAAGTTAATAATAAAAGAAGAAAAGTAAGAAAGTAGAGTATAGCCTTCAAATGAAACTGTCAGTAAGGTCTTTGAACAACTTTTGACTACTATATATTTCACGGCTACACAAAATTAATGCAGTAGTGCGCTAGTTGAAGTTCGGCGTAGCGCCGTCGTAGAACAGCTACGGCGTAGACAGTTAGTTTGTCGTAGAGTTTGAAACGGCTACAAAAATGTAAATCTTTTGAAGAGATTTTGAAAAAATAGAGTCAATTGTTTATGGCTACGCAGTCTTGATAATTGTCTTAAAGATATAGTTTTTTTTTTCAATCAATCAAAACTTAAAGTAGAAAGCAAAATATTTTATTATGGATTTATTATGAAATTTTAAGAAATATAAAACCATTCCGTTCCTGTCATAAAAAAATATTCTCTACAGACGTTTCCACCAATAATTCTTCAATACTGAATTGCCAGTACAATTAAGTTTATTTCCCTCATATTTTCCCACAATTTACCATAATTTATTGAATCATTGAAATTTAATAACGGCGTGACATAATTGTTTCCATTTATCTCTTACAAAGGGCAGCGAGCATCAGCGAACATTTCATCATATTCGCACATCCACGATTAATCTTAATAAATTCGCAAATAGTCGGGAATAAACTACGCTGAACTCGAGTAAGCCGATATGGCGCTTAAGCCGCTTCGCTTTTACGTCGAAATGTTTGCATCGAATAAATTTCAGCAATTATTATAATAACTCAAAGAGAGAAGGGCTTTTTTAATACGTGTTTATGTTCCAGGAATTACGCATATTCTAGTTTTACCAGACCTAGTTGAGCTTTCGTGGTATTAGCTGAAATAATTGAAAACCTTAGAGTTTGTGTTCTGAAAGTTCAGTAGCGGGGGTGTATGTAGGAATTCAGGAAATTCTATATAGTTACTTTGCTTCAGCAATCGGAAAACACAAATACTACCTACCACATACCCATTTTGAAATAATTTTAAGCGTTCAAGGAACACTCATATCGCAATTATGAAATCTATTTTCGAGTTAAAAAATATTAACGGAAGTGAAATTATTTGGAAAATTTTATAATTGCATAATTTCATTGAATTTTAGTGTGAAAAGTGTAAAATATGATATCGAAATATAAAACTGTCTGAAACTGAAGTATTCATGGAATTTTATAATTATGAAATTTTAATATTTAATTTCGAAAATTCATGGAATTACCGTACCTGCAGTCTTATTAATTTCCGGCTGATTGAATATTTTAAATGACTACTCATATTACTCGTATGTTTTACTAAATTATTATCACATTTTTAAACAACCAATAGACTATTAATACGTTAAATAATACTTTTTAAGCACAAAGAAAAAAATTCAATAATTCGTAATCAAAATATCCTTAATTTCGTAAACTTTTTACAAAGTATTTAAAATAGTCATTGATTGTATTCTTTGACCGTTTCTAAAAAACAGCTTATGAGAAGAGACGGCAAGTAAATCACGGCTTGCTCTTTTAAAGAGTAGACTAATTAGACAACTAGCTGACCCGCGCATCTTCGCTTGCGTCACATAAGAGAGAATGGGTCAACATTTTCCCCGTTTTTGTAACTTTTTGTAACTGGTACTCTGTTCTTATTGGTAGTAGCGTGATGATATATAGCCTATATCCTTCCTCGATAAATGGACTATCTAACACAGAAATTTTCAGATCGGACCAGTAGTTCCTGAGATTAGCGCGTTCAAACAAACAAACAATCAAACAATCAAACAATCAAACAATCAAACAATCAAACAATCAAACAATCAAACAATCAAACAATCAAACAATCAAACAATCAAACAATCAAACAATCAAACAATCAAACAATCAAACAATCAAACAATCAAACAATCAAACAAACAAACTCTTCAGCTTTATAATATTAGTATAGATAATCGTCCATCGTCCAACCATCTTCAATACAAATTACATCCCATCTTTGGAACATATCGAATGACGTCATCAATATGGGTACTGAGTTCGTTGATGCAGCCCTGCAGCAGGTAACTTGATACTCCCGACTAATGAGCACGGTTATGTCATGTGATAGCAGATAAATAACAAGTTATTATAACGATGTATGAGATTATTATTTTTATCTGATAGTTAATTAGGGGACAATAATATTTTCTATTGAACACACACATTATGCGATAGTCATAATTGTTATGAATACCGTATCGTGTCGTGTAAAAATATATAAAATGAGATTTAATATATTTTCACTTTAAGTAAAGACAATTAATATATAAAAGTCGAAATGTTTTGCTGTGTCGTTTATGTATCATTTAATATGCTGTTTCATAAATTGTTGGTCTTGTTTGCGTCTAAACACTATTATATTATTGTGGAACAGACAGTGGGGAACAACTGGTACCAAATGAGGGTGGCCTTAGCCCAGCAGAGGGACGATAATCGGCAAAAAATTGTATATTTACTAAACTAGCTTTGATCTGTTTTGAGTTTAGACCTAACTACATTAAAATGCTAAATTAAAAGAAACCTAAACGTGAAATAAAGTCCAATTAATAACTAGAACGGATAAGAAATTCTAGACTATTAGAAAAATTCCCTTACTATTTTTTATTAGAAACGCACACATACAAGATTTTAATATCCATCAAAGAGATTTCATCCCTTTTGCAAATCAAAGGTTTTATCAAATCCATCTTAATTAAATGAGATTTCAAAATGATTAGTTTTATTTCTAGGAATCGTGAGCAAGAAATATTCATTTCTATCTTTCCAAAGCTATACAAATTTACTAACCCGGAATGTAGTAAAAGATTTACTTTTCAATCAGTCTGCTTGTATTTAAGTTGAAATCTAATTTTAATAAAGTAGGTAATTTGAAATCTGATTTTCATAAGTAGCTACAAAAACTCATAACTTAAAATTGAGAGTCTCCTGTGTATTCTACGTTAGTTTAATTCCAAGTATCTTTAGAAATCTATTCTAAGATCTGTGGGTTAAGCAACCCTTGGCGCGGTCACTCCACAGATGGGTGACCGCATAGTGGTATTTGAACTGGGCGTCTCCGTGCTTCGGAGGGCACGTAAAAAGTCGGTCCCGGTTGTTATCTACTACGATAACAGTCGTTAAGCCATGTCAAAGGCATTCGGGCTTGAACAACTTTGACACTAGGTTGACCACTAACCATACGATAAGAAGAAGTATTTATTAAAATAAGGATTTGTTTGTGGCAGCGGTTAGGTACAGAATCTTTAGACTTAATCGATCTATTTCATCGCCGTTGCCAATATGCTCTAGGTACAATTGCTGAGGACAACACAATTGAATGTTGCACTCTCTCGTTTGCACCATCAATATTATATACTATATAAATGTTTATTTATCTGTTTTATTTATTAATTTTGCTATAATATCTCACCTGTTATAATAGAAAGTTTA
Source organism: Anticarsia gemmatalis (assembly GCF_050436995.1). NCBI lineage: Eukaryota > Metazoa > Arthropoda > Insecta > Lepidoptera > Erebidae > Anticarsia > Anticarsia gemmatalis. The sequence goes on along the minus strand of NC_134776.1, from coordinate 20,296,809 downwards.
GTCACAGATGTATATTACATCCACGTCTTGCTATTTAGACAGTATCATGTTATAGGCGAGAACACTGCCATATAACGAGTGAGTTAGCAGTTTACTCGACTCGAGAATAGAACCTTAAATCTCGTATACATTACTTTTATTTTTACAAATAAATAAATAAACATTTACATAGTGTTTTACGAGAACTCGAAATGGCGGCTCCATACTTTTGCCGTGAACAGGCGTGACCATAATTTTTAATGGTCTTCGCGGACAATTCGCTATCTTTTAAAGCAAGACGCGTTGTCACATAAATTCAATATGGAAAAACTGTTGATACAACACCAATTGTAACATCATATGTACACAGTTATGCAATAATTTATCTAAACTCTGAACTCCTCGCGTTGCATGTTTAATATATAAATAATAGAATACGGAAATTAACGCAAATGGGAATGAAAGCGTTAATTACCGAATTCTATTATATGTATATTAAATTTATCTTTATCAAGGCTCCAATGTGGAACCGCCAGAATGATATACATATTGTTTTTAAACTGCAGGGGTCTCCTCTAACTTATTAATTCACGTACCTTCTTGGCAACGTTCAGCTTATGTTGCCTCAAGAACTTAGCTTCATCAGCGATCTGTTGCTGGAACACTTCGACGGCGGCGAGGCGAGCGCGCGCCAGCTTCTCGTTCTCCTCCAGCACAGTACGCCATACGTTCCACATGTTCCTGGGGACAAGACCAGCACCTTGAGCTTTCCTTACACCAACAATATTATGAAATACGTTATATGGTGTACAATTCTGCCATTAAAAATCTTAAATTAACTTTGCTTTGAGTAAATTTAGATTACTAATTCCCGGTTTCTGAGGTAAATATAGTGGTAGTTTATGTATTTAATAGCGTTTAAGCTGAATATATAAACTACCGCTCAATGTCCCTCGGAAACCGGGCATGTGTTTTTTTCTCTTTTTGTGACAGTTAGATGATTATTTACAAACAAAATAAATATAATGATGAAATCGCAAGCCAAATTATCTTCTTATGTGAAACTAATAAATAACAAAATTATGCACTTAAAAGTGTCAATTAAATAAACGCCAGCGTTTGCTTTTGTTTATTATTCTTTTAAAATAATAAAGTATATGTTCAGCAAAGCTACAGTGTTTGGTGTTGATGTGATAAAAGCTCAGTCAGTACAAAATAAACTCAATAGAATGATGAATGATTATCGCATCAAATCACTTATTTTTTACATCTTTATCAACTGAACTATTATTAAAACGAATTGCCTGTCTCGTTTTAAAAAGTTGCGTATCTTAAACTATCTTACTATACTCTAAAAGCAGTCTTAAAAGTAAACACAGGTTATAAAAGTTTAAAGTATGTTTTTTCTTCATAAATGAAGAGTATTTCATACTTTGTTTGTAGCAGTAGATGTAGCTAGCATTCAATAATGAACACTAGTACCAGATACACCTACTGCCAGGTTACTGTTGGTGTAAAATCTAAGCACGACACATGTTTTATGTCGCGCTCATTCGGTACACCGATACTTATAATATTAATATATAATACACAAATACAATGCACAAAAATACATCAAAAACAGCAAAAATCTATATACAACTTTTTTTTATACACACACACATCTGATACCAAACTCATCAGTAGCGCGATTTTCTACATTTATCGACTATCGACCACTGACTAATGACGTATATTTTATGACAATCTGATCAGCGCCTCTAGCGGGCCCCATAAGAACTATGTTTGAAGTACATTTCAAATGTCAAACTCTCGAGAGTATAGCAATCAAAATGAATACAAAAATGTTGTTGGAAATATTAATTAAGGATGCTAAATCGATAGTAGTAAAAAATCGCGCTACTGCTAAACATGCGTTACCTGAAAAAAACACCTGTAAAAATCTAAGAAACACAGCAATTTTTGTTTGGTTTCCTTTGGTTGTGGCAAATTGTTTTTCAGGTTTTCAAAAAATAATAAGTGTAAAGAAAACATGTGATCCCATTTTGCCAACTTGCTCTGGGTACAGTGTAATAGATCGACATAAGTTTATAATTATTATCGACCCCACGGGTTGCACCGGAGAATATAATAAATATTATTATATTTAAACCATGCGTCTAAGGTATTCATCTATAATAACATACAATTCTAAGTATCATTTTTAACTATCTACGTCTATTTAAAAATACATCCATGCATTTTTCTTCGGTATCTTGAGGTTTATAATTTGTTTGTATGTTTGCTTGTTTGTAGCACTGGATTTTAATAAGTTTAATTATTGAACTAACTTATGAATTGAAGTCGTGCCAATTTGATGTGGGTACATTGGGCTAAAGTCGACAAGACGGTAGACCGACTCAATTTATTTATGCACCGTGTCATGTATCTATATAAAGTCCTTTATATATAGTGAAATCATATACCTGAAAAAGGTAGGAATTTGGCAGTGTTTTGGCGACACCCTTACGGACATCTACCCCGAACACCATGGCATTAAAAATTCCGGTTTCAGCCAGTATCTTATGAACATAAGACACAATAGCCATATTTGTAGCACAACATTTGTAAAGTATAGTCAAAGGAATTACTAGCCTAGAAACAAATATCGTGCACATTGCTCTAGGTACAATTCTTAGAGTCGACATAGAACTAATGTGCCATCTCCATCCTAATGCACCGAAGTCGTATTATTTATTTATTAAACATCTTTATAACACAGTTATTTAGTTAACGTCCCACAAAACTAGCGACGCAGTTAGATTGTAGAAACGGGTTATTATAGATTTTAGTAAAATCTTAATACTGTTTTAATATTTTTTTTATTTATTTTGTACAAACAAACATTACAGTTAGTGTTCATTGCAAATAAACTCGCCAAACTTTGACGTTTGATGGCGAGAAACGCACATTTACAAAAATAAATATGCTCTAGGTACTTTGTTTCAAAGTCACACATATCGTTGCTTGATTTCCTAGTACCGAAGGTAGTCCTTTGCTTGTAGCATCGCGTAATCTAGGTTTAATATTTATTAAAACCTGATATAACACTATGCCTATATGCTGTGGGTACAATTGGCTAACATTGACAATTAATTATGTCAAGCCTATTTTTGTATGTACCGTATTTTTTGTTAGTCTCTTTTTTGTTTCAAATGTGGTTTTTATGTATTAATATTTATAGTTTTATTAAGCAAAGAGATAAGTGAATGCCTAGTTAGCTGTAAAGTAGTTTATGTTCTATAAAATATGCTGAATTTTTCAAAAATCGGCACTGAAATAGAAATATAACTGCACGTGAGCACAGTGTTTCCTTTGCTTGTAGCATCGCGTTTTCTAGGTTTAATATGCATTGAAACCTAATCCAACACTCTGCCTATTTGCTGTGGGTACAATCGGCTAAAATTGACAATCAATTATGTCAACCCAATTTGTAATATGTACCGTATTATTTAATTTCTTTGCTTGCGGCTATGTAACGGTTGGTTGAAGTCTCCAAACTACCTAATCTCCCCTTCTTGTTGCCAATTTTCTCTAAATAAAAGTGATTTAAGAAAGCTTTAATTCAGCTCCATATACATGCATATACGAAGTATCATATTCATAATTACATATCTTCCTATACCAATAGTTATCAAATCTATTATTCCAGTCATGTACAATGATTCATTAAACTACAAGACTCCTACGTGATCTTAGACGTATCTTGTACCTTCAAGGTACAGTAAACTATGAATAGGTTCGTTTTCTACCTACTGTTGGCGTTGCAAGTTGCAAGCACGTTGCGCTGATTGGCTCATTGTATGTCTTACTACCTGCATTCAGGCTTAAACTAATATTGTACTGAGACATTGTATTCAATTAAGCGGACAATAGCGTCACGTGTACCTTGCGGTGTTTTGTTTTGGGTGTATTGTCATTTGTTTAAGGTCATGACGACAGTATCAAATTATTATTATTAGTAGTACGGTAAGTAGTTGTATAACTTTTCCTCAGTATTTTATGGCTGATTGCTACAGTATTATGACGTTAGTACGAAAATAGTATGTAATGAAGCATGTGCTACGAAGTGCTACGAAAAGCGTAGCATTGTAGCACACGTAGCAGTCAACAACCACAGTGAAATTGTAATACTCATAAGGTTTTTTTTAAATCAATCTAGACAATGATTTACCTTTACCTTTTACTATTATTTCATAGCAGCGTAAAAAATTAAATATTTTCAATCTGAATATCTTTCTCTAAATATTTCACAAAACTAGTACCTACTATAATATATCAAAAGAAAATACATAAAGCAAGTGTCAGAAACTCAACGCGTAGGAGTAAAACGTCGGACATGTGGATGTATTTCAAGAAATCCTTTCTCCATTATAACTTTGTCATTCTCTTATTTCTAAACAAGTAGTTGAAAAGTAATTTCAAACTCCAATGCATTGTTTTAAAGTTGGATTTCCGATGTCGCTTTCTAGATCTTATTTATACGCTGACTGCGTTAACACGATTCTTGTAAAATAAGAAATAATACTTAGACTTTTTTGTTTGATATTTATGATTGAAGAAAAAGGAGTAATACAACGGCATTTTAAATATTTTTGTTAAGACTACAAATAATTCTTAGAGTTTAGGAACTTTAAACCAAATTATAGACTTCAAAATTCTGAACGTAGTTTGTTTCGAATATTTGAAGATAGTAATCAAAACCTACATAAAAAATTAAACTGTTTCAAACACATGCATAGTTTTAAAATCTCGATGTCATCGCATCGAGCTCGTATCGATCAAACGTCAAAATCCTGTCAAACTAAATCATTTCTTTTGACAAACGCCGTTCCATTTTACACAGATATATCAATTAACTAGATACATAGTAACAGGTGCTTCATAATTGTCCATTAAAGCAGACAGTGTGGATATTGCAAGTACACCTGTTGAGCTTATCTTAACAAGTAATGTAGATCACCAATCTGAAGTGATCTATGTAATTTAAACTAGACAATTTCGGATATCCATATCCGTACTAATATTATTGTTACGAAAGTCTATCGTATCGTGTAACGTTTCTTGGCTAAATCAAGAGCTACTTTTTGTAAAATTGGAAATAGTATAATTTTGTAAATGTAAAAGTCTGTGTTCTAAACTTTCAAAACTAAACACTGAATCGATAGTAATGAACTTTATCAAAGAGTAGTTAAAGACTCGGAACGTCTTAAAGTCGTTTTGTTTAGTTAAATACTCGAAAAAATCATCAAAGGCGTTTATTAAATATAGGAAATTACAAAAGGAAAGCCTTAAAATTAGACATACTTAAAAACGCAAAACATCCCTAAGTCCTTTTTTAAATAAGGGCTATACTTTTTAAAATTATATTCCCTAGCCGTTTGTTTAATATTTTAGCAAACAACTCCTAAACTGCTGAAATAGGAAATTAAATGTTGTACGAGTGTCAGCTAATTCCGATTATTTAAACCAAATAGTTGTTTTGTAATTGGCAGGTTGACGTAAACGTATTTAACGCAGCGGCCATTTTGCTGATAGATCCTATTTATTCACTTTAGTGTTCGGTTTACGTTTAATAGCTTTTAGTGGCTTTGTTTGTACAAAATTTGTTAAAAACTTGTTTGGTTTTTGGATTAAAATGTAATGTAAATGTTAATTTATTAATTGTAATTGTCAATAATAATTAAAACTTGTTTGTTATTTTAAGTGTTTTTGAGATTATTTCTTCAAGAAAGATCGGTATGGTATGATTTTGAATACGAAAGAAGCATTTTAAGTTTAATTAGAAAAACTACCAAAAACTTAATATATTCCACTGCGGTTTAATTTACATGAAAAAAATCTGAAATGAATGAACGTGTTTGAAAATTTAATAGAGATGTCTTAGAATCTGTTGGTACACACGCAGAATGTTACAGACTTTCCGGCTATTCAGTTATTTTGTAATAGGATGGCGCCAACAACAAAATATATACCTATTTACAAAAAAAACATGAACATCGAGTTTAAACAATATTTTTTTGGCATATTCTATTGAAACTGTCAAAATGTTGCTTTTAAAATAGGTTTCAATGGTTTATTTTATTTCATATGAAAACATACTGCCGCGAGCGTATTCATTCAAAACTTTTGTTTACTAAAATGGACATTTTAAATGTTATACAAATATGACTTTTTAATTAATAGTAAAAACAGAATACGAAAAATAAATTGGAAATATCGAAATAAACAAAAGTATGACAAAAAAGCAATATTTGAAAAATGTTTTTTTTTTAAACTCGCTATTAATTTGCTAGCCAGTCGTCCTAGCTTCCTGCTTTTGCAAAAACGCTCAGCATTTCGGAAGAGTTGTAGTTAGTAAAAAAAACCTTCTAAAATGCAAGTCCAAGACATTTTTTTTGAAAAATGAATGGCAAGGAGGTTGCTACTATCTATGTGCTTTCTAAAACTAAGAACTAGATTTTTTTTGTAATTCAAACTCATTAATCAATTGATTGTTTAGTATTACTTTAATTTATAAGGCCGATTGCTTTTTTGCCTAAGTCATTAATTTGGTACAAGAATTTCAATAAGATAATTTGCTTTTTTATTTAAGAACCGGGTCTAATCTTTAAGTTGGTATATCAATAAGTAGAAAAAGTATTACCAAAATATAAGTAACAAAACCGAATTTCTTGTAGAAATATACTTGCTACGTACATTTCATTCCTTCCGACCGACACGTTCTACACGAATCATATAAAATGAAATACTAATTAAAAAACTCGCTCATTCGAGGCTTACTTCTGCGATTCTCCACTTGAAATTTTACGGAATAAATTTAATATTATTCGAAATGGAAAAGTACTGAAAGCTTTCTATAGACGCAAATTAGCTGCGAAGAAATGAATCTAGAAAAGATTATTAGTAATATAGTTTATTATTTAAGACTTCTTACAGGGAATTACAACTAATCAACTCTATTGATGATTGAACAGTAATTGTGAGTACTATAGGTTGTCTAGATTTGATTGCAAAAATTACCTAAGATTTCCTTTTCAAAAGCAAATTATATCAATTGCTTTGATAGCCGTTATTTGCACAACACGATACTTGTTTGTTGACATTTTGCCGAGGTTTCTTTCACAAATCTTATCACGCAACGCTTGTATGACCTAACGATGTTTACAGTTTGATTTTATGGTATATACCTATCTATACCTACTTGTTATAGTTTTTAACTCAGTAAAATGCCTTGAAATGCATTTAACTAGAATATAATGAAGTTTTGATGTGTATCCAAAACGTAGTCGTAGCAAACAGGCCACTGTACACTGCGTGCAAGTGAATGAATTCTAAATTCTTAATGGTTGTATGTTCTACAAGCCCCTACTAAGTGGTCGAACTATAGAATAGCTTGTATTTTCTTGACTGAACAGAAAATTTACTTTTATTAATGCTGTATTTTTTTTTTTATATCTTTATTTATTTAGAGGTAATGCTGTATTCATAAGTAAATTACATACCTATTTATCTATGACGCTTTGCCCAGATTCCTCAAACTTTTATAATATAAACTAGACTTATTATGAAATAGGCATTATAAAGATATATTTTTTGAATGCAAAATTTTCGCTATCCGTACTTATGTACGTTTCGACGCCATTGTTCTGATGACAGCCGGACCGCAGTGCCAGCGCTGAAACTAGCTGATAACATAATCTGAGCATTATGTTGTCAAAGTATTTAGACACGTTTGTTTCAATAACCCATTTATAGATAGCCAACAAATGAATGAGAATTCACTAAAATTGAACCCTACTTGTGGGTAATTTTGATAAAATTGTGGCCAAATTTTGACTTTGGGTCCTTAACTACTCCTTATCCTCTCGAGCGCCCCAACGTCAAAAACCAAATATACCGTTAAGCGTCCAGGCCAAAAATGGCGCGCGAAATTGAATTGCCGGTTGGCGTTTAAGCGCCGATTCCGTCATATTTTAATACTAACACCCTAGACATACCTTATATATTTGAAATCTACATAAAATTTGCTATAGATTAAAAAAATAAACCACAAATAATATTTGATAGTGGTAGTACAATAGTCGGTTTAATCTGAATATTTTGTGCTTTAGGCATGTGTTTGAAGAAAGTCTAAAAAATATTTTTAGGCAAACAAAATAATATGACGAAAGGTCTTATCGTGTAGTTAATGAATAATGACATTAAAATCCAACTGTAAAATATACTCAAATCTTTAAAATTAGTTAAAAAAAGGATTTACAATACTGGTCATAAAGGAACATGTCGTTGGGTCAGATGTTGTTTAAGGTGCTCTCTGGCCTATATCAACCACTTATTCAAGTGTGTGCATTAGATCGTCGTCTCGTTTCATCAGCTTCAATGTCAAATATGTTTGAAAGGGATAAACATAGTTTTAGCATTTCGTTTCTACGTTTTTTAAATGTAAGATCGTTTTGCCGTACCACGGTGGCGGGGCGCTTGACGGGGGTAGAACATTCAACCGTGAGACGGTGGCCGGGCGCTTGAGAGGTTATTATCAGTGGTTTAGCCGTGAAAGCAAAATAATATCAGTATGGATATGAATATGAATTAAATAACGAAAATGAAACTCAATGATATATTATAAATAAATACCTTGAGATAGTACAGTTTTATGTTAACATAATAGTTTTGAAGCTTTACTTTGTTACACTTTTTTATTTTTTAAGTAAATGGCGGTTAGCAGCTAAGTACTTTCTCATAACTTTATGTATTGCCACCAATTTTACGTTTGAAGGTAAATAGAATAGAAAATGCTACTGACATCATTTAGTGCTATTACTAAAATACATTAAAAAGTTTAAAAAAAGCAATCTCAATGACTACCGTACTTTTTCACCAACAAAAATCTAAATTTATGAAAAAGGTGAGTACATATCATACACTTTTTAAACTTAAATATAATGATGAATGTTGAAGATGTAAAAATTACTGCAATCTTCGTGTGAGAGTAGAAGAAGAAGTAGCTATACAAACTTGGACTTAGTTCGCAAATTATTTACAAACAGCAATGTGCAAAGTAAACCCTAGTTTAGTTATTGCAACTCTCTCTCACACACTCTTTGTTGGGCTAACTTGATGTTCTTCAATTTTTGATAACGATGATTGAGAGGAGATAGAGCTGCCGCTTACAAGAGATACGCAAGACTATCTATCGCGCATCGCAGGTAACCGGCTAACAGTATCAGCTCATGGTTTCTTTGCGTTGTTTAACAAAAAAAAAGTTATATAGCAGGATTAGTTTATATAAATCATTTATGTTGAAACGTATGGATATAAAAGGTAAAGGAAACGAATACAAGACAAAGTCATTTCTAGAAAAAATATTTCAAATGACAGAAGGTCACGACTAGGCTAGGCATGTTTTTTGGAAAATAATATAATGGTTATGTCATGTAGTAACAAACACACACTAGACGGTAAAAAAATAAATAGTGCGAAATAAAGTACTTGTAAGAAAATCGAGCCCCAGAAATTTCGCGTAGAAGTAGCGTAAGTGAGAATGTTATTGAGTTCGTGCATTAATACAGATTGTAAAGTTTCTGAAAAAAGGAGTTCATTTGATATCTTGCTGTATTGCCTAAGTCAATTTTCTACTTTTAAAATACATTTACTATTATGTATATGCGACTTGACCATTCTTTCTTTGAGATTTACGTTCAGCAGGACAGTAATGGAATAACTTTATTTTTACAATCGTTCATACATTTCGAATACAGTCTTTGCTAGTTCCATCGACATAAAGGCAAATAGAATTGAAAAAAGGTGAGTACATATCATACACTTTTTAAACTTAAATATAATGATGAATGTTGAAGATGTAAAAATTACTGCAATCTTCGTGTGAGAGTAGAAGAAGAAGTAGCTATACAAACTTGGACTTAGTTCGCAAATTATTTACAAACAGCAATGTGCAAAGTAAACCCTAGTTTAGTTATTGCAACTCTCTCTCACACACTCTTTGTTGGGCTAACTTGATGTTCTTCAATTTTTGATAACGATGATTGAGAGGAGATAGAGCTGCCGCTTACAAGAGATACGCAAGACTATCTATCGCGCATCGCAGGTAACCGGCTAACAGTATCAGCTCATGGTTTCTTTGCGTTGTTTAACAAAAAAAAAGTTATATAGCAGGATTAGTTTATATAAATCATTTATGTTGAAACGTATGGATATAAAAGGTAAAGGAAACGAATACAAGACAAAGTCATTTCTAGAAAAAATATTTCAAATGACAGAAGGTCACGACTAGGCTAGGCATGTTTTTTGGAAAATAATATAATGGTTATGTCATGTAGTAACAAACACACACTAGACGGTAAAAAAATAAATAGTGCGAAATAAAGTACTTGTAAGAAAATCGAGCCCCAGAAATTTCGCGTAGAAGTAGCGTAAGTGAGAATGTTATTGAGTTCGTGCATTAATACAGATTGTAAAGTTTCTGAAAAAAGGAGTTCATTTGATATCTTGCTGTATTGCCTAAGTCAATTTTCTACTTTTAAAATACATTTACTATTATGTATATGCGACTTGACCATTCTTTCTTTGAGATTTACGTTCAGCAGGACAGTAATGGAATAACTTTATTTTTACAATCGTTCATACATTTCGAATACAGTCTTTGCTAGTTCCATCGACATAAAGGCAAATAGAATTGAATTTCAAATTGCCTTCAGGAATAACTAATATTATCGATCAGCCATTCGTCCAGTGTCACCTGCACTCATGGACAATGCACTTAAATAATACATAGAAAGGAAAGGACAGGTAAAAATAGCAATCACGGCCAGCAAACGGAGGCGGGGTTAGACAGAACTCCGCCTTAGAATATTCTTAACCAATGAGGACTTAACAGGTAATAATGAGTTGGAAAGAACCAATGTATGGATGACGCAAAGGTTCTACAATCACGTTGTCAGTGACCATGGGTTTCTGGTTCTGTTCATCTATAATGCATCAAGGTTTGAGCACATCATTGTCATTAGTATAAACTATATATATCTAGTCTATATTCCCAGTCTTCTAGTTCTATTCTTCTATCTGAAGTCGCTATAATTCATGGAGTGTAAGGATCACAAAATTTAAAGAGATGTACTTTTAAATTTTGCGAGCCTTTAACGCACAAATTACAGTTACAGAGTCTAGCCTCGAGTTACGACTAGTCTATAGAAAAGCTTTTGGTAAATCCCATTGACGTTGCTGTCACTTGCATTTTTGGCGACAAATAAATGTGTAAATACACAACTGCCTTTGAATTCTTATAGTGTAGGGGATGTTTATGAGTGAGGACTATACCCAGCAGTGGACATCGCGCCTTGTGGTTCTCACATCTTGAGCATGATGGTGCTATCGTGGCTGCCTCGTCGTCTTCATCGACATTGTTTTAAAGTTTTAAGTCAGTTTTGGGGACAAACTTCAATACCAGCCCAAAACTTTTTAACTATAACGACGATATTTGACTGCCTTCGTGGCGCAGTGGCTTAGGTCGCCACGCCGTTACCATTGTGTCGGGAGGTCGTGGGTTCGATTCCCACAACAATTATTTGTACAACACAGATATTTTTCTTTCGGGTATGGTTGTAATTTGTGTCCGTTGTTGGTATGGTTGTAAATATCCCCGCGACACAAGAGCAATTCTTAGTGCGGGAATAGTCCAGAAAACTAAATATGCCTTTGAAGAAAATGTGTAAGGGTGCAATATTCATGTGCAGCTTCGATGTGTGATTGGCCAGCAAGAGGATACGAAAGACATTTCGATCTCAGGATTACAAATAACCGGAGAGCAAAATGACATCGTTCCTCCAGCTGAACGTGTAGCAGGTGTCAGCTTCAAATGGTTCTAAAATAAACATTAAAAAACACAAACAGATGAAGAAAATAAATTTCTTCAAAATTATTGAACGATATTAAATTTATAACAATAGTATAAAAGTCGAAAAATGTCGTTGTGTTACAAAAACAAATTTACATCTACATTAGATGAACAAAAACTATGATAAAGAAAATACATCAAAACCAAATTAAAATCGTAAATGTTGTGGTGATACTTACAATTGCAAAAAGAAGCGATCCCTGAACTGAATATATACTACTCAATTTCTATCAAGAATATTGAAACAAAAATTATATCATAGACAATTGCTAATCAATCATCGCTTAAACCAGCAATTATTACTAATAAACAAGATACCTGGCAACCCCGTTAGACGATATTATCGAGAGGTATGCAATGATTACGCACATACCTAAACTATGCCTTTGTACCTATTAATTAAATTACAATACTGCTAAATTGCCTTACATGCACATAAGCCTATGATCGTGAAGGAGATTTAAGATTTAATAACCCTTTATATACATTTTTTAAATTCATTACGAAAACTCAAACAAGCATAGTTATCACTACTTATCTCTGTACGTAGCACCTCGTAGCTACTCGTAGCAATGTCTACGTCGTAGCAGTAGTCTACGGCGTCAAGAATTTAATTTGTTTCAAGCTTGCACTAAGACAAGAATCTTTTATCTAATGAACTTTTAACCTACAGTTTTATATTACAATTTCTATTGAAATGGTACAATAACAGTTAATTATTTAAATCAATATTTTTAAGACATCATCTTTTCAACATTTATTAAATAAATTTAACCCATTACTGTCCCGCTACTAGATATGTTTCTCCTTCAACAAGGACTTAGGTTAGGCCTTATCTCCTAAGTTGGTCAATAAATTAAACAACCTTTCAGAAACCTATACCTCATTTTAGTAGCACGCAATCAAATCCGAACTCATCACTAGTTTAATAACTAACTTGCACTTTCGTGGTACATTTGAAACATAATAACTAATTAATATATTTCGGGTAATTTATTTTGAACAAAGAATGCAGCCATAATACTCAATTATAATGGGTATTTCAAATGAGCTATATATATTCAAGTTTTTAAAATGTCATTTGAGAAAATGTTCCTACTTGATTTTTGTCTCCGATACCATGACTAAGTGTTCTATTTCTTAAAATCAATTTTATAATCGTACAATCGTACAATCAGTATATATTAAAGATCTAGTTTTTTCCTCCGTATAGTGTGTATTTGTTAACTCATGATAACAAAATAAGTATTAACTGTGAATAAAAGAAAACACATTATTCTCCAATGCACGCAAGAAAGATCTGTCTTTATAACAAACAAAACGGCAATTTCCTGCACTATCAACTATCGATAAATGTTATGTAAAAAAGTAATAAAATTAAATGTCCTTAGCGATTTTTTCTAGAACTATATTGATCAAATATATATATAGAAAACTGATCCGAGCCCTAAGCGTATTCCGCTAGAACTAATTTTCAATAGTCATACGCTCGCTTTTCGATAGTATCCAATGTGGAAAGTCGCGAAACAGTAGCGCGATTCTCTACTACTATCGACTACCGACAACCGGTTTGTCATTGAGAAATTTTGTATGACAATCTGATCAGCGCCTCTAACGGGCGTCGTAGGAACTATTTTAGCAATACATTCTAAATGTCAAACTTTCAATACTCGACAATACAGACTATACAGAATTGCGCTACTGGTGTACGCCTCTAACTGGCCTTGTAAAAATTATTTATGCAGTATTTTACATGTCAATTTCTCAATACTTATTATTACCGTTTGTAGATAATCGCACTACAGATGACTAATTAACTAAAAATGTTGTCGATAGTTATAATCATCTATTTCCAATATAATAAGATTAGCGCTTGTCAAAAGAACTAATTTAGTCATTTAATACGTCAAGCTAAAAGTAAACTATCCCTAAAAGTTTGTTGCTTGAACGATACGAGCTATAAATGTTTTGTATCCTGTAGTTTTATTCATAAACAACGTTCTAGACAAATATTGAAGCTCTATGTCTATGTTTGAAAGTAATTGATTTAGTGTTGTTTTTAATTAATTTACAATAAAACAAACAAACAACGTCTTAAGAGACACAATCTTAAATTACGACAAAGATACTCACACTACACTACCACACACACATAAAAAAACTGCTACTGCTAGATTTTGCCAGAATTTGGCGAAGCGGCTTAGTTTATGAAGCATAGAGCATTAGGTACTTAAACAGTGTTTCGTCTAATTACTGCCAGATAACTTGGATTACAGAATAAATGTCACTCAGTCTATAACCTCAAACAATTAGCGCGTAGGTCGTTTTAAAATGGTCTATAAACATCAAAACACAGTCTAAGTAAAAAAGCATACCTGAAATAAAAATGTACTGTTATGAGCAAACATATGTATACACTATCACATTCTCAATCGTATTTCTTGAAAAGAAAATATTAATTAAAGTATTACTATTAGTTAGCAATAAATATACAATGCTTTTTGTGCAAAATTACTTTAAAGCGAAAAACCAGTAGACATTTTACTATTTTTTGTGATAAAAATGCTTTTGAAAGTGTGATATCGTATACGTATTTTTGCTTTAGTTGCGCACTAAATGTCATCATAAGCGTACAGAGGTGGGCAATACCGACACACGGCTTTAAACCGTGTAATCGGATAGAGGAGCCCTTTGTAAACTCTCTTGTCAACCACACAACTCTTTAAAAGGAAATTGCTTGTCTTCTGCGAGCGGTCTCCTACAATAGTATTATAGTGTTTGAAATTCTTCAGACTTAAAGCGACTGCTGAAAAGACTAACAAATGTATGAAGTATGGAAGCGATTCTTGTTTTGCAATTTTCGATATTTTGTAGAATGCAGAATATTATATGGTTTAACGATTTGTAAAAGTATTTTAAAAAATCATAGAATTGTGGTAACGATAGAATAAGGTAAGGTGTTTGTCTTAAAAAAAGTCGACCTCGCACAAAATGATTGTCAAAATTGTAGTGCCTATATTTTTTTATGAAAACGTCGAGATTGTATTCCTTTTATAAATGTCCCTTTTCAATTGTCACTATCAAAAGGACAAAAGACTAAATTACAAGGTAACGTAAATTATACATTGTAAAATTGAAATATGCGGAGGACATAAACCCATTATTTCCACCCTCCATATTCTAACTAAATTCACATCCAGACAATTAGAACGAGCTATAATTAATGCTTTTGCAATAGAGAATCAAGCCCTAACAATTTGACAGTGTACTTAATAACATGTTCAAAACACGTTAAATTTTATGAAATATGATTCATTTTAGACATTTTTAATTCACGGTTTTTCCTCTTTTGATCCAAAGAAGCGTCTGAAGCTTACCAGGCGAAATTAAGACAGTTGTAGTTGTACTAGCTGTCAGTCTAACAATGGGATAAATTTTCTGACACTTATTTTTAATATTAAGCCCCGATTTGACATACTTCTAAATAAGTATTCGTTAGCGGTGGGATTTTGACAGTTGTTGTCATAGTTCATATGTTTGATAGATACTTAACACTTATCCATAACATTAAGAGCTGTAAAACGTCTCCAATTATGGTTTCTTTAAATCACAGTTAACTGAAGTGAGATTAAATATATCAAAAAACTAGTTACGTATTTTTTTTGGATCAATTTTAATTCCAAAAATTGATCCTTAATTGTAAATTCATTTGTTTATTGTGGTACTAGAAACATAGAGATAAATAGGAACATAGTTTAGAAGAAAATCTTTCATATTATGATTCTTGTTATTTATCTTTGTATTATAAATATTTCTAGTGCATTTGTTCTATTCAAATATGTACATTTATAAACTGTATCTAATAATTACTGTGTATAACTCTATAATTGTCACTTTAGAATGTAAACAACACGTTCTGTTGTCGGTTTGATTATATAATTACTAGTTCTTCGCACGTCGTAGTGCATTTAAAACTTTACAAGTGTAGGGTTGCAATAGCAATTATGATATCGAAGGAAAATGTCCGACATGACGTCTATTTACGACTGTTGACATCTATTAATTGGTGTTTTGCACTTGTCTTTAAGTTAAATATACCTATACCTCGGAATATGTTGAAAAAAACTGTATCATCTTCTTGTCGATATTTTTCTGACGTGTTATAAAAGCGTGTAAATATACTTTAAAATTTATATATATTTTTTTAAGTTACACTTAATATCAAATTGTAATTTAATTGTTAAGAGATTAATTGTAACGCATCAAAAACTTTCTTAAACTAACTCTCAAACTTGAACACAAAAAAATATATCGATGTACTCTATACTACAAAGCCCTACCGATTTCAAAGGCTCTAAATCTTTCCTTACCCTAAACACTAACATTTTCCTTACAAATCGTTTTATCTAACAACATAATTACCGGTATTCAGTAACAAACTATTAACAAAATGGAGACGATGCCACAACAGCCTAGAACGGCCGAACCTTTAATTATTCTCCGCTGACCAACTTGTCATGTACTTTGATAAAGGTATAGTCTAATTACCAATATTACTCTACTGAATACTGAACTGCCTCGGTGGTGCGGTTGGGAGTGTATATAACTACTGATCGTGAGGTCTTGGGTTAGATTCCCAGGTCGTGAAAATGGTTTTTGGTCTTGTCTAATTTATGTCACAGTATTTTTCGATGGTAGCTGGATTTTGGTAACGGTCCCGGTATGGCAATAAGCTCGCTACCTTATTAATGGCGAAACGTAAGTGTTTTTCATATACCGCTGCCCAAATTTTTGGATATAATGGGCGTGATACTATGGATAAAATTAAAATCATATTCAGAATTGATAGACAATAATCGAGAAATAAGAAATTTTGAGACTAGAGCGGTATTGTTACGTGATTCTCTACAATTGAAACTTGAGTTTGACATTTAAGATGAACTGCCAAATTAGTTCTTACGACGCCGTCAGAGGCGTTGATAAGATTTTCATTCTTCAAGCAAGACGGTTGTCGATACTCGATAGTAATAGAGAAACAGACTATTGTTTAGGAGGTCGCTTTGGTGTAAATAGCAGGAATACAACGTAACCAAGCGGTTTACCGCAAGCAGTGGCAAATAACGCTTGTATCTAAGCCGGCTTTTAGTTATTATTCCTGTTATTTTGATATAATATTCCGTACTGCGTGACCTTTACAAGTCACATCAACGAAGACGTTACTGTCAACCCCTTTTAGCAGTAGGCGTAAGAGACAGCTTGAGACGTGTCTCAAAATAGAACTCCAAGAATAGGCCACTAATGGCGTTTGGACCACAACTGAGAGAATGATTGAGTGACAGCCATTAATTCATAGACTAAGACAATGAGACTAAAGGCCTCTTTTTAGAACAATCGCTAATGTGGTCACCTCGATATAATGTGTAGTTTGATGGACATTGGACATTCTTGACGTATATGTTGCTAGCTAAAAAGCTATATAGATATCAAGTAAGAGGAAAATTTTAACCTTCTGTAATTAGTATAAAAGGATTCGCACGAAGTCGTGTTATTCTATGTTATCTCTGCACCAAAGTTTAAAATGATTTGCACGCCGAGTAACGTATCAAGAAGTTGCCTTAATGAATTAATTCTCTTTTACAACAAAGGTCGCATTTCTTAGTTCATAAATGTTTCAATATATCAACGACCTGTGTCTATACTAAGTTAATTTGATTGTAAAATCTCTAAACTCCAAAAGCGTTGTAGCCGTAAACAAACGAACGTCCGCGTCCGAGGTCAATTAACTCGCATTCAATTTGGGGTGAGAACTAAGTACCTGTCTAGACTCTGAACCACCACGTATCAAAATTCGACAGTTCGTATAGTACTACCCTTGTGTACAGGGGTGGAACACATAAGGGGAATCAAATACAATTTCAGAAGCACGTGGAAAAATTTCCAGAATATTTCATCAAGCTGTCTGGACTGTTATGTAGTTTCCACAAAGGATGCATATAAGGGTGGCAGATGAAATTATTAGGGATGTTTTGGGGTGCTTGTGAAGTCTGTTATTTGTAAACAGATCAGAAATAATGAGAGGCAACGAAAATGATCCGTAAAAGTATCCTTTGAAGGATTTTCATGTTGAAATACATATTTTCGTAATTGGCGTGGAAAAGTACTTAATTGCTAAAGAGATCGTTAGCCCTTTTTAGCTTTGATAAATGGTAAGTAGAGATTTAGTTGCCAATTTAGTTGCCAATATTTTGACACTGATTTTTGCACATAACAAGTGAGAGTACGTGATCATTGTTAAAATGTTCCTAATTGCTCTTATAACGCTATATGCCAGTACGTAGGTATAAGAATTTCTCAACAATATTCTTTAGAGCGAGACTCAAAAACCTTTTATTACTTCTAATAAATGTATCTTGCAAACACAAAGGCGCTTTTCAAAGAGAATACAACCTTTTAACGGAACGTAAGTGCTCTCAAAGAACATTTTCTTAAACAAATACCTGCCTTATTCAGTTCTTTATTACACTTCATACCTAGTCTTTATTGAAACCATAAAAGTGCATCTATTTTTATTGAAAAATATCTCTATTGTCCGCCTTTCTATTAGAAAATGCCAAGGAAATTGTTTTCATGGAAATTGCACCGCGACGAGCCTACTAATGCCATCTATTTTTTTACAAAGGAAATGTAAATAGTGCAATTGTTTGTGAGTGACAAAGACGACTGTATTGTATCTGTTATTACTGTCGCATATCATTAAAAGATGTCGCTGTCAGTCGCATTGTGGCCTGCGATTTCTTATTTATTATTTACAAAGCCTTGATAGTAGCCTTAGTGTTTCAATACGACAGCAGTTCACTGCCGCCTCGACCTAGGACTGGTCGCCGTGATGACCGTCCCGCGGATGTTTCCGCGATTTTTTGCAAAGTGATATGACTTTCCAAATTAAGTGATATATAAGACAGTGACAATGCTGACATCTAGCGGACATCACGTAAGTCTTTTTAACTTAATCATAATTTTTAAGCACATATAAAATAGATATTACTTTTGAATAAATAAACTTACACGATGCTTCGAGTACATTGACCCGTGGTCTATAACTAAAAAAAACGCGGCGTTAATTACAAAATGTTGTATTTTAACGTTTAGCGATTAAAGGCTTTTTACGAGCATGTTCCAAATAATTGAAAGTAAGGCCTTCGGTACACGAGTATTACATGTATCGATTTCATTGTTCGCGTGTTTGTGAGCAGATTTTTGTGTAATATAGTTAAATTATTGTTTGAAAAGACGCGTTATGTTACAAGTAAACTCGAAATTGAATTGAGGAAATGATTAGCCTTTCCTTCTCAAACCCTCGACTGTGACAAGGCGGCTCTCGAACAAGTATGCAAACGAAATATAGTAGTTTATTTTTAAATAATTTTAAATTATCGGTTATCGTAAAAAAATATATTTATACTGAGTGCGATACCAAAAGTGAGTTCGTAAAATTCGGGACAACTGAGTTCTGGAATTTTAATATCGTGATTTCGAAGGGTTTAAAGCCAACACGCATTATCTATACTTATAATAAATCTGTAGAGAGGTCAATTCTGTACATTAAATATATTTCTAAAATAACTATCAGGGGGTGATTAGTGATCGATACTGATGCCAAAAATGCAATCAGTAAAATTTTTGTCCGTCTGCCTGTCTGTCTGTATATTCTTTATAGAAACAAAAACTACTTGACGGATTTTAACGAAACTTGGTACAGTTTTCTATCTTTAATATAAAACTACATAATTATCATTATAATGAACAATCTTATTTCTCGTCTGTGTAGGGTTTAAATAACCACATGATTTCACTTAAAAGCTTCCGAATGTTGTTTCGTCTATACGATGAATGCAAGTTTATCCGATGTCTGGTTGCCATAGCAACGGGCTCTGCATAGTTTGGAAACAAGCGACCGTATTTACGTTACTAAAGATAACTTTTAGAAACACGGTGTAATGTTTCTGGTTTTATAATTTGTTTAAGTTATAGTTACTTATTAGAATTTTCCGACATCCGACGGCCTCGATCATATTACAAGTATAATCTAAGTTTTATTTATGGTTTTCAATATTATATCCTCAATGATAAGTTTGCAATACATATTTTACATTTACATACTTTTTATTTCCCTAAAGTCCTTTTAAAATAGCATTGATACTTTCGGTGTTTTTGATAGCTAACCGTTTCTGCTAACTATTAATAGCTAAGTCCTTATAAAGTTTACAAAATAATAATCATTATACTCGTGTTTCCTCTTCACTCGAAGCAGGTAAAAATAAAGAGGCCATTAATATTATCGATTATAAGATTACGAGATGGAAATAAATCGTCCAGAATATACAATACAATGAATAAAAAATATTTCAGAGTTGAAATATGAGCGGTATAAGGGAAAAAGGAAATATTATGATAACAGAAAAGATGTTCTAAAAAGGCCTATATTTAGATTTCAATGTTTGTACTTCACAATAAAATTGTTAAGCTCTTTATACAGGAGAGAGAGATCTTTAGAATTTCTAGGTATGTTTTGATGTGAGACGAGGAGTTTGTTTTTCATTGTAATATTATTCTTTTTATAGTTGCATACTTGTTTTAAGAACATAAGATCTTTGTTTCATGATTTAATTGTCATTTATCTAACTCTATCAAAAGTTCTAACTAATTTTAAAACAAGCAATAACTAGCAGAACTGTCCACATCAAATTAAGCTCAAAATTTTGTTTCAAAAGTATGTTTTGGTTGATAGTGCAACAGCAATGCACCAAACCACGATCTCTCAACTGCAACTCGGACCTCTTAACCATTGACTCAACATCAATTGAATTCGGAAAACATTTTGACATGAGACTTATCCATCTTTGCACTAACCAACAATCTATCAATACCCCGACGAAATAAATATAAGTACCAACACACAGTCTGCCAAAATCATTCCCCTATCCAGACAAAATCCATACCGTTCAGACAGTCATATACAAATCAAAGCTCACTTATGTATTAAACAGGGGATGTTTTGAAGGGTACAGACTAATTAGGGGTTGTTTCTGACGGGACTTAATTAAACTGCCCCTGTATGATACAGGCATCAAATTTCGACTGCCTGATTGGACGTCAGTGCAGTGAGTTAATTAATTTGGCTGGTCGCTGCATACGGCGAGTCTGTATTGCAATACTATAGATACAAAAAAGTTCTATTAAAGGCATTTTTCAACAAATATTTGAGATTTTGAGTGCCTCAATGTCTGTTCGTCGGTACATCTATCAAAGGGCTGTTGTTATTTCCTTATTTCTATTAGACTTTACTAAATAATGGCTTGGAGTTTGCTATCGTAATCGGGTAATGAATAAAAAAGATTAGCTTCATCGAAAGGGACTATTATTCAAAATTTCGAGCGGTGCATATTTTCTATAATACTTTACCTACACTTTTAAAAATAAATTTCTGTTTAAGCCGTTTCACAATATGTAAACAAACGGTTTTGCTAAGAGATGTCAATAGTAGAACACAGATCGTATCGACGATATCGCGTGAGTAGTACTCGTAACCGTTGAGCATGTATGACAAGATGTATGAATGTGAATGAAGCAGGCTTACCACGGATCGTAGCAAGTGTTCTTTAAAGTATGATTGCCTTATCACTTCTGCCTACGTCTTTAGGTATAGCTGGCGTGATGTTATGTCTGATGATTTTATATTTGCTAGACTTCATTGCTAACCAAACTTAATTTTATGATGCATCAAAAAATTGTCTGATGATTTTAGGTTTTTTTTAAAGTCATCATTGTTAATTGCGAACCAAATTTATTTTTTTGATGTAAAGCTTTCACTAACACTCGAATTTTGTTGGTTTATTAAGTTTGTGAGAACAAAATTCGAGATTTTTTGTTGATATATTAAGAGATCGCGAAAATTAATGATTCTGTATGATTATGAATTTAGCAAGTAAGTTTGTAAGATTCGTAGCAAATGCCGTTCTTTAGTCTCTGCCTACCCTTAAGGGGAAAAGGCATGATTTAAGTATCACGGAAAAAAAATTACTAATTAATTTGACCAACACATGATTATAACTATAAGAACTTCATCCACGTCAGGCATTCCGAGGTGAAATACGTGTTTGCGTTAATTCATTTGCAATTAAATAAATCAACACTCTATTGTATTTGTTTTATCCGTTTTTACCTATGTTTCTCAAGATGGCGCGCGTTTTCTCATACAATCTAATTGTGTTGGTATCAATTACTAATTAAGTCTTTGCCTTGTCGTATAAATGTAACATTAGGTGATCTATTCCCGGTTAAGTTTTTATATGCTCTTTAAGTAATTGTTTTGATATTCTGTGTATGTTGTACCTCTGAAATATATTCTGAAAGTAATGTGTTTTTGGTGGAATTTAAGTAGTAGAGAATCTTATGAATGAAATTATGAGTTTTTGTTAAGATTGTAGTTTAGTGATTGTAAAAGTTTTGTGACCGAAGTTTGATTTGAGTGCTTACATTGTAGTTGTAAAGGGTCAATTAGGTAATGAGACAAGAGTATTGAAATAAACATAATATGAACTAAGAGAATGTCTAGATAGTAATGTTTTACGATACATAATTAAAAAATTATATTAGTTATAAACTGTCGCTAAATGGATAAAGTAATAAGACCAAGTGAAAAAAAAATTCGCTAGCTGATAGCTATAAATTGATGATTTAAATGAGTGGCTGATGTTAAAACAAAAATTTTGATTATGGTTTTGTTACTTAATGTAAAATTTTGAAAAGAGCTTCCAATTCGCGTGTTAAAAGAAAAGAAATATTCGCCAAGATGCTGCCAAATTGTAATGACTAAAATCTGATTGAAATAAATGTATAGATCAAAATAATTCGTCATTTTAATTTAGAAATTCTCTATTACCTATACCTTGAAGGAATTTAATTTAATGTTACTTTCCAACTATAAAAAAGGAAATGATCAAGCAACATATTGATATATTGCTATTATAATGAAAAGTTTAAATTCATCAATGTCAACTCCATATCTTTACTAACCCCAGAAAATGTATTTTTTCATAATTAATCAGATTTCGAACTCACATAACTGCCTAACTCCGTTTTAGTTGAAGTCCCTTTTGTAAAGAACATATTTAATCTTCATAACTATCTTTGCCTTCGAAAAAACACTCTAGAGGAAATTAACAATTATTTATAAAAATACCCAGACATCCACTTTAAACCAGAAAATTTAGTAACCCGAATTAAAAATTCGACTCAAAAATCTTTCAAGACCTATCACAAACCAAAAAAATGTTATTTTCTGCAACAAAAATTTGAGATTCAGCAGTCGCCCAAGTCTATAGAAAAGCTAAACTAATAGTGTAAAACAAGTGATTTGATGTGCCGCACAGCCTTCATTCTACATCGCGAGCTTATATTCTATGTACTGACCATTTTTCCTCGGCGCCATCCACCTTGATGTCGGGAATATTCGGGATCTTCTTGTTCAGGTACGCGGACGAGATCTTCAGGAGAGCCTGGGGACAAAGGAATAGGTGTTAGTAAATGATTTAAAGAGGGGAGGGGAGGGGGGATCTGTTAGGTCGGGGAAAAAGTCTTTTCGCATAGAGATTTTATTACAAGTTTATACATAGTGTAGTATGTATGAACTTGTAATAAAATCTCTCTAGCTCCAAGAATCACAAATGAGTACACGGTTCATCAGGTTTCTTAGTGAGCTCGTGACGTACACAAATATTGAGTTTTTTTGTGTAGAGAACATGTTCTATTACAAGTTTATACATACTATAATGCGAAAAGACTTTTTCCCCGACCCAATATTGAGGGGTTAATTTGCTTGTGAAAAAGTTAATGACAAGTATTTTAAGTCATTGGAGATTGAGTTAGTTTTCGTATTGATATTCTTGAAATGTGATTGTTTGAAAAATATTTAATCTTATGAGTTATTTTTCAAATACAAAGAAAGACTTAAATGCTTTTTACTAATAACAATATCTATCGTTTGAACAACTTTAAATTCAGAGAAGAAATTGATTGCAACAAAGAGATTTGATTGGGTAGGAAAACTATTAAAGATTGGAAGAACTTCGCATTTCAAATAAAAACCTTGAAATGTTGTAAATCAATTAATATAATAATCGTTTTCTCAATTTCCTTTGAGTAAAACATTCACAATTAATTTTCGAGTTCTTACTATTTGATATTAATTTAGAATTCCCGAATTTTGAGTTTTGCATAAAATCTAGTGGCTTTGAGAGATAGTTGTGAAGCAAAATGTGATGTAATTTAATTTAATTATTTATTTGCAAAGTTATATGGAAGTTTGTTTCATTTCATTAACTTGAATAAATATGAAACTAGGGTGGAGCATTTGGTAGCCGAAAGCGAATTGAAACATTTGTTGCCAGTATTTTATTTTAAAATAAATTTAAAAAATAAATGGCGTAGAATATTAATCGAGAACAATTTTTTTTTATGTAAAACGCAACTAAAGCTTTTAAAGGCTTTATATTTTTATATAAAACTACTAAACCTATCCGTACACTATCATAAAAATATATTTTAAGCACCGTAATTTAAGCACGAATATAATTTTCCAAGTTTACTCTTACTCACGTATTTAAATAACCAACAATTTAAAAACCTATAGTCACTTCTCTTTAATCCCGATACAATAATATATTCCCCTCACAATACTCTCTGAGACAATGTTACCGAAAATACGAAGCAACAATTGCAACTCATTAATATTTCACACATAATATTCAACGAATTCGTGTTGTGAAAATTGAAATTGACAGATCGTAATCGCTTCCGAGATCGGCTATTCATTTAACTACACCGTATAAACCCGGCTGCTTCTAATATTAGTTTCGTTTTAATTGGCCACGTATCATATTCGCGGCCTTTATTCCAATCATTAATATACACTGCAGTTTGAAACTAGTTTGAATGAAGTTTGAAAGAGAACTCACCTCGCTAGCAAATTCCTCCGGTTTCATCTGCACTTTGACGTTAGTATTAACTTTGAAATTTAACGGTTTGGATCGTTTAGCGGGATCGATTTTACAGCAGAATTTTTTGGCCACTAGGAGAGGCATCTTGAAGAAAGTTGACGCGAATTTTTAGGGAAAAATTTAGAATTTATACACTTGTAAGATAATTTGGACTTGGAAAATTCCTACTGGCGGTGATTTATTGGTTTAATTTGTAAAACATGTTGCCGAGACTGAGTCGAGACGCGAACTGAGCGGTGAGAGCCTGCGCTCGCGTTATCACTTCGATAGTGGGGGCCCCGTGTTAATCCTTTGGGGCGGATCCTTTTGCGTATTCGTTCTGTTATTGGCTCTCAGGTATTGCGACGATTATTTCAGGGCGCAGCTGTAAAATAACAAAGAGGAAACGCATACGAGCGCAATGCCTGCACACATCTATTTCTATAGGTGGGATTTGTCTATAGGATATATTATTTTCTAGCTTTGACCGGCTAGAAATTTATTTTATTTTACAAATAAAGTTTGCCTTTTCGTACTATAAATGGAGATAGACAGTGTGTACTGACTGTCGTGTGTACAAAGCTTTTGCCTAAATAAACGCTCATTCAAAGCCCAAAATGTTCTGCTAGTTTTTATGGGATAAAATTTAATGAGCGCTCTTCGCGATGGAGTACGATGCTGCAGGTTAAACAGAGTGGTATCCAGACATTCACAAGTGCAGTTAATTGGCGTTTCTCACTGACATTTAGGGATTTTATCAAATAAACAAGCCGTGTTTTCGGAAAGCATTAAAACGATGTAAAGGAAAATGCTGCGCTATTTCATTTATCATTTCATAAACGACTCGCTTTTCAGCGATTTAAGCTTGCTTTTGTGGCCATTTCGAAATATATAGTCACGTGTGTTACGCGGAAAACGTTTGTATAGCTTTCATTTAGCTTCGAGTCTATAGGCAGCAATAGTTTGTGATTCAAAGCAGATTGTTTGTTTTCCGTCACTTTAGTACAGCTAGCTAGCTTTAGCTAGTTTGAACTGTAAAAAAGGTCATAATAAGAATAAGTTCAACACGATAACCGTCCGTATTTGCTTAAAAATCATTAAGGTTAGCCCTAAAATAAAACTAGTAACGCATTTTTGCCGACGGACAAGAATAAATAACAACCAAATATCATTACACCAAGTAGACGATCGTTTGAAGTTAATATTCAAACGCTTAGAAACCGTAACGATTTTTTCGATAAGAGTATTTATTTACCTCTCAAACAAATTACAGACACAAATACTGAGATGGAATTAAATCGTCGCGGCGCGTCGAGGTGAAAGATTTTTTAATAATCAAAATCAACACCTTTGTCGCTTAGGCTAAATGTTAATACTTATAGTCGATACAACTAATTAATCTAACACAAGCTTGAAACAGAGTATGGAGTCATTAAAGAGGGCTTGTTAAAACTCAAAGCCAATCATGTAAGGAGAGCTAACAAGAGATCGTGGACATTTTTTTCGATCGTGAAATGATTTTCAATGTGATTAGTGATAAGCTGGTCTCGTAAGGAACTGCCAACAATCAAGTATGTAGATAAAGAACCAGTGTCACTGCTTGTGGATAACTGTCGGATAACCAACCCGATATAAAGTGGCCACAAATGTATAAAAAGAACTGTCGGTATCGATACTTATTAAGAGAAGCTGATCATAAACATCAGTCATGAGCTAGAGATTAATACTACACGTGCAACATTTAGAAGGTGAATTTAGTCCGTAACTTGGTTAATCCAAAATGATCATGCAGTCGACTACGCAGTAATTGGACAACGTTGGTTATTCGTAGAATTGTGTGCGCATTCGGTGATTTCCACCGGCAGGCATCAGTGATCGACACGTGCCCGTCTGTGGCATGATATTTTGGATATTTTGCTATGATGCCTCATGATTGGGTTTGCTAACAATTACTGAAATACACGAATGAACTGAAAATACGATATTCGGAATACAGTGTGGAATATTTTGGCTTTGGCTTTGTTGCAGATATTATTTAGGCAGATTCATCATTAATAAGTTTGTGTGCGTTGTTAGTTTTGTGTTATATCTATTGTGAAATAAATATTTAAAGCAAAAGTCTTTTTTGGATTGATTTTTGAAGATAGATACAATGTTCAGCTCTTTAAGATGGATGCTAAAATGTTTTATGTATACAATATACATATTTTGCTTTTTTACACTTTTAGTGTATGTTTTCACTCAACTCATTCACTGTACCTATAATACAGCATAGGAGGACACGTAAAAAGTCAGTCTTGCTAAATAAGACAAGT
The DNA here is from genome assembly GCF_050436995.1 of Anticarsia gemmatalis. NCBI lineage: Eukaryota > Metazoa > Arthropoda > Insecta > Lepidoptera > Erebidae > Anticarsia > Anticarsia gemmatalis. The sequence continues at coordinate 20,269,525 of NC_134776.1, read as the reverse complement.
CATGTCTTAGACGAATTGAACAACTTTGGCCTTACTTTGACTACAAACCACACGACAAATAAATAAAACAGTTGCTTCATAAAGAACCCGTTAAATAGAAATATATACGTAAACATTCACTCCAAGATGTTGACAAGATCAACAGACCGTGCTCAAATATGTGCAGCTAAGTCAATTTGCGATCGAAAGCTAGTAAGACGAGACTTGGAAAATAAAATAAAACCTATCTTGTTAACTCGCGCTTCGATTACACGGATCAATGAACGCACAACTTGCAAACTTATTTATCAGTTAAAATTAAAAGTTTCACGTCGTATTTTCTAGAAATTGCACATTTCAAATTGATACAGCTCGTTATAGGAATCTTTGAAGTGTGAAAGTAACGTGGATGTGTCGTATATTTGTAATATCTGTGCATATTTGCCGGTATGATATGAATGCGTAAATTGCAGGTACTTGACAGCGCCTTCGAGAATTGCGTCGAGAATTGCATACATTGTAGATTTATTGAAGGATGTTTAAGTTGTTTGCAAGATTTATACGTGAGGTGTTTGTTTTGATTATATTTTAACTTTCCAGTTGTGTTTAGCTAATAATTATTTGTCTGTTCATAAAGGCTTTAGGTTAAACAATAGTTGTGTTCGGCTGACCATCATTTACGAGTGAGTGCGTTTAGATTGAAAATCATATTTTCTTGGTGATCTTTAAGTGGCACAAAAATTGCACATGTTTGCCTTCGCTTTTAAAGTAAGGTCAGCACCGCAAGCCACATTGGTAGCGACAGTTACTGCCGTACTAGTAAACGTCGCGTAACTATAATTAGCTATACGGTCTTTTAGTTGTCAGTATGACATACCATCCTCATAAACTTTCGCATTCATACACTTACTTACACTATTGTTACATTATATTACACACTTACATTATTGACTGTATATAATAATAAACACACGATTGCTACACTTTCGTAGCGACATGCTACGTTACTGCTACGGCGTAGCCACATATCGCTACAAACGCTATTACGAAATTCTAAACAATTTTATAAAAATATATTTTACATTAATTACACAACAGTACATAGATTAGTACAAATTTCAGTTGTTTCTTCTCTCTTCGCAATGTGTTGTAAGCAATATCAACTGAATACTTGTGAGATGTCCCTACTTATAGTAGAACCACCTCACAAGAGTTCAGGCGATATGAGTCTTCTTGTCTGGAACCGGCAGTCAGCATGTTTGTAACACAACAAATAATACATACATAATATCACGCCTGTTAAACCAAAGTTGTAGACAGAGGTGACATACACACATGTTTCGCAATTAACAATGTTAGTTCAACGTAATAGGGAAATGTTTAAATATAAATAAATTACGAAACACCTAAAGCACTTTTGTGTGACTCATATGAATCCGAGTCCTTATGGCAGTCAGCCACACTACCGATTGATATATTTTATGATATTTATTTTACTTATATTTTAATATTTTTTCCTTTGTACAATGACAAATTATACATAAAATTAATATTGAAAGTATTTATTAATTGTTAAATTATATTTTATAAATCAATGTAAGAAACAAAATATCTTTTATTGTAATACATATAATTATGTTTGTCTGTTTCATATCTCCGGACTACAGAGTCCCAGACATTTGGAAGGCGTACGTGGGGCCGAAGCCCTTTTACTTAAAGGCGCTTTTTAGACGGCTTTAATCTTTTAGTAATGTTCACACAATCCAATATTATAATATTTAAAATATTATTATTATCTTATGACCTTTCTCCTCTGATGCTGCAATACATGATGTTTCTTGTTCTTCTTGTTGATGATGTACCACTCATAGAGTACTGAAGTATGGTATCGTGTGCTTCGCTCAGCCTCCGATTACCTACTTCGGGACCCTACAAGCAGTGGCGTAGATCTTGTCCCGAAGACATTACTTACACACTGTTACAAGTAGATACATGCAAATTAGCTTTAGCCCGCGTATTCGTCTGCATTGTTTGTGACAGGGCAGTATTTTCATACAAAATTTAATCTCCTATTTTATCCCTTTGGGGGTAAAATTGATTAAAATCTTTTCTGAACGGATGCTGACAACATAACATCTACCTGCATGCCAAATTTCAAACCGATCAGTTTAGTGGTTTGGGCTGTGTTTGATAGATCACCATGTGAGTCAGCCAGTCACCTTTAAGTTATATATGTATTTAGATACAATGTCTTATAGTCTCAAGATGTAGGACTAAAATACTGGATAGTTTTTATCTTGGAAATTTCACGAGACCGAATACAGTGCGAGTCACAAACCAGAATAATTCGATTTTGCAGACGAAGTCGCAGGCAAAAGGTATAGTCCGACGACTTAATAGTGAGCCTTGGCATGCACAAATAATCTAGATTATAGTTTAGTAGTAACAGTTCTATTAAACAACTTTCTGAATCGAACAGTCCACCGTTAGCTGCATATGCCAGCTAAACACTGATGTGTAAACCTTCAAAAACCGCGAACCTTGCGTACAAAGACCCTCTACTAAGTTGTCAAACCAAATTTAAGAATAAAAGTCACATTCAAGTCAAATGCTGTTCTCAAATAGATAAATAAATACCGAGTTTCCTCCACAGAGTTATTCAAGCTCTTCGAAGGAAGTGAATTGACAGAAATAGGAACGTTTTACGTGCCTTTTGAATCACTGTACATCGAAATTGGTACATTGAGTTTCAATACGCGGTATCTTGCGGTAGAATTGCAACGAAATATAAGCTTCAGTTTGATTTAACAGTTACGAATAAGTGCTGGATAACTGTTTTAGATCGATTAACAAATTTTATACATTCTTTTCATTCTATTAAATACATATGCGAAAGTTTGTGAGGATACATGTTTGTTTGTATGTATGTATGTTTGTTACTCTTTCACAAAAAAACGAATAGACGGATTTGGATTAAATTAAGAACACAGATAGTTTATAATTTGAAGAAGCACATGGGATACCTTCTACCACGAGAAATCTTATCACGCCAGTATTATTACAGTCCTTTATGAACACACGTATGAAAGAAAATAGTTTCTAGGTAAAGCAGTAAGTGGCTTTCTTTTCTCTTTGTCTACCCCTTTGTTTACCTTGAGTATAATGGATATTTTACTACATAAAGACCATATGTAAGAAATACGACATATCGTACCACAGGAATATAATATACTAGTTTTCCGCCCGCAGCTTTGCCCGCGTAGAATTTCATCCTCTATGGGGGTTTGTCTTCATACCAAATTTCAACATTCTACGTTCATTAGTTTCGGCTATGCGTTAGCCATTCAGTAACGAAAGAGTTTTATAAATATTGATAATATAATTGATCACTCAAAGTATTCTTGAGGAATTTACTATCGAAGTCTCATAGCGGACTGTGCTCCTTATCCAAAATTATCTAAATCTTTTTTTCAGGTAAGGTAATTTTATTTAATATCCTATAGTTTCAGTTAAATTTACAGAGCTTAATAACATCTCTATCTGCTATCCGGGTCAGTTTACCGTCGGTTAAATATTCTATAGAGAGGGTTTATCTAACTATCGGCGCGTCGTCTCATCTCCGACATTGGATAGTTTGAACCGTGACTGAAACTTTATCTTGTTAGTCTTGGTATTCAATAACGAGGAGAAATGTGGTTTTAAGACACGCGTCTCTTTACCTTTACTAGTGAAATGAGGTGTGTAACGAGTCAGTTATAATTTTCTGTCAGTTATAAGTTTTATTGCACGCTTAGCGCACCTTATAAAGTGAACATCTCGCTTAAACAGTCGTCGCGTAGAGTTTTACTCTAATCCCAGAACAAATATGTCGAAGATTGGATGTAAAGTTTTCTTTTAATATAAAAATTAATTTTTGAGTGTTGCTAAGCGAAGAGCTCAAAAACGGCTCTACCAAAACCACTTATTATTTTCATAATTTTATCTTTAAGACACGAAAATTTACTCGTGTTCATAGAAAAAGTAGCTAATACTAGTTAGAAAAGACTAATAGCATTTTGCCCTGTGTCGTGCACCCTACCTCCAGACCACCGAAGCAGTCAGTGTTGCGACAACACATAAACCTGAAGGTACCTAATCTTGTTCGATACACTACATTTTGAGGAACATAGTCCTCCCATATAACCTTCATGCCTATTGCGACTAAACTCGATCGTGTACCGAGAATCGTTCTAAGCCGAAACTGCCGAGATATTCCTAACAGCCCCTATATTATCTACTCCTATCATTTGTTTGTTAAACCTCCTGCACGTCATATGTTCTCACGAATGTTGAATTATTTCAATAGATTTGATTATCTATACATATTTTCAATAGACACGTAGTACGAAACGTGGCCGGCACGGAACAACACAGACCGTATAAACGGAGTTTGTATTCATACTAAATTTAAACGGAACATCACATAGTACAGGAATAATCTAATTTCCGTGAAACTATTGAGGCATTATGTTAGTTATCGAGAAATATAATGCAATGAAAATACCTCTTGCCTGCCGTACAGTTTGCGTGAACAATATTATATTATATGAACGAAGGAAGAGGAAGCTGAACACTTTGATACATAAACTAGAAGACTGACAAGTTTTATAAAAACAGCTCTGTACTTCTGTACCTCGATTCTCTACCACTATCGACTACCGACAACCGGCTAGCTACCGAAATTTTGACATTTGGAATGTACTGCCAAAATATTTCCTACGACGCCCGTCAGAGGCGCTGATCCGATTTTCATACAAAACTCGATGACAGGTCGGTTGTCAGTAGTCGATAGTAGTAGAGAATCGAGCTACTGGCGTGATTTGTAAAAGAAATTCATTCGAACATGCTTAAATTATGGCATAGATTTTTAATATAAACTTTATTCGCATTGATTGCATCTAACTTAAACAGATCAAGACGGATCTCCGTACATAAAAAAATACCACAAAAAGCCGGTGTTTGTAAACTGGTTTTTAAAAATACGAATCACAATTGGCTGATAACACCGCGTCGGTCCACAGACGGCGGTCAGTGACTTTCAATCTGTGGTCGGGCTGATTACACGTGTGTTTACACGAGCGACCGACGACCGACGACCGACAACCGAGCTCTGGGACCTCCTAGCGGTCCTAGTAAATATTTACTAACTAGTAGGGCTGCTACTAAAAGTAACTACTACAAAGTTAAACAAAAATCTTTGTTGACTCGGTGCGAACAATAAACTAATTTTCGATGAAATCTGTGGATATTTTTTTATCCGTGATACATAAGTATGTAATTACTTTGAAAGTTATGTTTGATCGCGAGGTTTCAAACTGTCTTAAAAATAATTAAAGTCGATTTATCAGTACCTATAGTGTTTAAAAGACAGAAAAAAACGGTATTTTTTACTCAATATGATGTGTATTTATTTTCTATATATTGCTTTAATTTAAAATAATTGATACATCCAATGTATATTTATATCCGTATTTCGTAATTAACAATATTAGTTTCGTGTAATAGGAGGGAAACCTATTGCCATATTGCCATACACCGGGCATGTTACCAAACTCCGAGCTATTAAGATATTCTTATAAAAATTAGAAAAGCTTACTAATTTTCTTGTCAAAACAATAAAGTGTCTTTCCGGAAAGTATTATTTCGTTTAATTCAACTATTTTAATAAACTATAACATTAAATACTCGATAATTTTGAATAGTTTTGCATGCTTTTACCAGTCTTTACTCAGGTATACTTTAACCCACTCATATCCAGTATACTCAATAGTGACGCGTGAAAATGATTTGTGCTATTCACCTCTTCATTGCTATTATTGCGCCAATAGCTGTGGTTTCGATATCAACGCGAAACAAATATTTGTGTACAAATGTTTCTGGTTGCATTATTGTGGCTGCTTTCTGTTTATTTGCAAATAATTTTGGATATTATTCAATCATAAAGCGAAAAGGCTTTGATCATTATTATAGGGTTGCGGTTGATTTTATGCTTAAAAAAATCGGCAGTATAAAATAGAAAAAGACCCGAAATTACATTTGTATTTTTAGATCGCATCAATAAATTAATATGGCGAATGAACCCATGATTCTGTAGCGCTTAAGTAACGACGTTAAATATTATACCATAAATAATCACTTGCTATAGATTGAGATGGAGCCATGATTAAAATCATGAGTGAAGTATATACACCTTTAACTACTAGATCTTTCTTTATCTTCTCCTTATCCCACGTTACGTGGGGGCGGCACAACATGTCTATTCAAAAATATGCTGTAAAGAGATCTGGCTTATGTTTTACAACAAGCCACCTTTGACGTCTACCTATAAACCTTAACTAGGCACCAGAAATTGATCTATAAAAGAGATCTCTCCTAGATTCTCTTTTATAGATCAATTTCTGCTGTTCTGCTTCAAGTTTGTGCTGTGGTTAGCCACAGCACAAACTTACAACTTAAAACATCCTTTGAGTCAGCAATACTTTACCTCCCACCGCACTCCCAGTAAAGTTGAATTGAGCTATCCATGAACCGGTTAGCCCGTAAAGTACAGATGAATAAACTATATTGTATGTCCACAGTAGCACGGCCAGCCCTGTTCACTGTCGTATCTGAGTCGAAGCTTAGTTATTCAGCAATTGTAGTTGCAGGACACCGGACAATCTTTACGAATACTATCTTAAAACTGTATAATGCAGTATGGATAAATAAATAGAATGTACGAAGAGAATATAACCACTATGTTGAGATATGTAGAGAACAGTCTGAGTCTTTGTATTTCAATGTAGATATATATCAACCTAGCCTAGCCAAACTAAATTGGTGTCGGCTTGCAGCCTCATCAGATACAGCTTAATATCAGTATTTTGCATGCAGCGACTACCTATCGAACCGCCACAACCCAGTCACCTGTGCTATAACACGATACTCTTCGTTAAGACTAGTTGTCAGACTTTCAGGCTTTTGGCTACTGTTAACGACCGTCAAAGATCTTTGAAAATTACAGCTGGCACCCGAAGCACGGGAATCGAACACAAAACCTCTAGATCAGTCACATACACTACCGCTTATAGCACATTGCCCCTCATGGGAATCAAACCTAAGACGTCATGATCAGTTGGATACATTAACGCCCAGACAACAAAGGTAGTTACTACACGTTGGATAAATAAATAAAATAAAAAAGGCAAAAATACAAGCTTTGTATTTCAATTTAGAATATACAAGCAAATTCTAAGTATCTCATTGAGTGGGATTTAAACCTTTTTGTAAAATATTATATTTGTAGTGAAATTGTTTCAAGTGAACTGTTTATTATAGTGAAGAGGATTATGAGAATCTTGGAATAGTATTTATTTTGCTATTTTCGTAAAGCTCTTATATTTTACATTTTAGAAGTCATTTTTATATTTTATTTTTCAAAAAGACAACTCTCGCGCTAACAGTTGCTTTGGTGTCGCGGAGACTTTTACAAATATATAAACAACGGACACAAAGTACAACCAGACCCGAAACAATATTATTTGTGGATCGCACAAATAATTGTTTCATGTGGGAATTGAACCCACGCGCCCACGGCCCGTAAGATCGGGTGCGTAGTACTTACAACCAAATCCACCAAATCTAACGGTTCTTTATGACAAGACGAATGGATGTGAATGATGCAAGAAATGTTAGTAAGAATAGAAGCAAGTGGGATTCTTTGTCTGGTTTTATTTATGTATGCACACAATAGATTCCACCTACAGCTCAACATTTGCAATGCTTAAACAAGCTTTATATGATGCAGAAATAAAACTCTCTCTCAACTCTCAGAGTAAATACCCTTATTTTACAAAATTCAGAATAAAATAATTTCAATTTTAATTTAAAACAATTTGTTAGAAAAATATAACTTTGAACAACATCGAGCGCCCTCTAGTGGCCGTGAACAAAACAAACTGTGTAGTTTGAATGTACCGTCTAGTTTTTACCGAGAAACTCGTTAAAAACACAAACTAACAACTTTTTCACGTTCCCAATTGATGAATGTTGAAACAAAAGTCTGTTGTTCTATTTGTTATAAGTTTAATAAACAATTCGGGAATTGGGGTAGAAATATTTTTTAAGAGAACTCTTGCGCTATGAACTCTCTTACAAACATACAACGGATTTAACATGAAATCAAATGCATAGCTTTTAAAGCAAACAGTAAGAGTTTTATCTTTGTCACCAGCAATTTTACAAACATACAAACAATGCACACAATGTGCCACTATATCCAAAAGGACTGTTTGTGGTTTTCAAAAATATATTTCGCGTAGAAATCAAACCCACTTCCCCCGCACTCGTTAGTAGCAGTGCATTCAATGTAACTTCTGTGTTACATGATCAGATAATTTAAAGTGCGATTACATACATACATAAAATCATGCCCTTTTCCCATAGGAGTAGGCAGACCGACGAGACAGTAGAGAGACCAAAAAACCGATTGAGTAGGGCGAATAAAAAAAAATTTGCTTATTACCCAGTAGCCAACTTAATATTAAACATCATATATTGGCCTACACTAGTACCTCCAAGTTGGTAGCAGTGTAAATCTACCGCCATTAACAGCACATATTAGTAAACTCCAGACTGAAACTCAGAACTAGCTAACAGAGAAGCTCTGGAACTTTACAGGAGGACTTTCAGATCAGCAGTCACATGTACCAGCTTGGACTCTCATTAGTTATATTAGTTCGACCGTGTGAAGAGATAATATCGTGATGTTTTGATTAGATTCTAGTTTTATAAATAAAAAGTCTGCCTGTCTTTCTAATATTTTTACGGTTAAGTGTATTCAAATTCATATTGACTACCGACAACCGGCTATGCTAGTTATCGAGACTAAAATCAGTAGCTCGATTCTCTGCTACTATTGACTACCGACGACCGACCTGTCATCGAGAAATTTTGTATGAAAATCTGATCAGCGCCTCTGACGAGTGTCGTAGGAACTATTTTGGCAGTACATTCTAAATGTCAAAATTTCAATACTCGCCAGTACCGACTGTACAGAATCGCGTTTCTGTTTCTTAGCGCCTTTACCGGGCTCCGTAAGAACTATTTTGGCAGTACATTTCAAATGTCAAACTCTCGATACTCGACGGTTCTGAGATAATTGCGCTATTGAATAGATGTTGATGACATTTTAGTATGGAGCTAATCAAATAGGTCTGTTTTAATCAAGGTTTATTTTTCTAAATGCAATTCCTTTAACATTTTTTATTCAAAATGATAGAGCTAGAATAGTTCGGGCTATCTTTTAATTAATAATAAGAGTTAGTTATAGTCTGTAATCAAATAAATATTGTTGTAAGTAGTGTAACGAATAAGTCAATTATCTGTGTGTCTATCAATCCAATTAGACGAATGTATTGACTTAGAATGAACCTTACAAGTACTACATAACTAAAAGCTCTGTAAACACAGTATTGGTATAGTAAACAGTAAATAAAGTCAATGCGTTAATAGATTTAGATGCATCGCACACGTGATGTGAATTCCGACGGCAATATGTAATGGACAACGGCAATCATGCCATCAATCACTTGTACACTACTGCCGGCTATCGGCTATCGGCTACCGGCTACCAGGTACCGGCTAATGAAATCACGTGACACATACCTCTGTCCACTTAGGTATTGAAAAACCTTTTAATTTCTTACTTCTTAAGAGCCCTGCCTCACTAAGACGCCATGGCAACGTCGCTGGCTACGTATCCAAGCAGTTAGCTTAGCTATTGCCACAAATTGGCCACGTTACTAAACCAAGGTCTACTATTAAGAAAAATTTAACATAAAAAAATTATGTGGCAGTCGGTTCATTTATCGGCTGCCAAAAAGAAAGATTATTATATTCGCGCATATCTATTATTTGGGAAGAATAGGACAGTTAGTGATAATGATTCTATAAATACGTATTTAAACTTCGTTGTCCTTCGGTCAACGTCTGGTTGCCATAGAACAATCTCTAACTAGTTACAAAACACGTAGGCGTGTGTCAGTTGTCAGAAGACAATGAACTCTCGCTCTCAGACATTAGGTAGTCTTTTGTTGTATTATTTTTAACATTCTATTTCTTCAACCCGTTACTGTCCCATTGCCAGGCAGTGTCTACTTCAGAAGGAGGAGGAGGGGTTAGGTCTTTTAGTTAACCACAGTGGTGACCTTGCCAGACTTCAAAAAAGTTTTATAAAAAGTAATTTACAGTTCGAATATGACACCTTACGATTAGCAGTCGTTTACACTCCAGTAGCGCGATTCTGTGCAGCTGAGTATCGACGAACGGCTAGCCAACGAAAAAAATGTATCAAAATCCGATTACCGCCTCTAGCGGACGTCATAGAAACTATTTTGGCAGTACATTATTAATGTCACACACCCCAAACTCGATGATTCCGTTTGTATACAATGCGCCATAAAAAAAGACTTACTTAAAAATATTCGTAGACAACAGAAATATTAAATACAATAATAATTGTGAGAAGTAAACTTCTAAAGCCGGCGTAACTAAACTCCTTACATTTGCAAGAACAATTACTCCACTTATAAGACTAACTACGTTTCAGTTTCAATTCTGTACATTTGCTGTTCACCGGCTTCCCGAGCTAAGAAACCACTTGCGAGTGATGTTTAAAGCGTTACCATTGAAATGCAACGTTACTGTTCATGTAACTGTTCGAGGAGAGAATTGAATCTTGTACCTGTTTAGAAACTGTTTAATACACGAATTCGTAATATAAGGGTTGACAGTTCGTGTAATATTTGATATATTAATTTTGTGAATGTAGCTTCTTTTGCGTTTGTATGAGTGATAGTTTTGTAATAATATATTTTTTTATGTTTGCATAAAAGTTGCTTTTTAAGTGTTGTAATATTTCTTTGACCAAGTATTTACGAAAGTCTTACAGAACAGAGAAAAATACCAAAAATTGCAATTGTTTTTTAGCTCGCTATAATCCAAATAATACGATTTTATCATCTATTAATAAAGGATTATAAAGTTTTAAGAATATTGAAATAGAAAAACAATGTAATAATATATATTTGTCTCGTAGAAAATAAATGTATCTGTAGCACCTTACTAGGTTCAAATATTGGGTTTAAAACATCACTTTCAATGCTTTGCAAAGAAGCACAAATGTTTACAGTCTGGTCATAATTTGTACATACGCGGATTGCATGCTTGCAAAGTTTTCTACGACACAGAAACTATTCTAGTACCGCCGGCTGTCTTACAAAATATAAATATATGTAGACGTACTATCAAGTACTTATACGAATTGCATAAGTAGATACATATAAGACATAGTCACGCCTGTGATAGCTGAAGGTGTAGGCAGAGTGGTATGAAAAGCGCCCACGTTTCACCAATAATAATGTTATAAGGGGCGAGTCTTTTTCCACGTATAAGATAAAACCCTTCTATAGTTCAGAAAATATCACATTTAATTACGCAAGGCAAGCAAGATTAATTATTGTTGAGTATGCTTCGAATCCGTTATTTGTCCGATTGTAAAGTCCCTTACGCAAGAAGATTCATTCTTACCATAAGAGTTTTTATTATGAAAAAAGTGCAAATCGGATGTTCCGTAGCAGTATTAATTACTGTATATAAAATACTGTATTAAATACGTAGCAGTATTGAAAACTAAATTAGGAATCCAAAATACCGCTATCATTTTTCGCTAGCCAAAATATACTTTGTTAATAATCTTTATAATTAAGTTTTATTTACAAACATACATGACTAATCAATATAAGCGTCAGTTTTTTACAATTCGTTTACATAAATGTAAAAATACATTTTCAGCACTTTTGAAAGATTTTCCAACTTTTAATCTCAGTGCACTTTAACTTAAGAAGAACTGTTTTTATCAAAACAAATTTCCTCAATCTTTATTAGAAAAATCCAAATTGGAAACCATTACTAAAAATAGTAATTACGTCTTTTAATTTCCGTTCAATGAAACTTCAATGATGAACAATGCAAATGACCTCTCCTCGCCGAGTGCTCTTCAAGACTTGAACAATGGCGACAAGAATCCCAGCTTTTAAGATTCATGGTTGAATATTAAAGCTAAGAAACTGCTGGACTCTGATTAAAAGATCAGCTCGACATTTAGCGAAGTTGAATGTAACGTTTAATTCTGAATTTCATTTACTGTAGCGCGATTCTGAACAGTCTGTACCATCGAGTATCGAAATTTTACCATTTAGAATGTACTACACAATATAGTTTCTACGACGCCCGTAAAAGGCGCTGATCAGATTTTCATACAAAACTTCTTGTTGACTTGCCTTACGTTTTTTGCCGGTTGTCGGTATCCGATAGTAATAGAGAATCGAGCACTGTTAGAGTGATTGAAACACTTAAAGAAAATTTCCTTTTAAAGATTTGTAGAAGAAGAAGACGTGAATTTATGTATGTTTATAAAAGTTATTATAAAAAGTTAAAGTTGTATTTATAAACTAGCCACGTCCTCTCACAACTAGTGCAATTTCCTACAGTCAATATTATCGGCTAGTTTGACATTTTAAATTACTTTAAAGAAAATAGGTCTTTGCGAACCAAGTTGTTAATAGCTAGCCGGTGGTTGATAGTCGATAGTGATTGAGAATCGTGATACAGACGGTAAAAAGACGGATGACGGATACAAATACGTAAAAAGATGATTTCTATTATTATTATGAAAGAATACAGTCGTTAAGTAGCTCAAGGGTTTTTGGCCAATACCTACATACAAAAGAAATCCAAACTAATATTACAAAGTTTCAATTCGTGCCGAAACTGAATTAGAACGGCAAACAAACCGGATGGATTCACGCCTCACGCGTATAGCGAGGCAGACGATGTCCAAACAAACCCCATGACAGTGACGGCCTATAGTTAAAATAAACCCTGCCCGCGACAGTTGTTCATTAAAATTCGTTATTGAAACTGACCATCGCCCCTATATTTGCACCCCTACCCTTTGATCAAAATTTTAATCAATCTTTTTCAATCTAGATATATAGCACGTACTGTCTAGTGCATACACTCCATGTCGGGAGGGTCCGTCAAATATCAAAGTACTTATTTTTCGTAGACAGCGTGTTATTAGATTTTGCTTTTATGTGGGGGATGATTTGTTATTTACGAAGGGGTGATTGAGTTGCTTTTTAGAATTTTAAATTGGAAAATTGATCAGCATAGGCCTAACATGTTCAGGTCCTGTGATCCGAAGTTTCGAGAACAATTTCGGCATTCGATAATAATCATGTCGCTAACTCGTATGTATTTTCGTGAACTATAAGCAGGTTTGGGCATTTTAAAGGGAAACACAATCCATTCAACAAAATTTACGAATTCATGTTAAGAAACATTCGTAATTACGTGAGAAGTTTCATTTCTCTTAGAATTATAATGGGCCTACTGCTACCGTACTCAAAGGCACTAATTTCATCAAATAACGAAGGTGACACGTTACACGAAAGTTCGAAATAGCACTACTGAGAAATTCGAATGGAATCTCTCAATGAGACTGCCCTTCCCGGAATGGAAAGTTTTTGTTAAGTAGTGGTAAGTAGGTTTCAGTATTGCGGCACTTTAGAGCTATTTATAGTTATTTGATAGCTTGTGAAATCAAGGCATTCCACAGCTTAGAATTCCCAAGACATGTCTTTGTGTGGTTCACCTAACATTGTAGCTCAGAGCCAGTTGCACTCACCGATCTGTAAACGAGCAGTAAGTTAAACTACCATTGACGCGGACATTCCAAAGATGGTTGGCTGCTTAGTTGTATTTGAGTATAACATCTCCGTACTTCGGAAGACATGTTAATAGTCGATGTCGATAGCTCCATTCTCTACCACTATCGACTACCGACAACCGGCTAGCTGACGAGAAATTTTGCTTGAAAATCTGTACAGCGTCTCTAACGGGCGTCGTGGGAACTATTTTGGCAGTACATTTTAAATGTCAAACTTTCGATACTCGATAGTATAGACTATAGAGAATCGAGCTACGGTTGTTGTTAATTAAGATAATAGCTGTAAAACGTACAAAAATCTTTATGGATTGTACAACTGTTATTCTAGGTTGACCACCAACCATATGATAAATAGAATAACTAAACATTGCGGTCATTAATTAGTATATTTGTATGTTCATACATGAATTATAATTACCCAATAATAAAATATGCATGCATCATTTACCAAATAGTTATTAGTCAAAGGGAATCAACAAAATGATATAATGAAATTGAAATTTTAACCCTAATTATTTCATACGCATCAAATTGATAGCGATAATCGTGTTAGCATAAAGCAAATGAGTTTTGCATTAATGTTTACTATTCCATCAATGAATATATAATTTTAACATCGAAATAAATTCACGTTTATTTTTCTATAAAGCTTTCATATGGCCACAAACTAAATAGAAACGGACAAATAATAAATAATATTAAAATATGTAAACAAGCGTTCGTTTTAATTTAGACTTTTATTCGTCTGAATAATAATTTTAATCCGTTGCAAAATATTCGTTACAACCAGTTATGCGAAATCTCTATATTCAGAGGTGGGTTGGTCAGGAGTATAATACGTATTCATGTTTCATTCGAGATTATTAGAGCGGTACAAGGGAAAATGTAATCATGTTAAATACGCAGCTGCCCAAAACTCTGTACCAAACAATGAATAAATGCTCCATAGTACTCGATAATACATTGTAATCAAACCATTCCTTTGTGCTGCTTTTATGTAATGACATTGGAAGTATAGGGGTAGAATTCACATAAGCCCTAAGCCGGCTCAAAGAATGCCTGGGGTCGTATTCAAATCGCAATATTAAGTCTTTGAATTCAGATATCAAAAGTTCTTTGTGCAGTATATTTTAAACGTTGCAAATTGTTTAAAGAGAGACTGAACTGTCCGGTTTAGAGACCGGCCGATTGATAAAAAATATCGTGTTTATTGAAAGAACATTATCATTATTATTTCCAAGCAGATGTGTGGTCAATGACGGGTCCAGACTGTTACTTTTTGTGAAGGATTTTCAGGGACGATATAAAACACATCTGGTTTTCAAAGGATTGAATGGAAACTGGTTTTATTTCGGCTGAGCTTTTTGTTTCGTTGTCATCAGATCAGTATATTAAAGCACAATAACGCGGTTTTATCTTAGCTCCTTTATATTTTGGTTAAAAGACATGTTAAGAGTCTTGTATCGCGGGAAAGTTTTGAAAGAAATGTTCAAGGATAACTACAATCACGTCCGTTAAACGAACATATTTGTCGTGTGGGAAATTATTCTGCGACCGTTGCAATAACAGTATGGGAACCATCTTTAAGAATGCATCGCATGAAATTTAAGATGGCCATCACTTGCTACTTTCTTCTCCTCAACAACCGGCTATAGACAATTTTGTATGAAAAACTGATTAGCGCTCCAAATTTAGTTTGTAAGAATTATTTTCTTAATATTGTTTTGATTGTCAAACGTAATAAGATCACGCCTTATTCCCATGAATGTAGACAATGCCTAAAAAGCGCCACTTGCTACGATACCTTAGAATGAAAAGGTAGCATGTTATGTATATTTCGTGTGTCTCCATAAGAGTCTCACTCAAAAAAACCTATTTGATTGGACTTTTCATTTAATTTTGTTTGGATTCTAAGTATTTAGTAATTTTATCTAAGCATGAATTTTGCCTGCGTAATATGAGGTAGATGATTAGATGCGTAATATCAGTTTGTATTCTATACTTCCATTAATCCTTGAGCTAACTATTTGTTTTACGTCAAGGAATATATTTGGAAGTAATATTAAAATTCTCTTTAAAACAGCTCATCAGATTTACAGCCGCTGGTTTTAATTAAGAATCTAGTTTAATAAGTAAATGCTTTTCATTTAGTTTTGGTACTTATGCTTTTACAAGACGCTAGTCAAAGACATCGCGGAACAATAGAAGAGATTTCTGAACATCTTTGAGCTTTTGAATTAATATGCAAGTATAGTTTTTAATAACTGACCCATCGGCTCCTTTCGTGAACAAACTTTCCCGTTTTCAGCTTTCTTTAAGGCTATTTTTTGTAATAAGTGACATTTTTTGACCCCTAAAACTTCAACATGATACATTTTATTGAAATACGAGTTAAGATTTTTATCCGAAAGTGTCATACGCAGACAGACTATCGCATTTACAATACTAGTACGGATTTAAAAGGTTATTATTGCTCGCTAACAAAGAAAAGACACACTGTAATCTTTTCTAAGGAACATTTGAGAATACTCAATTTCGAAGTCACATAATTTTAGCTTTTAGTTTTCAAATAGGTTTGCAATGTTGCGCTTGTGTTTTCCTCTTTTAGTATAAGAAACCTTTAAGAATAGGTGATTTACAAATTCATTGTAAGTTCCCTCAGACAAACTATATAAACGCTTTTGTCCGCCTTAGATGTAGCTCATGATTCATATTTTTTTAAACTTATTACTGTCCCACTGCAGGGCAAGGGTCTCCTCCTAAACGAGGGGGAGGGTTTAGGCCTTGAGTCCATCACGCTGGTCAAGTAAAAAAAATGAATAAAAAAGAGTATCAAGAAATTACACTTGTTCAACTGCTCACTATAATTAAGCCTCAACTAACTAATCGCATGTAAATACGAATGACAAAGTGAAAGTAGAAAACAGAAAGTGAGGATCTAACCGACAATGTTAAACCTCCGCTCCGGTCCAAATATATGCAAATACAGATCACGTGGTTTATTGGGAATACGTTCAGCGAATTGTGTTTAAGCTGTCAGTAGTCGAAGTTAGTTAGAAGTGAGTGGCAATTGGCCGTAAAACTTAGTATATTTGCTATACGAATGTTCTTAAGAGTTTTTAGATGGATCAACCTGTATTTGATTCTGTATAAGATTTCATTTATCGTCGATAAATTGCAGTATAAGATTTTCAAAATCTGTCTTTATGCCAATCAAATATTTTTTTTTAGTTTTTAAAATATCAAATTGTTAATGCCTTCACGCGATCCGCACTCGCATATACATATTCGGCAGAATAATGAGACTTAATAGGTGGACGATACTTTTAAGTTGTCTTTATTTTGTCTCTACCTAAATATCTCATTGCATTTTAATTCTAGTTTTGTTATCAAAAGAAAATGGTAGACACACATATAGGCAATCGTATTTATACTATGCTGTATCAGTATCGTTTGCTTAAACAAAACAGAACCTTAAAAGTGGGATGCATATTAACAAGCAATATGCCACCTAGCTTCTATGTTCTCTGTCTCTATCTCTCACTCTCTTACTCATTTCTCGGTTCTATGTTCCCCTAATAGTTTAACGAGCCTAACACAAAGTACATTGTACACTCAGTGGGCAGTCACGACAAACACGTGACCCCATGACCTGTAGCACTAACAAGTTAAACATTCAGGCGACAATGTACTGAGGCTAAGAGTTTGTAGCTATTTGTTACATCGAATGAAAGTCATCATCATTAGTTAACAGTTACTGTAAAAATATGTTCAGTGTATTAGTAGCTTTGTTGATTACCACTAACAACCGGTTTCTGAGGTACATTTAGCGGTAGTTTATCTATTCAATAGCGTTAAAACTCATATAAAAAATTCAGAAACTGCGGGTTAGGGCGGTAATGTATGATACTGTTGATCATTGTATACTAGTATTAAAAATTTTTTGAGAAATTTTTCACGACAATTTGTTTAGCGCCACTATAGGGGTCCGTAAGAACTACTTTGGCGGTACATTTTAAATGTCAAACCCTAAAGTAAACCTTTTGCCATTTAGTATTTATCTTCTACATAATTGCCATAGTGTTTTTTCATTATCTACTGTATTTCTGTTATCTCTATAAAGATAAATACTGACAATTTAACTTAACAAATTCGTTAGGGGGACTTAATTCAAATAGAATATTTTTTCTTGCCCTGAATTATGTTCGGTACGAATCCCATAGTGCGCGAGTTCGTCGCGCTCGGCCGGTATTTTTCAATTCTTACGACTTCACAGTAATAAAATGTCTCTCAATTTAAAGCACGAACTTAATCAAATAAGGTTCTATTACGTTCACCGTCTTGACTGCAACTGACATAAAAACGGACAAATTCAGTGAATCGAAGCTAGCACAAGTTTGTAGCTAGAACTGTACAGAGTGTTACTTGAACAACTTAGACGATGCTCCTTTGAGTACAGGCTTAAGTCATTCGGAAAACTTGTTTCATTTCAAACTATTTGATATAGACTATAATAATAAATAAAAACCCATTAATGCCCCACTGCTGGGCAAGGGTCCCGTAATTAGGGAGGGCTTAGGTCTTGAGTCCACCACGCTGGGCAATTGCAGGTTGGGGACTTTACTACAATATTTTTGATAAAATCATTTGTAATAATATTATCTGATAAAAATCTGTCTTTACTTCCCTGGGTTGGCGACATCGGACGTGTGTATTCATTGATAGAATTTATTTAACTTTTTTGGTCTCTGCCTACCTATGGGAAAAAGCGTTATTTTAAGTAGTATGTATGTAATTCCGTCATAAGTGTCTAGGACTCATTACTACCCTAAATAGATCTTAACACAATACCTAACTGAACAATACCCTCACTTACAAAATGACGACAAAAGCTTGATAAATAAGATACTGGTTGTAATTAGGGACAGGTATCGAAGTATTATTCTCTTCATGTCAATGTTTCACAATGTAATGGATACTACACACTAGACTCGCCGACATGTCGACGAATGACGGCGACTTAATGTCAGCGACTTTTTTCTACTAAGTCAATGTCTTATTTTAAATCAGCACTCAATCTTATTACTTTGGTAACTTAAAAATGCATTAGTTTATTCTCTATACTATTCAGTTGTATTTATGTACCTTATAAATAATAGTGAAAACATTAATTTTTAACGTTTCGTTATTGTGATGTGTCATAATATGGCTTTAAATGTGCTATACAATTAGTATGGATTTACGAGTATATACATTAATATTTATTAAAATGCTTATAAATATGTTTTTGCATGTGAGCTTTTCGGCGAAATATGTCACATATCATCTCATATTATTAACTATTAGTACCATATTTTTCCTAAATACTTATAATTTGAATTTATTTTAAATACAGTCTACCTCTATAAACCGTCGACATGGTTCTTTTCAAATAAAGATTCTCCGACAACAAGTCGCTGACATGTCTCGGTGTGTCGGCGACTTCAGTGTATCGTTTCCCTATTACCTTTAAGAACAACGGCCAATGACAAAAGAGATCAAGTTTCATGTGAACGAGGACCATCTAGAGTATTCTTTAGTAAGAGCTTTTCTTCACCTTGGAAACGATATAGGTCTCAAATGATCTGAATGTAATATTTCGACATCAATTTCTTTGTTGACAAGGTTTTTAGTATTCTAATTTTAGGAGATAGTTATACTGTTACTTAAAATGGTATATAGTTGACAAAAACTGTTATGTTGATGATAATTAATTTCATTGGTTGCCTTTGCGCCGCGGCCGACAGTGAAAAAGCTGATCTCCAGCAGAGAGGGTCAGGCAAAGTGTTATTGGTCTTTTATTATTTATATTGGAGTATTCTAAATATTAGCTCAGACGTTAGTACATACATATTATTATATTGTAACAAGCTCGCGTCCTATTACATGACACTGGCAGCATATCCTCTGCCTATACTCACGGGAGTAACAGGCGCATGTTATTAATTTTATTTGCAAGTGTCGAGCATATTTGGTACAATTAAGTGACTGTTGTCAATATATTGACATTATCATAGTCAGTTGCGTTTCTCCCGTGATAAACGATCAGTGGATTAAGCAATCTTTGACGCGAACATTGCATAGATGATTGGAGCTGAACGTCTTCGCGCTTCAAACAGTATGTTATCAGTCTGTTTTGTAACCGACTATATTCTAACTGCTTACTAAGTTTGATACGTAGAGTGAAAGTTAAGATTTGAATGTAGGGAACATTCAATTTTTTTTCATTCAAATTGACATTAAATAAACCAGGTTCTCAATTTGTCTGTATTTTTTGGTTATCTTATTTGCTTTTTATTTATTGAAGTTTAGTTTTTTTTATTCCTATTGAAATTTGAGTAGTTATTAAGTTGTCCTTAAAAACTCTTAACTTTGTCTACATTGATGAAATCTCATGTTTGTTTTGTAGTACTAATCAAGTGTCATTTTTAGAAGTTAGCTATTTTTGTAACAATTATAAGATAAAGACATTTATAAGAAAATACTCGAGCGAGTAATAAGGTCTATCCGAATGTCATGGGTGGAGAGCGGATGTTTATTTTCCTAATTATTTTATCTTCATTAATTAGAGTACTAAATATAAAATAACATCAACAATACAAAATATATTTCTTATAAACAAAGCGGATGAGACACACCTACATATTTCCTTCAGTTAATTGGCAATTTGTCTCGCAAGGATTTAACAAACATACAAACAAAATAAAATATTATGCTTTGTAAGACGGATGTGATGCCCACGCTATGATTTCTTACTTTGTGATTAACAAAACTAATTAATGTTATAAGAAATATTAGAAATAATTATCACTTGGAGCTCGATTCTCTACCACTATCGACTACCGACAACCGGGTAGCTATCGAGAAATTTTGTATGAAAATCTGATCAGCGCCTCTAACGGGCGTCGTAGGAACTATTTGGCAGTACATTTTAAGTGTCAAACTGTAGATCCCCGAGTAAGACAAATTCC
Organism: Anticarsia gemmatalis; assembly: GCF_050436995.1. Taxonomy (NCBI): domain Eukaryota; kingdom Metazoa; phylum Arthropoda; class Insecta; order Lepidoptera; family Erebidae; genus Anticarsia; species Anticarsia gemmatalis. Next base: position 20,248,726 of record NC_134776.1, on the reverse strand, counting down.
TTTAATATTTTCTAATTGATATGCAATTAGAGCCCTGAGTTTGATAACGTGTAACGGACACGTTACACTCTAGGCAATATTACATGTCTATTACAGCAGTGCCTCGATTCTCTACTACTATCGACTACCGACAACCAAACTGTCATCGAGAAATTTTGTGTGAAAATCTGATCAGCGCCTCTGGCGGGTGTCGTAGGAAACATTTTGGCAGTACATTATAAATGTCAAAATTTCTATAGCTAGCCGGTTGTCAGTACTCGATAGTTGTACAGAATCGAGTTACAGGACTGACAATGTCATACCTTCGGATGAGCGTGACAGGCGTGGAGTTTTGTATGAAAATAAATAAATACCCAATTTAGAAGGAGTCACCTAAGTTGTGCCTTAAGTGGTTGCTCAAACAGCAAATTTACCGAAATTATTCGAAGTTTTATTAATAAAGCAAGTGTTTTATATTCACTACCAAGCCTCACCGCAAAAAAGGCGTGATTTTGCGTATGTGCGTATATTTTCTGTACGATGTAGTCAAATCAAAGGACAATAGAGGAGGAAATTGAATCGGAATTTTTAACGTAACCAAAATGTTGGCACCGGTAATCGGGTTTCGCAGTTCTACGAAAATTCGACACTTTTTAATTGTCGTATTTCACATAAAAGAGTTTTTCACGTGTGAAATGTTCGTGATGGAAAAATCCTGGCAACGATAAAAAATATATATTTCCCTTAAAAAAAAATGTTTGAATGTTTGTTTTTTCTATCTCAAGAAATTATTATTGCGTATTCCAGCGAGAAATACTAGAAAATATTTTCTATTTCACGGCAAAAGTGAGAAATGGAAAATTGTTATTTACTATTTCTTAGTAATTCTGTTTCCTTCTTCGAGTTAGGTAGTTTCCGTTCCGATAACTTCAGGTAAGAATCCTGTTGAGATTTTATATCTTCAATTCTAGAAAGAGCTGTTGAGTTTAATGTTTTCTTCACTAGAAAATTGCAGGTTCAGTGTATTTTTTTCTAAAGAATCATCGCTACAAGTATTGCAATAAATTATAACTAGATATTACTTCTATATTACTAGGACAGTTGAGATAATTTTTAAATTTATATAAATTCTAGACAACGTTAGCTTAATTCTTTTAGGCAAGTTTACCAACTCACAAACATTTTGTATGAACTAATTATCTCTACCTACAGTGCATTTAAATAAATTTCAGGGTAGAAATTTTGTAAAAACTTTCGACAATGTATTACAGAGAAAATTTTGTGCAAAATATTTTAACATTTTTGCATTCTTCATTTTATCTTTTTCTGAGTCCCACTGCTGAGCAAAGGTCTCGCTCTTCGATAGCCAGGCCAATTTTTCTGTATAAATAGTTATTACTTCTAACTATAAAACTACGTACTCCCTGTCAACACCTCATTCTCGTGGTTATCCGTCAAATAAGTAACAGTCTATAGTTAAATCTGCCCGACAACGTTTAATAGTTCTAACAGCGGGTTTAATTGACACACAACCGCAACAGACGTTTCCCGTCCGCAGCACAGAGACGCTCATTTTCATTCTCACTAACTCAAATATAACTATAACGTTATTTAAAATTAGTTTATTAACTTGTTATTTAAATTGCTACACCATAATGCATTTAGTTTGGCTTTTTGTTTGTAACATGCACTCGCCAACATAGACTCTAGACTTTAATCCTTTTTCATTTCAAGATGAGACCCTTGTAAATAAATACATATATGTACCCTATTTGAGTATAATGACTTAGTTTGTTAGTTTAGACAGTCTATTCACGCGTATCTGAGATCTTAGTAAGCGATTTAGCATGTGAGTGTATAGCACATAACTTAAGAAAACCTTACTTATGAGTTTTGAGCCCAAATCTCATACATAGAAACATACATACATAAGTGTACTGAATATTGCGGGCCCATCACGGCGAAATATAGCACAGGACACCCAGATTTAGAAGGAAAGAGGAGAGACTTTTTCCCCAACAGTGAGACATACAAAAGGCTAACAAAAAAAGAACATCATAAATACAGGACTAAAAAAGATTAACTCTTAGTTCTAGTTATCGACAAAGCTTGAATACAAGCGCGTCTCAATCAATTTATCTCTCAAGAGTCAATCTAGAATCTATTAGATTCTATGCTATTTTTATTGGCTGAGGAAATTCTTTGCATTTTTATTCGCAGTGAAGTCATCTAATCTGTCGAGTTAGTTTGAAAATGAAAAACAAATTCCCTTTTACATTTTACAGTCTATTTTCTCGTTTCCTTTGCCGTCGCCTGTAAGATTCAATCAATGTTTCAGGATGCAAATATTTTTGTGTTGATTTTGATTCGATTGACGCTTGCAACTTGCCAAGAAGAGTAACTTTGTTTACTGTTCTAAGACTGTGTTTACTAGTAAAATATTTTACAAGAAAATGCAAGAAAATGTTCTGGAAAAAACACTTATTCATATAATATTGGTTGTTTGTTTTTTTAGTACTTGTAATCGGCGGATATGTAAGATATTTTAGGAATCGTAACAAGCGGCGTTGTGTTAAATCGGTGTAATGCAATAACTTGATTGTACTAATATGTTACTAATCTACTAGTTTTTTTTAGACATTTGTAAGTAATATCTTACTTTGTCGGAAATAATTCTCACTTGTTCCACCGGCGTAGAAAAAGTCACGAAATTTTGCTTGACTAAAAATTGTTTAACGCATTACTTCCGTGGCATGCAAAGTCCCCAAACACCAGCCAGCGTGGACTCAATGCCTAAGCCTATCAATATGAGAAGAGACCCTCGCCCATCAGTATGATAGAAATGGAATAAATAACTATCTATGCAATTCTTCTTACATAGTAAACGGCTTATTTAGGAGAAAATGTTTGAATATTTTAATGGATACATAGATGGTTAAAATAAAATACCTGCAGCACAATTCTGTATAGTCTGTACTGTCGACTGACATTTAAAATGTACCGCCAAAATAGTACTTACGAGGCCCGGTAGAGGCACAGATTTTCGTGAAAAATATCTCGATAGCTAGCTGGGTAGATAGTAGTAGAAGAATCGATTCGCCGGTTGTTGTTTGCTGTTTAACAATATGAAACAGCTATTTCGGACAGCGTCGAAGTCCGCTAGTGTTTATAAATATGAAAGTGTTTATATTAGAACTGAGAAGTTTATTGAAATGACCGCGACGTATTTGGTCGGACTGTTTGGCGGCCGCTGAATGTCAAGGTGGACGGTATTCTGTGTTGACGATGTTTCTGTATAGCTTACTTTTGTTATCTAAATATTATCACTGTTTTTGCGCTCGTACTACTATTTTGCGCCAGTGCGTTTTATTTTAGTGAGCTATATCTAGGTTTGTTAAGAAGAGTTCGTTAGTTAGGTTTCTGTTACCTCCTATAGTATATCTATACTTACTAATATTATAAAGCTGAAGAGTTTGTTTGTTTGTTTGATTGTTTGTTTGTTTGTTTGAACGCGCTAATCTCAAGAACCACTGGTCTGATTTTAAAAATTCTTTCAGTATTAGATAGACCATTTATCGAGGAAGGCTTTAGGCTATATAACATCACGCTACGGCCATTAGGAGCGGAGTAGCAACGAAAAATGTTACAAAAACGGGGATTTTTCTTTTCATTCTTTCTTATGTGACGCGAGCGAAATAGCGCGGGTCAGCTAGTAAAAAATATTTTTGTTTGTGCGTGGCCTTTTGCGGTAATTGTAACTCCAAACTTATAGGTTCTATTAAAAACTCTTTGTTGAGCGTTTACTTAGCTCTAGTATGTACAACTTCAATAATAATAGTTAAATACACAGTATACACACTGCTTCAAAAATTACGAAATAATACACAAATTCGTCCTTGCTAAAATATCTTCCTCAGATTTGGTCCATAATTTTTAATCATTCCTTAAATAATGTCTACTTTCAAAATTTAATTGCCAACTTCATTTAACTACTGCCTAATTTCCATTACTCAAAAAACGTCCACTAAATATTCTCCATACACATCCTTGATAGCAATCAAGCGATACTTAAACCGCAGGAGCGTTCAATCTTAGTCTACGATCATTGGAATGTATACTTTATAATCTTCACTTTAAAGTGCATATTTGACTATCGAGGAGAGAGTACGGGTTGCAATATTTAATCTTTTGCTGAAGTCGTGGAATAATTACGATAGCCACGGGTTAGCTGCAACCAATTTGTTTGTAGTTTAAATTTGTATCGGTCTATCGGTCGGCGTGTTCGTAAAATTAACACCTCAGGCTGTTTGCATGTATTTTTAACTAACTCGTGTGGGTAGTCGCGTATTTGCGGGTTTTTCGGAAATAACGTTAGTACGTTTTATAACGAAGTTTTAGGGCGTTAGTTTGGCAGACTGGTTTTGTTTTGATGACTAGATTGCCGATTTTCAAACTCATGTGATGTGTATAATGTATACTTAAGAAAAGCCTTCAAAAAAGCAAGTTAAAGTTCTTTTCAAAAACGTTTAGGACGGGTACCCAAAATTCTAATTGCTTACAAAAGCGACCTAGAACCTGTATAAAAGATTTTTTGTAATTCCATCACGCTTATCGTAAATACGACTACTAGTCACAGATGTCGGGTTAGATTCCTGGGACGGGAAGTGTGTTAGGTTGTTATAATTTGTGTTAAAATATTCTCAACAGTAACAAGTTTGGTAACAAGTCCAGTATCAGGCAAAAGTCTCGTATGTGATACTAACAATATTCATTGCGAAAAGTGGATGTCCATTCTACTATAATTCTTTATTATACGACCAGCGTATTGTACAATTCAAAAGATTAAAAAATATAAAAGCGAGAGTGCAAGTTATTAACTGAATATTTTCCAATATTGTTAATGTACTTCAAGCAAATTGGATAAGCCGATTATAGTTTTATTATGATAGGAAGTGAAAAAAGCTGCGCAGCTTGTAATAAACCTTATTAGTCGGGGCTTATTACCGGCGCCCTCATTAATTTGCTTCGATAAAAATGTTGTCCTTTCGCTTCTCTTTGTTATTTATTTCGCTTATAAAAGTTTACTTATATATTTTTAAAAGGCTGTAGATTTTACGGCGTATTTTTGAGATAAGTAAGTGGTAGTGATTTAAGTGGAGGAGAAAGATCAGGAAGACGGTCTCCACTACCGTATGAGATTCATTGCGTGGGGGAGAGAGAAAGAGAGAGAGAGAGAGAGAAGTAGTAGTGATTAAGATGTCATTTTTGTTGAGGCACGTATAGATAGTTGCGTTCAGCTGGTAAATTATCAACGGGTTAAGCAACTTTAGCGCGAGCTGTCCATAGATGGGTGATCGGATAGTGATATTTTTGCTGAACGTGTCTGTGCTTCGGAGGGCACATAAATAGTCGGTCCCGGTTGATGTCTACTAAGATAACAGTCGTTAAGCCACGTCAAAGGCTTCTCGGGCGGCTTGAACAACTTTGACACTAGGTTGACCACTTATACGACAAACAAACAAGTCTGTCAGTAAGATGGGATTATATCATGGCTACCTTAAAAATAAACTCAACATTCCAACAAACGGGGACGAAACCGAAAGAATTTGGTACAAAACAAGGCTCAGGATAAAATCTAACATTTGTAATTTTATTGTGAGAGTACAGAAAGTTTGTGGTCTTTGTTAGTCGGCGGTGAGTTTCGACAAACTTCATTTATTCTTTCAGCTTGGTGATGTGTTTCCACCTATTTTAGGGAGCCGAAGGTAATTTCGTTTTATAACATCACTCTTGTGTATAAAAGAGATGTAGATCTACCCTCTTACTCATAAACACACTATAAACCTATTTTAGTTAAAAAACTACTATAATATGTTTTCTCTTTTTCATTCCGCTAAGGAGTGAAAGAAACGAAATTCTTTATAAGTCTTTCATAACTTCATATATTTTTGTGACGATAAAACACCTCGTATTGTGGTCTTTTAATTTTAATATTTCGAAAATGCCAATCTATATAGTTAGTTATATGGAATATTTTCACTCATAATTTGTGATTTATATTACCAGTTAATTATGTGGATGTTACTAATGAGTCCGGCTGACATTGTTAAACTCAGAGCTCGATTGAAACAGCGAACGAAATTATATGATCAATATCTTCAATAATCATCAATCAGCAATTATCATCTATCAATTAATATGCACAAAACCTGTACGATACATTACAACCTTCCTTCTGCATCACTTCATAATATCCTACTAATATTATAGCGGTAAATGTGAAAGTTTGTGAGTATATATAAAGGATGTTTGTTACTCTTTCACGCAAATACTGCTAAACCGATTACGATGAAATTTGGTATATAGGTAGCTGAAGATCCAGGATAACACATAGGCTACTTTTTATCCCTGAGTTCACGAGGAATCGATCGAAGGATCAGGATTTACACGGGAAGGGTTTCCACGCGAACTAAGTTGCAGGCGGCCTCTAGTATAATAATATGGGTGAAAATACCATCATTCGTTTTTGAGTTTATAACAAACAGACAGGAAGACAACGCTATGATAATGTTAGCTAGAGAGATGAAAGTTTTCAATCTAAATAAAGTAAAATCTTTTATCCTTTTCTAAACCTCATTATAGAAAAGAGAGAGCTTTAAAATAAAACATGTACGACCGGCAGTTATTACTAGTTCCATTACAGAAAGGAAATAAAACTCGCGGGTCGACAACGCATAAAAACTTTTATCTAGGCCATAATCTGGAGTTCCTAGATAATAATCTAGTATTAGTTATTAATGTCTAACTTTATGCCTAGAACAAGCCTTCTACTTGCGATTTTACCCGCGTGGAAACTCTCTCTTCAGGGTGGAATTTCCTAAAATTCACTACACTCTCTTTAAGGAACGTACTAGTTAAATTTCAGTTATGTTTCAAAAATATAGGAAAAGGAATAAGAATGAAAGGTACCTATTGAATTTTCAAAATATTTTGGAAATTTTGAAGCATCCCTTTTATTTTATAATTGTAAACTAACTTAATTAGTATTATTTTATACTTGTTATATGTAACGATTCTTAGGTGATTACTAGACATATCTTCTCAGCTTCTTGCGTTCACCAGTTTCGACTGTGTGTGTTGTCAAAGATTCGATAATTGAAGGTCTTTTTTTCCCTCTTTAAAATACTATCTTAGTAATAGTATAAAAGTGTAGATATAGATTGTTGAAGATTGCACTTTTATAGATAATTTTATTTAGTTATTTTTATCCCGAGGGCTACTGGTATAATAAGGTCATAGTTTAATAAAGTTTTTATAGATAGCTTGAGTGTGGGTGTCATTTGTTGTCCAGGGTTCGACCTCTGACCTATAGGAGGCTAGATAAAATTGTTGGAAAAAGGCGATCGGCTATGAAAATTAGTTTTATAGACATAATCTCTGACGCAGGGTAGAAAATAGAAATTGTGTAGTAATTTATATATAGTATGACACGATGTATGGATGTGAAGGAGGCAAGGGAAGTTTGTAAGGATCGTAGCAAGAGGCGTTTTGTGGTCTCTGCCTGTAGATTAAACAAGATACTTATGTTACAAATCTTACTGGCAAATACTCGTAGTCTGCTACACACGTGCTCCGAGCTAGTTGAAGCTAAAATATATAGATTTAAACCATTTAAAATAACCATTTAAGTTATTTAGATAACTATGTAACACTAAATATACCTATTCAATCGAACGTTTCCTACTGGGAATAAACCCTAGAACACACGATCAGCCATCACGCTTAGTGATCATCGAGGGACTTGAAATAAATAAATATTTCACTGCAATATTCATGCGTACGCCAAACCAATTTCAACTATATTTCCTAATGGATAAAGTCTAAATTACATTAGCACGTTGATTCGATAACCCTCCTGACAATTGGTATATGCGCTGTGGACACACGAGTTGCAGTTGTAAATTAGGCCGTGTGTACAACCGCGTAAATTGTATGTATTATGTCTGAAATGTGTGGTTTGCCTAATTTATTTACCTTATTAAGTCGACTGCCTCTACTCTGAGCTTAGTATTTCATTCGGTTTTGTTCCCGGGTTGGGCTAAATACTGTTGAGTTCACTCGTATTAATATCTACAATGACATTTGACATTACTTAACGATTATTATCTTAATCGATACTAATTTTTAATGTGCCCTCCAAACCTTAGAGACGTTCAGCTGAAATACTTCCAAGTGGCAACCCATCAATGAAATGTCCGCATTGCTTAAAGTATAGATCTTTTTACCGTAAAACGCAACTAGCTATATGCATATATAACGCAATTTTTAATACTCGATATTATCTTAAACAAATGTATGACATATAAAAGTTCTTGAAAAATTTGTAGACGTATGACATTTGAAAGTAGTTAAAAATTACATTTCTTGCGGACTACCCAACTGCAGCGTGATTCTCTACAGTCAGTATTGTCGAGTATCGAAAGTTTGACATTAAAAATGTACTGCCAAAATAGTTCCTACGACGCCCGTTAGAGGCGCTGATCAGATTTTCATTCAAAATTCTCGATAGCTGATTGTAGGAAGATTTCTGCAAAGGAAGGTATAGGATAGAGGGTAGAGGGAACCTACCTCGGAGTAAGACTTCTCGATGGCCGAGCGCTTGATGGTGTAGGTGCGCAGGTCCTCGAGGAGATCGCACTCATGCTGGTTCTTCGCGTGGAGCTTGGCGATCTGCTCCGTGTGCAGATTCTTGAGAAATTTTGTATAGTTACTCTGTAACAAATAAATACATATTAGTTGATTCATACATCCTGCTACTGACTAGTAATATTATAAACGCGAAAGTTTGTGAGTGTGTACTGTGTATGTATGTATGGATGTTTATTACACTTTCGCAAGATGTACGCAAATTTGTTCTACTGATCCGATTACGATGAAATTTGGAATATGGGTAGCTCAAGACCCAGGATAACACATAGGCTACTTTTTATCCCAGAGTTTTTGAGGGATCGGGATTAATTTATAAAAATAAAATTGCGTCCTCTAATTAATGTAAAACTCATGTAACATTTTAATGGACTATTAAATTTCATTTCAATCGGTTTTCGTATTGGCACGTAATAAAAATAAAAAATCTCTTATTACTAAGAGTAAAATTACAAAACAAAGTAGTATTAAAAATAATAGTTCTTAGCCTGTCTCAGGTGGAAATCATTTAAGAGCTCGTAGAACTCGTCTCAAGAACATTCTGAATAATTAAGAATTCCCAAAAGTTCTTCACAGATACTCTCTGTTCTAGGAATTTAAGAAAAGACGCATTCTTGTAAGTTTTTAAAACTATAATAGGTATCATGATTTTCTAAGAATAAGTCGCTTTTCATTTTTCGTCTCATTTAAGAGTAGGTACATACATATTTTTATAATTGTAATTTTTATTTATCGAATGATTGCTTTACAAATGTTTTTAAGGCAGGCAGGATTATAATACAGAGAGTTATAATGCAAAAGTTAGCAAGAAGTGTCACGAGGTTGTTTAAATTTTCAAAAATTATGAGAGGAGACCGGCCGATGTTTTTAATTTTTCTCGAGTTTTCATTTATAATGAAATCAATTAAAATCAGTGCAGACAGATGTCCTGATTATTGCGTATTAATTATAAGTAGATTTGATTGAAATTACCTTGATTTCCTTTAATAGAAATTACCGTATAACATTAATTATTAACTGAAGTAATTCATCAACACCTATGCTCAAGGAAATAAGTAGTAGTTACACTACCAAAACCATAGGTACTGAAAGATACCCCATTCCATGATATCCCAACCACTCATATTACCAAACAAAGGCTTTGTTTGCCAATACCTAGTACTCACAGACACAATATCATACCCTCTATATCCAGTACGCAATGGTCACTGTTTCTTAGATTCAAAGCACTTTGACATCGTATCTGATTGTCCACACAAAGGTATTGATAGCAAAGGAGACAATTACTTGCAGTCTAGCTAGCGGCTATTGTACTGCAGGTTAAGGGTCGTTGCTAAGGTGTGGTGCAGGATGGGCTTTGTGAAAATGTTGCCCGTAACTGTAGTATTATGTGATAACGTATGTTGAGTCACTTTGTAGTTAATTGTGTATTTTTAATTAAAAGTTTCAAATGCCAAAAAGAACTTTAGTTTTTTTTTATTATGAAGCAACTAAGTAAAGTTTTAAAAAGTACAGTCGTTTTCCCAAATTTTCTGTTACCATTTTTGATTGATAGACATTGATAAAGATATTAATCATATGTTAGTATTAATACCTTGAAACATTTTGTTACAGAATAATTGTGTCATTGGACACTGACATTTTTTATTGTAATATGCTTAGTAAGTAACTTAACATCGAAGCGAATCAAAGCTTTTGAGTAATCCATCTACAATTACATGCAAAGAATGCATGTAATTTACTACAACTTTAGATTTAAAACCTAAAATCAGCAATAATGTCAGCTATTCATTACGCATTTATAATTCACGATTAAACTCTAGCGACTTGTACTCATAATACAATCTTTATAATTTATCCAAATTTATTGCAGCTCAACTTTACTGCATATCACTATGCATGCCTAAGTCCTTGTACAAGCATAGTAAGTGTGTATCAAGCCTTAGCTAACGATCGCTTTTTAACAGCTTACCAGCTAACTACCGAGACTAACTTTGATAACGTTCCGTTTAACTACTAAACCACCCTTCTATGATATGGCTGGTAAGTTGGCTGTTCGTGTATTAAATGATGAAGCATCACTCGGGTTGTTATATTATTTAAATTAATAAGTGAATATTTAGAATTTAAAATATGCGATCAAATCACTACGTTGGAAGGTCGTGGGTTCAATTTGTAAACAAATCTAATTATTTTCATGTTTTTTTACTTTCCAAATACTTCATTATCTAACTTGAAAATGAGACGTAGATGCGAAAAAAAATGCATTACTAAGAAGTGCAGCGCATTTTTCTATGCGTGGTACTCTATAGATACTGCATATAGGAATTCGAATAGTAGCCGTAAGAAATATTATTATTTCAAATTACTTTCAGAATTCGCCTAAAAAGTAACTATACATATTTATAGAGATAAAAGACATTGATAGAAAATAATACGCTTTTGACTCTCTCTCAGTATCTACCTAATTTACCGCCAACAATTAATTACCAGTTCAATTTTAAACATCAATACAAATGAGTAATCAAGTGGTTAATGCTATACATATCATTCGTGCAATTCGGCTGCCACAGGTATTCAGTGAGCTACAAATTAGTTCAATCAATAGGACTGTTTCAACTTGTTGGCAGTCAATGGGTACGTGTTAGTTTGGCTGTTCGGCACTAACATGTGCCATAACTGGCTGGAATTAAAAACTATATGCATATACATCCATCTATACTAATATTATAAATGCGAAAGTAACTCTGTCTGTTTGTCTGTTTGTTACTCAAACACGCCTAAACTACTGAACCAATTTGCGTGAAATTTGGTATGAAGATATTTTGATACCCGGGAAAGTGACGCATAATGGGAAAATTAAGGTAGCGGACGAAGTCGCGGGTAAAGCTAGTATTATTATATAGATACATATGTCACACCCTTCTTCCAATAGGGGCTGGCATAGACCAAAGAACGCCCTTATGATTTCTACGCTATGTCTAAAAAATTCTTTTGCTGGCTAGCTATCGACTTTTTTTTTATTAAAAATCTGATCAGCTCCTCTGGCGGGTGCCATAGGAACACTTCTTATACCCGATGGTTCCAATTGTAGAGAATTGCATTCGAACCAATGCTGCAAGGTTATGAACCAGGTCTATCAATCTATCAATGAAATAGCTCGGTAATTGAGCAAAGTAATTATTTCCACTTTCAAAGTAAGACTAAACTTTCTTGAACTTCATTAAGTACAAGGTATTATAAATACAGAAGAATGTTTTATAATCCTATATTATATGTAACTACGTGTCATTATTATTATGTTAATAAATAGTCACTAGAAAAATTATGAAACCCTACAATTTCCTAGATGTCAACAAAGTAACTAGTCTTACCCCGTTTCTGAGGTACATTTAGCGGTAGTTTATATATTCAATAGCGTTTTTTATATGAATTTAAACGCTATTGAACAGATAAACTACCGTTAAATGTACCTTAGAAACCGGAAGGCTAGGAAACAAAAGATCTATCGAACTGGAAATCATGACTAAATATATGAAATGACTACATATAAAAATACTAACGTTTTAAAATATTACAGTTATCCTTCCTGAACGATCATCAATATAAGTTTTAAAAGTAAGTGATCTATTGCCAAGTTCCACTGGGATTTCAGAATAGAAAATATTCCTGCACTACATTTCTTTATTTTATAAAATTGAAAAATATTTTCCTAGATTTTTGTACTCTTGAATAAAAGAATATACGAAGTCTCGGTCGTGGGTAAGATGGATGTTTTTAATCAAACTGATGATATGCGTAACGGGCACGTCTCCAGTGGTCTTGTATGCGTTTTTAGGTCACTGATTCGATTCCCAGGTCGGGTACCTGCTTATAGCTGATCGAAGAATTCTCTATAGCAATCCGTAAGTGAAAAAAGTTTTTTTTTTATTTGACACACTTAGCCATTAGGACTTTTTTGATAATATAGGTCATATTATCAAGTGCCCTATCTCGGTATCTAGCTTTCTTAATGGCAGAAATCTAAAAGCTTTATTCTTAAACCATCTATCATCGGTACACATAAATCATTTGCATTCACTAATACTATTCTTCAGCTTTTTACAATTTTAATATATTTGTTATATTTTAATAAAATTTGCTACCAATAGCGATCGATCTCTCAAACTTTAAGATTATGTCCGCCGAGATTCCAATAGACATCTAACTATCAATTTATTGTTCTGCAACTTTGTATCCCTTACTTAGATATATCTGATTTCCTGTTGTAACAAATAATATTCCATGTTGAAAATTTTAAGTAAATAGAACTATAATTTTAACAATATTATAAAAAGTACCGAATGTCGTTCTCTGGTCTTTGTCGAGCTCTATGCATCAAAAACATGATTTTATGAATGTATATCTAATATTAATATATAGAAGTTAAGAATGTACTAGAATAAGATTTTGTCATTTGCTTTCTGCTTAACCATTGAAGTAATCATTTGAAAAATAATTTTAGTTATTAGAAAGCAAAACTGTTTAAGTAATTTTGAATCATAATTGCAGTATAACAATATGCGCTTATTACTGTATCTTTCTGGACTAATTGTCCCTTGTACATTTATGTCCACTAACCAATAAGGTAAAAATATGCGCCAGTAACATTAGAAAATTTTTATATAGCGAGAATGTAAAACCAAAAACCACTAAAACTTTTCACAGCCTATACGCAAACAGAAGTTAATAACACATACAATAAAAATATCACTACTAAACTCCGAAAAACTCGAATTAAAAACAAAGAATTGTACAGGAGAGTATGACGTACGGCTGCAAACAAAAATGGCCGACAGACGGAAACAATTCTATCTGTAACAAAGTGATTGATAGCGGGCGAACATGTCGACTATTGTGGCGACCATTTTACAGGGTTTTCTCCATTTTACCTGCATTTTAAAAATATTGAATAACGTCTGACGGCTTTGCAAGGTTCCGTAAGGATATGGTAAAAACGGTACTCTGTTAAGACCGCCCTTAGATGATCAGTAAATATTGCAAGATATGGTTGTGTATTGCACAGTATTATGAGCCGATTAGGATTTTTAATGAGGAATATTTTTGCCTATTTTTGTGATAGTTAGATCGAGTTTAGTACTCAATTAAATTGATCAGTTGAGATAGTTGTGAAAAACGTTTTACGATATATTATTGTAGGTGTTGTTCTCCGCTCCGCTTCCACTCCGCTGCCTGCCTGTCTATACTGCTATCCTGGTGTTTGCTAGAGTTTTCTAGACTTTATCACAGATGATGTGCTTCTATTGCCGCTTTAATAACAAATACAAAGAATAAAATTAATATCTGAAAGGAAAGTTCATACAACAGATAACTCTCGTATCTGTTTTTTGCCGTTATTTTATAGAACGGTACTTTATGGTACGGAACCCATCGAGCGTGAATGCGACCCACACTTGGCCGGTTTTTACGAAATATTGTATAACATGTGACGACTTTTTTCGTTCTTTCCGTACGTCACGCAGTTGTCCTTTGATTTTGAAAAACCGTTTTGTCATATTCGCAGAATGTCGGAATGCGACAATGCATTTTTGATTAAATATCTCTGTAGCGCGATTCTCTACAGACGGTACTATACTATCCTATATATATATAACTGTCCTATACTTAACTATCGAGTACCGAAAGTTTGACATTTAAACTGCAAAAACATCCCCTATGGCGCCCGATATCTTGAAATCTGATCATACTAAATTTCTCGATAGCTAGCCGGTTGTCGATAGCAGAGAGTCGCGCTACTGTGCAATTCTCTACAGTCAGTACTATAAGGTATTAATAGATTGACATTTAAAATATACAGCAAAAATAGTTCCTACGACACTCGCTAGAGGCGCTTATCCGATTTTTATACAAGATTTATCAATAACTAGCCGATAGCGGTAGGAAATCGCGCTATGGATAATCACACAATCCTTAAATTGGAATAAAAAATAGTCGTCCTATTGTAGTCAGACAACTGATAAACTAACTTATATTACTTCGGACTACATACATATGATTATACGTAAATATAAAGTTATATTCAGGCTCAGAATAGATACTCATTCTCGTGTTAAGTCTCTAGAGATATTTTTCATATTTAACACACGGCCGTGGATAAACCACGTGCTTAATAATAAGAAAAATGTTTCTCATGGCCGAGGGAATAAAAAGAGCACGTTAGTTCACGTTATGTAAAAAGAATGGTTTAGAACCAGTCTTTATGGAATTAGTAGTATATGGGGGAGGCACATGAGTAAGTGCGAACGTCCTTTACCAATCCTATTAATATTATAAATGCGAAAGTTTGAGAGGATGTATGTATGGATGTTTGTTACTCTTTCACGCAAAAACTACTAAATCGATTAGAATGAAATTTGGTATGTAGGTAGCTGAAGACTCAACATAACACAAAAGCTACTTTTTATTTCGGAGTTTTTAAATAAATGTGACCAATTATTGTCCCACTGTTGGGCATGGGTCTTCTTTCGAAATGAGATAAGATTAGTCCTTAAGTCCACCGCGCTAATCAATTGCACTTTCTGGACTTTGTATTCCTTAAAAAATGGTTTTTGAAGAACTCTTAAATTAGGTTAGCAAGACTTCATCACGATAATTCCGACAACATCAGCCCTATAATCTATCTACTTAATTTAAACGCTCCTGTTATTGAGTAACTGAATGATGGACAACGCACAGCCGAAACTACTGAGCGTTAAAAGTTGAAATTAGGTATGAAGATTCCTTAGGAAATGTAAAAGAGCGTTAGGATAGGATTTTTGGTAATTCTACCCCGAAGGGCGTGAAGTCCTAAGCGGGAAAAGCGGACGGAAAGCTTGTATTATAATATAAATACATCGAAAATCTTCCTCCAAGCTAACATAAAAGTAGCCTTTTATTCTTTAAAATTGTATACTATACTTAAACCTTACAATGCAGTACAACGTATGTAATATGTCCCGTTTCATGAACGAACGCCTACAAGTGCCGATAGGTTTTGAAGTAGACTAGATTGGCTAGGCGTCGACGGCTTAAGTCGCAAATCAGGGTATAATCCGTGTCGTACTACACAATACCTAGTGTACGACGTGTAGGACGGTGCAAGCTCTCGCTGAGAAATTAAAGGAAGAAGAATATAATCCGCGTCAACGGTTTAGTAAAGATTTGTGATGTTGTTGTCTATCTTTTTAAGATTTTTGTGACATTTTCCATTAGATTACTGAACTATCTAAGTTCAGGTTTTATTTAGATTTAACACAGTAAGGAAAATAAATTAAGTAGATACATATTTGTAGATATCATTGTTTTTGTGCATGCCTAAAATTTGTTTAATGCATTTATTGAGGGCATGCAAAGTTCCCAACCCGCACTTGGCCAGCGTGGTGGACTCAAGGCCTAACCCCTCCCTTGTTCGGGGGGAGACCCTTGCCTTTCAGTGGAACAGTAATGGGTTAAAAAAAAAACAAAATATATATTTTCAATGAACATTGTAAAAGTACCTATGTTTAAAATTTTGTATCACACCCCAAGATTGGCTATCGGGGTCCTCATGTTTTTGTCTTTGCACAGTATTTCGCGGCTGAGTAGTTTTGTGATTGAGTTTGCCTATCAGGGTATTAACCATATAGTAACAGCTGTAGCAGGCCAAAGTTTAATATGTCCGGTATACTAAGTGTAATTATAGGGGCAAGAAATCTACCATTAAAACAATATGCCAACCACAAGTTATATTTTAATCTATCAGCTAAGTTTACACCTTACTTTATACTAGCTGTCCCGCGCAACTTCGCTTGCGTCACATAAGAGAGAATAGGTCATAATTATCCCCGTTTTTGTAACATCTTTTACTGGTACTCTTCTCCTATTGGTCGCAGCGTGATGATATATAGCCTATAGCCTTCCTCGATAAATGAGCTATCTAACACTGAAAGAGTTTTTCAAATCAGACCCGTAGTTTCAGAGATTAACGCGTTCAAACAAACAAGCAAACAAATTCTTCAGCTTTATAATATTAGTATAGATTTTAAATTATCTAAGTATCTGACATACAACTACCTTTAGAATCTCAACCTTTCCACAACTCTTTTATAAAATAAAATCAAAAATTTGTTTCCACACATTACGACGGGGGAAGCTCGTTAAGTTTGTATATTTACCGTCCGAAAGAGAAATAACCAAACCAAACTTATGATGTAGTCCGACCGTAGGAACACGGAAATAATTTTGATACTTTCACGTTTTGCACTGAAGCAACAGGTTTCATTGTCGTGTGTTGCTCTCCCGTCAACGTGGATTAAGTTTTTTGATAGTTTTGATTGCTTTATTGTGGACAGTTTATTGTTTTGTTAATTCAATCTCCGTGACACTTGTCCTACCTATTCGGTCGTATCACGTATTTCAGTTAAAAGTATTTGAAATCCATGATGATGTACATTGTTTATTCCTTTAGATTATAGCGATTAACACGTAACGTTAAAGCAGCAATGTACTGAATAGTGACCATCAATTTTATTTTACTTACGCTAGTAAGTTATCAACTGAGATACGTGACACGTATGTATAACTTGTATTTTTGTTTCGGTTCGTAGGTCGGACGAATTGTTATTAAATTCCCTTATAGATCAAGTCCATTAGGTTTTTTATAATGAAACTGTATTTTAGTTGTACTTATACATGCTCTACTATGTATTGTATAAGCTATGACTAATATTCACCAATTACTCAAATTAAAATGACTCTCAAAAAGTATTTCGGTCGTGTTTATACAACAGTATTAATACTGCTTAATATTCAACATTTTAGATAGTTTGCGTAACATAGACAAAAAATAATAACCTTATCTTAGACTTTAGATTATAACAGATTAAAAACAGGCCACAATAGCAAGGCCTAATTCCTGTCTATATCAAATTCGATACGCCTATTCACTACATCGGCTAGATAGATATCGGATAGATAGATCCTACAACAATTTCCATATAAACAAGATACCTGTCTACCGTAGCCTGGCTATCAATCTCAGATATTCTGAGTACTGTCTATCATGCATGTTACGAACAAAAGCCTGCATTGTGATAACTATTTGGAATAGGCTATAGACTTTGTTTCAAGTGAAGTGAGCTTTGTTGTTCGAGATAAACAAAAAAATAAAATGTATTTGATGCATTTTCTTATAATTAGTAATGATTTTAAAGTATTTGGTTGTTTAATATTATTTATTGTTTGCCTAACTACAGTATAAGTCCTACTTTGTTTGAAATTAGGTGAAGGTGTGTAAGTTGTTCAAAAATATTTACTCATTGCGATAGGAAGCCGCGGGATAATGTTGGGCGTTTTTCTATTTGTATATGTTTAGAAGACTTAAAAGTAAATGTAAGTTTATTAGTATTCTTATCTGTTTGCAATAAAAAAACTGTGTATGAGTTGTCCGTAGAAATTTATTTATCCCGAAAGCACAATTTTTTCTTATCGTATGGTTAGTTGTGTTGTGTCAAAGTTGTTCAAGCGGCCCGAAGGCTTTTGACGTGGCTTAAAGCCCTTATAGCAGTAATACCTTAATGAGTTAAACATTGTCATATTCAAGCATTGCAAAAGTTTCATAGTCAATCCGAACATAAACAACAATCCAAAATCTGAAACTAATCCGATTTCCAATTTACATACAGACAATCCAATCACAACATGCATTGCGTCATTTGTTTGTGATTCCTAGAGACATCCCCTTGTGTAATCCGCAATGTACTTGTTACATTGTATTGTGCACAAGTGACAGGTGACAGTGGAGAGCACGTATTCAATTGGAGCCTACACCTTCGACATGATACACTTGAAATGCTTTTGAACAAAAGACTATGTTTGGTTGAAGTCTAGGCCCGATAATTAGCATTATAGCGCTAGCCTAAAACCGTCTACTGCAAGATATAAACCTTCTCTATACTCTATACGCTGTACTTAACGCCCAGTTCTGTACCTCGATTCTCTACCACTATCGACAACCGACAACCATGTATCGAGAAATTTTGCACAACAATCAGCGCCTCTAGCGGGCTCCGTAGGAACTATTTTGGTAGTACATTTTGAATGTCAAACTCTTGATACTCGACAGTACCGACTGTAGAGAATTGCGCTACTGATCTACCCTCATCCAACGGTTTCTAGCGATTCCGTCGTCGGTCTACCTTAGGCATAGCCTCTTCCTTCTTTGTTGCCGTCATAGATTAGATACTAATATTGAAAGAGCTTAATGGTTAGTTAGTTAGAATAGGATTATGTAAAAGCACCACTACATATTAGAGGTGCCATTTTTTGCGAAGTACGGGTTGAGGACATTACATAACTACGTATCTTATAATGTGGCAAAAGTCTAACAAAGGTAATTCATAATGCTTTTAATCCTGCCGTAATGTTGCGAGTAGAAAATTAATGTCAAAGGTCAGGTTCGTAGTACTAGTAACCTGTGTTCATGTATGACAAGATGTTTGTATGTTAGTAAAGCAAAATAAGTTTTTACGGGTCGTATGAAGCGACGTTTTTTGATATGCTCCAATGAGAATAATCCGTGAAAATATATTCGTGAATCCATAAAAATATGTTTAGTGTAAAAATTATAAATTTACTAAAATATTGAAGCTTTTGTTTCTTTGCAATTGTCAAAATCTTATATATTTTCCATCTGCTGACCCGCGCAACTTCACTTGCGTACAATAAGAGAGAATGGGTGAAATCTTTCCCCTTTTTTGTAACATTTTTTACTGGTACTCTGCTCCTTTTGGTCGTAGCGTGATGATATATGTCCTTACTCGGGTATCAAAGTATCTCCATACCAAATTTCGTGCAAATTGGTTAAGTAGTTTAGGCGTGATTGAGTAGCAGACAGACAGACAGACAGAGTTACTTTCGCATTTATAATATTAGTATGGATTGTTTTACTCAATAAGCAAATAGATATACTACAATTGTACATTTATAACAACATATTTGCGAATAAAGCAACGTGGAATGTGATGCTATTGTGGTTCAATTCAAAGCAATAATAAAGTAAGTGCAGTCTCAGTAGTTACGGATGTCTTTAGTTACGAAGACCGTTCTCCACGACAGTATTACTGCACTGAATGTCATAACTCATAAATAACAAAGTTAGCTGTATGAACACTATACAAGATTCTTATTTGTGCGAGGCCTATAGC
This sequence comes from Anticarsia gemmatalis, assembly GCF_050436995.1. Lineage (NCBI taxonomy): Eukaryota > Metazoa > Arthropoda > Insecta > Lepidoptera > Erebidae > Anticarsia > Anticarsia gemmatalis. The sequence continues at coordinate 20,228,819 of NC_134776.1, read as the reverse complement.
CTATAGTATTGTATATATTGAGTTAGACATTGCTAGAACAGAAGAATGGTTGTATCTCTATTAAATATCGACAATTGAGTAACAATCAAGAAATTCTGTACAGAAAACTTATTAGCGCTTAATTTTTAAGTGTATTTTTGATCTGAGGATTAAGCAACCGTTTTCGCGGTCATTCCATAGGTGGGTGACCGCATAGTGGTATTTGAGCTGGGCGTCTCTGTGCTTCGGAGGGCGGCAAAGGCCCGGCTGTTGTCTACTAAGATAACAGTTGTTAAGCCATGTCATGTTTGACAATAGGTTGACCACTAGTCCACTAGTCATACGATAAATAGATAGATAGACTATTGACTTTAACTACTTAAAATTAACTTTGGTTAATATAAAATGATGTATTGCAAACACAATTATAGCATATTTTCAGTTGCAAATCTAGACACAAAATAAAATCTGCATCCGTTTCACATGAGTTAATTCAATTTTTCCTCACGATAAGGCTTGCAGCGGCACTACAGACCACCCCCATGAGCTGCCGAGGCACAAACCAGAGAGCATCAGATACTCATAGACAATGTAATTTGTTCAGCGGGTTGCAAGATGACGCGATAGCAATTTGAGCGGCCATTTTGATATTTATAAGAACATTCTAGAAGGAATTTTTAGGTTATATTAAGTTTGAGTCCAGATTTTTATTGTTGTTTTTTGTAAGGAAAATAAAGTCTATTGTGTATATTTTTAGGGATATAAGTTGTCAGTTTTTCCTATACCATAATAGAAGGCGTTTTAAAAAAAAGCTTTCCTTTGGTTATTAAAATTACTTTTCGATAATATCATGCAGGTTAAACTATACTGTCAAATAGTTACTAAAAATATAATTATTTATGATCTAACTACCAACAGACATATAAAACTAGAAAACATATTGCAATACACAGCAACAACAATAAAAACCCATTTTTTCAACCGAAAATCGAACCTAGCACTCTTTACTACTCAATCACGCAGCCTAATTTTTTAAAAGCGGACCCGAATAAATTTAGCTGAACATGAAAAAAAAAAGCCGCACATAGAGGAAGGCTTCGATAACATAATAGAATAGATGCACGACATTGTACCGACACTGACACCCGCTATGAACCTTGTAATTCAGTTTGTACAGCCTTTTATAGCTCACGGTAACGACACGACTACGATGTTCAGATTAAATATGTATTAGGTCGGGGAAAAAGTCTTTTCGCATTATGTGAATTTGTAATAAAATCTCTTTGGCTTCAAGAATCACAAATGAGTACACGGTTCATTAGGTTTCTTTCAGTGAGCTCGTGAGTTACCTAAATATGGACCTTTTTTGTGTAAAGAATGCGAAAAGACTTTTTCCTCGACCTTATACAATATAATTTTTAAAGACAACTTGACCTGCTCTTGTGTCGCGGGGACTTTTAGAAACATACAACCAACGGGCATAAAGTACAACCCGAAAATCATTTTTGTGGATCGCACAAATAATTGCTCCGTATGGCGTGGCGACCATCTTAATCACTGCGCCACGGAGGTCGTTTAATTCCAATAATTTCAATTCTTTTATATATGATGTTAATGTATCTTATATAGATGTAGTATGTATTTAGAAGTATATAAGTATATTTATCAGTTATTTGGTTACCACAGTACAAGCTCTGCTTAGTTTGGAATCAAATGACCGTGTGTGAGATGTCCTATAATATTTATTTATTTATTATTATTTACTATTTAGTAAAATAAACTTCCGTTGCTCTTAAATTCAGATATTTATAACAAAGGACTAATGCTGCGATTGATTTGGTTACTTACCAACCAGATTTGGTCTCAAAGGAACTTTAAAAACTGATATTTTGAACCAAAAAAAAATGGATAGTAAATTTTTTGATGACCTTAATAAGTCAGATACAGTCCATAGAAAGTATTTAACACAAGTTATGCTAGTAATATACCAACAATTCATGCTTACAAACTTACTAAGTATCTACTCATATATCTACAAATGTTAATTTATACATATTCATACATGCAGTCACTTGAAAAACAATATAACTTAGAATTAATATATCGTCACTTACGCCCTTTTCTCACTGAGAGTGCAATGTATGTTCTCTTGAAAGCAACATGCATCTTCAGTTCGAAAAAGGCTTAAGATGATACTGTTTATTTTCATGCCCATAAACGACACAAAACGCTTACCAATCTATTTCTACTATAGGGTATATTCCGATAGAAATCAGAAAACCCAATAACTTGAATATTAGATTGCAAACTAAAAACGTGTGTTATTAGTCTGCTATAGTGAAAATTCATTATTAATGTTTACATATCATGTCGTCTCATTCACTCACAATACGAATGACAGAGACATAACTATAGAATTTTATTTTAAGTCTTCACATCAGTGTATGTATTGGTGTAATTGTCATTCTGTCTCATTTATTCTCATAGGATTTTATGAGACAGAACTATAGTTTAATTTTTAATGAATTTTCACTATTAAATAAATGTACCACGCTGAAAAACCCCCAACAGATGTTTTTTGTTGTGGGCGGTGCGCGCACGTGCCATTTTGTTCTCGGTGCATTGCTTTAAGTAAACCAATAATGGTACTTACTTGTTTAGCATATAACACCTTTCTAACCTTAAGCATTCATGCCCAATATTGCCAAAATCACAAGTTATCTACTGCTATGTCTACGTAGTTTAAAATTGTTTAGGCATTCTCAATACTAGTACTACTATATCAAGATAAAAATAATAAATTTTCAAACATAAAAAAAGATCAGTCAGCCCGTGACCACGATCGATGTAACTCGATCGAAACGTCGGGATAAACAAATAAAGTATTGTAACCTTTAGTTATCAATCACTTTTAAAACCAATAGCATTAAAAAATTATGTGTACAAGCCGCGTCAATTTAAAACTATTAAAAATGATTTTAAAATTGTGAATTTATTTACTGGTTAACACCCTTTAGAACTTTTAGAAAGAGCCGAATTTCCGTTCAATTAATATATTTGTCATCAAAACAAATATTTAAGACTGAAAAAAGTGTCATTATAAGTGTATAAAGTACTAATTCCAACAGCCGTGTCGTCTCGTCACCGTGTCGTGAGTTATAAAGAATACAATGCAAGTCTCTGATATCAATAATGCAAAACTGTCCCACGGTATAATGGCTACTTGTCGTATCGGTAACTGATTAGTCAGAGTCTTTCTATCCGCGTGACGACAACGGTTTACAATATCACACCTGAATACGTGAGTACCTGTTTTATATCAATGAAGTTGTTTTTTAGTTATCTTTGATCTTTCTAGAACATTTTTAACAGATTTTATTTGTTTAATACTTTTTGTAAGGTTATAAGATTGTGTTGTAGCAGTTTTTCGTGGGTGAGTGTTTGTAAATACATATATTGATAAAATAAGTTTTGAACATGCTTTCGTTTTGGTTAAGCTATAGTTTGACTTTGTACTCTGAGATAACGTGTAAATGAAACCTCAAAATGAGGCATTTTTTGGTAAAAAATCGGTTTTTTCATCGAAATGTTTCTCTGTTAAATCTAAGGGTAAATTTCCGTATTTAGCTACTGATTTGATGTATGTTTATTTAAGGTTAAGAACATGGTATACGCAAGGTTTGACTGTTTATTAAGGATTATGAGAAGTTAAAAATGTAGACAAATTATTTGTTCTATTCGTAAATATTTAAACGATATATAATTTCGCAAACAAATGTAAACACTAAACTCTACTATTACAATAATTTATCTACATAACCACAGGTATTCTAATCGCAGTATTAAAATAATTCCCCTTCAAATTGAGTAACATTTACCTTCGCAAATCATTTCTTGAAAACAATGAAAAGTTGAAATTCCAATCACAGTTTTTTTATTTTCAAAGTTAAAACGTTTTCTTGGAAACGTCTTGTATCTACCTCTATATACCTGTATATATGTATATATCGATTATTTTCTGCAATTACCATATCCCATTGACCATAACTTACAACGTCATACCAACGTGCCCGTTCACATGTCAATTATGTACATACTAGCTTTTGCCGCGACTTGGTCCGCGTATTCTGACTTAGGACAGAATTTTCATTCAAATGTTTACCCCCTGTTTTATCCCTTTGGGGGTAGAATTGATCAAAATCCTTTGTAAGCGTAGTGTTAGTCATAATAACATACTTTTGCAATATAAAGTTAATGGAAAATGTGGTTTGATACATCTTTGATTTGCAGTAATATTATTTTATTGTATGAAGGTTTTGGAAAATTATTCGTAGTACTAATATCATAATAGTTTTTGGATAATTTTGTGTCAAAGTAATTCAAGCCACCCGAAAGAGCTTTACAATGCTTGTCGAATGTTATCTTAATTGACAACAACCGGGTTTTTTAACATTTTCATGTCTTCGAGACACGGAGATGCACAACTCGAATACCACTATCCGGCCCATATGTGAAATGACAGCGCCTTCGGTTGCTTAACTTTTTGATCGTTTACCGACTGATTAGCGCAACTTGCTATGGGTGCCTCATTTGTATTGTGGACCCGAAAATAATAAGTTCAATAGGAATAGGCAAACTCAGATAACTCCCACTTGGAGTTTCAAAGTTATGTAAAAGGTCGTGTGAAAACTAGTTTAGTTCGTTTTAGGAATAAGTCTTGAAGGGGTTTGGGTAAATAGTTCTAGTACTTCACCGTTCTTATATTAAAAAGTTTACACTTAATAGTGATGGGCTTTCTTTTATACAAATAATTTGAATGTATTCATAATAGGCGTTTTACTTTACATCGTAGATTGTTGGCAGTTTCGGCATGACTATTATTTATTGTATCAACCACATTGTAAATCTATTCGCGATTGAAAAGAGTGACCATAAGTTTTTTGCTAGCTCTTCTCATATGGCTGTACCTTTTTTCCGAGGTAGTGGTTGTTATCTTTTGCTAAAGCCTTCCTCCTTTCTTGGGTGTCCACAAGTGTAAGTTTATTAAAAAAATCGTAAATATTCGTAAAAGTAAGTCAAATTAAGTAATCGACGAAGGTTATTTTTTAGTGAATTATTTGATGCAGATTTAAAATGTAGTCATAGTATGTCATTTTAAACAGTCTGCTAATGTACTATTAGAATATTTAATTCTACATGTCTATAATTTCTTGAACTTATATACTTAATTAGATGTGAAAGTTTGCACATACAGTCTTAGTTCATACACGTGTTGTTTCAATCAATAAAGTTCAAGGAAAGGTCTATGATTGTCATTGCACTTCAACTTGCGACCATCAATGGCGTATGATATAGTAATTAACTTGTAATTTCTTTGAAATACTGAAGAGGTAGTATATTGTACGTTTATTTTCGTATTTAAGGGATTTTGCGATGTTTTGGAGATTGTTTGGATGTACGCGGTGTCGAAGTTATTTGCATTTTAGCGACTATTCCGATGCTACATAGCGTTTTGGCCTTTCTCATAATTGAATAGGGTATAAGGCGCCTACTATAATTCACATTAAACGAAACCTCACATTAAACCGAAAATTAACGATTAATCTTGAAACTTTTGTCATGTACATTGAATTCTAGGTTTACAATTTCAACTTCCTTACGGCAAACTCTGAGAATTTGTCAACAAAAATTCCAGAAAACACTTTTTGGCCAGACCCGGGATTCGAAATCGAGACCTCTTGCGCGGCAATCGTATACATTACCGACTGCACCAGGAAGGCTGTATAGTGTATAGTTATACGGATTGTAAAAAGTAGCAAACGCCTTTGCAAAAGTAGCGAGTTTGCTGTGGTCCTGAGGAACTTTTGCTTAACTGAAACGCGTAAAACTTTGATTGCTCTTAAAGTTTTTGGGTGTAGTAAGTTTTTGCAGTCATTTTATTATGCCTGGTGATATTGACTTTATGCAACTAAGCTTAGGTTTGGCAACCAATGTTTTATGAAGAGGTATCGCTGCCAATGTCATGTTAGTGTTACTTTGAAGAAAGGCTTAGTAGTTTTAACTTAAGAGGAAGTTTAGTGAGGATTAATATAATGTAGATTGTGCTCGTGATTAAATTTCTCGGTGTAACAAGTATTCGTTAATGTGTACAGAAATTTAATCTTTTTTCCCATGAATCAAAGGCCAACCGGACAGTTTTTACAGCGCCTCTAGTGGGCGCCGTAAAAACTATTTTAGCAGTATATAAATTTCAAATTCTAGATGCTTGATAGAGTCGATTGGATTGAACTGGATCAAAATTCTTGAAACTGTAAATTCTTGTTTCAAAATCAATATTAAAATAAATTTAATCATTGATTCCGACCATTTGTAAACTAAATCATCAAATGTCAATTAATCAATTAACCATTAGTTTATACGTACGCAAGAAGAGCCAGAACAAATCTGCTTTTAATTATGACTATCAAAACCGTGGGAAACTGGTTATTTATTAATAGTTCACGATTAAACATAAATCATTTAATCGTATGTACTCCTTACAAATTAACTAGCGTCCCCTGCGTATTTGGCTAGAACTATTTTCTTTAAGTCTGTAAATGTATCAAAAAGTAAAAGGTTTTTCTAACACATATAGTAGCAGAGAGATTACTCTTTAGTAAAAAATTATCCTTAGAAAAGCTACGATTTCTTAATATAAGAAAAGAATGACTAATTTTTCAACGGAGTACGTAGTATTAGGTAACATTAAGGTTAATTTAGGGGTCTAAAACCATATGTTTGGATAAAATATGGCCATTTAGATATAAATGTGTGTAACGAATAAAATATCAATTCCTCGTTGAAATCTCAGCTAAAAAACTGTTGTTTTCGTACCATTTATTTCGTAAGACATTTTATATTTAGGCACACTTATATAAGCTCTACGTAACTGTAAGAAAGTTGGCAAACTTATACAGAAATACGTATATTTTTAGCTAATCTTTTTGTTGACAAACAATCATGTTCTATACCCCTTCTTACTTAACAATACAAAAGTTCAAATGTTTTCTATTTATGTTCCTTTGTCCCTCATAAACCTATTTCTGTAAATAGGCATAATGTTTTGTGTTTTGTCATAAATTTTCCTTTTACATATGTATTCTGGAATTTTCCATATTACTATAGAAATGGAGATAAATAAATATTGATATAACCGGCGGTCCTGTATAACAATATGTATGGATGTGAATGAGGCAAGAGAAGTATGTAAGGATCGAAGCAAGTGGTATTCTTTGGTGTCTGCCTACCCCTATGGGAAAAAGGCGTGATACATTGACGTTTCAGATAGCGCAGCTAATAAAACTCGAAGTCAAAATATATGTATAAACACCTTCACATAGACTTTTCAGTAAGGAGAAGAAACAGGTTTCACAAAATATATCTTCCTTTCCTACAAAACACAAATACCTGCTAAAAAAAGTTAATTCAATTCAGAATACTTACACCTCAAATTCGTTATAAATGCCGCGACATAAGTCTACATAAACCGACGTCTTTAAAATTTACGATACGCGATGTATTTCCCATTGATCCTCTCCCAGAGCTCGCTATTTAAGCTCTATTAGATTTTATTAAACCCTCCTTCGCTATAAAACTCCGGGCTGTTAAGATTTTTACACCAATATTGTGTAAGTAAACTCTACCAGTAGAGTAACTTTAACTTCGCTTACTAAAGTTCTGCAACTAAGTAGTTTGAGTTTTAATCAAATTATAGTTTTATAGTTTGTTTTAAGATATTGTTTTAATAGCGAATATTATGATGATGTTGTGGAACTATAACTATTGCAATTATTGTAACGCTGAGCATAATATGGTAAAGAATACATGAGTATTATCCATCACGCTTTCCGTCTAATTCAGTGAACGGATTTTAATGAAGTTTTAAAATTAGTTAGGATATATTAGGTCGGGGAAAAAGTCTTTTCGCATTATAGTATGTATGAACTTGTAATAAAATCTCTTTGGCTTCAAGAATCACAAATGAGTACACGGTTCATAAGGTTTATTTCACTGAGTTCGTGAGGTACCCAAATATCGAGCCTTTTTGTGTAGAGAAAAAATTTTATTACAAGTTCATACATACTATAAATGCGAAAAAACTTTTTCCCCGAGAGTAGGTACTCTGGGATATGACAGAATATTACTTTATATTTCTATAATCGAATTATCTTTTTTTCAACCCAGTTACTTAATCGTGTCTTCAAAGTTATAAGCCACTGGTTTACATAAGAAAATCTTTATGTTATAATCGAATTAATTTACCTTTGTTATTGAAAACAAAAATTGGTTTCTGATAACCGCTTTGTAATAGGTATTTATTTGTATAAGGAAGAATAAATTAAAACTTTGTATGCCTTTACGAGTACAATAATAATATACTAGCTTACCGCCGCAGCGTTGCCCGCGTGGAATTACATCCACCACGAGCTGGAATCCCTAAAAATGTTCAATCACTCAGTAATTTAAGTTTAAGTTTTAAGTTTAATTCATATTGATGATAATTAGAGGTGCTAAGCCACTGACGAAGACCTAAGGTCCTGCCTAAAAGCCCGTCAATTGTAGTAGATACTTGGACGCATCTAACATAATCATTTAAAAGTAGCCAGAGATCAAGATATTTTTAATGTAAATCCATCTCCCTTTTCAAAAGGTTGAAAATTAAAGCTTGCAATCACGAAGATTACTGTAAAATTATGAAGCAATTTTAATATAAAAAAATTAAGCTACTCAAAACCAACAAGCCAGTAACTCATTTAGTATTTTAAATTATAGTATCTACAAAATACTCGAAATTTTAAAACGACCTTAAACGTTTTATTCTAATTAATTTATACTAACATTACAGTCCCTATAGTTGATAGGCCGGCGGTATAATCATTTGCGTCCCACGCAACTTTAAGTTTTGACAAAGGGCACACACCCCTGACTTTTAGAAGTCAGTATGTATTAGGAATTAACACGGTTTTAGAGGTAAAACATTACTTATGTATTACATGAAATGTCTTGTTCAAACTTAATATAAACTCGCTATAATATTCTTAAGATAATGCAGTACAAAACTTGCACTTTCTAAGTATCATGTTGAAACGAAGAACTTTTTTAATGAACGAATAATTAGTGATCTTTATGTTGGCCAACATTATTATTTTTAATTGTTATGTTGGTACACTTGACGCTTGCAGTAAATAATTTTACCGCCAAAGTCGTATCAAAACATAAAAAGATAACCTCGCGCTGAAGGTAGTGTTGTGTTTAGTTATCTTGCAACTCTTTACTAATTTTAAGAACAATTAAAAATATTATTTGCTTTATTGTCATAGGATGGTAGAATTAAAAAGATGGCAGATTAAGATTTATGCGTCGAATTCCTATTTGCTAATTTAGAAGTATCCGCAACCAACTTTAGAAAATGGCGCTCCTGGACGCATTTCGGAATTACTAGTCAGAACTTATCACCGATTTGGGAAGAAAGGAGTAATGCCTTGTCTAGCATTAGGAAAGGCTTTGAAAAACGGGACATACATTTCAAACCGGAAAGCTAATATTTTCGTAAACTCCTGTTAAACTATTGACCTGTAAACCACCTGAATTGTAGTATAAATGTCACATAACGACCTAATTGTTGAATTACAAACAATATCGGTCAATTGATAGCACTCGGTAACTGTCAATTGCTTTCACACAATTCAATGGATGTGCAAATTTACGCACATGAGTACGTTGTTTAAAATTGAAGTAGGTCCATTCTCTACTATTATCGACTACCGACAACCGGCTTGTCATCGAGAAATGTTGTATGAAAATCCGATCTGCGCTTCTAATGGGCGTCGTAGGAACTATTATGGCAGTACATTCAAAATGCCAAACTCTCGAGACTCGACAGTACAGATTATACAGAATTGCGCTATAGGCCCGCGGCATTTAAAAGACGTTTATTTTGACTACGAGTATTATTAGCTACTCTAACTGAAACGTCAACGTATTTTTTCGACTAGAGATACTGCCTGCCTACAATGCCTATTTAGTTGTTTACTATAAACCATCGTCAAATTTCTCTATGACTGATATTGTAATTTTTTTCAAAGATTATTGCGACTAAAGAATATTTTTGGAAACTTATTCATTCTTTAATTCAAAATCCACGTATCAGAATTCTGACGTTTTTGTTTTATTCAATTTACTTACACTTCACTTATCAGATAAGTTATTTAACAAGTTATTTAACACTTATCTGCCGTAAAACATTCAACATTTTAAAAGAAGAACACTGTTACCAATTAAAAGTACCAAGCTCACATAAACCAAAAGAGGTGTAAATTCAAATCTTGTTGAAACGTTCTAAATAGTGTTGGGACATTTGTCGGTATAGCTACATCGCAAACACCGGTCGACCACGCTGACCGCAAGCGGCCCGCATCGATGCAGTTCAAACGTTCGCATTCATTCACTCACCGTTCAATTTTCAAATACCATTCGAGCCTTTTCACGCCCTCTAATAGAGCGCTATTTACAGTTGGCGAAGCATATTAAATGGAGTATTATATTTTTGCAGCAGTTGCATTTTTTGAGAGCAGTGATAGCCGAGTGGTTTAAGTTGGCACCTCCCACGCTAGTGGTCGCAGGTTCGAATCCGAGGCAACACACCAATGACTTTTCGAAGTTATGTGTGTATTAGAAATAATTATCACATGCTCCAACGGTGAAGGAAAACATCGTGAGGAAACCTTGCATGCCTAAAAATTTGTTTAATACATTTATTGAGGGCATGCAAAGTCCCCAACCCGCACTTGGCCAGCGTGGAGGACTCAAGGCCTAACCCCTCCCTCATTACGGGAGGAGACCCTTGCCCAGCAGTGGGACAGTAATGGGTTAAATTTAGGTGCAGTGATAGCCGAGTGGTATAAGTTGACACCTCCCACGCAAGTGGTCGCAGGTTCGAACCCGAGGCAACACACCAATGACTTTTCGAAGTTATGTGTGTATTAGAAATAATTATCACATGCTCCAACGGTGAAGGAAAACATCGTGAGGAAACCTTGCATGCCTAAAAATTTGTTTAAAACATTTATTGAGGGCGTGCAAAGTCCCCAACCCGCACTTGGCCAGCGTGGTGGACTCAAGGCCTAACCCCTCCCTCATTACGGGAGGAGACCCTTGCCCAGCAGTGGGACAGTAATGGGTTAAATTTATTTATTTATTTATTATATTTTTATTAAATTTTAAAGAAAATGCTGTTTTACTTTAATATCATTACACCCACGTTTTGTCTAGTATTAAAACTGTCAGATAAGTAAAAAGCACGTTGGTAACTAAATAATCAAAAATGCGCTTTAAATATTTTCTTCTGATTTTACACAAAATATATATTAGATTCTGTGTAGATTCTCCGTATTGTTAAAGATTTTGATGTTGACCTTTACACAAAACAAACTTTCATATTAAAATAATATTAGAACTATTCTCTCTCTAAAAATAATCGCAAATGTGTTCAGTGACATGCAATAACTGGCTGTTTTATAGAAAAGGTCATAAGACTCGCACCCTCGCACTCCGCTCGCTTGACTGACAGTCGTTCTGTATAGGAAATGAAGAAGCTTCGATGTAAAACGAACTCAATAACCGTGTGAGTGCGAGTCGGATGCACACATCGACTACATCACTATTAGCTTTTATTTTTAATTCTGCGCTGGCTTTTTCTTGAACGCGTGTATTTTCGGCCAAATATAAAAATATTGTTGGACGTTTTTATTTTACTTGTTAGATTATCATCAATAAGTATCTATTCCAAGTCTAATCATGTCTGTAGCCCGATTTTCTACTACTATCGAGTATCGACAACCGGATAACTATCTAAAAAAATTGTATGACAATCTGATCAGCGCCTTTAGCGGACTTCGCAGAAACTACTTTTGCAGTACATTTTAAATGTCAAACTCTTGATGGTTTCAATTTTAAAGAATCGCGTTACAAAACCTTTCATATTTTCATATTATTTTTTAAATACGCGAGAGCGCCATATTCAGTTGTCACTACACGAGTGAGATAGGTTTTTATTATTAACTAACCCATTAGGTACTGTCCTTCGACCCAATTAGATGAAAGGTTACAACCGCGCGAGCCTTTTCACTTAAATATTAAACACTGAACATAATATTATAACATCAACATTGTGGTTTCACTCTCAATTTAATATAAACTTTAACAAAATTTGAACATGCACTTGGCATCAAAACCGCTGTTGAAACCGTCACATGTCCAGCCTCTATTGTTACCTGTCGCCATTTTCACACGACCACCAAACACCAAAAGCCTTTACTAAAAGGCTTATCAAAACAGATTTTCATAAATAAATTCGTCTCTCATCTCTTTTGACCGTCACCCGTCATTCAGCCTTTGATAGCACACTGCTCTGTGCAGTTAATAAACAATGCACCCGAAATTCCGGCATCAATGACGTGCGATTTTTTAATTGTTTCCGACATACAAAGCATAGTGTGTGCCGTGGAACTAGGTATAAAAAGCCTTTGTTCCACGACGCGACGTTAATTAATTCAAAGGGAAGCGAAAAACGAATGAACAAATTGAGTGTTCTCTTTGCTAGAGGCAGAATGGACAGATGCCTGTGCATTTTTTTAAAAACAAAATCTTATTTGTCTATCAGGTGGCAATAAAAAATTAAGATGTAAATTGTATTATGGCGGGAATGGAAATAAAATTTGTTTTATTCGAAAGTGTGAAATAAAGTACTGAACCAAGAAGAAAAAGAATGAAATTAAAAGCTTTGCAGTTTTAAAATATATTTGCTGGATGAATTAATGGATAATTTGTTTTTGCTGTGAATTCATTTGCTCTGCAATTACTTAAGTGATTAGATTTTGCGAAATAGTTTTATCAAAGTAATGTTTTTCTCAAATCGTCTTTCATTTAAAATGTACTGTAAGGCGTGATTTGATTTAATCTCTTTCAATTCAACAGATAAAAATAAAGTACGAGATAGAAAGTAATATAAAATAGCAGTCATTTTCCCGGCTTATAGGTAAATGCCGGATAACCAATCCAATGGATTATATCGTTTACAATGCTAATCGTAAAATAGGAGGCGAGCTTATTGCCATTTTACCATACCCAGGACCACTATTGAGAATAATCACATTTAAACTAGAAAAAAAACAGATTATACTTTGCCCGACTTGGGAAACGAACCTAACCTCATGATCATCAGTCTTATACACTACCGACTGTGCTTAGGCAGTCAAGCCAAATTAGCTGTGTACTTTATTATTATAATAATCTTACATCATCATCTAATTATAGGCCTTCCTCAAAGGCTACTTTTAATATTTGAGTCACTAATTAATTGCATATTGTTAGATAATGTTAAGTGGAAGAGCGGAGTTCTCCTAATACAAGCAATCCCTTTGCTTAAATGGCGACTCCAAAGTACTCCAAACCATGTAACTGTTTTGCACTTATGTAATTGAAATATTTTTTTTTAGATCCTATTTAAGAATTTTCTAGTTTCTTACTCCTTTGGGAAATAGGCGTGATTGTATGTATGTATTTCAACACGAGATATCACTAGAATTCATATCTGAAAGTTATAATGACTATGAAACACGTGTCGGGGTTCCGTCGTACCTAGTACGTAGTTATAGACTGTGTGGGTTCCTTTGTATCTGTTACACGTGTACCGATGTTTCATGTACCAGTACACAAAACATATTTATATTATTCTTAGTAAACATGTTAGTATTGTGATATAAGTTTTCTAGAATAATATTTCAAACTATTATCGAATCTCTTCTGTTTTCTATAAGGGATAGGCAGTGGAAGACCTCTTGTTTTGATTTCTACCAAGTTATTTTGCTTTATGAATTAACGAAATCATAATTTTTTATTTGGATTTCTTGATGTTTAGGCAGACTACGTCGGTCGTGGTTGCATAAATGTACAACTCAAAAGTTTTAAATATGACTATAATTAAGTCATTTATAATTATATATTATAGCACTTATGACAGAAGTTACGATTAGTTGATCTTATCATAAGCTTGGATATGGGTTTAGAGCCTTATGAAATGAGCTGCAAGGACATTTTTTCATGACTTTAATAGACCTTATATATTAAATTTCCATGTCACAATGTTAGTTACCGCACTCCTGCGAAACGGCTTTACCGATTCTCATGAAATGATGAAATGTGAGCATATTGAGTAGGTCTGAGAATCGGCCAACATCTTTTTTTCATACCCCTAAGTGGCACTATTTTTTTTTAATTTATATGACAACTCAACGTTTGCCGGGTCATCTAGTCTTTTTATAAAGATTCGTACAACATTTCTTTTAAGAAACGATAAACATCGTTTTAAAATACATCACGTTGCTCAGAAATCAAGCATTGCTTCAAAGAGATGGTATTTCAATGTCTTCAATATTTTAATTAAGTGGTTCATTATATCTATTGTAGAGAATTAATACAATTTCGGTTTTACCACACGGAATTATAAAGTACATATTATCACTTAAATATGTATGCTTTAATAACTGTTATTGCGAGTGTAGTGTAAATGTCGAACACTTTTCACCTTTTTTTAAACGAGGGATAATTTTCTTTCTTGTGCATGAATATGTAGGTATTATTAAAATTTATTATTTTTGGTGAAGTTTTCAGCAATCGTCAGCTAGTTTTTAGACTATATCGCCCTGTTTGACAAGATGTATGGATGTGAATGAGACAAGCGAAGTTTGTAGATATCTTACCAACTAGCGTTTTTTGGTCTCTGTCTGCCCGTATTGGAAAGGCTTGACTTTATGTACGTTAAGTATTAAAAATCATAAACAGACATGTTAATCAAGTATTTTGTCCTTTGTCAAAAAAATAGTTTCTGCTCAAGTCAGAGATTTTAAGCGTCTAGTCCTGCCAAAGTAAAAGACCGACAGATTTTTAAATTTTTAAAAGCAGAAAACATATACAAGAACAACTTGTTAAAGAAACTAAAGTCACTATAGTTAAGAAGTTACCTACACAAATTCTAGCGTCTGTAAATCGTCACAGTCGAGCGCGTTCTAGACGACATGTCACTTTGCGTTTAGTATGCGTATGAACAAGATGCATACGTGAGCTTTACTCTCAATAAATACATGACAATGTAACAGCATGAATAAATATGTTTACAGTGTTTATTATTCTAGAACTGTACGGTCTGACTTAGGTTTGTATACGTTAGTTGGTAGATTTATTCTTCAACTGTACGGTAGAGTAACTGGTTTGCACGTATTGGAGAAGGAAAGTTTTTTTTTTCAATCAAATTTATTGGCAAAGCCTTTAGCCAACAAAAAGCTATGTCGGCCTCATAGGGAAATTCAAATTATGTACTGCAAAATCTTAAAAAAACACTAATTTCCTAACTGAAGGCGATCAAAATTCGTGAAAAAAAAAAGAAAAATAAATTTAACGAATTTAGAAGGAAAGTTCTTATTTGATTTTGTGGTTAAGTGTCCTTTTTATTTTGTAGCTTATCGTATGGCAAAATATATAAAAAGCTTAATATCTGAGAAATTATGTATCAGTAGCTTTAGTCCGAGATTCCGTTCGCATAAAGGTATCTACGGTAAACTAGCAGGGTAAAAATAATCCTCTGTGTTAATTAGACTGTAAACTATCTGTGTACAAAATCTGATCTCAAATTTTGGTGTGAATTAGTTACAAACATCCTTGAACTTTCGTATTTATAATATGAGTATAGATAGGACAGTGCAGACATAAAACAATTAGAAACAATGTACTACATAACTTACAAAACGCACCTTTTCTGAAAGTCATACGCGTATTAAATGCACATATCTAATTTCATTTAGTTTCATTATAAAACGGTGCGAGTTCTCTTCCACCTTGCCAAACATATAAAATGAATCTACAGCCTTTAGTCTATAGAAAAGTTTCTAGCTACTACCGCAGCAATAATTGTTACAATTCTACTTTTTATTAAACACTAGCTGACCCGCGCAACTTCGCTTGCGTCACATAAGAGTGAATGGGTCTTAATTTCCCCCGTTTTCGTAACATTTTTTACTGGTACTCTGCTCCTATTGGTAGTAGCGTGATGATATCGTGCCTTCCTCGATAAATAGGCTATCTAACACTGAAATAATTTTTCAAATCGGACCAGTAGTTCCTGAGATTAGCGCATTCAAACAAACAAACTCTTTAGCTTTATAATATTAGTATAGATATAGAATCAGTCTGCAGGAGTACCACAGCCTTTAGTATATAGAAAAGTTTCGGCTACCACAGCAATCATTGTTACATTCTACTTTTTATTAAACACTAGCTGACCCGCGCAACTTCGCTTGCGTCACATAAGAGTGAATGGGTCTTAATTTCCCCCGTTTTCGTAATATTTTTTACTGGTACTCTGCTCCTATTGGTAGTAGCGTGATGATATATAGCCTTCCTCGATAAATAGGCTATCTAACACTGAAAGAATTTTTCAAATCGGACCCGTAGTTCCTGAGATTAGCGCGTTCAAACAAACAAACTCGTCAGCTTTATAATATTAGTATAGATATAGAATCAGTCTGCAGGAGTACCACAGCCTTTAGTATATAGAAAAGTTTCGAGCTACCACAGCCATAATTGTTACAATTCTACTTTTTATTAGTCCGGGACCACATCTTTTTCTTAACAAAAGTATAGGGTGTTAGTGTATACTGTATACTACTGCTAAACACAAACCCTGTTATTCATAAAAATATATTTAGTTATGAAAGGCTTAAAAATTGTTTTGTTTCTTTCACTCCTTAGCGAAATGAAAAAGAGAAAACATACTTTAGTAGCTTTTTAACGATAATTAGTTTATAGTGTGTTTATGAATGCGAGAGAAGGTCTTATTATACCTTCGATGCGATGCTATGTATGCATAATTTTTAAAAACTCTATACTCAGTGATATAAAAAGTTAATGTAGTTAAAAGTTTCACAACAAACCTCATCAATCTTTGTTTTGAGGTCAGACAGTCACTAGTTAATACTTTGTTGTACTTTCAGTTATCACTGTATTTGTACTGCTTGTTTGTCTAGATTTTTATGAGTTTTCGTCAACATGTCTGTTTACCAAATATGAAAAAATATTCGCTTTGTATATTTCAGTTATTAAAAACTCTGACTAAAAATATTGTATGAAAATAAAAAAAAAATGAATTCTTTCTATGTTGACCATTGGTCTTAGTATTTTTTTTAGTTTGATAAGCGCTTTGAGAACTTTATGGTTTTCGTTTGTCGTAAATGTATCATATGTACATAGGCCATGTAGAAAGTGGCCCGCTCTTATCAATTACGATAGCAGCCGTTCAGTTACATCAAAGGTAGGCTTTTGCCAATTGCTGTTTGGTTGTTCAAAAGATATTTACCAATACGAAAATGAAAAGATTTTCAATTATTCATGAATTCATAATCATAGATCACGCAATATGTCATCTCATCCGTCATTGTGTAGGCCTAATTACTAAACGGGGACAGATACCGAATGAACAATAGTGACCACATCTATGCAAACTCATTGTTTGAACAGACCTACACTCCTACTGTGGATTTAAGTCCAAACACATTCCATACATCACGTATTTATCACCGCGAAACAACATGGCGACCGTGCGTCGTGTATCTGAATAAATGCTTCAATTTCACAAATTTACCACTATTTCTATTCAAATATTGCTTTGAACAAGTCTAAATATTATATTTTTTTATTTCCTTTGACAGGTATCAATTGGGACTTTTTTATCTGTGCACTTTTTAAAGCGCGCAATTTTTTGAATTGAGAAGCTTAAATCGTGGCCAGAGTTTTTGTTGACAAATGACGATTTATAGCTGGAATGAAAATAAAAATGTTTTTGCGGAATTGGTTGCAAGTTGTTATGATATTTCAACTATAAATTGGAAAGCATGAAAATTCTGCTCACATGCACGTTTATATGAAAATTAGGCAAAGAGTAAGCGTTTGATATGCATTTATCTTACTTCTAGATATCGTCTAATGAATAGGTCGCAAAAGTGTCTACTAATAATATTTACTTTTATGCATAAACTTTACATTTCATATTAATAAAATCTACTTCTTAATCATCATTCGGAAAATGATTGGGAGAAATTCACCACTACTTTTAAGTATCGACAACCGGCCAGCTATAAAAAAAAAATATGAAAAACTGATCAGCGCCTCCAGCGGACGTCGTGAAACTATTTTGGCAGTACATTTTAAACGTAAATCTCTCGATAGGCGATGGTTCCAATCGTAGAGAATCGGGCTGCTGTCACGTCTATCAACTCTCAAACTCCGTTAACTTTTACAATTCCACAAAAATAACCAACCAACAAACTGGGCGTCGAAAAGCCAACTATTTTATTTTTCACATCAAAAATTGAACATTTAAAACAAAAGTTCTGCTACACGGCCTCTCAATTTATATTAGATAGCATTCAATTTTGACAGCTCCATTTCGAGCTAAATAATAAACAAGTTTAGCCGGTTTAAATAACTACCAGTTATAGTTCAGTTAGAGTTCATTTTGACAACAGTACCTCGATTCTGTACCACTATCAACTACCGACAACCGGCTAGCTATCGAAATTTGACATTTAGAATGTACTGCCAAAATGTTTCCTACGACACCCGTCAGAGGCGCTGATCAGATTTTCATACAAAATTTCTCGATGACAGTTCGGTTGTCGGTAGTCGATAGTAGTAGAGAATCGAGCTACTGTATTCATGCATTAGCTGTCAACGTTCATCGGATGGTAAGTGGTGAGCCGTGCAATTGGCGACTTTAATAATAGATGCTCGATGAAATAGCTTCTGTTGCATGACAGGTTTATTCATTGACTTGACCACGGGGAAAGAAGTGGAATAAAGCTTGTATAGCCGACTACAAAAGTCTCTAAGCATAGTCGTTAAAAGAGTTACAATCCGGTACTTATAATCAAAATGAAGTCATTTATTCGTTTATGGCAAATACAGACACCTAATATTATCAAAAATACTGTAAGTGAATTAATCGCAGGTTCGGAAAGTAGGGCTATTGAGAAGAGCTGGCAAGAAACACTCGGGCATTCTTATTGAAAACCAATTTTTTTTTACAACTAATTTTATATCATGAATACAGGCTGTGAGTATCTGGTACCAATCTTTTATAAATTCTGAAGTGATTGCCTAACATTAGAACATATAATAAGCATGCCTTCCTTCAAAATACATTTAACATAGGTAGAAAAGTTTCATCAAACATGATTTTGTTCAGGTACTTATTAAAATTTCGAAATAAAGTCTTTGAAAATATGAAGTTGTTTGTCCTATGTAGCCGACTGTATATTTATATAAAAAATTGTTAGACAAAAGTACGACAATTACTTAGAACTTGTTTTTCTTTGTAAGCAATTTCTAGGAAGGATAATGTAAGTCCAGTTGTTAGTTTAATAGGACAGGTAAACGACTTGAGACTTGAATAACTTTAATGAAGACTTTTAAAATACTTTTAAATGGTCGTATTATTATAAATATGAAAGTTCTGTTAGAAACCATTCAGTTTGTTCTCTTTACTTAACAGTACTTTCTTATAGTCGATGTCTAATAATGTTTGCAGACATAACCCCAGTACTGGTTATGTACATAGAAAAATATGAAGTCGTTGTTATTTTTTTACTTATGCTGTTTAAGCAGCCCAACGTCTATCCATCCTAATCCATTTCTTATTTCCCAAATGTATATTCGTTACTAATTTATTAGAAATAATTATCACTTTTTCTAACGGTAAAATAATACCTTGTGTTGAAACCTTACATGTCTAAAAGTTCTTTTAAACAGTTCCTGAGAATTTAAAGTCTCCACACTTAGCTAGCGTGGTGGACTCAAAGCCTAGTTCTTCTTTCTGGATATTTCTGGATAAAGACCTTTCTGAGTGGCCATGTCATAGGTATTTATTTATAAACATTTCTGAAGTCTTAATCAGTACCTAAACATAATGGTACTGTAGCTGGATTTCTACAACTATCGACTACCGACAACCGGCTAGCTTTCAATAAATTTTCACGAAAATTTGATCAGCGCCTCTAGCGGACTCTATAAGAACTATTTTGGCAGTACATTTTTAATGTCAAACACTCTATACTCGACAGTACTGACTAAAACAAATTGAGCTGCTGCAAGAATCGTTATCACATTAAAACTAAGTATATAACGACAAAAATACATAGCAAAAGTCACAAGACCTTATATAAAACTCGAGGGATGTTTATTAATCTACGATGTCACTGAAAATGAAACTGTAATCTGTTATTTGGCTGTACCGTTTATATTACAAATATTTATGCGAAATATGAGACGGATTGCGCGTAGATTTGCCTTGTGTTTTTTTGTATGTTTATTATTGTTTCGCAAAACATTATTAGTAAATTCCTCGTTTCCCGGTTACACCCTTCTGGATAAGAATCAGTGAGCTTATTAGTAGTGAAATTTAATCAGTTTTTAGATGGGAAATTTTGTTGTGATAGTTTTTGATAGTATTTTTATACAATGCCATTGTATCAGACAGATTATCATTTATCAATAAGCTGTAAAACTGATATTTAATTTCATTTATTAATTAAAAATATATCAGTTTTGTCCATAAAACAAAATGACGCTCTAAATTCGTAAAGTCGTACCAAAGTAGTAGCTTTGATTATTAATCAACAATAACATTCTGGTTATTGCGGTTACAATTATTGCAAGATTCTGGTAACTGTAAACTAATAAGTTGACTCAATTAACAAACTAAATTTTCTAAAATTCTTGTCGTAGTTTTGGTATACTTTGAGTGTTTAGTGCCTAATTCAAAAATAGTTCTTCCCCAGCGGCTAGCCAGAGCCTAATAGATCCAAAGATAACTCAGACCGGGCAGACATTCTTTACTCATTAACTAGTCGGAAAATTTCTATCTATCCTTTGTTTGTTCCTGAAAATAGATTTAGAGAAAAACCTCTACCGCATTGCTTAATCTTTCCGGCTTTTCAGGACACAGTACCGAAACTTCAGTGCTATTATTAATTTACAGAAAAATAGACAGTCAGACGAGAATTAGACTTAACTTTGTTATAATTATAGCCATTTACTGAAACTATTGTCGGAGTAACTTAATACTTACAAATATTTTTTTGTATCGGCAATACCTATATGTCTAAATCCGAATAATAACAATTAACGTTTGTTAAAATTAGTAATATTTTTATTCATCGCTATATTTTTATTTGCGTAGATAAAATATATTTCATCCATATTAATTGTAAATATTCTTATCCAAATAAAATACTAGCTCATTAAACCCAACAAACAACATCCAGTCCAACGAAAACTTTACTATTCCTTCCACACACCTTCCATTCACAATCTCAAATAGCTATTCACCAACAAAATTTCCACGAACTTTAAACTAATACTTCACAAAACAAACATTTCTTGAAATCTGTCAATACTTCTCAGCTTCAAACATAATCCTTTGCAAGTACTACACGTACAATATTTCACAGGCGTTAGTGCTCTGAGCCTTTGAGAGATTGAAGTGCACTAATGGACCGGCTAGTACGTACAACATTTCTGAACTGACATAGCCGTCTCTTAGTTTGGGCTTACACGTGTTGCGATTTTGCTTCAGACTGTAAGTCGTTGTCAATTTGTTGGTATATTGTTTTGACAACTACGTATTTTGTAAGTACTTTGAGTTTGTGGATTTATTGTAATTTTAAGGTTTATATTTTGTAAAATTTCTGAAGATTGGTTCGGTACTTATATCATGCCTATTTTCTATAGGGGTAGACATAGACCAAAGATCGCCACTTGGTACGATCCTTACAAACTTCTCTTGCCTTATTAACATGCGTACATCTTGTCTCAGATAATTGATTCGGTAATGTTCTGAACATTTACTAATAATGTTAAAGTGATAGTTAACGCCTTTTAAAGAAAGTGGCCAAACTTTTACAGATCTTTGGACTATTCCCTGTTTTTTTACTATTTGATAATCAGGAATAGCTCTTATTTTTTGTGCCGATACTAATTACGACCCTATTTATCCCATATTGAAAAGCCAATTAAACGCGTCTAATTGCAAAATAATTTACTTTATAGCGTGTTTTCAGAGCCTGTTTATCCGCTCTAAAGTTTATAAGTACTTTAACTAAACTACAAGTTACCAACTGAAGCTGCTAACCTAGTTAACATCCAATCTGCCGGCTACCCATCTCTGGGTCAGCGTGGCACATTTCGCTGGTAAATAAACGACCTGTTGATCGTAGCAACGGCGTATACAAGCTTTAAACTACACATTTTGCGTCAACTCTTCCGAACTGTAGGGCTAGATTTATCTGAAAACTGATGTAGGCTTTCATAAGACGTGGCGCAGTGGTTTAGGTCTTCACACCGCCACCATTGCGTCGCTAGTCGTGGGTTCGATTCCCACACGGAACAATTATTTGTGCAATTAACAAATAGTTGTTTCGGGTCTAGTTGTACTTTGTGTCCATTGTTTGTATGTTTGTAAAAGTTCCCGCGACACAATAGCTATTCTTATTGAGGGAATGCTTAAAATCCTTAATTCGTACATCTCTAGCATGATGGGCTATATAAGTCTAACGCCCCCCTCTATCTGAGAGGAGACTCTTGGCTAGCAGTAGTTATGTAAGGTTATTGATTTTCATCAATTATATTTTGGATCATACTCATATACCCTTATAATGTAAGAGGTTGCTTCACCAATATCAATGCATAATAACTCCTCATTGATGTACATTGTGTGGCCGTTCGTAAATTGCACGTGAACTCTCGATACTAACTAAACTGGCTTGAAACTTCACCCACGGGGATGTATTTTGTGGGAAAAGTAGCTGATGCGCCTGACACCAGAGGTGCGATTTCCTAACTCTATCGACAACAGTTAATAAGTAGGTGTAGAGATTTTAACCTTAACTATTATTTTGTCAAGTTTATAATTGGCTAATACTTGAAACGGTAACTGTTGTGTAATTTTGAATAGCCGGTTCTATCAAATATAGAAATGTTTGATATTTGAAATATACTAAACCATTAGTTCCTACGGTACGTGCTAGGGGCGCTGATCTGAATATTATTTTGTGGATAGCTTGCCGGTAGTAGATAGTAGTAGGAAATTTTGTTGGTTCCATATAAAAGGTAGCGAGTCTAATACCATTACCAAACTTCGGAATACTATTGAGCATAATCTAAAAAAAATATAAACGACTAGTGGCACTTTCTTCAACCCGGGTGTCGAACCCAAGACCTCATGATAAGTGATCGTATACCCACGAAGGCAATCATAGCCTAACAGCTTCTTTTTAACAGTATCGTTATAACAAGAAAAGCAATTATAAAAATTGCTCAGATCGTTATATAATGTAAGCGCTAAAGAGATTGAGGCACAGCATCGGTGCCGTATAACTTTGTAAATTAATTAAACAGACATGTACTGAGACGCTCTTTGAGCGTTCCCTTTCGTAATTAAACCATATTCATTACTTTGATAAAATGTAAGATTTTATGGTGAAAACAATGTTTTTTTGTTAGTATTACACTTGCAAGTTGCACTTGGCTAGCGTGGTGGACTCAAGGCCTAATTTTAACTTCCTTCGAGAGGAGACTCTTGTCTCATACAGGCATATAGATTAAAGAAAATATAGAGATTACGGTTATCCATTATTAGGGTGATATAAGTTTGTTACTGGTATTTAACAATATTTTCTATTACTGGCAGTGTCCACGCTATTGAAAGTTAATAAAAACCTTCCGGAAAGCCAAAATATGACTTCGAATCTTCAACCACCTACCCAATCTCATAATTAAATAGATATCGGTTTATTGTTTACAAGCGTAAAATGCAGATATTTAGACAGACTTGAAAATCGAGATGCAAATTTTTTACCGAATAATAATTTAAAAAATTTACCATGGGATCGTACCAGGTGGTGTATTTTGAGCTCTATGAAAAAAGGGCGTGATTTAATTCAAGTATGTACCTAAAATTTTGCAAACATGCATTTTGTGAATCGGAAATCCAAAAAACGACCCTTATGTAGTGTGCAACCCTTTTAAAATGAAAGATCCCTCTGTCTGGTACATAGATTAATGCAGATATCCATTGCAACTGACCACCTGGCTTTTATTCACAATGCATCTGCTATAAATTACATCATTTTGGGACAAGCATAATTCATTCGTAATTCTTCTTCCGTCAAAACAGGACGAGTGTTCTTAAATCAGTATTTTTTCGTGATTTTCTGAGTTTCTTTGCTATTTTAAGATTTGCTTTGATAGTTTTAAGTGACTTTATTCTAAGTGATAATATTATTAGTGATAATAGTGTAAGGATAGTTGCTTTACGTGTCTTCGGTAAGTACCTTTGCGTATTAAACATGCAACAGCTAATGCAAGAACGCATTAATTCGAAACTCTTAACTACTGAGGTAATGCATAACCACGTTAGTTTCGTAATAATCCCAGATACATACAATCTTTAACTTAGGACTATGTCCGCGTGAAGTGATTTTTCGTGGTAAAAAGTATCATAAATCGTAATCCTAAGGTATAAACTATCCTTGCACCAATATGTGAAAAGCTTACAAAATGCTGACTTTGTTCATATTCTAATGCTTGACATCAACAAAATACGTAATGTAGTTTTTACGTGGAAGGGTTACAAAGATACACAATCCAGTAATTATATTCTGTGTTCTAATCCTTTGCATTAAGCAAAAGTTACGAAAATTTTGTGTTTACATATTTTACTAGCTGACTCGCGCTGCTTCGCTTGCGTCACAAAAAAGAGAATAGGTCAAAATTTTCCCCGTTTTGAAACATTTTTTACTGGTGCTCCGCTCCTATTGGTCGTAGCGTAATGTTATAGCCTTCCGAAATAAATAAGCTGTACAACAGTAAAATATTTTTTTCAATTCGCACCAGTAGTTCCTAAGCGCGTTCAAACAAACAAACAAACTCTACAATTTCATAAAATTAGTATAAGTTATATACACAAAAGGCTTACATTCGCGGTTCTAAATAGAAGATGTCGGGTGCCCTTGAACTGCGAATCGTATCGGATCGGCACATTGACTTTGCGAACCTAGTATTCGGGCTCGGTAATATTGGAAGTGATTGTTTTAGCTTCTCTTTAGTTATTTGTTATGTCTTGATTTAATTGAATATGTGGCAGTGTGACTAAGGAGCTGTGGTTTCAGGTTTGATTCCCGTGTCAGTTAAAATCGTCACAAAGTTAATTTTGTTCACGGTAATGATAAATACTACGCCTAATCATATGTGCACTTCAGGTCCCAATTACAGTTAACCTCAAGTTTTATCTCAGTCAGTGTGTAATTGTAATCAAATTAAAACTAGCTATAAATTGTTCCTATATAATAACAAGTGTTTTAGACAAAAAGACTAAATCTTTCTTATTTCACGTCCATTAAAACCAAATGTAACTAGAAAGTAGACACTCCTACCTAAACAGTAGCGCGATCGAGAGGTTGACATTTAAAATGTACTGCAAAAATAATTTCTACGACGCCCGCTAGAGGCGCTGAACAGATTTTCACACAAAATTTTTCGACAGCTAACCAGTTACTCGATACTAGTAGAGAAAACTACAGCAAACAAAATTCACCTTTATTCAACCACCTCACCAAACCAAACGACAAAAGAATATCAAATAAACATTTCAATCGTTTTCAAGATATTCCACAATATACAGTCAATTGCAAATCAAATCACCGTATATCTATGAAGATAGACCGAGTGGACGATGCCGGGTCACGTTGAAATTGAAATGCATTTTCCATTTTTCAATAGACGTTTATAGTATTCACATAGCTCGGGCTACGGAAGCCTTACAAGTTATTGAAGATGTGTTTCTCTATAAAATATCATTGGTTTTGTTTGATGTTCAAGTATTTTATTGACTAGTATAATACACGTGGAAGAGTTTGTTTATTGTTCTTGTTTTATAAACTGTATAACCAATTTAAATTCAATCAGGTAGGACATCATATTTTGAACGGAGATGCAGGCATAAACTGGTAAAAAATATGAGTGAAATTGTGTGGTCTGCTCTGACGGAATTTCAAGTTTTTTCGTTTAAATAGAAAGTTTTCAAAATCAAAATCAAATCATTTATTTAGGTAATAGGTCAAATGCAGACACTTATGATAGTCAATGATAAATCAATGTTTTTTTTGTTACAAATAGGGGCCATCCTATTACTTGTATTATTCGTCCTAATACGTCAACATATTATTTGCATCATATTCCAGTGGAAACTTTATCACACTTAAACCAAACCAGGAATCGAGTATAGAAACTCAAAATCAACAACTTTTCGTACCACTTGATGACTAAAAAGCTAACTTTACTTTAAACCACTATTAAATAAAACTACCAATATAAAAGAAACAGCGCTAAAATCCCGCTATTGTTAGTTTAATATCGTACTTCCAATACTGCCCGCAAACAGAACAAAAAACTTAAAAGCGCAAAACGACTCCATTTTGTTCCAAATGAAAACTTAAGGTAGCAATAAAAGTGCACTAAAGTAAATAGTTTCTTAAGATTGTAGCAAAAAGTGAGATTTATTTATGTATCGCGTATCTTTAGTAACTATATTCGTACATAACGTTTAAATACATAGAAACAAACTTTTTATTGCCCAAAATGTCACTTCTTTAACACCATTGTACATGGTACCAATAAATAATGATAATATGCCCAGCGATGTGGGCAGAGGTGTAAGAAATACATTCTCGTTTCGCTGTTTGCAATATTTGCCCCATATAATATGGAGCGGACATGTTACAAAACTTTGGGTTACTATGGAAAATAGTCTGATATAAATAAGAAAGACTCAGGAATCAAACCCAAGACCTAGTTGTATACTCTAACGTCCAGACAACAAAGGCAATCACGGTTCCCATACGCAAAAATTCGTAGTCTACCGCTTAGACAGCAAAGCAATCACACAAAAAAATGTTTGCTTTTAAAGTTTACAACCATAGTATAGGCGGTTGTCGATAATGGTAGAAAATAGCGGTACTAAAAATATAAGCCTCATAGTCAATACCTCTTAGAAATCTTGACACTAAGATCCCGTTTATCTAAAAAGGTCTGTAAGTAGGCAAGAGACTGCTTGCGACTTTGAACTAATAAAAGCAAAGTGCTTCATTGCTGAAAGGGACATTTATGAAAACACTATAAAGTGCCTTACAACATGCACTCTTATGCAATAAACTGCTGTTTGCACAAAGCCTGTTTGACGTGAAAACTACTTGAACGTAGTAATAGCGATGCAGACAGGATGACAAAATGAAAATTCTAATTACCTACCAGATATTAGATGTCAGATAGTAAACAGGAAACCGTGTTTTCCATTTTATAAATATGAGGTGACTTTGCACGAAAATATATAAAAAAATATGGTACGATTACGGTCATACGATGCCTAAAAACTAGCCTTGGTGTGATGCCATATCGATTTACAACTCAATGGTGTAGTCATATTAAAAAAAAATAAGAAATAACATGATATAAAACTAACATTTTCTATCCACGTTTATGTGTATATGTAAATGCATATAAAATGATGCTGAAGGTATCGTAGCAAAAGGCATTCTTTAGTCAATACTTTAAATTAGGTCCTTTTTCCCATAGAGTTTAAAAAGGTGAAAAATGTAATTTTTGATTTGCAATAATATGTACATATGTGTTATCATATAGGTACTTATTTATAATGCAATCTATCGCAGAGCAAAATAAAAAGTAAAGATCCTATCTTATCATACTCTATCTCCCTCACTCTTTTACAAACATATGAGAGCTAATTAGACTTAAATTAGCCCTTTGAATCGCATCTACGGATAGTACTAGAATTTCAATTAAAGTGATTCTCCGCAAGTCTAGCTCGAGGCGTATTAATTAATGATGAAACTGATTCCTTTTTCCAAACGTGTACAGTTTTATTCCGATACGTTTCGTTTTTGAAGTAGACTAGCTTTGAGAAAACTAATTTAGCTTTAAAAGAACTGTTTTTTGCTTGTTTTTTTTTTAGTTAAACGAAGCTGATTTTAAATTAAAAAGGAGGTTATTAAGTTTTTATACTACCTTTATTGTGCCGATTCGATATTGAAAATATGACATTTTGATTGTCATCAAAATAAATCTTGATGATACTGTAAACGATTAATTTTTTTTGGAATTTAAACCTTTTCAACTCACTAGAATCAACTATGCTTATATTTTAACCTGCCTCTTTGAACAAAATATGATTTTAAATAGTAAAAGACAGTTATTGGTGTTTGCGTGTTGCTGTTTTTGTTTTAAAAGCGTTGAAAATATACCTTGAACTTAGATATTTTTTGTATATTTAAGTTGTATATTTTGTATATACGTTATATAATAATCGTCTTAATTACTGGGTATTCGCCACTTGTTATCATCTCAATATACCGCTTTTATCTACCTATCTAATATATAAAATTCTCGCGTCACAGTTTTCGTTGCCATACTCCTCCGAAACGGCTTGACCGATTTTAATGAAATTTTGGGAGCATATTGAGTAGGTCCAATCGGCCAACATCTATTTTTCATACCCTGTGACACTTGTTTTTAAAATTTATATGGCAAAACAAAGTTTGCCGGGTCAGCTAGTTACCTATATAATAATTATATTGTCATACGTGCATCACACTACGCATCTAACCTTTTAAAATTCACCGTCACAAAAGAAAACCAAGTTAGGAATATTAAAGGCCTGAGAGTACTAAAACCTTTTAACTTTTCAATTCTGTTATGCTTTTAAAAACCTTTTTCAATCAATTTGTAGTTTATAAAATTACTTGTACTAAAAATTCTTGTCATGCAAAAGAAACTACGTCATAGAACAGCACGTTTGGCAAAATAGTTAAACTGGTCGCCATGCTCCTTTCTTTTTTACTGACTGTCTTGGGTTCGATCCTAAAAAAATGTACTGAATGAAATAGTTTTGATGTTGTGACCTCACCTCAAAATTAGTTACTCGTTCAATAGAGTTTTTTCTATGATTGAAAGCTGTATAAAGATCACTATTTTAATAGGGCAGGTAATTTAGTCACTTCTTTATCTTTCTAATAAGAAAAAGACATAAGGGATGTTTTGCACCAACATTAAATATTAAGAAAATAAAAATACCCAGCTACTTTATTCATTCAATTCAATGCCAATTGTATTGCTCTCATTTTATCTCTCTCTTATGTTACAGAGGTGTTAAAATAAGGTTATAGTGTCAACATGAACCCTGTAAGATCGTAGCAAATCTCTTATAATATAATTATTTTTTAAACTACACAGTCTTTACTTAACCAGTAGTGTTGAGAAGAAACGTACAATGCGGGCTCCACTTACAATATCAAAAAAACCTTTTAAAACTGAAGTTTAAAGAAACCTAGAATGGGAAGTAGACAGACAAGTGGAATGAAAATGCGAAGTGTAGGGCGCAAGGTTCAACGACCTTTATATAGGACAAGGGCGGGCATCAGACGCCGAGGCGACACTGAACATGGAAGGAATTCGTGGCTGTCCCACTCATGATATTTTACGCATCTCTTGCCCTATATTGGTGAAAGTATACAATTATAGCTTAACAGTTTAAATTCTGTGGTTTTTGGTGCTTTTTGCTGACGATTTATGTCTCTAACTATGAGGTTGGGATATTGTCCTGTTTGTGAACTAAAAATCAATGTAAAAATAATGTACAGTTTTGTTCTGAGTCTCAGGTTTATACTATGAAACAAGTACCTCGATTCTCTACCACTATCGACTACCGACAACCGGCTAGCTATCGAAATTTTGACATTTAGAATGTACTGCCAAAATGTTTCCTACGATACCCGTCAGAGGCGCTGATCAGATATTCATTCAATTTTCATACAAAATTTCTCGATGACAGGTCGGTTGTCGGTAGTCGATAGTAGTAAAGAATCGAGCTAAAGGTTGTTATTATTATATGAATTGAAATGTCAGTTAGATGTCTCTAGATACAAAAGAAATAATTAATAATGAAATTTTATATCTTCCCAATTTTGTTTGTTTTCGTTTTAAAAAGTTATCAAAGCGTATTTTTAATTTATTTAAACATAATTTTATTAATAGCAGTGCATTGTATAAATTTTAATGTATTATTACAATTGTATGTACCACAAGTAATTTTGTATAGATTATGACTAGAATAAATGTAATTTAGTAATGGAAACTCAAATATAGGGTTAATTTGACGTTGTAGCTATTCAAGGTAACGGGAGGCCTTATTCAAACTTTTACTCTAACCAACCAACTTATTCCTTCAATTAGCACTAAACGGTCACCTATCTATAAATTGCTCGAGTCAATAACTGCTTAATACTGTACCAAATCGACCGACATATGCGCTTTATGCGCTTTAAACAAAACCATGAAGTTGAAATGCGTTTTCCTTTATTATAATTAAAATTTTTTAGCCCATTACTGTCCCACTGCAGGGCTAGGGTCTCCTCCCAAACGAGGGGGAGGGGAAAAATATATATTAGTTGCGACTAATATAAATTTTCCTTTGAGAAAACATAGATCTAATAAGTAAAATCAAAGTAATACTACCGGAAATCGGGGTAACTTTAGTAAAATTTGGGGTTAATTTGATAATAGAAATATGTTAAATAGCTTGCATTAAAAAGTTCCATTTCCCAGTTCTTGGTAGAAAACCTAATGTTACTAAAATTGTGTCATTTTAAAATAGTATAATTTTAATCCTAAATACTCCCATATTTTCCATTTTGCAGTTGCCCAAGTAAAAATATCGTTTGTCAAAATAAAACAGCTGAAGTACCGTCCAATAATTTTCAAAAGTATTTAGTAGCGTATAGAGCTTGTATTTCATAAGCCCTGTTGAAAATTCTGCAATCGGATCCGTGATTGAGGATGCTCAGCAAAAAGTGACAACCACGTCCAGGGATAGTAACAGCCCAATTAATTGGCAGGTTTCATTGGAATTTATTTGGAATATCTTTTTGTTTTTCTGTGGTGTTTGGAGCGTACGTTCCTATTTTATCAAAGAGAAGATCGTTCTAAATATTTTTTTTGAAAATAATTAGTATTTGCATACCTACATACATATTAGGTATCACGCCTTTTTTCCATAGGGGTAGGCAGAGACCAAAGATCTATCTATATATTCTAATATACCTAATTTGTATGAAAAATAATTATTTGTCGTTTCATTCTTATTTTCTCAAATTACAGGAAAACCTACATTTCAAGACTTAGTTCAAGTGTTCTGGAGAAGGCATCACTTCTACACTTTGCCGCGGATAAAGGTATAATTTCTCTTACACCAATCTAAGACCGATGCTTAATAAGACAGTTATTGACAAAAACTAATAAGGCAATAAGCTCCTAAGACTAGAAAAGACGTAGAACTAAAATGGGCGTAATTAATCTATCTTAATAATTGTATCTTAATTAATTCCTGCTAATATTCTCACTGTCCTGTAGCACGACTCTCCAGTCTACAGTCGGTACAGTCGAGTATCGAAAGTTCGACATTTAAATTTTACTGCCAAAATAGTTCCTACGACGCCCGTTAGAGGCGCTGATATGAATTTCATACAAAATTTCTCGATAACTAGCCGGTTGTCGTTAAGCGACAGTGGAAGAGAATTGTTTTGTCTTTTTCACTCATGTACAGTTTAAATATAGATTGATAGTGACAAAATACTGTATAACTAATCAGAACTCACACGACGTTTATAAGTAAGACATAGTAAAATAAATACAATGATGTAGAGTTAGTTTCCATTCTTTTCAGGAAACTAAAGATTTGAGTTTAAAGATATTAAATTGTTAAATAATCAATTTATTACGGAAGACTATAGGCACTATAACATCACGCTATGCCTAACGAGAGAGGAGCAGCAAATAAATATTATGAAAACGGGAATATTGCTAAACAAAAGTCCACACGGACAGAGTCGCGATCGCTCGCTAGTTAATAATACAGTAAATGTCAAGCCTAAACCTAAACAATCTAGCTCAATATAGTACTCCTAGTATAAGTACTAAGCCTTCAAAGGCAACTTAGCACAAATTATTTCGCGGTATTCTGTTCTCCATTATAGTATGATAACTTTAGAGAGAGCCTTTTGATGCACAATTTATTTAGAGTATAATGGAGTTTTCGGTGTATACTGTTATATGTGATACCCAAAAGTGGAGACATGAATTACACACTCGTTTCGCCAATAATCGTTAGTGTCATGTAATAGAGGGTGAGCTTATTTCCATTTACCAGGTACCTTAAAGTACTCCGTACATGCGTATAAATTAAATAGTACCACTAGTACTTTGCATGACCCAAGAACCAATTCCTAAATCTCATACTCAGTAGCCGTAAACATTAGCGTTCGCCACACAGGAACAGTTTCAGTGTATTTGCAAAAAAAATGTAGTGGTTAACAGGCAACCGTCCGCTGTTTAAGCGACTTACAAAATTTTGTGTACCTCCGACTCTCACCCTGTATACTAGCCCCGCTATAAAGTTGTAGGACTATATTCGTCGCAATGAGCTTTGATCTGAGTGCAGCCTATGAACGTCCCTTTGTCACACGATTATTCTGATTCTACGGAATATTGACGAGATTATAAGTGATTACACTATTAGGTAGCATTATGTGGAGGAGATTAATTATTGAATTACATTAGTTATAGTTCGTTATATACATATATGTATACGAAATTGATAGGCTAGACTGTTATGTACATATAATTAGGTATGAGCTTGCTTGTGAATTTTGATGAATTGTAAAACTTTTGGCGATTGAAAAGAGTGGCCGTGAGTTTCTTGCTAGCTCTTCTCATAAGGCTCTACCCCCTTTCCGAGCTAGTGGTAGATTAAGTAATTGTAGCGATTATCATAAGTGTCAATATTTGACCTAAATGAATAAATGATTTGATTTTGAATGGATCCATACCCGAAAATGTAGAAATACATTCACGTCTCGTAAAATTTAAATTTTAGTCCCATGTTATAGAAGGCGAGCTCATTACCATATTCAGGGCGCGTCACCAAACTTCGGGCTACTATAATTATTGAGCAATATCATAAGGTCAATTGGACAAAGGTTCGATCTGAAAATTGAACCCAAGATGTCGAGATCAGAAGTCATATACACTACCGACTGCGCTATAGAGGCTGTCAAGGTTTACATTTTGCTTTAAATCTATTTATTCGACTGCACTGTCATATCAGTGTATTGTATTGTAAGCTTCATATTGAAAAGCATGACATCAGAATTGGCACCCTACACGGATGTCGGTCATGTGATGTTGTTTGATTTTTTTTATTATTTTTAGATTGGAGCGGGTGGTACGCTAATCCCATCCTACCGGTTTAAAAAGTTCCCTTTTCACAATACCCTAACAAAGTATACACTTAAAATATGACACTGGAGTTGCTCTATCAATCGGTAGAAATCGCATGAAAATCCGTAACATTGATTTTAGGTTTATCGCGAACAGACGGACCGTCGGGCTTTAGGTGAAGACATAAAAACAACATAAAATGAAGATTTTAGAATATTCCACCACATATTAATTATTATTTGTGCCCCTTTTTGTATTATTTTATTGTATAATGCTTCACATCTAATAATTATTAAGGAATCCAACTTTAAGATATAAATAGTAAACGAATTCTTGTCAGTTCCGAAAACCTATTTCAGACAAGCGATAGCCTCAAGCCTTAAAAGTAAAATTATTAAAATGTATTTCAAGTAGTTACAGCATTCGAACTACAATAATCCGCATAATACATTCTATTCATAAATAAAAATACATTTATATAAATAGGCCTACCATTGTTCAGTGAGTAAACATAAGTCCGTTCTTACCTATACTTGACTGTTCACTTGTATTATAATACAGCATTTGAGGCAAATGAAACATTCTTCATATAACCCTATATACAAAACAAGTGGTTATAGAAACAGTTCGTTCTCAAGCATTTCAACGCATGAATGGCAATAGTATTTCGAGTAGTTGGGTCTGGTTATAGTACTTACTAAATCAAGTAACCGTAGCTTGATTAAATACTTAAGAATAATTATAATTTCCATGTGAAATCTATACTAATATTATAAAGCTGAAGAGTTTGTTTGTTTGTTTGATTGATTGTTTGTTTGTTTGAACGCGCTAATCTCAGAAACTACTGGTCCGATTTGAAAAAATCTTTCAGTGTTAGATAGCCCATTTATCGCGGAAGGTTATAGGCTATAGCCAATAGGAGCAGAGTACCAGTAAAAGATGAAGAGAATTGAGAATAACTTTATCTATTGCTAAAAAGTCAATGAAAATCCCTTTAGTAGTTTTTTAGTTTATGGCGAATAGACTGAAAGATAAGGCGAGTGGGCTTTATTCTGTGATATGTAGTAATTCCAATTTCCTATTTATAAATTATTTAATTTCAAATAATCTATTTTATACATTTTTTTA
This sequence comes from Anticarsia gemmatalis, assembly GCF_050436995.1. Classification (NCBI taxonomy): domain Eukaryota; kingdom Metazoa; phylum Arthropoda; class Insecta; order Lepidoptera; family Erebidae; genus Anticarsia; species Anticarsia gemmatalis. The sequence goes on along the minus strand of NC_134776.1, from coordinate 20,194,223 downwards.
ATATTAATTTCCTATTGAAATTGTATACTAATTACAGTGTAATTGAATTAAAAACTGTCTTCGCATATTTAGTGTGTATTTTTACCGACTAAAAATGTTACCTAAAATCCAATTCTTAGCATAATCACTACTTAGTTTAGCTCTAAATAAGCATCCCTGGCGTAACTGTTATCTTAATTATGAACAACTAAGATGGAAGTGCTATCTGAAGCACGCAGACGCTCAGTTCAAATACGCAAAGCACGCCTGTGGACTGACCGCCATGAGTTATGGCAATTCATCGATCATTTATTTTAAAATATTTTTTTAAATCGGTGCGTGCCTCATAGAGTAATGGTGGAAAAAAAATAGGTATGACTCAAGAGAAACTACTTCTTTTTTTGAAGTGATTTAATTATGTAGCATTATGTAAATATTGATGATGAAGCTGTTAAATAATGTATTTAATGAAAAACGATTAATAAAAGGTATTGTGGAATTTTTCAGGAAACGTCAAAAGTGAATTTCCTTGGGCTACCGCTACGTCAGATTGGCTTGATTTCATGTAAGTATAATTACATTTTTTGGATCAACTAGTAGTATATTAGAACATTGTTGAATGGGCATCTATACTTCATTAAATTAAATAAAAAATATGAAGTGTTTTAGCTACAACTTCCAAACTTAATAGATTTTTACTAAGCCATCTTATTTTTAGGAATTCATAAAAATACAGTCTAATTTCTAATCATTTACCTAATGAACTAATAAGTATTTCATTTCTTTACTCTACCACCATTACTATAACCATCATCTTTAAAAAAACCCAACGATATTTAAGCAGCCGTAATATTTGCGTTATTTTTATCTCATTGAGAGAGTCCTATGAAGTGCTTTAAAGCACTGAACTGTAACCGAGGTTCGGAGCGCATTTCTTAGTCTTCATACAAAGCACTTGTAATGCACTTCGCCAACAACAGTCTTAAGAGAACGTAGTTAAAGGACCAGCAATAATGTAAACATTTCTTTCGCCATTGAAAATTGAGCTTCAATAAATAAGTGTACAATTTTTCTTACGAAATGTTGATACGACCGCGTTAACGTAAAGATTTCTAAAAGAAAATATGTATATCTAATGTTCAGTGATATAAACGTGTAGATATTTAGAAGTATTTAAGTATACATACGTACATAATATCACGCGTTTTTCCCATAAGGGTAAGCACTAGTAGGCAGAGAGCAAAGAACGCCACTTGGTAGGATCCTTACAAACGTCCTTTGTCTCATTTACATCCATACATCTTGTCATACAGGACCGCCGGTTACGAGTATGTAAATGTATATACGAGAAAGTTGTCTGATTATTTGAATACAAGCAATTTTCTAAAAGTGATATTTACGCGTACGATAATTTGGCATTTCAAATGTACTTAGCGATTAGTTCCTAGGGTACCCGCTAGAGGACGCTGTAAAAGTTTTCATAGTTAGCTAGTTGTCAATAGTATTCGAGAATATATCCTCAAAAAACCATGAGCGAATTGCCGAAATGCCCAAAGATATTTTTCTCATTTAAGTGTCAAATAAGAAACTCCATTCAATAGTTTTAGACTGCAAGGGTAACATCTATACAAATAAACAGCAGTATTTATAATATAAGAATTTCAAATACGAACCGTGAACCGTGCGTCTAGCATTCAATGCGTAATATTAAATTTTACAAAGCTTTATTGCTGAATCCCTACAAGAAATGGAAATATATTACGTTCTATTCCGATCTAGAAATATGACTTTTCCATTTTATTTTATAATGTTGAAAGCTGTATCGAATGACAGTTACGTAGGAGATGATGTGAACTTTATTTTATTGAGAATAGATAGTAATATGATAGTTGTTTATACAATTGAAATAGAACTGCAATATCAAATAAAGATATTGAATAAAATGATATTTGTTGTGACGTTAGTGATCTTTCTAGACTCAACGACTTTTCAAAGTCTTTAAAACAAGAATCCTTAAAAAACTAGAGGTTTTTACTGCAGAAATACACCGTCTAAAGATAGAAGTTTGTAAAGTTGAGACAAAATGTTCTCAAATTTAAAATCACACAAAGTCAATCATAGTAAACGCAGTTTTCTTCTCATCACCATCACGCTCTTAGTTCTCTAATGGGTTAAGTTGAAGAGCATTACGCTCAAATACTATAAGACTAGATGCTATAATATTATTATTTATATGTGAAACATCACATAGATAATACGTTGTTATGTAAAATTAAGAAAGTACTTGGTTGAATTAAGTAATTAGTAAAATTCTGTCTCATTAACCGGGAGTTAACGTGCTTTATATTCAGTACTTTGCTAGTCATTTTTCAGTTTACAAATCCGTACAGTCTCTACTCACACCTCGCAATACACGTGGCCCGTAATCCAAAAATCTCGAAGAAAAACATTGCACAAAACCCGTACGTTCACCGGAAAACCCGCACATGTTGACACGAACCCGAATTTCAGACCTTTTCCCGGCAGCTTCAACTTTCCAACGCTTAGAAAATCGAGGAAAAATCCCTATATTTTTTATTGACAAACGTAGACTTTGCTTTTAACCCGTTCACCGGCTGTGCCAATCTATTTCTCTTCGCGTCTCGTGTGAATTTCCACGCAACCAAATTACTAGCAAACGGGATGCACCGCAAGCTTTTGATTTGCTTTTTTCATTGCCTACTCTATCGGAAAACAGCTTATACAAACAAAAAATGTATGCTCTGAAATTGTACTCTAACGCTTTTAATATGTACGCAGTCATTTTGTACTTTTACATGAAAACCCGGCTTTACATGGATTTTTAACTTTTATTATTATTTATTATGCCGTCACGCCACGCCTACTTATTTGATGTTTTTAGGGAGGCAAAAATACATAGACATATTATTATTGTCGCTGGGCGTCTCCGTGCTTCGGAGGGCACGTAAAAAGTCGGTCCCGGCTGTTATCTACTAAGGTAACAGTCGTTAAGCCATGTCAAAGGCCTTCGGGCGGCTTGAACAACTTTGACAGTAGGTTGACCACTAACCATACGATAAGAAGGAGAAGATTGTCGCTGTTTTTCCAAGGTATAAAGGATGTAAGCGTATTACCAATCGTTACTTTACTCCGTGACTTGCATCGAAAATATTGCGACGGATATTAAAATAACTAAAGCAAGCAATCAAGTGAAATACAAGTAATTTCTATACCTTTCTCTAGTATCTAACACAATTATACAGCTATGTTTATTAAACTTCATAATTTATATAATTAAAATACAATATCATCCTCTACAATAAAATTTCCTATAATAATTTAACACGCATATATCGCGAAGCAATTAATACCGGCCCACTTAATTCCAATTACCAATAGCTTTCGAATTAAAACTGAAGGCGCATATGACATTCAATTATGAGGAGCCGAAAATATATTAATTAACGGAAAATAAAGCGCTAGTTGACAATAATTATTAAAATGATGCAACAGGCACGTTTTACCTTACTCATGAATAATCTGAGTTTTAATTGTAGCTCAATTAAGTACATATTTTTGATAAAATATCATGTTAAGCCTGTATGTAGCGCGATTTTCTGCCGCTGGACCACCGAAAATCTAATCAGCGCTTCTAGTGGGTGCGTTAGTTGCTAGTTAGTGCTACAGGAATACTTTGTTACGCGGACAATTAACCAATTCTTGCAAGAGACCTGCCGCCGCTAATGAGTATGACACAAATTCATTGACTTAGTATAAGTGATAAGTATATCTCATCTTCATTGATGAAGTAGGTTCAATTTTGAGGTAGGTTCAAGTAAATATTTTCGGAAATATTCGTAGCACTTGTTTTATTAGGTATCTGTTTCAAACTTAAGTAAATCTGACCCTAAAGTTATATGCATCTCTTTTCTATACAGACATTCTATTTAATTCACAACGTCTGACATGATATACGTGAAGAACTAGGTTTTTTAAACCATTACTCAGAATTTGGAGCTACGTTTTGCACGCGATGTAGTCAAGTCAAAAGCTTAGCCGGTTCGTGTATCATCCAATACGCGGGACGTTATAAAATGCACCCCTTTATTCATTATTCAGAAAACCGGTCAGCCTCATAACGGTTTTGCGTTTTAATCTTTGGTATATATTGCAGACTTATTTGTATTATAAGATACACGTGTGAAAGGCCAGTTGCGCAGGAGCATTCAGTAGTGACGTAACATAATTTCGTGGTTAAAGTTCTTCTGCGTGATTTGTTTTACTAGTGAGTGCGATTAAAACTATTATATATGTTTTTTAAATGATTTAATACTTAATTAATACTTAGTTAAGAATTTTGACTTTGTTACTGAAATAATAATTGAAAACTTTTAGTGATAAAGTGTGTGTAGAATAATTTAAGTGACGGACAATTATTTCGTATCCATAAGAATGAACTCAAAGTCTCACCTCTTCGCTCATTACGGGAGACTTGCCCAGCAGTGGGACAGTAATGGATTATATTTATGTATAAGAATGAAAGCAGAGACTTCACAAATACAGAAGACAACCAAGCACTTCAATTCAAAATAAGGAGGATACGAACCGAATTACCTATTCAATTAACCAAAACCAATTTTAAGTAAGTTTTTGTATTATCTCTAAATTCGTTGTTTCTTTATTGTTGCTTAGAGAGTAAAGAAATCAAATAATTAGATAGTCATTTGTAACTCATCATTAAGTTTAAGGAAGTCCCCTAAACCGGCCGCGTCAGGATAATATTTGTCTATACCGATTATATTCCAAGTAGTGAGTATATACGATACTTCCGTATTTATAAAGAGCTCAAAGTCGCATATACAATTCTAGAAAACCCGCGTATAAAATAAGCCAATTTTATCTCTATGAGATATTATACCTTCTATAAGCATCTTCAATTATATCATGACAACCATTCAAATCACTGAGCAGCTAAGCTGAATTTAAGGATATAAGTACTAAGAAATACCCTCATTAATGATTTCGTGGTTAAGCCTTAGATTAAGAACATAGAAAATTAAGTGTATGCAAATCCTTAACTTTAAAAACTTCGCATAACACGTTACCAAAGTACACTCGAACTAATTTTCTCAATTTCCCCCGTTTTAAGTGTTAAACAGAAAAATAACCCGATTCGTCTTTTTATTTTAACTTGTTGAGTGCGAAGGCAAAGTTTCTAATGATTTCTAGTTGACCGGTACCTGAAGCCTTGAACTTTGGAAATTAAGCCCTCCACTGCATTTAGAAGTCTACGTGCATTTATAATCACTTTATTTTTAAACTTGAAGGCTAAGTAGTGGAACTTTCTTACACTAGGTATTATGGAATAGTAAGTAGGCTTTTGGCATTTAGAATTTGTTGAAAAATATTCTTACGGATTGCGCTAGAGGCGCTGATTTAGAATCCGAAATATTTGGTAGTTAATCAATTGTCGATAATTGCTATTGGTAGAAATTCATATTTTTAAATTATTCTTATTAAGTCTCCGCGAAAGATCATTAAAGCATTTAAATGATTTTGACTAAAATAGCTTTGCATAAAGGATGAAAACCCTGAAGAATTATTAATAATGTCAGCGCTAAACTGTGTACATAATTTTTGATAACTTTCTAATGCTGCCGCTAAATCGTCAAAGTAATTTAAAATATTTTGTTTTTCATATCTGGAACTCTAATACCTAATTTCAAACAAATAATTAATGTTCACAAAAGTAAGAACAGTTAAAAATCGTAATTCATTGTTGGTTTTTTTTGCGTTACAAACACAATTTGAAAACAGTTAATCAACACATCTATTCTCATCAATAGCCTAAATAAATGAATAAACGAAAGGTACAGCACAGATGTGCTTCAATCTTGATCCTCCGACCTACATGTCGTGTATTGCAATAATGTAATGATTCTATCACGTCGCAATTTAAAAGAGTGTCCTCATCCTGTGCAGCGCTGCTCCCGCTTGCATGCACATTACGATCAAATGTTATTATTTGAACGTTTTTAATGCTCAATTTTGGCTTTCTAAGTGATCGTTTTTGGAAATTATGTTGGTGTATATATTCAAGAGGCAAGTAAATCTTTTTTTGTTGAAATATTGTTATTAATAAAATACTTGTGGTCTTTGTTATTTTACTGCTAAGATGTAATGAATACAAGCTCAGTTAAGCTCTTCTGACAATCTTTTAAAATCCCAAAATTGACAAAAAGTTTTCATGAATATAATAAAATTACAAGTTGTTATAGATCAGTTGTCGCTTTAAGTGTAATTCTTCAAATTTTGTATATTACTTTTTTTAATTCTTTCAAGACTTCCTAATAAGTAACTTTATACTTAATCCCCATTTTAAGCTGACTGTCTTAACGATGGAATGATTTTTGTATTCAAAGTATAAACAATGTAGTAGCCGTAACATTTTCAACATTTTTTGCTCGTATGAATTGTAAATATAAATTATATTACACAAGTTTCCACAAAAAGTTTCTAGTATGCGAGGTAAATCTGAATTACCGTAGATATAAGGTACCGTAGACCTTTTTAAATATCATAATATTGCGTTTAAGACCTGTTCAGAGTAGAATTATGAATACGAGCCGCAACAATTTAAAATCTATCTAAACTAGATGAACTAAATTACTACTTCTCAATCAATACTTTTTTAATGCAATACCTTACAAACTACCTACAATCAGAACCATTAATTCTAAAATAAACTAATATTTTAAATATAAGTTTCCGGCTCCACTATTAAAAGGCAAAGCATTGTTTAGTATACTTAGTAGTTCAAAAAATATCTCCGGAATTAGTTAGCAGAGTTACTAAAATATTTCTTTCTATTAGAAACATTACGAGAATGTTAGAAACCGGAAGAAATTTCTAGAATGAGCGGAGAACAAAAATGTTCTACAATTGCAGGAGTATACTTTTGTGATATTTTTATCCTGTTAGTGACATTATTCGTGTAATTTTCTTTCATAAAATGTACTGCGACGTGCAAAAGTACCTCGTATTTTAACTGTAGACTACAAGAAAACAATCATAGCGCAAGTTTTATTCATTTCACATTGCGCCGGATAAAAATAGATAGCAATTGCTTTTTTCCTTTTACGTCATATTTTTTCTTAGTTGCTTGATAGTCATTTATTTTAGATAGCTTTCTGCCCGCGGCTTTGCCCGCGTAGAATTTCACCCACTTGGAAGTTATTATAAAATATTATTTGCTGATCTTTTATATAAAAGTATTTCCACTTTTTTCCTCCTTTCGGGGAGGAATTTCTAAATATCCTCTAAATGCTTCCCTACACTTCTTAAGGAATCTTCATGCTAGATTTCAACTTTCTACGCTCAGTAATTTCGGCTATGGGCTGTCTATTAGTCAGTCACTCAATAATGGAAGACTTTTATTTATTTATATTGAAAGTGTAAATGTATAGATAGTAGGTATATTTTTTTGGTTAGTGATTAGCTTCAAATAACAACAAGATTGATTTTATTTACCATGTTTTCAAAAGCACAGCAACGCTCAGCAGTAAGGCTCATCGGCCATATAAAAAATGACCGCGTCAAGAAAATTGTCTTAAAATAGAGTTTGCCGCGTGTCTTATTCTACAACCACGCTTAATATAGCGCAGTAACTTTAGTTTTTTGAATTTACAATATTATTCTGAAAGTATGTATGATATAATTACAATAGAGCTTAAACTTGTCCTATTCCGAACGGAGTTTTACCCTTCTCCGAAATAAAATAGCATTTTCATACTATCTATCTATCTATCGTATGGTTAGTGGTCAACCTACACTAGGTTGTCTAAGCCGCCCGAAAGGCCTTTGACATGGCTTAACGACTATTTTCTTTATTAACAACACTCGGGACCCTTTTTTTACGTATCCTCCGAAGCACGGAGACGCTCAGTACAAATACCACTAGGCGGTCACCCATCTATAGAATGACCGCGCCAACTGTTGCTTAACCCACAGATCGTACTATGAGCTCTTTCGACATTTATTTCTACAAGACATCTCTGCCAGCTCCTTCAGGCAACAAGCAAGATGTAACTTCTATCTCTGAAAAGAGATGAGGCTATATTGTAAACCGGAAACGCCACGAGTATGTTCACCGGATGTGACGATGAGCTGTTCGGGCGGAAATTACACCCGCTACATTGTAACAATGACATTTTACATTATTTCATATTTAAAAATAAAAGTAAACTTTTTATCGATTGAATTTGTAATTTTTTTATTTCTTTTTTTTCAAAAAGCCTATGTCTCGTTGTCCTCACTGGAGGGTAAACGATCAAATGGCTTAAGCAACCTTAGCGCGGACGTAACATAGATGGGATAGCTAATATTGCTACTATGATTACTTTATAAGAAACTTTTAACATTTTCCAAACTATAGTAGAGTTGAAATATTGTAAAGCTAGATCAAGCTGTTTAAGTAACAAGATAAGTATTTATGTATTAAGCAGTAATAATTGTCTTTTTAGTATTTTTCCAACTTTTCATTTATTTTAAGTGATTAAAATATAAATACGAAAAAAAACTCTCTCGTCTCTTCTTCTTGCTAAAACTTCTAAACCGATTTGGACGAAATAAACTACTAAAATAGTTTCAGACCCGAAATTTTAAAATTATTTTTTACCCCAATAATTTTCTCGAGAATTTATGCGTATAATAGGCCGTGTAACTCGCGGACGGTGTCGCGGGCAAGAGCTAGTATTATAAGGTTGTAGTTCGATTGCTAGATAACCCATTAGAGAAATAGTAGTGTGATGGTATCAGAAATATACCTGAAAAAGTACATCGCATAAAATTATACAAAATATTGCAAATTAGGGTAGGAAAAGGTAGGAAATAAATAAAAATAATGTAAAGAAATATGTATTTAAAATAATAGAAGCGATTATTCAAATCTAAAGGCTAAGCTGTTTTATTATATTTACGAAATATTATTAAAGTAAGTATCTTTACTTTAATTTAACTATTGGATAACTGTTAATTATTTGTTTCTTTTACCAAATATATTATTGTTGTCATATTCGTAAAAATGTAAAATGTTTTTTAAGAACTAAAACTAATTATATGTCGATAGAAATGCCAATCTTATGATTTTTACTTTAAATTGTAATACAAGTTTATAATTTTGGCTTCAAAATGTTTATTTAATTTCTAATATTATTATATACATTTCATGGAAAATATATAACACAAAGGTCGAACTTTTAATTCGATTCCATGAATCGTATGAATTAAAGACGTATTCTCGAAGGTTAGCGTAGTTTATGTATAGAGAACCATCCGCTTTGTATTAATGAGGAACTTCATTATTAATATTTAGTTTTGTACTAGCCACTTGCTTCTAAATAAATTAACTTGTTGTCTGTGCCTTGATTCTACTCTTTTCATTTTAAATAGAACAATAATATTTTTTCACGAATTCACTAATATTTTGAATAATGCGGTAGGTTATATGACAAATTACAACACTATTTTAAAACTTTACTGGTTATAAGTTTGAGTTAAAATTAATTCTTTATATTTTCGTTCATTCTTCCAAGGTTTCTACGTTAAATACCGATATCGTTGCTCCGGAATGTTTCACACATTTTACTTGCTACTACAATTGCCCCAACCGCTACGAAACGCTACGACCTACGAAATTAACACTGCCTACGACAAACGTCTACACATTTTTTCACATCATTTCACATTCAGTTTTATTCACCAAAAAGATTTCAAAATTATTATTTGTTGGCGATACTTAGGAATGTTTACCACAGCCTGTTTATACGAGATTAAGCATTTATTGATTTAACCGTCACGCGTTCTATTAATCAAAAATGCCTCATTGCGGCTCACTGTCACTAAATTAACTAAATTTTATATTAACTATTTAGAAAGTCACGGTTGCACTGAATATGTTAAATAAAAAATAATAAACATAAAGCTTATATAATTTGTGGACACGAGGATCAAATAAAGTTTGTAGGTTTGGAAATGTAAGTTTTGGTATGTGTGGAAGTGGGTTATTGTTGATGGGAAAAGTGTGGGGACTGGGGGGTGACTCACCTTGCGCGGTGGCGGCTGCATGGTGTCGCGTGGCGCGAGTGCGGCCGGGCGCAGGACTCGGACGTGTGTGTCGCGGACGGCAGATCGATGCCGACTCAAGCGCGATACTCCGCCCACAGCCGCTGTCGCGAGCGGTGTACCATCAGCGCGACTCCGCGCATGCCCTCCCAAGCCTCGCCATTACCACCCATAGACGAACCCGCACTTTTTTAATCGTAGCCCAATGTTACCCTGTCATTTAAATATTGTGACGTTTCGTCGTAGCATATTTATTCGTTTGAAGTTGAACAGATCTCAAATGAGGTATAGCTCGCGGAAAAAATATCAAAACAGTGGCAAACCATTACATCAAATAAATATCAGAACAAGAGTGTTGACAGGTTTCGTTCAGTAACACAAGGACGTGTCGGGACATTTTAATTTATTCAATTTAAATATTAAAATAATCGTATGCTGTGGTTTACCGACTTCTTATAGAATATTATTTATATAAACTGCCTGACAGAATATGTAGTTAGCACATACTTTGAACATTGTTGAACGAAGCGTACGGGATAGGTCTCGGCGGAATATCGATCGGCGTGGGTAAGGCAGACATAGCGGCTCGCAAACTCTGGGCTACATCTCTGCGCCGCCTCCAAGCAATCTCGCAATATCAGCATTTATTTTCAGGTAAATGGCTATATTATATACTTCGGACTATTTAAATTGTAACCCTGTGTGACTAGATACCTGCTGGCGTTAAAACGAGCGAGCTATTGTTCCGAATACTGCGACCGTTATTTGCGTAAAATTTTATGTAGCTCTTTCATTGTGCAAGCTAATGAAAACTTTATTGCAGATTATCTACTATACGTAAAGACAATGTCACCAATAAATGTATAATGTTTGTTTGCAGAGTTCCCGCACGACGTTCATTCCCGCAGACGCAAAGAGGCGAGCTGACACCACTACTAGTATAAAAGTAAGTTCACAATATTTTACTCACTTAATTAGTAAAGGATGATTTCATATTAAGGGTGGTGGAAACAATCAGTTAACTGTTCTTGTGATCAAGTGAAACAGTTTAGCTCAGCTCTTTATTTCTATATTCCAGATGTCGGAGGCAGAAGATCTATAGACAAAAGACCATCCGCTGCAGCCGCCATTCAACGATGCTGAAGCGCCGCTATTCTATCAAACGCTGAAATATGTAGTTGGAAGCCGTCGCGATAAAGGTGCGATCAATAGTAATAAGTTAATTTCCATTCAAACTAATTTTGTGGCAAAGGGTACCTAGTTTCCAATGCTAAGAAAAATATGATATTTATTTTAATTATAAGCTAAGATAACCTAATAATAACCCATAAAAATGTTATCTCATTTTGAATTTTTAAAACAAAGAAATGTAATGACAAAACACAAGTTAGCTTCATAGCCAAATAAAAAATCATAAGCCCATACTGTCCCACTCTTGGGCGAGCGTCTCCTCGCGGAATGAGCCATCCAAGCCTATTAATATTATCTAATTGATCAAATTAATTGCTATTCTTGGTCCCGTATAGTAAAGGGGGTATGATAAGACATTTCTACTACTATATAACTTAATCCGAGAACTAAAAATGCAGAACCCCCATCCGCGCGTTGAAGAGGTCACAACGGTCGTCGAAGACCGAAACATGGTACATCATTCGTACATTCAATATGGTCAACCACAATACCAACCGCAGTGGTATCCTGCTTTATCCATACCGGGACCCCAAAACGCTCAAATGCTCAATTCTCAAGCGCAGCAGGCAGCGTATGACCCCACTCGGTTGCAGCCGGCAATACCACCCTATCCATACCCACCAGGGTGTGGGCCGTCATTACGCCCGCCGGAAGCTGTGGGACCGGCTGACGCACCGCCGCACCGAGTAGCTGAACCGAGAACTGTGCCAAGCACTACACTGCTGCCCGGGCAGTTGCCCTGTTTGCCACCACCAGTCACTAACCTTGCCGAAGCGCAACACTACCGAGCTGCTGTCCATAACACAACTATAACGTCAGGGCAGATGCCCTGTTTGCCACCACCAGTCACTAACCTTGCCGAAGCGCAACACTACCGAGCTGCTGTCCATAACACAACTATAACGTCAGGGCAGATGCCCTGTTTGCCAGCACCAGTCAGTAACCTTGCCGAGGCACAACACTACCGAGCTGCTGTGCAGAATACTTCACTGGCCTCCGGGCAGTTGCCCTGTTTGCCAGCACCAGTCACTAACCTTGCCGAGGCACAACACTACCGAGCTGCTGTGCAGAATACTTCACTGGCCTCCGGCCAGTTGCCCTGTTTGCCAGCACCAGTCACTAACCTTGCCGAGGCACAACACTACCGAGCTGCTGTGCAGAATACTTCACTGGCCTCCGGCCAGTTGCCCTGTTTGCCAGCACCAGTCACTAACCTTGCCGAGGCACAACACTACCGAGCTGCTGTGCAGAATACTTCACTGGCCTCCGGCCAGTTGCCCTGTTTGCCAGCACCAGTCACTAACCTTGCCGAGGCACAACACTACCGAGCTGCTGTGCAGAATACTTCACTGGCCTCCGGCCAGTTGCCCTGTTTGCCAGCACCAGTCACTAACCTTGCCGAGGCACAACACTACCGAGCTGCTGTGCAGAATACTTCACTGGCCTCCGGCCAGTTGCCCTGTTTGCCAGCACCAGTCACTAACCTTGCCGAGGCACAACACTACCCAGCTGATGTGCAGAGAACTGTGCAGGGTACTACGCTGCTGCCCGGACAGTTGTCCACTTTACCACCACCAGGCAGTAACCTTGCCGAGGCGCAACACTACCGAGCTGATGTGCAAAGCTCAGTATACCCAACTCCGCACTTAATGTTGCCGACCAATAATATTCCGCAAATACCAGCCCTTGAGGGGACTAGACCTGCAGGACCGATATATAATCATCCTGCGACTATGCAGCCCTACCGAACTGATGTGCAAGGCTCAGTGTACCCACCCCTTCACCAAGTTTTGCCGACCACGAATTATACGCAAATACCACTAAATATTCCAAGTTATGTGGGAGCAACAGCCGCGGGTCAGGCAGCTGTTGGTCCAGGCGTCTCGCAACACTACCAAACTGGTGGGCAGAGCTCAGTGTATCCAATGCTCCACCAAGTATTGCCGACTACCAATTATACGCAATACAGCAACCCAGCTCTGGGTCAGATAGCGGCAGGTCCCTCAGCTGTAGGTCCCTCAGCTGTAGGTCCCACAGCTGGTGTTGTATACCGAGCTGATGAACAAAGCCGTGTGCATAATTCGCTGCGCCTGCCAGTTCCATTACCAACGAGCGGTTCACAACCACGCTGGCGGGCTCCCAATCAAGCGCGACAAGGAGCACAAGATGCGTTTCATCGATCACCAAACGCATCTAACCGTGAACAAAATAACAGTTCACAAGAATCCAACGGAATTGAAAACGCTAACACGGACAACAGCCTGTTAACAAAGTTTATTAAAAAGAAGGGAACTTTAGTTGCCGAAGGCAATCTATTAGACTTGAATCTAAGATCGTTGCGTGAAGCACGCGCGGAGGTTAGTGAAGCACAAAAGGAAGGACGCTCGGTACCTTTAAGGTTTACTGAAGAAATAAAAAACTTGGAAATAAAAACCCGAGATAAATTAAAATCCGTAAAAAATGATATCATGACCCTTAATAATCTGATTTTAAAATATGAAAAAGTTTCTTCGTCTAGTTCTGGTACATCCCAAGACAAGTTCGATCCTAACGGCCACTGGTGCCAGGATTGTAACGTGTTCCCGTTGACAGTCTCTGATATGTTAGAACATTTACGCTCACCTGGACATTTCGAAAAAACAGTGAGCCAAGGCTCAGCGTGGCATAGCAAAATACCGGTAGACGAGGATCCACCCCTGTTCGCGCCATCCGTAGACTTGCCGTTACGAGGAATGCAATTCCTGGAATCTGCGACAGTATATTACTGCAAATTGTGTGACAAGATCATCAGAGACGAAGATACTACAATAGAACATTTAAAATCGGTGAATCACGCCCGCAGCTATTTAGGACTCACTAGAAGTACTCCATCATGGGAAAATACGTGGCGATTAGATCGAGAACGAGCTTTTAATGAAACACAAAGCAATGTGACCAATAACGAGAACAAAAAAGAAAACCACCCGGTACAAGATCCTAACACAGCAGAATCAAAAGGTAAAAAGCTAGATAAGAAGAGTCTAGGTTATGACGCCGCAAGGGCCGCCGAGTTTATCGAGGCCGCAGAACGTGAGCAGGCCCTTGAAGCCGCCGCTGCCATCGAAGCCGCTGCGGGCCCCGCTGCCAACCGGGACTCACCGGTGCCTGGACCGAGCTGGCGATACGATGAACCGCCACGCCAACCACAGAATCGCTCCGATAACAATGCAGAATTATCACCGTCGGAGGAACAAAACCCAGTTACCTCCCTGCGACGAGAACTGACGGCATATTTGCACACTATGCAATGATTTGTAAGATGACGCACAAACTATAAGTACCGAAGTTAATGCTGAACAAACTTCAACACGTATTTCTTTTTATTAACTTTTCGCACTATTTAATTATAATATTGAACTTTGAAGAATGACAGAAAAGAAGTATGGTAGATAGTAATGTTTTAAAGGATTTTTAGATGTCGTCGTGACGGACGCTACCATGTCAATGAATGTTAATTGAATATTATTATAGCAGAGCGAGTTGTCGCTGCAACTACTATTTGTTACCGGTAGGAAAGAAGTAAAATTAAGTAATTAAGAATTCTACGATGCCCAATTATTTTGTTTTAATTGTAAATGTTTTTTATAGTTTCGTGTAAAGATCAATAAAAATTACAATATTATTAATAAAATAATGAATTTAGATAATATGCTCGTTTTGCGCCCTCTTTTATATATACGGGACCAATGACCGGTGAAATTTGGGTATTTACTACATGTTCCAAAAAGTATTTGACAATTTTATTTAATCGGTGCGTCGTGTTTGGAAAATGGGTAGGCTTTGATTAGGGGTTGCTCGGTCATGATGGTTTATTGGTTTTATTAGCACTTGCGACTTCCAAAGTGTACGCTGTACTTACAATCATTGATTATAATTATACATAATATGTATGTACTCTGTTGCTTTAAGCGAGTTTTTTATGCTTTGTGAGCTATATGCTAAGAACACACACAATGTAAATGTTTAATGATAAGTTGTCAGAAAAAAAGGCAGAATAATTTATTGCTTTTTTCTTTTTGTTCAACTACATACAGTGGAGGTTATATTATACCTACTGTGTGTTGACTATGAGACCCTTGCCCAGCAGTGGGACAGCCACGGGTTATTAAAATGTCTCCCAATAAAAAAAGAATATGACAATTACTTACCTAAAATACTTTGCGTAGATGATATAATTGTTTAATGTAGTTGTCTATTATTTTATGGTGGATCCACACCTGCCCGTACTGCAGCTCAAAGGGTTTCAGTGCGACGGCGAACCATAATTGTGATGATTAAATTTTGAAATGTTTACCTTGTGCAACGTCTGCCTCTAAACTGGTACTATGTTTTTTCATCGCGATTTTAAAACTAACTGCTCGCGAAAATGCCTAATGTGTGATGCTGTTTGCATAGGTGTGGATCCAGCTTTGAGTTAGTACAAGCCCTGTTTTACGTGAACTCAGAACAGAAGAACGTCGTGCTCGAGTGTCGTTAGCGTGACAACTACTTGTAATTATTATTATACTATCTTGGGGTATCCCGTTCATTTTCCTCGCGTACATTGCGTACGCTGGGTTCGCAGATTTTCGCATAGCATCGATATTGCATAGCTTTCGCCAGCTCGTAGGAATTTAAACGCTTAACATAATACGCTTCTTGATGGAATATTAAATGTCTCATTGCCTAAAATTATATTTCAATGTTTAGTTTGCAATATTAGATGATAAGAAATTATAATTAAGTGGCTTATACAGCCTAGTATTTTAAGATGTGAATGTTCTTAATAGTTGTGGATAATGCCGAGAAAGATATTTTCGCTGTAATAAGACTTGAGTGTTGTACGCTACCACTGTCTTTAGTATACTGCCGAAGTTGTCGTAAGCGGTAAACGGGTATGTTTGGTGGAAGCAACTAACAAACAGTATGAATACCCTCGGCTTTCGATAACTTTTATATCCGAACAGGCTTCAAGGAAACTCTATTTAAGTCTTCAAGCCCATGCAACTATCTTTTTATATTTCTAATACTCTAACACAATATGCTGCCTTTGTCATATTTAGTTACTTCTGCAAAATCAAATAAAATTAAGTCCGGCGATGTCTTCGAATTATTAATGAAATATAAAAGTGAATAAGGAACGATATACGTTGCGTAGGCGGTACGAGGTGGCTGTGTTGATAAGATTGACTGGTTTTTAAATATTAAATGTATGACTTAGTACCTTCTATACGCTTCGAATGTCCATTAAATATTATTTCGATAGATTATAGTCAGATCATTTTCGAATGTGATAATGCCACGGGTAAAGACTGAAACGATTTGTGAGACAATAAGTACGAGTGAGACTGGTTTGCCGTGGCAACGTTATTGTCTTGAGTTCTTTTAATAAAATGAAATTAAAAACAGGGAAATTTATATTTTAGACTAAACGGCCAGTCGTTTAGAAAGACTTTAAGTCAATTTTGTTATTATATTTATTACTATGACTGTAATCGTGCAGGGTTCTAATACGAGAGGGTTTGTTTTCAATGTACCCTATCCTACTTTTAATGCCTAAGTGTTATTAATGTGTGCCTAAGAAAACATATCAAGGCAATTAATTTGTGTAAAACTAAATCGAAACGACCAATTAGATGGTGGTCCAGATACTAATTGAATTGAAACAATTTTGATCAAAATTTATAAATTTTCGTTTACCCTTTCTTCTGTATATAGAGATCCCCTATTTTCTAAGCATTGTCTATACGCTTTCTGTCCAACGTGCGCCGGTAGCAGTAGCTTAGTAACTCGAGCCGCGCGCACAACTATGTATAACTGCTAAGTACATATGATAAGCTCATAGGGCTACGTGCTACGTCTATGAACTGTTTAGCGTCGACATTTTGTGATTTTAGATTCGTAAGCACGTGGTCTTTATACATATTGTAAGTGTCTGATGGACGTTTCTTGAGGTTGTAAGGCTGGCCTTCTCGTACCTGACGTAGGTCTCCTGCCAGCCTTCCAGCCCCGACTCTCGTCCACTGCGACGTGGAATTAAGTACCGCGAAGCACAAAAATACAGGGACACAGTATATTATTTTTATATTATGATAAGTATGTTTTAAACAAATTTTTTATGGAAAAATGCAGTTCAAAATCGCGGCGTGTCAATTAAAAATATTTGATATTTATTTAAAAAGCATATTTTATTTTAAAAAATCTAAAATACATATTAATTTAAGAAGCATATGTTTATTTAAAAATACTATTATAAATTAAGTAGCGTTTATGAAAAATGCCAATTCCTTTTGTACATGATAGTGTCGATTACGTTATACATGGATGTATGTCATATACCTCTGCCTCAACCATGTAACAGATTTGATAATGTGTATGTATTATGTATGGTATAGTTTCATAATAATTTTGGTACATCTATGTTGTTTTATAAAACTTTTGTAATACTGTGCTGAATGATGAATTTGATGAAACCAGATTTTATATGAGCTTGTTAATGGGAAACGTGTCGCGAGACATTTTAAAACGCGTCACTTGTTGCGATATGTCCCAAGAATCATGACGCTCCCGGCAAGTACCGATGGCATATAAGCGTGTGAATCTGGACATTGAGAGTCATGGGAGATACAGTATTCATAAGAACTTGAGGGTGAAGTGATAGCCGAGTGGTACAAGTTGGTACCTCCCACGCAAGTGGTTGCAGGTACAAACCCGAGGCAACACACCAATGACTTTTCGAAGTTATGTGTGTATTAGAAATAATTATCACTTGCAACGGTGAAGGAAAACATCGTGATGCAACCTTGCACGCCTGAGAGTTCTTTAAAACAGTTCTTGAGTATACAAAGTCCCCAACCTGCTATTGGCCGGCGTGGTGGACTAACCTAACCCCTCCCTCATTACGGGATTAATGGGTTAAACCTCTCATCAAAAAATGAGAGGCGTGGCAGCGCGCTCACTGAAATTGCATATGCATAGGCTACAATGCCAGAGTGTAAGGTCACTTTATGCCTAACAGGCGGCTGCAGACACGCTCTCATACAAAGATTACTTTCCTCACCATACCTCAATTTATCGCACAGTGACTAACACGACACATTTCCCCAATAACGAGCGTATTATTTACTCGGTGTTAGCATATATCGTATTTGATAAGCCTCTTTGTATACCTAAGTAGATGTGCCAATGAAATGTTAGATTTAATCTCAACGTTCGTACAAGAACGATTAACATGTAATACTTAACTAAAAATAAATGTCTGTTTAATAATAACTCTTGTAATACGTACTTAATCAAACTTTTTAACTCATAATGTAATCAATTTAATAATAATAAATGTGTGTAAGAACATGTTTGGGTTTTAGTCATCTCCTTTTATTTCTTTATTTGTTATCATACCTTCTTTCAGGAAACTAAAGGAAAACAAATACAAGTAACTTATGCAGTAGAATATTTTAATTTTTCATAAAATAAGTACATTCTGATCTTTACTATTCAAACATAATTAAGTAAGAAAAGTTATATTTTAACAACACTGAAGGTTAAAATCTTTGACACATTATGTACTTATGTAAAATGTTGCCTAGCTTCAATAGGAATGAAACCTTGCTAAACTAGTCCCAAAAATTAAGGGATATAAAAAAACATCCAAATTTTTGGGTGATTTTCAACAAGCTGTAACTCTGAGTAAAATGGTTGTACAGAAAAAATAAAAACAGCAAATTGTAGCTCCAAGTGTCTAGTTTTCAGATATGACCATGATTTTTTTTTGTCATGGCCAGGTCTGGAGAAATCCTACGAAAACTACCGAAAAAAAAAATTCCAAATTTTTTCCCGTCTAAAAAAAGGTCCACGGGCTTCAAAAAATTTTTTTTATTGTTTCGTTCAAAAGCCCTTTTAGAAAATTTAATCTTCTTTAATTTGCCGTATTCAAAAAGCCTGTACGACAATTTGCCGCGGAGTTATCGTCAATCAAAGCAAAAAAGTTCTTTTTGACTTTGATATTCAATAACTCCGGAAATAATGATCGTACAGGAAATCAAAGGAGGGTTTTGAAAACTGCACAATATTCTCTATAAGAAAATGTAAACATCTTTGAGAAAAAAAAAATTGAATTGAAAACTCGGACTGAAAAAAGGACAAAAATTCGCAAAATTAAGGATATTTGGATAACTTGGTATAATTTTGGATAAAATGGATGAACGAAGGATATCGTCGGTAATTTTTCAACCTCAAAGTGTGCCCTAGAATCCCTCAAAAATTCAAAGCGCTGCGATGTTTTTTTCATTGTGCCCCGAAGCTTCAATCCCTGCAAACTTCAAAATATACCTAATTGACGGCTGATCATGAGGTTTCAGCAGTCAGAAGCTTAAAAGTCTGACGACCAGTCTTACTGAGGGGTATCGTGTTATAACCCAGCTGACTGGGTTGAGGAGGTCAGATAGGCATTCGCTCCATGTAAAATACTAGTATTCAGCTGCATCATGTGACACTGGAAGCCGACTCTAACATAGTTGGAAGAAAGGATAGGCTGATGATGATGAATTCAATCTGAATTTAAACTAACAAACCCTTATTCCCGATTTCTGAGGCACAATTAGCGGTAGTTTATGTACTCCAACTGTTTTTTTCTATAAGTTTAAATACTATTGAATAGATAAACTATCGCTAAATGTACCTCAGAAACCGGGGGTTAGTTCACTCCTTGGGTAATTAACATTTATGATTCAATAAGGGAAAATACTGCAATTGCGTTCCTCCTCGTCGATTAAAAAGATATTAATTATGTAAGGTTTTGACAGCCGTCGCCGATGATTGTCGGGTATTACCCAATAGAAATTGTACGCGTATTTGTATGTTACCAGTTAACTCGCGTGGCTCCGCTCGCGTACAAAATTTGAACCCCTAATTCAGTAATGCTATTTTCTACAGTACTATTGAGGTTCCAGAATTGAAGGGTTGAACATTGTCCTTTAAAATTAGTTTCTACGGCACCCGCTAGAGGTGCTGATCAGGTTTTTATACGACTTTCGTCGATAGTCGTAGAAAATCAGACAGTAGACTAAAAGCATATTATTTTGAAAAGAATAGGTTATGTGTGATCAGATACTTGTGAGTAACTGTCAACTTAATATCCTGAAAATCAGTTCAGTGGCAACAGACGTAACTAACAGACAGACTTTCCCATCATATTAGTAAAAATTTTAAGGTTTTTATTAGTAGTGTTCAAGAAACGTGTAATATCGAAGAGTTTAAACGTTGCCTCCCCTATGAAGGATGGGTGAGACAATTACTGGTACTAAAGGCGAATGCAGTTTGTTTTAAAGTAAGAAAGGTGATACAATAACGGGCAAGTCTTTCGAGTTAGTTTGATAGTATTTTTTCTCTATGTGGAAGTGAAAAAATATACTAAAAGTATCCATAATTATATTATATATTTTTTTGTAATTGTTTGTAATGCATGTTTTTGTTATTTCTCTTATCGATAAAATTTCTTTAACATGTCTTCTTGGGGATAGGCAAAGTCTGCAATTCTCAACAGCCAGCCTGGTGGACTCAAAGACTAAACACTCCCTCGATCGGGAGGAAACATTGCCTAGCAGAAGATGAATTTTGCATAATCTTTAAAACACTACATCATTTGATTATTATCTTAAAACTAGCTGACCCGCGCAACTTCGCTTGCGTCACATAAGAGAGAATGGGTCAAATTTTTCCCCGTTTTTGTAACATTTTTTACTGATACTCTGCTCCTATTGGTCGTAGCGTGATGATATATAGCCTTAAGCCTTCCTCGATAAATGGGCTATCTAATACTGAAATAATTTTTCAAATCAGACCAGTAGTTCCTGAGATTAGCGCGTTCAAACAAACAAACAAACTCTTCAGCTTTATAATATTAGTATAGATTTCAACAATGTGAGTATCTCGATAGCAACTGCAATACGTAGGTAATTACTATATCAGTCGGTCAACGACCTCGAACACCAAAACAATAAGTGAAATATTACTTCGCATTGAAATTCCCGTTTTCAATACATTATTTAAAGTACACGCTACTTGGACACTGACAAGTTCAGTAACATGTGTTTAACGGAGTGATGAGTGTTACCTAAGTCCTGTCTAAGTTATGGAAGCCTTAGTGTCTTAACACACTATGCCGAACGTACGCGACCGAAGTTCGGCATGATCACGCCTGCAATGTTATTTGTATAAAAACCCTGTCTCACTAGGACGCCATGGCGGCGTCCCCGGCTACGTATTTAAGCAGTTAGTATTGAAATGTCACCTTGCCACACCGTTGCCACGTGAGTTAGGTGACATACATTTCATGAGACAGCACATTACGCCGAAGTTACATTGTTATATAAGCAACGTAATTTCGGTCGGGCGTTCAGCTGTAGTGGACATATTATACGCAACCGAAGTTCGGTTCTATTGCCGACGAGCATCTAGCGGGGGAGGGGAGTACACTAAAGACATAACACACATTAAGTAACGCAACTGAATCGCTGCCGAGTAAGGCACTTATAGTGTGTCATATTAGCCGAACATATGTCAACGTAAAATCAGCCGCGCAACTTCGGCACAGTGTGTTTTGTCACTTAATTTCTAGTTCCTACCCCTAAGGAAGGCTTTGGCGACGGTGTACGTGGTGCCGCTATGAAAAACTAATGAATTTTGTAGACTAGGTATTCGACAAGGGTTATTAAGGAACCCTACGTCTGTAGGAAATTATTTTTGTTATTTGCCTGCGATGTTATGTTTGAGATATTTTACCATTCAATAAGAGTCGGGTGGCAAGTTCATTTTTTATAGATTTTTTTATACAGTCTCTCTTTTCTATCTACAGGAGACATATTATTGTCAAATATATATTTTCTATAATAATACTAGTTCCTGCACGAGATTACGCTGTAGAACGATTTCGCAGCATAAAAAAGTATCCTCTATAAATTATGCCAGATTGTAAATCACCAGTGCGAAAATTTTCATCAAAATTCTTTTAATACTTGTGGCGTGATTTAGTAACAAAAATCCTCACATCTTAACATCCAAATTTCATATCTATACTAATATATAATATTAGTATAGATATGAAATTTGTAAAGCTGAAGAGTTTGTTTGATTGTTTGTTTGTTTGAACGCGCTAATCTGAGGAACTACTGTTCTGATTTGAAAAATTCTTTCAGTGTTAGATAGTCCATTTATTGAGGAAGGATATAGGCTACGTATCATCATGCTACGACCAATAGGAGCAGAGCACCAATAAGAAAAAGTTACGAAAACGGGGAAAATGTTGACCCATTCTCTCTTATGTTACGCAAGCGAAGTTGCGCGGGTAAGCTTGTTTATAATATTAGTAAAATATAACTGTATAGTACTCACCATCAACTTGGATTTTCTCCTGAGAGTCCCGTATTTTCTTTCATAGTAACTCATTGTTAACACATTCAAAACCCACACTTAACAATTTTATCACGATTTTTCTAACACCCTTAACTTAACACTGAAGAATTTATTACACTGTTAGTTTGCCTCTTTATAAGCCTCAGTTAGACTTTTAGTATTATTCACAAGATACCCGACACTTTATTTGTTAGATAGTCTATCCGCAGACCGCGAAATCTTCACTTTAAACCCAATCACAAACACTTTTTTTTAGCAATATTTTCGATAATATTGTAAATTAACGTATGGAGAATTTATCAGAAAAGCAGTTTTTTTTTCAAAAGTTATTTTAAATAGAGCTACAGGCTTACTTTTCTCCAAATTTGACGTACGCGACCGTTTCAAAGTTGAAAGGGAAGCCTAAATTTAAAATTTTGAGGTTATAACACCGGTAAATACGTTTATACGTACAAAAGATGATTTACGATAGTAACTAAAACAATGTTTGTTATCAACAGCCACAACACGAATAAGCGATAAATAAATAAATTAATCAACGAGTTATTATCAGTATACAATATGATTTGTATTGACCATTATCGATAAGGGCAAGGTCCTTGTGTAATCATTTGTTTTTTTTTTTATTTGCAAGTGGAATTATATTTATTACCACGCGACTTTGAAGGAAACAGGGTAAAGAAATTTTGGTTATGTACGCAAAATTATGATTTTTCGTTGTACGTGAAAATATAATTTTGTATAACATTCTTTACTTTTTTGTACTTTGCTGATTTTATATCTGATTCTAATACCTATTTGTTATAGTACAAGTAACTGATAGTATTACAGTTAATGCAATATTTTAAAATTGCTTACTCTTTTATCAATTATTAAGTGTTCGTTATTGCTTAAAAGTATTATAGAAATTAAATAGATTTTCACTACATATATAATTGCGATTTTAGGAATTCACGCAATATGTGTATGATAAATTTACAAGTACATAGTTCTTTATCGAGATAAACAAATGTTTATGTGATCTAGAAACACTTACATAGTATTTTCAATTATTATTTTTTCTAGGAATGCTTATGTGTCGCGACTTTTAAAAATAACGGACACAAACCAGACCCGAAATTGTTATTTTTGGATCGCACAAATAATTTTTCCGTGTGGGAATCGAACCCACGACCTCCCAACGCACGTTTGCGGCGTGGCGTCCTAAACCACTTTTGTTTCGGGTCTGGTTGTTAGTTACTGTGCTCGCAAAAGCCCCCCAATACAATTTAATATATTTATTTAAATAAAAATTTTCAAATAAATCTACCTACAATTTTTCAGCAAATTCAAATATAAAATTTTCAGCAACTCATCGTTTGTCAATAAACGTTATCTATTATTAGAGCCACAGTGCATTGACCTGTTGTAAATAGAGTAGACTGTATCGGCCAGCACGCGGTCAGCTCCCACGGTCCATGGTCAGTCAGGTCAGTGTCAAGGTGCACTGGCTGAAGTTTATTTAGGTATATTGTTTGTTTTTGAACTTGTAACGTTTAAGAACTATATCTTCGAGAAAACAAAGCAAGAGCGTAAATGAAGAACTTACATTGTAATGCTAATTTTTTTTTTTCTAAGGTAGTCAGTGCGTTACTAGAATGTTTTTTTTTAATGTATTTATTTTATTAGCAGGCATGCAGTTGTATACGACTGGTTATTTCTAGCTGTTTTTTTTCGGTGCACTTAACTCGCTCCTTCAATGCAAAAGGGCCACAACTCAAAAAAAAATGAAAATCGTTTTATTGCAAAAATGACACCTGAACCGACTATATTTTATAGTAAAAAAAAAACCCCCATCATTTTTGCTTATATTATGGCTGCACTGACTTACTGCCCTTTTTGCATTAGCTCACTTTGACAGGTAATGTCAGTGCAAAACAGCCACTTTGCGAGTTGCGCCCGGAGATTCAACGCAAATGCTCGTCAGTTGCATGAAAAAGTGCCACAATCCAAAATATGTCTGTGTTGGGTGCAAAATTTCAAGTTAATGTGATTATATTTTACAATACAAAACTGCCATATTTTGGAAAACGTCCTTTTTGCATTCTAACTATAGTATTTGTTACCATATTTTGTAATACAAAAGTGCCATATTTCTGAAAACGACCGTTTTGCATTCAAACACTAGTATTTGTTATTATATTTTGTAATATAACAGTAGCATATTTTGAAATACGTCCCTTTTGCATTAAATTATTGTGGAATAAATAATCATTTTTACCGTGCTAGAATGGGAAGGCCAGAAATATGACCGTTTGGTATGCTAATAATTTTAGTTTTCGTTACAATTTTAAAAATAAAATAATACATTTTGATGCAGGCAAAGTAAAGAGGCACCCTTTCCTTTCAAATTCCTCTTTCAGGGGCAAGATCCGACCAGTCCTTTTCAAATGCGTCTAGGTCATCCCGCCATCTCCATTTAAGTCTCCCGCGTCTGCTATGACCATCTTCTGGCATCCAGTTGGTAGATATGCGGGTCCACCTTTCCGAATGCATATGGATAATGTGGCCGGCTCAGTTCCATTTCAGCCAGGCGGTCTTCTCCCTTACATCGGCTATGCGAGTTTGGGAGCGCAGTATAGAATTTCGGACGTGATCTGTTCTTTTGATGCATAATATACTATGCTCCATCGCTCTCTGGCTCTTTCTGGTTTTCCGTAAGGGACCATGTTTGGGCAGCGTAGGTAAGAACGGGTAGTAGGTATAAACATGTCGACGAGCTTTCGTTTCAGTGACAGTGGAAGGTTACCCTTCATTAGCTCTTTCCTGGACCAGGATCTCTTTCAGGCACTTGTGACACGTTTGTCCAACTCTTTGTCCCGTCGGTTGTTAAAAGAAGTTATCTGGCCCTAGCAAGTGTACTCGTCGACATAGTCTATGACGTGCCCGTCTACCTCGACCCTACGTTTTGTGTTGTTGGTCATAACCTGGGTTTTTGTACAGTTCTTACTCAGTCCAATCTGAAGGTTTGCCGTGCTCAGATCTTTGAGCATTGATTCGAGTTCCGATGCCAAAAAAGAGAAGAGGACTATGTCATCTACAAAACAATGGTTTATTAACTGTTTACCACTTACAACTATACTTTTGATTGCCATAACACCGCCAGGCTCCTGAAATTTCTCCGAGGGTGCTGGTAAATAATTTGGGAGATAGCGGGTCTCCCTGTTTCACGCTTGGAATGATATTGTTGTCTATTGCTTTGACGAGTTTGATGTATGAAGGTTCGATTCTACATAGTATCTTTAAGTAGGACTTGGATGGAGTGATGATTCTATGGCGGAATGAGTAATGCTGTCAAAAGCTTTGGAATAATCCACGAATGCTAAATATAAAGGCTTATAAAACTCAAAAACCTTTTCTATTATCTTATTTCTTTAATGCTCCTGCTGCACTCAGTCTACTCGTCACGTTACCCATTGATGATGATGATGATTGATGTTTAATTTTACTAAATAATGAAAGTTACGCACAACGTTGATCTCAATAATTTTACTTACTTAATAAAAAGTTAAGATTTTTTCATTTAGATTGTTTAATACGATGTTTTCCTGGTCTATTCAGTTATGGTTTTACTTAGTAATTATTATTAAACTTTTTGATACGGTTTATTTACCAAAAAAGTACAATTAACCATTTTTATTTGTAAAACTGTGTTTAATTTTTGACATATTTCTCATAATATTGGTTCAAATTTTGAATGCAAAAGGGACTTATATGCTTTTTTCTCTTAATAGGTAACAGCTATTACAAAGTTTATTTTGTAGAAAGATAGAGCTAAAAAATACGCATCTAATGATATATTAACATCCTATATTTAATAAATAAATATATGAAATGTTATAAAAAAACAGTTTCAAAAATTTGTTTTGGCTCTCCTGTAAAATTTATAGATTTCGATTTGTGGCCCTTTTGTATTCAAGGAGCGAACTGTGCCAGCGTAGAAAGGCACGGTTTTCGTAGGCTCGCTGCTACAAACTACCACCACTCCCGACGACGTCGCCGGTTGCCAGGAACATGACGTCACAAGCAGGAGGTGGAAGACAGACCCAAGATAACACACCAATGACTGAATGCATTAGAAATACTCTATAACTACTCTGAACTACATCATGATCTGCCGGATTCAAGTGAATTTAGCATTTTCGTCCACATCTTAAATTACATTCATATGAATAAAAATGAATTACCGAAATGTATGTACGCGCATAACTTTTGAACAACAGAACTAGATTGGATAATTCTTGTAATGTGCTTGTAACTGTCGGGAGAAGGTTTGTATGGGATCGATGGGATAAAAATCCCTACTGAAATATAATCAACGGAATGAAATCGTTCTATACCTGGACGAAGTCGGGCCAGTCCGCTAGTATGCAATAAAATTTAAAGCACACACGTTCCATTATTATCTTATAATACATTACCTACGCGTCTATCACTAGTACCTAATAATTATTTCAAGAAGCCGCGCTAATGTTTCTGAAGTGCCTTTATCATTCCAAGGGCTTCTGTACTAACAATGAACAAAACGTTAATTGTACTTACTTTTCCCGTAAAAATTATATAAAGTTGGTTTATATAACCTTTTCGAAAGGGTTCGTAAACCTGACCTATGTAACTACGGCATTCTTGAGTTTGGACCCGCCGTGGCAGTAAATGTCGTCCCTTGTGATAAATATAAATAAAGAATTAGTATATTTAAAGATATAAATTAACTAAGACATTATATAAAAGTGTTTCGGATCTTGGGACGATAGAGTCCCGGATGTATTGAAGACGTGCATCGAACCTAGGGCTCAATAAGTAGAGGCCTTTTAAGACTGCTTTCATATGCAATTTAATGTGTGTTATTGAAATATAGCAGTCGTTTTTTTATAAAATTTGCCGAGATCGTGAATCTAAAGTGTCCAATTTACGCATAAGTTAATGTAAAATTAATCGAATGAGACATTTATTTCATGGATACCGTGGTCTGCGATAAAGTGACGTGCAGGTTTTAAGATAAACTCTAATAAGAATTTAATCGGTTACGGAAATAGTGTGATTGCTAAGTGAAATGATAACATATCATATATGACTGTGTGGTGTGTGACTGAAACTGAAACTCTAATCGGGAACCACCAGGAACGAATAATTCAATTATACTTGAGTAAGAACTCTTTATCCATATTTTTATTATATGTGTGTTTAAATGTTAATAGTGATATGGCTAAAGATAGATGAAGTTTCTAGCTCAACATAACGCCGCGCGTGTGAATCTGCATAAAAGAAACTTGTAAGACCGACTGAACTTGAGATTTCACCTTACTTTTTTGGACAGTACCTAATTAGAATTGAAAACGCTAGGATATTGTTACATATATTATAATATATATCTAACTGAACGTTTGGCGCAGTGGTTTAAATGGTCACCTCGCCGCAACAACCGTAGCGCCGCGTGTGGTGAGTTCGAATCCCACCCAGGACAAATCTTTGTTTTGCGATTATTTGTTCTGAGCCTGGTTGTCAATTTATCTATATAAGTATATATTTAAAAGTATATAAGTATGTTTATGAATTATTTGGTTACCGTAGTACAGGCTCAGCTTACTTTGGAATCAAATGACCGTGTGTGAGTTGTCCAACAATATTTATTTATTTATCTAATAGATAATCCTGCAAACTTATGACGCAATGTTATTACAGGTCAACGGTAAACAAGAGTGCGTGTCATCTAGTTCTGTCGGTAGGTATATTTAGTATTTAAGACATCAAAACAGGAAGCCTATTATCATTGACTAGCTGACCCGCGCAACTTCGCTTGCGTCACTTAAGAGAGAATGGATCAAAATTTTCCCCGTTTTTGTAACATTTCTCGTTACTACTCCGCTCCTAATAGCCGTAGCGTGATGTTATATAGCCTATAGACTTCCTCGATAAATGGGCTAACTAACACTGAAAGAATTTTACAAATCGGACCAGTAGTTTCTAAGATTAGCGCGTTCAAACAAACAAACAAACTCTTCAGCTTTATAATATTAGTATAAGTAGATAGTATAGATAACATTGCTTTCAAGTTTCAACGTTGCATGCAGATCTTAACCCACAGGCTATCGTGACGAAACAACGCCTTTTGAAAAACATATTATTTTATGAAGATAATAAAAATTCATACCTATTGAACTTGTTTTTCTAGTTTAACAATGAAAATTATCTTAGAAATTCATTGTAAAGAATAAATGCCTATCAGAAAATCATTGTCAATGTCACTGCTACAAATATGTTTGCCTAACTTGACCTTTGTGGGCTGATGCAATTTTTACATTGTAAAAGAATTGCGTACAAAGAAACTATCATATTTCTATCTCTGAAAATGTACAATAGGGTGCAAGGTAAAGTCAAGAACGTATTGTAGTGTTGATTTGTCTAAATAGGTATGCTAGATAAGGAATTGCGTGCAACTTTGTTTGTGTAAAAAGATTTATATTTCTTCCGGTTGAGTTACAAAAGAATTCTACACTATTTTGTGATGCGGCCATGAAATAATCTTATGAATCAGTTCAGCGGGGTTGAAGATTATTTACCTACTAACTACAATAAATTTTAGATTTACATAACAAGAAAACATAGCCGGAAGAAAGGCTTGGCTGATTTTAACCCTTGATCTGTCTTAGCAGTGTTAGGAAAAACGTTATGTCATTGGTAATGAATATAAAATAAATAAATGTTTGGTATGCTATAGCTTTTGATGATTACCAAAGATTTGCTAACGTATCAACACACTGAATGAAACTTAGATTTTTGCATTATTAGTAACATAGTTTTTTTTGTTATAGGTTTGTTTAGAGTTAAGTAGACTAAACTAAACTAGGAGTTTTCAAAACTATTTTAAATCTCAAATACTACTGTAATCGCTAGAACGTTAAATTGTTTAGTTTGTTACATTCTAACTCTACTATAACGTCCTATATGAGCACGTCAAGTTGCCAAAAAATATATAGGTTAATATTCGTTTTTCCCTTTTATCTTTTTTCAATTCGATATGACAAAATGGACCACAATAAAACATATTGGCGCAGGATGTTTGAATAACTCAGTATAACTTTCCGTATTAGAAACCATTATCACCTGAATGTAGACCTAATTATTAACGTCACTAACAAAGATTAGTCTAGACCAATAAAATAAATTATGTGAAAGCCGCTGAGAAAATATCTGTCATTATAATTACTCAGAAAATCTAGTACCCTACTCTTCAAGTAGATAAAACAGTTATAATATTCATTTAATAGTATTTTTTGTGTCCGGCTTTTTACCCATAAGAGGGCTACTTTCAAGCGATAGATAAAAGAGCAAATGTAATTTTAAAAATCAATATTCCATTATGTAAGTTAACCGGTACTAATTCAGAAGTAGAGAACCTACAAAAGTACCTACCTATTACTAACCAGCAACTAGTAATTTCAGTGTATTTAAATATTTATCTTTCAGGCATTTACGTATTAACACTAACCATATTCGAACCTAATTTATTACCCAACAAAATAACTTCAAAGGTCTCTCAAAACCTGCCAATATTAACCTATTTATTCATAACCTGCTATGTTAATTAAACCAGTTGATAACAAATTCTTACCTAATAAAATAATCTAAAAGAGAAATCAATTTAGTTAATTACTAACAAAATCTTAACTTACTGTGTAACTAATACTTACCTAGTAATACTTACAACATATAACCGAACAGGCAAAGCTTATAATAAGTTAAGTATATAAGTAAGTATAAATTAAGATATATATATATATATATATATAAGTTCTAGATAAGTATTTACCAGCTACTGAACAGGCAAAGATTATTAGTTCTGGATCAGTATATTCTAAGTAGTATCCTTTATTAGGCTAAAACTATATCTAAAAGGATTTACAGAAGCTGAATGCTGTTACAAGCTTTGGCTGAAAAGCCTATAAGTATCCTATGAACAAAACAGTTTACTTATTCAACAACACTACGTTGTTAGACCTTAGTTTGTAGATATACTTACAATAGTCGGAAAATTTTACTAATTACTAAGACAGACCTTTTTTTCATATCACTATCTACTTATATCCCTTCATATTAATCAATGGGTATCCTATTAGAAAACCATCTGCCCCGTAGTACCAATATTAAGCCAGCCATCGCCCATTCCTGTAAGAAAAATTAACTCTCCTTGGCTTATTCACGTCCATACATCTGGTCATACAGCCTACAGGACCGCCGTACATCTTCAAGTCTGCTTTTTATCAAAGTGTAGACGATAATCTCATAATCATGCTATCCTTGTAGAAAATCCCAAAAACCTTATATATGTACCTGCTAACATCCCTGATCCGACTGTTTTACTTATACCTGCAACTAATTATGTTATTAAAAAAAACAGACAAGCCTGTCTTCAGATCACTAACTGATTAGTATCCCTTTCTATAACTTAATAACTAATCGTCCATACATAATATTATATTATAGAATCACGCATTATTCCCATTGGAGTAGGTAAAGCGGATATAGTCAGAGAATGCCATCAGGTACGATTCTTACAAACTTCCTTTGCTTCCTTCACAAGCATACATCTCTCATACGTCATCAGACGTCATGTGTAGTCTTATTACAACAATACTTACTCATTTGAAAAGACTATACTTAGTCTCATATAACAATGTACTTATAATTCTTACTAGTCAGATATACTAAGCAGACAAATCTATTAATTTCAAAACGCTGTCTACATATTTTCCCTTCCAATTGATCAATGAGTATCCTATTAGAACCATACTTACTTATTCGACATCACTTTCAATTAGTTCTGCTTATACTTACGAGTTCCTATTAGAAAACTATTAGCCATTTACAACCCAGCTATTGAGCCATTATGTTAACTGGGAATATGATCAGCGCCCTCTAGCATATTAACCGATTCATGGCCAATGACTCAACAGTTGAGTCATTAAAAAACCTTTAGGAAGGCCGATGGCTCAATTGGTGAGTCAAACCAAAATTGTATAAAAACGGATATTAAAAAAAAAAACACTTAAACTACCATTTTTCAGATCTCATTAAACATTTCCGTGAATATCAGACCTGGCCCTTCAATTTAGAGAATATTTTTATTAGTCAGGTGTCATAAACCTTTTGTATAACTGCCGCAAAACATCTTGTACACTTTTTTGTAAAATCGATTGACTACAGCTTGGAAAACCTTGATTTTCTTTATCTTCAATTTGTTGATCATGGAAATCAGTAAACATTGCCTGGCTACATTCAGTAAAATCGTCGTAGTCCTGATTATCTACAAATAGTATTACAATAATAAATAATGATTGAATAATACTAAAATGTTTACTGCCTCTGCAATATTTCATTAAAACCAACAAATACTACCTTGAAACGCCATATTAACTTTTATTATCCACAAATTCGAATAGGAGAACACAGTAACACGTTTCTGGTTGTCAGACTGGCTCGAATGATGGCGAAAAGCATTAAATCATTACAAGGAGCCAATGACTCATCAGTTGAGTCATCCTTCAGGGAGGCCGATGGCTCAAATGGTGAGCCACCGACCAATGAATGGGGCCTGGCTGAATTGTTCACGAAAATGAAGGTGGCAATGAATCGGTTAATGGAGAACTAACTCTGACACATGGGTCAAGTGATATGCCAAAAGGTACTGAAGAGGAGCTCGTGGCTTAGATAACAATAGCCACGCTGATCGGTCTGTTGAGGTAAAGCTACGCTTGGCGAGGTTGTTCTGTGGATGGGTGACCATCTTATACATATCGAGTTCCTGGGCACGTTTAATTGTCTGGGCTGTAATTTTAGAATATCTATGACAGTCGTTAACAGTAGTCAGAAGCTTGAAAGTCTGACAATTAGTCTTACCGACGAGTGTCAGATAGACAGTCGCTGTATGTAAAATACTAGTATTCAGCTGCATCTGTAGAGACTGGAAACCGACTCCAACATAGTTTGGAAGAAAGGCTAGGCTGATGAAACGTCTACTGACTCCACTTGTCGAAAATAGTGTTAATACGCTGTCAACTCCTCAGCATGTTGATCTCCCTTCAGACGGCGACCTTCTTATTAAATGGTCTTTCGGGTTTTGGTAAGTGTACCCTTAATGTTATAGGACAAAGTAAATAATGGGGTAATAAACAAAATCTAATAAGTATAACAAACAAAAAGAAGCTGTTAAAATAGATTTACAAGTAGCATTGCAATAGTCTCATTTAAATCTTGATTCCAATAAGAGTTGGGTGCTCTGCTTGCAATATTACTTGTAAAGAAATGAATATGAGTCCATAATATCAAAAAGCTCTGTATGTCTTTTTGTGTTCTCTATCAATCAAGAAAACAGGACAGTGAGGAGAGAAGGCAAAAAAATCAAAAGGAAAGATTAATTGATCTAAAAAATTTATTAATGAATGAGGCGACTATGTGCACATTGAAAACACTTGTTATATTTTACAAGATAGTATTTAACTATTTACATAAAAGTCCGTCCACACGTACCCTCTCACAATGTCGCGACAACCGCGACATCTACCATCGTCTTAATTTACACGCTGTACACAAGTAGTTTGTACAAGTTACACTTAAAACATAATTTTACACTAACAACACTAAGTTTAAAAACAATGGAAATTGTTGATCATAATACTTATACGGATAATGGTATAAGATTTCATTTTAATCTCTTACTTCTAATACTTAATAACGATAGAACTACGTTATAAATTAATAATATTATATGTATTCAATTGTCTAATCCTAATGACTGGAACGCGACGGTCAGCCATCTAACATCGATACTCTGTAAGCGTGGCGGGCGGGCGCGCTTGGGGCCCGCGCGGCTGCGTGCGGGTGCGCGCGGCACGCCCGCCCGGGCCCGCAGCGCGCCGCGCCGCCGTCCCGCTCCTCGATATAATACAGACATCTACCGAAACGAACATTGCTCACCTACTTCTAAATCTAATAGAAAAGTAATATTCAGATTATTTGTTAGAGCATCGAATCGAATTAATTTCATGTATATTGTAGTGAACGAAGTAGCTATGGAGAGTGCCACGAGAGCCCCGCACCTCGCTCACTCGCACATACTCATTATTCGTATAATATTACTCACATACATAACAACACACGATACATTGTAAATGACAATTCCATACAACACTTGATGTATCAACACTCGGGTTAACTAAAAATACTCATTATAAAATCATGCGCTTAAAGCACGAATTCTAAACAACACGTATCTAATATAGTAATGTACCAAAAATCGTTACATATTCATTATTTATTTAATTTTTCTTTACATCGACAAAATATTTAAAAAATTACATGCAAGTATTTATATAAAAAAATATTTAATAACAGAAGAAATTTTTAAACATATGTACATTATTAAATGATTATATTTTTATTCCCTGCAGTCGGAATCTCAGAATACAAAAATTATACTTAAGAATCTAATCGATTATAATATAAATTAAAACAAATCACAGTAATAAGGTAATTATCGACACGATATATATAGAAATGTGATGTTCTTTAGTGTCGCGTTTACCCCTACGTACGTTTGTGCGAACGACTCGCCGACTCGTGAACGCAGTACTGAGAAACAACACTGTGGACCTACATCATAATAATTATACTTAAAATATTTACGAAATGAAAACATTTCATACGATAAAAGAGTTTACGGCAGTGTATTAACTGTACACCGACGAAGCACGAGACATGCTTCAGCTAGTAGCTTCATGTAAGACGAACGAACTAGTCAACAAACTTATATACTAAATAATACCGCTAAACGCGTTTACTTCGTTATAATTGTCATGATAACAATATACTGTAAAGCTAGTTTAAGACTGTAAATAAAATGTGATGCGTGGATAAAGACAGGCGGACACCGGGCCACAATCGACTGCAAAATATTACTTTATATCAAGTCAACAATGTTGTTTCCCATCTCCGATTACTTTCTCCCTAATATTTTAGACATGACACGAACACCGCCCTTCGATTTTAAATAATAATCATCAATAAGTTTTTCGATAAGGAAGACGCCTTGTATCGTGATTTTGTAACATTCAAACTAATAAATCATTGCTTTTAAATTTAATAGGAAATATTATTTGATTGTGAGATTTAAACATTCGAAAATATAATTTATATAAATGATTGTGTGATTAAACGATATATTCCGAATAATTGTTGTTTATAACGAAGGGGAATTTAAAACTAGTTGTTCGTGGGCGCATGCGTCCGGCTAAAATACATAATTAATTAAACCTAGCAATTTATTTTTAAAACTGTATAAAACATGTCATAAGAATGGTGCCAAAGATAATGTTTATACATATTTAGTTATTTTCTTTTTGAATTTATGTTGTCAAGATATATTTTCCGTCAGTATGATTTGAGTTTTAGAGTCAAATTTATTTACATAGATTTATTTCTCCAAGAACGTCTATTATACACATTGCCTATACTTTAAATTACTTTAAAAATCAGTCAAAAATTTTAAAATGGGTTCATTAAGCTCTACACGGGGTTTTAGAATAGTATTTTAAATATAGACAACGCGACAATACTATTAGTTTGTGGTTTCGAAGGGGACGGGCAAAGTCCGTAATCGCAAGCAGTACTAATATTGCCCGGACAATGTTAACATGATGAATTTGCAATGAGTTAAATGTCACTAATATGCAAGATCTTGGTAAAACAAGTAGTATGTTTAGACAATGTTGACACTACCCGGGCAATGTCGACACTGTATCCAGAAATGTTGAACAATAGGCATGGGCAAACTATTTGTTACGCTAAATTGTTTAGCCTACTAATAAATATTTTTCAAAAGTTTATTACTATATTAAATAGTACCTAGAAGCTATATTATATAAATATTGAGACATAAAAGTGCCTTGTCCATTATAAGAGCATCACCCTGACTATTCCGGAGTTTGCCCGTAATACCGAATCAACAAATTTGATATTATCAGTGACCCACTCAGTTGTTACTCTCCAAAATGGTTTACTAAACCGACCAGTTAAAGGTTATATTAATTAATAATTTAAGCCGTAGTTTTACATAATGTCTACTTGAGAGAATGTTTTAACATGCTGATCAACGATTACTGAAACAATGTCTAACTAAGGTCAATAAACCCCTGAATAATTTAAAGGTGTCATATAAACCGTGTGATTTCCTATCACTCTACAAGTTTAGGTGGAATTTAGTTTGTCAAAGTCAACAGCCTAAACACTGCGCTATTTGCACTTGGTAGAGTTATATTACATTGCACCGTAGTCGAAATTATCTTGAAACCAAATGAAACATTAACACTAATAGGCTACATAATGACTGATGCTATTATTTTATAATCCATTACTGCAACATTTGTAACTATTTTACATAATTTAATTAATTACATTTGATACTTAAATACATTAACCCCATATGGCTATTATCAAGACTGGCCGGATAATCTCAACCAAATGTGAAATACAACGCAAATCTCCTTCAGTACTGCCATTATCGTTCGTTTTTTATTAAATTTAGCCGAAGAAAATATTTTGAAGCGTGATATTTACAAAAATAAATATTTAAACATTTATGGTAACTTTTATTTAATATTATAACGGATTAAATTATTACTATATGTCGCTATATCGATTATATAGACATAAAACAACTAATTAATTTGTTTGTTACTTAAATATGATAATTTGCATTTTGTATCCTAATCGCCAAGCCATCGACACATATTATGTACAATTTGTGAACGCGAAGGGTTTTGCCAAATTAAGTTTATATCATTTTTGGGTTTGGGTCATGTACTTAGACAATGGACGTTTGTGTGATTCAATTATTTCAATGATATAGATAATAAATATATTTTTTTGGGGGAAAAATCATAAATCAGTTTTTATAATTATTATTTTTATTTTTCTTGTTCAATTTATATTTTAGAATCGTTCATTTTACAGGCACCATTCATTCACATTACCATCCAATAAATGCATCACTGATAGTGTTAGTAGATCTTTAATTAAAGGGGGTTATTCGACACCCTGGTAAAATAAAATAAAAATTTAGTCATATTAAAAAATATAAAAGTATAAAAGTTGAAGTTATTAGACACGGTCAACTCGTACACACGCTTGTATAGGATGTTGATTATGTTGAATCTAGAACTTTGTGGTGGTACTGTTCATTGTGATATTTAAATAAGAATATAAAGCAAAAATAAGCACAGCCTACAACCTCATTAGGTTTTGTGATAGCAAACGTAAACGACCGTCCATATAACGCATATAACGTATACAAGGAACATACAGAACACAGTTCCGCTGCGCAACACGTTATTACATCGTGACTCAGAAATCATACTAAAACACTGAATCGAAAACTTTCTAATAACCATTTAATATTTCAAAAATTATTAATTTCAGATTGGTACTAAGCTTACATTTTTATACTTTAATGTTACGAAAACTGTGATTTTTAAATATTTTTAAATTTATACTAAGCTCATTGATAGGCCGCGGCCATACTGGCCATCTAACGGTTCAGTCGCGTCGCCGCGCTCACCTTACGACGTGGCCCTTACTTACTGATTACACGTCTACGCTAAGGCGAAGTCCAGATGTAATACTATGCGCACGACAAACGATACACACAAATACTGCAATCCTAACTCATCCTAATCGAACCAACCGAGAGACATCGTTTATAAATCGTTTAACATTCCAATATAAAAAAGTAAAACAAATTAGTTGGTAGATAAATTATTTTCATTCAACAACGACGTTCTTGCGTTAACTGAACACAAAATACATAAAAGGTCGATTTTTAATCGCGAATCTGGACAAGGCCTTAGTGTCTATAAATATTTACAAATGAGAACGCAACATGACGCTTACGTTAACGGACATGCACTTAAGACTAACACACCTGCCTACGGTCAATCGATCATTGACTAAAAAATGGTGAGTATTTTTGAATATTGCACAAACAAATTAAATCATATTGTGTACATCACTTTTTTATCGAGCAACACTCGGCATATGCCACGGCGAGGCAGGAATGACTCGCGCTAAATAAAACTTGCATATATTATTATTTACTTTTACTGTGTCGGTGCTTCAACATCTTAAATCATATTTAAATCAGTTTCAACGATTGCTACCAGATTGTGTGTCAATTATAATATGCAGTCGATTCGAACATAGTAGCCGCTCGCCGCGGCTCGTGCCGAGAGCGCTGACCACATCCAAATAAATATTCCAATCAGTTCATTGAAGTCTAATTTCAAAACATATCTTAATCATAATTATTTATATTTATCAAAATGATATGAATAATAGGAAATAAGCATTTTCTCGTAAGACCGCTCGCGAGAGTCGACCACGCGGGAATATATTTACAAATGTTACGTTCTAGTAGGAAAACCATACAATACGAGTGGGAACAGTTAGCCGGGCCGCACAGCGACGCCGGCGTATCACTAACACACGCCACAACCTCCATGCGTGCCCACTAGAGTGTCTAGCAGCACGTGAGCCGGCAGACACGGCACCGACGATACCAGCGTATCATGTCCCTAGTGTCGCGAGAACATAGTCCTTCATTGCTACTAAATATGTGATGCTTATTGGAACGCGCTGTAACTCGCCTGCGCCGTGATTACCGCGTTACACTTCATGCTCGTGGACACGCATCGAGCTTGACGCGTACAACTCTAAATTCCATAAATGGTTTATCCTATTTACTTGAAATGTTTATATATCAACTATTTATCGTACTCATATATCTACTAGCACAAAATACTACGGATTGTAACACAGACTTATCTAAGGCGTGGTCGTTCAGCCGCGCACGGTCTCCTCTAAATATTACAAATACATTCGACTTTAGTTTACATCAATTTAGGTATTTAATACACAATATTTTAGCCTACTTCAGTTAGGACACATATCTAACGACATTTAGCGATTATGTTGTTATAATTTAATTAATTATTAATTGTAATGGCACGCAGTTATCTGACGTGTTACGTGACGCGTTCTGCTGGGACACCAGTGTTAGCGCCAGATAGCGGTCACGGCTTGTACTTTTACATAGTGTTAGTGACGCATGTTCGTCCTCGAGCAGAACGGAACCTTGTGTACTGTTGTATATATAATACGTTTACAAATGTCGATGCGATCCCTAAGATGTCAGTGGAATCTTTCGAGTTATCAGAATAATGCCCGTATATTTAGAGTAATTTTTAGCGATCAATCTTTGGTGAAGTCCGAAGCATAAGCTGATTGTGTTACATATAGCCGAGTGTGAGTGTGTGCCACTCTGTATCTGTCATGTGAGTGTCATCAGTGTGATCGTGTGATCGATGTCATAGTGTCACCTAGTGTCACCTAGTGTCACGCGGCCGCCGCAGGCGCGCGCACGCGGAGTCGTGAGATCTGGACCGTACGCTACAAATTTATAAATGCTATTGAAACACTAACGAGTGAATGTGATGCTTTTTGTGATAGCGAAGCTTTCAGAATACATAACTTATAATAATACATAATTAATTCATGAAAAAAAATTATGAGATTCCATGTGAGGCACAAAATAACGTTAATAACAAAAATATAATATATGCTATACTATTATAAGATTTACTTGTGCAGAATCATGCACAAACTATATTTTATTACCTTAGAATAACTTTAAGTTAATCATTGAGCTTTTTATACATACAATTTATTAATGTGAAATAAATATTAAATTTTAAAAATATACAGACAATATCAGTAGTTTAGTTTAACTATACAGGAGATTTACTTGTTCTAAGATAACAGTGTCCATTTAATTGTCCGTATCACTGTCACTAGTGAGGACGACGCGACGCCTGGCCCTGCCCTTGCCTTTACCCTTACCCTTGCCCTTGCCTTTACCTTTAGCTGCAGCTTTACCTTTTCCTTTGCCTTTGCCTTTGGCGGGTGCTTTGGCTGGTGGCGGCGGCGGTGGCGGTGACGCTGGTGGTGGCGGGGCCGCGGCCGGTGCTGGCTCGGGCTCCGGTTCCACTTCCACGTCGGGCTCCGACTCCGGTTCTGGTGCCGGGGCCGGTGCTGCTGCCGGTGTTGATGCCGATGCCTTTCCCTTCGCTTTACCTTTTCCCTTTCCTTTGCCCTTGCCTTTACCCTTACCCTTAGGGGTAGTTGCGGCCGGTGTTGGGCGCTCAGGTGCACTCTTAGCGCAGTTTCGCAACTGTCACCTAACCGGTAGGGGCACGGGAGATGTGGCGGCGCCGGCGGCTGGCTCGGCGGTCTCGGCGGGCGGCGCCTGGCTCGGCTCCTTCATCACGTAGCCGGAACCCTCGGAGCTGCGCGTGATTTTTAACCGGATCGGTGTCACTTTGTCGGTACGCACCCGGCGCACCCCCGAAGAACTCTCCGAGGACGGCGGGTCGATGGCGAGCGGGTCGGGCGCCGCGGGGTCGTAGTCGAACGGGTCGTACTGCTCCGTCGTCGCAGGGGGACCCGAGCTCCCCCGCCTACTGGGCCTACTCGTCTCGGTATCGCTAGCACGTTTAATTTTTATTATGAGTTTAGTAGCACTGTCACCACTCTCACTGTTCACAATTTCTAATTTTCCACTTTTCTTGTCCTTCTTTTTCTTACGTTTCTCACTCTTCGCTTTGTTCTTCCTCGCCCTTTCTTCTTCCATCTCTTGGAACTGCAGCAGCTCGTCTTCGTTGAAGCCGGCCATGACGAGGCGGCGGTACTTCATACTTTCACGACGGAGATCCTCGAGACTGGGCTTAGGAAGAGTGCGCTTCTTGGGCGGGCGATTCGAGTCGGACGGGTCCTCGGTGGAGGGCCCTGGTTGCGGTGAGAAGGCGCGCGGCGGAGGCGAGGGCTCGCGCGGCGGCGTCGGCTCACGGGCTGGTGGCACGGGCGACGGCGCCGGTGGCACCTGCTGCACCGCTGCCGTGTTGGCTCCGATCTTTATTTTCAGTTTGGGCGTAACCGGTGAAGAGGTGCTTCCCCTGCTCGTGGAAGGGCCGGCGCCAGAGGCGCTCGCACCAGCGCTCGCTGCGGCGGCGCCTGTGCCCGCGTTAGCAGAGGTAACGGTCGCAGACGCCGACGACTTGGTCGCATTGCGTCCTCGACGTTTGTGCGTTTGTGTGCCGGAAGTGCCGGCGATAGTAGATAATTTGACGTCGTCGGAAGGATCGACATCATCGTTCATGCTCACTTCGAGGTGCCTCAACTCGCGAGAGAGACCGCTCGTGGTTTTGCGTTTCTTTTTCTCGACGGGAGTGTCCACAGTTTTATAATCTTCCCGGGTCGGTATGCTCGTCATGGAAGCTACAGCCTTCGGAATAGTAATGACGGCGCGGGTGAGCGGTGAGGGGGCCGCGGGCGGCGGCACCACTTGCGCCGCTGACGTAGACGGGTCGTCCATGTTCATGTCCTGAGTCCAGTACTGGCGCAATAATTCTTTCTTACGCATGCGTCTCAAGTTGCCGGAACCTCCCGTGCCGGATGACGTAGACGCTATCGGCGTGTTGAGGTCGTGGGTGGGCACCGGCGGTGGAGGTACCACCGGTTGCGACGAGCAACTGGCCGAGTAGTTGGCATCCAAGAATGGACCCTTTATCTTCACTTTAAGTTGATTTCTGGAGTCCGAAAGCGAAACTTTAGGCAACTGCGGAGTCGCCGGTGGATCCTTGGGCGGATCATTGTGACCCGGCGGATCGTGGTGACGGCCCGGCGAGCCCGACGGAGGATTGCTGGCCATGAGTGCGGAGTGCAGCTGTTTCTCTACTTCGACATCAATTTCGGCCAAATGCTGGTCAGCCGTACCGCTCGCAAAGACCATCAGACTAGAAGAATTATAAGTTTCTCCTGTTGTGGGGACTGGATTCTCAAAAGGCTGATAGGTGCGCATATCGACGGGGCCAGGTAATACCGGGGCTACCTGAGAGAACCCTTTCGAGGGCGACGAATTAGGGTCGTCAGGGTCGGGAGTAGAGGGCTTCGTGTCTTTACTGTCGGACATCGGAGGTCTCTTACTGTGAGGAGGAGTAATGACGCGAGGAGATTGAGACGAATCTTTGTACTCAGACTTCCTGTCGTCTCTGACATCGATAGACTTCCGCTTGTCACGGAGAGCTTTGAGATCGACACCATCATTGGCGATTTCTTCGTTGAAGTCGTAAACTGTGCCGACAAGCTTGCTTTGTATTGAGTTGCCGAGGTAGTCGACGGGAGGGAAGCCGCTTTGTCCGCGGCTCTTGGACCGTCCCCGGCCGCGTTGGCTTCTATTACTTCTGTTACTGGCGCGTTTCGTGCCCTTCGGTGCGTCGCTCTGCTTCGGCGATATGCCGGGACTTTTGCCGGGCGACTTGCCGGGAAATCTAGTGGCCGATTTGCTCAGTTTGGGTGGCGATTTAGAATCTTGCGGTATCAAACTGGACATTGTTTCATTGCTGTCGTTAGACATTTTCGTCGTAGGTCTATTGCTATTCGTTTCGGTGGAGTACGAGTCCACGCTCACGCTCGGGCTGGATGGGACATGTATTGAGAATTTGTCACTGCCCGTTACGTCGATTTCGTCGCGAGGCGAGTCCATCGGCTTCGGGGTCGGCGGCGCGATCATAGCAGTAGTGAGCGCTAAGTTTTGAGATGAAGTCGAAAATGACAGCGGGAACTGTTTCGGCGGTAACAGCGACGTCGCAGTGTACGGTACGTACATGGGCGGTCCGGGCGATGGCAGCGGCACAGCGCACGGCCCCGTAAATAACGGCAACGTGCTTAAGAACGGCGACGCGTCCGGGGGATATGTAGTGTATTGATTTAGTGGCATCGACGGCTCCACTGGACGCGAATAGGCAGGGATTGGTGGATAAGTATCTATTTCAGGCATCACATTACCTGGACGTGAATCAATCGCGTTCAAACGAGATTTTAATGCAACTTTTTGAGAACAAACAGACCCTTCGGAATTGGTACTGGAGGCGGACGAGCGTCGCGTGGTAATCTTGCTCTCTCGCCACTTCTCCTGACTGACATAGGGTGATGATATAGTGGCACAGTCTGAGTGTATCATCGAGTCGTTGTTTTCATAGTTCTGGTTATCTTGTGTTAATTCCTGATCGTTGTCGCCCTGCACGGAGTGGTCAACCACTGAGAGGTGTGACTGAGAATCGTCGCTTTGTTTCGACAGCGATATCGTATCGGCCACCTCTGATTGCACATCTGACTGCACGGTCATAGGTTCCTTTGCGTCCTCGCCGTATGAATCATATTTCCGATCGTTGGCGGATTGACTCTGTGAGTCTATGTGAACCAACGGCGTCGCCGACCACTTCTCATTGCTGGTCATTGGAATAGGATGTTGTCTATAGTCTTTGTTGTCCATCACTAAATTTTTAGCAGACAGATGTCTCGGCGGCGAGCCCGAGTGAGTTACATGGTTGACAGTCGTATGACGTATTTCTTTA
Organism: Anticarsia gemmatalis; assembly: GCF_050436995.1. Taxonomy (NCBI): domain Eukaryota; kingdom Metazoa; phylum Arthropoda; class Insecta; order Lepidoptera; family Erebidae; genus Anticarsia; species Anticarsia gemmatalis. Next base: position 20,150,946 of record NC_134776.1, on the reverse strand, counting down.
GGGGGAGACTGTTCGGAGCGCGACGCGGGCCTGTCATAGGCTATCTTCGCAGGCGCGTGATCAAGGTCGTCGTCATCTTTGATGGCATTAGAGCACGGGACCGCGTTGTCGTTGTCATCCTCATCCTTTACACTATCGTCATTGATCACGATAGGTTCGTCCTGCGTCGAGTTATCCACCGGTACTTTCTTAGTAAGTTGCATTCTGAGTCTGTCGACTAAGTTGAGTGTTTCTTGCACTCCTTGTTCCTTCGAATCCTCCTTGAAAAAGAATTCGGGGTAAGTAGCAAAAGGTTTGATGATATCGTCGTGGTTGAATCCATCGTCTACGGCCATCAGTTCGAAATTAAACAGTTCGTCCTGTCTGGTGTGCGGCGACGTGAACATTCTATTAGGATACGGGTTCATGCTCGAAGGTATCTTGGCACTCTTAGAGATCTCGACACCTTGCACATGACTGGCGTCTTGGGTTATAAACTTTTTGTCAGTTGGCCGTTTCCTCATGTTCCTGGCTACGGCTTCTACTTCCAAATGATCAATATTGACAGTCCTCGCGTCCATCGGGGTCTTTGGTGATTTGATCATGGTGTTTTCATTGAGGTTAGCTTGTATTTTTGCAATCATCTTAACACTGCTCTTATCTGTGTAGTCAGAGTCCATAGACTTGTCATCTGTCATGTATTTCTCGTTACCGCCGGGCTTCTCCACAGGAGGTGGAATAGCGTTAGGGCTCGGCGCCTTCGGCAACCAGTGTTTGTCGTTGTCATGGTAGTCGTCATTGATCCGCACTGGACTCTTCTTCTCTGTCGCTTCTATTGTTGGTTTTTCCATTAGGGATTCCCTCGCCTTTTTGACAGGCGACAGGTTAGTCCTTTCAGCGGTGGTGTTGTGAACTTCGAGCCTGCTGAGCCTTCGGTCTTTCTTGGCGGGCGGTTCCCGGCTTTCCTCGCTGGACAGCCTGTCCTTGGCGACGGGCTCCTTGACGCTCATGCGCCTGTTGCTCAGCTTGGTTTGTTTCGCTTCCGTGCTCTTCCTCGGACTGACTTTGTTCGGCGGGGTTCTGATGTCGGGTGTTGCCGGTTTATCTTTCTCTTCGTTGGACTCACTGTTGCGCTTGGAAGCCTTCGAGGGCTTGGTTTTGACATCGTTTTTGGTTACTTCGACGACAGCGGGCTCAGTCTTTGATTCTTTCTTTACCTCCTCGTCCTTTTTCCGCTCCGCAGTTGGAAGTTCACTGGGCTGGCTGCTCTCTTTGGGAGTTTTATTGGGCCCAACGGCAATACCGGAGTCGTCTTTAGATGGTTTTCTAGATCGGGCATCAGACTTATTAGGCAGATTTCCGCCTGAAGTAACGCTTCTGGTCCGAGCACGTGTGGCAGAGCGCGCGACGTTGGGTCGGCTAGGTTCCTCTCCTTCAAGAGTCGGCGATACCCTACACTCGGACCGCCGTTCGGAAGTTTTAAGCTTCTTGTCCGGCGCCTTGCGAGGGGACGCATCGGTGGAGATACTCTTAACCTTTCGCCGTCGTCGCGGTCGCTTAGGGTAGGGACTACCTGATCCTGATCGGTCTGACTCTTTAGAGCTGTCAGAATCACTCGAGGCACTAGTCGAAGACAGCGGTCTTGACACCTTGTCGAGAAAGGGCAAGTCCACTGTGGGCCTAGTTCCTGGAGGCGAGAACATCGACGGCTGCCGCGTGCTGATGGCGGGCTTGATCTCTCGCGCCTTCGCGGTCGGCTTTATGCTCGGCTTCTCCGGCTCCTCCTCCGAACTAGACGATGAGGAGTAGCTGCTACTGCTCGAGTTCGACGACGAACTAGAACTCTCTTTGTCTGCGCTCTTAGAACTCTTGGTTTCTTCCTTCTTACTCGGCGGCGATTTGATGGGATCAGATTTCTCGTCTTTCTTTTTATCATCCGCCTCAGTAGCCGGTGCTTTGGTGCCCAGCCCGCTTTTGATGTGAGCGGCGGCTTTCTTAGCTGCTTGTCTTTGCGGAACGTAAGCGATGGTCTCTTTTTCCTGATCTTTGGACTTCTTTTTCCCAACCTTACCAGGGCCATCTTTAATCTCCTTGCCCTTGGCAGACTTACCGGTAGATTTCACTGGAGTCTTAACTTTGACGTCGTCTCCGCTCGACTGCTTGGACTCGGCCGCAGGTTTGGTCTCTGTCGTCGGTTCGTCTTTCTTGACGACAGTTGTCGAGCGCATATTCTCAGAGGCTTTCTTAGCGGCTTGCCTCTGAGGAACGATCAGATCAGTTGGGTGATCTTTCTGTTTGGAAAATTTAATATTTTCCTTGTTCTTAGCATCATCGTCAGACTCTGGCCTCTCAGTCTTAGTTGTAGGAACCTTTTTCTCTTTGTTAGATGGTTTCCTACCCCTTTTCTTTGGAGCAGGTTTCTCTTCTTCCGGAGGCGCTGCTGCAGGAGCAGTTTTCTTCTCCGGTTGACTCGGTATGAACTCTTTCATTGCCGCTTTGGTCCTCGGCAGAGACTGTTGAGAATCATTTCCACCTGGTGACTTGTCAGGTCTACTTCTTTCAGATTTCTTCTCTTTGTCAGTCTTGATCTTGTCTGCTTTGGCCTTTTCAAGTTTTACATCCGACTTGTTGTCCTCGCTGCTGTCGGAATAGATGTCGATAGGGAATTTGTTATTCCTAGTAGATCGGATTGGCATAAGATCGTCACTGTCGGTGCCGGACGCGCCGAGTTTCCCGGCGGCAGCAGTCATCTCCTTCTCCATCTGCTGCAGCGTCCGGCTGCGTGATCGGTCCTTCTTCATCTTAGACTTCAGAGCTTCATCTTCACTGCTGCTCTCGATCAGCGCTTTAGACTGCGGCTTCTTACGCTTCCTCTCAGTTTTCTTGGGTGATTGCGGCATTTTCTTCTTAACTTTTGTCGCCTTGGGCGATACCTTTTTCTTTGGTGAAGTGGCAGTTTTCTTACTCTCGTCCTCCGTACTAGAACCGATGGCTTTTCGGAATCTAGTTCGAGAGATCTCTGGAGCGCTCTCCTCGCTAGAAAGACCGCTGTACATGCTGCCGCTACGTCGTGATCCGTTCACGTAATGCTTCTTGTAAGGGTTCGATGATTTCGAGCCCTTCACAAGACCGTTGCGATCTTTCTTCTTCTCGTCTCCAGACTCCGAAGGCGCAATACGAGCGAGCAGCTCGTCGAAATCGTTTTTGTGATCCGGCGCGTTCGGATGTGAGTATAATCTGTCGTATATTGAAGGTCCGTGATTAGCCTCAATGATGGCTGTCAACTCCGGTTCGGGTATATTAGCGTCCGATGACAACACAGCGACTTGCTTGTGAAATGTCTGTTCTCGCATGCGGAAGAATGAGCGGGAGAGCTTTTCCCTTCTGCTGACCATGTAGCACAGATTACGAACTCGTTCAAGATCCTGTCGTAACTGTACAAACATTTTCATCTTGTCGAGGTCGGCCTGCTCCTGCCGGTGGGTGAGCAGCTCCGTGTCGTCTGACTTGGGCGGCAACAAGGGACGATTGTGCCCCGCCCGTCTCTTGATCTTCCAATAATTGTAGATATAATTTATAGCATCCTGATCCACGTCAAGGAGATGCGTACTAATATCCTTTACACTAACGTGTCTGTCGAACTCTCTCTCAATCTCTTTAAGACGAGCTGCACGTGCTTGCGTCTTTTCCTCCGATGTCATATCCTTCCTGCGCTTCCTCTTTACCTCTTCCTCCTCCGAGCCCGACCCGGGACATTTTTCTTTCTTATTATTGACACTATGTTTTTGACAATACGATCGTAATTTAACACCGTCGTCTGCACTCTCGTCCTCTATAATAGCTCGCATTTCAAGCCCATGTTTAAATGCACACGTCACGTGGTACGCAGTTTTACAAGTCTTTACCGAGCACTGTATGCACGCGCCTTTACGATTGCGGCACAGGACACACACGAGCGACCAACGGGAGGCCGGGATAGATGAGATTTTTGTTATGGGTTCCATGATTTCTGCGCACCCAATCGAAACTTCTGGAATCCATAGTACACAACTCACATGTGCCCACTTGTGTCCAGATGGGGTACATTTCATAGCACCCCCGTGGTTGGGGCACAGCACACAACTCGGCCTGACGCCGTCCCCACATGGTCGACAAAGCCACTGACCTGAAATCATAGAGGGTGTTCCATGAGTTTACATACCGTGATTGCTGCACCATCTGCTGATGACGTCACGTCATTGAATTAACTCACTGATTGGGTTCGACACCTCTACACCAACTACTTCCTATTAAGGGTCCTACTAAAGCAATTAGTATTCAAATTGATAGGGGCGGTCAATCATTTTAGTTGATAGTTGAAAATAAATTGCCTTGTATGTGATTAGACACCCGCGGCGTTAAATCAGCAATTTCAATTTTATAGACGGACATTGAATGAACTTGCTATGGTTAATATCTCGGACAAAAACTGCTTTGATATTTTGAAAATCATGGAAAAAAATTCAGTGAACTACTAAATAATGGTTAAGATGTGCTAATTGCAATATTGACTAAAGATCTGAACAATTATTAGACGTCTTCTGCAACCTAAGATTTCCAGCGCTGGATCCAACCTAGGGAGGCACACAAGAAACTCAAACATCCAAAGCTCCAAGAAAAATCAAATAAAATAGGGTAATAAAACTCCAGACAAAAATACTCTTTATTCAAAATAAAAATGTAAAAAACGCTCAGCTGAATCTGTCTTCAAAAAGTGTGATACATACCGTCTGGGATTACAGTGATTCCGTAACAGGCTTGGTGCACACAAATGTTGCAGGAATCGCAAAATACCATCTCATTCCCATCTTCGGATTCAGGCGACCGACAGACGTCGCAAATGACATTCTCGTCGTATTCTATGCCCAACCCCTCCTCAGATTTGATGATCGCCTGTATTTTGTCCCATGTCCGAACCTATAAAGACAGGAAGCGCGTCGCGTATTAACAACCATCAAAATAAAATGAAATAAAAGAGAAAACTACAGAAGCGGTAAGCGAACACTGATAAAAATATTTATTTAAAATATTATTACCGGTGTTAGTTGTACGTGCCACACGAATGAGTAGTTGTTGGTTGAATGTGAGCTGCACAGCAAAGTCTTTTAAAAGTCTTTTATAGTCCCACTATTCACCAAAGTAATTGTTTATCACTTAGCACTTTCGTCCCAGTGTCATGTGAACCTGACGAACATTTTTGAACATTATTGACTGACGCCAGTTTAACCACTTTCAGTCAAAAATTTCCTCATCTCAAGTATTGTTAGCGGTGGTGGTGTCAATCAATATTATAAGTAATTTGTACAATACGCCTCATTCATTTACTAGACATACTACTATTCACCACATATTAGACCACTATATTTTATACGGCTAACATATGTAATACTATATTTACATGAATAAAGAAAGTCAAATTCTAAACATCGCTAAAAAGTCTTCTATCTAACAAAGCTTTTAAAAGTAGACAGCATTTTTTTTTACTTTAAAATTTTTCTATTTTGTTTTTTATTTTTAGTATTTTTTTATAAAAAAACTACTCCCGCACTAAGTGTCAATATGTCGCGGGGACATCTACATATATTATGTACAAATATCGGACGCTTAATTCAATGAGGCACGAAACAAATGTCTGTATATCGCAAATATTTGTTTCGTGTGAGAAGAGAAGGCACGACTTCCGCGGGCAGTGACGGGATAACTCACTAAGTCACTGCGCCACGAAAGCCGTCGAGTAACTAGTGAGTAAAAACAGCACCTCTCTTGAACGCCAAATAATTACTAACATTTATTTATCTTAAACTTTAATACTCAACACATATTTAATACTAATATCATTTCTTTTTTCTATAAGTTCTAAACAAAACTACGTTTTTTTTTTCTTATTTTATAGTTTTTTTTCTGACAACATGAAATGTTTTAAAATGAACGAAGGACAATATAATATATATAAATACATATTATTTTGTATAACGACTATGTACAAAAAGCATTAAGTGCCTAAGATTGACTAAACATTACTACTTTTTTTTTTTGTATTTCTTTTTTGTTATTTTTTTTACAATAATTTTAAAATATAAAGCCAGTTGAAGTTTGGTATAGTGAAAACTTTCTAAAATATTTATGGAAGTTGTGTTACAGGATAAGACAAAAGCCTTCAGATGGCTTGAACAACTTTGACACAAAACAAAACTAAAATCAGAATCCACAAAATGATCTCTTTGAAAGCCAGATGAAGTTTGGTCTATTTCGAAAATATATGCGAGGAAGCCTTCAGGTGGCTTGAACATCTCTGACATGATTTAACTGGGTATTTAACTACTAGTCAAATAAACTACAATTCTTTAAACTTATAAACGATTTTTATGAAAATGGAGAATTTTGGTATCAGAATCTGCAATTGTTGGTAACAAATGAGCGATTGAGAATTGAGTAGTAAATGAAAACACTCTCGAAATATTTGATGTTTTGTTACCCCAGTCAAATACCCAGTTAAAGAAAAAATCTAAGTAATCAAATATTTATCAAACTAGCTTCAGACTCAGATGACAATTTGAGATGTTAACTAAATCCTAAAGTAACTAAATTGTAAGTAGATGCTCGCAAAAGACAAAGTTCATTTAGAAATTATATGCATCTTCTTACATAAATAAATATAAAGACACTACAATATTTTGTTAATTACTTGGCGTTAAAAGAGAGGCCTTTTATGAAAAAGTGATTTCGAGTAGAAAAATTCAGAAATGCAAGCAATAGTTAAAGCGCTCATAGTCAGTTGCGCTAGTAAACTTTAATTAAGACAAGAGATTTCAATCGCGGTCACTAGATGGATGGGTGACCGCTTAGCGAAGCGCACGTTGATAAATCGGGCCCGCATGTTGTCAGGAAAGCGTACGGTCAGTCAGGTCAAAGGCTTTCAAGCGTCCTTGAAACTGTGGACCACTAACCATACAAAAGTGAGGAAGGAATAATGCATAACCTTTTAAAATCAAATATATAAACTTATGTGGGATATAGGAAGCTCAAAACGCAGAATTTTGTGCATAATTATCTCATATTAAAAAATAAATACTTTGATCGAGTTTACCCATACGTGTATGAACTAAACTTCATAATTAGAGTTTAAAATTCTGGTCATTGTTCAATGTTGCGTCTCATAAAGAAAGGAATATAATTCTAAGTACTGATATCAAAAAAGCCTGTGCCTAAGGTAGTGGAATGTGCAAGGATATGTAAATTCTAACTAAAGACGCAACATTTTATACATAATATACAGTTACAGTGTATGCTCAAATAAACGTAAGATATATCGGCACTTAGAGTCTAGTATCCAAAACTTTAAACTCGGTGCATTGTTAAAGTTGCAAACTCGAGATCCAAGTTCAATGTTGCGTCAAATTATGCCGAACATCCTAGGACGTGCAAACTTGTCGTCATCTTAACCGTATCGAACATCGAGTTATGAATACTTTCGAATAGTTCCGCTGTACTAAAGCTACATACTTCGTCTCAATATTGTTGTAACTTTGACGAATAGTTACGTCTGCACGTAATTGGTGGTGAACTTGAAATCTCGCGTAGCATGCTAGAGTTTGCTAAAGTTAAGGAAATTGATAGAAGATAGAATTTTGAATTGATTTTCATTAAACTACCTGAAGAAATGTTATTGACATACTCATATACATCTATAGTGTTGTTCAACAAAAGACAGCTTTTGAAATGGTTGTTGATCACCCGAATTAAAATTCATCAACTCTACTGCCTATACTACAAAACTAAATGACCAAGTCAATCCAATTTGTAAACTAATCATTAATAATAAAAAATCTCCCAATCTGTAGTATCAAAGACCAACGACATATTTTTTAAAGTGACCAACTTCGGATCTCAAAATACAAAAGATTTCGGGAAGAAACGACGCCGATTGTTCGAGTGAAGGCAGAGATCAAATCTCTAATTGTCAACATCACTAAGTACTGAATACCAACTACTATCAAACAATCACAAAATCGAAATCAACTTAGAAACTCTTATTTTTGAAAGAGAAAAGTTAAACCAAATCATATTTGTAAGATTCACTTTCAAGTCCGCACTTGAAAAGATTAAAAAGAAACAAAACGAAAAGTTCACAGCAAATCAACTATTTCGATTATAAAATCTCATCTATAACGTTTCCTTTGGCCTCCTGCTGTCGGAAACGTATAAAAACTCGCTTCGCTTTCGAGCAGACCTTTCGAAATCTAATCGAGGGGCGACACCTGAACTTGAACTTGTTAAGTGAAATATTTTTCCAATACATTTTATTTTATTGCTTAAAGAACATTTTTCTTGAACGGTACAAGTTAAGACGTTGCAGGAAGCATGCCCGAGTGCCCCAATTCCGAAGTAGCCTAAAAGGTTGACCGTGAAACCGCTAAGACTTTGTTTCCAGACATCCAAAAGATTTTAAGACCGGTGTTCGTTAGAATATGTTGACGGCTGTTTAGTTCTACAGTTAGCTTTTACTACGCCGATTTTTTTAAATACTTTATAACAACCAACTAAAATGAAAACAACTAAATTGTGAAACGTATACAAAAACCGTTTATCAAAAGCAAATAAGATATATATTTTTATCATTACACCATGGTTGTCGTTATTAAAATCTGAAAGGCTTTACTAATAGTCCGTATTTAAATTTGGCCTTCCAATAACTGATATTCGTTTCCATCAATGTTAAAGAAATTCGCGGAAAAATGACCTTTGAAAAAATAACGTACCTACCCCATACGCGAAAGGGATAAAAATAGACACCATCCTTTACAAAGCAAATTGGAAAAACAATTTTGGTGGAATCTTTTGTCGCTTTTGACTGAACACGAATGCATCGAAAATAATGTTCAATGTGTTTGCTTTTTTGTTCGACAATGAACATAGGCTTTTAGGAACCCGACACTACTAAAACTGAAAATCCTTTTAACACCAAAAATTTTAAAGTTTTGGAATTTAATTAAATTTTTACAACGGTAAAAAAATTATAATTTGTACAAAGTTAACTAAATTAAAAAGGATATTTCGAATTTGAATTTGTCTCCCTGAAACATTGCTAATTATATTAATTTAGTTCTTATTTTTCGGTAAATAATTGTTTTATTTAAGACCAATAAGTAAACAAGTCATAATATAATTCGAAACAAAACAATTATCCGTCCATTTTCACCGTCACGTTACGAGCCCGCTAGCGTATTGTAGAGTTTTAGCCAATTACTAATAAGCAAATTAATGGATTAAAAGTGAACATGGTACGGCTCGAGGGGTGAAATGTTCAATTATGCTGATGTCCTGCTGAACATGCTGCAGGAGCCTATCCCATTAGCCTAGCCAATGACCATTAAAATTGAAATTTTAATATTGTTTATTTTTGAAGGGCCACCATGCCACTTAAGCGTTTTTTTTTAACTATGCAACTACATTGGTCATGTAAAATATACGCTGTAGGTAATAAATAATGTAAAAGAAGTAACCAAAAATATCACTGTAGCCTCATTTTAAAATAGGAGCCGTCCATTTATACTTTGATTCTAAATCGTTTGAAACTGAATGAGAGAGGCCGATCAATGAAATCCATCCATTTCAATGAAACAGTTTCGGTTCATTTTTAACCCGCGTAGAAATAGACAGGTCAGACGATATTCGTAGTTAGCGTATTAATGTGGAAGGTATAGAAATACCCTGTTGCAGGCTCGATGAACGATTGTTGGGCTAGCAATGCTTTTACAGACTGACCCGCGCAACTTGCTTGCGTCACATAAAAGAGAATGAGTCAAAAGTTTCCCCGATATTGTAAAATTTTTCGTTGCTACTGTGTTCCTATTGGTCTTAGCGTGATGATATATAGCCTATAGCCTTCCTCGATAAATGGACCATCTAACACTGAAAGAATTTTTCAAACCGGACTAGTAGTTCCTGAGACTAGCGCGTTTAAACAAACAAACAAACTCTTCAGCTTTATAATATTAGCATAGATTTACTGAATGGTTTCCGATGTTTCAAAGGAAGCAAAAGTGACGTATACAAGGAATATGCCTCACATTGTACTAAGGCAAACCTCAAAGCCTTTGTACAGGTTTGGTCTGAATCAATGGATCGAGTCTTAGTTATTTCGAGCAAGATCGCGAATTGGGGCACTCGGTTTCTAGTGAAAGACTTCTTGTCTATTTATATTTGAAGTTACTGACCTATCATAAATATTATCGACCAATTTAAAGATACCTTCGAACTGAGTAGTGGTTATTCGGTTTGTTTTTAGAATTTAGTGAAATATAAAATTTGCCGAAAGTATTTCTAATAGAAGTTCACGCGGCGCGACTCAACTGGTTGCCAATATGTCTACACGGCGATAACTGTAGAAAACATTTATTTTTTTTCTATTCTGTAAGACGTTCCCATGTCCGCATATTTTTGGAAACAAACGGATATTTAATTCGAAATTAGAGTTCGATGTTTTATTGTGTTAAAATAAATTCAACTCGGATATACGTCTGCCGTCTGCGTCTCGGTGTCCGGTCACATCGAGAGATTGGTGTCTTGTTAATTGGCAACACAGTTCCGCTATTCATTGTGAAGGCAGCTTTTGAGCTGAGCTTCCGCTTTGTATACGCGTTGACCAAGCCATCTCGTTTCATAGTCTTCATCTCAATAGAAGACTAATTAATACCGGCTTACAATAACTACCTAACGCTGCCGATCCCCGCTGTCCCTAATTTGAAAGCGTAAATTTTCAGTTTATTTTAAAATTGATATTATTATCGAATCTAAGCGTTGCAGAGTATAGAATACTTTCAAATAAATTCAATATTTAAAAAAGCAAAATGCAAAGCCACTTATTAAATTTGCTCGCAGAATATAAACCATGGAATGCGTTCAAGTAAACTTAAATTGTTTCAAATTGAATCATACCGCATTTTTTAGTATAGAGCCGTGAGTAGAAAAATATGTTTTTTTTTAATCCCGCGCCGTTTGTAAAACTTCGGATTTGTACCGACCGATCGTTCTCTCCTTACAAAGAGATGTGTTTTGTATATTTGTAAAAGAGAAAAGTACAAAGCTCCTTATTGTTCCGTTAAGCTCTCTTACGCAGTTGGGATAGGTTTAGGTACGACACATTTCTAAATTGAGATTTATCGATTTGGATTTCCAATATTAGCAAATTAATTAGGCCACCTCTACAAAGAGACATTGGACATGGCAGGCTAAACAATTCTTGGAATTACGTTCATAAAATGATCATTACTATATCACAGAATTCTGTTTATTAAAATGCGGTTTCACGTTACTAGGAACGGTATTTCATTTCAGTTGCTATCAAATAAATGCGGTCAATATGGTCGAATTGCAATTATTAAATTCAACAAAATTGGGTGGTTCGAGTAATATTTTGATGTAATGACGCATGAGGTTCTGATTATGGAACACCGGCAACGAGATGAGCAAACAGAAGAGACATTACAAGAACGATTGAATCGAGTGTCTTTGTAATAGGCGTCGTAAGTTCGAGTTGGCTTATGATTAACAGCTAAGTGCTGGCGTAAAATGCAAGAAAATCGTCGCCTCAGCATTTTTTCAATGAAATCGAAGTGAACTGAAACTCGACGTCTGCTGCAGATCTGTACAACAAATTAGATTCCAACCATGGCTTTTCTAGTTTACAATTTACAACCTCGATCAGTATTAAATTAAAATTTTATGCTTTTATAGGTCATCGTAAAAAATATACTTTTCAGAAAAGCTATTTCTACGAACATAAGCTCTATTTGTTTCACGGTAAATCGCTTCTACTAGGAATTGATAAAGCGATGAGTTTTTTGCAACCGTTGTATAGTTTCACTGCCTGGAGCTTTTCTTAGCAATGTAGGTGGGCCGTCAACTTTAAAAGAAAATGCAATTCAAAGATTCACCTTAAATAATAATTACCATCGTCTGTGAGGTGTCCCTTCTACAGCGTTGGTAGTATTGTATTTTAAATTTTATTACAAGAGATTTGGGACATTAGTGTCTTATGAATATAAGGAATTGACACTGGTTTTTAGAGAGCTGATTGAACACAGTTTACGTTAAGAAAGCACGCGTTAAGAGCTTCAGCGGTGGCGCAAGTGCATGAGTTTGAAACAATGAGATGTTTGGGAGTCTTAACTATGTGGTAATGCCTAATCATTTAGAATAATATCAGACTTTTCGGTAATATTCAGCGCCATTAAGTAAGTGCAAATATTAAATGAAGACAATCACATCGGCCAAGTATATTATTAGTATAAGTGAAGCTCATGGCCACAGATAGAACAAGAAAGACAGATATGATTGTAACCTAGTTATAACTTACAAAATATTTAGATATAAGGTTTTATTATTAGTTACTACTTTTACTTACAATTATGTTTAAATATTTCTACATGAATAAATTGTTTAGAAAAATTTGGTTGAAGTTACGCCATCTTATCTAATCTTTGTTGCATATCACCATCTTAACAATGGGACGCGGTGAATTCAATATTTTTCGGAGGACGATGGTGTAGGTGGTGCAATACCCACCACCTTCACCTTCGTCCAACACAAGCTTCAGGATAAAAGCAATCATTATCAACAGTAAAATGACATACAACACTTTAATGGTAAACGCATTGCGATCGTCGTATGCCCGAAACCGGGCGTTATCTCTTTGCCTGTCCATGGTGCCGACTGTCAAATAACAAACATTTTAAAACCCATCAATATTCCAATCTAGCTGTATCAAGTCCAAGTTCAATGTCACATTATAGTCATAATCGAGAATTCGTTTTTAAGTCGTACAAAGCGACAAATTAATTGAACAAGTTTTGGGCACAAAGGTACAAGAGACATGACAAAAAAAGCACAAAATTAAGATTCAATACATAAACAGCGGGACTCTCCTCCGGGACGAGCTGTAATAGAAAAACAACAGGAAACTGACCCCTAAAAGTCACAAAATACTCAAAATGTCTCTACCGAAAATAAAGTTTGGTTACAGCCGAAAAGCTGAACGCCTGAAACCTATTTTATTCAGCGTCGACGGCGGCACCGGCCGAAGTAACAGGTTGTTGCTCGCGCCCGCCGCTCCGTAACTCCTAGATAAATAAATGTCAACTTACTCACATCTTCTAACACGAGCGAAGTTTTCACAGGAAGAAAATAATATTAAATAAATATTAAAATAAAATAACTTTTCTTCTCAGCTAAATTTTGATTTAACGAAGCCTAACTCCGCGGATTCTCATGTAAATTAGTTTTATCAAAACTATGAACAAAACAAGTTTCGTATAATAAAATGCTACAGTAATTGAACGAATGAGGAAATTAAATATCATGATCAAATCTCTGATAAATTTATGAACTTCACTAAGTTTCGAAAGTTAGGCTGTGGCAGCCGCTATCTAGATGCACTAGGGCGGGAGGTTGTCCAGCGAATGAGGGATGCAGCCTGGACCGGGCCTCTATATATTCTAGGGCTTACAGAGAAGAGGTAGCGGGAGCGGGGGATGCACCGCGCCCCAGCCCCTTACACTGATACATGCGCAATATGCACTTTACAAGTACACTATTAATAGATGCGAGCTGTGATTTTCCGGGGGACAATTTTTAATTACATATTACATACATTTAAATAACGTCGGATTCAGTGATCGTCTCATAACTACGGTTATGCTACGATGATGCTCTTTTAGAATGTCAGCGCTTAAAAACTCACATGGATTAGTTACTCGAGAGCTGTAAGGTCCCGATTTTTTCTTAATCTTTTAACTACGCTTTCGCTTAAATAATGTCTTTGGATATATAAGATAAGAACTTCTGTAAGTTTTTTCAAGAACTTTACTTAGGGCAGTTAATTAGAGTGTTCACCGCTTTATAACTTAACGAAAGCGTATCATAGTTTAAGAGCCTTTGAGACTAAAACTTGGCACTTCGACTTCAAGATTCTGTTTTCAATTTCGTTAATAGATATTTGCAATAACTTTCAATAGTATACGATAAGATACTAATACGTGCTTTAAGCCTGCAGCCCACGAAGATCCTAAGGAATTTCCTTCCTAATGTTCATCAAATGTTTAGATAGTTTGGTCACTTTTGTAAAGTTTGTCCGTCGTTAAGATGAAGTCATATCACGTAATGGACTGAACAGATTTTAGAAGAAGATTCATTGATATCGACGGCTCATTACTAACTCGTATTTGGTACAGTTATAGTTTATTGAACTATCGACCTGGTTTTATTAGCGGCCGTTGTTACCTGAACTCTATTTATTCCTTAATTTGAAAATAGCTTGTTGGGAAAGCGTGGACCTGCGAAATTTTGCACTCGCAGGCGCGGACATATCAGGTCCAATCTTTCACATTAATGAAGCTCATTGTTTTAATGTAGGGACCGACGCGATCTGATTTATCCGTACAGCAAGCCGCCGCAGGATAATGAGTAGAGTAGTGTGCCGTGTTGCTACGCAAGGATAATGCAGAGCGAATTATTTCAATAAGGCTTTACGTAAACTGATATTTCAATGTGCTAAATCTATTTATCTGTTCGTCGAAATCCACATGGTCTTTTTAATGTAACGAGGTGCTTTCACGTCCCTAACCAGCTTTTAAGGAGCGTGTTGAGTTAAAAAATTGCAACTAGAGTTATGTTTAAAAAAAGCGGCTTCTGGCTGTTACTTACGACTATACATAAATTATCGCTGGTCTGTTCCCTGTCTACCGATGACCGTCGTTTCGTCCTACGTGTGCGTTGTTGCACAGGATTCTATAAACTATTGTCGCGGCAAAATTGTACGGTTCAACGATGCCCGTCGTCTGCCCAACCGTTTGTAGGATTATTCTGTTCAAATATCTCATGTGCCTATGTGCGAAATATTCGCAGACAAATTTCAATCACGTGTGTAGTTTTGAATAGTGATGTGTAAGCTTGAAATTGCTCTTATTCACTTACGCGAACTACATTTACCTATTACAAGTTAGCAGTTTGAATAGCTTTGATGCTACGTCGACTGCTAACTCGAAAATGATGGTTTTATTAGTTTAAAGCAGAACGATTTATGTATATGACATCGTGACATCAATGACACGATTAAGATGAAATTTTGGCAGGGATTATACCTCGGTAGCGGTCATAGACGGTACGTATATTTTTTCAAAATAAGTTTTATAGAATCACGAGTGAAAGCTAGTGTTAGTGTAGTAAACAGCGCAAATATATGTATGTGTGCGTAAATCTAAGAGCCACAAACTAATTAAGACTAGATCGAGAAGTTCTGGAAGTTTTCAGAGCTCAGTTTCTATAAACCATTTATTCATAGAATCGGCTGGCAAAACCTCGCCGCTAGTCTCAACTCTATCAAACAAGAAGTTTGATGTTTGTAAGATGTAGAATATAAACGCATTTATGTAAATCTGCAGAAGGCAGCAAAATTAAAGCGTTTATATCGCGCACGCATGATTTAGACAGAATAGAAAAGGCTCAAACATTTTAAAAGCAATTCAAAGTTAATAATAGCTTGTCTTCTCATAGTTTTGGCGCTGAAAGATCCGTATCAGAAGGCAGCACGGACGTCACGTGGTGAACAACAAAAGCGCTTTCGCTATTCTATTATCTGAAGCTTCAAAGGCAATGAACAAACTCATGTAGAACAATTAATAATTCTATCTAATTTCCCTTTACTCGAGTCGAGTGCAGGAAATACTATATATGTAAAATGTCCGCCAACATAATAGGATTTATTTTGACCGTCAAACGATCCCTACTCGTGCCGAGGTAAATAGTTTACGATACACCGATATTTCCCCACGTGGGTGCATAGATATTTTTAAATGTATTACAACGATAAATTGTATTATTGGGTCAGAGTGGCACGCGTAAGCAAACTATACTTTTTGTTTGGAAATGGAGGAACTAGTGAACCATATAATCTTTGGAAGGCGTTTTGAAAGGACATGTACAAAATATTGATAGTTAAACTATATTTGATTCTATTCTCATTGCAATCGACGTCCGTACTAAGGATTCCGGGACAAAGGATGCATATACCGATGCGGATATTAAGCCGGTCAAAGATGAAGCGATATTACGTGCGGATTACGTTAGCATTCAATCAGATTTTCTAGAGCTATTAATCAAAACCTGTAATGGATTCACTGTCTGATCGCTGTTGACCGAATTGGAAATTTACTTGTACGGTGCTAGTAAATTTTCAATTTGGTTGACAGCGTCACCGCTGATGAAAAATGTCAGTCACTCATTTTGAACAACATCGTAAAGTCTACGCGATTTATATTAAAATCAAAACTGTAGACGGAAGTAAAGATTTTCTTTGAGAGGAAACTTTTTAATATTTTCCTACGCAATATTGGGAAAACCATTATTACAAACTGCTTTTTTATTAGTAGTTAAGAGTCAATATGTTGTCATATAGGATCAACCTTAAGCCGTCGCGGAAACAAGTAAGCCTGCGCGCTCTTCAAAACACGGAAAAAGTTGAGCTCTAATAACATTCTAAGCAACCATCCATCAGCAGAGCAACCGCGTTAAGATTTGTCAACTGATCTTTTATTTGGAAAAGAGGCGTATGTATGAAGTTTTGAATGTGTTACTGTGGGACGCGAATGCAGCACGTTTTACATTTTACTGGTTGAATAACGTAGCATTTTTATAACGCATTTATCTTTGAAGTTCACGGTCTCGCACCGCTGTTAATTGACTTACGTTTTCGTGATAACTTGATTTCTAGGCGGGATTTCATTTTTATTGGAAATATAAAATGTTTTATGCAGATTTCTTACTTTTGACTTGTATGTATGATATAATATACAGAATTGCGTGCACGTGATAAGTGTGTATACAGCAATGCGTGCGCGTAAGATCGGTGTATACAAAAATGCGTGCGCGTAAGATATGTGTATATGGAAATGCATGCACTTAATATATTTAAATAAATTCATTTACGTCATACGATTCGTGTAAGCTTTAACCAACGTGACGTTTTCCTATCCTGTTGCTGAAAATTTGCGATCAATGTTATAATTTATTTCGTGTATTTAGGCCTTCGATTCATAACCTGATAGTTATTGGGGTCGACGTCCCTGCGAGGTCATATTCATTGACACATTACATTTAAAATTGACCTGTAAATAGGTCATCATAGTTACCCGGGATGTGCTCAATTTCGGCAACTGAACACCTCAACGGCTACAGTTTCGAGAGAGGCAAAAATACAGAAGTATAGGACCGTACGTTTGTAAATTTAGACGGACAAATATGTCTTAGGATAACTTTAAGATAGTTTTAAGTTTTCATACTTTGATAATTGCTAATTTGATAATGTGCGAGCGTTCGAAGCACAACAATAAATGCTTATCTAAAAATTGTAGGTTTCTAGCACTAAGAAAATCGTATACTGCTGATTAATTATTATTATAAGAACAATTAATATCATATCAATAGATTTCTCTCTACTGTAATGTGACAATATTATAACTTTCTAACACTGTCAAAGTTGTATTACAATTTCTCAAACTTATAACAAGAGCTAATTAGTCCGAACAAAGTTATCGGCCGCGCAGAGTTTCCAATAGGAATCTAGGTCACACACGGTTGACATGAAATCGGAATGCAAATGAGATATTATCACTTACTTGAAAGCTTGAAGACAAATGTTCTAAGATATCTTGAAATAAATAAAATATTCTAAGTCCTAATTAAAGTCACTTATATTGAAAATCAAATCAGTTCAATTCATTGGAACAAACAAAAAATACTTGTTTAACGTTCGACAGCTAATAATGTAATAAGTTGAGCGTAGCTCTCTGCTACGCAGCTACGAGTCGTAGAGCACTTATGCTTCGCCTACGCGAGTCTACGGCGCTCGCTACTTTCTAAGATGAAAATCGCGACTTCAGAAATCACTATCTACGAACGTTCGAGAAAATGGTACTTACGTGCACTGTAATAATAAACGTAACTATACCTACAATAAGGTCGAGTGCAATGGAAAAAAATGGGATTACGACTTCATCACTTTTACAACTGTCCTGGAGCTGTTATATGAAAGCGTAAAACCAAACTAATCAACGCAGCTACTAAGTTATTTGCATCTAGAGGTAAGAAGGCTAGGCTAAGATCAGACACCCACACTAACTGCGATTATTAGGACGCAACAGTTCTCTGGTACTAAATGAGTTCTAAGCGCTAGATGATACAGAAATCATTATCTAACTGACTGTTCAATAAGACATAGCCTCTATAAAAATACGAACTATTGCCAGGTTGAACTTGAAAACGGCCTTCATCCGACATCTAGCACTCCAAAGTGTTATTTTCCTCGTATATTTCGAACCTATACGAAACTGTACATGTCCGGTGACCTCCGTTTACCATCTCCCCAAAGACCGCAAGGAGCTATATCGACTAAGTGCATTTTCAATTTACTTTCGTTTAAAATCGTAAACTAAAGGAAGGTGTTCCTTGTAAGTAATATGTAATACGAATAAATAAACAAAATTTTAAAGCGACCAAACGTGCTGCACCTGTTTAATCCCAAAGTCGAATTATGTAATAGAAAGGTAACTAACAAAAACCATACTATTTTACTAGTATACCTACTCGGGCTATTTCAAACGTGCGAACTGGGTGATATAATTTTGTCGGAGTCTCTCGCTCGTGCTTACATGTCACATTCATTCTTTTGATTATGACGTAGTTCGCACTATAATAATGTAACAGCAAGATGGCGCTAAACAGCATCTAATCAACCGAAAATCTGACCTAAAAGATCGTTTACAGACCGGTGAGCACATTGAACATGAATACAATATTTTGATAACATCATAACAAAGATGCTTTGTCCACAGCCATTAGCAGTTTGTCACTTAATTAAAGAAGACTTCAAAAAGCACTCAGACGTTATAATACCCGTGATATGATATTGTAAGAAACTTACAAAATATCTATTTTCATCTGACACGTGAAGGATATTTTCATGGAAAAATATTGTTGAAAAACAACTCTCTTATGAGAAGTACCTCGAGGTACTTATTACTCATCAACAGCCTACATGGCTGGAGCTTTTAACAATTTTCAAGAATTTTTATTCTTGATAATATATTCTAAACTATATTTTATTAATAATAAGCCTCGCTCTTCGTTTGAGTGCACTTTCAAATTTAAAGGAATAAATTGCAAGTATTTTTGAATGTCGCATTTCCGACTTGTGGCAGGAATTACAAAATAGACATGAAAACTAAAAGTAACCATATTTCTTCAAAATGCCTAAAACTCCTCTTTTATCGAAACCAATGAAAGGTTAACTGTAAAAGCAGAACCCGTGAATAGACAAGTGCTCGTAAAAACATACAATATTCAAAGTTCAGCATCAAAATAGTTTTAATTGGTCCAACCTACAGTTGGTAAGCGAAGCGGTAGTTCGCACACACACATACGGGTAATCTATCTCTGATACTAATTGAAACCCGAGACTGAAAGGAAAATAAAAAATACAAAAAGTAAAGTGCAGGGAGGACGGCACACGCGAATTTTCAGGATCTGTCTACATACACGGAAGTTGAATCAAATTTGATTGAATTGAAATTGTTACATTTTATTATTTTTACATTATAAATACGGAAGTATGAAACATGAAACAGGAACTGAAAACAGTAAACCGTTTCTGTTTGCGTACTCTTACGTTTGTAGCTGATCCGTATCCTGCGTCTGGCGAATCGCCGGTCTATATGAAGGGCTTAGTCGGAGGCTCCTAGCGTATACAAATATCGAGTTTGTGTGAAAATACAAGAGCTTTTAGAAGCTGTGCTCACCGGTGTGTATGAACCGATGGTAGTGCATCATACATACACACACACAAATAGTTCCGCAACAGATTAAATTACAGGCAAAGCCGGATCTAAAGCCTTATTAACTGAAAATACTAATGATGGTTTGAGACTAACTGATTTTTATTTTCCTTAGTAGAAGCTACGAAAGTAGCACAGCAGGGATGCTTATAGAAAGATGTTTATGAATTTTGTACACCAGATAATTATGCGCGTAGGAGTTTGAAACCTAGAAGTAATTGATCTAATCAAGGTTCAATACAACGTAATAGCACATTTTGATTCATGTTACACTTCTTATGGTAAATAATATTTGTATAGCAAACACGGTTAATGAGATACATTGATGAGAAGAAGATCGCGGCCGCAAAGGGAAATTGCACTTTCTAGTCGAGTTTACAATTATGTCAATCAGTTCGGTTCTTAGATAAGCAAATTATTATTCAGAGGAGGTAAGACGTCATTCGGTTGTGGATAATGAGTTCATAATGTAGGTCTTACGATATCCAGGTTATTTTCCATGGGGGAGGTATAATCTAGGCTATTGAATTTCCAGGAATCGTTAGTTGTGATTGCGCAATTACTTTACATATTTCAACATCTTGAATGCGCAAATAACGAATGGAAATTATTCCAAGTTCAAGATCTTGGCAGTGGCAAAGAAAATAAAGTAGTGAGGCAACAAGTAGATAAGATCGCTCCTTTGTGAGTCTACTAAATATACGAATACTTTTGTTGTGCGAAAACTAGATTTAGCACGGAACGTATAAATGATTTTAATATGAAAGAAAGATTTATCAGGCATAAAAGAGTTTATCGCTATAAACTTATAGGTTGAGGATGCTGTTATTATCGAATGAAGGGAGAAAAATCTAGATATATTTCTATGAAATCTATAACCTGCGCGGCGTACACGTGTATTGAAAAATATTTTAAATTTAATATCACTGCGTGTGCAAAGTTGAAAGGAAGTGAATAAAATCTTGTAAGCATTCTTCAAACGTATAGGTACACATGATAACGTCGCGACGAGTTATATTTGCGCGAGATGGAAATAAAACTTTTTGTTGCCATACGTGGAAATGGTATCAAGTCGCCATTTTTAAGTTGGTATGAATACTATGCAATATCATACACGCGTATCCATTTATATTAAAGTATGCAACCGTTACCAATTTTATTTGTAGAAACATTATTTATTCTGTTCCAAATATATCCTTAATCACTAAGAGTTTCAATCTAAAGCCCAAGTTTGAAAGATGAAACTTAAAATACTAGTTTGTTTCGACTTACAAATTAACTAAAAAAATATTAAAACTTATAACCCTTTTTAAATCATTATCACAGACCGGAACAGAAACTATCGATTATAATTCACACGTTCGTGAAATGATTTGAAAGGACACGCAAACAAAATCAATACTAACTAGGGCCATGTATAACTTAACCTGTTTGCAGGTAGGAACAGAGTGCATTGTCTACTGCATTAGGCATAGAGTGGCAATCGCGATTTTACGTACATTTTTAATTCATACAACTTACGTCCTCGGATTTATTTCAAGCGGCTTAATAATTGGTTTAAACTTTAAGTCTTGCACTCATGAGCATCGATTGGCTAAGTAACCTTTCGACCAATCTTTAACGCCGGATAGTTTGTGCCGAGCGTTTCCGTGCTTCGGCAAGTCAAGAGTCGGAATCCGGGTGACGGTTAGCGGCTATTTCCAAAACTAAATTTTTCGTTAGATATAAATTATATCATGTTGTAGTTTTGAAAAAAAAATTAAAACTTTCATGAATGAAACGCATAATTTTCGAATTCTATCGCGGTATAGTTTAGTTAAATTGTAGAAAGAAAGTGTTTTAGCTAAAGTTTAGTAAAATGAATGAGGCAAGTAAACTTTCGTAGGCATATACAAACAAGGATATGTGAAAAAATAATCAAATCGTTAGGGTGATATAACACTTTAACCCAAGGTGAACCTCACACAATAACACACTGAACTAAACTGAAGAAATAAACGAAATAATACTAAGCTTCAGTTAGAGATGTTATTTTTATATGAGACGCCAATTAGCTACGGATACCTCTCGAAATTAGCCCTGATACGGATACACGTGCCCTTTATAATGATATTGGATTTCAGGAAAATACCAAGAAAGAAATATATATTTTTACAAGTGTTATTTGGGAAACTATTCTATAAACTATAAATATCTTACGACGGTCTTAGACTTGCGCTCATTATCACACGTTATCACGATTAGTAAGCAACCTATGGCGCGGACATTCTCTAGATGGGTGGTCAGTTAGAGATCACGAGGCACTCCATCGCCGTGTAAAGCACGAAGCAGACGGCAAGTTTAATATTGGTCATGGTAAAAACATTTCAGCAACATCGTTTCGACAGAGTCTTTTACAAAGTTTGCACATCTTTGACGCTAAGCAGACTACGCGAAATAACATGGAAAATCCTTCTAATACACTCAACTCGTTTACACATTGGACATATTTTCCGCGAATACTAACTACTCGCATGAGATCGTTATTTGTCAAAGAGATGCACTAAACGAAAACGATAAAAAAGTTGTAATGTCCACTGAAAGACGGCAAACGAACTACCTCTTTGAGAACCTTCTAGGAATCATTTTTCTAGTTTATTTGTGAAACAATATTAGTATTACTTTGACTCAGATATTGCATATGTAGTAAGGATTAATGTTTTGAATTTCAAACGTAGCTTTAAAATATTAAAACCATGCCATCCCGTGTTGCACGATGGAATAGAAATGGCCAGGAAATCGAGAAAAATGGTGATTATATTTAAGATAACAATATTAAAATCAGCAACAGTTATTTCTTAATGTCGGGTATGCTTTCACATACCTACCAATATCTAACCATTTTTTTACGTCACGGTGGTCATTAGGTGTCAAATAATTCCGTGTTTAAAAAACTATTTTCCTCAAGTTCCGGTGTTCAAAAGCAAGGAAAGCCTCGGCAGATAAGGCAATTACAATTTGTACCACGACACTCGGATTCCCAATAACAAATCTAGCATTGTGTAAACCAGGAAGTGTGCAAGTGTGCTATAGAAAATAGAATGCAAACCAATTTCCTCAGAGTTAGTTTACCTAACCGTGTTTGCAACTGATATGAGCGTATATCCTAAGACTTCTGCAGCGCTTAATCATCTCGCTTTTCTTCAAGTTCTTAACGTTTCAAGGAAACTTTATTTTCTATTTCAATATTGCACGCAGGCGTTCTATCAAAGATTTTATGAAGCTTCTAGGTATCACGTTTTAATTCGCATTTATTAAACAAATATATATTATGCATAAATAATACCCTTTTTAAGTTTTGATTGAATGATATTGTATTATATAATACCCTTTTTACCGGGACTATACAACAGTAATATTTGAAACTGTAATTGTAAATTCGTGAAAATTTTCATGAACTGTAATTGTTTTGTTCGAAATTATTTATGAAATGAAATTGTAATTAAGTGCAGGTAGTAGGAAAATATTTATTAATTGCATTTCGTTGAATTGTATAAAATGTCGCTATATTAAAATTTTAAGCGCAATTCTATGAAGTAATGTGGGGAGCATTTCTACCCGGAATCGCAACTTTTGCAATAACGTGTATCATATTTAATTCCAACGGTAAGTGACGCATTATATATTTATTTATTTGACAACTTATCAAGTTCATATATATTACACCCAGCTAAATGATTTCGACTCTTTCGTCTGAGATTTTAGTACACTAAGTACATTGTCATCAGTCCTTTTCCTCATACATACTTTCAATTTAAAAGATCATCAATATTTAGATCAAATATTCATGCTTTTATGATATTCTAACCCGCAATTGGCCAGCATGGTGTACTCAAGACCAACCCCCTCCCTCAATACGGTAGTAGAACCTTGCCTAGTAGTGGGACAGTATTGGGTTAAATTTATTTATTTTATTATATAAATATAGTCCACATTTACACTATATTCTAGTCTCGATTAGAAAATTATCGGTGGATAGTGTTAGTCGAACTCGTATCATAACTTACTAATTTGGGACACAATCAGTACAAAAAAGATTTATTTACTACGAAAGAAACCACAATCTATTCTCGACCGCGACGCAACTAAAACTGCATTGCTAACCTAATGCGAGTTTCATTGACAACGCGTTGACGACCGAAGTACACATTAAAACCTGCCTGATCTATACTAATATTATAAAGCTGAAGAGTTTGTTTGTTTGTTTGTTTGTTTGTTTGTTTGTTTGTTTGAACGCGCTAATCTCAGGAACTACTGATCCGATTTGAACAATTCTTTCAGTGTTAGATAGCTATAGGCTATATATCATCACGCTACAACCAATAGGAGCGGAGTAGCAACGAGAAATGTTACAAAAACGGGAAAACTATGACGCATTCTCTCTTATGTGACGCAAGTGAAGTTGCGCGGGTCAGCTAGTATCTAATAAATCGAGCGCGGACGCTTAAAAGATCTTAAAATTCGATCAGATTTTAGTTGCTAAAAATCTAAACCTCTCGATGAATTAAATAATAATATCACTAACCATTTTATTCAGAATCTGCTTTCGGAAAAATTATATTTCAGAAATATAATTCTCTCGTCTGTATTGCGTGCTACCGAATGACTGCTGATGTACTAGAGTTGTGATATCCGCCCTTTCAGTTATAAAGTATAAATAAGTGCATTACAATGTCAATCTGTTGGACATTACAGGCGTATTACAGTGATTAGTTTATTATGAATTCAGGGCCTGAAGAAATGTACCGGTGCGGTGGCAGCTTAATTCGAGCAAATGTCATATGTCAGGATTGAGTATGCTAGTAACTGAGTTATTGCACAGTATTGTTTGATACATAACAACGTTTTCGTAAAATTGGAAAAAAAATGTACTTTATTTTTCAAGAACGGTCGAATCGAAATTAGATTCTCCGTAAGTATTTTTACTACCTAACCCAGCATTGAAATTAAAATTTTTATGTAGTATTACTAACATTATACAAATTATTTTATAGTTTATCTGTACTGTTTCAAATTTTGTGATGTTAACTAATGTTTCTTATACGATCAACATACAGTATCCGTCTTCTGGCGTAAGTGATATCGTGAGGATTCCATCTAATCTCATCGGCAACCTAACAAACCGGGTGCGAAGCTGTTTATTTAGTCTCGGTCAGGCGTTTGTTTTTACAAAGATAAACTTTACTACGTTTCAATTTAAAAACTAATTAAACTTATATATTTATTGTTTGAACAATTGATACGTAAGAGAAAATCATGTGCCGACAAATCCTTTGCACGTGGAGTGGTTGCAGCGCATGCAAAGGCTTTTCATATCACTCTCACTCATATTTTTGCGTAAAAAAATATTCCTACATTACTCCACCATTTTAAAAAGTTCTGATTGAATGATATCATTACTCATAAAG
This sequence comes from Anticarsia gemmatalis, assembly GCF_050436995.1. Classification (NCBI taxonomy): domain Eukaryota; kingdom Metazoa; phylum Arthropoda; class Insecta; order Lepidoptera; family Erebidae; genus Anticarsia; species Anticarsia gemmatalis. The sequence continues at coordinate 20,125,595 of NC_134776.1, read as the reverse complement.
GTTCGCGTTACCGTGGGAATGTGAATGACCAAGTTGAAGTACAAGCCTGAAAGCTAAAAGGTCACTAAAAATTTAATTCAAAGCTTTAAATAGCCTCGTATAGTTTATAGTGGTTCTATTCAATTTTGTGTTCTCGGAAATGAATAGACGTCGTTGGTTCCGACGCAACACAAACTGCCAAAACTTTAGATTCTGGTCAGTTTCAATGTCCGACTTTCTGGAAATTGAAAACCCTATGTCGCATGTCCGAGTTTCAACGAAATAGACAGTAACAAGATGATATAATTATTTATATGAATGTTAGACTAATGCAATAGGGCTGCGCGTTTGTGAAGAGCTTTTCTCAGTTTTCATTTTGAAAGCGAATGTAACTATAGACTATTTCAGTGCACCCATATGGTAACTTTCTACCGCAAAATAGGTACATTATTTAATACTATTAGTAGTAGCTATAACTAAATACAACGTACATGTTTGTAAGACGACACAAAATCTTAGTGCGGGAGTTTAGAAAATAAAATAAAAAATTACCAATTTACCAGAAAGCTTTTCAGCACACCACCTCATTTCACGTAATGTTCAGATTAACGCGAATGTTATTTTGTCACTAGCTGACTCGCGCAGCTCCTCTCATGATTTTTCTTAGCATTTCTTTTTTCGCTCCATAAAAACATTTCCCGTGACAATTTTATACAAAACTATCGAATTGGTTGCGAGTTGTGAGCCGTTCTTGCGCTTAGCAACACAATTGGCCATATTTCTTTTTATATACGATTATTGGCTAGTGCACCGGCAGCGGCCACAAGCAAACTGCTTTAAAGACATTAAGATGTCTTAGACCATAGCCTGGAGTAGCTGATTCAAATGCCAAGCTAACTAGGCTGAATATAAATAATGCAAACGCATTTATACCAATTAGAGGTACACATATACAATCCCTACTAGTATCTGAATACTTAACACGTTCGCTGCCCCTGACGCGTATGTGCGTTTTGTAGAACGCACATACGCGTCGCGGGCAGGGAACGTGTTAAAACGGTACATTAAAGATTTAGACTAAACCCTAAACAATGGTTTATACACTAGCCATCATCTACTACTAACATCTGTCTAACGTGCTGATTAATATATTAAATTGGCTAATTCTATCCACTGAGGAATATAAGTTTTTGTCTACGCTAACTTATTAACAGAGTACATAAAACTTAATATAAATTTCCCGACGTTTCGACCACTACACAAAACAGCACGCCTGTTTATCCGCTTCCACGAATATTACACCGTTATAAACTGTACCTACATATTAAAAACTATGCCTCATCAAAATGAAATTAAAATCTCGATTACACAATGAAAATATCGTGACTGCACTCAACAGATACATGATAATGGCAATTATAATATTTGAACTGTTAATAATGTATTTGTAAATATCAAGTAGCATTCGCCAATTAGTTGACACTGAGTAGGCAGTAGCTTTGTGATTGCAAATTTAGAGCTACGTAGGAGTTAAAATTGAAATCAAATGAAATGTAAACGAAGGCATCAATTGAACAACGTCATTGGTTTTGTGGTGAATTCAATTTCAACTTTTAACAATGCACTGGGCGGTGCGAATAACTTTGATTTTGAGTTGGGCCGAACTATACGGAGGAAATAGCGAGCTAACGCTATCGATATGACGGTATACCTTATATAGGGTAACACACATTTAATAACACGACAAAATTAGGTAGTAGGGGACTAGTGTAAGTAAATTTAGAGGCACATGTCGTATCTAATAAAGGCTTTTAACCTAGACCTCCTCAACACGATATTATAGTTCTAATGTCAGTTGAATTATCGCGAGCACGTTAACGAAACCGTCTTATTGGAAGAATAAAGACAAAAAAATACCTCTAGGGTCCTTCTTCAGGCACGTTCCCGTCCGGAATCACTGATACGACTAAGAAATTATTCTCTACACTTGATAACACTTCACAAGTACTTGAATTCTATGAACGCTTGTTAACACATTACGCGGCGGTCGGATGGAATTGACTTTTGTCATATTGCAATGAAATGTACATTGCAACCGATGTAAACATTATGTAAAATGCACTGCGGTTTTGGTTTTGGCAAGTCCGTTAAAATCAACCCTTAGTGAAACGGAAAACCACAAATACTTGTTGCGTAATTATATTCCGCAAAATAACGTATTTTACAACATAAATAAAACAGTAAAAATATATTACCGTGTTTTGTAAATTTTCACTGTTAATTTTGGACTAAACGTTTTAGATAGTGAATCAGAAGACGAACAATGCGCGCGCGCCACCCCCTCCTTACGACAAGTGAATACTAAGCCACTATTCAAACCTAAGCTGCACTAAACTAACTTCGACTTATTCGTGTACCAACATCGCTTAAAGAGTTCAAGTGACACTGGAATTTAAATACGTGGTTCAAGCTCCACGATTAAAATCGGACTGCTGGACATAATTTAAATTTGTATCGATCTGCCCTTGGACATTCCTGACCTTGATGTTGCAGTGGGGCTGCAGAATGCAACCCCTAAATAGGGTTACGGATGCCCTGTTCCACTAAGTATAGACTAGGGTCCTTTTGTTCAATGAATGAAAGCGAGAGGGTTCAACAACTGGTTGTATGTATTTTTAACGGTATCATTTATTGATTCGAATAAAAGAGCTCTTTAATAAAACGCAAATTTCTTTTGCGACCAGGGTTTTGTGAGTGACAGTATAATACATCGGAGAGCACACAAGCATGAAATTCAGAGTTTTACATGAGAAGAAGATGTGTATTAATGAATCTCAAAAATATCCCACAGTGTCCGGAATTACGAGTAATACAAGATTAACCGTCGCTGTGAAAGTATTGCTATTTTCAGAATGCAATAATAATAAATTAAAACGGAATAGATTGAAGCTAAAATAGACGATTACAAAGAGCATACATTACTCTAATCGATCACATCAATTCAATTAGCGTGCATAAACCGCTGTATAAGCCGATTAATTATTTAATGTAATACTCGATTTAAATCATCATTTTGAAAATGGCTCGTAATAATATTTCCTTTGAAAACGGTGTGTGGTTTGAAATCTTTAATATCAATAAAAGCTTTGTTCAGCATCGACAACTGTTGCGCTTTTATGAGGACAAAGGCAGTTTGTTTCCCTTCGAATAAGAAGATTAATAAAATAAAGTATGTTTGAGAGTTTCCTTTAGTCCATTCGATCTTTGACGGCACTGTATTTCTAATAAAATGTCTTTTAGCAGACGATACCATTGTTACGACAAATTTAACGAATTAAAGTTTAAAGCGTGAGAAAATTCAACGTAGAATCAGCGTAATAAACTACATTTTCTATAGTGTGTAATTAAATTTCTTTGCAGGAGTGATCTTGACAGATTCTGAAATGCAAAACTGGAACAATTTCAGAATCCTACGAAAAAGGATATTATGTACTGTGAATTAAATTGATTTTGAATACATTTAAATAATTGCTCATGAACAATTGTTACGAAAAATTCGGTCTCTTTCAAATTTTGCACACGTCTGGAGAAGATAACATAAAAGATGTTCTAATTAAATCTAATCGCGCAAGACCTTCAACACGCTTTGTTAGAAAAAGGAATCTTTCCAACTATAAACAAGGCAACATTTTACAGGCAGTGCACTTTACAGCTACTTCAAAGTATGATTGAAAAAATAATAGAAGTTAAATTATTTTTATTTCCGACGACTCCTTGGAAATTTAAATAGAACGGTTTTATAATAGAAAAAGAGGGTAATTCCGTCGATAAGAAAATGTAGGGAGAATAGAAAACTTTTCAAACTAGATCCTCTCTTTGTAAAAAGTTCTAGGAAGCTTTTGTAGGATCGACACCTACGTCCTAGCTATATTTAAACACTCTTTGTAAGGGCCCCCGCGTCACGTTCCATAGCCGAGCAAATATCGAAATGCAATTCCATTTCTATCGAATCCATTTTGGTCAAACATACTTTTTAATAAATACGAATGTTTGGACAGACAAGACGAAATCAAGAGACGTGTTATGAAAAACGCTGTCTACCACTACGCGTTTTCAATGAGTGATTGAGTAACAATGTGGATGAAGGGCTGCAATTAGTGATTAGATTGACAATGTCCGTGGCGTATTATTGAAAGTGGTCTGCTATCAATTCGTGTGATCTACAAATACTTGTCTAGTAGAAGTGTGTACGGTTTTCATTCGTAAAATCTGATATGCAAAAAATCATTCGACCTAAATCGAAAGACTAATTCTTTAGCAAGTCATACGATACATCGTTCAATCTTTTCAATACAAAGTAAGGTGGCCCCGTGTGTTTGACCATGCATACTTTTCAAAAGTTAAGCTCGGCTTTGAAACGTACGTAAACGAAGATAAGTCGTAAAAGTTCGTAGCTAGACTTCAGAGTTCAAAAGGTATTACATATTATTTCATGAACCGTTTGTGGGTTTCATAAACTAGAAATCTTAGAGTAAATAGCCATTGAACCTACGTAGTAGAATTTCTCCGTAGTCACCTTTCAAATTGATAAAGTTTGTTTCAAAGTGTATTTCCTATTAACGGCTATTCAAGTAATTATGAAAAGAAATCTTGTTGCACCAAGTTGGTTTAATTATCATTTTAATTCTTTCGATAAAGGTGATAATAATGTAATAGTTTACAGTCACAAAAAAAATATATTGCGTGGTAAACATGTCGCGCGGGTCACTACAGTCGGTACTACCGTGTATGAAGAATTTGACAATTTGAATATACTGTAAAATTAGTTCGTTATGCATCCGCTAGGGGCGCTGATCAGTTTATCTAAAATGTATGACATTTGTCGATGGCTGATGCAAAATCGCAGAACTGGTAATTTCATAATGACTTTTTTAATTGATTGTCATTATATGCAAAGCATATTTAGCTGTTTAAAACTAAACCAAAATTTTATCTCATTTCCTATGAACAGCGAAGGTGGCAAAGATGAAAACAAGATATCAATGTTACGTTCTCCACATACTTCTCTCGCTTCATACATGCAGTCGCAATGTCAAGTATTCAGTGGTTTATTTCAGAACAGAAATCATAACAAGATCCACATCATATTGGAAAACACTAGAATTTCAAATACATCAGTACAAGTAGGTACTGTATAGTGTCTGTACTGCGTCGAGGTGCTTCTATGTAGTGGGGGCGGTAATAAAGGGCAAAGGTGAAAGGCCAAGTCTGTGGGAGGAGGGCGCATCGCGCTTCACGCCGTCAACGCATTTTCGTTTAAGACTAGTTATTACACGTGACATTGTCAATTTTGTATGCAAGCTACCTATGTGATGTCACTAATGTAGGTAGTAGTAAAGAATAGTATGTTTATAAAGCTGCTTTTTTTCTATATGTGACATTGTCAATTTTCAGTGCGTCTAATACCTATGTTATGTCACTCATGTAAATGGCATATTAGAAGAGAAAAGTGTATGTGTTTCTTCTAAGCCTTCAATAGGTCACTTATTTTATTGTTTTCATGAGATTAGCAATTATATGTAACATTGACAATTTTTAATGTGCCTACTACCTATGTTTTGTCACTCATGTAGATATTGGGTACCTTTGTTTCGTTCGTTTATTGGGTTACTTTTTTCCAGTGTGTTTATGAGAATAGCGATTTCACCTGGCATTGTCGATGTCCGTCTGCCTGCTTTGGCAAGACACGCATAGAGTCAGCACTTTCATTCGACTCTTTAACTATTTTTCAACTGAATATTTCTATGCTTATAAATACGACTAGGCATTAAATAACATTGTACATAAATTCAGTTTTTACACCAGCAAAAAAAAACATCTCATAAGTAAAATTCCAAAATGCCTACACTAAACCAGGCTAAGCAAATAAAATTACTTCACAATTAGCACCCTACCACACATCCAATTTAAAACACACCCTTATGAATAAAGGACGCGTCGCAATTCAAGTTCACTCTCAACTTAGTATTCAAAGCTTACATTTCAGCGAGAAATGCACCGTATACCTAGAAAAGGATATTATGACTTCTGTATGCATTAATTGGCTTGCCTTGATTTTACTTCCAAGTATCTGAATGTCACTGTAGCTCATGTTACGTGATAATTAAGCTCTGTTCATAGAAAATGGCTTAGTTAACAACAGCCGCGCGGAACGATCTCTGAAGTAAAGCTACGCTTGCTTATGTTGTTCTGTGGATGGATGACCATCTTATACATATCGAGTTCGTTATGCTTCGGAAGGCACGTTACATTGGGTTGTCATTTTCGAAAATCTTTGGCAGTCGTTGACAGTAGTCAAAAGCTTGCCCAGTCTTACCGAAGGGTATCGTAAGACCCAGGTAACTGGGTTGTGGAGGTCAGATAGGCAGTCGCTTCACGTAATACACTGATATTGAGCTGCCGACTCCAACATAATTTGTAAAAGAAAGGCTAAGCTGATATATATCATAGAAAGTGTGCAAATTGAAACACGTGCCGGAACAGACAATACTAAAGTATATATGGATTCGATTCCTTCATGCATGTGCCTATACTGTTACATGTTAACGCGAGCAGAAATCTTGAATCATCCGTTTTTACGGTTCCGTACCCATAGTGTAAAAACGGGTCTCTATTACTGAGACTTCGATGTCTGTCTGTTTGTCTGTCACACTGAAGTTCATGTGACGTGCTAATTAAGCTCTGTTCATAGAAAATGTATAGATTGGAACACGTGCCGGAACAGACAATATTGCAGGGTATATATGGATTCAATTCCTTCATGCACGGTGACTTTGTACCTGGATGTCAACACGAGCGAAATCTTCGATCATTTGATTTTATAGTTCCGTACCCATAGGGTTAAAACGGGTCTCGTTTACTGAGACTTGGTTGTTTGTCTGTTTGTCTTTCTGTATGTCACAGGCTGTAATTTATGAACTCTAATAAGTTAGACAGTTGAAATTTTGACAGATGATGTACGCATATTTGTTTAATTCACACTTGGCGGGGTTATATAGACAGCTTTATTTATGAATGGATTGAAGAGAAATATTCAGCGTCGAAGTATAGTGGAATTAAATAGGAGGTCTTGTGGCAAAAAAACTTTCGATTCTGGATTACTCGTATGACATGCCTTGTCCCTGATTTTTGCATATTTGTAAAGTATAATGTGACATTTATTAAGCTTGTAAATTAATTCGGTTATTGCTCTGAATATGTTTTATAACCTATCTGCATATTATTAATTTTAAGTCGGAAAATTTGGAAATGAGTAGTTTGATGACGTTTATTTATAATACTTTGAGTTGCTTTCAATAATATTGATTATTGTAAGGTTTACTGAGACTAAGAGCCCTTACTGTTATTTTTTCCAAACTAGGAATATCTAAACCACTTTATCGATAAAGATAATGATGTTTGCGTATGAAATATAACACCGTATTAACAGCCTCTGTTACACGGTCGGGAGAAAAACTGGCTGCTGAGTTGCTGATTATGAGGTATCGAGGTTCGATTCCCGGGTCAAACTACTATTAAGTCTTTCCTAATTTATGTTAGAATATTTCTCAATATTAGCGGGAGTTTGGTAAAGTGCTCGGTAAATAGCAATAGACCCCTATCACATGGGACTAACATTGTTATTGGTGAAATGTGGGTATATTTCATACACCTCTGCCTTCCTTTTAGGGTATAACAGGCGTGATGTATGTGTAATATACAGTAATTTATAAAGATGTTGTAAGAACTACTATAAAGATACATTTGTTGTAAGAGTTATAAAGTAACTTAGTTTTTTGACGATCAAACAAGACCGTTTCTTTACACAGGGTGTATATAAACTATTCCATACTTCCCCTATATAAAGGGTATATTGTTAGTACATAAATAACTCAAGTGCGAATGAAGCCGCGAGTTGATAAGGAAGTGTCAATCTCAATCGCGTATTGAATGCAGCGGGACTCGTAATGTATAGTTTCCAAGAACTTAGTACTAGGTGTTATATTGGTACTAGGTAACAAATAATAGGTTCTTTGAAGGCAATCGTGGTTTGTCGCTATTGCCTTAAGGCTAATATCAGTATGATAATCTACCATTTCTGCAGTTAAGATTATTTTTCTATCTATTTCTGTTTAACTGGCAAGAGACTCCTCCCGAATTATGGGAGAGGTTAGGCCTTTAGTTCACGATGCTGGTCAAGTGCGGGTTTGGGGCATTGACTGTCTTCAAGAAATGTGTGTGTATTTTAAGCATGCAAGTTTCACCACGTGTAATAGCAGTTAATTTCAGTCGACTAGCAATGTTCCTTATAAAAAACGGCTATCTATCAGGATGTTCATAATCATTGTATAGTTAAGTAAGAGTTAGGGTCAGATATTTGGCAATTTAAACTGACAAATATGCAGTTACAATATGAGGGAACTAAAGTGTTAATGAGGTCTAAAACACTCATATGAAATAAATAAACAGAAATAAAAAGGTAACAATAAAATAATACAATTGAACTTGAATCTCTAACTCTCACACCACTAGCTCCCCCAAGCGGCATATATGCGAACTACAGATACACAATTCATACAGTTTTCAGCTCTCGATTCGTTTACCATTGACCATGAATGTCTAAAACAACAAATAAAAGGGATGCGACCCTGAATATTTCAATGCCATCAAAAACATTCTGTAAAAACCTCAAGTCTCGCCGTAAAAAGTTGTGAGATCTATATAATACCAAGTCGATTAATCTATTTAGTCTCTACTTAAAGGGCCTTCTGCCTTAAGTTATTACGTATGTTATTATCATGCCAATTTTAAAAAAATACCTCTCAAACAAATAGACCGACCTGGCCATCGCATGATTTGATTATTAGTATGTATCACACTACACAGCACGACAAGAAGTTAATGCTCCTGAAATGTTAATAATGGCGAATTTGTGTTTTCTTGCGATGACCAAGTCGATCTATTTGTTTTAAAGGTATTTTTTTTAAATTGGCATGATGATAACATACGTAATAACTTAAGGCAGAAGGTCCTTTAAGTAGAGACTAAATAGATTAATCGACTTGGTATTATATAGATCTCACAACTTTTTACGGCGAGACTTGAGGTTTTTACAGAATGTTTTTGATGGCATCTCACTTCTTTTTGTAGAGCGAACTTAAGTCCAATTTGTATGGAAAGACGTTTTTTTTTTCAAAATTCAACATATTTCTTATGAGAATGTTGTTCAGTTTCATGGGCTAAACACCGTTACACACCCTTTACCCCCTCCCGTTATGCCTCATATAGTAGGTACCTATTTACACCTATTTATTTTATTTTCTACAGTAATAATAATTCATTAACTGTAAATGTAACCTTGTAATCTTATACATTTATATGGGATTACAAAGTTATTGTTGCAGTTGGTGTATTTAGAAAACCGGACCGAAATTAGAAAATATTAAATTTTTCCCATGATTAAGACACTAAACCCTATTTGTATTCAAAATTTTAAGCTTCTAAGTCTGCTAAAAGTACCTTAGACTTTTGATGATCGGTGAGTCAGTGAGTCAGTGAATCAGTGAGTGACAAAATTCAAAATTTTAACAAGTTGTCATTCTTAAACTACTGGTTCAAATTGACTGAAATTTTAAATATACCGTGTTTATACAATGACTGATTAGTTGCTGAATTTCCAGGCTTCTTGTTTTATCCACAACGAAATTATAGGGGTGTCAAAAATAGCCCGAATTGCTTCGAGAAAAGGATGTTACGGCCGTGCCGCTTTTTTTTTGCTCGACTTGCGGGGGCACTTCCGTGCCCCCAGATATGAAGCGAACGTTCCAACGAACTGTTCACATCTCAAATATGCAAATCCCCGTGGAACTGTTGTTGATTCAATAACATGTCGCCATTTCTGCGGGCCTTTGTATGAATGTAACGAGGTTTTGTTTAAATTTCAATGGCTTGCACTCACTGGTCAACGGTTAAGAAAATAAGGGCGCGAACGGTTTTTTTCGCTCGGCAACAGTGCTATTAAATAATATGGCGTAACTGGTCATTATAATACTTAGTATGCTCTACCAAATGTTTATTCCCTTTCGCACGTCTCCAAACCTCTCAACAGATCAAACACTAATCTAAAAAAACAACTTTCTAGTGTTGTATATCTATGTCTAACGATTTTCCCGCTAGGTGGCACTATAACGCACTTAGATGTCACAATAACCAAAGCTATGCAAATAAGTACTTAGTATCTCTTTCATAAATATAGAATAAAACACACCTAACTTAATCCTTATAGCCAGCCCACCTATTGTATTACTTATGACGTCACGAGAACGTAGCTTAGCAGTACATAGTTGCAAGCACAAAAATAGTCACCACACCGATCAGAGACTTATCTTCCAAATAAACATGTTCCCGATGAATTAAATATTACACGAGCTCCAACACGGTCCGGTCAAGGGAACCTTGGCAACGAGTGTCAGAACACTCAAATATAAACTAAAATGTGGAACACATATTGATCAGAGGGCCTCGAGACCACTTAGATTAAATATCTAGGCTGAAACGATGACGATATTCTAGAGAGCACCACTATTTTAGGCTTAGATTGTTTTGAGAAATGGCTTGCAACTATTTTTGTTTCATATAATAACCTGTAGTCCAATATTCTAAGTTGTATTTTATAGATCAAATTAATTTTAAATAAAGATTGAAATAAAGGCAAATCTAACAAGGACGTTGCAAGAAGCAAGTTACCCGAGCCATTGCAGCTGTTAATAAGTATGGTTTTAAGAATAGTAATCAAGGAGCAGTGATCCACTAGAGAATACTAATCTAACGGTGACCCATTCTCGAACCACCGTCAGGCCTCAATAACTTCCCAATTATACAGCACACATATTTACTTGACCCTTTTGTATCAAACTTGTTCAGTGTTACACGACAATGAATTAAACTCATTGAAATCTGCTTTATACAGTTGAGAAACCGCATTTAAGAATATTGGAAAGAAACAGACTCTTTTATGAACGGGTTTGTTTTTAAAAGACTTTGAATGTGAGAATAATGTATTAAGTGAATGCACATAAAGCAAGCTGCTCGATATTATCAAGTCTCAGTCCACTTTACATCACGGGGCTATAAACGTGTCATCTCCGCCAAGGAACATTTCATGTGAGTAAATATTAATTTATTTTTTATTTAGATTTGATGACATTTGATACAGTAGGTTCGTGAACGTCTAACGCAATAATAATAATTATCCTTTTATAATATCACACCCTAATTTTGGTAGGCAGAGACTAAATAACGCCATTCTCTTCAATCCCTCTTTACTTCTTGTGATTTATCCACATTCATACATGTTTTCTTACATTTATAGAAGTAGTACTACATACTTGATATTTTTAGAAGAATATCTCTAATATAGTCTGTCATTATTCTATTATTTATAGATAAAACCTAGCCATTAGTGTTGACCGGTCACTAAAATCTCCCAAATCATTCATTGTTCATTGTATGAACCACATAACTTCACTATATCTTTGTAAATATTTTTAGCTTCATGTATATTTTTCTGCTACTTTACTAACATAATCTAGTAATTCTAACAGTAGCTAGCACTACCATTTAAACTCTATCACCAGTTAGACCAAAGTATTTTTGAATTATTTTTATAAAAAAAAATCTGTTACTAATTTATGTCAACCAATAAAATAATTACACTCTAAAACGTAAATATTGTTCTTACATAATCTTATAATTCTATCATAAACTACTCATAACACATCCCCAAAATTCTGATAAAGGCACACCAAAAACTATCAAAATATTTTAAAAAATCTATGCAAACAATTTTCGTCAACAAAAATATACTCTAATCCATATAACAAAAAGGAGATTTTTACTCACAGTTTTATTGCAATAGCTCTGGTATCGCAAAATACAGTGCAACTGCAACACGGTTGACAAAAGACAGGCCAATTGGTACAACCGTATGCCATTCGAGTTGAATTTAAAATCACGATTCAATATTAAAACGTCTTTATGCAATCGCTTTGGGACCGTTATACAGGGTTTATGGAATTTTACTTGCTTATCCCATCATCCATATTGTGAAGTTAACGGAAGATTCATCTAGACAAGCTTTGCGGAAACCTCAAATCATTTAACTTGTCTATAGTTATTTACTTTTGTACATAGTCCAAGCAAAACTAGGCATTCGAATATACTTAGTACGAAAATCCTTTTAACATTGCCCTAATCAGCATCTTACGCCAACGTAATCAACGTTCGAGGCTTCGCCTAACCTAATAGACGCCACGGCTAGATAAAGGTAGACGGACGATCAGGTGACGATATTATACCAGTAGACTTGTTTAGCTCGCTATTCATCTCTGCATTTGGCTAGGAAAAGCTAGTTTTATTTATAACTAGAGCATATTTAGTGCTTAAATTAGTATATCAGGTTTATTAAGGTTTTTAATGTAAATGCTATAGTTATTACAACTATATAAAATAAAGAAATGCCCTATTGGCGAATATAAGTCATAGTGCAGGAGAAAGTATGTAAAGAACGGTATAATAGTTTTTTCTTTCATCTATGCCATCCATGGGAAAAATATTTTAAAGTCTGATAAATATTTTTCATAACTTAAAGACGTATTGTACATATTAATTGGTAATTTAATAATAACTCTTATATAGAATATAGTTCAGTATAACTTTTTAGACGCTTGTTCAAAAATGTTTGTCAGTAATCGCAACACCAAGACGTTCTTCCATAACACATAGTGGCACGTACAACGCTGAAATTGTTCACAAAATAGTTTCTAATTTGATGCAGTATTTATAATTATATAGAAACTTTTAAATAGTATATGGCGATTCCAACAGTATTCTACATAATGATATATGATTTCATTCGTCAAGTGCTCGGCCCACTCAAGCTTACTGGTCCAGGACCTTCAGGCTACCAGACTCAAAGCCCTTACAATTTACTTATTTTACCTCACTTCAATATATTAGGAAAACCCATGTCCAACTGTGGGACAATAATGGGTTAACTTTATATTTTAGATTTTTTCTTACCAGTCATGCATTTTGTATTTGTTCAAGTTGCAAATCAGTAAGTTTTTACTTATCCTATGAATCAAGGATGTTCTTTAACATCTCTTTATGTGCTGATTGATCGTACATTCATGATCATTGGCTTTTAGTTCCCAATCAGTAGTTGGTAGTGGTGTTCATAAAAAAATTATGTAATTTTAGCCAGCTACTATTATTTACTTACTTTCAAATGTTTATACTTCAAAAGAGTAGCCCTTTATATCTATTTAATAGTTTAATTTTCTCCATGCAAACATGGGGATATCATAAAATTTGCATGTGTTTAACTTTCTGCATCAAATTAGAAACAGCCAGCAATATTTAACAATATGACCAATTCATTCACCTTAGATAACTTAAATCAAGGAATTATTTAGATTTTTAACCTAAAATGTACAGACCCACTTACTTACTGATAAGGTTATAGAAAAATATAAGGCCAATTAAGAAATCTTACAGTAAATCTGTTCAGTGATATGTTTTTCCTTGATAAAATTATCTATAGATGAAAAATAGGCCTTGAGTAGAGAAAGACTTGCAAGTATGCACTAAAATAAGCAGGCCAGAAAAATTTAATTGTATCACCAAGATGTATAAATTAGAGAACCATTTACGTACATATTAGCATGTCTATCAACTACTTTGCGACTAAATACTGAAACGTTTTTATTTTGTTATTTCCATTGTTATATCAATTCCATTCAGTAAGAGTTTGACAATTAGCAAAATTGTCTATTCCTGAAATATCAAAACCTTTTTCTTGTATTTGCACATTTCGTGAAAGAGTAGGTTTTTGTTGGTAACAAATAAGTAGTTAGCGTTCGTTCTGAATGCAATAATAATAAGTTAAAATTTTGACCATTTAGGATGTATTTATTTCTATAATATTAGCAAGATCCTCATGTTATAATGCTACTAGCATTCATGAGACTTGTCTAGTAGGCTTTGTGTGCCAAACCACTAGTAAGTTTGATGCAAAATGTTGCTTCTTCGCGTATGCTTAGGAACTTAGCAGTATACCAGTTACAGAAGGTCTTAAGCGCCAGTTAAAATAACGTTTCAGTATCTGGCCGTTGAGAGATGACTTTTCCACTGTCTTATAACTTTACCCGAAAGGATAATTAGGGTATTTTTCTACCATTTAATTCAGCTATGCTCTATGGCATGTCTTTAATGCTATTTATCATAGAAATACTGGCATTAAGGTAGTACAGAAGTGTTTTCGGTTATATTTGATATTGAATTATCTTAAAAGTTTGCTTTAATCTCTTCTAACCATATTTTTTTTGTATTTATGGGCAGTTATACTGCACAATGATTACCAGTGAATTATAATATTGTTAGCTCAGAGAGATTATTTATGATTGTTGTTTCTCTCCGGAATTTTTGGGCGTAAATTGTATCGTATTTTCGGCGTATTCAATCAAATTACTTTCAAACACGATTTACATGAAGTGCCGACCCCATTTAACGAGGGATAAGGTCAAGACACAGAAGTTTGAACCGATTCTAGGTTTAGACTTTCTCGATGAGTAAAATACCCCAATTCTATTGTTTTGACAGTCAAAACATCAGACATCAAGTAAAGCTATCAGACAGAGGATAATTGGTCATCATATAGAATAAAGGGGTGACTGACCTCGAGTTCTTCAATGACTTTCTCGAGCTGGTCCTCCGAGACAGGTGCGGCGCCGGCCCTCGCCCGCTCAGCGTTGAGCAGCTTCAGCCAGGCGGTGTCTGTGGCGTCCAAGTCGTAGCCACACGCGGCCTCCGCCCGGGCCGGCGTTGTACTCAATATGTGCTTCTCCGCTGAGAAGTGGGCGTCGCGGGTCAAGTGCACGTACTTGTCTTTAGGTCTGTGGACACAAATGTAAAGAAAGTAGTTAGTAATTTAATAATGCTGTAGAACTAAAGATTTTTGGTATGAAAAGATACAAGAGAGAAGTGCTTTAGGAAAGGATTTCAATAATTATTTTGTGTATGACAACCACTATCATTAGGAAGCTTATTTTAAGCCAACTAACATCTAGGACCTATCAGACATTTATCACTGGAAACTGTAGGACTAACGTTTTAATCTGTATGATGTATATATTGAAAAATCAAAACAAATATATAGAATTTGAATTAAGTCTCTGCCTACCCCCATGAGAAATAGGTGGGTGTATTTGTGTTCAAAATGTTTATTATAGAGTACAAATTGTTAGGTACATAGCAAACAAAGATAAGTAATAGTTATCCAACACAATTACAGTGTGTAAGGTCTAAAGTATAACTGAAACGGTCAAGTAAAGTGTGACGATCAACTCAAAACATGTAAAATGATTTTTCTAGTATTATTTCTAGAAACAACAATTTTAAACCGATCACTTTCTCTTTTGCTTTATATAGATCAATTTAGAAATGTATAAAATAAAAAGAGATCAACGTAACACAGACAAAAATAACTTATAGATGGTTTTCCTCACATATTGTTTTTACTATAGTCCTTCACAATTAAAACGTACGTTCACAATTTCCAATATAACACCACGACACAATCACAAGTATCTCTATACAACTGCTTTCAGGAAATGCAAGAAAGTTGCTTGGAAATTTATTCATATTTGTATTTATGAACGGTACTACACATTTTCCTGTTGACCTACACTGAACTTATATCTGATTTGGGACGAATATATAAGTACCATTACAACCGTGGTGGGAAAAGGCATTCAGATATTACTATTGAAATGGAGAGACTTCCTGATCAGATAAATCTAGGTATGTTTGTTATTTTTACACTATTTATATCACATATGAACCTTTACTTTAACTTGTATCGTTCAAATCTTTTTTGTACTAGTCACATTTTGCTAATTGTATCAACTATAACTTGTAACACATTACATGCACATTTTGCTAATTTTTAACAATTTATGTTTCGATATCACTTAGTACCATGACTTATATGCATATAACTGTTACTAATATTGGAAATACATTTCACTAGTACCCTGCCCCAGCTTCGCCCGGTTGAAAGAGTAATTTTACAAAAATGTTTAGGTATAATTTTCACGCACTAGCCTTCCTATTAAATCACTCTATCTATTAAAATAACTGCATTGAAATCCGTCGCATAGTTTTAAAGATCTAAGCATACATAGGGACAGAGAGTAGAAAGCGACTTTGTTTTACACTATGTAGAGATTACACTACTACATCTATTGTATGCATTTCGGGCTTCTTTATTTGAAGGGCACATCACTGCACAGATTAAGAAAATGCTTAATTAGTAAAATATATATTCACATTATCTGAAAATATTCCCGAAGATAAACCATAGCTTGATTTCACTAGCCAAAGGCTTTACGAAGGTTTTGTCACGGCGTCCTAAGACTGACTGATTCCCTAATTCGTGTTAAGCACATTTCGAATAAAAGCACGTTTTGTAGTCATTAAACGTCAAAGGTCAAAAATCTAATTTTAGAATTAAGGGGAAAATTACAAAACCGCTTTCTAAACTTTTCGTCAACCACGTCGGTGGCTTATGTTAGTGACGTGCTTGCTAAAGACAGTCGATTTCGTTCAGGCTGTATTTTTAGTCATTGCTAGAGACTTATTAGTAATAAGAACTTTGGGCTCGATTGCCGTTTTGAAAGAATAGAATGAAAAGCCATTAATTGCAGTTGAATCTTCCGAATCGTAGTATATTTTATTCTTTCTAGTATCGAAATAGCTCCTCTATTATAGCTAAATGTAGGTTATGAATAAAATGAAAAGCCATTTAATGACTTGTTGAATCTTCTGAATTGTAGTAAATTTTATTCCTTCTAGTATCTGAACAAATCCTCTAGCTAAGCGTAGGTTATAAGCACTAGTTTAGCATGAAAATAGAGAGTGCGATTATATCGAGAAAATGCGTGTATTAGAAAGAAATTTATGTTCAAATATACCTGATGGTAGACATGGTTTGATAAACTATGCTCCTCTCTCCAAAGTTATAATGGCGTCTCAGTGTAAATAACTGCGTCATGGACTACGCCAAAGTGTCAACTATCACTGCATAGCGCAGGTTGTGTTAATATTTAATTAAGGACACCATGATTAAAATCATAACATTGATTTTGATATCTATTTTATTCAGCTATTTATTAATTTCTTGATGGCATGCAAAAGTCCCCAACCCGCACTATGCTAGGGTGGTGTACTCAAGGCCTAATCCCTCTCTCCTTCGGGAGGATACCCCAGCAGTGGGACAGTTATGAATAAAAAAAATGAATCATAAATTATAACAAATGTAGCTGCTTTCCCATCACTAATTGCTAAGTAAGTAATTAAGATTCTAAAAATACTGAGGACTGAAGCACTACAAAAACTTTTTGAACTTCTTGATGAGTCATGGCCGTAAATAGCTAGATTTAAGAACCAACCATAAAAAATTGCTATTTTAAGAATGCGTGCGCATTTGACAAGAGATATTTGCGTGCGCACTTTTATACGTCATGGTAACTTTAGTCAGAATAAGGGAAAAATTACGTTAGGTTCGATTTAGTGTGAGACTGTTAGAGAGTATGAGTGCTTTGTTGTGTTGTGTGTGTAAAATCTACCGGATCCTAAACCAGGTGTTTATAAATCTAGTATTCAATATTATGTTGTAAGGAATCCCAGTGAGGAAGTACATGTAATATACTAGCCAATGAATGAGGGATATATCTTAACAAAATGCTTTATTTAATTCCTGTCGAACATATTGTGATAAGGGGGGCTCTATCACGAATCTCAGTTGACAGCTATTAGAAAGCTACTATATTGTACATTATTTCGTCCCTTAGAATATAGTAAACACGTTACGTTAAAGCAGCAACATACTGAATAGTGACTATTGACGTACAATAGTTATCAACTGAGATACGTGATCCTCTGATATCGTGTATACTTACAATTTGAATTCCTGGAAGTTAGGTGGTGCTGGGTTGTCGATGACTTCGACTTTGGGCGCCGGTAGGGAGTCGGGGTTCACAGGCACCTGCACGCCCCGCTCCCAATCCTGCTTCCATGTGTCCGTGATTATCCAGTACGAAGACGGCGTCAACGGCTCGTTATCAGGCAGCTTCATAGCGCTGATAAGGTCCTTTCTGGAATTCATAAGTTGGACTAGTCAGTTTTTGGAACGTCTCAACACAGAACGCTAAGTTAGTATTACTTTTGTTAGTTTGAACTGTGGACAACACACTACACAAGTGATATCAAAGTGATAATGACCGTCTTATGAACGTACAACTCTGTGCTTTTACATTTTGTTCAAACATTTTCTATGTCTGCGTTGTCCACAGTACAGTGATACATATTAACCATCTCTGTGAGTTTTATTTGCATAAAATTTAAGTAAAATGTTTAGTAATAGAGGTCTGCTTATTCATTCAATTGCGTTGACAACTAAAATTGTTTATCCCGTCTATGAACTGATTTCATTTGACTTTTAAAATAGAGAAATATTCAAATTGCACTTCTTGTAACGCATTTAGGCCCAGATTGGTGATGTAAATTCTATAAATATGACTGTGGCTTCAATTTTCAAGGCAAGACTTACACAATGGGGTCAGAAAAGAGGATCAATAGTATGTCTGATCATGAATGATACAGTTGTCTGCTCATATATTACTGTGTTTGTGCATCCCAAAGGGAAAAGCAAAGGGCTAAAGGTTAGGTGCTTACAGAAATGGTTAATATTTTGCATAAATATAGAGTTGCTTGATTCATTGAATTCATGACTTGTGCTCCAAGACAATTTATTTTACTAAGTGTTATACATTAATATTTTTAAATGACTTTGTGACTACTGTGAGATGAATTCAATGATCATAATATACAATTGAGAGCACATACTTTTTATTTTATAGAACAAACCATCGTTTTATGTACTTTTCAGTATGGTTTAAAATAAGATTTTTGCTGATACTCTCAAGTGTATAAAACCAAGCTTAAATTAGTAATGAGATGAGTGATAGCTTCATACAAATTGAACTTGATAGCTTTGTTAGTATTTAATATTTTGATGTCAGAAGCCAATTGTAAGTGAATGAAAGAGTAACACCAATATGACAAAAACAATTACATTGAGCCCTTCCATAACAGTCAAACAATACACCACAGATTTTT
Source organism: Anticarsia gemmatalis (assembly GCF_050436995.1). NCBI lineage: Eukaryota > Metazoa > Arthropoda > Insecta > Lepidoptera > Erebidae > Anticarsia > Anticarsia gemmatalis. The sequence continues at coordinate 20,106,338 of NC_134776.1, read as the reverse complement.
AAGAAAATAATGACGTCATAAATAGTATAGATGTTTTACCAATAACACTGGCTGGTGAAACAAGGTTTACTATTTAAAGAGTTATTATTTCTTAAATTTTTGAATATCAATAATCGCCTTTAGGTCCTGCCTCGCGCTCAGCTACTCACCGAATTGCCAGTATTTATTTTATCTTCACTTACAATAATCCATCAATATTTTTCAGGCATTAGGAAGGCGAGGCAGGAAGATAGGATAACCACGCAAAACAATATCGCGGGAAATTATCCTTATTCGTTCACAAATAAAGTTCGAATTCGCTTGTTTTAGCAAAATGTTAGTATTGATAGTATTTTTGATTTTCTTATTGAATTGGTTTTAATAATTAGAGGATACGCCTTGTTATAGAAACAGAAATGCATATTGTAATTACAATTACAAGTATCACACAAAGAATTTATGAAGTCGAATATCATATGACAAAGGAAAGTTACATTATACCCCTGATATAATTGATAGATTTTGTTTATAACTGGTGTAACAAAAGCTGAATCTTCCTAGCAACCTTTACCAACAGATTTTTTTAAGGCAAGATGTCAATCATGAATTTCAATAAAAAATCGCAAATTAATTACTTTGGAGAAGAATCAATCCTCATAGAATACATTAGCACTTTCATGTAACTACCTAACAAACTTCCATCTTCAATATTCATGTTCGCAAAATGTAATAAACAATTTCTAAACCGTATGTCAAAATTCTACAAAAATACTTCTCAACATGTTATAATTGAATCAGTACCAAAATATAAGCAAATTTCTTCTATTTCAGTCAAACATCAACAAGTAACAGACTGAAGGGGACGATGAAGGTCACAACTGAGACGTCTAGCTTTCAGCCTGAATTTATAAGTAAGAATAACTTTACGGGTCATCTAAAAACTGATGCTTGAATATAAGAAGGAAATAGAGACGGTTACAATTTGATGATTTTTTGTAAAGATCTTTATGTATTTTTTTTTATTTTGCATGTTTTTTGCAGAATTGTTAACTGTTTGGTATTAGCCAGTAATAAGCTTTTGATTTGCAAATTATTGTATAGACCATTTTATGTATACCTACTAGATAATAATATCTCCTTGTACAAAGCAAATGGTCCAATTCTAACAAAAGTTTGCTATATATCTATATTTTAAGAGATTTCTTATTCTGAAAGTAGACGTTCATAGTTTGCTTCATTGAACAATATGACTCTTTTTACATGAAGTAGTCTCATTTTTCCAAAACTAAGGCCCTTGTTTGCCAATAATTAGTCTAAGGCAGGCAGTTGTTTTATAAATTTACTGTCAATTTATCTAGCAGATAAGTTATCTATCACTTATTCATAAGCTGTGAAACTTGTCCTTCAACTATTGCCAAAACAACAAGGTTTTAGGATCCATCTTATGTGTGATAGACTAGTTTCATAACACCCTAATTTCAGTTGGTTTGAATGTCTTTTGCTCATAAACTAAACTTCAATATTTGAGAGATTTCTCAAGAAAGGCTATAATCATATTAAATTACTAGGATGGTCAATTCAAATTACAGTGTCCAGTATTATTTAGATATGACCCCTTATCAGTATCACTAATTTATTAATAAAATTTCCTTTATGATATTAAACTTATTGCAATTAACTAAATACAACATTTATACTTAACAAAAACTATTTGACACTAATAATTTCTCTTTTGATGTATTTTTTATAATATCTTAAATGTTAAAGTTTTTGTATACATGTTTTTTTATTGTATTTGTTAAGTTATATACATACATAAAATCACGCCTACCACTTATAGGGGTAGACAGACACTTAATAATGTGAATGTGAGAATGTGTGAACATATCTTTTATAAATATTTAAACTCTCTTACAATGAAACTTATTTACAGTAAGGCATATCCTCTAATTATAAACTTATCTATGTACTTATAAACAATAACTTAAATACTATAAAAACACAACTTGCAAGTTGTGAATAGAATCGCAATAGCTTTTATGTTCAGAGATCATAAGAATCGATCACATTGAATTTTGTAACCTCTTGATAGAAAACAAAGATATACTGACATATTTACTTTTTTTATGTACTTATCTGTATGTGTATTAGTGTGATGATAGACCTATTTTGATATATTTTGATAGAATTTTATAGACAAAAAATGTTCTAGCAGGACAAAGATTCAGAATCTGGACACATTACTAAATTTATAGTCAGTTAGTCAGTTACAAGAGAATCCTGACTGAAAAATTAAAAGGGGTATGAGAAACATGTAACTTATTAATGATCATTTGCATTATCTTGCTTAATGGATTATATTATATTACAAGATTCTATAGGTAGAACAATAGGTTATGTATTATGGGTACCTAAAATTTGTTTTTGTGTTTGCAATATTACATACTGTTGTAAGGGTATCTAGGTAACAGTTTTTTGAAAGGATTGTTTCTTGTGATCTTCAATATTTAATTATACTAAGAGCAGTAAACATAGATTTTATCATCCCATGTTTTGAGGAAGCATAAAAATCGGTTTACATAGTTCCTAAACAATGTAAGCAGATTTTTATTCACACCTTAATGTCCTTTGAGCAGTTATTTTAATATAATATTGTAATTGTTACTGGTCTTAATAGAATTGGTCGCTCAGTTTTTCAAATAACTTTAACAAGACAACTGTTGAATTATGTAGATAGATTGTTACAGATAAATAAATTATGATAAGGATTTAGTGCAAATGGCACTAATACAATAAGGTAATGGTACCAAATAGACTAGATATAACTAATATGGTCAATTTGTAGTTGTCTTGTTAAAACTTACAGCCTGTTTCACCACATATAAATAAGTATGTTTAAATATATCTAAGGGTAGTTTTAAACATATTTTTCTTATACATTTGCTTGCTGTCATACTAATAAACATTGTGTGAGCTCTGATTAGTTAGTGTATTGTCTTTTTCATTCAAATACAGTTTCTACATTGATTGAAAGTGACAAAACAGTGTATAACTAACCAGAACTTATAGACTGTTTATTAGTAATACAAGTCTATGTAAGAGGTGAAATGGCTCCTCATTCATAAATTATACATCATGTCTGAGAATATCATACAAAGTGTTGCATGTATGAGAGACTTAGCATTTATTTGGCCAACGCTCCTTACATATGAAAATTGTCGTCAATACATCTTTATTAGTACAATATATTTACATATTAAAGTCTAGGGTATTTTCTTTCTTATTTACTAACAATGTTTATAGGTAAGGATTACAGTATATAAAAATAATATCTTATTGTTAATATATAGCAGTATAATTACATAGATTATCGCTTAGCATAATACATAGAATATGATACTTATATTAGCTCTTTTTAATCTATTTATAACATTTCCAGAGCTTTGTAGAGTTAGTTAGTAGACTTCTTATTTGATGGAATTTGTTATTATTGATTGATTGTTTGCTATGCTAAGGCAGACTCAAGGAACCAGCACAATCAGCAAGAGAAACTGCTCCGCATCGCACAGCATTAAACTTTCAAGAAATCCAAATATATACTATTGTCCAAGACATTCTGAACTTTGACTTTTGAAACGGGTAAGACAGATTTAGAAAATCAATATGCATACAAATAGCATCCTACGTCAGAGGAAAATTTAACAAAAGCTACTACAAACAAAAGAAAGGGTTTTATTTCAAGAACTTATGAATGGACGCCACAGCTCGTGTTCACTAACTTTCAAAGAAGTCATACAAAAGTACAACTCTTACTAATCATTCTTTCACAGGTCAATCATTATTGTTACTTATTCCTATAACAACAATAAGCTTAAAATTAGCTTGCTTAGGCAGTTTGAACTTATCATTACAACGCCAGCATGATACACTAATCATTGTTTACAATTCAGGTACATTTGGCTGCATTCATCTCATTTAGTGCAACGCTATACACTATTTATAGATATCAAGTTACATGGAATAATGATGAGACTAAATATACTTAATATAAACTATGTTAATGTGATAACATCCGAACCAAACAGTGCACACAAACCTGAATAGTTCAGCGGGTGCCTCTGAGGCACTCCTGTTATAAATGGCTGACATCTTGAGGTCACTGACAGGGCGGAGCTGCCAGAGAGCATCCTGATCAGGCTCCGTCCTGCGGCGCTTGGATGCGCCGGCTTCTTCACCGCGCATCCCAGACGCCCGCTTTGTGCCTCTCAACGACATCTCGCTCAGTTGTCCAAAACCTACATGTTCACGATCCTTCTACTGCTTTACACTTAGAACGCGGGAGCAACATTGTGTAGAATGTCACATCATTCACTACATGGCACTTCAGTCTGCGTTCTGTAAACCTGGAACCAACACAGGTCCATATTAAACACATGCGCGGCTACTACATCATCACTGTTACATCCTGGCTGCATCAAACTCAACCCCAAATTGGTCACTATCACTTGAGGGCCACTCGACTTTTGACAGATTCAAAACAAAATGCTCGGTCAACAAGACAACAAAACAAAGTGCACGCTCGTTATTTACACGAAACAAACTTAGTTTAACGTACACAAATCATTACGCAGCCGTTTATATGTTACTATTTTGTACAAAAAAGCATTTTGACGTACGGAACAAAAATGTCAATTCAGGTTTCAACAAAATCATAGGTACAGGTGTTATTTGCAACGAGATTATGTTTTACCTCCACATAGTACGGCATACGCTACATAAATAGACTGATAAACGTATTTTTCGCGTATACGAATAAAACTGAATAACAATTCCGTTTGACGTTTCACATTATTGCACGAGTAATATGTATGGCGGGCCAGTCGGGCTAGCCGAGACGGTAAATAGCGGGTATACATTCACAACAGCTGCTCCCGCTATGTCTCCGCACCACACGACACTAAGTAATATAAAACACTCACACGACACCACCTCGGGTTCCAATTATTTCATTCTGTAATATTTAACCGTAAATATTTATCTCACGAATAGTCTCCATTGTAGGCTACATAACAAAGTTGACAGCATAGATAGCAGCACTGTTTTGTTGCCAGATTGACGTGAGTCCTACGCATCATTTTCTCCCTCGTTTCGCTATGAATGTATATTATGTATACAACTAGACTATTGTATATCCATTTGCACTTAAGCACTATGTGGAAATACCTCATAATTTACGTACATTTTCTGTAACAGACATTTGGCGCCATTGATCCAAAAACCACTTAGGTCACGTGACTATGTACGAATCACCAACGCAAGCCAAGTAAAATGGCCAAAACGCACATCGAGTTCATCTAATGTCATTGGTTTTGAAAGTAACTTGCCGCATAACATATACATGGAGACAAGATTTTTAATTCATCAATGTCGAGAACAAATCAAACACGAACACATATTCAATAAACATCGGATTTGTCAGCAAATAGCACAAATTATCCAGAATAAATTACAACATGAACATAGAGCGAGAGATATCAATAAGAAGTTACAGACTTTAGACACCAGTTGGCGCTGTCGGCAAAAAGTGACATAATGTTGCCACAGTATAAAATCAATAACGAAGTTCAGAAAAAGAAAGTTACATCACTTCTTTAACAAAACAGGAAAAAGTAACAGAAATATATTTTAGTAGTACTTTTCCTCTAACAGTTATTAAAATTACATAACTGTTCTTAATAAACCAACTAAGGGAGTTAATAACTTTTTTAAACTTAACAAGTCGCTTACTAGGCTTACGAACAAGAGCCAAAAATAATGATTAGGTATATATCATTTTGCCATAATTATAGGTGATCGTGAATAAATTTATTTGCATAGATTTAATTTCTAATGTTTTGCATAAAAAATGCGGGAACGTAAATTTTACTGCTGTAATCGTAGGCAAATAATAAACGTAATATTTTAGCTCAATTTTTAAGAGTTATTAACACACTAAAATTATATTTTTTATAGGACATATAATATCGCATTTTGTCCGATAAAAATGTTGTTTACTATTATAATTTTAATTGTACCTACAAATAAATCTATTTAAGAGAAAATATTTTTGCGTTTTGTTACTGCACGGTGCATTGTTTACAGTAGGGCTGATATTCTCGTTTCGTTCAACAATGAGAGTGACATACTTTTTATTGGTAACCATTTGTTGCATCGGGGTCACAAATCAATACTCTGAAGTTTTTGGCGCCAGTTCTAAGATTTTGTGTTTTCTTTGACCGAATCTTGAGTGAAATGATACAATTTTACACATGCAAAAAAGGAAAATCGTTTCTTTGAAAATATGTAATTGGGAAGGTTTTAATAGCTGATAGAATAATGCTCTAGGGGACATTATTATCGGTATCGGAGGGGAAAAAAGGGGAACAACATAGGTAATACTTATTGTGTGGCGTCGTGAGAAGGAACCCATTTGAAACATATTATTTTGGACCACATTGTTCTCAAGTACAGCTTAAGCCAAATTTAAATTGAATCACGGGTCTCAATAGGATTATTAAATTTAGTTTTCCTCTTTGGAAATGTGACTAAACATAATATTTTGTTAATGTAAATTTATCGGCCACATTGTCATTAATTTATAGTTTTTAAAGAATATATTATTATTATTATCAAGCCGTTAGTTAGGTAAGGAATACTTACTCGTATTTCCCCACGTACTTACATATATTATTTATTAAAATATACCTACTGTTGGTTTAATTTAGTTTGGTTGACAAACATTTTTACTAAAGCAAAAAGAGTATTTAAATATTTCTAATCGATGTTCCACAATGAGAGGAAGTAACAATTAATAGTTTTATCAAGAAAAATCATAATTACGTGCCTTTTTTTAAAATCAATTTTTGATTTGATGTTAATAGTCACGTAGGTATCGCAGGTATTCGTAGGTACCTAATGATTCTATTAAATTCACTACAAGCTAATTGTTATGAGCGAGTACCTACTTAACGATTTAATGAATCGATGACTTGAGTGACTCGATTAAAATCGATATGCTATTTCCTCGAATCGATATAACGAGGATTGTAATATCGTAATTATCCGTAATGGCATTATTCATAAGGAATATTAATGCTTAAAATCGATGTTTTTCGCTTAAATCGCTAAATTTAGACTGTACTTAGATTAGCGGACTCAAAGCCCAAATTTTTATAAGGGATTTCAAGACTTTATATAATAGGTACTAGCTGACCCGCGCAACTTCGCTTGCGTACAATAAGAGAGAATGGGTGAGATTTTTCCCCGTTTTTGTAACATTAATTACTGGTACTCTGCTCCTTGTGGTCGTAGCGTGATGATTATAGCCTATATCCTTTCTCGGGTATCAAAATATCTCCATACCAAATTTCATGCAAATTGGTTCAGTAGTTTAGGCGTGATTGAGTAGCAGACAGACAGACAGAGTTACTTTCACATTCATAATAATAGTATGGATTTATTGAAATTATCTGGGTGTAGGTAGAGTAATACAGTTTAAGCACCATACCTAATCACGTTACGAACAGCAAACATACGTTTATGAAGAAGCAAATACAAGTCCTGTCTTTTAACGATTATGAGAATCGATTCGACGAAACAGTCATCGATTGAAAACAAATAAAGCGCTCATCCTTAATACTATTCAGAAAACTTGTATTACATTGTAAAAGAAGCGCCGAATACAAACGAGAAGCGATTATCTGTCATGCATTTAATAATAAAACTAAAGTTTTTATCAACTAACTGCCGCTAGTGGCCGTAGAAAAGATAAGACGAAAGTATTAATAATTACCTATTTATTATTAGCTTTCGAGGAGATGCAAAGATATTTAATCAAACCCGGTATGTTCGTCAACCGCTTTTTTTTATAACTCGAGCAAAGGAATTAATTTAAAAAGTTAGTTGTGTCACTTTAACGGTACATCGGCCATTTCGATAGAAATTATTATCATAACAAAGTAGGCCAAGGTGATCATTGAAATGTAGTTAATTTTTACTTGTTGCCGGCTTCTTATCTAGTTCGTTTCAGTAAAATAAAAGTAGGTAGGTATGTAATGAATGTAGTGATGTCTGTACGTTGTATCAAGGCAATCGTTGCATAATATTGAACAATAATTAAATTATTGTTCTTCTATGCGGATAAATTTATAAATGCATAAAAAGGGTTATGAAAAACATTGTTTAGTATTTAAATAATATTAACTGTGATATTATTCTCAGTCAAAGAATATTAAGTCTACCGCGAAAAGAGGTTTTGATGTCATAGGACCAAAATGTTTACCTATTTAATTTTTTTTTTCAGTAGGTAGGTACAAGGATGTCTAAAACGGTGAAAAGTAGAAATTATAATGTTCAATCGAACGTCCATTCAAAATCCAAATCCAAATACCGAATGAATGACAAAGAAACGGACGTGCTCATTTGCCGAAATGTAAGACATGAATAAATGAATCACCGGTTGACGTAAACTAGACCTCCGAAAATACCGTAATAGAATTACCTACTTTTGTTTATGCATCGTATGTATTGCTGTGTAAGTCTGTGTAGCGATAATGACTGCTTTGGCTGTCTGAAGATATTACGTACAGTTAAACTTTCATTTTACAAAATTGTGCTCCGCGGAACCGGTTGGAAGTAAGAGTGAGTCATGCTCGAACGGAATCGTTCGAGAAATTATTGTACTCAGCGCCATCTAGCGAAAAACTGCCGAACTACGTCGTGTGTTTTGATTTCTTTAGAAAGTGAATCTTATTGGAAACGATGTGTTATTAGAATAAGTGGATGCAATGTATGATTTTCTATGTAGATTTAAATACGTTTTTTCCAATAGGAATAAAAGCGGTTTTTTGTGAAATAGAAATTTTGACTGTTATGAATAAGTATCTAAATAAGCGTGTTGAGATCGTGCCAATAAAATTCTGATTACTTATTCTATTATCGTTTGTTAACCTACGCTTCCTGATAAACAAAACATTAACATTACATAGTTTTTTTAATTAAATTAAATAGCACATCATTTAAGTATTTATTATTTTGATTTGACATATGTTTTTTTAACGAATTAATTTATCATTTATTTATTATAGTGCTTTTTAAACTGCTAAGATTTTTAATTTTAGATTAAGGTTAAAATCAATTATGTGTTCTAGGCACCCTATAAACGGGGAATCCTCACTAACTAACATCAAGTACTTACTTTAAACATTCTTATCAATAGTAAAGTACATTGTTAGAGTTCGACATCGCTTATTTATGGCCGGTTTTTGAGTACCTTTAGCGGTAGTTTATCTATTCAACGGCGATTTTTTAATATGAGTTAAAACGCTATTGAATAGAAAAAATACAGCGATTTTTTTATATGAGTTTAAACGCTATAGAATAGATAAACTGCAGCGATTTTTTATTAAGAGTTTAAACGCTATTGAATAGATAAACTACCGCTAAATGTACCTCAGAAACCGGGGGTTAGTGCAATGAATGAGACGGCGGACGGCTTAAAACACAATGAGGTAGACACGCGAGACGGGGCGACGTCCCGTGTAATGCGATTGTCATCTTGTCTGCTAGGTGTCATAGGTTCGAGTTCTTTAATAACTATCTAAGTATCTATAGTACAAGCTAAGTAGAGAACTTTGTATGTAAGGTTTGTGAGTGAAGAATGTGAACAAATTAACAACATTTTTGACTGCAGACTTATGCAGCTGGTGGTGGTCTGTTTGCTACAGCTATTTTAATTTTAATTTTGGAAATACTCAAGTACCTGAGTATTATTATCTAATTATTTAAGTATTTTCTAATGACTACTACTAGAATTAGCCGATTTACGCACTGGCGGTTGCTCCGGGAGCGGCAAGCCGCACGGCTAACTACTTTTACGATTTAAAATGCAACTGCCTATGCTTGTACCTACGCACTTAACCGCCGTGAATTTTCAGGCGGTTGCATTAAAACTTTAGCCGCCGATTAACAACTAGTGCGTAAGGTGGCTTAAAGTCAGTTTATCGACAATTGAATAAGTATTTAATTTTATATAGTTCCTGATTTGACAAAATTCCATATTCTCATAAGAAAAATACAAAATAAATTCCTCAAATACAGTTGTAATTTCCTGAGTAGGTACTCATAATAATTGGTCAAAAGGTAAAAAGCCCTATTATTACTAAACCGGTCCCTCAGGTGTGCCATAAATATTGTATGGGTAATACAGTAATACAGTGGGGTATCAATTTGAAGGGTTCGCGATACAATAGTGACAAAAGCATGCTTTTGACTGTTCGCATACGCAATACACGCATTTTGTTCCGTAACCAGGATTAAGATGTGAGTAAACTGGTTGACGTATTAAAAAGTGATACTTACGGGACTTATTTTTACACGTGTTTTACAAGACACAAAAATTGTACTACAATCAAATAATGCGCCCTGAGAGGAATTAGAGTCTTTGATAAGCATAATCTGAAGTACAAAAGTCTGTAATGGCTGTAACTTTTTAAAAAAGGAAATAAGTACTAAGGTACCCGCGGGTATTAAGGCCTAGCTAAGGGAGATTTGTAATAAAATGAAGAATATCCAATATAATCAACCAGTTTTTATAATAATCAGTCATGTACTTATATTACTACCGAGTTTAAACAAAAAATAGCTTCTAAAGCTTAAAACTAAAACATTATATCACTTTTAAAAAAACGCTGTCTTTAGGCCTTATTATAATAGGGTAGGGTAAAAAGGCCTATACTATAAACTATTCAAAAATCAACTTAAACTAAGTAAATTAGTATTCTTGACATCAATAATCATTAACATAAGGCAATAGAAAGCATAGTAGTCTTAATAAATGAAATAAATTGTCCTTATTCGCATCCATCAGGACATTGAAAATCATCAGTATATTCTGCAGTCAAACCGACACAATCTTCGTGGTACCACTTGGAGCATCGCGAACATTGCCTCATTGCATCATCCATTCTATATTCTCTGCAGGCATGACAGTAGCGATATTTTTTTTTTGTGATAATTTTTTGTCAGATCGCCTTCTGACCACAATGATCGTTTGGGAGGCATCGTGACTGTAAGCACTGAAAACAATTATAAATAATTTGAAAATATAAACCACGTATATACTACCCGCTAACAAACATTTTTAATACACGCTCCTACTTATATAGCAGTTAAAAAAGCAGGAGTATAATAAGGCCTATTGTGAAATTTTATAGGCCTTAATATCCGCCAACCACCTATTTACAGAAAATAATAATAATATAATTTTTATAAAGTACAAGTCGCTTAAAACGGTAATCTACGGACAAGCATACCTTAATTAATAAGCGGACAGTCAATACAGGTTTGTAAATATGATATTTTCTAAACAACTTACGTTTTACTGGAGTCAATTTTTATAATTCGTGCTGCTGAACCGCACTTCTGAATTACTTCGACGATATTTGCGGGGGGAGAAGTGCTAGAGTGCGTCCGCCACTTCGCAGCGACTCGTATACTCTCTGAGCTTGTGTGACAGTAATCTTGATCGTCAACTACTGTTTTAAGTACGTTTTTTGTTATTTAGGCCTTATTACCCGACAGGCCTTAATACCCGCAGGTACCTTACACGTATTTCCTTTTTTTAATTATGTTTTTTCCATTATTTGACTCACGGGCTAATACGAATTTCGGTTTTGCTACCCTGTAAACTCACCCTGTAAAATTAGGGACCTAATTACTGTAAATTCTAATGAGAAAATAATTCTTGGTTCACCAATTAGAATTTGGTTAAATATTATTTTAACTATCTACTGTCCCTTTGTATGACTATAAATCAAATTATTCTTTGTGGTGCTTGACGGTTAGAGTAGTGCAAAATAGTTTAACTTCCGAAAAGTTTAATGCAATAAAAAACATTCTGTAAAAACCTCAAGTCTCGCCGTAAAAAGTTGTGAGATCTATATAATACCAAGTCGATTAATCTATTTAGTCTCTACTTAAAGGACCTTCTGTCTTAAGTTATTACGTATGTTATTATCATGCCAATTTAAAAAAAAATACCTCTAAAACAAATAGACCGACCTGGCCATCGCATGATTTGATTATTAGTATGTATCACACTACATAGCACGACAAGAAGTTAATGCTCCTGAAATGTTAATAATGGCGAATTTGTGTTTTCTTGCGATGACCAAGTCGATCGAGGTTTTTACAGAATGTTTTTTATTGCATCTCACTTCTTTTTGTAGAGCAAACTTAAGTCCAATTTGTATGGAAAGACGTTTATTTTTCATAATTCAACATATTTTCTTATGGGAATGTTGTTCAGTTTCATGGGCTAAACACCCTTACCCACCCTATACCCCCTCCCGTTATGCCTCATATAGTAGGTACCTATTTACATCTATTTATTATATTTTCTACAGTAATAATAATTCATTAACTGCAAATGTAACCTTGTAATCTTATACATTTATATGGGATTACAAAGTTATTGTTGCAGTTGGTGTATTTAGAAAACTGGACCGAAATTAGAAAATATTAAATTTTTCCCATGATTAAGACACTTAACCCTATTCGTATTCTAAATTTTAAGCTTCTAAGTCTGCTAGAAGTACCTTAGACTTTTGATGATCGGTGAGTCAGTGAGTCAGTGAATCAGTGAGTGACAAAATTCAAAATTTTAACAAGTTGTCATTCTTAAACTACCGGTTCAAATTGACTGAAATTTTAAATATACTGTGTTTATACAATGACTGATTAGTTGCTGAAAATCCAGGCTTCTTGTTTTATCCACAACGAAATTATAGGGGTGTCAAAAATAGCCCGAATTGCTTCGAGAAAAGGATGTTATGTTACGGCCGTGCCGCTTTTTTTTTGCTCGACTTGCGGGGGCACTTCCGTGCCCCCAGATTATTCAGATCAAAAGCGATATTTAGTAAAGCACCGTCATATTGTAAAAGCAATTTTAATGAAAACGATGGCGACGGTCCTTGAAGTATATTTTCAATGCAAACCTTTACAAGGAACACGAAGACTTATTTCACAAAGTACTAATTACTGTCAGCCTTCAGGAAGGCACGAACTCTATTGTAATTTTTCTATTGACACAAAAAATGCCGTCGGTGGCTTGTGTCATACTTTTGTAGGTCCTTTATTACATGAGGACCCACCCTCATAGAAAGAGATGCATAACACGCAGTGCAATATAACCCTAGTGGTTTTACCGTCATATTCCCAAAAAGAACAAAAGAACACGTTCCCGGCTTAAATCCTTTATCTTTGAAATACACCCATCCATTCTCGTAATTGATTCAAAAACATTCTTCAACATAATAAACTTGGCCTTTAAAATCACTACGATTCTCCCTTGTCTAAGTGGCTGGGCAATCAATACGTCAATTAAGTGGTCTCTACTGACTACCCTCAATAGCCAGGTCCCCTTATTGAAAGCTAGGAAAAACCCTGGGTAAAGCTAGGTATAGACTTTTATTTCCGCCTGACTGCGTAGGTAATTCAATTCTCGTGGATGCGTATGACGTCGTTAGTGTGTGAAGTTCGTTGCTGTACTGATGTTCAGTGATTTATTTAGGTCAGCTAATCTTTCTTCTTAATGTTTACTTACAGGAGACCGCCATGTCAAAGGTGTGATTAAGTTTGTTTTACATGTACCACAACCACACCACGAGGCAGTGACAAAATGTGCGTAAGTAATGTAATGTAAGGACGGTACGTGTAAATTGTATATGTCATTTCAATAGGAAAATAATATGTTGTGGAGTGGTTGTGGTTGTGGTAGGTCTGAAATGCTTAGCCTAAAGTTGCAAACACAGTCGCATAGAACCCTTACTTTTTCTTCTTTTTTTCTCTTTTAAAAGAATAGAATAGGATTACTATGATATACTACAACTTTGAACATAATAAATTATAGGAAGGACAAGCAGTTAATTATATTATTAAAATGTGACTTTAATAACTAATTTTATATGCATCATAACATATTGATTTTGAAGCAGTATTGTCTTGTATGAGCTAGCAGAAAGTTTTTAAGCTGTTTTAGTGCCCAGACGTACCTCAAACCCAAACCACTTTTGCTTTTAGTCTAATCCGACCCTGGCTAGTTAGTAGGTACCTGTAAATATTGCTGAAGTTAATTTTGTTTTAGAACTTGTAATAATAGATTAATTTTCATTACAAAATGTAATAAAAAAACCTGTCCATGTCCGAGCTGGACTGACGCGCGAAGAGTTCCGTATCATTATTTATAAAAAACGGCAAGAAGGTCACGTTTATTGTTGTTGCTTTTAGCATTTGTTGCTATAGCTAATTTCAACTGTCTGACTAATAACGGTTCATAAGATGCAACTTGATGACAGACAGACAGCAGTCTTAGTAATAGGGTCCCATTTTGCCCTTTGGCCCGATAACCCTAAAAAGTATAACATACTTAATAACAACTTTCCTAAAACATATTTCACCTCAATATCAATTTAAGTACCACAACAAAAACAAAATTAAACCCTATTTACTATACTTTTACAAAACAAACAATACTCAACCAGTCCCAAAACATCTGTTATAGTGTTACACCTATTTCGCGAGGCGCCCATAGCCAGTTGCGCTCACCGGTCGGTAAACGATCTGTGGGTTAAGCAACCCTTGGCACGGTCATTCCATAGATGGGTGACCGCATAGTGGTATTTGAACTGGGCGTCTCCGTGCTTCGGAGGGCACGTTAAAAGTCGGTCCCGGTTGTTATCTACTATGATAACAGTCGTTAAGCCATGTCAAAGGCCTTCGGGCGGCTTGAACAACTTTGACACTAGGTTGACCACTAACCATACGATAAGAAGAAGACCTATTTCGCACGGGAATGGAACTGGTAACACTCGTTGCACTTACAGTGTAATACCTAGTATTACCTCAGGCCCTAGGGACGCGGCGTGCCGACCACTTAATTAAACCGTACCCCTTCTGCTTACACGTCAATCAATATTATTTTAAGTGTCTGCTTTGCTGGAGTTTTATTCATCGTTGCGATATGAATAGAGTTTTTTCTAGGTTAAAGTTGATTGCTGTGGAGCAGGGTCAGTAGTGTTTTTACAAGTTCGATTCCCAATAAGTGTAAAGTACTACTACTATAACCGTAGCGCCGCGTCAAATCTTATTTGTTCAAACAAATCTTAATTGTTCTGAGCCTGGTTGTCAATTTATCTATATAAGTATATATTTAGAAGTATATAAGTATGTTTATCAGTTATTTGGGTACCATAGTACAAGCTCTGCTTAGTTTGGAATCAAATGACCGTGTGTGAGTTGTCCAATAATATTTATTACTATAAGACTTTTCTAATTCTAGAAGTAGTAGAATAGTGTCTAATTGTATTGTGATCTATCGCACAGCCCAAACCACTGGACAGATCGGCCTGAAATTTGGCATACAGGTAGATGTTATGACTATGAGCTTAGAAAGGATCTTTGCTTGTTAATTTGCTAAATGTTGCTTTGATCTTCAAAAATTTCATTAAAACAATTGTAATTTTATGAATACCTAGTGATTTTCCCAGGTAAAATAAAGTAGAAATTCTAATAAGTCCATCAATCAGGTCATTAAAAAATATTACACCTGAAATTTTCTTCCATAGCAATTAAGTGACTGAGTAAAACAGTATTGAAGTAATGCATTGAAAGGGAATGTCGTCGTATCTTTCTAAAAAGCACCTAAAAAGTATACCGCACCGTGTCAATTCATGCGTCTATCTAATTCTATTTTACGAATCTTAATTATTTGATTTCGTACAAAAACTTGTTTAACATTTTTTCATTATTAAGAGGCGCCCATAGCCAGTTGCGCTCACCGGTCGGTAAACGATCAGTGGGTTAAGCAAACCTTGGTGCGGTCATTCCATAGATGGGTGGTCACCAATGGGCATAGTGGTATTTGAACTGGGCGTCTCCGTGCTTCGGAGGGCACGTAAAAAGTCGGTCCCGGTTGTTGTCAATTAAGATAACAGTCGTTAAGCCACGTCAAAGGCCTTTCGGGCGGCTTGAACAACTTTGACACTAGGTTGACCACTAACCATACGATTAGTAGTAGTAGTCATTATTTATTAGACGGACGATAAAGTTTAAAGTGGACAACATCTCTTTTACATTACAACTACTTATGTTTTTTTATATTTACTTTTACTAGTATTCATGTTATCCGTGTCATATAAGAATATTTAGTTGTACCTTGTATGTTTCCGCTTGGATTTGGTTTAGTAAATTATGCACTTCGAAACTACAAACCTAACAATAACAAAGAGTGGTCACTGGTCATTGTCAAAACCATAATTATTATCTGTCATATTTTCAAATTTTTTCAAACTTATCAAATGTTTCAGTGTTAGAATTAAATTCTAAATCGAAATTAATTATGTGTGTAATAAATCAGGGCGGCCGCTGCGGCCATTATCGTGATATAGTGAGATCAATAAAAGAAGCGCTGTTTATTTTTTTATTGATTTTAAATAGCAAGACATTTTCAAATCACTTGTTATCTTTATACTTTTTATTAAAAACTGATTTCGATGATATAATTTGATCTAAATTTGAGGACTAGTTTTTAAGATATCCTTAAAAAAGCGTTACTTTGTCTAAATTGACGATATTAGAATAGTAATTTTGGAACATAATTACATTGCTTTGAAAAAATATTTTTTTGGAAGAACAACCAAATTAACATCGACGTGCGATTTTTATAATCTAAACAGATAACAGTTTGACATCGAGAGATGTACAAAAAAATATTGTACATTACATTATGCCCGTGTCGCAACTGCAACGCAATGCAAGCGATGATTCAATCTTGCCGCGGCGCGACGCTCTAAGTGGCTTGATAGAAAAATTATGCACTTCTCCAACATTGAATGATGACGAGTATCCTCGCTAACGTGCCAACCGCACTATTATATATATATTATGTACTAATGAAATGCTTACGCTTACTAATATCTATACTAATATTATTAAGCTGAAGAGTTTGTTGGTTTGTTTGTTTGAACGCGCTAATCTCAGGAACTACTGGTCCGATTTGAAATTCTTCAGTGTTAGATAGCCGATCTATCGAGGAAGGCTATAGGCTATATATCATCACGCTACGACCAATAGGAGCAGAGTACGAGTAAAAAATGTTACAAAAAACGGGGAAAATTTTGACGCATTCTCTCTTATGTGACGCAAGCGAAGTTGCGCGGGTCAGCCAGTTATTAATACAAAAGATTGTCTATATCATTAATGAAATAATGATTAAGCCACTGGTTTGACATAGTAGCATAGTTACATTCTTAGTGCGGGAGTTGTATTTAAAAAAAAATCGTAGTAGAGAGTAATGTATAATAGAATACGGGAATTAACGCGAACACGCATTTTAAGATAAGATGCGTGTTCGCGTTAATTCCCGTATTCTATTATATATTAAACATGCAACGCGAGAGTTTAAAAGTTATGGCAGTAGAGAGTAGTTGAAGTCCGTGATAAATCAATTAATTATCTCGCGGGAACAACATGATTCTACGATCAAATTACTGTTTGTTTTCTAAGGTTCGTTTATATATGTGGCTAGAAACAGGGCAACGCCACATCACGTGGACACACGCGGGTCAGCTAATCTTTTCACAAAACTAAACCCATTAACAAAACGTAAACAAATACATTTCTTACTTCCTTGTTATTTCTTAATTCATAACGAAATACTTAAAGAAAGAGATTTTTGTGACTTTTCATTCGTTGTGCGTAAACCGAGTATGAATTCCCACCTTAAATACATATTCAGCCGTTAATATTTTTGGTATCTCTCATCTCGTGTTATGGGCCTATTGTCATGTATAAATATCAATTTTATTGTACCGTAGCCCAACGGTATTTTCGGGAAGCACGGATTTTAAATAACTTCGAAAAAAATATCTAGCGAAAGACGCTAGAGGTGCTGATCAGATATTTAAACTATTTTTTTCTATACCTAGTATTACCTATGTATTTAATTGTAGTTAATACTAGTAGTTGTTAATTATCTGTGTATCGTGGATAGTCCACGCGGGTAGGAAATTGATTGACCGATCACGTTACGAAACTCCAAGCTGCTATTAACAATCTAACATTAATTACAATATACCAAAATTACGTTACCCGACCCGGCAATTGAACTCAAACCCTTGTAATTAGCTGACGCATACTCGACCAATGGGTAAGAAGTACTCTGTATCCGTACCGCGATTCTCTACCACTATCGACTCTAGCGGGCGTCGTTGAAACTATTTTGGCAGTACATTTTATATGTATGTCAAACTCTTGATACACGAAAGTGCTGAATGTCGTGACACAAATCGTGCTACCGATATAAAAATACTATAGTTACGCTTATCATAAGTTGAGTTCTACCACAGTTTGTACAGGAGATCGTGTTAATATTCAACTGTAGATAAGCAAAGCTATCCATGGTAAGCTTATTAATAATGGCCGTTAAGAAAATTTCACGCATTTGGTCAGCGTGGTGAACTCAAGGGTTCACAGTTTTCTTGTTCCAGAAAGTCACCCTTGCCGGACTGTGGGACAGAAATGAGCTTAATTTATTCTGAATTTTGAGGTAGGCAGACTTCCTAAGAAAGGCTTCATATGCCTTTCAGTAATATGACACCGGCCGTAACATATAAGCTTCAAATCTATACTAATATTATAAAGCTGAAGAGTTTGTTTGTTTGTTTGTTTGAACGCGCTAATCTCAGGAACTACTGGTCCGATTTGAAAAATTCTTTCAGTGTTAGATAGAGCATTTATCGAGGAAGGCTATAGGCTATATATCATCACGCTACGATCAATAGGAGCAGAGTAACAGTGAAAAATGATACGAAAACGGGGAAAATTATGATTATCTTAAGTGACGCAAGCGAAGTTGCGCGGGTCAGCTAGTCTAACATAATTAGTCTAACGACAAGGTTCAAAGATTAACTGGACCGTAATTCTAATACACAGAAAGGAAAGCGTTCATGTGTTATTTAGTTATACTCCTTAGAGATCAAATTCTCGCACCTCACGACTTGACACCACCACTGTGCCACAACCGTCCACTGAACCAAGGTAATTAATGCTTGATCGAGCTAATTCTCTTCCTTGGAAGTCAGGTGGGATTCTGTGATGCGAATGGTTTATCACCTGCCCTCACTAACAAGTAATATAATAAATTATGTGAATGTCTGTCGTGGCTTTTGTAGCTAAGTTTGAAGATATGAGAACAGCAGCGGGATTCTCTACCAGTATCGACTATTGAGCTATTGAAAAATGTAGTATGAAAATCTGATCAGCGCCTCTAGCGGGCGCAACACTATTATTACAGTTCATTTTAAATGTCAGGATCTGACTGTTGCGAAAACAGAAAACAACCAATTTTTTTCAAAAATATATCCCTTAAAACCAAATCATTTAGGTTAATTTTTGACGCACATACATAAGGTAGGCGTTTATTGTTAGTCTATTACCATCTCGGAAAGGTGGTGGAGCTTTATTAGAAAACCTAGAAAGAAATTCACGGCCACTCTTTTCTTAGTGGTTGGTTAAGGTATGTAAGCGAGCAAAGTGGTGCGTGGCAGGTAATAATTATTAATTTAACCAACATTCAGATTGATAGACTTTGCCAAAATGTATTTTAAATAATAGTTAAAGATAGTCTTTTACATACGTTGCCATATTCGTCCGAATTTTCCAAGCCAAAATACAAGTCGTGCACAAGAAACTCTCTGCAACACCTCTCAAAAGATTAGATGCAATCTTGTTCAGTCCCATGGAAAAAGCACTGCCACTTTTGCAATTGGTAAAAAAACATGGACTAAAAAAATCCAGGTCACACGGGTTTTTCCGGGCTACCTTTAATTTAGTTTTGCATTCGTAGAATCCTGCTTTTGTTATGCTTTAAATGAATAAATTCCGATTTCTTTGGAAATCTGTCAATACTGGCTAACACAATCAGTTTAGCTGAGGACATAAAGGCTCGAAGTCTAAGCTAAGTAGAGCTATTTATATTGAGCTATACCTGAGATATTTTTCAATAACGTTCCTGGTTTATAGTACCAAAATATTTTTAAGTTTGATCGGCGAAGAATTTTGTATTAGAAATATATGCAATAAATACGTAATATACTACATATTTTTCGAATAGAAAATTCTGATGAAGTGATGTACGCGACGGAAGCTGTATGCAATATCGAGCAAAGATTACATATTTGGGAGTAGAAGATATTTCCATAATGTTATAAAATTTAATACCTTCATGTAGATATTTTAATATTACATTTTTATTAAGATCTATACTATTAATATTATAAAGCTGAAGAGTTTGTTTGTTTGATCGTTTGTTTGTTTGTTTGAACGCGCTTATTTCAGGAAGTACGGGTCCGATTTGAAAAATTCTTTCAGTGTTAGATAGTCCATTTATCGAGGAAGACTAATATATCGTCACGCTACGACCAATAGAAGCAGAGGAGCAGTAAAAAATGTTACAAAATCGGGAAAAATTTTGACCCATTCTCTCTTATATGACGCAAGCGAAGTTGCGCGGGTCAGCTAGTAAATAATAAAGAGACGAAACAAACATGCTATACCTACCCCATCTTAAGAGTAATAAGCAGGAGTGAATGATAATATGTGTGTCAATATGTTCAAAAAGTGATTTAATAAAATAATTCCCACTACACCACAACAAACACAATTCAAACATCGCAACTGCCACAACATTGTTATAAAAATTCTAAATTACAAACCAAATTCTAACAAAATAGAAAAGTCAGCACTGCCCGACTCGCAACTCAAACTATTGATTAACAGTCAGTGTGGTTGGTCTTTAATTTAACCATCACGCCTGCCACAAACAGAGTAAACGTAAAAACATTTACCAAACAAAAAATATTGAACTGAAATCGGAATACAACGAACTAGGAATCAAACTAACAAACCCCTAGTTCTACATCTGATAAGTACATTACATTGTAACCGTCCTGTATGACAAGATGTATAGATGTGAATGAAGCAAGAAAGTTTGTAAGGATCGTACCAAGTTGTGTTCTCTAGTCTCTGCCTATGGAAATAAGGCGTGATTTTTATATTAGGTCGGGGAAAAAGTCTTTCCGCATTATAGTATGTTGGAACATGTAATAAAATCCTTTGGCTTCAAGAATCACAAATGAGTACACGGTTCATTAGGTTTCTTTCAGTGAGCTCGTGAGGTACCCAAATATAGAGCATTTTTGTGTAGAGAAAAGATTTTATTACAAGTTCATGCATACTATAATGCGAAAAGACTTTTTCCCCAAACTACTATAAAAATCACGCCTTATTTCCTTAGGCAGAGACAAGAGAAAACAACTTGGTACGATCCTTATAAACTTCCTTTGCTTCATTCAACTATGCATCTTGTCATACAGGACCGCTGGTTACGTCTCAATAAGTTGTAAGTAATCTTCACTGATTTAGCAAAAATTAAACACTGGTTAATATTAACGATTTTCAACTCTCAAATTTGTACTCATAATGTTATAATGTAACGGGTCTTAAACGCGATAGAAAAAATAATTGAATTAAAGGTTCGTTTTCACGAGTCAGCCCGTGATCACGGTCAATGCAATTCGATTGAAACGTCGGGTAAACAAATAAGGTATCCTAACCTTTAATCAGTCGTGTTTAAGACCTGTTGCATTATAATATCACTGGTTAGAAGTTCGTGTAATAAATGTTTTGACTCGCACCTACACACGTTAGCTCGACCCGCAGAGGAAGTTTAAATGTATTATTATTATATTATTGGTACTTACGAAGTAGTGTGCAAGCCGAGGTCTAGAGCCATACTAACCGGAGATACTAAATAATATCACTACATTATATAAATGTTTAGGGTCCGCAATACACTGTTTATATAATATTAGAATATCTTTTTACTTTTCTGTCCCACTACTGGGCTGCAGTTTGGAATGAGGAAAGGGTAGGGCTTTGATTCTACCGCGCAAGCCTAGGGTAGGGGCACATGGCTACAAATAAAGGTAATGTTTTCATTTTTGGAAAATATTGGTACCTAATTGAAAAAATGTTGTTGATTTTTCTACCCGCCCGTTTGAAAGGAGTCAAAATTGTTTTATACATGGTTACTAAAAAGGATCAATCATATTTTTCAAATACATATTTGGACAGTAAAATACGAATTTAAATTCATAATATCAGAATCGTCATTAAACTTAACAAATTAATTAATAACCAATAAGAAAACCAGAAAAGAACCTTTAGACTAGTATTCATTCTTTCATTTCATTCATTCACTTGCCAAGTATCAGATTCCGTGAAATTAAGAAATAATATAACGAATAACAACAGGGCATTTTACGAAAAGCAGCTTTATACACTCTTTACATCCAAAGTACCTTAAGCCAATTATAACAAAGGATTTACTGGGAAAGCGTAAACTGGTAAACACTAGAGCTATTTTCATTTTAAATGCTTAAGTTCTTAGCTATAAACTTGCACAAAAAATAGTGTACAATAAAGAGATTTCTCAATTCATTGATCCTTTAAGAGGCTGCACTCAATAACCGATTACGAAGCGATCCGCACAAGACTTGAACGAAATAAAACCAATAACGTTTACGCTGTACTCGGAACTTTGATTTTAAAATTGCGTTTTCCAGATAAATAAAAATGTTACGGGAAATATTGAATATTGAAGTAGCTAGTGATTTTACTAACATTGTTTATTTTGAAAATATTTCAAGTGTTGCACTAGCGAAACAGAGTTTTGGGTACCTAACTATCAAAAAGTTATTGCCTCGCAGCAGTTAAGGTCGCCACGCCGCTACTATTGCAACAGTCGTGGGTTCGATTCCCACACGGAACAGTTATATGTGCGATCCACAAATAAATTGTTACTGGTTGTACTTTGTCCGTTATTTGTATGTTTGTAAAAGTCCCCGCGACACAAGAGCAACGCTTAGTGCAGGAGGCGATTTAAAAAAATACGAATATTATGTCAGCTATTGCACTAAATACTGGGAAGATTATGTAACTTCCGAATAACTATCAGAGGTATATAAAAAAAGGGTTAAACCTTGAGTCCACCACGCTGGCCAAGTGCGGGTTGGGGACTGTGGATACCTTCAAGACCTGTCCTTAACAACTCTCAGGCAGATGTTTTCCTTCACCTTAGAGCTTCCTTTCCTTAGAGCAAGTGATAAAATTATTTAAAGTGCTAATAGATTAGGAAAATATATTTTCTTTTCCTCACATCACACGATCTTCTCGTATAGCATATTAACCAATTTGCTATGAACGACGACAAAATTATCGCTTTTAAGCACGTTACAGGTATCAAGGTAACGCACGGTAATAACCAATTAGTATGAGCTTATATCGGAAGCAAGTGTGGAAAAGTAAAAAAAACGTGGAATATCGAGCGCTAGGGCGAGAATCGAGTTGTCTGAGAATTAACCTCCCTCGTAATTTGTCCCGGGTTTGAGCTCAAGACGTCACAGGAGTGATTTTTTTAGTTAGTTTGTTTGTCGTATGGTTAGTGGTCAACCTAGTGTCAAAGTTGTTGAAACCGCCCGAGAGGCCTTTGACACGGCTAAACGACTGTTATCTTAATTGACAACCAACATGACCAACATTTTACGTGCCCTCCGAATCACGGAGACAGCTAGCTTAAATACCACTATATGGTCACCCATCTATGGAATGACCGCGCCAAGAGTTGCTTAACCCACTGATCGTTTACCGACCGGTGAGTGCAACTGGTTATGTCTTTCATTTATTTAACACTTGTTCAGACGGTAAAGGAAAACATCGTGAGTTTGCATGTCTAACCCCTGGTTTATGAAGTACATACATTTGCATCTATTCGTTAGCGTTTAAGCTGATATAAACATGACAGTTTGAATAGATAAACTACCGCTAAGTGTGCCACGGAAACCGGACATAAAGGTTCTTTCAGTTCAAACAGCACTTGGTCAGCGTGGTTTACTAAAACCCCACCGCTTCCTTCATAGAAATCTTCGCCTAGGAATACGGCCGTTTTTACACACACGCTCTATCGCGCGTTCTTAGGAGCGTACAGGATTACGCACGGGAAAGACGGCGCGCTCTTCGCTCGCGATTTTCTTCGCGGGCTTGACAGATGAGTGCGGCGCGCGCTCTTTCCTTTTCTCCTTACACGCACGTTCTTTCACGCGCGATTGTTGTTTCACGCGCGATTGAGCGTGTGTGTAAAGGCACCTAATGATCGGCAAAATTTAAACTATAATTCGAGGAACCTTCAGTTCTTAACAGAGAAACCATCACAAAGCAATACAATGACTCAACAACTTCCTTACAAACTATCTGCAAGTATCAATGAGCATTGATTGTACATTGTTCAGGTTGTTAAGCCAATCAGATCCCGAGCCAGACAAATTAATACAGCGCTCCGATAGTTTACCAATATCTTTGTATGAAGATTTTCGTCTGCAAATGGAGGTAATACCGACAGGGGGTGCTGCAGACGACAGCCTGTCAAAGCATCCTTATTAAGGCTTTGCTGCAAACAGACATCTATTAATAACCACTCCTTACCTTCGCAAGCAAAGATTCTCTCCTGTTTTGTAATAAATTTCTTGTTCGAGTAATTAAGTACTTTTAGATAAAAGCTTTGACACAACAAAAGGTTTTTTAATGACCACTTTACCTACATTTTTATTCTGTTTGCATTTTTAACCGACTGCGGAAGGAAAGAGCATTGTTTTTTTTGTACGTTACGATTAAGCTTTTTAAATTTTTGTTCTAGAAATGACAATTCTTTGAAAAATCAATTTCTTTTGTTTTTCTTTTAAAACTCTCGCGTTGCATGTTTAATGTATAATAAAATATTTAATGTATAATAAAATGTCATTTTAAGGTAAAATGCGTGTTCGCGTTAATTCTCGTATTCTATTATATGTACATTATTCTGTTTTTCATTTTGAAATGAATGTTAGATAGAGATTTTACAAGAAGGTATTGTGTGTTTATGCAAGTTCGTCTACATAATTTAGGCAGTACTTGCGAGTAACCGGGCGAGACAATCTTAACGGCTCGTTTCCAGGAATATAAAAGCGTTTACTAGTGGGGATTTTTCAGGCAGGTAGAGTTACTTTTATTGTGGAATTATTTTTGAGAATATATTGATGGCGATTTTTTGTTTAAGTATAGTCTAACTACATATATTATATAGAGGAAGAATTTGTATTCAAGTATGTTTGTAACGAAACGGCTTGAAAAGTACAGAGTCGGTTTAAAAATATTGTACCATTTGAATGCTATGTTATCATAGATTTATATAGGCTATTTTAGAGTTACGAAAAAAGTTATATGTCAGAAAAAATATAAAATAGGTATTAATATTTTTAATTTTTTGTAACGAAGTGTATAATATATTATTTGAAAAGCCTTTAACATGGTTTAAGAAATTTATATTATGCTAGAGGCCGCCCGCGATTTCGTCCGCTTGGAAACCTTTTCCGTGTAAATCCCGATCCTTCGACAACACCGAGATAAAAAGCCGGGTCTTCGGCTACCCATGTACCAAATTTCATTGTAATCGGTTTAGTAGTATTTGCGTGAAAGCTTTATGCTTAACATATGCTTTAATAAATACAACTCCCGCACTAAGAATTGCTCTTGTGTCTTTGCTTTGTCTTGACTTTTACAGACATACAAACAACGGCCAACAAAGTTGGAACAATTATTTGTGGATCGCTCAAATAATTGTCTCGTGTGGAAACCGAACCCACGACATCCCGACGCAATGGTAGCGGCGTGGTGACCTAAACTAAGAGTACAACAAAAATCCATACATACTCACAAACTTGCTAATTTATAATATTAGTAGGATAGTAAGATGTTAATACAAGGCACCTCCTAATTTGCCTTTACTTAGCTCAAATACTACTCATCTGTGGAATGTCTGCGTCAAAGTTTGACTAAAACTTTAGACCTTCATCGACCGGTGAGCGCTACTGCCAATATTATATTGTTAAGTGAATAGAGTATAGTGAAAACAGGTACTTTACATGAAACATTTTAAACTTTTACAGAATAGTACGGACATAGTGACGTCATAAGTTTAGTATTTTAGTTGTGATATCATGAGTGAATAATATGGATGAAAAAGGCTTGATTTTTGTGTATGTATGTAATATGTCTGCGTACAATAATTGAAAATTTCACCTTTATTAAAAAAAAGTACTTGTAAACGAAACTATATGACTACTTTCTATATAACTATGGTGATATTATAAGCATATAGTTTAAGCATTTAGGACCATGGAACAGATTGGATCATAAAGTCAGTTTAGTTCTAATTTTCGCCTGTATACTTCTATTGCAGATGATTAAGGTGGCGTCAGTTAGTTGCACTTTCATTGCATTGCATTCGAGGCATAAAGTCAAAAGAAAAGAAAAATTGTTTTTATATGTAGGGGTCCTTTGTTCAAAACCAGGAGCGAGATGACGCAGTTTACTTGCATTCATAAGTCTTTCTAGAAATCTTTCTTTGACCTACTTAGCAAAATGCGCAGTTTATTGTTAACGTGTAGTTTTGTAATAAGCACTGCTAAATTCCTTGAATACTTGTTAGCTCAGACGTCTGTTCTTTCAAAGAAATTAATCTCCGAGAAAGAAATCTCAGACGGAAGCCAGTTAAACTCAATTTATGTACTCGCGCTTTTAATCCGGCGTCGAATGAAAAGCGCACTATAACGCGACAGTGACTATAGCGCCGTAGTTAAGACGGTCGCCCTTCTACTAACGTATTGAAGGGTTCAATTCCATCACCGTAGATTTTTGAAAGTATGATTTTATGTGATTTAGATTAAGTGATGGAATATAGGTACTTTCTGTTTGTTATTCGTACTTTAAAAGAATGTAATTCTGTGATATAAGGTACTGTGTTACTGTGTTTTACTTACTTTATAATTTTCGCAACAGTAATATTTTTTCTGCTTCCTTTTTATTATTAATGTACTCGGACAAAAAAATGTTACTTTACTGCAGTTAAAAAAGAGCGAGCTAAGCGTTTCTTGCCGCTTTTTTTCTCATGGGCATTCGGCATTTCCCAAATGATAGTAGATTCATAACAATACTTCATAATATTTTTACGACTATTCCCAATTGCTACTAAGTTTATGAAAAACGTATATGTTGACATGAACTAGAATTTATACGCAAAATTTTCCAGTACACGTAAAGAAAGTAATATTCTTTTATGAAAAGAAAAGTTCTTCGCTACATATCTCATGTTAAGAATCAGTTGCAATTGAGTAATTTTACCAATCAGTCGCATTGAATGGTCCTTGCGTGGTTTGTTGCAAATTATCAAGTAATTTCTCTCCTGCCAGTCTTTTTCAATAGACCTCGCGTGGTCGGCGGGTCATCGGACCTTTACAAGTAGATCATTGACACAGTTATTTCTGCTTTTTAATTAGGTCTTACTGATACACGTGCAAGGATTCTTCCCCTTTTATAGACATTTTTATATATTTTAACGATGATAAGAAGCTTATATGCATGATAATGGTATAATGATTACACGTGGTGGGTAGCAAATTGTACTTTTTCGAATTGTTGACATGAAAATATTTCGTCCATATTGGAAAAAGGTTGTTTATGATTTGTAAAGAGTCAAAATAAAAACATATCTCTACTAAAGAATAAACATAAAATCACGCCTTTTTCAACTTTTTCTACATTGTATTCTTTCAACTGCTTCATTCGCATCTTGTAATTGTCTATTCAATACCGTTTAAAACGCTATTGAATTGATAAACTACCGCTAAATGTACTCAGAAACCGGGCATTAATGGTTTAACATAACCTGGTCTTAGCGTGTATCAAATATCTTCGATTATGCTCTGTGTTGTAGCCTGCAGCTATTCCAGACCTGTCAGTATGTCATGTCAATCATTTTGCCTGGCTATTTCTAAGTGTAGTTCCTGAAACATATCCTGCTGTCTATCCCATGCTTGTTCTATTATAAACGGGAGGTAAGTTTGTGTACGTCTTGTAAAGTCTATAAAGGAAAATAGGCATAGGTGTCTATCCCATGCTTGTCTAATATATAAAATTCTCGCGTCACAGTTTTCGTTACCGTACTCCTCCGAAACGGCTTGACCGATTCTCATGAAATTTTGTGAGCATATTGAGTGGGACTGAGAATCGGCCAACATCTATTTTTCATGCCAAAAGTGACACTTTTTTTTCAATTTTTATGGCAAACCAACGTTTGCCCGGTCAGCCAGTTCTATTATAAACGGGAGGTAGGTTTGTGGTCTTGTTACGTCTATATGGGAAAATAGGCATAGGCCTTTGAAGCCACGAATGAAGATGTTTCTTCATTACAAATATTTCTCTCTCTGACGC
The DNA here is from genome assembly GCF_050436995.1 of Anticarsia gemmatalis. Classification (NCBI taxonomy): domain Eukaryota; kingdom Metazoa; phylum Arthropoda; class Insecta; order Lepidoptera; family Erebidae; genus Anticarsia; species Anticarsia gemmatalis. The sequence continues at coordinate 20,077,901 of NC_134776.1, read as the reverse complement.
CACCTGAATCATCTTTAATAGATGGACACAGGCCCATGATGATAATGAAGTGAAAAATAGAAAATTTTGTACGGATATTTTCTTGTAACATGTGAGAACCGAAGGTATAGACAGTAGCTCGATTCTCTTCTACTATCGACTACCGACAACCGGCTTGTCATCGAAAAGTTTTGTGTGAAAATCTGATCAGCGCCTCTGACGGGCGTCGTAGGAATTATTTTGGCGGTACATTTTAAATGTCAAACTTTCGATAGTCGACAGTACCAATTGTACAGAATCGCGCTACAGGTCTATATGAAATACACCCATGTTTCGTGATTTACAATGTTGAAAATATTTTTATTAAAACCTCACACTGATAATACCTGAAGGTGTAGGCAGTGAAGTAAGGTGAAGAATGAGCTATTATATGAATAACGCCTAAGTTTCGTCATTATATTTAACCCACGTAATAGGGGTCGAACTTACTCTCTTAAGCGCATGTTAACAAACTCTAGACGACTAAAGAGCTTTTATTTTCTTACTAGCTGACCCGCGCAGCTCCGCTCACGCTTTCTTGTTTTTTATTTAATACCGCGCATTTTAAAATTTGTTCACTTTTTACACCTTCTCTGGACTTACACAAATAATTCAAGACCATAATAATCATGGTGGCTAATTATTAGCCAAATCGGTCCAGCCGTTCACGTGTTTAAGCGAGACTAACGAACAGCAAATCATTTTTATATATAAAGATTAACCAATGCTGTCCCCAAAATCTTGTTTGTATCATTGGCTGTCTCAATTTATGAAAATATTCTAATATCCGTAGCTTTGCATCGTGGAATCTCACATCCTTTGGCGTGGAATTTGCAAAAATCCTCCCTTAGTGCTCCTCTACACTTCCTACGGAATCTTCATACCAAATATCAACTTTCTACGCTCAGTAGTACCGGCTGTGCGTTCCACACGTGTGTGACCCACGACTTCTTTCGCATGATTTGACATAATTTTCATCCAATCTTTAATTCCCTATTTGATCCCCTGAGGGGTAGAATTGACCAAAATCCTTTCTTAGCGGAAGCCAAATTTCAGTCCGATCCATCCAGTGGTTTGGGCTGTGCGTTGAAAGATCACCATGACAGTCAGTCAAGTCACCTTTGAGTTATATACATTTAGTTATATTAATGAACAAATAAGATACTTTTTAGCCCGCGTTTTTTGCCCAAAGAGTCAATGGCAGAAGTCACTAATTAATTAAACGTGTGAGTCTTTATAAAGGAAAGGAACATCGTAACGTTGAGGACATTTAACGTCAACACTTCATATTCATATTTTTCTTGTGCTTTGCAGTTATTTGCCTAATTAGTTAATGTTTTCAAATGTACAGTCAGCTATAAAAATAAGCAAACGTATTCAAGTTTTGAAAGCCAGTTCAGAAGCACGCATATTAATACATCTATGAACATTTGACGTTGATTGGAACGTTTAATTGCAATCAATTTAATTAATGCTACTTGATTTTCTTCAGGTGTTTGTTAAAATTACGAAAATTTAAGATGTTTTGAAAATATGAAGTTTTTAATCGCCTTTTGTAAATGTATTTTATACACTTTGCTGATATTGATACAATGATTAATTCCAACTCGATTTTGTTTGGGGACTTATTAAATTTCGAAGTTGAGGTTTTTGAAAATATGATTTAAGCGCTTATTGTAATTGTACTTTCAACGCTTTAATTATAAAATGTATCAAAGTGGTTGTAACAATAATTGATCATCTAACAATCAAATAGTCAATTGGTTATTTATTTCAAATACTTATTTTTCAAGTAACAATCACAGATCCCGCCAGTTTGCTGAAAAGTGCCTTTTTTCCATTAAGAATTGCAAGACATTGGCGGCTCCTTTTTTAATTGAAATTAAAGCCCTTTGACTTGCGACAATGCGCTATTGTACAGTCACGAGCAAAAATACGTCTAGACTGCCACATTTTTAGTTAAATATAAATCACAGTATTTTGTTTAAAAATGTCACTACAATTATTGTTGTTAGTTAACAAACAAAAAAAAACAGTGACTGTAACATTATTTTGAAGTTAGTACGTATTAGTTGGTATTACAATTATTATTGATAAAAAATACAATTTAAAATGTAACCGTGTATTACATAATGATAAAATAATAAACGTCATCGGACCACTCGCATACGGCCATGTGATATCAAACTAAGCAGAGCTTACTATGTTAACCAAAAACTAATAAACATACAATATATATTCCTAAATACATACTTAAATAAATACATTTACAGCCAGCCATGATTTTACAGCAGGCCAGAACAAATACTCGTGCTCATCACGCAAATATTTGTCAAGGGTGGGATTCGAACCTAATTATTGTTGCGTCCGACTGTACTACCACGTGCCCGCGGGTATGTCCGCGTTGCTATTACAATTCTGAATGTTTACAAGGAATTATATTAAAGTTAGTTTACTTTTAGTGAACAAAAGAATAGAGTACTAAGATCTGCAGTGAATAAAAACAGGTTTCAATTGAGAGAATGTTTTCATTGAAATGTTTTCGTAGTAAGATATTTTGTAACGCAAAGCGCAAGTATTTTTATTCTTTATATATTTAGGGGCTCGGTTGTTTATTGAGTTTGTGAAAATGACTATGTAAGAAATTTGTTTTAAGTGTATTTTAAGAATCAAAATCTTAATATGGATTATTTGTTCCTAATTAAAAACAACAAAAGCTGAATACAGACTACTATTTTAAACGCAAAAGCTTGGTTTGATGATTGTAACTCTTAATTATAAATGCGAAAGTTAGTATAAATGTTATATATTTTTTACGGAAAGATTATTGAATTAGCTTCTTGTTGATTTTGTTGTTTTAAGCAAATTGTTATAAGCAAAAAATATTAACTATTTACTGTACTGATTCATCATCAGCCTAACCATTCTTCCAAACTATGTTGGAGTCGGCTTCTATTACTGATTAACATGTAGAATACTTCTAATATCAGCAAAACTTATCAAGCAGCTCACATTGCACGTATTAGAAAGTCTATTTTCTTCGTTTTAAGGACAATACTATTGAAGTAATAAGCCTCACTACAAAGTAACTAATTAAAATCATCGAATAACAGTTGGATTCCCACTTTCGCTACACACCGATCAACGTTATAAACACATTCTTACACGGCGCTAGAAAATAACTTACAACGCCTTAATCATAATCAATCAAAATGCTAATTAAATACTAATAAAAACAAACTTTAAATATTCGCGCACTTCGTAAACTGTTGTCTCAGACCGCCTAATATTTTTTATCAATCACTAGCAATTCTGATAAAAGCCCCACAACAAAGGATTTAATTCTAAAAACGTGCATTCTATTTTAAACTTCCAATATCAGCCCTTACACGAAGCAGACACCACTCAAATCACTTTGAACTTTATAACATAGCATTTACCGGAACACGCGATATTAAATCCTCTACAAAAAGCAAGCTTCAATGAGCGATACGAGCGCGACGCGACCTTAACTTTTGGGGATAATCGCATAAGTATTAAGAAAAGAAACAACCATAACTAAGCACAAAAATCACAAAAAAATATACAAAACTTAATTTAAAAGCAACATAATTAATAAGAATATATTTTAAAAGTACTTACAGAATAATAAACAGAAGCACAAACGCGAAAACTTAACGAAATACGCACGGAAGTTTCAGTGCAATGAGTTTCCCGACGCGACTCCACGACCGGCCCGTTGCTGGTCGCGGTCTACGATAGACTGCACTATCTCCTCAAAGTCTATTCGATATAAGGGACGCAGATCAATATCTGTAGTAACAAACAGGGTCTGTACCTAGAGGATCCGATCAAAGCAGGTGTTTCCTACTAATACATCAACGCATCAAAGGCAGGCTTTACAATGGACATAAATGAAATGCATTCACATGCAGATTGTACCATTTATTTTGGTAATGCATTGGGGTACGTTCGGAGCATTGATGACCATTTGGCCATGTTTTTACTAGTATTCCGTAAATAAATACACTATTTTGTAAACTATAATCCTTTAAAGCTGAACTTAAATTAGGCTACTACATGACCGCTCGTATGAGAAACAAAGCAATGATTTCTTAATTTCTTTTAGACTACGTTTTAATGTTTAGGGGATGATTTTGTATTTAAATGAAATGTTTAATGGTTGTAAAAAAAATTGAAACTTACATTTATGATACAATTATTTTAGGCGCGGATTAAGTTGGTAGTTTTGTGAAGCACACCGTACTAGGAGCCCGATTACCCTTCCGTCTAAGTTTAAGGTTTGTTTTAGAGTAGTTTGAATTATTAGCGGGATACAAACCGGGAACCTCTCGACAGCAAGCCCGACGACTTAGCTATTAGGCAGCCGCCACTTCAATTTGCGTCCAATACAGGTTGTGTTCTGCCTCAACTACTTAAAATCTTAGCGCGGGGGTTGTCTGGAAAATTTCTTGGAAATTATTGACATGTAAGGTTCTGTTCCTTTCTGTTCCTATCTAAAGGATACTTAGCGCGTCTGCATGTAAAAGCACAGATATATAAAGCGGAGTTCTCGAGCGAAGTGAAGGATTTCAGCAGCTGTCAGAAACATATTATGCTAAAGACTGTTGTCTGAGTAACAGCGCTACATGAGTGATATGAATACAACTGAATTTGGTGTTAAGAAATAGAGATGCATGCAATAAGCTCTTAACATGTTTTGTAGTATTAAATTATGCAAGTTTGTGTTTCTTTCACGCAAAAACTACAATATAAATTTAGTTAATAATATGGATTGAGCAGTGATAGCCGAGTGGTATAAGTTGACACCTCCCACGCCAGTGGTCGCAGGTTCGAACCCGAGGCAACACACCAATGACTTTTCCAAGTTATGTGTGTATTAGAAATAATTATCACATGCTCCAACGGTGAAGGAAAACATCGTGAGGAAACCTTGCATGCCTAAAAAATTTGTTTAAAACATTTATTGGGGGCATGCAAAGTCCCCAACCCGCACTTGGCCAGCGTGGTGGACTCAAGGCCTAAACCCCCCTCATTACGGGAGGAGACCCTTGCCCAGCAGTGGGACATTAATGGGTTAAATTTAATATGGGTTAAGATTTTAGTGGGTTGGGATTTTAGTTAATCACTAGCTGACCCGCGCAACTTCGCTTGCGTCACATAAGAGAGAATGGGACATTTTTTTTTGTAACATTTTTTGCTGGTACTCTGCTCCTATTGGTCGTAGCGTGCAAATGTGGATAACAATAGGTTAACACAAAATTTATACATAACACAGGCAACATCTCGGGCTGCAAGCCTGCAACTAGTATTATATATTATCTAGATCAGTTAATTGTATTGTTGTGTATTCTGCCTTACCTCTGTCGTTGGTGTATCAGTTTCTGAAAGCTTTGAGACTCAGGGATGAAACCGCAAACGTAGGGAGCACTGATTTTCGGCATGACTCTACTTAATGCCTGGATGCACTAACAATATCATGTCGATTGTCTGAAGGCAGCTAACTATTGAGAGAACGCATTGCAACTATCCGAACGCCAAATTAGTCTAGCATATTAAATTAGCTGTAGCATTATATTAGTGCTAACTATAAGAATAATTATGTATAGTAAGGAAATGTTTTTTCTATTTTTTTTACAACCCCCGCACTAAGAATTGCTTTTGTGTCGCGGGGACTTTTACAAACACACAAACAACGGACACAAAGTACACCCAGACCCGAAACATTTATTTGTGGATAGCACAAACAATTGTTCCGTGTGCTCCGACGTGTGTTCCGACGCAATGGTAGCAGCGTGGTGACCTAAACCACTGCGCCACGGAGGCAGTCAGTATAAATAAGTTTTTTTTTTACCCATTACTGTCCCACTGCAGTGCAAGGGTCTTCCAAACGAGGGGGAGAGCTTAGGCCTTGCGTGGTTAAATATGGATGTATCTATCATTTCTTTTCCTTAATTAACATTAACTATTTGATCCACAAGCGTCAAAAGTTTCCTTATGTTAGCCGTCGATAGGTAGGATTTCGATAAGAAAAATAGCCTATGTTAGAACTCGAATTTTCAATTAAACGCGAAAAATGTTACAGTGTTTCTCGGAGTGTCAAATTACTACGATATTTTGTGAAGTAATAGCTCAATAGGGTATTTAATATAATTAAGGCCTTTTTCAATTGAGTGGGTTTAAAGAAACTCGTTAAAGGGCAATAATTTAAAGCTTATGCTAAGTAATTTTTCCGTAAGTATGTTAAATTAAAATTATTTCAGACTGAAATATTATATTTGGTACTCATTTGATCTCAACGCAAATACGAAATTGTGTCATCAAAATGTAATTTTTATTTATACTAAAATGCCTTGTCATTTCATAAACAGTAAATTTTTTGACCGATAGTCAAACATTCGAAAATTCTTTCTATAAACTAACGAATCCACTCACTACGCCATGTTTCTGGAATTTTTTACAGAATATATTTCATCCGAACCTTAATTAAACTTTAACTAACTAATCCGGACTCGTTCCCGTTACCTCTCACTTATTTTTAGAAATAGATTTTTGTAAAACAGAAGTTGATGTTTGAACAAAAGTCCATGTTTCAAATTTTATTAAAATCTGTTCGCGGCTTATTCGTGGAAGCGGGACCGACATGGTTTCGCATCTAAAACATACAGGCTTATATCTATATGTATCTTTTTCCACGGGCCAGCCTCACGTAACTCAATTAACTGGGCACGTTGATACAGGAATGACCTGAAAATCTGACCCGGGCACTAGGGGTTGGTACCTTAAATATATTATCTTTGAGAGACTCAAAAAGGAAGTGGTGTTGCTTTGATCACGCAGTATCTAACTGAGTATCTTTACATACATACCTACATACATACACACATACATACAGTACATACATACATACATACATTTATATATACATAGATTCATACATACATACATAACACCACGCCTTTTCCCATAGGGCTAGGTAGAGACCAAAGAACGTCACTTGCTATCCGTACAAACTTTCCGTGCCTTATTTACATCCATACATTAATTCGATACTAATATTAGTTACTATTTAGTATAAGACTACAAAGAAACGTGAATCAGTGAGGAATAATCCTCTTATTATAAGCTCTGAGTAACCCCTTTGGTGAAAATTATTCTTTTATAGATTACTCGATACTAAGGCATAGGATATGATGTTTAAGATCTGGATATAGATATTTCTTATATATAAAATTTCCATGTCACAATATTAGTTACCTTATTCCTCCGTAATGGTTTTACTGATTTTTAGAAAATTTTATATGCGTATTCAGTAGGTCTGAGAATCGGCCAACATCTATTTTTCATACCCCTAAGTGATAAGGCCTGTTCACCTTAATTTTTTTTTATAATTTGTTTCCACAACCCCTATTTTTTTAAAGTAATTTTCGTATAATTTATATGGCAAAACAACGTTTGCCGGGTCAGTTATTTATAAATAATATAATAAATTTAACCCGTTAATGTCCCACTCCTGGGAAAGGGTCTCCTCTCGTGATGAGGGAGGGGTTAGTCCTTGAGTCCACCACGCTGGCCAAGTGCGGGTTGGGGATGCATTAGTAATATTTTAAATATTAAATCGGTTTCGGATCTGGTTACGGATATGAATTAATTCAGATTATCCAATAATTTCGTAAAGTTTCACCTAAGGACCTAGTAACCAAAAAGTGTCTCAAATAAAATATAATACATTAATAAGAAAATAAATAATGGCTGAAAGTTTTTGACTTTCTCTTCTTGTTCTTATCGTACGATTAGTGGTCAACCTAGTCAAAGTTGTTCATGCGGCCTCGGAAGGCCTTTGACGTGGCTTAACGACTTTTATTTTAATAGACAACCACCGTGCCACCCGAAGCACAAGGACGACCAGTTCAAATTCCACTATGCGGTGACCCATCTATGGAATGACCGCGCCAAGGGTTGCTTAATCCACAGATCGTTAACTGACAGGTGAACGCGACGGGTTATTACTATTGGTGAAGTCAAAAACTTATGTATATGTTATCGATAATTCTAAATTATCCAAAATTCTTATATATTGGTAAGGGCTAGTCTTTTTTTTCGGATATCCGATAGTTTTGGCTACAGTTACGTAGATCTATAACCGTAACATCTTTGCGCGAAAAGACGGGGAAATTCTTTTTCTTTTAATTTTACTTAAACCTTGCATTCCCTTGTAATTTTTTAGAAAACAAACTGGTCACCTCACGATGTTTTCATTTAATCTTATTGTAAGAAATTGCTAATTACATGCCGTTAATGACATTACATTATTTCAATTACTTACGGGATAGCGAGTATGAGCCCCGCGGCGCAAGCGGTGACGTGGAGAAAAATTTAGTTTTTTCTTATTTTCTTGACAAGTTTTCCGTTTTTCCTCTAAATAAAAACACTCCTTAAGCCTTAAAGGAAATATGACAGTAAAAATATACACAATTGGTGATACCATTCTCGAGCTTTGTCTAGCAATACATTTTGTGATTCATTTTTATTTAAAAAATTGTAAAATAATTCATTCTCAATAAAATTGCAGAATATCGTACACGTGCTTCAGAAACTAAGACTCTTGAAGCTGTCTATTGTAGTGCATTGAAAAGAAAATAGAAAGAGTTTATATTGTGTATAACGGTGTACAATACAAGGGTATTACAGGCAGACAATAAACCTGTGAGCTTTTGACGACTTACTCAAACGTGGGTGTAAACAAACTTAGATTGTGTTCAGGTTTTATGACTGATTTAAAAAAATGAGGAGGTTATCAATTTGTGCCTTTTTATCATATATTGTATGTACAATATGTAGGTACATAAAATTACGCCTTTTTCCGAAAGGTGTAGGCGTTCTTTGTGTCTGCCTACCCTTGTGTATTTATCATGTTACCAATTTTTTTTAATTGGACGTATCCATTAAAACCTAAGTAACATGAAAAATGTTGGTGATTTTTTTATTTAAAATCTTTACATCGAAATTTTATATTTGATTTAGATTAAAGGTGTAGATATTGACATATTCTTAAAAAATCGTAAGTTTGGTGAGTTATTATTACTATTATTGTATTGTAGTGCTTATGAATGATATTTTCATTTGAATTCAGTTTATTTTGTATGAAATTTTAGAAAAAAATTGTGCAGCAGATTGCGCTTTTGAGTAATTGAAATGCACGAGACGTGTGTTTTAAATAAAATTAGTTTTGTAATTCTAAAACTCGCTCCTTTTCAGTCTGAGGCGTATGCGAAACCTGGCTGACTCGATTTGAATAATAATTGGCAGGTTATTACATTAAAATCAGGAAGCGATACGGGCTACAGCAATGCTGCTGTTTACATATATGTTTAGTAAAGGATGTAAATAAATATATTTCGTGGAGAGAAAATAAGAATTTTGATTATTAAAGATATCTTAATTCACTGAAAGAAAAAGTGATTTAACTTATTTTTTTTATTCGTATACGGCGGTCCTGTGTGACAAGATGTATGAATATGAATGAGGCAAGGAAAGTTTGTAAGGACCGTACCTAGTGGCGTTCTTTTGTCTTGCCCCTGTGTGAAAAAGGCGGGAAATTATTTTTGTATGTATAAATACATGCTTTAAAATTAAAAAGAAATGCCTAAGGGTGCTCCCACACAGCAGTTATATAACGTTAGAAACTGACTTATAACATTTGTTTATGAACAAATTCGTTTTAAAATTATATTAAAATTGTTTTGTTGTCATGTTACACATTGTTGTATAACGTTATGTGGGAGCACCCTAAGATTTTTGATAAATGCTAACATGAACTGGAAATCGTATTTACTATTGTTTTTCCTTTGAGTAAACGAATATAAACTTTAACAGCCCATCATTTTTAAATTTTCCCAACTTCTGTGAGTTTGCCTTACATAATAATATTAATTAGTTTTAGTTGCGTTAGTAGTCTTGTTACACTTGTATTACAGGGTTCAATGCTTGATCAAGTTAATACGTCTATCGCTTACGTACTAAGGTTCATCCCCTATTAGCCTACATTGAATTCGTACTATGCACTAATTTAGGTTTAGCTTAGACTAGCTGACCCGCGCAACTTCGCTTGCGTCACACAAGAGAGAATGGGTAAAATTTTTTTCAAATCGAACCCGTAGTTCCTGAGATTAGCGCGTTCAAACAAACAAACAAACTCTTCAGCTTTATAATATTAGTATAGAGTATAGATGGTGCATTTGGAAATAAAGTGTTTGATTCCGAGCCTTATACGATCTCCATGCATCTTATCAAAATAATTTCAGTACAGTTTCATCTTGAATGCGTTACAGATAGATAGAAAGACTTAACATTTTACACATAATGCGAAAGCCTAAAAGATAAATAACTATAGGAAAGACCTTTTTCATGGCTTGTGGATAAGTGTGAAATAACCTATCCAATAGCTAACCAATGCTTGAAATCAAATCAAACCATTTATTTCATTAGTACAAATATCAAAATTGTAATAGCCAAAAATATGGTGAGTGAATTTACCGTCAGTTTGGAAGGTAGGGCCAATGAGAAGAGCTGGCAAGAAACACTTGGATATACTTTTTAGATGTCAAATAGTTTATGCAATTATAATAGATATAGCACAATTTTTTTTTTAAATGACAACTCCTCCACTAAGATTTGCTCGTGTGTCGCGGGGACTTTAATTAACGTTCAAACAGCACGATCAGGGCAAAAAGTACGACCAGATCCGAAAAAACTACTTGTGAATCACACAAATAACAATTGTTCCGTGCGGGAATCAAACCCACCTCCAACACCCATATATGGAATGACCGCGCCGTAGGTTGCTTAACCCACAGATCGTTTACCAACCGTACAACAGGCTATAGCCGCCTCTACTGAAAAAAATTCTATACGTTAAACCTTCCACGTTACAGTGTCACGAACGTGACCGTCAGGCGTCAGTTGGCCTTTGAACCGTTTTCCATCAAAGCCTCTTTGTTCCCACGCGCCAGTGACGTCATAGGTCGGCCACGACAGTGTCGCAGGTGTCCGAGAATAGGCTTAGTTTACACTTGAAACTATTATCCGTGCGGTCTTAATACTAAACCGATACCTCCGAAGTATCTAACAAAAGGTATTTTATTTTATATACACGTTTATAATAAACCATGATCTGAATGCTAGTGTTAATTCTTTTTATAAAAGAATATAATTACTGAGTAATAATAACAAAAATCTAATTATTTTATACCAAAGGAACAGGAACAATTTGCCTCTCTAGTATAATTACTATAATGTCAGTTGATTCATTCTTCTAAGAAGGTATCGAAATAATTGTGGGGTCTTTTGAACTAGATTCAGAGAAATAAAAGATTAGAAAATAAATACAAGAGTGGTTCCTGCAGAATACAATAGGCTGCCTGCGATCGACAACCGGTATGGTACGGACAAATGTATGAAGAACAAATCAGCGCCTCTAGTGGGTTTCGTAGGAGCTTACTGTTCAGTACATGTAAATATCAATTAATATGCTTGCCGTAGGAACTTATTGTTCAGTACATTTTAATATCAAATTCTCAGTAAGTACTGTAGCGATGCAATAGGTACTATGGAGTATCGAGAGTATGTAATTTAAAAATTTAATTACTACAAAAGTAGTTCCCATGGCGCCTACTGGAGGCTCCGATTAGTTTTTCATCGATAACAAGCCGTTTGTCGGCAAGCCATAGTAATAGGAAATCGCTCGACTGATTGCAGAAAATCGCGGTAAGTACTTAATACATTTTTCACATGAGAATTCCGCATATTCTACCCGCACTTGGGCTGATCAAGTGCGGGTAGAATCAAGACTTCCTCCTCAGATTCAAGACCTAATCCCTCCCTCGTTTGGGAGGAAACACTTGCCCAGCAGTGGGACAGTTATGGGTTACAAAAAAAACAATTTTACTTATTGGAGAAATTCCGCTGCTGCTAAATGCTCCCACAAACTTAATAAGTAGTTACGGTCGGTTGAAATAGTCAATAGTGATAGGAAATCATCCCTTAGGCGCCCTTTGACTCGCATCACATCAAAGCCTGTTTGCTCCCACGCATCAGTGACGTCATGACGATGTCTGTCTGTCTGACGCTAAACGTGTCCGAGGTAGGTTTAATTGCACTTTGAACAAATATTTGTATGGTCTACCAATGTGGCTTTTGAGGGGCGTGGAAATGTATGGTTCTGATTTCTGTGGTAACTGCATGGAGTCGATGAAACACGAATGTTTGCTGAAAATTTTGTAAAATTAATCTTTTGCACAATCACACACGGTCATCTGATTTTAAAACCGAAATCAAAATCAATTAGAGTTTGTACTATGGGAACCAGATAACAAATAAAAGTACTAAAATACTTCTAAACATTATCATCATCATCATCATCATCATCTCAGCCGGGAATCGTCCACTGCTGGACAAAGGCCTCCCCCATCGAGCGCCAATAGGACCGGTCCTGGGCCGCCCTCATCCATCGGACTCCGGCAACCCTTACCAGGTCGTCGGTCCATCTTGTGGGGGGCCTGCCAACACTACGTTAAACATTATACTTACAGATAATTAATTACAGACTCGGAAAAAATACTCGTGATCATCACACAAATATTTGTGCCGGGTGGGATTAGAACCCGCTACACGCAGCGCTACGACTATCGCAGCGAGACCGCGATTTTCATTGTACTAAACTTGCAGTTGATATTAGGTCGGGGTAAGAGTCTTTTTTCGCATTATAGTATGTATGAACTTGTAATAAAATCTCTTTGGCTTCAAGAATCACAAATGAGTACCTACACGGTTCATTAGGTTTCTTTCAGTAAGCTTATGAGGTCCCCAAATATAGCTTTTTGTGTAGAGAAAACATTTTTTTTCTAGTTCATACATACTATAATGCGAAAAGATTTTTCCCCGACCTAATATTTCAAATGTAAAAGCTTTTAAGGATGGATGCATATTACTGTATCTATTTTTAAATGGATTTTGATGGAACTTGATACACTGTAACATTCGTTCTCGGGATATCTATTCACGTGAACGAAGTTAGTATATAGTTTTTCATAACTCCACCACTCATACATTGTTAGAATAGTAATATCACGCCTGCTATATTCGAAGATGTAGGCAGACGGATAAAATGAAGGGCAATTTACAAAACTCCGGGGTACTATCAAAATAATACACATCTTATATATGTATAAGATGTCCATGCCACAATGTTAGTTACCGTACGTTCCTCCGAAACGGCTTGACCGATCCACATGAAATTTTGTGTGCATATTGAGTAAGTCTGTTCTTACACCTGAGTGACACTATTTTTTTTTATTTATATGGCAAAACAACGTCTGCCGGGTCAGCTAGTACTAATATAAATTAGGTAAGATCAATAGCCCGATGCCGGAACCATACGCGAGCTTATTTTCATTCAACAATATTTTTAATTAAGTAACAAATAGCCAATTAATAAACCTTCACGTACATATAACATTGGAATATTTTTTTTATGTTACACTAGCTGACCCGCGCAACTTCGCTTGCGTCATATAAAAGAGAATGGGTCAAAATTTTCCCTGTTTTTGTAACATTTTTTATTGCTACTCCGCTCCTATAGATCGCAGCGAGAATCATCACGCTACGATCTATAGGAGGAAGGCTATAGGCTATACATTAGTATAGCTATAGCCTTCCTCTATAAATGGACTATCTAACACTGAAATAATTTTTCAAATCGGACCAGCAGTTCCTGAGATTAGCGCGTTCAAACAAACAAACAAAAAAACAAACAAACTCTTCAGCTTTATAATATTAGTATAGATAGATTTTAAATAAAACGTCACTCTTATGAACGCTTGTAAATAACTTAATGTTGCGTCTAGACAGTCTAGGCCTAACTATCTTAGCGGTGCTAAAGAGATTTACTTTTATTCAATCTTGTGGAGGGCGAGGAATCGAACCTATAACTGCGGTGAGGAAGGTTGACACAAGAAAAAAATTGTCTTTAATATTAAATCGGTTTTATTCTAGAGTCGGGCAATTTTTTCTGATGGGAGAAAATTTATTTCCATAATTCAAGATTTTTACAAGCAAATATTTTACTAGTTGTACAAAAAAACAAATCACGCGATATAATTACCTAATCAGAGATTACACAGTGTAATGAGAAAATCAGAATTAATACCAATAATTATTGAACATAAATTAGTCCCATTCAAAATGATTACACACATAGATATGTGTGTAATCATTTTGAATGGGTACATAACATGCGTTTTTCCCATAGGGCTAGGCAGAGACCAAAGAACGCCACTTGGTAAAAGGTAATATACTTGAAGGACGACAGTTCCGTATTTTAGACTTGTCCTTTTCAAGGGAAAATTTAATCACAAAAATACGTTAGGCTTGTGTCGAATTGTGTACGAAGGTGTATGAAATACACCCACGTTTCGCCATTAACAAAATTAGTCCCATGTAATAGAAAGCAAGCTTTTTGCCATATATCGGGCAAGTTACTGCGGAATACTATCAAGAAGTAATCAAATATAAGAAATTACCAATAGCTCACTTTGCCCGACTCGGAAATCGAATCCGACTCCTCATACTGAGCAGTGGGATACGCTGCCGAGCGCGCCACATTGTGTTTAGACTTCTCAACATGCATGTGTAACCATGGTAACCGAAGCAATGCTCCTATGTGATTCGCAAAACAGGCCATAGATGGCACCACTAAGGTAAAAAAAATAGGTTTAGAAAGAAATTATATAGATAATTTGAAGACCTGTCGTCATACGGACAGACAGAGCCCAAAAAAATTTCTAACTAGCCCTACTAACTTATTTTACTTCGTTCATATTCATACATTAATTTGTCATACGGAAGCCATGTCTAGACTAGGCAGAAATAAGTTAATAGTTAAGAAATAGTTCGTAAATTCTTTTTATTTTTATCAACATAATTTTCAAATCACAAATATCAGCCAAACAAATGTTGTTTACATAAGACTTATAGGAAAAAATATTGACGGGTTACTGAAGCACTATTCATTGCAGCGCCTCTGGCGGGAGAAATTGGCAACAAGATTCTCCTTTGCTGAGGGCGATTGCATTGTCTACTAAATTATGATGTATTTATTTAGAATATATTTCGAAAATTCTATACTTGCAGAGAGTTCCCTAACCAATGGATAAGCGTCAGGTAAGCTATCAGGTAGATAATGTAGCAGTATGGTTATGAAAGCGACTGTATAAATTAGATTTTTTAATTCAACTGGATAAAATGGATCTTATTATTATGTGACATAATAATATAATGAATGCGAAATGTTCGGCTGTACATCTGTTATGAAGTCTACACGGCAAAGACTGCCAACGACTTAATTGTTATATTTTTCTTTTTTTGTTTAATTTCGCGGCAATCCTGACTTTATACCTTATTCCGACAATGACACAGTATTAAATAAAATATTAGGTCCGGGAAAAAGTCTTTTCGCATTATAATATGTATGAAAACTTGTAATAAAATCTCTTTGGCTTCAAGAATCACAAATGAGTACACGGTTCATTAGGTTTCTTTCAGTGAGCTCGTGAGGTACCTAAATATGGATTTTTTTTTGTGTAGAGAAAAGATTTTATTACAAGTTCATACATACTATAATGCGAAAAGACTTTTTCCCCGACCTAATATATCAAAAAATATTTTAATGTCGCAATTTTTCGACTGCTGAACAACTATATTGAAATAAAAGTCCGGCTTTATTTCTAAAAGTTCTTTAAAGAGTTTCGGACCATAAGTCGTCAATATGTGTCAGTGGCTAAGCCGCTGAACGAACGCCATTTTACTAAAAAAATCCCAGTCAAAATGTTTTTTAAAGTAAATTGTTATATTACCCAAACTAAACGCGAGCGGAGCCCCGCGGGAAAACTAGTATCTAAGTAACAGTTTTTTTTACATGTCTTGTTTATACTTTTGCGTCGGAAAGATCGCTTAAAAACAGATTTTCTACTAGATTTAAGGACTTTTCTTGCAATTACCATCTGAGGTTTGGAATGAAAATGCTGATTATCTTTAAAGCAAAAGTTGCTTAATTGCTTGTTATTAAAGATGCTGCGGAAGGGGGTGTGAAACTATTTGAAGACTACAATAGCTTGCTCACTAAGGACGAGGAAGAAAAACAATATATTATTACATTTAGTTGAAAAAAACATGTAAATTGTGTCTACTGAAACTTCTAAAAAGGAGTTAACTAACTTAGTTTTAGATTGATTATAAAAGTTTTTACAATAATATAAATTAGTTTTTGCTTTGTTAATTCGTTTTATGTGCCTTTTAACTACTTATCACAATAAAAAGTCTTACTTTGTTGTACCTGTAGTGACATTTTTGCACATACCCTTTTTGAATATTTTACTAAAATTTTAATATTTTCATCGCCGTTGTGCATCCACTATTACATAAGATAGAAAGCTGATTTTTTAAATATATAATAAGTATGATTGGTGTAACAAAATGGGAGGGTGGCGAAACGTCTATTTGAAAATTTTTTTTTCCCCTATATCGGTGGACCACCCTAATGCACAAGTAGATAAAAATTACGTAAAAAAAATAAAGTCAACATTTTTTTTTTTAAATAAGGAGTTATTATTTTTACAGATCCATAGTTATATCAAAGTACCTATATTAAAATCCTGTTTAAAAAAAAAGTTTCGTACGAGTACGTACGAGTGTAATTTTTTTTTAATATTTTTTTAATCGTCTTTTAAAACACCAAAATACAGCTACTTTTACAAATTAGTTTATCATCATTCACACCACTTCACATCCTGAAATCACTTAATTAATCTAATTAACTCATGTAAAGTTCGACCAAACTCACAACAATCATTACATCTCACTGATATTAATTTGTCTCAAATACAAATCGAACCTACAACTCCTACTTACCAAACCGACAGTAATTTTATTGAAAATCATATACATATACAGGATGGACAAAAATATGTGCCATGGAGCGAAAGTATTTGATAGACCGAAGAAACCTTAATTAACTAAAACGAAACATGCGTTTATGTCTGAAAATAAATCAACCTGCAATTATATATTTTCGATTAACATGCACATTAACCACTAAAATTTCAACATGTAAAAATCATAGCATTGTAAAACGAATCGATTAATTCATTACAAAGATATAAGGACATAAACACATATTACATGTTACGACTGAATACAATCCAAAAATATGAAATTATATTTAATTTTCTGTGTACATTCGTATGTACAGTCAGCTCCAACTATAGCTGATCATACTTAATCTTTTGAAAACCTATATACCAAAGTGTGCACATTATTCTATTAAAAAACATTTGCCATTGATTGAAATATTTAATTCTAACACATTCTATCTGATTTTGATCAGTAATTTATTAAAGTTACGTAACACAGAGGTTTTGAAAATATGAAGTTGTTTAGCTACTTTTGGAGCTGATTGTACCATTCATTGAAAGTCTTAAAATTGAGCTAACATATATATATACCTATAAAATCATGCTATTGTTATTCTTATAATAACTCACGACGTACGATAAAATTACATCCCATACTCAAAATCCAACATCAGACTTTATTCTTTCTGACTAAAACAGTACCTAAGGTAACATAATTGATACACTAACGAACATAATATGCCAACATGAAACATATCAAGCAACATCGCGCGACTTATCTTATGTCCCACGAGCGATGCGTCGCATGTCAAAAAAGTCCCGCAACAACCAATTATTTCACATTACGATGATACGGTGCGCTTTACACCAAACTAGTCTGCTACCTAACCCATCACAGAATTTCATTAATTTCAATCTATCTATCTATCGTACGGTTAGTGGTCAACCTAGTGTTAAAGTTGTTTAAGCCGCCCGAAAGACCTTTGACGTGGCTTAACGACTGTTATCTTAATTAACAACCGACTTTTTACGTGCCCTCCGAAGCACGGAAACGCTCAGATCAAATAGCACTCAGCGGTCACCCATCTATAGAGTGACCGCGCCGACGGATGCTTAACCCACAGATCGTCGACTAGTGAGCACAACTGGCTATGAGCGCTAGATAGATTTTTTTTTATTTATATAAATTCACCAACAGTTATTACAATAGTAGGTACATACACAAAGAAAAGAAGACACATACTTAGTAAACATATAGAATAATTGTATAACTAATTAAAGGTGAATACATAGATTAATTCAATTGGGTGCAAATTCCAGAAATCCTCACATAGTACTTCCCCAAACTCCCAAAGGAACTAACCTGTCTAATTCCAGTTTCTTCCGTTCAGTAATTTTTTAACGAAAGTTTTTTAAGCGAAGATTCCATTGACGTCACAGGAAAGCTATGGGAGAATTCTGAAAGTGATTCAAAATTTCACTTCTATAGACCATGGGGATATAGCTCAGTGGTAGAGCATTCGACTGCAGATCGAGAGGTCCCCGGTTCAAACCCGGGTGTCCCCTGCGTAATGCAATGATGTGTCTTTTGTTGTTTTAGATGTTTTTATTTATATTTTATAATACTTTTCTGTATTTTTAGGATGCTTATTAATAGAGATTAAAGAAATCGTTCATCGAATAAAGGAAATCATTATCTTTACTAAATATCTCGTGAAAAGTACTTATTATGAAATATTTTTTAAATTAATTCTCTATGTACCTTCTAAAATCTTTTCTCTACACAAAAAAAAATCCATATTTAGTTATATTACCCAAACGAAACGCGAGCGGAGCCCCGCGGGAAAACTAGTATCTAAGTAACAGTTTTTTTACATGTCCAAATTAAGTACCCTTGTTTATTTATAACAGGTAGGTAGGTACATAGAGAATTAATTTAAAAAATATTTCATAATAAGTACTTTTCACGAGATATTTAGTAAATATAATGATTTCTTTTATTCGATGAACGATTTCTTTAATCTCTATTAATAAGCATCCTAAAAATACAGAAAAGCATTATAAAATATAAATAAGAACATCTAAAACAGCAAAAGATACTACATTGCATTACGAAGGGGACACCCGGGTTTGAACCGGGGACCTCTCGATCTGCAGTCGAATGCTCTACCACTGAGCTATATCCCCATGGTTCAAAGAAGTGAAATTTTGAATCACTTTCAGAATTCTCCCATAGCTTTCCTGTGACGTCAATGGAATCATGTTTAAAAAACTTTCGTTAAAAAATTTGAACGGAAGAAACTGGACTTAGGCAGGTTTTTCCTTTGGGGGTTTGGGGAAGTACTATGTGAGGATTTTTGGAATTTGCACCCAATTGAATTAATCTATGTATTCACCTTTAATTAGTTATACAATTATTCTATATGTTTACTAAGTATGTGTCTTCTCTTTTTTGTGTATGTACTATTGTAATAACTGTTGGTGAATTTATATAAATAAAAAAAAACCTATTTAGCGCTCATAGCCAGTTGTGCTCACTAGTCGACAATCTGTGGGTTAAGCAACCGTCGGCGCGGTCACTCTATAGATGGGTGACCGCTTAGTGATATTTGATCTGAGCGTTTCCGTGCTTCGGAGGGCACGCAAAAAGTCGGTCCCGGTTGTTGTCAATTAAGATAACAGTCGTTAAGCCAAAGGGCAAAAGCCAAAGGCCTTTCGGGCGGCGTGAACAACTTTGACTCTAGGTTGTCCACTAACCATACGATAGATAGATAGATTGAAATTAATGAAATTCTACGATGGGTTAGGAAGCTAGCTAGTTTGGTGTAAAGCGGGGAGACCTGCGTCATGCGTTGCTATCACTGTAATGTCAATTAATTGGTTGTTGTCGGACTTTTTTGACATGCTTCGCATCGCTCGCTGGACATAGATAAGTCACGCGATGTCGCTTCATATATTATGTTCCATGTTGCGGCACATTATGTGTTCAAATATACGCATGATGTTGCCATTGGTACTGTTTTATTTAGGGAGAATAAGTCTGATTTTGGATTTTGAGTATGTGATGTAATTTTATCGTACGTTGTGAGTTATAATAGGAATAACAATAGTAGGATCTTGTATTCGTTAGCTCAATTTTAAGACTTTCAATGAATGGTACCAATGTATACAGATTTTTTTTTATTGTATTCAGTCGTATCGTGTAATATTTGTTTATGTCCTCATATCTTTGTAATTAAACAAATTGATTCGTTTTTAGTGTGTTAATGTGCAACTTTATAGAAAATATTTGACTGAAGGTTTATTTATTTTCAGACATAAAAGCATGTTCCGTTTTAGTTAATTAAAATATCTATATTAAGGGTGAAGGAAAACATCGTGAGAAAACCTTGCATGCCTCAAATTTGTTTAATACATTTATTGAGGGCATGCAAAGTCCCCAACCTGCATCAGGCCAGCGTGGTGGAATCAAGGCCTAAACCCCTCCCCCTCGTTTGGGAGGAGACCCTTGTCCTGCAGTAGGACAGTAATGGGTTATTAAAAATAAAGATATCTTCAATGTATCAAGTACTTTCGCACCATGGAACATATTTTTCTCCACTCTGTATATATGACTTTCAACAAAATTACTTCCGGTATAGTAAGGTGTTGGAGTTGTAGGTTCGATTTCTATTTGAGACAAATTAATATCAGTGAGATGTAATAATTGTTGCGAGATTGGTCGAACTTTACATAAGTTAATTATATGAAAATTTAAATTTAAATTAGTACAAGTGGCCACTGGCACCGTAGGTATACGATACTAGTGAATGTGAAGGGTATGCCTAGATGAGATTGACACTGGATTCAAGTAATTAATTAAGTGATTTCAGGATGAGATGTGGTGTGAATGATGATGAACTATTTTGTAAAAGTAGCTGTATTTACTTCATTCATATTCATACATTTTGTCATACAGAAGCCAAGTCTAGATTAGACAGAAATAAAGAACTAAATTCGTAAATCCTTTTTATTTTTTATCTGCATAATTTTCTAATGACAAATATCAGCAAAACAAATATAGTTTACTTAAGGCTTTTAAGAAAACATATTGACGGCTTACTGAAGCACTATTCATTGCATAGTACGACAGCAGCGCCTTTGGCGGGATAAATTGGCAACAAGATATTCCTACGCGGAGGGCGATTGCATTGTGAAAGTACCATAACTAATGGATAATTGTCAGAAAAGCTATCTGCTAGATAATGTAGCAGTACGGTTAAGAAAGCAACTGTAAAAAATAGATTTTTCAATTCAACTGGATAAAATGGATTATTCTCTCTCTCTCTCTGTCTCTTCCATGCTATGAGTCCCATATGGTAGTGGGGTCAGCCTTCCTGGTCTTTATTAAGTCTTTCTTCTTTTTTTATTATGCGTCATAATAATATTACGAATGCGAATCGTTCGGCTGTACGTCTGTTGTGAAGTCTACACGACAAAGACTGCCAACGACTTGATTGTTATATTTTATTTTTTTGTTTAGCTTTGCCACGATTCTGGCTTTAAACCTAATTTTGACATAACGCAGTATTAAATAAAATATTAGGTCCGGGAAAAAGTCTTTTCGCATTATAGTATGTATGAATACTTGTAATAAAATCTCTTTGGCTTCAAGAATCACAAATGAGTACACGGTTCATTAGGTTTCTTTCAGTGAGCTCGTGAGGTACCTAAATATGGATTTTTTTTTGTGTAGAGAAAAGATTTTATTACAAGTTCATACATACTATAATGCGAAAAGACTTTTTCCCCGACCTAATATATCAAAAAATATTTTAATGTCGCAATTTTTCGACTGCTGAACAACTATATTGAAATGAAAGTCCGGCTTTATTTCTAAAAGTTCTTTAAAGAGTTTCGGACCTTAAGTCGTCAATATGTGTCAGTGGCTAAGCCGCTGAACGAACGCCATTTTACTAAAAAAATCCCAGTCAAAATGTTTTTTAAAGTAAATTGTTATATTACCCAAACTAAACGCGAGCGGAGCCCCGCGGGAAAACTAGTATCTAAGTAACAGTTTTTTTACATGTCCAAATTTACTACCCTTGTTTATTTATAACAGTAAGTAGGTACAGAGAATAAATTTAAAATATATTTCATAATTAGTACTTATCACGAGATATTTAGTTAATAATAATAGTTCCTTTTATTCGATGTACGATTTCTTTAATCTTTTTATTAATAAGCATCCTAAAGATACAGAAAAGTATTATAAAATATAAATAAGAACATCTAAAACAGCAAAAGATACATCATTACATTACGAAGGGGACACCCGGGTTTGAACCGGGGACCTCTCGATCTGCAGTCGAATGCTCTACCACTGAGCTATATCCCCATGGTATATAGAAGTGAAATTTTGAATGACTTTCAGAATTCTCCCATAGCTTTCCTGTGACGTCAATGGAATCATGTTTAAAAAACTTTCGGTAAAAATTACTGAACGGAAGAAACTGGAATTAGGCAGGTTAGTTCCTTTGGGAGTTTGGGGAAGTACTATGTGAGGATTTTTGGAATTTGCACCCAATTGAATTAATCTATGTATTCACCTTTAATTAGTTATACAATTATTCTATATGTTTACTAAGTATGTGTCTTCTTTTTTTGTGTATGTACTATTGTAATAACTGTTGGTGAATTTATATAAATAAAAAAAAAACCTATCTAGCGCTCATAGCCAGTTGTGCTCACTAGTCGACAATCTGTGGGTTAAGCAACCGTCGGCGCGGTCACTCTATAGATGGGTGGCCGCTTAGTGGTATTTGATCTGAGCGTTTCCGTGCTTCGGGGGGCACGTAAAAAGTCTGTCCCGGTTGTTGTTAATTAAGATAACAGTCGTTAAGCCGCGTCAAAGGTCTTTCGGGCGGCTTAAACAACTTTAACACTAGGTTGACCACTAACCGTACGATAGATAGATAGATTGAAATTAATGAAATTCTGTGATGGGTTAGGTAGCAGACTAGTTTGGTGTAAAGCGCACCGTATCATCGTAATGTGAAATAATTGGTTGTTGCGGGACTTTTTTGACATGCTACGCATCGCTCGTGGGACATAAGATAAGTCGCGCGATGTTGCTTGATATGTTTCATGTTGGCATATTATGTTCGTTAGTATATCAATTATGTTACCTTAGGTACTGTTTTAGTCAGAAAGAATAAAGTCTGATGTTGGATTTTGAGTATGGGATGTAGTTTTATCGTACGTCGTGAGTTATAATAGGAATAACAATAGCAGGATTTAATATTTTTAGCCCAATTTTAAGACTTTCAATGAATCGTACAGTCAGCTCCAAAAGTAGCTAACCTCTGTGTTACGTAACTTTAATAAATTACTGATCAAAATCAGATAGAATGTGTTAGAATTAAATATTTCAATCAATGACAAATGTTTATTATTAATGGAATGATGTGCACACTTCAGTAGGTATATAGGGTTTCCAAAGATTGAGTATGATCAGGTATAGTTGGAGCTGACTGTACCAATGTATAGAGAAAATTAAATATAATTTCATATTTTTGGATTGTATTCAGTCGTAACATATAATATTTGTTTATGTCCTTATATCTTTGTAATTAATTAATCGATTCGTTTTACAATGCTATGATTTTTACATGTTGAAATTTTAGTGGTTAATGTGCATATTAATCGAAAATTGTATAATTGCAGGTTGATTTATTTTCAGACATAAACGCATGTTTCGTTTTAGTTAATTAAGGTTTCTTCGGTCTATCAAATACTTTCGCTCCATGGCACATATTTTTGTCCATCCTGTAGTGTATATGTTTATGATTTTCAATAAAATTACTTTCGGTTTGGTAAGTAGGAGTTGTAGGTTCGATTTCTATTTGAGACAAATTAATATCAGTGAGATGTAATGATTGTTGTGAGTTTGGTCGAACCTTACATGAGTTAATTAGATTAATTAAGTGATTTCAGGATGTGAAGTGGTGTGAATGATGATAAACTAATTTGTAAAAGTAGCTGTATTTTGGTGTTTTAAAAGACGATTAAAAAAATATTTAAAAAAAATTACACTCGTACGTACTCGTACGAAACTTTTTTTTTAAACAGGATTTTAATATAGGTACTTTGATATAACTATGGATATGTAAAAATAATAACTCCTTACTTTAAAAAAAAAAAAAATTTTTTTTACGTAATTTTTATCTACTTGTGCATTTAGGGTAAATTTTATTCTAATGTTGTACCAAAATATAATGTATAATGTAAATAATCTTGTGGTATTTCTTTTTACAAAAATATTTTTCCAAAAATTAAACGGGAATCGAACCCGCGACGACGGTTTCAATAATACCGCAAATAACAACTAACCATAATAATATAATGAATGAATTAAAAGTCATTCAAGTGTATTAATAACAGTAGACAGCTAATTATAATTATATTTTTAATCTACCGGCCAGTCTGCGCAGGTCACGAACTATTGATTGAACCATAGACAGGTTTAGTGCTTTTAAATTCACAAGTTGAGACCTGAGATTTTGAGCCGCATACTAGTTCAGCACGCGGCTTCAACAATATAATATATAAAATTAATAATTTAAATGTTGAACTTTTGTTGTTGTTGTGTTGTGTTTGATTTGGCTGTCTTTGTAATTCTATCAATTATTGAAAAAGTATTAATAATAATTGATTTGAGTAACAATTATTTTCCTACTATAATAGCAAAAGTAACTACATGACCAAGTCTATGAATATTTATAAACTTACATGATTAATACAGTTTAGCCAAAGAAATAAATTATAATTAAACTTTATTAAAAGCTACTTTATTGCAAATAGAGCCAACATTCTGCAAATTTGTTAACAGCGACTGATCAGCATAGCAACTACCAATTGCCCATTCAAATTAGGGATTTGACCCTTTTTATACCCCTAATTATTATGTATACTCTACAAAGTTGATAAAGATGTATTCACCCTCCCCGTCATCCAAATTAAGGAAACAGGTTTTTTACAGAACAAAATAAACGTTTCATTTCAAGGTCATTCAATGTTGTATCTAAGGCGCAATGGGGTGCAAATAGATAGCACGTTACCATAATATGTCAAACAGGTGTTGAAAAAAACAATAATATTCTGCTCAGTTACCTTAGCTGAGTCCGTATAGTACAGAACGTACGGTATGTTACGAATTGTGACTTCTTATAATAAGGATTACTTATACTAAAATATATTTTTTTATGAAAGAAAATCCTTTACAATTATTAATAGCAAATTTTCCTTTTGCATACATACATATTGCTATTACAATTTTCTTAGGCACTTAAACCAAAAAATATACCTTACCCTAATTCCAAAACCTCATTTACAAATGTTCACAGCCTATAAGACTATTTGAAACCTATCCGCTAACAGTTTAACTAATCTTTACATATTTTAGTCCAAAGTTTGTATCTTAAGTCACACACAAAGTGCGCGGAAAATTTTCTCAAAATGCAAGAGGCTGAAATGCAGATGGCAGCCATAAACAACATACGTCATAGTTGTCAGAGTGACAGCGCTGCCGACCTAGCACGGGTTCAGAGAGGGACTGTGAGAGGGAATACACATATAAAATCACGCCCGCTTCCCACGGGGGTAGAGAACTAGAGACGATACAACGCCAATCGTTGAGCGATATTTTGACAAGAGCTTTTCGTATATGTTATAATGAAATAATTGGTGTTTCGTATAGATATGTTAAGGAAGTATAGAAACTAATAAAGTAAAATAATATTTTTAATGTAGTATTGTTAATGATTCTAAAATTAAGGCCTAAATGGTCTTTGTTAGAGTCATTAATGCTTGAGTAACGAATCGGTTATCAAAATTTAAAATCCACTATGTAAATCAATTAACTGTTGAAATTTTAATAACTAAAAGATATTAATGTTTACATCAGCGCAAAAAGGTACAAAAACCTAATTTAAATAACTCATTGTATTATACAGAAAGGGCAAGGGTCACGTCTCATTTTGAGCTTTATCAGATGAATGACAAGTAAGGAAATACATGTCTCGCTTAAGATATTCTCAATAGCTGACCCCTCGCCTGACCACTTCAAACGACAAATAGGACACTCAGAAATGATACTTAGGCTCATATTAAGACTGGTTTTGAAAAAGGGTCCTATTCATTTCAATCAACCTTGTGGCCGTAAAGGAATATCGGTTAGGAGAACATTATCTATCTAAATAAAAATTAATCGCTAAATGTGTAAGAACATTCCGACTAATTCTTATTTTCGTATTTTCTTTAAGGCAGGAGGAAAGACTTTAATGGAGAGAAAAGATAAAAACAAATGAAAACATAATAATATCATGTGAGTGGAGCCGCTCGGATAACCTAGCTATGATTATAAAGGCTGTTCGTGCTAGGGTCTGACGTGGAAGTGCGGGGTGTAGGGGATGTCATCTCATCAGACCGGCGCACCAGAGCTCATTCCCGGTCGATTGGCGACGCGCGACGGTCGTCCGCCTGTCGTGTTCCGCCTAAAAATAATAAATCAAATATTTTATTTCTCACATTCATCTCAATTTCTTTAATGTGTCTAGTGATTCTGTGCTCTTATTACTTAACAGTGTTAATTATATATTTTTTGCAATTTTTAAGATATTGTGCAAATTCCGCGAATTCGGTAACGGAACAATCTGTGGAGGACTAATAAATAACTAGTTGGTGATAAAAGACTGTAGCAGCCAAGGAGCCTGGGATTTGGTGAACAAAGCCGCTGGTCCTAAGGTTAGTATTGATCGATGATGGCCTGAGGGGTGGGGCTATGGGGGCGGGGTTACTAAGGGTGTGCGGTGCAGCAGTCAGGGCGCATGCGCAACGCCCTAACCCTTTGCAATAAAACAAAGGACCAAAAGGGTAAAACCGATGCGTCATTTTAACCCTTTCTGAATTCAACCCTTTTTGATATTATGAACAAGATTTATGATTCAAATTCGCTTTTTGTGAATATTTTGGATTTTTTATTTTTGTCCACTGTTGGGCTTAAGCCTTCTTTGGAGCCATTACACACTGTCGACTAGTCTGTAATATTTCTTAGGTGTCTACTGAGTCGCTGGTCAGGAGAGCTGTTTAAGTCCACAGGTAACAAAGGTACTATTTTTAGTAATTAAAATCAATAGGTGTGTCAAGGAAGCAAAAAATGCACTTACGCATGCGCAACTCAGTCGCTGCACAATTGTGTAATGGCGGCTGAATTCTATAACTGACTAAAAATTAAGTCAATAGGTGACTCAAGCAAACAGAGAATGACCCGGCGTAGGCGCAACTTGGTTGCTGAAGAACTGTCTAATGGTAACTATAGGCTATAAGTGACTAAAGTTTCAGTCAATGTCAAGCAAGCAGAGATTAAACTGACGCAGGCGCAACTACGTCGCTGGACTACAGTCTAATGGTGGCTATAGGCTATAAGTGAATATATTTTAAGTCAATAGGTGAATCAAGCAAGCAGAGATTGAACTGACGCAGGCGCATCTCAGTTGCTGGATTACAATTAATGGTGGCTATAGGCTATAAGTGACTATAGTTTAAGTCAATAGGTGACTCAAGCAAGCAGAGAT
The DNA here is from genome assembly GCF_050436995.1 of Anticarsia gemmatalis. NCBI lineage: Eukaryota > Metazoa > Arthropoda > Insecta > Lepidoptera > Erebidae > Anticarsia > Anticarsia gemmatalis. Next base: position 20,050,282 of record NC_134776.1, on the reverse strand, counting down.
TGAACCGACGTAGGCGCAACTCCGGCGCTAAACAACTGTCTATTAGTGGTTATAGTCTATGAGTAACTATAGTTTATAAGGTACTAAAGTTTAAGTTAATAGGTGACTCAAGCAAGCAGAGATGGACCCGGCGCAGGCGCAAGTCATTCGCTAAACAACGGTCTAATGGTGACTTTAGTCTATGAGTGACTTAAGCCTGTAAGGTACTATAGTCTAAAGCAAAAGGTGACTTTAGCAAGCCGAGAATGACCTGACGCAGGCGTATCTCGGTCGCTGGACGAGTGTCTAATGGTGACTACAGTCTATGAGTGACTATAGTTTATAAGGTACTATAATTTAAGACAAACGGTGGCTTAAGCAAGCAGAGATTGATCCGACGCAGGCGCAAATCATTTGCTGATCAACTGTCTATTGGTGGCTATAGTCTATGAGTGACTATAGTTTATAAGGTACTGTAGTTTCAGACAAAAGGCGACTCGAGCAAGCAGAGAATTACCTGACGCAGGAGCATCTCGGTCGCTGGACGAGTGGCTAATGATGACTATAGGCTATAACCGGCTTCAGTCTAAGGCTATAGGTGTTCCAAGCAAACAAAGAATGACCCGCCGCATGATCAAGTCAATCATTGGACTAATGATCAACCACTGACCATTGTGACTTCAAGCACTATATTTTCCTCAAGTCGTTGATGTATTGCCTCGGGCTCAAACCTTCGACCACTTGTGTGGGAGGTAAATGTTTAAACCACTCGGTTACACAGATCTTTGTAAACTTGTCAGTTTAAGTTAAACGGTAAGTAGGCCCTGACGATTAAACAATTAGTTCAAGCACAAGGTTTTCCTTCACCGTGTGCCACACTCGGATCAATAGTGACTACAAGTTACTATAGTTTAAGTAAATAGGTGAGCAAAGAGCGGCTGGACGTTAGAACAACTCAATCGCAGGTGGACTGCATATCCTCAAAACTTTGCTGAGGAACTTTTGCGTACGCAAGAGTCATCATGAGGTTTTCCTTCCGTCAGAACGAGTGATAATGGTTTCTAATACAAACTTCAAAATTTCAAACACCGGATGGAACCCTCGACCACTTGTGCGGGAGGCAAATGCTTAGACCATAGCTATTGCTGTGGTATTAAGCTTGCAACTTTAAGTTAAACGGTAAGCAGAGAGTCACCGGTCGTTCAACGACTAATAAATTATGACTTCAAACACAAGGTTTTCCTTCACCGTGTGTCTTACTCGGATCAATAGTGACTACAAGTTACTATAGTTTAAGTATATAGGTAAGCTGAGAGTGGCTGGATGTTATTACGACTCAATCAATGGATGACGGATCAATTATGACTTCAAGCACTATGTTTTCCTTCGCTGTTAGAACAGGTGACAATAATTTCTAATAGATGCATAACGAAAAGTCGTTGATGTGTTGCCTCGGGTTCAAACCTTCGACCACTTGCGTGGGAGGCAAATGTTTAGACCACTCGGTTACACAGCTCTTTGTAAGCTTGTAAATTTAAGTAAAACGGTAAGCAGGAGCTGACGATTAATCCATTGTGACTTCAAGTACAAGGTTTTCCTTCATCGTGTGCCTCACTCGGTCAATAGTGACTACAAGTTACTATAGTTTAAGTAAATTGGTAAGCCGAGAGTGACTGGATGTTAGATCGATTCAGCGACAAGAAAAGGGCATGACCTCCTTAATCCAGGGTGTCTCCAAGGTACTTAAGTATAAGTTAAGGGCAAAACAAGCAGTCTATTTGAACCGACTCAGTCGCAGCAATACTGCATGTCCTCAATACTTTGCTGAAGAACTTTTAGGTACACAAGTCATTATGAGGTTTTCCTTCTCCGTTAGAACGAATAATAATTGTTCGCACACACAAACTTCAAAATTTCAAACATCGCTTGGGATCCTCGACCACTTGTGTGAATGCTTAGACCACTCGGCATTCACTAGTCTTTGTACTTAAACTGGTAAGATTGTATTAAACGGTAAGCAGTCAGTGCCTGGTCTTTCAACGTCTGATCAATAGTGACTTCAAGCACAAGGTTTTCCTTCACCGTGTGCGTCACTAGGATCAATAGTGACTACAAGTTACTATAGTTTAAGTAAATAGGTAAGCTGAGAGTGGCTGAATGCTAGAACGACTCAGTCATTGAGCGACTGATCAATTGTGACTCCAAGCACAAGGTTTTCCTTCACCGTGTGCCTCACTCGGATCAATAGTGACTACAAGTTACTATAGTTTAAGTGAATAGGTAAGCAGACAGTGGCTGGATGTTATTACGACTAAATCAATGGATGACGGATCAATTATGACTTCAAGCACTATGTTTTCCTTCGCTATTAGAACGGGTGATAATAATTTCTAATAGATGCATAACGAAAAGTCGTTGATGTGTTGCCTCGGGTTCAAACCTTCGACCACTTGCGTGGGAGGCAAATGTTTAAACCACTCTGTTACACAGGTCTTTTTAAGCTTTAGTTTAAGTAAAACGGTAAGCAGTGAGTGACTGGTCGTTCAACGACTAATCAATTATGACTTAAAAGACAATAGTGACTACAAGTTACTATAGTTAAAGTAAATAGGTAAGAAGACAGTGGCTGGATGTAAGAACGACTCAGTCATTGAGCGACTGATCAATTGTGACTTCAAGCACAAGGTTTTCCTTCCTCGTGTGTCTCGAACAGCGCGTGAAGTCTAACCTTCACTGGTCGTGTCAATTTTAAATAAAACTTGCCACTGCAGCCGAGTATCGGCTAGGAGGACATTAATATTAATAGTTTAAGTTTATAGGTAAGCAAACAGCGTCACTGGACATTATATGAACTCAGTCGTCATACGATAATGGTGGCTGTGAGTTATATTAATTTAAATTGACTGCTCCGTGTCAAAGTCGTGTATGTGACTGTCACGCAAAGGTTTCGGGTTAGTATCCCGGGCCGGGCTTAAAATCTTTAAGGTAGGTACTTAATGAGTTTTCCTGTCAAGAAGTTCTCAGTCATTTACTGTGAATTTACCTAATCTTGGAGTAAGGAAGTTGAGTTTGTAGACTTTCGTGTCCCGGAAAGCACGCAAAACCGTAAATCCTGCGTCTGACCTTTCATAGGTCGTGTCGGTTTCAAAGAAACTGGCTGCTGTAGCGAAATATCGGCCATCACACAAGGAAGATGAGAACGACCCAACGTAGTCTAATTAATCAGTGTTATAAATGTAAGTGAGTATAATTTCATCTCAAGTTTTTCCTTCACCTTTAGAACAAGTACTAATGATCTCTAAAAAACGTATAACTTGGAAAAGTTATGGTTCCTTGGGTTTGGACCCTCGACCACTTTCGTCGGAGACGAATGCTTAGACCGGTCGCACTGGTCTTTGTAATTTTGTTACTTACAACAGTTTAAGTCAAGAGGTAATCAGTAAGACTGACTGGTTTGAAGGACTTAGTCGCTAGCCGACTAATTAATAGTGACTATGAGTTACTATTGTTTGGGTAAAATTGTAAGAGGAGAGTGGCTAGTTGTTACACCCACAGCCTAAGCCGCAGGAAGACTGGACGTCCTTCCTAATATTGTAAGGTACTTTAGTTTAAGTTATGTTCCGATTTTTAGGTAGCCACCTAATACATTGCAGAAAGTGCCATCACGAGGTTTTCCTTTAACGTAAGAGCGAGAGATCATCAAATTAAGCCAGCAGAGACTGGCTGGGAGTTAGAGCGACGTAGTTACTGGACGACTGATAAATTGGTTTTCCTTCATTGTGTGCCTCACTCGGATCAATAGTGACTACAAGTTACTATACTTTAAATAAATAGGTAAGCAGAGAGGGTCTGGATGTAAGAACGACTCAGTCTCTAAACGACTGATCAATTGTGACTTCAAGCAAAAGGTTTTCCCTCACCGTGTGCCTCACTCGGATCAATAGTGACTACAAGTTACTATAGTTTAAGTAAATACATAGATAAGCAAGCTAAGAGTGGCTGGACCTTAGAACAACATAGTCCCTGGACGACTAATCAATTGTGACTTCAAGAACAAGGTTTTCCTTCACCATGTGCCTCACTCGGATCAATAGTGACTACAAGTTACTATAGTTTAAATAAATAGGTAAGCAGAGAGTGTCTGGATGTAAGAACGACTCAGTCATTGAGTGACTGATCAATTGTGACTTCAAGCACAAGGTTTTCCTTCACCGTGTGCCTCACTCGGATCAAAAGTGACTACAAGTTACTATAGTTTAAGTAAATTGGTAAGCAAGCTGGGAGTGACTGGACGTTAGACCGAATCAGCAAGCTCTCCTTAATCCAGAGTGTCTCTAAGGTACTTAAGTATAAGTTAAGGGCAAAACAAGCGGTTTGAAGCGGCCAACAAGCGGAACAACAAAACGGTCATCTTTAGACCGATTCAGTCGCAGCAAGACTGCGTGTCCCCAAAATTTTGCTGAAGAACTTTTAGGTACGCAAGAGTCATCGCGAGGTTTTCCTTCTCCATTAGCACGAGTGATAATTGCTTGTGACCCTCGACCACTCGTGTGAGAGGCAAATGTTTAAACCATTCGGTTACACTGGTTTGTAAGCTTGTAAGTTTAAGTAAAAGGTAAGCAGTGAGTGGCTGGACATTGAACGACTTATCAATTATGACTTCAAGCACAAGGTTTTCCTTCACCGTGTGCCTCACTCGATCAATAGTGACTACAAGTTACTATAGTTTAAGTAAATAGGTAAGCTGAGGGTGACTGGATGTTATTACGACGCAATCAATGGATGACGGGTCAATTATGACTTCAAGCACATAGTCTTCCTTCACCGTGGAACAATAATGACTACAAGTTACTATAGTAAAAGTAAATAGGTAAGCAGAGAGTGGCTGGATATTAGAACGACGGAGTCTGTCGACGACTGATCAATTGTGACTTCAAGCACAAGGTTTTCCTTCACCATGTGCTTCACTTGGATCATTAGTGACTGCAAGTTAATATAGTTTAAGTAAATAGGTAAGCAAGCTGAGACTGGTTAAACGTTAAAACAACATAGTCCCTGGACGACTTATCAATTGTGACCTAAAACACCAGATTTTCCTTCAGCGTGGGTCTCGGAAAGCGCGTTAAGCCGGTCTTGTATCTGACCTTGCACTGATCGTGACGGCTTCCATGAAACTTGCCACCGTAGCCGAGTACCGACTAAGAGGACCTTATTATTACACTTTAAGGTAACAGGTAAGCAAGCAGAGAGCAACAGGACGTAAGTGCGACACAGTCGCTATAGGATTGATCCATGGTGACTGTCAGGTACTGTAATTTAAGTTAATAGCGCAACAAGCAGAGACACTGGTCTTTAGACCGACTCAGTCGCAGCATGACTGCGTGTCCTGAAAACGATAGTGAAGCATTTTTAGATACACTGAAGACATCACGAGGTTTTCCTTCTCCATTTGAACGGTTGATAATCATCTCAAACAGTTCGAAAAGTTATTGGTGTGGTGCCTTGGGTTTGAACCCTCGACCATTTGCGTGGGAGACGCATTCTTAGATCACTCGCACTGGTCTTTGCAACTTTGTTACTTACTACTGGTCTTACTTCGGACTGGTATTGGTAGGACATAGTCGCTAAACGACTAATTAATAGCAACTATGAGTTACTATTGTTCAATTTAAACGGTAAGAAGAGAGTGGCTAGTTACACCTGCAGAAGAAGCCGCAAGAGTCTGCATGTCGTTCTTAATCCCCGGTGACAAGGTATTATAGTTTAAGTTACTAGAGCAACTTGGTAGCAACTTAAAACGTTGCAGAAAGTACCATCACGAGGTTTTCCTTCACCATTAGAACGAGTGATAATGAAATTAAGTTAGCAGAGACTGGCTGGAAGTTAGAGCGACGTAGTTACTGGACGACTGATAAATTGGTTTTCCTTCACCGTGTGCCTCACTTGGATCAAAAGTAACTTGTAGTTACTTCAGTTTAAGTAAATAGGTAAGCAGAGAGTGGCTGGATGTTTGAACGCCTCAGTCTTTGAGCGACTGATCAATTGTGACTTCAAGCACAAGGTTTTTGCCGGCGGCGGCACGATTGATCAATTAAGACTACAAGCACGAGGTTTTCTGTAAATCACGAAAAGCCATGGATCCTTCGTCGGATCAATAGTGCCTACAATTTATTATAGTTTAAGTAAATACATAAGCAAGCTCAGAGTTGCCGGACTTTAGAACGAGTCCGTCGCTGTACGACTAACTAATTGTGACTTCAAGCACAAGGTTTTCCTACACCGTGTGTATCATTCGGATTGACTACAAGTTACTATAGTTTAGGTAAATAGGTAAGCAAGCTGAGACTGGTTAAACGTTAGAATAACATAGTCCCTGGACGACTAATCAATTGAGACTTAAAGCACAAGGTTTTCCTTCCCCGCGTGCCTCGGAAAGCGCGAAAAGCCGGTCTTGTATCTAACCTTTCACTGGTCGTGACGGCTTCAATGAAACCTACGAGTACCACTGTAGCCGAGTATCGGCTAAGAGGACCTTATTATTATACTTTAAGGTAATAGGTAAGCAAGCAGAGAGCAACAGGACGTAAGTGCGACACAGTCGCTATAGGATTGATCCATGGTGACTGTCAGGTACTGTAATTTAAGTTAATAGCGCAACAAGCAGAGACACTGGTCTTTAGACCGACTCAGTCGCAGCATGACTGCGTGTCCTGAAAACGATAGTGAAGCATTTTTAAATACGCTGGAGACATCACGAGGTTTTCCTTCTCCATTTGAACGGTTGATAATCATCTCTAACAGTTCGAAAAATCATCGGTGTGGTGCCTTGGGTTTGAACCCTCGACTATTTGCGTGGGAGACGCATGCTAAGACCACTCGCACTGGCCTTTGCGACTTTGTTACTTACTTCTGGTCTTACTACTGACTGGTATTGGAAGGACATAGTCGTTAGACGACTAATTAATACAAACTCTGAGTTACTATTGTTCAATTTAAACGGTAAGAAGAGAGTGGCTAGTTACACCTGCAGCCGAAGCCGCAAGAGTCCGCATGTCGTTCTTAATCCACGGTGACAAGGTATTATAGTTTAAGCTACTATAGCAACTTGGTAGCTACTTAAAATGTCGCAGAAAGTGCCATCACGAGGTTTTTCTTCACCATTAGAACGAGTGATAATGAAATTAAGCCAGCAGAGACTGGCTGGATGTTAGAGCGACGTAGTTACTGGACGACTGATAAATTGGTTTTCCTTCCTCGTGTGTTTCATTCGGATCAATAGTGACTGCAAGTTACTATAGTTTAAGTAAATAGGTAAGCTGAGAGAGACTGGATGTTAGAACGACTCAGCCAATGTGACTTCAAGTACAAGGTTTTCCTTCACCGTGTGCTTCACTTGGATCATTAGTGACTGCAACTTAATATAGTTTAAGTAAATAGGTAAGCAAGCTGAGACTGGTTCGTCAGCGTGTGCCTCGGAAAGCGCGTAAAGCCGGTCTTGTATCTGACCTTTCACTGGTCGTGACGGCTTCAATGAAACTTGCCACTGTAGCCGAGTATCGGCTAAGAGGACCTTATTATTATACTTTAAGGTAATAGGTAAGCAAGCAGAAAGCATCTGGACGTAAGTGCGACACAGTTGCCGGACGAGTCGTAAATTGTAACAACAAGCACAATGTTTTCCTACGCCGAATACCTTGGAAAGTATATACCGATTGATAATCATCTCTAACTGTTCGAAAAGTAATTGGTGTGGTGCCTTGGGTTTGAACTCCCGACCACTTGCGTGGGACACGAATGCTTAGACCACTCGCACTGGCCTTTGTAATTTTTTCAGTTACTAGATTTTAATTTAACTGGTAAGCTATAGCAGTGGCTGGTTATTGGAAGGACTTAATCGCCAGACGACTAATTTATATGGACTACAAGTTACTATTGTTAAATTTAAACGTTAAGAAGTTAAAAAGACAATGGCGAGTTGTTACACCCACAGCCGAAGCCGCAGAAAGACTACATGTCCTTCGTAATACATGACAGTAAGGTATTTAAGTTTAAGTTACTATAGCAACTTGGTAGCAACCTAAAATTTTGCAGAAAATGTCATCACGAGGTTACCTTTACCGTTAGAACCAGTGATAGTTAAATTAAGTTAGCAGAGACTGACTGGATGTTAAAGCGACGTAGTTACTGAACGACTGATAAATTCGTTTTCCTTCATCGTGTGCCTTACCCGGATCAATAGTGACTACACAATAGTTGCAATATTTTAAGAAAATATGTAAGCAAGCTGAGAGTGATTCAAACGGTTTTCCTTACTTCAACCACAAGGTTTTCCTTTATCGTATGCTTGGATAAGCGTGTCAAGGCATCGATCCTTCGCCTGAACTTTCTCTGGTCGTGAAGGCTTCAATTGAACTAACCACCATAACTACGTATGGCGATCCATAGTGACTGTGGGGTATTATAGTTTAAGGTAAGCAAGCAGAGACTGGCTGAATGTTAAAGCGACCCAAGCCCTGGATGACTGTTCAATTGTGACTTCAAGCACAATGTTTTCCCTCAACGCCAGCCTCACTCGGATCAATAGTGACTACAACGACTGTGTTTTCCTTCATCGAGTACCTCAGAATGCATATATAAAACCGTAGGTACGGTGTCCGACTTGTCAATAGTCGTGTCAGTTTCAATTAAACTGGCTGCCATGTAAGAGTAGTTTAAGTATAAATTAAATACATAATAAAGCAGAAAGTGCTTTTTTGTTAAAGCAACTCAGAGTCTGGATGACTTTTCAATGGTTAAGTAAGTTACTAAAGTTTAAGCTGACTGCCTCAGTGGCGCGGTCGAATATGTGACTGCCACATATATGTGTCGGATTCGAATCCCGACTGGGTTAGGCTAAACTTGTTGGTTTTCTTGTCTAGAAATTCTCTGTGATTGCCTCAGTGAGCGGTGCCTTCTCTGGTCGTATCGATTTCAATGGAACTGACCACCGTAAGTAAGCAGTGTGACTGGTCGTTACATTGCTTAGTCGCTATACGACTAACCCATGGTGCCTGTAAGTAACTATTGTTAAAGTTAATTGGCAAGCCGAAAGTCAATGGACGTGAGTGTGACTCAATCGCCATCTCGATTAATCAATAATTAAGACTACAAGCACTATATTTTGCATCGTCGTTTAAACAAGCGACCATGACAATCATGAAAAGTCATTGACATGAAGCATCAGGATCGAATACTTGCCCCCTAGAGTTGGAGGCGTGCGTCGACCACTCACACTGGTCTTTGTAAACTTGTTAGTTGCTACAAAGCAAGTTAAACGGTAAACAGTGAGTTCTTTTATGTTTTCCTTTATTGTTGGGACAATTGTGTATAGTTTAAGGTGAGTTAAGTGAGAGAAGCTGTTTGTTTGCTCAATCGCTACGGTGACTATTATTAATTACCATAGTTCAAGATAATAGGCAAGCAGAGCAATTGTCATGAGGTTTTCCTTCATTGTTAGAACAAGTGTTTATTATTTCTAGTACACACAGCTTTAAAACGTCGTTGATTTGGTAACTCGCGTTTAAAACCTGGTTTACTTGTGTTGGAAGCTGGAAGCACTGGTCTTTGTAATCTTGCTAGTTACTACGGAGTAAGTTAAGCAGTAAGTTGCTGGTCGTTTCATCGACTTAGTGAAAGGCTAAGAGCTAAGACGAGAGCAACTGTTACTCTAGCAGGCGGAGAATGAGCCGTCATTGGCTAAACTCAGATACTAGACGATCAATGGTAACTGTAGCCTATAAGTAACCTACCTACTATATTTTAAGGTGAGTAATGTTGAAGCTGGTTATTTACCCAGTCGCTGGGTGAAGGTAACTATTAGTTACTATAGTTCAAGCTAATTGACAAGTAGAGCAAACTACGTCATAGTCATGAGGTTTTCCTTTATTGTTTGGACAATTGTGTATAGTTTAAGGTGAGTTAAGTGAGAGAAGCTGTTTGTTTGCTCAATCGCTACGGTGACTATGATTAGTTACCATAGTTCAAGATAATAGGCAAGCAGAGCAATTGTCATTAAGTTTTCCTTCATTGTTAGAACAAGTGTTTATTATTTCTAGTACACACAGCTTTAAAACGTCGTTGATTTGGTAACTCGCGTTTAAAACCTGGTTTACTTGTGTTGGAAGCTGGAAGCGCTGGTCTTTGTAATCTTGCTAGTTACTACGGAGTAAGTTAAGCAGTAAGTTCCTGGTCGTTTCATCGAATTAGTCAAAGGGTAAGAGTTAAGACGAGAGCAACTGTTACTCAAGCAAGCGGAGAATGAGCCGTCATTGGCTAAACTCAGATACTGGACGATTAATGGTGATTATAATTTACCTACCTTCTATAGTTTAAGGTGAGTAAAATGAGAGAAGTTGGTGGTTTATCCAGTCCAGTAACCCAGTGGGTATTAGTTACTATAGTTCAAGCTAATAGACAAGCAGGGTAAGAGTCATAAGGTTTTTCTTTACTGTTGGACAAAGTGTTGATTATTTCTAATACACACAACACTTTGAAAAGTTATTGGTGTGGAGCCTCGGGATTGAACCTTCGACCGCTTTCGTGGGAGGCGATTACAACTGCTTATTATTTCTAATACACACCCAACTTCGAATAGTTATTGGTGTTGGGCCTCGGGTTTGAACCGTCGACCGCTTTAGTGGGAGGCGACTTTTTAGACGTCTCGGCAATTACTGCTCCTTGTTAGCTAGTAAGTGTAAGTTAATAAGTGGGCAGGGAGTAAGTTGACACATCAGTTGTGACTACAATCAGTATGTTTTCCTATGCCGTTGGAACAGGTGACGATTATTTCCAATACACAAAAAACTTTGAAAAGTCAATGTTGTGTTGCCTCGGGTTAAACCTTCGACCACATTCATGGGAGGCATTTAATTAGACCACTCGGCTATAACTGCTCCTTGATAGCTAGTAAGTTTAAGTTAATAGGTAAGTAGTGAGTGTCTGATCGTAAGATCGACTCAATGACTGGAAGTCTAACCAAGGTTAAACGTAAGTTACTACAGTTAAAGGTTAAGCTAAGTAAGCAGAGTAACTGGTTTTCAGAGTGACTTAGTCGTTGACTGACTTATCAGTAATAAGCCATTGGCGTAGGGATGTGACGACCCCATCGCCCACCGAAGGTATCAATTACCAAAGGTGCAAACAGTCTACAGGTGAATGGTTAACCATTCCAACGTGGCGGGAAGAAAATACGACGGGCAGCGAAGCCTGGGGACGACGATGGCGCTCTTCTGCTTCGTGTATCCTGTCAAGCGACTAAACGGCAGCGATGCGGGATCATTTACATAAACATTAATGCCAATCTTTTACTTAACAGGAAATATTTTTCTACAATAATACTACGTTAATATAGTCCATTTTAGGTTTATTATCAATATATAGGTTTTTTAGCAAGCTGAAAGCAACGCGGCGGAAGGAAAATACCAGTACTCAAGATGGGCAGCGACGGGAACTGGTCGTCACTGCGATCGCCCAACCGCCGGCCAAGCGTTCGTGAATTTAGCCAGTCGTATGCAGAGCATCAGTCAATAGCCCCTAGTTCACAACAACCTTACTCCTATTCCTGGCTCTTAATGGTGGGGAATGGATTGGAAAGATTAAGTTTTCAAATCAAATTATTTATTCGTTTAGGTCCAATGCTGACACTTATGATGGTCAAAGTTTTTGCAGACTAATGAGTAAGTAAGCTGAGTGACTGGACTAATCATTGGTGTAAATTACCCTGCGTTTCAATTAATAGGTAAGCAAGCAGAAAGTGGCTGGATTGTAGAGCAACTTCGTCACTGGAAGACTAATTAATAGTCGTAAGTTGTTGGCGTAGGGGTGTGACGACCCCATCGCCCACCGGAGGTTGATTACCAAAAGTGCAATCAGTCTACAGGTAAATCGAAGATCAGGAACAGAAGAAAATAGAAGGAACATTTTGCAATCACCAACCCAGCCGTCAAGAGTGGTTACTGTGACAATAACCCCCAATTTACAGAACAACAAACTATGGTTCTTTATCCTCGACAGCTCAACTGTTCCTGTCTAGGGTAGCGGTCATCGTAAGGGTGGGGCAGGGGGTTGCAAATAATTTTCTTAATTCTGAATCAATAGGTTAGGTAGCTGAGTGTCTGGATGTTGGAGCGATTATTGAGGGAACCATTGGTGATCGTAAGTTACGTTCCTTTCAGTTTATAGGTTAGCAAGCTGAGAATGGCTGGTTGGGAAAGTGACTTCCTCACTGGCTGGCTAATCAATAATAACCTATTGTTGTAAGCCGTTGGCGTAGGGATGTGACGACCCCATCGCCCACTCAAGGTATCGATTACCAAAGGTGCAAATAGTCCACAGGTGAATGGCGGTTAAATCATTCCAAAGGCAGAAAGAAATTGCTACACCAGACGAACAGCAGCATCATGCGGCCAAGCCGCCGGCTCAGCGTGGTGACTATGGAATTCAGCTATAACCCCCAGAACCCTGTAGCCAATTTTTTTCCCACTTCTGTATCGTTGCTGGTAACGCCAGTCGTCAGTTATTGAAAATTTCGTCGGAGAACTTACCTACAGTGTGTGGAAGACAGATTATGCTGATATGTTTTCTTGCTATATATCAGTCTAGTCTTTCTTCTAACTATGTTGGAGTCGGCTTCCAGTCTCACCGGATGCAGTTGGATACCAAAATTTTACGTGCAGCGACTGCCTATCGGACCTCCACAAGCCAGTTACCTGGGTTATAGCCTATGTTACCTTTAAATAAAGAAAGTACCTTACATAGGTTATAACCTAGGTAATTGGATTGTGGAGCTACTGCCTATCGGAACTCTACAACGTTACCTGGGCTATAACTTGTGTAAGGTATTTACTATAGTTTAAATTTTAGCAGTCTACAATGCAGATTCAGCGGTCAGAAGAATAAGTAATTGAATGATTTACATGCATTCTTACATATCATTATACTTAGCATACTTGAAGGTGGAAGCAGAAATGTATGAACACCTATGTTTCACCACTGTCAATTTTAGTTCCATGAAATAGGGGCGAGCACCGGGCATGTTATCAAACTCCGAGCTACTATTAATAGTATTCTAATATCATTTAGAAATGCCAATAGCAATCTTCCCGACTCGGGAATCGAACCCAAAACCTCGTGGTCAGCAGTCGGTACTACCACCCATAGAGACAGGCAGTAAAAGATTTACTTGAAGGATAATGTACCGACGATCATTCGCTCACTTCGAGTTACTTTAGTTTTATAGTAAACTTTACAGGCTCTGCAGTTACAGGCTCAAGACACTTTCATTCGCTGGACACATCTACAGTGACTGTAAGTTTCTAATTTCTATAGTTTACAGGCAACTCGTCGACCGACTGATTCATCAACTGCCGTGAGGTTTCCGTGACGATCGACAGTGTGTTATGGCTCTCATAAATAATGATAGTGGAAATTAGGTTAAAATTTTAACACAGACCAATTTCAGATTTCTAGCAGTGTAAAAGCGAGGCCACATTAGTCCGATGCGTTGCGCTGCGACGTCGCAGCAATGGTGCATTTTTCATATATTTTTACAATAATGCCACATTAACGCGTTGCGTCGACGTTTCAACGGTGATGGAGAAGCGGCGAAGCGGGGGGAGAGTGATGCGCTGTGCTGCTGACGCTCCGGTGCGGCTGTGGCGGCGTGCGTCGCCCTTCTGCGACGTCATGTATTGTGTCGACGCAACGCCAACGTGGCATACAATACGTTGATCCGTTGCGACGACGCGACGCACTGCAACGCAGTAATGTGGCCTCACTGTAACACAATAATGTGTCATCGCCTCCACACTCTTCGCTATATAGGCTGAAGTATTCAAATAATGCTATAGTTCAACAACTTAGTAGAGAGCCTAGGAACGCACTGTGTTTTGAGAGTATAGTTCTGTTGTAGCAAACAGTCAATCAACTACATAATCAAGGTTTACAATTCTAAAGTCGTATATTAACGCCACTATTGGAATCGTGGCTTTTTACTAAGCTGTTGGACTATAAATGCTTGCGATATTTCACTTATTTTATAAACCATTTAATAGAAGATGTGTCATACTATTGTTATTTGGGATGTATTATACGTGTATAAAACTAAAATAGCTGTGCGTATTGATAAGGCTGCTGCAACTTAAAAAAAAAAACATTTTAAAATGTTTCCATGAAAACACACCACTCACGTTATCTTAATAGTAAAATGCTTAACACGATAATAATCCTAAGGTTACGATATCGTTTTTGTTTAATACATTTCTTGAGTCCGCAACCCGTTCATGGCCAGCGAGGGTGACTCAAGGCCTCCATCATTCGGGAGTAGACCCTTGTCTAGCAGTAACGGGTTAAAAAAGTCTTATTTAAATAAATGAACACAATCTCTATAAAATAAAAAAAGACAATCACATAACATAATCTCGGTAGGACTTGACCCCGAAGATCGATGTATGAATAGAATAAAATGCTGCTTTTTTTTAACACGCGGTTAATAGCACACTAGTAACAATTACATTCGTAATAATAGTAAATTAATTTTCAAAACTGACCACTGGCCAAAAAAAAATACATTTTGCTTATTAAATGTACAAGGCACATTTTAAGCCCTTGAGCTATTTTAAAATCTTTCATACATCATGTATTACAATAGTATTCACACATTCAATTGCAATAAAACGCACTCTCGGTATTTCCATAGAAATTTTACTAGTAGTCTCATATTCAATAAATATATCCGGCTGAAATCGGTCGTATGGGTAGAGAGACAGACGGAGAGAGAGAGAGAGAGAGAGAGAGAGAGAGATTCAATAAAATTACGTAGCATACTCAATAGCCGTTTAAACCAGTTAAAATGACGCATCCGGCCATCAATCGTTTAAGCTCCTTTCCAATTCTCGTACTCTCTTTACAAAAGCGATACAAAATAGTAAAAATAACAATAAGTAGTAAAGCGCTCAGTCAAAAGAACTTCGCAAGTCGTAAATCTTTTAAACAGAGTAGGGGAAGCTAATTGCAGCCAGGGTCGTCTCCACGGCAACGCCCCTGTAGCTCGTAAAAAAGATTTATAGCTTTTAGGGGAAGCTAATTGGGACTCCCGAAACGATAAACTAAAACCGTGGAAACGCCCCAATTTCGACGCCATAATACGGATAATGATGGATAATAATAAAATACTGATTAGCATGTCGGTCGGATAATAATAAAAATATTCGACACGTATTTTTTTCACCCTTCAATTTTGAAAATTAGCAAGATCTTTCTATATCTTTCTGGATTTTTGTATAAAATAGACTTAAAAATGACTGCCTTTGTGGCGCAGTTAGTAGCAGTAGTCCGAGTGCTGTGCTGACCATGAGGTCTCGGATTCGATATTCCCAAATTGGTTTGGGTAATTTTAGCCGGAAAGTTGGTGTATTACATATATTTTTTTAACATTGGGGTATAACAAGCGTATTATTACGTATGTATGTATGAATTCTACCTGACGCCACCTTAATCATCTGCAATAGATGTATTCAGGCAATGATGATGATGTGTGATGTATGAACAATGACGTCATAATAATATGATAGTTCAAGTCCATGATGTAACTAGTAACTTTTATCCGAGGGATAATCCTTATAGTCGTCACTTAGGTAATGAGAAAGGGTCTTCCTCCGTAGCTAGAGTGATGTTAGGCCAAATGCGAGTTAGAGACTGTGATTTTTAACAATTTTAATTATCTCTAACGCATTAAAAGTCTCATCACTGTTTTAGTTCGCAAAGCAAATAAAATATATCTACTATATCGAATTGTGACAAACAAACAATAAAAATGTCTTTGAGCTTTGTCTCACATAGAAAGCATCACTTATACCACGCTATTTCTAAGAATAAATACGATTCAAATATTTTTAGTAATCCTATCAGACGAACAAATATAAAAATAGTCATCACTCCAATTTGATAAAGCAACAATGAGAAACACTCCCGGCGAGACGTCTGGGCGTATTGATTAGATCTATAAATAACTTGAATGAGGGTGAGGTGAGGGCGAAAATTTCCACATCTCCCCTTCGAAAGATGTACTTACTATCTATTCATAACGGGTTATGATTGAACTAGTGACCTAATTTGCAAGAAATTTTTATGGTGTCTATAAAATCTAAAAGGACAGCATTATGTTGCTTAAAACCTCATCCTCTGTACACTTTTTTTTGTATCTAGCCTATTTCTGTGTCCCACTGCTGAGCAAAGGCCTCTCCCCTAGACTTCCAGTCCCCTAGGTCGCTAGCTTCCTCTGTACACTAGTATTTTAAAATGTAGGGCTTGTAAGATTAACAAGAAGATGCTTTATGATGTACGGTCAGAAGTTATTTGGTTACTTTTCTAGTGCCCGGTATTGGCAATGCAATGAGCCTCTATAAGTATATAATTATGGGATAAAAGTACTATGCAAAAACAGGGCTAGTTTTGTTAGACGATGGACTTTCTGATACAATAGGAGTGTTATTATGAACTAGCTGACCCGCGCAACTTCGCTTGCGTCACATAAGAGAGTATGGGTCATAATTTTCCCCGTTTTCGTAACATTTTTTACTGGTACTCTGCTCCTATTGATCGTAGCGTGATGATTTAAAGACTTTCTTGATAAATGGGCTATCTAACACTGAAATAATTTTTCAAATCGGTTTAGTAGTTCCTGAGATTAGCGCGTTCAAACAAACAAACTCTTCAGCTTTATAATATTAGTTGTTTGTTGTTTATCGTATGGTTAGTGGTCAACCTAGTGTCAAAGTTGTTCAAGCCGCCCGAGAGGCCTTTGACGCGGCTTAACGACTGTTATCTTAGTAGACAACAACCGGGACCGACTTTTAACGTGCCCTCCGAAGCACGGAGACGCCGACGATAATATTAGTATAGATTAGAATAAACTTAATGCAAGACAGTTTCCCGCGCGGAGCTAGCATTGCCTTTCTAAAGTGGCGCATGCGTGGTTCGTTCTGTAGTGGACGGCGCTGCAGTCGCGTCGTGCTTGTCGTGGTTTCATATCATCTGCGCATGTCCGCTGGCGGCCTCGCTCCTCGCCGCCTATATAAGTCGCTGCATCTGGCGACAGACTCAGTGGCGAGAGTCACGCGTTCCAGAGCGGTAACGCGTGACTCTAGCTACTAAACAAAACAAATTTATGCATGTGTATGTGAATAAATACACATTTGCATTAATTCACGCCTTTTGCCCATAGTAGCAGCCACAAGCCTTTAGTAAAAGAAATGAGACATTCTTAAAGAAATGGAAACTCTTATTAATAATAATATAGTGCGAATTTTCGCAATTTATTCTTTCAAGTAGACATTGACATATTTAATAACTTGAAAACTGTCCCTCATGATTGTAGTGGCTTATTAGTGGTGTTCTATGTCGGAAGATTGCTAGACGGTGCCTGTTATATTCTACGTATTGTTTCCCTTATTAGCCGCTTCGGAAATGAGGGGTGCGCAATACTCGTCACCCGCGATTATGTATGAGAGGATGTATGAATGGAAATGGAGTAAAACAAGTTAGTAGGGATCCTAGCAAGTGGGGTTCTTTGCTCTCTGCCTTGAGGCAGAGACCGAAGAAGGCCACTTGATACGACCCCTGCTAAATTGTTTTGCTCCATTAACATTCATTCATCTTGTGATATATAACCGCCGGTGACTAGTACTGCGCGCCTGACGTTTTTGAAGCCGCTACTGAAGGAAACAAGACGCGAAATATGACAGGCGGTGGCTTACCATCTGTCGAACTAGTCCACTGTAAGCCAGCCGCTTAAGTTATAAGATGGCAGAAATGAGAATAAAACCTCTCTCTTGCGTGTATATAATGAGTTGATAACTTGCCCTTTTCCATATTTGTACTTCTTATTCCTATTAATATAACTTAATATGCAGGGGAAAATGAATGAATGTAGATGCTTAGTGATATAATAATAGACATACATTAATAGCTTATAGTGTGTGTCTAGCGAGTGCACAGTGATAGTTGATTGTCTCCCTTGAATATAGCTTCGGGTGAATGTAAATACTTATAAATATATTAATATTACAGTGATGTATGAATGAAGATGACGCACGATCGTTTCTTCAAAATCGTCAAGTATGTTGTACTCGTCATCCGTTTATATGTAAGACAAGATATACATATGAATGCGAATAGAGCAATTGATGTTAATAAGTGTTTGTTCTTCTCGATATAATTATAGAGCAAGCTTATTGTTATATATACCAGCCACGTTACCAAATACCGGGCTGCTATTGAGAATATTATTAGGTAAATAAGGAAACCCAATAGCGTTTCGTGCAACCTGTGAGTTATACCGTTCAAGTCCTTGTTTCTATTGCTCTCTGCCTTCACTCTTTGGGACAGCAAGCGTGCTGAACGAGCAGACTAGGGTGATGTAAAGTAGCGCATGCGTGGTTCGTTCTGCGTTGGCCGGCGCTGCAATCGCCTCGTGCTTGTCGTGGTTTCATATCATCTGCGCATGTCCGCTGGCGCCCTCGCTCCTCGCCGCCTATATAAGTCGCTGCATCTGGCGACAGACTCAGTGACTAGAGTCACGCGCTCCGGAGCGGTAGCGCGAGACTCTAGTCATTCCCAAAACACACTAAACATGACTGTGCATGCACACACAGACAACAGTTTATGGTTTGTAGGATAATTATAAGGTAAAGAATTTAACTGTCCTATGAAAGTTGGAGGCTTAGCGCGAGACTAGTCATTCCCAAAAACACACTATACATGACTATGGATTGAAAACTCCATTGACACAGTTTTGGTATGATAACAGGGGCATGATAAAAATAGCTTAGAGTTGTAATATGTTAGAGGAATAACAAAAAACCTGGGACATCTGGGTCTCATGAAAAAACGCCATTGCGATTTCAGAAATTGCTGGAAAGAAATGTGAAAATTTGTTGATATCGGAGAAAAGAAGCGGATTTTTAGTCCGTTATGATTGGAAATATAATATGTCACTTTTTTCATGTGTCCTGAACAATCGGCTGGATTACCTGAAATTGGCCGTCGCAGCTAAATATCGGCTAGGAGAACATTATTATTATTATGTTTGTCAAGACCTATTAATTAATTTCTTCAGTATTTCGGAAAACGCGAGGAATTATTCGATTCGGCTTGTTAATATACTTAGCTCGTCGTTGTAGGCTTAATTATTCGAGCTGAACTTTACTGAAGCATGTTCAGAAAATTCATAATTTTTATAAACATTTCTGGAAATCATACTGAAGTTTAAAATAACAAAATATTTTTGTGTCCGTTCCAATAATCTTACCATTATTATTTGTGTTATAAAATAACAAAATAGGATTTTTATTAGTTCGGGTTTTATTAGTTTTTAACTGAGGGCGTTGGCATCGCGCATGCGCAACTGTAGAGCAATAAATCACCATAAATGGTAATGCATGGGGGGCGGTGAGGAGGGGTTTTTGAGGCACGCCTTTATTTGATACCGCTATTCGCCGCTGGAGGCGCTAGCGTCGCGTAAAAAGTCGCATAATAATCTGTTATTGTTTCACGTTTAAGATCTTATTTAAATCATTGAATTGAATATAGAAACAACATATTAATCATTCATTTAATATTGACAAAAATCATTTACTAGTGACATCATCACATAAGCATTTTTGCATTTAAATTCGCTTTTACGTTTCATAAGTGGCTGATTTGATTGATTTTGATGGCTTGATTTTGATTTGTTTTCGTACCATACCGTTTTCCATATTGCGCATAAGTTCAATTAGTTACTTCATTTTTGTATTATATTAAATTTTCACTTCACTTGATTATATAAAATTGTTCATACAATTCTATCGGGCCAACACCTAAAAGGGGATAGAAAACACTGCAAAAGCAGGACAAAGAACCTCCATGTCAAATAGAGGGTTGAAAACTCGCAACCAAAAATGAGGGTAAGGAAACCCTGCAACATTATTAGGGAGGGGTAATTGCGACCAAGTAGGAGGACGAAGAAACTCCGCGGTTAAAGGAGGGTTGCGACCCGGTGAACCTTTAAAGAAAGGTAAACCCCTCGCTAACAAAAGTTTAGGGAAACGGCCACCCTAAGATAATAGGGGGGGTGAAAGTAAGGAATAGCAATAGGGATAAGAATGTGTAGTTTAGAATAATCATAGATATAGTAGGTTTAACTTTTAGGTAACGAGCTGGAACAGGGCTCCGGTCTAAAGAGAGTGTCCAGTAGTAATTCGATTGAAACTTCGGGCAAACAAATAAGGAATCCTAACCTTTATTTTCAATCGCGTTTGAGACCCGTTGCATGATAATATTAAGCGCAATTCTAGTACAGAGATTCTAGTATCAGGAGTACGACATTTAAAAAGTACTGCCAAAATACTTCTTACGGAGCCCGGTAGAGGCGCTGATCAGATTTTCGTGCAAAATTTCTCGATAGCTAGCTGGTTGTCGGTAGTCGATAGTAGTAGAGAATCGAGCTACAGCAAAAACTTTTAATTTATAGTTGACTAGCTATTGTCCGCGACTTTATCCGTGAAAGCATGTCCCGTAACTTAAAGTCACAAGACATCATAAATACAAACATCAGTACCAATTATTTTCTTCTACGTTTCAAAATGGTGTATCATTTGAATCGAGAGTCGAAATCAAAAGAGAAGAAGATTGGTATGAGGTTTTGAAATAACATAACCTCGTAAAATGAAACTATCTACACTAAGGGCTAAGCCACAAATCTGCGTTCCGTCGACGCTTCGCTAATATTTGCGACGTTCGACAATTAATCTTGTATTTTATCTATGTATTGTATGATTAGTGGTCAACCTAGTGACAAAGTTGGTCAAGCCGCCCTAAAGGCCTTTGACAAGGCTTAACGACTGTTATCTTAATTGACAACAACCGGGACCGACGTTTTACGTACCCTCCGAGACTGCACGGAGACGCCCAATTCAAATACCACTATGCGGTTACCCATCTATAGAATGATCGCGCCAATGGTTACTTCACCCATAGATCGTTTACCGACCGGTGAGCACAACTGGCTATGAGCGCCTCAATGAATATTGTACTGACAAGTGACGTTGTCTTTGCGTTGTGACGTCGCAACGCATTTTTGTCGCTTCGCCCTTACTATCTTATAAAATTAAACCTAATCCTTAAATACGTACAGACTAACCTAGTTAAGTTTTAAAACGCTATTCATTTATTTCTCTACATACACGTTCACCCAATGCAATATATGACACATCTACTTGTCGCATTATTGTCTGACAAGTTAATAGAGATGACAATGTACTGAATAGTGTACATCAATTTGACATACACTAGTTGTACTGTAACTGTGACTGTAACTGAGATACGTGATACGCTTACAGGTTTAGTTTTGCAAAAACGATAAATTTTGGCTTAAAGATAGAATAGGTACCTAATTTAAGTTAAAATTCAATGACATTAAATATTGGGTTGGTTCATGTATATGTTGGACCAATTTATTAACCGACTTCAAAAAAAGGAGGAGGTTCTCAATTCGACCTTTTTTTTATGCTTTAAGTACATAAATTGTGTGATAACAAGGCTCTTTATTCACTTATCAGACAATAACCTTCATTTCCTCCTGTGCTAAATCGGTGGTGTACGTCTGTCGAACACAATGTCGCGTTGATGTATTAATAGTAGAAAATTTGCCGCGAATTTTTTGCTATGCAGTGACTTTTAGAACCGAGCGTACATTCGACCGCCGTGCGCCACCGACTATGATTATTAATTGATTATTTTAAATATTATGTGATTGCCCCAAATATAAAGGAGAGTGCCCAAAATTTATGAGAAAAAATCTGCGATGGTGCAAACAAATTGTCGCAAATAAAAGTTATGAATGAGTACATAAATACTGCGTAAGAAACATTGTAGAAATTGTTTGTCAAATAATTCAATGTGGAACAATTTCAATCGATATAGCTCTTTTTGATCTAGTCCAGACATTAGGCCTACTATGTTTTTTTATCAAAATTTTCAACTCAATTTCGATTAGTTCAATAACTATCATGTGTCTAAATAGAATTTTTGTTATGTATTTGCGAATCATAATAGGTACCTAGATTTAGAATATTCAAATTTCCTTCAAAAGGAGCCTAGAAAATAATGAAATCTTAGTAAGAATCCACAGAAGTTTGTTGCGAAGGTTATTTTTCGTAGAATTATTGCAGGCGTCTCGCTGTTTAAACCAACATCATTAAGCCATTCAAACGATTGTTCTTAGCGGTAAAAATCTACTCATTTATAGTAAACAGTTTGTGTATAATTTTGTTTGCTCCAAGCCTTAATACTTTTGGGCACTCTCCTTTATTTACTTTGTATATAATATATTTTTTTTGTTCCACAGTCGTCTGTACAGTTTTGTTGGGTGGTTACGACACAATGGCGACAGTAGGTGATGAGCCTTCCCAGAGTAAAAGGAGGAGGTTTGGTTCACCCGAAAAGAAGCCAGTGGCTTACATAGACCTGACGGCTTCTGATCAGGAGATGGAGGCAGATTCTGATGTAGAGGCTGTGCCCAACGCTGAAAATAAATCTTCAGTAAGTTACAACATAAGGTTATTTCAGACGTACCACAACCACGCGGCTAATACAACAGCACTACAACGACAACAAGTGGTCGGGTGCATAGTTTCCTATTGAAATTAAAGCAATTACCTACCTAAGCAAGTACCTCATTTTGCCGCCGTTATGGACCACGTATTTCATACTATCAAATAACCACGTCGCAACTATATTTTGTCCCTGCGTCGTGGTGTGGTTGAGGTACGTGTAAAGCAAGCCTTAAAGTAAAAGTAATAATTTATAATTTTGCGGTGGTAACATACCAACAGCTGAGAGGTTTAAACTTGCGCCTCCCACGGAAGTGAACCCGAGGTAACACACGAATGACTTATCGAAGTTATGTATTAACAATAATTTATACAATTATGTGAAGAAAAACATCGTTATGGAAATATTCCTAAAGGTTAAAAAAAACACATTTCATTTCACTTATGAAGTTCCTATTTTTTTTAAATAATTATATATTGCACGGACGACGTGTAATTAAAATTATTTATAATCTTTATCTATACTAATATTATAACCCTGAAGAGTTTGTTTGTTTGTTTGAACGCGCTAATCTCTGGAACTACTGGTTCAAATAGAAAAAATATTTTTGTTTTGAATAGCCCATTTATCGACAAAGGCTGTAAGGCTATATAATATCATTACGCTACGGCCAATAGGAGCAGAGTACCAATAAGAAATGTCGCAAAAACGGGGAACATTTTGACCCATTCTCTCTTATGCGACGGAAGAATTTCGCTACTTATATGTATATAGATGAGCTTAATATTAGCCACACAAAATCGTATATACACTATGCAGATATTTAATAACTTATTTGTTGTAGGACTCAGACGAGGGTCACGGTTCATCGTGTTCTGATTCCTCAACTGGTCCCAAGAGCACAGAGGATTCTTGTAGCGACAGTTCTTCTTCGTCATCAGAAGAATCAAGCGAGGAGCAGGAGGCTGAACCTGAGGAAGAGAGGGAGAGAGAACCTCTCGACCCTGATGTTTGCATCATGATATTTCTGGTGAATGATGAACGAGACCGAGACCGCAATGGTCGAAACGGCAGGCGTCATAATTAGACGTTTGAAAGATTGATGGAGATTGAGAAACGAAGCTTAGAATTATTTAGATAATAAGACATTATATTTACTTGTAGACTGTAAAAGCATAAAATATGTGAACTATTAAATTAAATATATAAGAAGGAAACAATCTCTGTGCAGTATCTTAAAGTAAGCATACGTTTTATTATTATACGTATATTATTAAAAGTATAGGTTTGCTTAAGATATAGAATTTGATAGTTATGCATTTTGTTGTCTCTATATCTTTTAGATACGCTATCAGACACTTATCCGAAAGTCGTGACTGGCTTGAACATATTATTGTAAAAATGATTTACCTTAAATTATATTTGCCTGACATAAGTATTTTAGTAAAAGAAAAAAAAGTATTTACAATCGACAAATCAACTTCCTGTTCGGGACAAGTACAAGTCTTAAGATTTTTTAAAGTATTTCTCTATATTATTCCGGAGTTTAAAGCTTTATGAATGTAAGTAGAAAAATAAATGTTTTAACGTTTTCAGGGAAGAAGGTAGCAAACAAATCACACAGGATGTGAAGCTCGAAGTTAGGAAGGACCTTCCTATGACGTCACACAAGCCCAGTCAACATCAAGAACGACTTATCAACGATAGGTAAAATTTCTATGCACTTGCCATTTGACTGTGCGCAAACAATTCGCTGGCGACTAATTCTGCGCTAATTATCTGCTGCGAGCAAAGCATGCTGTGCGTGCGAGCGCGAGGGGGCATTTATCCTAGTTTAGTAATTTATTTTTGCGTCTGAATATAACAAAAAGTTGTATAGTTTAAAGTGAAACATAACAAGAGACGTAAGAACAGGGGCAAGGGATGAAACGTAAGGACGTCGTAGATGCCCGTACTCATACACGTACAAAGAACGGCTCTTTGAAGCTACATATATTCAAAGTCACATAAATGTGGCTATATAAAGATATATTGTTGCTTGCGATAGAAGTCCTAAAGAATGTTTAACGCGATTTTATTACTATTAGCTAGCATGTTAGTTAAATAGTGTGTATTATAAATATGCATCATAAGTTTAATGTGTTTGTTCTCAGGTTCTGTACCGACGGGTGACGTGAGGCTGTTTCAGTAAAAGCTGGTGCCTTCGAGCTCACATCCGCCTGAAAAATAAGATATTACAGGTAAATATCACTGTGCTGTTCTTACAAACATACATAATATCTCTTGTTCCCATAGGATTGGTCAGAAATAAAATGAATAAGAAGTTAATATCTTTGGAGAACTCACGGATAGTCTGCGATTTTGGTTCAGAATGAACTCTCCGTTTTTAACAGCTTTTTGTACAGGAAGGTGTAGGCAGAGGTGTATAAATTGTAAGCCACCTCATAGGACTATGGGCGGCTTGAACAACTTTGACACTAGGTTGACCACTAACCATACGATAAGAAGGAGAAGAAGAATTGCATCCCTCTTTCACTTTTACCATTGCGTACCTTATTACATAGGACCAACAATAATACGACAATTTACAAATAGTTGGCACGTAACCAGACTTGTAAATATTTTTGGGAACTACGTAACAGAAATTGGAGATCTAAATAATGGAACCCGAGACTTTGTCAGCAGAAGTCATATACACCTACACATACACAACTACACAGATTGTGATAGTATAGCGCCTCGACTTATAAATTTCTAAATGGTTGCTTATTTTTAAACTATTTTACAATACATCATATTAAGATATACATACATATATGTATAATAATAGTTGCAATCTTATAAACATATATTATTATTCTCATTTCAGGACATGCTGCCTCTTCCGGGAATACTGTCGACGAAGCGAAGCTGTCGACTGCTGATCTTCATTTGATAATAAAAAACACACGCTCTTTTAGACCTTGTCCAGAAGGGGCGAATTTGCCGTGAATCGATTAGCGCGATTTCGTGTAACTGAGATATTAGGTGCCCACACATCGCATCCATAGGCTTGCGCGAGTTTAAATTATGCGCGAAGTTCACGCTTCCCGTGGACCGATCGTTTACGTGAAATACGCGCGAAAGAGTCGCGGTGAATTTGCCCTTTCTGGTAAAGTCTTAGTCTTAGACCTTGTTCAGAAGGGGCCAATTCGCTGCGAATCGAATCATGCGGGTTCGTTTGCGCGTTACCAATATACTAGGCGGTCAAAAATCGCGTCCTCACGATCCTTTGTGGACGCAACCTTCGCGTGAAACAATTGCGGCGAATTCGCCTCTTCTGGACAAGTCTAAGTTTATTGCTGTCCCCTTAAGATTTTCTTAATTTATATTGAACTAGCGGACGCAGGCGGCTCCGCTCGCGTTATTTGCAAAGAAACGCTAAAATACTTACTTATTTATTTCCAATCAAAGAATTGAACGGACAGATTTACGATGCTATCTTCAAAAATGACGTTCTAACATAGAAACTTTCATTCCCTATTTTACCCCATAATAGAGAGTATAGAAATAAAATAATAAATTTAACCCATTACTGTCCCACTGCTGGGCAAGGGTCTCCTCCCGTAATGAGGGAGGGGTTAGGCCTTGAGTCCACCACGCTGGCCAAGTGCGGGTTGGGGACTTTGCATAATAGAGAATTAATTTCCAAAAATAATTCCTTAGTGCTTTTAACACTATAAGTGGAAGCACGACGCAAAATTTAAAATTTCTAATACCAGTAGTTTGGGATTAGAAACTTGGAAATATACACCACACTTCCGTTAATAGGCTGGGCGCTGATAATGTCAGTCAGTCATTCAGTATTCATTACCAGTCGGTCAGTCATTTAATCATCAAATCAGTATTCATCGGCATGTCAGTCAGTTAGTCATTAGGTCATTAAATCAGCATTCATAAGTTTGTCAGTCAGTCATTAAGTCATTAAATCAGCATTCATAAGTTTGTCAGTCAGTCATTAAGTCATCAAATCAGTGTACAATGTACATCAATATGTCAGTCAATCAGTCATTGAATCAGCATTCATAAGTTCGTCAGTCAGTCATTAAGTAATCAAATCAGTGTACATCAATATGTCAGTCAGTTAGTCATTCAGTCATTAAATCAGCATTCATAAGTTCGTCAGTTAGTCATTAAGTAATCAAATCAGTGTACATCAATATGTCAGTCAGTTAGTCATTCAGTCATTAAATCAGCATTCATAAGTTTGTCAGTCAGTCATTAAGTCATCAAATCAGTGTACATCAATATGTCAGTCAGTTAGTCATTCAGTCATTAAATCAGCATTCATAAGTTTGTCAGTCAGTCATTAAGTCATCAAATCAGTGTACATCAATATGTCAGTCAGTTAGTCATTCAGTCATTAAATCAGCATTCATAAGTTTGTCAGTCAGTCATTAAGTCATCAAATCAGTGTACATCAATATGTCAGTCAGTTAGTCATTCAGTCATTAAATCAGCATTCATAAGTTTGTCAGTCAGTCATTAAGTAATCAAATCAGTGTACATCAATATGTCAGTCAGTTAGTCATTCAGTCATTAAATCAGCATTCATAAGTTTGTCAGTCAGTCATTAAGTCATCAAATCAGTGTACATCAATATGTCAGTCAGTTAGTCATTCAGTCATTAAATCAGCATTCATAAGTTTGTCAGTCAGTCATTAAGTCATCAAATCAATGTACATCAATATGTCAGTCAGTTAGTCATTCAGTCATTAAATCAGCATTCATAAGTTTGTCAGTCAGTCATTAAGTCATCAAATCAGTGTACATCAATATGTCAGTCAGTTAGTCATTCAGTCATTAAATCAGCATTCATAAGTTTGTCAGTCAGTCATTAAGTCATCAAATCAGTGTTCATTAATATGTCAGTCAGTTAGTCATTCAGTCATTAAATCAGCATTCGTAAGTTTGTCAGTCATTCATTAAGTCATTAAATGAGTATTCATTAATATGTCAGTCAGTTAGTCATTCAGTCATTAAATCAGCATTCATAAGTTTGTCAGTCATTCATTAAGTCATTAAATGAGTATTCATTAATATGTCAGTCAGTTAGTCATTCAGTCATTAAATCAGCATTCATAATTTGTCAGTCAGTCATTAAGGCATCAAATCAGTGTTTAACAATATGTCAGTCAGTTAGACATTCAGTCATTCAGTCATTAAATCAGAAGTCATCAGTATGTCAGTCAATCAATTAGCCTAGCCTTCCTTCCAACTATGTTGGAGTCGGCTTCCAATCTCACCGGATGCAGATAAATACCTATAGAATTTTATAATACCTATCGGACCTCCACAACCCGGCTACCCGAGTTATAACACGATACCCCTCGGTGAGACTGGTATCAGACTTTCTAGCTTCTGACTACTGGTAAAGACTGTCACAGATGTTTGAAAATGAAAGCCGCGACCTACAATTTTATGTGTCTTCCGAAAAACGGAGGAACTCGGCAAGCGTAGCTTAACCTCAGAGATTGATCTGCGCGGCTGTTGTTACTATGCGACGAGCTCAGTATGACAGTCAGTCATTTAGTCATCAACTCAGTATTCTTCAGTATGTCAGTCAATCAATCATTCAGTCATTAAATCAGTATTCAGCAGTACGTTAGTCATTTAGTCATCAGTATTCCCTTTTCTATAAGAGATATAATTATACTCTTTATATTATAAGATCTGCACAGAGATATTTAGTTGGTTAAAAATAGGCTTCAAAAACATATTGTGATATTGAAACTATAAAAATTGTCACCACATTCAAAACCATTAATAAGTACAGTCAATCTTTAATAAATTTCAATACTGCAAATATTCAGTCATTTTCAGTCAGTCGTTGAAGTAAAAACTATTTTTCATACCTACATACATACAAGCATAATAATATCACGCCTATTATTACCCGAAAACAGATATATAAAACATACTAGCTTTTACCCGCAACTTCGTCCGCCACCTGAATTTACCCATGAGAATGCGTCATTTTCCCGGGGTAAAAAGTAGCCTATGTCCTTTCTCGGGTATCAAAATATCTCCATACCAAATTTCATGGAAATTGGTTCAGTACTTTAGGCGTGATTGAGTAGCAGATAGAGTTACTTTCGCATTTATAATATTAGTATGGATTGAATGTCAATATCATGATAATGTTTTTGAATGCTAAGTGTTAAATTGTATTCTTAATGTAGTATAAGCTCATAGTTTCTTAACCTCTTTCAGTCCGCGGACCCGTAAAAACCAAGTTGTTGATGATATAAGGCTTTGATCACCAGGCACGATTTTAATAAAAATACCTAGCAATAAATTGATTAGTTTCAGAACCGAAAAAAATAATCTTCAAAATATTTTGGATACAATCATTTGTTGTTAAATTACAAGATATACTGGCATTAATTTATAATGTATAATAGAATATGGGAATTAACGCATATTCTATTATACATTAAACATGCAATGCGAGAGTTTAAGAGTTATGATTAATCTATAAATTAAAATGTCCACGGTTAAGACGATAGAAACTCCATACTATAAAAAACCTACTTTTCCATCGTCAACCTAGGTTATTACTTAAATTTATTTATTTAGCTTTGTGTCAAATTAATTCAAGCCACCAAAAGGCCTTTGACGACAACCGGGACCGACTTTTAACATACTCTTCGAAGCACGGAGACGTTAAGTTCATATGCCACTTTGTGGTCACCCATCTACGGAATGACCGAGCCAAGAGTTGCTTAACATACTAACAATGACGGTCACATTACTACATAGTAGTCGCGGATTTCTTAGGGCCCACGGACATGGGCTAAGAAACAATGATATCATAATTAAATATTTCATAAAAATAGGATAGAACAATCTCACAGGATGGTCTCTAAAGCAATTTCCGAATTATTTAAATTAATAATATCAGTGTACTTAATAACTTATGTTTTAGCAATAAATAAAGTAATCATTAAATCTATAGCCTAAGAACTTACCAAAGGCTTATTGTAATCAACGAAACAAAATATTTATTGAAATTTAGTTGCTTTCTGATCAAAATTCTATTCGTTATAAAATATCCAGTCAACTTTGGTACAAGAATATAAAGTCTTTCTAGCCGATAACCGGCAACAGCGACCAGTAGCGCAATTCTGTTTAATCTGTACTGTCGAGTATTGAGAGATACATTTAGAATGTACTGCCAAAATAGTTCCTACAACGCCCGTCAGAGGCGCTGATCAGAGTTTCATACAAAATTCCTCGATGACAAGACAACCGCTTGCCGGTAGTCGATAGTAGAAGAGAATCTAGCTACAGTTTAATTGATAAAGCATGTTTATCCAGAATTGCCTAATTTGTGTCAAATTAGAATAAAGAAAGGTCATCAACGAACATCTTCTATTAAACAAAATTCATATTTTACGAATTGTAGGAACCTGTGGTTAGTTCTATCCGACGGATGTTTCGATAAAAACTCGAAACTTAGATTATATTCCAAAACAAATCTTTATGTGCCATATAATACATACTTAGTCTAAGGAATTTAATATATAAGAATATGTGTTTAAACTGGGTGTGTAGTGTCCCAAGTGCTTCCCATTAAAATCTGCACCCAGTCTTACGAAAGTCAATTGTTTTAAACAAAAACTATGATCGTACATTTAGTTACAGGCACGTGACGTCACACGTTTATACTGAGTTCTGACGTCATTAGCTCCTTCGATCTTTAAAGTTATTTTACTGAGCCATCTTTTATTGATTTTAAAAAGTGAGTAAAGTGTAGTTATTGTCTGTATGACGAACGCAAACATTTTTTCTAAAGGACATTTTACAAAAGTTTACATTGTTTTTTGAAACGGTTAGGACTGATTTTTTTATACATTTTTTATCTTTGTAACAACCACAAACATAGTTTTAGGATTCCTACTACTCCTACTACTAGGATTCCTACTATTCCTAGGACTACTTTTATCGTGAGCATAGAATTATGCTTTAAATGTTAGATATAAGATACTACTAACCTAACCTAACCTAACTGTGATGACGTGTATCCTCTAAAATATTCCCTATACACTACAAATCCTCTATTCTTTTGACTTCTACAAATCTCGAGCTTACTCCCAAATATTTCGGACTATAAGGCCTGGTTTAACCTCTTCTAAATAAGTAGCAGATAGCTTAGCAGAAGAAAATTTGACAGTAGTTTCCATACTGTTAAAATTATTTATCGGTTAACTGTTACTTATTTATACAGTATGACTGGTGAGATACCTTCAATATTTGAGGACGTGATAGTATGCGAACATATATCATGAAATAAAATAACATTAAAACTAAATATTAAATAACTTCTTAGTAAACTTCGTACACAGTACACCGAGAGTCCAGTATTTAACTGCGGAATAATTGGACTATCACAGCGCATTGCGCTATCAACACAGAATACATAGGCGAGCCCATTTTTGACAGCTTGTCGCTTAGTAACAAAACTAGTAAAGCGTGTCGTGAGTATAATATCCAAATTTCACTTATTTTTAGAGAAATTTCGATAAAAAATTAAGCTTCTATTTTTTTCATATCAAGTTAACGAGAATCGAGTACCAAGTACTCTCCATAAGTATTGAAGGTATCTCACTAGTCATACTGTATATTGGCCCTAAATACTACACGTTGTCACGTTAAATTTTTGATACGTACTTTATGTACGATTGTTGTATTAAATAATATACTTAATCAATTAATTCGGAAGTATTAGTAAGAAAATTAACTTCCAGTTGAATGTAAGGAATGTGATAATAACATAGTATGCGGGTTGAGGGTTCAAAATCCATTTTTGTTTTCGTACTTGCGAAAGTTTAAATTTTGTTTCGTTATTTTTTTTATTAATTTATTTTGTTATGTTATGATCTGAAAGATTATTTTCATTTTATAAAGTTTTCAATAAATTTATTTATTTAAGCGTAGTTATAATAATTTTGTTATCGATGTGGGTTGTGATTTTTTTTAGTTATGGTTATCAAATAACTTTGACTTTGAAAAAGAAGATTTTTTTTTCATATAATTTAAGCCATTAGTGAGTTTTATTTTCTTAAAAGAAAATTACCTTTAAATATTATTAATATAATTATTTAGCCATCTCGTTTAGATTTGATTGCTATTTTATAAACGAGGTTTGTTTGGTACAGCAGCAGTTATCTACAAAAACGATCGTTTATGTTTTAAATCATTTACACGGTTGCCACTGCGGCTTTGGAGTGTCTGACACCAATATAGTAGAAAGGCAGTTAGGCTCAACCATTAGTGAAAATCCGGTACCCTATATCACAAGTATTTTTATTTCCAAAATCCAGATATTCCAAATTCAAGTTTTTAAATTGTCAATGTCATAAATCATTTACCGTAAAAATAATATTTATTTAATGTGTTTTTATTATTTATCACCCATTTCATAAAAGTGAAAAAAAAACGACAAGGAACTTATGGCTCGCCATTTTTGATTTCCAATATTATAAGAGTTTTAAAACTGCTGGTACCAATCAGCCTCATTGTAAAAGAAAGGGTAATGATAAGCAGAGAGTGGAAGACTGTAGTTAGCAGCTCCTCGGAGCAGGGTCAGGGTACATTCTATTTGTAATCAGTATTACCAATACTGATGTATTTGTGCAGAGCGATTTCCTACAAATGATAGAGATTTTCTACATTACTATCATATGCATTTTAAAAAGTCAAACTTGAAGTCAAATAATTGAAAATTGATCAAAAAATTTAAAATATTGATCAAAAATATCAAACATTTGGATCAAAATTGTATCGAATATCTAGTATTAATGTAAATCAAAATTTGATATAAATTTTAAAAAGAAATTGGATAAATATACATGAACCAAATTGGAACATAACTACAAAAATTGGATTAAATATAAAAATAAATGTAGTATCTAGATTCTCGATAGTCGATAGTAGTAGGAAAGAGTCTTTGTGATATCGTAATGCCTTAGTATCGAGTATTTGACAATAAAAACTACTTTTGAAAAAAATGTTTTTTCAATGCTCTGACTTTAAAGGCTCGATAATTGTAGGAAATCGCCCTTTTAAGATTAAGAATTTTCTACTTAATATTTGATGGTATTATATACGTATTTCGAATCAAGTGTTTGACTTGATTAGTTTGTAAGCTCATATCTGGTGAAAAAACCATTTTTACAGTAGGGACTCTACATAGAGTCAATGTATACGATTTGTCCGTCTATATGTATTCCCAAAGCGGAATTTATTTGTCATGTAGAACTGAATTAAATAAGTTTCAATGTGTCATGTTTTATTTTGTGTATCCCGTGTTCCATACGTTCACGCTTTTATTCCCAGGCGAGGTATGCAGAGATCCAAGAACATCATTTGCTACGACCGCGGTACCTTACAATGTTCCTTTGCTTCATTCACATCCATACATCTTGTCTATCACATCTGTCATGTCTATTCACATCCATACATATAGGACCGCCGGTTACGAGTATAACATCAACTTATTAGAATATTATAAAAACCCATTAATGGCCCACTGCTTTGCAAGGGTGTCCTATATTAAATATCAGAGCAAATTATAACCGAATTGTAAATATATAGAATCGAGCCACATTAATTATAATGTCCTCTAAGCTGATATTAGGCTACGGCGGCCAGTTTAATTGAGACTTGCCACCGGTACAGGACTTTGTTTATAATGTGTAAGTGTATGCATATTACACAGGTAGACTCTCTATTCATTCCTTCACTCTCATAGCGCGGCGGGACGAATAACCGACAGGACGAGTGCATCTGGTGACAGGCGCAAAGCCGACGGCTTCACTTACTCTTCGAGGCATCGAGGCTTACAAACATCAACTTCCTAAATCTGGCAAATCTCTAATCCCCGGTTTCTGAATACTTTTTTATATATGACTTAAAACGCTATTGAATAGATAAACTACCGTTAAATGTAACTCAGAAACCGGGGGTAAGTATAACATACATACATAAAATCACTCATTTTTCACATAGGGGTAGGCAGAGATCAGATTTGATTGTTGTTACCCCTGCAAGGGGTGATATATGCCAGGGATGTTTGTAAGGGAAGCTTGTGAGGGAGGCCACTATGATGTTTGACAGAAAAACTCAGGTTATATATTAAAAAAATATAGCTATTTCTTGGGATTCAGGCCTCGCATAACTATCGTAAGTATAAGTAGGTAGGAGCTGACTTACTCCCGGTTCCTGAGGTACATTTAACGGTAGTTTATCTATTCAATAGCGTTTTTTTATATGAGATTAATCGCTGTTGAATAGATAAACTACTGTTAAATGTATTCAGAAACCGAGAGTTAGAGAGTTGACTCAGAGTATCAATCAATGCAATTGGTAATTAGTAGCTAATACATAAACTACTTTGTTGTATCCCATGTTAAGAGGGGGCGGAACAGCATGTTTTTTTTTCTCAAAAATATTTTGTCATGAGTTTTTCCTCAAACTTTTCACAAATTAAATAGCATTGTATGTCAAACTTCATAAAGAGTTTGTAAGTAAAAGTTCATGAAGTATCAAAAATGGCAAAATCGGTGTCTAAATGAATAAAAATCCAATAACCATTCAATAAGAATGAAATATATAAATAATTATAAAAGGAAAAATATGAAAGGAAAAAATATTTTTATAATATTATCTACAAAAGTACATCGCCCACACATTATTACCCTTATCACCTACCCCTCAAATGTTAAAAAACCCAAAACCAAACTATCAAATTAACAACCTCCTCATTTCCAAAGTCGGCTAAATCCCAGACGCCCTATGTACCAAAATAAAACTATAGGGTAGCAGGGAAGGGGTCGCTATCGATCATACCGGCGAGGTTAATACGCATGCGCGGGACCGGCGCCCGGCGTCCCGAATGCTGGGTACAAAGCAGTCTCCCGCCGTTCGCCCGGGCAAGCGAACGTCGCGTCCGCGTCTTTCGCGTAAATTCTTTGAGCATCCATAGCTGTATCCAGGAGATAACCAGGTGAATATTAAATATATATTATTTAAATTTGTATGCTTGTGAGATTTTTGCTAGTGTGTGCTGTGCGTTTTGCGTCTCCAACTACTTTTGTTTCTTTGTGTTTGTGTTAGACGCCGTCTTCAAGACGCGTGGTTGCTTTGTTCAACAAGTATTCGTTTGTCCACTTCTTTAAGTCGTGAGACGTTTTTCGTTTGTTTTTTACCGAAATTTGTGATACTTTGTTATAAATCGATATGGAGTCCATCTTGGTTCGATGGGAGGGATGCATCATGGGTGCATTGACACAAAATGGCGGACATAAATAAATATATAAACTTGCCTTTGAATATGGAGTTGATAATAGTGCTAATAGTTTCTTATTGGATTGCAATAGTTTATAATAATAGTATTATAAACAGTGGCTAGATTGAAAAAGTTTTTTTTTCTTTTCTTTAATTTTTGCGCCCATGACTTATAATTGATATTTTTCTTTCTTATTAAAATATTAATATTTAAATAATTATGACGAAATGAAATGTTTTTAAAATGTTATTGTTAAATAACAAAAAAAATACTAGTAATTGTTTTATTTTGGATAAAAAATTATAGTGTTTTAAATAAATATTTTGTGAGTTGGCTTATCAATGCTGGTTGGATACGCAAAACAGGGTTTGGTTGTTATCACCCTTGCGAGGGGTGAAATGTGCAAGGGATGTTTGTAAGGGAAGCTTGCGAGGGGAGCGCGAGATGCTGTGCAATGGGGATCTGCACTTGGTTATTTCGTAGAAGTATTTTTTTCTTAAAATATTGCCGTTGGAGAACAATCCTTTAAATATTTGTGGGTAAATTCTGTTTGTATCATATTGTAATTTATTTATTATTCATGGGTGTTGATAAAACAAAATGGAGGAATAACCAATGGAGTGACGCCATGACAGTATGGTGGCGCATGGGAAGATGGAAGCTGATTGTAAAATGTATTTTCAATAATTTAATATTTTAAATTTGTTTGTTATTTATTGGTAGTAAAAGAGTTAGTTGAAAGGATAACATCCATCTTTTGTATTTCTCGATTTGAAATTTATTTAAAAACAAATTGCTTTTTTTGTAATAGTAAAAGGGTTAACAAAAGAGATAGCTTTTCTTATATACTAGGGCCATACTTGCCTTTTCTCCTTTTGCGAAAATTTTAAATACATAAAAAAAAAAGTTTTACATACTTTGAGTTCATTATTATGTTAAATAATAATATCATTTAAAAGCTAGCTTATACAAAATCATTTCTTTGTATTTAAAAAATACTTAAATTAAATGATTTTAATAATAATTAAATTAAATCATCATCACATAAATTGGATGATAAAGTAGATAAATATTTTGAAGATTTAAAACTTTATTTCAATCAAATTTATCAATTTAGGCCGGGATACGACAGTACAATCAGCTTCCTCTTTCTTTAGCGTCTTGTATGCTATTGATAAACCTAGTGTCAAAGCTGTTTAGAGCCTATTACTTACACCTTATAGTAATACTCCAAACAAAAAAGTACCTCCAGTTTATTATAATTTCAATCGTGATAGCGCTCTTACATCTTTGACGCAAGGATATTTTTCAGAGTACCAATTGGTCTCTGTATAAAATTGTGTAAGATCCAATTATCGTCATTATAATAATTTCTAAAAAGGTTATATTTTTACTTGATTTATTTCATAAAGATTAAGCAGACTAAACGATCTTCACAAAATTTATTTGAAACGCGCGTTTAAAAATACAATTTCATTAAATAGGTAATTTTTAATACCTTAAGTCTAAGCTGTAGGCGGCTTCAAAAACTAAAACATCTATATGATTTTTCAAAAAATAGTCTCGTCGACGACAATAATATTTTCCGTTTTATATTCTTGTATTAATTTATTAGTAACATATCATTCTAAACAATATTATTAACTTCAAAGCTCGGCGCTTGTTTGGAAAACGGGGTTCGCATAGCACGTGGCAATGGGCGTTAGTGGCGCGCATGCGAAGTACGAAGCGCAATCAATTACCATATATGGTAATGCGGCAGAAGGGGGCGGCGCCATGGGGTTCGCATGGCACGCCTTCGTTTAATACCGCTACCCGCCGCTTGGGGCGTTGGCGCTGCGTCTACAGCGCGCGCAGCGTTTTGTTGCATCGACATATTGGCTTTGCCCGGGGCTTCACCCGCGTTATCGATTTCCTGGGGTAATAGATGTACTTATGTGTTCATTCTGGTTATTTACTAGCGAATTGCATCGAAGTCGTTTTGGTACGATTAAGTAATAAACATTCTTATTCGTGATAATAGTAAGAGGAGTAAATTAAGCTTTCGATGTTTTACAATATATCTTGGGAATTAATGCCTTTAAAACTTTACATCCATATTAATTCCCAAAAAGTTTTTAAAACCTGTATCTAGATGAAAATCCAAATTTTGTAGTCATTCATGGTTACCCTAATCAAATGAGTAGCTTTGAAAAAAGTAACAAAAAGTACCACTCATTAAAAATAGCAGAAGCTGCCATATGTCTATGGTTTTAAAAAATAAAATTGGTAGTCTTAATAAAAAGCTTAAGCTTAAGTGGGAATATGAAACCGCATATTGGTATCTGATATGAGCGTCTCAGTTTCGGAGGGCACGTTAAAAGTCGATTTTGGTTGCAATTTATTAAGATAACAGTCGTAAAGCCAACGTCCTTTCAAGCGGCTTTAACAATTTTGACACTAGATAGACTTGACTTACCATACGATAAAATAAGAAATCCAAATATTATGGTATGGTTTTTTATATACAAAAGCAAACGAAAGAAATAACGTTCCTGTCAAAGTTGCCTACTCGAAGAATTAGTACCCAGATTTACTGCACGACCATTGACTAAAATTAAAAAACTTTAATCGTCATGTTACAACATTTAAAGATGTAATACAGAAAAAAATTAAAAGTATTGGATAGACCTCGTTTCATCGAACCTGAAACCCATTAAATGCGCCTCTTTAATTCAATAAAAACTAAACTATGCGCAAAATTTCAGATGATTTTTACTACTACTTTCCAAACTTTATTTGAGTAAAACTCAAATCTTCTAAACGTACTATAATTCACGATACAAAAAATATCTCTTTAAACAGATGACGATATTTAACGCCGATGCGGAGATATTTTATGTTGTATTTAAATTATATTTATATTGAAATATTTTTTGTTTGAGCATTATATGTAGAATTATTCATAAACACACAATAAACCTATTTTAGGAAAAAAACTACGAAAATATGTTTTCTCTTTTTCCTTTCGCTAAGGAGTGAAAGAAACAAAATATCTTATCAGCCTTTCATAACTTCATATATTTTTATGAATATAGCGGTTAGATTTTAAACGTAAATTTTAAAAATGTTAAATTTTAAACACAAAAATTATTAACAGAAAAGATAATAAAAGAAACGCATGATAATTTATCAAATAGTAAAAACTATATTATTGTAATTAAGCTGAAACCAGCATAGTATATTGACACTTGGATCTGACGCAGTTTTAAGATATTTTATATGTTTTACAGGTTTCATATTGATATTTCCCTAGGTTTTTTGGAAAATATATTTTGAAAGTTTTTAAACTATTGCGGCTTGTTCACATAATACTAAGATCCACAATGAGTGCTATGCGGAAAAGACAATGCCCATGAAAGCATGGAGCGCCGTTTACAGTTACGTCAAATTAA
The DNA here is from genome assembly GCF_050436995.1 of Anticarsia gemmatalis. Lineage (NCBI taxonomy): Eukaryota > Metazoa > Arthropoda > Insecta > Lepidoptera > Erebidae > Anticarsia > Anticarsia gemmatalis. Next base: position 20,011,909 of record NC_134776.1, on the reverse strand, counting down.
AACTTGATTTTAACGATATAGGGTTCATTAATATCAAATAAGCCTGTAGACGTCCACTGTTGGGCATAGGCTTCCACTAACTATGTCCACAACGTCCGGTCTAGCGCTGCCCGCTTCCATCGGCTTCCCGCGACTTTTACTAAATCATCGGTATTTGCGACTTTTACTAAATCATCGATATTTGATTACCCCAATATTATTTTTTGAGTGAAACTCCCATTTATTGACTTCCGCTTCTGTAACATCTCATTATCACAGAATTTACATTTATAAGAACCAAGAATAATTGGTTTTATTTAGTCTTAAATTCAATCCCCCGTTCTAAAACGTACATTCTGTTTGTCAGACTACGCCGACAAAAATTTTGAAAATAATCATAATATTACGTACAGGATGCCAATTTAAAAAAAAAAATTTGAAAAGTTTACGATATCTTTTTTATTACACATTATTGTTTATCTTTTGAATTACACGTGTGACATAAATGTGTCCATTCACTTAAAAGACTTTATTTATTAAAAAATAACCACTCTATCTAAACCTCCAGTTAATGTTCACATTGATTGTTATCTACTCGTAACTGAATATCCTTAACTACCGTAGCTTTCTTGTTATTGGTTTATCGAAAATGAGGCAAAAAATATTATTCTGAGAGATTTACGTACATATCTAATTGATAACAGGCTTAATATTAAGCCACTCCTTTTGCACATGGGTAGAGACCAATGACCAGTAACTCGATTCTCTATCACTATCATCTTTGGACAATCGGCTAGCTATAGATAAATTTTGTATGAAAATCTGATCAGCGCCTCTAACGGGCACTGTAGGAACAATTTTGGCAGAACATTTTGAATGCCAAACTCTCGATACTCGACAGTGCCGACTGTAGAGAATTGCGTTAGAGTTCAGAGTAGAGTCGCAGTGTCTGCTCCCTGACGCAGATAGGCACGTTGACTTGACCGGTGGTTTTAGTCGGTAGATCCAGCTCATCCGCTGGGAGTCCGACATACGTCCCCGTTCAGAACGAATGGGGATTCGATGCATCAAGCATTTCCACCAAGAACAAAAAAAAACAATAAAGCAGCGTAATTCTCAAAACTAGAAGCGCAAAACTTTCTGCTTATGTCTTTGATAAAAAAGTTGCACTCATAGGTCGGTAAACGATTAAGATTCGTATCGGAATGATGGCTCCCTGTAACCTCTTTCATGTCCCTCGGTTACCGTGGAAACCATTTGTCAACAAGCGGTTAGCGCAGTGTCGCGTAGCTGTAGCCGCTTCCGATCCGCTTACGTTACGTGGACGACTGTTTGACGGCAAGAAGAAAGACAAAACTATGACGATCTCTTTCCGATACGTCTGCTGTGACTTTAAAGCTACCCTAGGCGCGGTCGGTCCATAGACGGGTGGCCGCATAGTGGTATTTGAACTGAACATCTCCGTGCTTCAGAGTACACGCTAATAGTCGGTCCGGTTGTTGTAAATTAAGATAACAGTCGTTAAGCCATGCCAAAGCCTTTCTTTGCTTTGCTTTGAACAACTATAACTCTAGGTTGACCACTAACCATACGATAAAATAAAATGAAAATAGAAACAACTAAGTTTAGAGTTTTTGATAAACTAATCCCCATAGAAGATGAAATAGGGGTTCAAAATATATATGAGATGAGATCAGCGAGTTCATTTGTTTTTGGAGCTAGAAGCCTGTAACTTTGGGTTTAGGACATTGAGTAATAAAAAATAAGGTGTCCTTTCATATTCACGCCCTGAGGTATTAAGGTAGGACACAAAAATGTATAAGGGAGCACTTTCATTCTTGGATTGTGAACATTTGGCTTGTTCTTTGAGGGGAAATAAATAATCAGGACATTTGCGCATTTTTTTAGAAGATTAAGCTGTCATTTTAAGCCCATTGGATCTCCCAACCACTTAAAATAACAATTTTACTGTTAGGGAAGTTGAAGAAACGAGATAATTTTTTGACCAGATCATCACTTACGTATATATCAGCCCCTCTTTAGGAGAATTATAACATGTCTTATGATATATCACTGACTAAATTCTTACGCTAACTTTAAATAAATATTTGGTTACTCTTTGTTACCGTTTATTTTAATGTATAAGTATGTATCATCATCATCATATCAAGACAACTGCTAGTAGGTTCGTGTCTCGGAAGAAGTAAAGCTTGTTCATAGTCGTTTTGCTTTTCCGTGTCTCGAATCTATTAGTGCTATAACCATCAACACCTGAGGAAGAACGAAGACAAATTATGTACTTAGTATTAAAGATTGTATCAACTTTGTGTGTATCGATTTTTTTGTGTTGAAATAAAAGTATTTTTTGCATTAGTGGTAACATATTACTCGCCAAGCTTTTAAGCTCGTGGCTTAGTAAACAACAGCCCCACGGATCGATCTCTGAGGTTAAGCTACGCTTGCTGAGGTTGTTCTGTGGATGGGTGACCATCTTATACATATCGAGTTCCTCCGTGTTTCGGAAGGCACGTTAAATTGTGGGTCCCGGCTGTCATTTTCGATGATCTTTGACAGTCGTTAACAGTAGTCAGAAGCTTGAAAGTCTGACAACCAGTCAAGTTAGTCTTACCGAAAGGTATCGTGTTATGACCCAAGTAACTGGGTTGTGGAGGTCAGATAGGCAGTCGCTCTATCTAAAACACTGGTATCCAGCTGCATCCGGTGAGACTGGAAGCAGACGGCAACATAGTTTGGAACAAAGGCTAAGCTAATATATATTAAGCTTTTAAGCTTGTTGGCGAGAATTGACGATCATATGTAGCAGTCGATGTATCTGCTGCTGGGTATTCTGCCGGGGACCAGAACTGACCATATATCTCTGTTCCCGGGCAGTATATCCAGGAGCAGTTTACACTACCAACATTAGTCGAAGAACGAAGAAATACGATGTAATGCGGCTTCAATGAAAATGAATGTGTATTTTAGATTTTGTGTGTATGCAGGTGATGCTGTATCGATGTATCTGCTACTGTACACAGACGAGAACTGGATCTGTATATGACTATCATCTAGGACTCGTCTGTTTAACCAGAAGCAGTTTACACTACCAACATTTGCAGAAGAACGAAGAAACACAATGTAATGCGGCCTTAATGAAAATTTTGTGTGTGTATTTTAGATTAGCTGACCCGCGCAACTTCGCTTGCGTCACATGAGAGAGAATGGGTTATAATTTTCCCCGTTTTTGTAAAATTTTTCGTTGCTACTCTGCCCCTAATGGTCATAGCGTAATGTTATAGGCTATCCAAAAGTTAAAAAAAAATTCAATTCAAACGAGTAGTTCCTGAGATTAGCGCGTTCAAACAAACAAACTTTTCAGCTTTATAATCTAATATATAAAATCCTTGCGTCACAGTTTTCGTTGCCATACTCCTCCGAAACGGCTTGACCGATTTTGATGAAATTTCGTGAGCATATTGAGTAGGTCTGAGAATCGGCCAACATCTATTTTTCATACCCCTAAATGACACCTTTTTTATTTATATGGCAAAAAAACGTTTGCCGGGTCAGCTAGTATTAGTATAGATTTTGTATGTATGCAGGTGATGCTGTATCGATGTATCTGCTACTGTACACAGACGAGAACTAGATCTGTATTTGACTATCATCTAGGACTCGTCTGTTTAACCAGAAGCAGTTTACACTACCAACATTTGCAGAAGAACGAAGAAACATTATGTAATGCGGCTTCAATGAAAATGAATGTGTATATTAGATTTTGTATGTACGTAGGTGATGCTGTATCGATGTATCTGCTACGGGGACCTTAGCTGAGAAAAAGATGTGTCTATCATCTCGATCTCAGCCAAGCTCCCGAAGTGGTTTACACTACCAACACTAGTAGAAGACGAAGAAACACGAAGTACTGTGGCTTCAAAGAAAATTATGTACTTATGTGTATTTTTGATATTGTATCGTAGGTAATGCCGTCGTATTGACACATCTGCTGACTGGGTCAAACGCTTGAGTTAGTACTGATATCGCAACTGAAGTGTTTGAGTCAGTTTCAGTAGTAGTCGTCACCCGCATCTGAACGAGAACGAAGAAACCTCACGACCTGCAAATTCATTTAAGAAGTTTACAAGATATACCATTAATTAGTTTACATGTTACTAGAATGTTTCAGTCATACTATACAATAGCCAGCTTTACACACACACTCTATCGCACGTTCTTAGGAGCGTACAGGATTACCCGCGGAAAAGCAGCGCGGTCTTCGCTCGCGATTTTCTTCGCGGGCTTGAATGATGAGCGCGGCGCGTGGTCTTTCCTTTGCACACCCTTTATACGCGCTCTGTCACGCGCGATTGTTGTTTCATGCGCGATAGAGTGTGTGTGTAAAGGTGGCTATTGCCTAGATATTGTATAACCGGATAACATTCTTACTGTTCTCATATACAATAATTTTATTTGTCATTTTAATTACTGATACAGGCAATGCGTAGTGTGGCACTATCAGTAATTAGTTTCTACCTTTTGCTATTAACATAAAAACATCTTAATAATTTAGTGTCTAGATTCTCTCTCTCTCTCTTCCATGATATGAATCCCATATGGTAGTGTGGTCAACCTTCCTGTAGCTCGATTCTCACTATCGACTACCGACAACCGGCTAGCTAGTATAATATTAAGAAGCCCGCAGGGCACCTCGAGGCGAGGTGACGGGGAGTAGCGACCCCGCGGTACCTGAGTGCTCCAGGGGGAAGTCACCCTTCCTCATCTCCGGCTTGCCTTAGTTGGCTGGTCGGAGTAAAAACTGACGAGGAAGCGGTCCCCCGCCTCTGGCCTGCCTTTATTGGCCGTCCAGAGTGGAGTCGCAAGAGCAGAGCTCCCACTCTGTTCGGAGGACAGATGTTAAGCTTAAGGTGGCCAGTGATGCCTGACCCTCAGACCGCATCAACTGAGCTTGACTTGAAGCGAGGCATCTTCGTCCTTCAGCCGCACACGTCCCTGATACCCCTTGTTGCATTTCGAGCGACTATTTTAGGGTCTACAGTTCGTGAGTTGGCAAGTCTCCACCTGCAATTTTAAAGTCATTATATTGTCAAAAGCAGGTGTCATTGGCCCCGTACATCCCAGATAGAGAGACAGCTTTTCCCGTTAGTGTGGTCACAGTTCTAAGCAAACCCGTGATTGTCTTTGTCAGGAATCATCCCTGGATTGTGTCACCATACATTTTTGAAATATTATCACCGCACACCCGAAGTATTAGACAGAGTTGAATGAATACACCGATGTTTCACCATTAACTATGTCCGTTATATACGACGAGCCTTTTACCATTTATCAGGCTTGTTACCTAGCTACTATTAAGACAAATACTTACTGTCCTACAATAATAACATAAACTCTGATTAGTAATACAGTGTTTTGTCTGTTTCATTTATATACAGTTTCAAATCTGATAGAAAGTGACTCACAACCGAACTAATCAGTATATTATCGTGTTAACTTGGATTAGTATAGTGTTTTGTCTCTTTTCCACACGGGTAGTTTATGTCTTGACTGATAGTGCTTTTAATTTAAATTAATCGGTGCTTTAATTACGTTAATTTCGAAATTAACATATTCGTAAACGTAATATTTGAGTGTTTATCAAATATACCATACGAAGTAACAGTATAGATAATATTTGTACACAACACCATTAAATGTTAATGGCATTTGGTAGGAGGGTACAGCGAGCTTCTGCGTCACGCCTTTTTTAGTCTCGCTATCCACCGCCAGGGGCGCTGTTATCGCTTTGTAAATGGGGTATCATGAGAAATTAACGTTATAATTTTTTCTATGAAATAACTTCATCATACATTTTCACGGTGAATTAAATATAATAATATTTTATTGCTTGTAATCTTTAAAATCGACAACGATCGTGGCGTAGTGGGTTGTGACGCTCGAATAAACAAAAATATTTAAACATTGCTGGTCTTCGATTTATCTTTTTAAAGCAGCATGGGGAAACTAATGTTAAAAGTAGCCTTTTTGTTTTTTAAGAAAATATATTTTTTTAATTAAATGGGCTTATTTCTTTCGGACAAATCTTCGGAAAATATCATTCCGATTGTAACTAAGTATAAATACCTAACTACGAGGTGAAAGCGACGATTAATTTATAAAATTTATGTTTTTAAAGATAACTTACTTCAACCGACTTCATTCGCGAGAAAGGGTTTCGTGGGGAAAAGTATTTTACGTATTAAATCAGGCTATGAACTATGTGGGTATCTAATATTATCAAAATCTATAATGCAGTTAATGATTACGCAATGAACATCCATCCAAACGTCAAACTTTTTGTATTTAAAATATAATAGGGTCCGCTTCGTCCGCGTGGAAACTGTTATTGTGCAAATCTCGATCCCTCGGGAAGTCCGGGATAAAAAGTAGCCTATGTGTTATCTTCAGTCAGTCTTCAGTCAAATTACATACGTCTTACATCGTAATCCAGCTACCTATATACCAAATTTCATCGTTATCGGTTCAGTGGTATTTGCGTGAAAGAGTAACAAACATCCATACATACATACCGACATATTCACAAACTTTCGCATTTATAATATCAGTAGGAAGTATCACAAGTACGATTTTCGGAGCCGCGGACTGCAAGCAAGGGGTAAGAAAGGGATAGTAGTAATAAAATACTGTGATACGATAAAGGATTCCAAACTTGTTCTGAGAAAGAGACAAGGCTATGAAGTATGTATAGCGCTATCCTTTTCTAACGGTCAACTTAACAATGTTTAAAAAGGTTCATATTATTAAATACAGGGCTAAATTTCTATATTCACATTGGAAATTAGTTTGACCTAAGTGTAATCTCAAAGTAAAGCAAATTTAAATAAATATTGTTGCAAATTCATGTTTTTTCGTAATTCTAAGCACGTTTCGTTTTAGGGGTGGGCAAGTTAAGTTAAATAGGAAGGGCCGGAGGGAGGAGTTAGAGAAAAAACAAAATGGCGCCAATTACGGTTGGCTTTTGTTCATATTCTTTATTTTGTGCTACACCTAATTATGCTGGTTAATTGTTGAAAAGACTGGCCGTATAGAGTTTTATTGTCTCTGCCTACTTCTTTAAGAAAAAGAGTGAGATTATTAATAAGTGAATATGAAAAAAGTGACCGTGTAATTAAGCTGGATTTCATTTAATATAATAATAGTAATGACTGTTTAAAATTTGCCAATTTTTGACAACTAAGAAAAAAATTAGACATTTTGATTTATCGTAGAGGTATCTAAACTTTTTAGGGTTCCCTACCTAAAAGGTAAAAACGGGTAACTATTATATAATAAAGCTACTAAGCCTTCACTGTCTGTCCGTTTGTCACTAGGCTCTATCTCATAAACCGTAAGCTGAAATTTACTAAATAATTGCGCATCTTAGTATAATTATGTGTCCAAGTCGTAGTTTAAGAACGTTCCATATTTTTTTAACTAGATATTAATTCTTCTTAAAGAATGTCACTAATATACGTTTTTTTAACAATATATTGTTACAGACAACATGTCTAAAGCAAAGACGGAAAGTAGAATAGGAACTACTGCTTCACCAGAAGCATGCTACGACCTGACTGCCAGCGAAGACGAAGACGCCGGCGGTAACGCAGAGGGAGTGGCACCACAGAATAATGTGCCCGCAAATAATCAGCCCGGTAATAATGTGCCGGTTAATAATCAACCGGAAAATAATCAACCGGAAAATAATCAACCGTTAAATAACGGAACGGCTAATAATCAGCCGGCTAATAATCAGCCGGCTAATAATCAGCCGGATAATAATCAGCCGGCTAATAATCAACCGGCCAATAACGAACCGGTTAATAACCAACCGGCTAATAATGATGCTGCAGCCCCCCAAAATAAGCCTGCAGCAGGAGCACAAGAAGGAGGAGCAAGTAATAGTAAGCCGAGGCGGCGAAGACCGAAGATATTTGGAGAATGTGGCATAGAAATGCGTGACTATAACTCTGATGATAGTGCGGGAGAATTGGTCAGCGGGGAGGACATGAAATTGGTGAGCACAAATTGCTTTTTTTTGTTTTCTTTTAGTGGCGATCCTGGCCTAATTACGACAATTATAGTGTTTTATGGGGGAAATTCCCCCGTGCTCATAATCATATTATTCTCAATTGAAACTGATACGATAATTTTGTAATATTGTCTACTTATTGACAAAAAGTAAGCTAATGTTTGTCTCTGGGCCTTCTTATTGATGTATTTGCTTTCAATGAATAACGGTTTGCTGGTTTCGATATTGAAGCGTAACAGACAGACTATTGCTTTAATAATATTTTGCATGGACTGATCTCTATTCATAGTAATATTTTTTTTTGCTTCAATACAATTGCTTTTTAAAATTGTATGCGTAGCGTTTTGGTGTCCACTGACTTCAAGTACCAAAATAATACGCAAAAAAATTACATTACTTGTACTGCATGTTATGGACAGCAGAAAACTTCCCCTAAATAACCTGGTGGTGGGTTTGAATTTAACATCCTACACAGGTCAAATATTTGCGTGATGAACACGAGTATCCGTTTCGAGTTTTATGTTATTTTTTTATCAGCAGGCTTATCACGTATCTCAGTTGACAACTAGTGTACGATTATGGTCACTATTCAGTACATCGCTGCTTTGACGTAACGTGTTTATCACTGTAATAGAAAGGAGAAAAAAATGTACAACATAGTGTATTTCAAATAGGTGTCAACTGAGATACGTGATAGGCCCCCTGTATATATTTCGAAGTGTATATTATGTTATGTTTATCGATTGTATATATACAGGTATATATGTATGTATATATATGGTACAAGCTCAGCTTAGGGAATTAGCTGGCTTACTAAACGGCGTTTTTAAGTGAAGCTTTAGATTTTTATTTATATTGTTTATTACAAATCGGCGTATGATCACGCCAATTGAAATTTAAAGGCTTGATTTTGAAATCATTTTGATGAAACTAAATCGTCGGTAGTAAGCCAGCAGATGACCGTGCGCGTATTGTACAAAGGTAACTTATTTAATAATAAATGGTGCATAAGAGTCTTGGGTACGACTTTAAGACTTTGCCGTATCCAGGCCATTGTACCTAGAGTAAATTGGCACAGCACAACAATGGGTTGGATAGTTTGAAAACTTCGTTGTTTGCCGTCGCCACAAGCACAGCGGCAAACATATATTATTTACTAACTATAAAATTATAATATAAAGAATATAACTATAAATATTTTGATGTATCAGTTTCATTGCATTCATGCTGTTTCTATAGAGACACTGTCAACGTTGATTGTAATCAGTAGCGCGTATTTTGCACTACTATCGATAAAATGTTGTATCAGGCGTTGATCATTCATCAACGCCTCTAGCGGGCGCCCTTGGAACTATTTTTACAGTACATTTTAAATGTCAAAATAACTTTTTGATACTACCGTCTGTATAGAAGCGTAGCTCTGTGCCTAAAGTGAATACAAAATGCAAAATTTTGTACGAAACTCTGATCACCGCCTCTAGCGGGCTGCGTAAGAACTATTTTGTCAGTACATTTTAAATGTTAAACTCTCGATATTCGACACTACCAACTGTAGAGGATTGCGCTACTGATCAACGACGTTTATTAATAAAACAGTTATATTACTTGAACTAATATTGTTTGTACATTACAGTCCAAGGATACCTATTTCGAGCTAACTGATCTCGAAATCATTGGTGTGGGACGGCTTGTAGTGCGCCGTAATAGGAAGAGGCCCACTACAGGAATATCTAAAAATGATATGATTTACGTCATCGCAGAACGGTCCAAGACCAAGTAAGTGTAAAAGTCGTCGTGATCGATTTCCAAGGCAGGCAAAGTGTTATTGGTTTTTTAAACTTCTGTTAGCGTATATTTGAATATCAATAGCCTGATTTTTTTATAACTTGCCCGTTAAAAAACACCCTATTGCATTGCAAACGTGGGTGTATTTCACACACTTTTGCCTGTACCTTCGAGTGTATGACCTGATATTATATTATTATGTACATATTGTATACTATTTATTTTAAAAACATTACGCACCTTTACACACACACTCTATCGCGCGTTCTTAGGAGCGTACAGGATAACGCACAGGAAAGATGGCGCGCTCTTCACTCGCAATTTTCTTCGCGGGCTTGACCGATGCGGCGCGCGGTTTGTCCTTTCTCCTTGCACACCATTTCAACGCGCGCTCTTTCACGCGCGATTTTTGTATTGTGCGCGATAGAATATGTGTGTAAAGGGGGCCAATGGTGCATTATACTAAAGGAGGCGACATACTCGTCGTGTCCAGTGACTGTACCTAGAGTATATTTGGCACGGTCTGTTTTGGATTTGATCGTATTTTCAAGTCCTTAGACACCCGTGCCACAAGCAAATTTTAATAATAATTGGGTATTTGACTCAATACTACTCTTCATGAAATATCAGACACTTTAGTTACAGAAATACAGTGTAGTGACGTCACAGTTTAGTATTTTCGTTGGTATCAAAAGCCTAATAAAATGATTTAGTCTGTCATTAGTAATGATTATAATTTCAACATTATTTATGAAAAAAATGCCTAAGCATTTTAAATGAACCCTTTACAAGTAGGTACAAGTTTAATATTTTTTTGTTTAACCAGTCAACTACCCAATTAATTGCAGAAAATCGTAACCTATTCTTGAAAGAATCGTTGTTATACTACAACAGCCGCTTTTCTTCAATAATAATTGATAATGTTTGGGTGCTCACAGCCTTTTGCGCTCACCGGTCGGTTAACGATTTGTGAGTTAAGCAACCATTGGCGAGCGTATTCAAAAGATGGGTGACCGCCTAGTGGTATTTTTCGGTGAACGGTCGGTCCCGGCCGTTGTCGAAATAGATAACAGTCGTTCATGGCCAAGGCCTTTCGGGTACAACAACTTTGACACTAGCCATACGAAAAAAGTACCTATTAATTTAAACTGTTTTCTGTTTTAGGCGCAGTCATCCACGCGCAGCGAATCAGCGCATCGACGACTCTGATTCAGATTAAAATTAATTATAAAAATATTTATCAAAGCCACAGCCAGTCAACGTTATTATATTAATAATTAATCATAATCCTTTATTCTTAAGGCGCTAATAGCTACCTGCGCTCACCGGTCGGCAAACGATCTGTGGGCAACAATAGGTCATTCTTTAAATAGGTGACCGCTTAGTCGTAAGCTGAGCGTCTCCGTGCTTCGGAGGGCACGTGAAGTTGTCAATTAACCATGTCAATGGCCCTTAGGGCGGTTTGAGCGACTTTGACGCAAGGTTGACGACAAACCATAGGCTAAAATAAAATATGATATCCTTTTTCTATCTGTGTAGTACGCTTGTATCCATCCATTTTTGAGTATAGGCCTCTCTCTCGCCTTAGTATGGTGCTGCGCTTGTATCATCTATAGCGGTCCTACACAGAACTTATCTTTAGAATGTAGAAAATGAGGCCAATTACAATTAATGATGTGCTAATATTCGATGAAGACTTATAATTATAATAACATAATAATCACTTAATAAAATATATCGTCTCCGTGCAAACTGGTAAGGATAACTTTTCATCTTTTTATTTTTAACCTGACTGCTGTATACATTAAAAATCTTTTTATATTTTAGGGCAATAAAATATCTACTGGTCTCTAAAGTTTAAGGCTTAAGACCCTGCAGAAGCTTGAAATGATACAGCGGCAAATTTCATTGAAACCAGCCAACTGTGTGGGACTTTTGCTTACAGTGTCTATCATTGCACAGGTACGCTTTTTATTCCATTACTCACATAACCTAGTGGGACCTACACGACCAGTGATACTTAAACTGCTTTAATAATGATCATAATAATAATATAATACGTTATGGTTTTTTTATCGATACTAACATAAATGAAAGATATTAATAGGTTTTGATTTTACAGGATCAAAGCCCTAAGGACTGACACTCGCATTGTATTGAATAGAAGATTACAAAAGTTAACCCGAAGTGACGTCACACTTATCCGAGTTGGGTTATTGAAACGCCAACTTAAACGTCATAGGTAAGCAACATATTATTGCTTGCGATTAGTAATATAATTTTCCACTTTAATACCGATACTATTTGAAATTTCATAAACTATCATTTGTAAGGCTGTAGGAACTGTAAAGATAACAAATACTATATATTTTATTTTATGTAAATGAGTAAGGAACATACTACTTTAGTATTACTACTAAATTCTAATTTTATAATGCCACGGGTCTCAAACGCGATTGAATATTAAAGGTTAGGATACCTTATTTGTTCACCGAGTTTGAAAACTATTTGTTCGCGAGAGTTTAAAAACGTTAAAAAATTCTAATTTATCTGTATTTGTCCTCAGACCGCTCCAAAGACTACTTAAGGGCAAGGGCCGCTACTGCAAAAGACCCACAAGCCTGAAGTCTACCCACCGTCTAAGGATGTAGTATGCGCTCATCCACTTCTTACCCCCGGTTTCTGACTACATTTAGCGGTAGTTTATCTATTCAATAGCGTTTAACACTAAACGCTTTTGAACAGATAAATACTTAATGTACTAATTGTACCTTACAAACCGGGGGTAAGTCCTCAACATCATGTAGGGGTTGACGGGACGTCACAGTGCAACGACTGAAGTCATAGTAAGTAGATGTCATTTTACTACCTTGATTGCAATATACATGCTTCCTATTATGACTTATATTGTTGACATATACAACGTGTCCCAAAACTCAACGTCAAAACGAAAACCTGAGCTAGGCCGAGTTGTGTTGGCTCTCAAAAAATAATTAAAAAAAATCTATCTCGTGTAGTTTAAAAATGACAACCATTTTTGTAAAATTGCCACCCTCTGATGAGTTTAGTCTACTGTGGCAACAAATGACTTCTTTTCTAGTTCTTTTTTTATGTGGAGTATTCTTAAGTAACGCTCCAACAAAATTCAATTCATTATTTGCACCCAACTTCATTGGAATATCAGAAAATATCCCTTTTATGGCGAATTATGCCGTGAAAATAATTTCATCACTCAACTTTGACAGTCTGTCCTGAAAAATAATTGTACTACGCTTTTTCGGCATGTACCTTAAAAAGTTGGCGCATTTAATGAGCTTTTGAAAATGGTATAACACTTACTAAATTATTTCATAGACGATGAGAGAATAAAAAAAATCTTAAGATAGTCGGTATTTAACGTATTATTAGTTCGTCATAAAACTTTCTCAAAATTATTCTAATGTCATCTAAGCGTTCTGTGAGGTGTAATTAAAGAGAAGTAATGTTTAATTATTGACGATTGAGAAAAGGTTCATTTAAATAATCATTAGATTTTTAATAATAATTGATCTTTATTTAAACAATCCCAAATACAATAAATGTCACTAACACCATGAATGTAGCGTCACTATCCGTCCCACTCTTAAATTTCTTCGTCGCTTTATGTGACTGCCGCCCAAGAGGTCTCGGGTTCGAATCCTGGGTCGAGCCAAAAAGTAATTTTAGAGATTTTATGTTAAAAAATTCTCAGAGATTGCCCGCAGGTAGGAAGTTGAGGTAAGGGACCTCCGTGCCTCGGAGAGCACGTAAAGCCGTCGGTCCTGCGCCTGACCTCTCTCTGGTCGTGACGGTTTAGCCGTCCCACCAGACTATGAGAGTGTACCTGTGCACACACTTGGCCACTATAAACAAAAATCTGAACTGTTGGCTGGTTTCAATGAAACTGACCACCGTATCCAAAATCTACCAGGACAACATCATCACAGAACACTTAGATGACATTAGAATAATTTTGAGAAAGTTTTATGACGAACTAATAATACGTTAAATACCGACTATCTTAAGATTTTTTTTTTATTTTCTCATCGTCTATGAAATAATTTAGTAAGTGTTATACCATTTTCAAAAGCTCATTAAATGCGCCAACTTTTTAAGGTACATGCCGAAAAAGCGTAGTACAATTATTTTTCAGGACAGACTGTCAAAGTTGAGTGATGAAATTATTTTCACGGCATAATTCGCCATAAAAGGGATATTTTCTGATATTCCAATGAAGTTGGGTGCAAATAATGAATTGAATTTTGTTGGAGCGTTACTTAAGAATACTCCACATAAAAAAAGAACTAGAAAAGAAGTCATTTGTTGCCACAGTAGACTAAACTCATCAGAGGGTGGCAATTTTACAAAAATGGTTGTCATTTTTAAACTACACGAGATAGATTTTTTTTAATTATTTTTTGAGAGCCAACACAACTCGGCCTAGCTCAGGTTTTCGTTTTGACGTTGAGTTTTGGGACACGTTGTATGTGTACAAGCTTTTACCCGCGACTTCGTCCGCCACCTGAATTTTCCCATGGAAATGCATCACTTTCCGGGGTAATAAATACCCTATGTCCTTTCTCGGGTATCAAAATATCTCCATACTAAATTTCATCCAAATTGGTTCAGTAGTTTAGGCGTGATTGAGTAGCAGACAGACAGACAGACAGAGTTACTTTTGCATTTATAATATTAGTATGGATTATATAACTGCCTATATTTAGGTTATAATATGCGTGATATTATATATATGCGTGATATTAGATAACAATGGTGCATTGAAAGGGTGCGACTAACAATTTAGTCGTGATCAACTTCGTGTACCTAGAGCAAATGGGCACGGTGAATTTGTGGAATGGATACTTTTGTCCATTACATATTAAACCGTAGCCACAAGCAAACAAACAAACGTAATGTTGTGCATGTTGTTGTGTGTTAATTTATTTATTTAGAAGTATGTTAATCAGTTATTTGGTTAGTACAAGCTCTACTTAGTTTGAAATCAAATGACTGTGTGTAAGTTGTCCAATAATTTTATTATTAAACTAGAGCTTGTACTATGGTAACCAAATAACTGATAAACATATTTATATGTATACTTCTAAATACACACTTATATAGGTAAATTGATGACCAATATTATCACAATAAGTAACATTGTATTAAAATATTATTTTAATTTAATTTCAGGAAAGGCTGCCTCTACCGACGATTCTTTGGAGCTGTCAACTACGGGTGATCTTCAAGACAATACTTAAAGCGATGTCAGCACGGAGATCATATATATTTCAAATATGTTAGGTTAGCGAAACGAAATACATATGTGTACGGTAAATTTAAAGCCAAGTACACAAGGCTACACTGGTCTTTGATAGTCAAAGATTTTAATCTTACAATTTTAATTTCGTACGAAGCCGAGTCACCGATATACGTCCCACGGCAGCATATAATACAGGAATAAAAATTTCTTTTCACCATTAATTTTGTGTTAATTATGGCAAACCTACATCAAAAATCTTTGTTTATTTGAATTCTATAAATGGCGAAATGTGTCTCGTATCTATTTAAATTTTTTAACCACGTTTTGTTACCACAATTAAGGAAAATAAATATTTATTCTTTTCTTATTCTATTTGAGTATTGAAGACTTGTGAAGCTTTCTAGTTATTCAAGAATTGTCGTTATTATGACATTCAATTTAGAAAATATGACGTAGGTAGGTTGTAAGCTCCATTAGCCATCTTTACACACACACTCTATCGCGCATGTAACAACAATCGAGCGTGAAACAGCGAGCGTTTTAAGGGCGTGCAGGGGGAAAGGAAGACCACGCGCCGCGATCATCTGTCAAGCTCGCGAAGAAAATCGCGAGCGAAGAGCGCGCAGGTTTCCTGCTTGTAATCCTGTACGCTCCTACGAACGTGCGATAGAGTGTATGTGTAAATCTGGCTTATATATTATGTAGTTTGACGTAACTGGCTAGGGCTTATATATTGGAACATGGTAGATGGTAGTGGTAGAAATATTTATGATCTAATGCGCTATAATGTTTATATACTTTTTTAAATTTAATATTTTTGTTAACCATTAGAGCGATTCT
This sequence comes from Anticarsia gemmatalis, assembly GCF_050436995.1. Classification (NCBI taxonomy): domain Eukaryota; kingdom Metazoa; phylum Arthropoda; class Insecta; order Lepidoptera; family Erebidae; genus Anticarsia; species Anticarsia gemmatalis. Next base: position 19,995,941 of record NC_134776.1, on the reverse strand, counting down.
CTACACACGGTTCTGACGAGCATCGAGAATTTGACGTTTGAAATGTACTACAAAAAAAGTTCCTTCGTAGCCCGCTAGAGGCGCTGCTGAATCGCTTTTCATACAAAATTTCTCGATAGTTAGTCGATAGTCCAGAGTGGTACAGAATTACGCTACTGCTCTAAAAGTTTTTAAATTATATTATTACACTAATTGAAAACTGTTGATTTCTGACAATAAGTTGATAATTTTTAAGTTAATAGCAAAAAGACTTACGAAGTAATTTTGCTTTTTAAGAAAAATATTTTAAAACTTTATTTTAGCTCATCGCTGGTTCTATCTGTGATTAATTTTCTAAGTATTTTTGTATAAGAACTGTTTAGTCACATTTTGTATATGGTGGCCTATATACCATCGTTTATTAAGAATAATACGTGTAATATTTAATCATATTAGGTATACCCAGTATATATAACTGTGGTCTAGAGTAAGAATAGCATTTCAATATAACTAATTCAATTTAAGACTTATTGGTGTCTATTTAAATAATGTTTAATGTAGTTTTACTCCAAAGTTCATATTTGTGGTATCATATACTTTAATTATTTTGAGAAAACCCTTTATATTTCTATCAATTTACAAAACTCGAGCTTCCTATTCTAATTGTTTTATTCTTTGTACTATAAGTTACAAATTAACGTGAATGAGGAAGTATAGGTCCCTCCCCTTTTTGAATTATGTATAAGTAATTACCTCTTAATATTATTATAAGTACTTATTCTTCATATCACATTTACACATTGGGGTGTTTTACTGCCAATCAAAGCATGATACGTTTAAACGGCCTTTTCATATGGAAATTGGAGACATAATGGCGTCACGAGCCTTTGTATTTTTCGTTTAGATTTAATATTATATCTAAAATTCAAATTTTAACACAAGATTTCGTTTACTTTCTGTGCTTAGAACGTTCGTTTTTTTTTAAATGACTGTCTCATTATTCGGCGAGGGTCTTCTCCCAGACGGGATGGGTTATTCCTTACATTATTAATACTAGTTTTATTTAACTAAACCAGTATAATACCCTAACGTATTATTAATATATTTTTAAAAGACGTTGGCCGTCTTGAGCTCCTTTCAAACCAGTTCTTTTAAATAAAATTAAGAGTGAAGAGTAAAGACTGGGGTTTTAAAATTAATCTAGAAAGTACTGTATCGAGCAGGGTGTCTGGCAACAGGGATGTTTAGGAATTCAAAATTGTATAAGTAAATGGATTGTGATTAAAATCGGCTTGTGTAGGTGCTTGGTTTCGAGTGTCTGACATTTGAATGAAATAAAATTAAGCTAGGACACTAGTCAATTGTGGCAACTTTACTTTTTATTTTAAAATTATTTTGTTTACATTATGCAATAAAACGGTTTCGTATAACCTAGGTAACTGGGTTGTGGAGGTCGGCAGTCGCTCCATGTAAAACACTAGTATCCAGCTGCACCCGATGAGACTGGAAGCCGACTCCAACATAGTTTAGAAGAAAAGCTAGGTTGATGATGATATTGTGGAAAACACGAATACACATTTTACGAAGTGCCTGACGACTGCCTTCAGGTTACAGTCACCACTCGCAGGCTGATTGAATCTCCAATCAAATTAAATTTTCTTTACAACAATGTTAAGTTGATTAAAACAATTTGGATTTTGACTTAATTTAATAACCATCCTTTTATTTAAAGACCTTGATGAGGTAAAGATGCCACGATTGACTTGTTTTTCGAGTCGCTTGGGTTTAAGACGCGGTGTAGAATTTAAGAGAGTAGGTATGAATATTTGGTGCAAAATTTAATTATGTCCTAAAATGTTAATCTTTTCTTATTGTTTTATTAGTCCTAAGATGATTTGACATTTATTTATTATCTACTGTTTTATTATATGTATAGATTTTGTTTTCGAACGTCTTAAGTTTATTGATTTGTTATCAAATATTTCAATGTATTAGTAAAATAACCGTGTCATGTAATCTTCGAATTTTTTGGTGAAATAAATGAATGTTTGTGTCAATATGTCTTTATTTTATTAAACCCCCACTACAATATTTAGGAGAAATGTTCTAGTCTTAAAACTTAGAGAGCCTCCGAATGCACGATTTATCTCAATTACAATGAACTAGCTTTTACCCGCGACTTCGTCCGCCACCCGAATTTCCCCATGGAAATGCGTCATTTTCCCGAGGTAAAAAGTAGCCTATATCCTTTCTCGGGTATCAAAATATCTCCATACCAAATTTCATGCAAATTGATTCAGTAGTTTAGGCGTGATTGAGTAACAGACAGACAGTTACTTTCGCATTTATAATATTAGTATGTGTATTTCTGGAAGACAGTTGAGTAGCTGTAATAAACAGGCCATGGTTAGCTGCATATACTTGCGAGTCACTAATGTACAAAATTACAAATCTTGAATAGAATATCAGAACTTTCCATATAAGGCTTGCCACTAAGCTCTTGGACTATATATTAATACTCTCTATGGGGGACACTAAAACCCCTTCCCGAAGGAAGGTCAGAAAATTTTATTAGGTATATTTAATTTCTCAATGATCTTATAAGTAGCCTGGAGTTGGGTACCAATATGATAAAATTAGATTAGGCTTACTTCTTATAAGATAGGACGTATTATGTACCTATTTACACCAATAAGAGGGACACCACAACACAAAATGGCGTCGCCGCACATAGTGCCATCTGTTGTTGAGATAGTCAACTAACAGTAAGTTTTGTATCGATTGACACTAGGTGTCGCTACCAGGTTAAAAAACCTGCAGTAAGAACTGTTTGTGGAGATAGTTTCACGCTTATGGAGTGTCGAATAATCTATTAGATAAATACAGTGGCAAATGTATGAACATAACTGTTAAAACTCCACCTGCAAGGAAAAATAATAGTTATTCAGGAGTGGTGGAGCCGGGGCGAAATATTGTACTAGCATTTAATCTACGACATTATATTTTTTATAAAAGGACATCGAAATTATTTAAATTTTCTTTGTAAAGCCTTCTTGTCAAATGGAGAATTGTGGACAAAAAAATAAGTTAATTTCTTTACAAAATCGTGATGAGCCACGCCAAAATTGATAGTAAAAACCAGTAGATGTCACTACTAGTATTCATATACTTATACTATTATACTTTTATATTTATACTAATATTATAAATGCGAAAGTAACTCTGTCTGTCTGTCTGTCTGCTACTCAATCACGCCTAAACTACTGAATCAATTTGCATGAAATTTGGTATAGAGATATTTTGATACCCGAGAAAGGACATAGGCTATATATCATCACGCCACGACCAAAAGGAGCAGAGTACCAGTAATGAATGTTACAAAAACGGGGAAAAATTTCACCCATTCTCTCTTATTGGACGCAAGCGAAGTTGCGCGGGTCAGCTAGTTTATTATATGTATCTGTACAGTGTGGAAAAAATGTGGACCATTGAGTAAAACAACTTTGAATATCGAAGAAAACATGGAAAAGGAAACAATTTTTTTTTATAAATAAACATTATGTATTATTCTCGAGAATTGTTTAGATATTTTTTTACATTTCCGTCTGCCTTAATATATAAGTATACTTAGGTTACTGTATTTAAAGAAACAATCGAATTAAAATTCTCGTAGTCAAGCCGAAACAGTAGTCTGATAACTTGGAAAAGAATCGGAAAACTGACCTCGTCGCTGGCCTTTTATGCCAGCTTTTTTCTTTAATCAAATTAACCCCAATATTTCCTAAGGCAACCCAATTTTACGGTACGATAAATAATTGTATGACAGCAGACACTAAGCTTAGGAACGCAAGACCGATCTATGCGTTTAAATCGATTTGTACCTACATAAGTGTACTTATTCCTGCAATTACGCCTTTTTCTCACAAAGGCTTCTTACGTAAACTGTAAAAACTGTCAAATCTGTTGTACTACATAGAATTTAAACAGAAATTATACTTTTAGGGGCCTTCACTCAAGTTACAGAGTCCCGCTGTCTGAGATTAAAATACTCACTGCCAGTGATCTACCATCATTTTGATTATTACAAATTACATGTGAGTGGTACCGCGCGGGTTGGCAATTCACTATAAAATAATTATTTTGTCCCCCTCACAAACTGCACCGGAGATTGAGCACAGCGTGATGCAAATTGAAATTGGACGCTGTGATTCAATTATGTTTTTATAATCTTTATTTGAAAGGGGGTCTCTGTAATAACTTGATTATTAAAACCCTGTAAATATTCGCTTTTTGTTCCAGAACGTACCTAACTCCTCTAGGTTGCAACTCACGCTATCTCTATGCAAAATTTTATCATAATTGGTAAACCAATGTAGCCACGAAAGCAGAAGAAGCAGATATGTTCATGATACAACATGACGTATACCACATTAGGTACCTACATGAGACTATTAATGGCGAAACGCGAGTGTAATTGGTACACCTCTACTTACACCTTCAAGTATAATAAGCGAGATAATTTGTACTCATGTATGTATACCACAGAAAAAAAACTGCCTGTCTCAATAACTTTTATTACAACCGCAACAAAAATTTACATAAAAATAGTTTTATTATAAGACTCTAACAAACGACCCTTAACGGAACGAAAGACTTGCTGACAATTTCAACCGGCTACAGACATCATAAAAAATATACAAAACGGCATTTTAATAAACACAAGTACCATTCCAGACAGTAAATTATTTTCTCGTGAGATTTATGTGACCCCTATGCTTTTGATGTACACCTGCGAGGGTTCTGAATCAATAATATAATCGCACACCCTGTGCAACAAAGGTATAAGTACGAATACGTATTTTTATTGCAGTTTTGAATAGCTGAATAAAAGATGCACACGGAATTTAAAATTATTTTTTTCGCTAAATTGTAACGTATAGTGGAAAATTTTATAACCAAAATTATTCGTAACGCCACTTAGGTTCAACATTTTATCAATTAGACTAGTCGGAAGAAGGCTAGACTAGTAGGTAGAAATAGTACAAAAACGTGCCTAAAATACCAATTATATCGCATACAAAATAATTAGAAACTTGGAAAGCTTGTTCATCATTGTTTAATTAGAGCTTTTACTCGTTGAGTTAAGGTCAGCCCCACAGGCACAAAACAAAATTATGTTACATGTTATAGCTATTTTATTAAAACGATGAAACGTAAAAGATTTTATTAGCAGAAAAGGTTCTCGGTTCTCTTCTAAAGTAAGTTTACTTCACATAATAATAATCACACCTTTTCTCCACAGAGGTAGGCAGAGACCAAAAAACGTCAATAATTCTCTTGCCTTCTTGCCGTTGCTACGAGTGCCTACTACGCACTTTACCTTTTTTCATGACATCACTGATATGATCTGTAAATCTTTTTAATTCACTTGATGCGCCAACCGTTGGTGCGGTCATTCTATAGATGGGTGAACACAAAGTGGTATTAGAACTTGGCGTCTCCATGCTTCGGAGGTCACGTAAAAAAAGTCTGTCTCGGTTGTTGTCTACTAAGATAACAGTCGTTAAGCCATGTTAAAGGCCTTTTGGGCGGCGTGAACAACTTTGACACTAAGTTGACCTATAACCATACGATAAGAAAAAGACTTACGCCATTATTTCCACGTGTGTGTGAATTCTCGCAAGTTCTATTCGCATGGGGTGAGGGATCAACCTGGTTGCCCTTGTCAATCACACGTTGAATGGAATCTTTCTAGAAAGGTCTCTATTTATGCCGTTACTTTGTTGCAGTTGTAAGGGTATGACCACATTGTAGTGCTTAGTTTATACTGGTTTATAACAATACGAGCAAAACTTTTGTCGTTGAGTTTTTAAATGATATGTGCAAGGAAAAATGCTAACTAATTTTTCTTGTGAAAGTTTGTTTAGACACATGGTTTGATGTATGAATGTCTGAAACTCTTTCAAAAGATAAGTACTGAATGGATTTTGATGAAATTTGGCGAACAGTATTTAGTTGTATGATCAGTAATGCTAATCCAAATTATTACTTTTCAATTACAGTGACGGGAAAGTCCTAGATGGCGGGATTAAGATGACTTGAATGCGTTTAGTAGTAACTAGATAGTAAGAAACGACCAAGGAGACTTTGGCTCGGCCAGGGGACAAAAATAGGCTAATTCAAATATATAAATAAATGCGAAAGTTATTACTTAAAATGATATTTGTGACCGCCGAAACTGAAATATGATGAATCTTGGGAGTGTTGTAGCTAACTTATGAACTAGAATATCACATAGTGTATAGAAATACTAACTGTTACCAATGGTTTTGTCCGAGATATAGCATAAGGAAATTGTAAGCAAGAACTTGTTTCTATAAAGCAACCTTGCAAGTATGCATATTCCTTTATTAGTGAAAGAAATCTGATACTCAACTCCTTTCTCTTTTATATTATCAACGCAATAAGTTGTCAGGATTGAATCAGAAAGAAAGTGCTCTCCCCTTTGTTACAAAATGTGGTTTATTAGACCCCTAGTTAATATCAAAATATCAACAAAACACTCTTCAATAGAATAATATCTTAAAAAAAAGCAAATAAAAGAACACCTTTACTTTTCAGGAAATAATACAATGTAATCCAGTTACATCTTTGATTTACACGACAATGAAATATTCATGAACATCCGTTCCGTTGACAATGTTGTCATGAAAACACAAAAGGACAACAGAATGTCTCGAGATTATGCTCTTATTTATATTCATCTTCGCAGTTCCCATAAACACGGTTGACCCTGTAAATCCTGTACCTTGTAAACAGGATAAAATTGCCTTTGAATCCGACAATAATGTGGCTTAAAACTGGATACAGAACAATGTTAAGGGTGAATTTTAAACCCTTTTCTTTTCATCTTCACAAGAATACAGAATGAGAAATAATTGACCATAAATGGACTCTACTTTAAAGTAATTAAAATATCTTTGGACAACTCACACAAAGAAATGATTCCAAACTATGCAGAGCTTGATCTAGGGTAATCAGACAACTAATAAGCACATTTTTGACATTTTATATACTTATACTAAGCTGACCCGGCAAACGTTGTTTTGCCATGTAAATTAAAAAAAAAATATTGTCACTTAGGGGTATGAAAAATAGATGTTAGCCGATTCTCAGACCTACTCAATATGCTCACAAAATTTCATGAGAATCGGTTAAGCCGTTTTGGAGGAGTATGGCAACGAAAACTGTGTGAGAAGTTCAGTGACATACACACTTACAGAAGAATTATATATATAAAGATATCCATGTACTGTACAATACGGAAAAGATACTCCTGCTCAATATTTGAAATAGGTACTTTAATTATCAGAAAGAAATAATGATTTTATTTTTTTACTTACAAAATTTCAGACACATAAGTATTAAACGGGAGCTTTACAGTATATTCATTACTACAATATGAAGGGCCAGTTTAACAGCATAAAGATAAGTTTTGGATAATTTTTTCGGTAATCTCTCTACAAACAATCAAAAATACATGTAAATTCCAATTGATAAGCTAAGCAGTACTTATATTCGAGTGAAGCTGCGGCATTATACTAGTTTTCCTTCACCAATATTATTTTCTACACTGAATCAACATTTCAATAACATTTGTGCCTTTTGTCTCTTTTCGCTATTATAAGGGTCACTTGACCTCAATATTATGAATAGGGTAGTATTTCACAAGGGCGATTTTGAATTGCGATTCAGTCTATTTTAGTTTAAAGTGGTTATAACCAGTACTGACCGGTAAAAGATGAATGGGATAAGTAACCCTTATACTATTCATGGAACCCCATGGGTGACTGCTATTATTTCAATACTTATGTTAATTGGGTTTAAACCTACTCGTTGAGGAGCTTCATGGCTTAGTAACAACAGCAATACAATCTCCGAGTTTAAGGTTTAGCTACACTGGCCGAGGTTGTTTTATGGATGGGTGACCATTTTATATATTTCGATTTTCTGCGCGTTTGGGAAAGCATTCTAAACTGTGAGTTCCAGTTGTTGTTTTTAAAGATCGCTGACAGTCTTTACCAGTAGTCAGAAACTAGAAAGTCTGACAACCAGTCTTACTAGGTTGTGGAGGTCCGATAGGCAGTCCGGTGAGACTGGAAGCTTACTCCAATATAGTTGGAACAAAGGCTAAGCTGGTTGATTTATTAACTAGGTTTGGATCCTGATTGGTCAGAAGCTGCTAATATTTCAGCTGAATATCTATTTACATATGTATGAGCGATAATGTATTCGGCTGCTTGGTTAACGCTAAAATTAGGTTTATCCAGTTTTCATTGGAGGATCCCAAAAGTAGACCGGAGCTTGGCAGCGTGCTCGGTACATGTGAATGGCTCGCCACCTTTTACATGGGACCAATATTATGAACGGCTAAACGTGGATATATAGCGTTTTTTAGTAGGTACTCTGTAAATATATGCAGTACATTTAGTAAACGGTCGTGAGTTAAGTAATCTAAGATAATCTTAATTTTTGATGGATGGCCGTTATGTTGTATCTAAGCTGGGCATCTCCTTATCAGTACCTCGATTCTCTACTACTATCGACCACCGACAACCGACCTGTCATTGAAAAAAAATAAAAATCTGATCAGCGCCTCTGACGGGTGTCGTATGAAATATTTTGGCAGTACATTCTAAATGTCAAAATTTCGATAGCTAGCCGGTTGTCGGTAGTCGATAGTGGTAGAGAATCGAGGTACTGGGAAGGCCGTTTAACAGTCGGGCCCGGTTGTCTATTAAGACAGTAGTTTGACACTAAGTTGACTACTAACCATATTATATTATGATAAAATGTATAGTTAGTGGACTCTTACGCTTGTAAGGTTTTGTTAATATATATTACCATTTAAGTAAAATGACTTGTAAAACATTACTTGATACTTATTTATAACAGATTTTTTCTACTCAGGGCTGATTCAACGGTAGGGTAGGTATTCTACTGTTATTTAATATAATGTCTCCCAGAACAGCTATGATGACCAACCTAACAAGTTTAATAGATTAGCATACTCGATTTTTCTGTTTAGGTATAAGATAATCTTAGTAGCCAATGGTAAGTATGAGCACCGATTAAAGAAACAAAAGTATTTACTTATAATGTACAAGCTGACCCGCGCAACTTCGCTTGCGTCACATTAGAAAAGAAAACCCGTCTTTGTAACATTTGTTACTGGTACTGTGCTCCTATTGGTGGTAGCGTGATGATATATAGCCTATAGCCTTCCTCAATAAATGGGCTATCTAACACTGAAATAATTTTTCAAATCGGACCAGTAGTTCCTGAGATTAGCGCGCTACAAACAAACTCTTCAGCTTTATAATATTAGTATAGATTTGCTCTTGCAAATGCATAACAATTACACAATCTTCTTAGATCTTATTCAATTTTGAATTTATTTCTACTTTTTTTTGTAGTAAGATAATATTTCTGAAATAGTGCCCACGAGTTAGTTCGCATAGTAAGTCACAAATTAAGAAGCCTTAAACTATACATATTTTATGTCAATATTCACCGATATCGGGTGCATTCTTATAATTATTTTGTAAATTTTTATACATAAATAAATTTATTTTATCCAATATATTATGATTGTAAATATAATTATCATTGTTGCTGAGATAAGGCCAGAAATTGTATGTTTTTTTAGTTTATTTCCTTTTCTTTATGTATGTATATTTTTTATATCAAATTGGTTACAATTAAAAAATATTAACAAAAAACAAATTAATTTCATTTTTATCATCCTAAAACAGAATTAAATCTTTATTAAAGGACTAATTTTTTAATATGAAGAAAAAAGTATATTACAAGTAGGTACATTACTCAATAACAATGGAACAAATTTATTTATACCCTATCCATGTGTGCACTCACACACTCAAAAAGCGCCGTGTAGCTACGAACGTGTTGCCAACATCACACCGCTAACTATGGAGGAGAAATAACCCTCTGCGGCACTTTCAACTCATGGAAAGAGGGCTTGAAAGACCACTTATTGGAAGTGCTATCAACTTTCAAGAAGTAATTTTGCATATTAACTGTCTTATTGTAAACAGCGTGTTATCTTTGTATCCAAGTGTAAGAGACATTAAAACGATTTTTTTTTTGTTAGCCTGTGCTGTCCTACTGCTGGGCAAATGCCTATTCAGATCTTACGAGATGTTTAGTAATGCCATTTAAAACAAGTTAACGGAGCGGAACCATTTTTATAGAATCCCAGTGCTTTCACAGTTCACCTTATAGACTGATATTCTATCTATTCCCTCATTCTCTTAGTCTGGTGGGCAATCGGCACTAAGTACGTTCAGGCACTGGACCAGCAGTTTTACGAACTCTCTGTTTCAGTAAGGAAGATCTTTTCTTCCTCCTCAACTTCCTAACTGCGGGCAATTCACTGCGGGCACTACATATTCCTAGACAAAAAAAAATGAATAATAATATTATTTTTTTGTCTAACCCGGTATTTAAAGTCAAGACCTTTGCGTGGCAGTCGTATTCTCTACCGACCGGCAATACCCATTACCTAATAGCAGTCTATCGACCGGTTAGCAACAAATTATAAGGGTGTCGGGATAATAACAAAAGCAAATAATAACAATTAGTATAAAGAACCGTCCGTATTTATTATAATTAGGTTACACAAGATGACCACCTATACAGCTGCGAACAAAACGTGATTGATACAAAGAACGCAACAAAAGCCCTACTCGCTCATTATCTTGATACATACATACAATACATACAATACATACAATAGATAATACATACAATACATACATACATACAATAGATATGAGGAGGGTCTGCTTATTATTAAGTGCACTATTCACACAGCACGTGTTCGGTTATGAATGGGACTATTTCATTATGAAATTATAATAGGTCAAGGTGGATTAATTTTTATTTCTATACAAATATTTGATGAGTGAAACCCTGTCTGTAACGCTTTTGGGGGAAGAACTTTGAAATATTGACTGGACTGGCCTGACTTCGTCTGGTATAGTCCATTTATATCCCATTGATTCTATTCCCATGAGATTTGAATCCCGTCGATCCCATACAAACGTTAACCCGCTTTTAAAAACATATTAAAAAGATATCGAATTTAGTTGTTTAGTTATGCGCGTACATAAACTTCAATGATCCATTTTTATTTACATATACATAAATAATATAACAATATCATGGTCAAATTGTCCAATGCGGTCATTACAGGGTTAAAATATGGCCGTCCAATCAAAAGTAAGCGTTTCTACTGCGCACATCCGCTCCTACGCGCATCAATCGATACGGCTGAAAGAAGCCTGTGAAACAAGCCATCGCTGCCCGCCTAACGCCCTGCTTACGCCTTCAGGCTCACTATTATGTTGGTACTACTGTACAGTAGTGATGTACAAAACTTTCAACATTTGAAATTTTCCCGCCCTGTATATAATCACGCTATTTTTAACTATATCGCTGTAAATATCTGAAAAATCATGCAATATTTAGTAGTCCATGAATATATAAGCATAATTTTCGTCTTCATAAACGTGTATAGTGATATTTGGAGAAAATATTTACTGGAAAGTGGAGTCGTAATAATTATTGTCACATCTCTATATACGTCGATCAATAAGATACGTTTGCCGTCTTCCCCGCAGATGTACAGCGGCGCAGCATTCTGCCTAGTGTAATAGTCCTAAAAGCACTTACATTATACTAAATTCTTAATTAAATTGTTGGTGAAGTGTTTCAAGAGCCATGTCAGATAACATAGGTGAGTATAGATTATATTTCCTATATAAAATAGTATCTGATTTGACTGCTAACATTTACTCTCGATACGATGGTGTAACATCGCAGTTGTGTTCTCCCGTTTTATTTTTTGTTCTAAAATGTGTTGTTGGATCCTTGTGTTGTTCAAAATGTCTTTCAATAGGTTCTCTTCTAAACAACCAATGTCGTTGGTAAAACGTTTGGTAGACTTGTGCTGTTTTAAGTGTTCAGCTGAAAAGTATGAAGACCCTGGTGTCCGTTTAGTGTAAAGTCTAATAGTTTAAGTTCAGCAGTTGTTGGGTCAAAATTGGTTGTCCAGGTAAGGAGTTACCGGTTTCAAACTAGTTGTGGTACTATACCCCATTTCTACCATTCGAGTTGCGCATTACATAAAGTTTTTTTTAAATATTTTATTCATCACCATTTCCCTATTTTTGGAATTTTATTGGAATTAGGATCAGGCTTGCTCTCTGGCCCAGTACCATCTAAGGTACTTGCTCTCTTAAATACTGTCTAATTTATGCTTATCATATTATATGCTTGCACTATTTCCGGAAAATGTATGGGAACAAGATCAAACAGCCTATTAAACATTTTTTAAATCTATCATTTAGTCACATTTTACAATAATCAATTTCCCAAAAATCGCCATTTGCATCACAGTTTGTTGGCAACAATGGAGCCCTATTTACCTGATTTTATTCTAGAACATAGGTAACGGAAGGTAACGGTTTCTGCGTGGGAAGCCAGTGATTATTAATAGCACCTTGCTTGGTGATCGATACTCTATGAATAAAGTATACCACGGCGCTTGCCTGTACCGTTGAAATGCTATTTTCAGCCCTTTACCAGTTAATCAATGATATTATCAAGTCACCTCTGCCGTGTCATCGCGTGGTTCTGATACTAATTGAAGGTTTCAAGCTTTGAATAGCAAATGAATATACATACTTTATCCCAATTATTGTTTTATTAGGAGAGGAAAAGCAACCAAAAATGTTACAAAAACGGGGAAAATTATGACCCATTCTCTCTTATGTGACGCAAGCGAAGTTGCCCGGGTCAGGTAGTAATCTTATATAATATCTAAAATTACAGGAATCGATAAAACTATAGAGATGGAGGTGGAGCTCCTCAGTGAGGCCCTGATGGAAACCGTCATCGGTGAGGCTGCGGCAGCAACACCACACGTCGTTATGGAGACCGAAGAGATGACGGTGCCGCAGACAGACGCCGAGATGGATGAAGGAGAAAAAAAAAACCTCTTAGCAGGGGCTGGGGTCAGCCAAATGAATCAGCTCACCGGAATCTGCCAAGAGGAAGAAAATGCAAAGGGCATTGCAGAAGAGGAAGTCGTGGAAGAAATAGAAAGAGACGAGGACAAAGTCATAAGGATACCAGTTCAGCTCATACCAGCCGACCATGAGTCGGTGATGCTGTACTGCCGAATTTTCCTCATCAACGATGCTGATCGGTGCCGCGGAGACCCTGTACGTTCGCCAATTCACATTTTATACACTGCATATAGCAAAATTTCTATCTATAACAATATTATAAAATTGTAGTTTGTTTGTTTGAACGCGCTAATTTCAGAAACTACTGGTGCTAATTGAAGAATTATTTTACTGCTGGGTAGCTTATTTATTGAGAAGGCTATATGCTATAAATCATCACGATACGACTAATAGGAGCAGAGTACCAGTAAAAAACGGGAAAAATTATGAAAATTCTTTTTTATGTGACGCAAGCGAAGTTGCGTGTATCAGCTAGTATATTAAATTCGTTAAACCGTGATTTAAAACTAATTGAAAAATATATTTATTTTCAGAACGCTGTGAGCTTGTTCTTTAAGGACTTGATAGTAAAGAGAAGGTCGCCCCTAAGCATGCCAAGCGACGAGGTAAGTTACTATTAATATTCAATTTATAGACAATTATAATATATCTACGTTGTTCTTCCCAAACCTGAAATCTGGTTTAATGATTGTTTTATATACATATTATATGAATCAGGGACAATCAATGAATAAAAAAATCTAAATCTATCTATTGTATGGTTAGTGTTAAAGCTACCCGAAAGGCCTTTGACATGGCTTAACGACTGTTATCTTAATTGACAACAAACGGTACCAGCTTTTTACGTGCCCTCTGAACCACAGAGACGCCCAGTTCAAATACAACTAGACGGTCACCCATCTATAGAATTACGGTTGCTTAACCCACAGATCGTACCGACGAGTGAGCAAACCTGGCGATATTCAAAAAGCCAAGACGAAATTGAAAAAAATAGCGTTAAAATAAGGTTTGTTGTTTATACATTTTCTATTCGTGTTCTTCGTCTACTTGCAGGAAATGATTAAATATGGATTTGCCTTTGCCGGGCGTAATATCTATGTGCATGATTACGAAGTGGCAAGGCAACATCTTAGACTGCTAATTACTTTGTGGACGATGGATAACTTCAATCTGGAGGCGAATGGCTCGGAGTAAGTATGAACATATTTTTAACAGTTCTCTTCTCTAACTAGACAGACCAAAAGATAGGGATCTAGCCCTATTTTCTCCTATCCTAAAAAAAATATTCGCAGCGGTTTTGAATCTGAATGAATGAAACGAGTTGGAATTGAATCATATACTAATTTAAAGTTACTGAAATTAAAAATCAACATACATCGCAAGATCGTATTTAGTTTGTAAATACTTTTTTACAGAAATGTTTCTTACTACTTATATATTATACTTCAACATCAAGCATAGAATTTGTTGCTCATTCATTCACCATATTTAAATAAATAAGTATTTCCGTCTTATCTTTGCAGGTCGCCTGAGGTCCACATAATAGTATGCATTAACCGGTTCTAAATCCCATCTAATTTGTGTTGTAACGACAAGAAGACTCAGTCGTGTCTAAAAACATCAGAAAATTCAAAATTCTTAAAGCTTCTACTTAATATTTTACTTAAATCAAATCTGTAAGCAAGAAATTTTTCATAATCCTGTCACACAAGAAATAGATTTGCAAACATAACACAGCTTATGCGCAACTAATATTACTTTAACCAACGGAATCTTATATTGTTGAGTTTAAAAATAAGGGATATATAATTCAAGACTTAGAGTGAAAGCCCGCAAGATCAAGGGAGAACAAGACAAACATTCTCACTCATTGAAAAAATATCCTTTATATCTAGTCAATAAGTTTCAAATTACTTTAAAAACTGTGCTTTACTTAAAGTTCTTTACCTGACTTTTTTGCTACACTCAATATAAAAAATAAAATCCAAAAAAATAGAAACTAAATTTGTACGTTCGTGAGATATTCAACGTGTTCTTTTGAAGAACACTCAAATAAAATGTTACCTTATTTAGGCAACAGTGAAGGAATTCCGATCATAATTTTGCCAAAATAAGCTAAGTACCTTCAAATGGTTGTCTACTTTCAAATTCTTCTTGACATTGTTATCAATCGGCAATAATCCTACTATAACTATAAAGGTTAAACCGTCCTTGTTTTCAAACGCATCTATCAAAATTTTCTATCCAAATTTTAATGTAAAAAATTGTGCCAAAAAGACAACCGGTTCGGAATCTCTCAAAATTTATACGCGTTTTTAATATCTCACTGTTCTGATTGGCAATCGTACTACAACTGATTACAAACTACTGTAATCAAATCAAGTAACAAAAGATGATCACCTTCGATTATCAAGTAAACATATGAAACTACATTTATGTGTCAATGTTTAGTAGTAGTGAGTAGGTAATAAATGTTTTAGTAGTAGACAACAAACTAAAATGTCTTTATTAAATGTATTTTTGTGCTAAATTTAAATACTAGGCCAATTGAGAAAGCATAAAATTTACGAACAAGAAATCGATTTGCAAACATCACAATGCAATTTTTATTCGAAATCTCTTTTCCGAATTTGAACCTACTAGTAACACAGGCTTTTGAGCTTAGTAGGTTGACACTACTAACAGTCTATGCTAGGATATTTTTAGAAAGAGAAGGAATAGGCTTCTTAAGGATAGTGTGAAAGAGAGCTAAGTACCGTCTTCTACGTATAAGATGGTACTACGACTGATTTTGAGAACTTTGTGTCGATAGACTAACATAATACAGGTATTTTAGCCATCTAGGTATATAAACTATCCGTATTTCTAAGGAGTTAGATATCAAAATTTTACTGTTTGGCCCAATTAATACGTAATTTATCGACAATAGGATTTAACCAGTAACACTATTTTAATAAGTCCATTAGTATTCAAAAGTAAAATAAAATTTTCAATTAGTTTGGAAAGGCCATTAAATATTTTAAACATTTTTTTTACACAAAACATATCAAATCTTTTGGCATAAGCCGTTCAAGCCCCTCTTCTTTTCAATGAAAGTCTCATAAAAACAAGTTTTCCGAGATCAGCCGGTGAGACGGGACTCAACAAAGGAGTTGTTTTGTCACCTGGTTACCATCAATACGGGCTACTTAGATTTCACAAAGAGACATTTGAGATTTGTTATTTCAATGTGTAGATTTAAATATTCGGCTTTTGATCCCTTTCATGTCTGCAGTTGTGACAATCTGGTCGTGAGACTCATATTAGATGAGTCGGCTTTACACTGTATGTTCCCTCGGTCCTATTTTGCTACGAATTGAAGTAAAACTTATTTGTCGAGAAATATGAGCATCGGGAAGCCGCGCGGCTTTATTTAAGATTGATATTTTGACATGGTATAGTCGCGACGCAATGCAGTTACTACGCGCAACTTAGTCGTGAAACAGACGAGTTCTAAGACCTGTAAACTCAATTTGTTGAAAGCCGATGCTCTGTCTAACATAATTATATTTAATCCTACTCGATAAGTGAATGTTGCTCACAGCCGTAAAGTTAATTGATGTGAAGGCGTGAGCTTATAAGTTAAGCTGGCAGGATTATTACCCTATTATTATGTATGCTATTGTACGACCCTCGTCTAACAATTCTACAATGCAATGCAATTATGTTGGAGAATTTTTCGTTTAAAGAAATTGTTGTATTCAATAGTCCATTATGTTATTGCATTCGGGCGGCCATTTTAGTGTAAAATGTCGTTTACACACCCCTAATTAAATTTTATTGTAGCGTAAAAATTGTATTCATACTTTCTAATTATATCCTCAAAATTGTCCACAATGTATTATTAAAGTTCCTATTTCAATTATAATCTAAATTGGTGTAACGTTTCAACAAACATTTTGTTGTTTAAAGTTGTAGCCATTCTCCAACAGATGGCGTTAGCTGTATTAAATTTTAAGAGATTTCACTTTTAGTACTTTTCAGTTGGATGAACGAAATCCTTATTCTTATTTATTATCTTTTCTCTATCATTAATAAATATATTTATGTAGTAATCCTGCCTAATAAAATAATCATAAATGTAAGAAATATGTATGAAATTTTCAGTAAATTTCATCTTTTTTTTCATACATTTTCATTAGATTAATATTACTTTGATAAGTTGTTAAGCTTAGTATCGTCACAATAGTTTTATTTTAAGAAAATATCGGTCTAATTTGTCCAGGGATGGGAAGTGGTAAAATAAAAAAAAGGCTTTTTTGGACTAAAATAATATCGAAAATATATTAGACTATTAGAATATACAATGTTTGTATATAATTATATTTTAATCAGTGGTATTATGATCAAAAATATTTCTATCTCCATTTTTTACTCTTACTTTCGGCCTGAAAAAAATTGAATTAAGCTGTCAATTTTTTTAAACGAATAAAATAATTTTGCTATATCAAAATCATTGTAAACAGAAATTTATTTATTCTATGCTTTTTTATTTACATTTCATAACACCATTGATTTCAATACCAACATCTTTCAGTATTAAGGGGTTAGGAAAGAAATTTAAATAAAAAAAATCAAATTTTGATAAAATTTTAATAATGTATAAGAGAATTCTTATGAGAATTAGGAAAGAAGGTATTTAAGGAATGTGATTTCACTGTGATGTTGCCATTGGTAAAATATTTACCAGTGGCATTGGCAAGGATGGTAAAAAATAAGATATGTACCGGAATTCAGAGTGGTTAGTAAAATTTGTTAAATTTATTTCGTTTAGTATATATTATATTATTTAAATATATTGTTTAAACTTTAGGATTGTTGTACTTTATGTTTTAATGTTTGTATTTAATAAATGTCTATTGATAATCAACAATTCTTGTTTTATTTTAACACCCTAAGCTGTTGCGTAGATTAAGCATTGGCAATTAAATTTCTTATAACATTTTTGACAATAACTTCCTATAAATGATTGACTTGATAAAGCTGAGCGACACATAACCTTATACATAGATGAGATGTGCCCATAACTTTCTTATTAAAAGATTTTTTGGTGCAAAAAGTATCCAATAAAATACTACCTGTGTTGTAAATTTCATTAAAAATCATTCATGTAACAAACTTCTATCCATCTTACCAAAAGAACTTTCACATTTATAATCTTAGAAAAATAAACTTTACAAGCTGCTGCGTACACAATTTAAGCTGGCGATTTAGTTAACTTATACCAATATGATCTTCAGCTGTCCACGGCTTGACAAAACGAGCCTCACCAATTGTAGGCCGCTGAGCTCAAGTTTTGTCTTTTCCTACTAACCTTAAAAAAAAATGCGAAAGATTGCTTTTGAGTGTACAGCGCTATAGCTTTTAATTAATACTTGCCGCCGCTCGCGACTTGGTCCGGGTGGAAATATGTTTTCCCGTTTTCATAACATTTATTGCAACCCTTTCACCCCTTTCACCCCCTTCGGGGCGGTCTCTCTTAGTGCTCCCCCATATTTTCCAAGAAACTGTAATTTTTTTGCTTCTTACGTTTAGTAGTTTCAGCTGTGCGTTGTCTGTCAGTCAATCACTCAGTGACGAAGAGTTTTTATTTTAAAAGATAAAAAGTTTATTTCCATAAATAGTACATAGTTACATAGGTTTTATATACATAGGTGAAGATAAATAATTCACATTACATTCCACTCAGTTATATTATTTTATTTATATTATACTAGCTGACCCGCGCAACTTCGCTTGCGTCCTATAAGAGAGAATGGGTGAAATTTTTCCCCGTTTTTGTAACATTCATTACTTGTACTCTGCTCCTTTTGGTCGTAGCGTGATGATTTATAGCCTATGTCCTTTCTCGGGTATCAAAATATCTCCATACCAAATTTCATGCAAATTGGTTCAGTAGTTAGGCGTGATTAAGTAGCAAACAGACAGACAGAGTTACTTTCGCATTTATAATATTAGTATGGATTAACTAGTTATATTACTATAATACCCATTGCAGTTCAACGCACACGATACTAGCTCTTCAAGAACATTATACTGTAGCTGGCGGTATATAAGGGGACGCAGTAGAGAAGAGTAAGGACCAAGATTGACAAGAGAAAATTGAGGAAGTATAGTTCATAGAGAGAATAATTTAATGAATTACTTGGCGTAAGTAAATAAATATGCCGAGAGGAAAGTGAATGATTTAAAATTGCTTTTTATCCATAATTTGACCAATTTGAAGACAGCTGGCGAGAAAAAAAAATAGTAGCATCAGTGGCTCGCAGGCTTATGCAGCTGACGGTGGTCTATCTGACACCGCTATAATATTTTAGAAGTATGTACACAGAATTCTTTATTATAATCTAAATAAAACCTACCGCATTTGTGAGGTGACTCTTGCCCAGCAGTGAGATGGCCACGAGTAAAAAAAGGAAATAAATTGACCATGCCTACCATTACGACTCTAGTTATATAGGACTGGCTGTCTGCCTCTGCGGCGCAGTCGGTAGTGTATACGACTGCCGTGCAGAAATCTCGGGTTCGAAACCGGGGCCAAATTTTTTACCTGAGTTTCTTTGTTAGGAAATATCTTCTGTTTAGTAGATTGCCTGGAATTAGGAAGTTGAGGTTTGTAGACCTCCGTGCATGCCCCGCTCTTTATCTCTTACTAGTTGTGGCGGTTTGTAAAAAAAATATTGAAATTTATAGTGTATTGTGTACGTACTAGAACAATATAAAACAAAGTCACTTACTTAAGAGGATATTAGAGGTCTTAGTGAAAATATCTATACTAATCTATACTAATATCTATACTAATATTATAAAGCTGAAGAGTTTGTTTGTTTGTTTATTTGTTTGTTTGAACGCGCTAATCTCAGAAACTACTGGTCCGTTATGAAAAATTATTTCAGTCTTAGATAGTCAATTTATCGAGGAAGGCTATAGGCTATATAACATCACGCTAGAGCCATAAGGAGCGGAGTAGCAAGGAAAAATGTTACAAAAACGGGGAAAATTATGATCCATTCTCTCTTTGGTGACGCAAGCGAAGTTGTGCGGGTCAGCTATCTTTTATAAAACAACTGCGCAGCGATCTTACAGTTTACTCTGCCAAAACATTTTTTGCGCATAATAGTAACGAATGAAGTAAATCGAAATGATTAGAGTTAGGTTGCCTGGCCTGTCATGAACAGGGAAAAGCGGCGTAAGTGAAAAAAGGCTAATGATGACGAATATATATCTAGGGTTGCTTTAGATTCTACCTATTTATTTAGAAAATAAAGTTCTTTATCGATAAGCAGAGTAGTAGTTTTAATTACACCAAAGTACCTCTAAATATTTTCGTTACAATAAACACTGGCAGAAGAGTAGTTTAAGTTTGCGCCTTCAAACTATGTGCTCCAGAAAAATGACTTTATTCTTCTGATTTTTCAAAAAATATTCTACTTATTTAACTTATTTTTCTTGAATAGAGAGTAAGTATCATGGGACAACTCATACACAATCATCTGATTATAAACTAAGCAGAGCTTGTGCTACGGTAACCAGATAACCGAAAAACATACTTATACAATAAATGTAGATAAAACAGCCAGGCTGACACATAAATATTTGTCCAGGGTGGGATTTG
The DNA here is from genome assembly GCF_050436995.1 of Anticarsia gemmatalis. NCBI lineage: Eukaryota > Metazoa > Arthropoda > Insecta > Lepidoptera > Erebidae > Anticarsia > Anticarsia gemmatalis. Next base: position 19,975,193 of record NC_134776.1, on the reverse strand, counting down.
AACTCACCGACAGCGCGGCATGCTGCGGCTCTAAAGTTCTTGCGACGAGGTGATCACGTTAACCACTGCGCCAAACGAGCTGTTATGATTAATAAATTGAAGCAGATTTTTATTATATCATTGGTTTATTGTCTGCGAGCCTGTATACGACTACTGATCACAAGGTTTGGCTCGAATCCCTGGCCAAGCAAAGTGGTATTGGGCTGTTCTTAATAACATAATATGAATATTCTTACTAGCGAACATTTTTCCATAGATACATTAAGTATACGGTATTTGGCAATAGACTAGCCCTTTAATACATGCACCATCATTGTAAATTGCGAAACGCGGTCGTCTTAATTACACCTCTGCCTACACCTTCGGGTATAACAGGCGTAAAGCTATAAATAAAATCTAACATCAGACGAAGTTCTACGACATATTTTTTTCCCACATAGACTGGTAAGTATTTCTCATGATCATAAAAACAAGTTTTTAACAAAAAGTCTCGTTTCAGAGTTCCGCACTCAAAGGGTAAAAACAGGACCTTATGACTGAGACTGCGCTATTTGTTTGTCTGTAACCAAACTTTCATAAATCGTGATATTTAGACAGTTGAAATTTTCACAGATAATGTATTTCTGTTAAATATTAAAAAGAGAACTAAATAAATATTTAAGGGGGCACCAATACAATAAACGTAATTTTTCGTAAATAATAGTACGGGACCCTTCCACGAGACCAACTCACACTTGGGCGAAACTTTCTGTTCATGCGACCCTATTAAGTATACACTATAATTTCTTTGTATACTGTAACAAAAGCCTTACACAAAAGAAGGCTTGCAACGGATTAAGATCTCATTCAAAAATTTTGGCGATGACTCATACTCATCTAACCGTGAGTAATATTAGGGAGAGGACAAAGAGATAGGGTGGCTGCAAGGGCGAGGGGTGGGTTTAATTAGGGGCGGCCCCCAGCGGGTGTTAGGAGGGAGGGGGGAGAAACTGGAATGGGTGTGGGGGTACCAAAAGAAGAGGGTGAATAATAAAAATTTGGGGGGTGTTACCGGGGGTTTTTGTGGGGTGGGGTAAGTACCGCTTGGGGTAGGAACCCTTGAGTGAGACAGGGGTGTGAGTGAGTATATATATCCATACCAGGATCCCCTCCCCCAGTTTTCCCGCGACCACCGCACCGAACGGTCGCCCGCTATTCCGCGAATTTCGAAAAGTAGTTCAAGTTCATGGCATTTTTATTCTTGTATAGAGACAGTGTTAATAAATACGTTGCCCTAACAAACAAAGAACTGTGCCGAGAAAAGTGTTATATCAGTGCATAAAAACCCAATTATTAATCAAAATATCGGGGTTAAAAATAAATTTGTAGAATTCGCGTAAAATAACACTTTAAAAATAAAATTTAAAATAAAATAAGTGATGTTTTAGTGTCCAGGATTTTTTAAGGTAATACTTTTTGGTATTATTAATTATAAGGTTAGATTAATATTTAGTTATAAGTTAAATTAGGTTTAGTTATATTTAGGTTAGTTTCGTGTGACGCTGAGTGTAAGGCTATGCGATATCAGGATGAGTGATTTATTTCATAAGTTCTATTAAATATTATAAGTGCGAAAGTTTGTGAGGTCCGATGTTTGTTTGTGTAAAAATTACTCAACGGATTTTGATGAAAATTGGTACAAAGGCAGTTTTTATCCTGGATTAACACAAGGATTATTCTTTATTGGGATTTTTATATGGGGACAAAGTGGGGAGGAGTATATTATGATAAAAATTAGATCTTAAATACTAAATTAAGTATAGTTTATAATTAATTTAAGCTCTAACAATAAGTAGTTGTAAGTATTAATATAAGGAAGAAAAGCTAAGTTCTATTTAAAATAACGGCTCATCTGCTGCTATGCGACTCTTTAAATGACCTAAGACTAAAATCTATGAGATAAGTCTATAAAGGTCCAGTTGGGAATTAAATATTATTTAAATACAAGAACTGTTGAAAGAATATAAGCTTGCGAGATTTTTTTCTGAAAGTTTTCCTTTATTGTAGAATTTTATAATAATTTTAATACAATATTGTCTGCCTCTGTGGCTCGGTCGGTAGTGTATCCATACTTCTGTACCTCGATTCTCTACCTCTATCGACTACCGACAACCGGCTAGCTATCGAAAATTTGACATTTAGAACGTACTGCCCAAACATTTCCTACGATGTCCGTCAGAGGCGCTGATCAGATTTTCATACAAAATTTATCGATGACTGGTCGATTGTCAGGAGTCGATAGTACTAGAGAATCGAGCTACTGATCATGAAGTCCCGGGTTAGATTACCGTGAAGTTTGATAACGTGGACGGTAAATGACAATAGGCCTAAAGATTCTCTCCAGGATTCAAGCTCCTGAACAAAATGGTTATAATGTTCAGCTTTCGATAGTTGTTTAAAGGAAAATTTCTATAGTTAAGTTATAGTATAAGTTAATTTTAACTAGTGATAATTATTGCCCGCGCTGCATTACTATTTAAGTTAGCATGTAGATTAGTAATAATATTATAGTATAAGTTCTTATGCGAAATTATATAGTGTGGGTTCGAATCCCACCAACATTTTATTTTATGCGAATTATTACTTTAGTTTATAAGTATGTATGTATGTTTATTTAAAGTTATATACTTGGGTTCGATTCCTATCTATTGTTTTGAGCAATCTTTTATATTATTATATTAATATAGGTATGTTAATAATAATTCGTTATAATATAAGTATAAATGAGGGTTCAATTCCCTCAAAGAAAAATATGGACATGCGTCCCATTGTGGCATGTTCATTTATAAGTTTAGATATTAAGTCTATGCGTGATCACATTCGCTATAGATAATAACGACAAGAGCGAATTGTAGATATTTAAAAAATAATTTTTTTTTAAATAAAGTCAGCATAAAATACAAAAAAAATATTTTATTGCCGACGGCTTTCAATTATTGCACTTAAGCTGCCTTGATGAAACCGACTTTAACAAAAGAAGAAGGTTTTCAATTCATCTACATTTTTAAATATAAATTGCTACGCGTGTTTCGATTGCATCCTTAGGCTATTAGGCTTTGTCCTCACTGGACTATTATGCAAATACTGCGAGATTTCATAAATATTAGAAGTAACTAACTTAAAATTTATTTAGTTTCATAGCTAAGCCAAAAAAAAATACTTTCATAAGTCATCGGCTTATTTACGACGAACTACACTTTGTACAGCAAAAGTAAAGCTTAATCGCTTTAAGCTTAACTAAGAGTATTAGAAAAAAAGAGGATTATAAAATAGTCCAATACAATAAATTATTACAAATTGTTTAAAATTAAGCTTTTTCATTGAAAATCAAAGCTTAATATTAGTATAAGCTTAATATAGTATTAAGAATAAAATGTACATTATAAAATAATAGTTTAAAATTATAAATTATTAGAAATGGTAAAAAAATAGTCTTAACTCCAAGATTTCCAATAACAAAGCTCAATCGTATTAAGCTTAACCAGAAGAAATGAGTTGAATATAAAATAATTATGTCAATTCATTATTAATTTATAAAACAAAAATGAAACGTTTTAAAGTATATATATAAATATATCTTATATTATTTATACTCGTATATATTGCTTGCGCTATAATATATTACTTCGAATATAAACAAGTTTATAATATTCCAAAACTTCGATTAAAAGCCACTGCTAGTAAAGCCATAGGCTTGCTTTTTTTTACACGGGACTGAGATTCTAATACAATACATCTCTACCAAGACGTCTACCAACACTTTGAATAGAACAAGTGTGGTGTTTGTATTATTGTATGCATATATAAGTGTCATAAAAAATCTTAAAACAATTTAAAACTTTAATTAGAATTATTTAAAACTTTACGTTTAATTTTGATTATAAGAATATAGATTAAGATTAGAATAAAGAACTAGCATAGAACAAAAGGTGATGGAATTATCTAAACACTCGTAATTTCTATTGTCTGGTAGATCCAGTGATTGGAGCTTTCCGCGAAGGCAACTATAGCGAGAGAACGTCGGGGCGATTTAAAAACCAGCCTTTGGAAGGAGCCTGCAGGTTAATACCCTTTAACAACTAGTTTATTACCCCATCATAGTTATAAATTAAAACTAACTCCGGGGTCTACCTCCAGGGTCGTCACAAAATTTTATTGGAACTATGTTGGAGAGTACGACTGCTTATCACGAGGTCCTGGGTTTGACTCCCGGATTAGGCAAAATGATATTGGTCTTTATTCATTTTGATTAGAACGTTTGTTAACACTTCAAATGAATACAAAAAGGCCCCGGTTGTTGTTAATAAATATGCTATTTTTGCTTTCATTGCCTTCGAGCGGCTTCACACTAAGTTGGCCAAACAATAATTAATTAAAAATGTTATGAATATGAATAGACTTTTAATCGCTTTAGTGAACTGTTACTCATATCTTAATATTTTCTCAGGATGAACAAGACCAGCGCTGTGAAGAGTCGAGTCGAAGAATCACCCCCATTTTTTCTTAAGCCGGGTAGGCACGAACGAACACCCTCTCCCTCCCTTTACCACCCGCGTTCACCCTCCGTTGGGTACTCAATGGAGGGTGGAAACGGGTGATGAAGGGGGGTGGCTGTGTGTAGTACGACCCCACCACCCCTTTAGAACCACCACTAGTGTGAGTCACTCATTTTGAAGATTTAATCTGTCTATCAGGGGAATTGAGGAAATTATGTAATTTTTTCCCATTGCTGCCAGTTAACCAGTTTGATCCCCCTTCCTTAAGCACTACTAGACTTGTGTTTTATCATCCAAGAATACTTCACAGTTGATTTCTTGGTCCTTAGATAATTGAAACTATCTCATGAAGCTATTTCACCCACTTCTGTAGAGAGTAAGAAATATAAGCTATGAACTACAAAAATAAAAAAGTTGTGATAATTTTTTTCAACATTAGATGAAGAGGGCAATAGCGGGCAGTGACGTCACAAAATTCTATTGTGACTTAGCTCATACGAAAACCTTTTTTTGAAAGAAAGAGGCAGAAAATATTCTTTAAAATTCTATAAGGTAGGTATATTTTTCATCAATCAAACTTCATTTTGAAACATTTTTTCTCTCTAGTCTGTCTGTACAATTAAGTAAAATCGACACCAGTGTACAGTTCCTGTTAACTGTACTTATTTCACTCCTTCAGCATTTAGACAAAATTTTCTATTTTCAGTTCTTTTTGTTAGCTCTTTTTATGTCCCATTGCGACTCGAAGCCCCCCTCTTTCCTTTCAAATTTAATTATTATAAAATAAACTAGACGAACTGACGGCCAAAAAATATAACAATCATTTCACCCATTTAGCCATAAAAATGTCAGAAACAGACAGACAGACAAGCATTCGTAATAAATATTTTTGTAAAATGTTTAACTGATTAGTTTGTGCGTACCCGGCTTACTTAGGTCCACAAATACTGGTAGTCGGTAGCGGACAACCACGGGGAAAAAAGAAAAATGACGTCATTACTTCAATTTCTCAAGATGGTACGTATAATTCTTTCTTACATCTGTCCTTTTGTATCCAAAGATTAAAGTGTTTGATACATTTCGCCATTTACAATAGTAGTCCCGTGTTATAATGGGCTAGACTATTGCCATATACCAGGTGCCAACATACATACTATAATGCGAAAAGACTTTTTCCCCGACCTAATAATTCAATAAAAAAATCGAAGAACCCGAAATTTTGCTTGTCCTGAAGAACAATGGTTAGGAACTTTTAGGGCTGCAAAGTTTGAACACGATGTTTTCCTTCAGGGGAGCAGAAAGAATTTGAGATATAATTAAGTAAAAATTTACATGAAACAGTTTGGCAGGCGGTTAAAAGTTAACAAAAGGTAAAAAAGAAACTCTGTGTTAACCTCAGTTTCAGTTTATTAGGTTCAATTCCGGATTGCTTTATAATGTTTTCACTTACCTTTGCTAATTCCAAACACCATATAAGTAAGAACCTTTACATGGTATTTCAATTACAATTGAAAATGACAAATTATTTATTTCAAAACCTATATCTACAGAAAAGCCATCGAATTGAAAATAAAATACTCTGTCTGTTGTACAGGAACTACCGTAGCAGCTATGGAACTACTAGAACACAGAGAAAAAAAGAAAAGAAGAAAGAAAAAAAGAAGAAAGTGAAACTAGCAGAAACACACAAGAAAGATATATAGTACAACATGATGTAAATTGGTTGAGGATGTGTCTCACGGCTGTACCAAATAGGTACCCAGATCAGCTTAATGTCAAGCACGATAAGTGCAAGACCTGATCATGACCATCTCTAGCCAAATACACCAGCTTTCTGCCAATCAAAATTGCAGGTAGGATGTACTCTTAGGACCTTTTGGTATTGTAAATGCTGTCTTTAGAGACATCACGCATACAAAATATCGATTTGTAAGGGAGTAGAGAAAAAAAATATATTTAAGATATTATCACGTCTGTTATACCTATAGGTAGGTAATGAATGAGCCGTTATCAATGTAAAAGATGAAATGTCAATAATGCGTGATGACTCTTAAAGTATGCATCAAATATAGACGGCGCACCAGAAGGAGCATTTTCAAGAAAACCATGACAAATATTGTATGACAATCTGTACCGCGATTTTCTACCTCTATCGGCTACCGACCACAAACCTTTGGAATAATTTTGTTTGAAAATCTGATCAGCGCCTCTAGCGGGTGCCACAGGAACAATTTTTAAAGTACATTTTAAATGTCAAAATTTTCATATTCGAAAGTACCGATTGTAGAAAATCGCGCTATAGTTTACGGCAATTTTGATGTAACGTGTATAATCGGCTAACGTCAACCAGTCGAATTTGTTATGAATCTTAAAATTGTAATTTAAGTCTGAAATCAGGGTTTACTATGAATAATTTATTCTTCTTCTTCTTCTTCTTCTTCTCGTATGGTTAGTGGTCAACCTAGTGTCAAAGTTGTTCGAGCCGCCCGAAGGCCTTTGATGTGGCTTAACGGCTGTTATCTTAATTGACAACAACCGGGACCGACTTTTTACGTGCCCTCCGAAGCACGGAGACATAATAGAATAATTTTTTAAGACCCATCATCATAGGTTAGACAGTTTTATAACACGCACATATTATAAAATTTCTCTGTGAGGTGAAGATCCTGTGTCAGGTGCTCCGTTAGTTCGAGTATACCGATTTTTGGTACTGACAAGATTTTTGAAACGTCCGTTTTGCAGTCTCAAATGTATATTAAAACTAGCGACCCGCGCAACTTCGCTTGCGTCCAATAAGAGAGAATGGGTGAAATGTTTTCCCGTCTTTGTAACATTTTTTACTGGTACTCTGCTCCTTTTGGTCGTAGCGTGATGATATATAGCCTATGTCCTTTCTCGGGTATCAAAGTATCTCCATAACAAATTTCATGCAAATTGATTCAGTAGTTGAGGCGTGATCGAGTAGCAGACAGACAGAGTTACTGTCGCATTTATATTATTAAAAAGTATGGATTAGTATGGATGAATGAATGGTTGATCACATTTTATTGTTTTTTAAACCTAGTTTTTGGTAGGTGTGACGTCATCACGAAGTCTCTTCAACAGTTCTACTGTACTAAGCCGTTAATTGCCGTTTTGTATGGTGGTCTTTAATTTCTCTGTGAGGAGAAGATTCTTTGTCGGATTCACGATTAGTTGTTGGATATCAATCTTAACAACAAGCAAGTTTTTTGTAACTGGCGTTTTAGCGTTTCAAATGTGTATTAAAATGAATGAATGGTTTATCCTGTTCGTTCATCGATTTGTATTCTGGTCGGAGTTGAGATGTACGTGTGACGTCATCACGGTTTCTCTTCAACATTTCTACTGTATTTTCATATGTTGACACACGCATATATATATGTTGTCTCAAGAACACGTTCTTGGTGTTAATTAATGATATTCTATTTATATTAAAAAGAATGAATGGTACTCCATCGGTATTCTGGTCAGACTTTTAGTTGAAACTATGACAGAGATGTACGCGTGACATCATCACGGTTTCTCTTCAACATCGCTGTTGCATTTGCATCTGTTGAACGTTGTTCAAGAACACGTTCTTGGTGTTGATTAATGATATTCTTGCAACCAAGCGGAGAGAAGTCAAAATCAAAGACAAACTTGCTTCAGTTCGTAAACTTTTAACAAGGATTTGAAATCCGGATTATATTTTATCTTCCACCTTTTTAGAAAAGACGTTGCTTGTGAGGAGAAACGGCAAGAAACTCACGGCTAGGTCTTTTTAACCGTCGAAATCATCACGGTTTCTCTTCAATATTGCTGCATTTTCATCTGTTGATAGTTGTTCAAGAACACTTTCTTGGTGTTGATTAATGATGCACTTGCAACGAAGTGGAGATTTTATCTAATTATTATTCTGATTTCTTAAATATTTCCTCTGAAGAATTCAGGTCAAATGTTGACACTTACGATTGTACAAATTTTTTTTTGGTGAATCGATTGCCACTCTCAACATTTCTAGTGTATTTACAAGTTTATACCTCGTCGTTTTGTATCGTGGTAACGTCTTGAATTTCTGTGTGAGGAGAAGATTCTTTGTCGGATTCCCGATTAGTTCTGGTATGGCAATCTTTACTACGGGCAAGTTTTTTTAAATGAGCTATTTAAAGTTTCAAACGTTTATTAATATGAATGAATGGTTTATCCTGTTCGTTCATCGATTTATATTCTGGTCAGAGTTGAGATGTACGTGTGACGTCATCACGGTTCCTCTTTAACATCGCTGCAGCATTTGTATGTGTTGAACGTTGTTCAAGAACACGTTCTTGGCGTTGATTAATGATATTCTTGCAACGAAGCGGAAAATTTAGCAAATTGTTTTTCTGATTTCTCACAGAATCCTTCGTATTAATTGAGGTCGAATTTTGACACTTAGGATTGTACAAATTGCTTTTCGTGAATCGATTGCAGCTCTGAACATGTCTACTGTATGTTCATATGTTGATAGTTGTTCAAGCACACGTCCCTGGTGATGATTGATCATATTCTTACAACGTTGCGTAGAACTCTATCAATTTGTTGTAAAATTTTCTTGAGATTCAATATCTCAAATATTTATCACATTTTTTAACCATTTCGGTTAAATGCTGACACTTGCGCGTAATTTGTGTGTTGAGCGTGAAACGATTATCAGCTTAAATATAGGAACTATAAGAAGAGCTGTGAAGAAACTCGTGGTCACTCTTATCATTTCTACTTCAAACTTTCTACTTCTACGGTCAGACTTTTAGTTGAAACTATGACGGGACGTACGTGTGACGTCATCACGGTTTCTCTTCAACATCGCTGATGCATTTGTGTGTATTGAACGTTGCTCAAGAACACGTTCTTGGTGTTGATTAATGATATTCTATTTATATTAAAATGAATGAATGGTTGTCATATTTGGTACGCGATCCGTGTTCTGGTCAGACTTTTAGTTGAAACTATGACGGGGATGTACGCGTGAAGTCATCACGGTTTCTGTTCAATATCGCTGCAGCATTTTCATCTGTTGATAGTTGTTCAAGCACATGTTTTTGGTGTTGATTAATGATGTTCTTGCAGCGAAGCGGAGATTTTATCAAATTGTTATTCAGATTTATTAAATATTTCTTCTTATGAATTCAGGTAAAATAATGACACTTATGATTGTACAAATTTCTTTTCGTGAATCGATTGCCACTTTCAACATTCCTGCTGTAATTTTATATGTTGATAGTTGTTCGAGCACACGTTCTTGGTGTTGATTAATGATATTCTTACAACGATGCGTAGAACTCTATCAATTTGTTGTAAAATTTTCTTGAGAATAAATATCTCAAATATTAATCACATTTTTTTAACTATTTCGGTTAAATGCTGACACTTGCGCGTAATTTGTGTGTTGAGCGTGAATCGATTGTCAGCTTAAATATAGGAACTATAAGAAGAGCTGTGAAGAAACTCGTGGCCACTCTTAACATTTCTACTTCAAACTTTCTACTTCTACGGTCAGACTTTTAGTTGAAACTATGACGGGACGTACGTGTGACGTCATCACGGTTTCTGTTCAACATCGCTGATGCATTTGTATGTGTTGAACGTTGCTCAAGAACACGTTCTTGGTGTTGATTAATGATATTCTTGCAACGAAGCGGAGAAGTTATTAACTTGCAGCTCAGCTTCTTGATACTTCAATATCTCCTTTTTCCATCTTTTAATCCCCACGGGAATACGTTTTAATGGTGAATGTGTAAGGATGCTACTTACCTTTATATAATTTCTGGATGAAGATGCAACATTCAAGATGGTGAAAGATGTTCCAACGCCGAGTAGTGGGCGGCGGTCAATGAACCCACTTCAATAACAGCTAGTGGCTACCTAAAGGACTAAATACCTTTAAAAAACCCAACGATTTTCAAGTAATTCCACACTGATTATTGCAATAATGTACGCGCGACGTCATCACGGTTTCTTTTCAACATTTCTAGTGTATTTACAAGTTTATATCTCGTCGTTTTGTATCGTGGTCGTAACGTCTTTTGTTTCTCTGTGAGAATAAGATCCTGTGTCAGGTTCCCGGTTAGTTCTTGGATATCATTTTTTACTACTGACAAGTTTTTTTGAAACTGGCGTTTTAGCGTTTCAAATGTATATTTAGATGAAGGAATTCATTAATCCATTTCTATCCTGGTCAGATCTTTAGTTGAAACTATGACGGGGATGTATGCGTGAAGTCATCACGGTTTCTCTTCAACATTGCTGCATTTTCATACGTTGATAGTTGTTCAAGAACATGTTCTTGGTGTTAATTAATGATGTTCTTGCAACGAAGCGGAGATTTTATCAAATTATTATTATGATTTCTTAAATATTTCTACTTATGAATTCAGGTTAAATGTTGACACTTATGATTGTACAAATTGCTTTTCGTGAATCGATTGCCAGCTAAAATATACGAACAATAAGAAGAGCTGTGAAGAAACTCGGGGCCATTTTTTTTTTTTGTCAGGAAAATGCGTTACTGCATGTCCCGTTCCAGGGAGGTAGCGGGGGTCTGTCCGGCTCTCCCGCCGGCTAGGCGTTCCGGCTTTTAAATTTGGGCATACCGACTAAAAACCTGACGGTGTTCCTTCAACAGTCACCATAAAGTGGCCAGGACGCGGTACCTCCAATTGGATACTCCACGTCCCGACTCTTAACATTCCTACTGTATGTTCATATGTTGATAGTTGTTCAAGCACACGTTCTTGGTGTTGATTAATGATATTCTTGTAACCAAGCGGAGAGAAGTCAAATTCAAAGACAAACTTGCTTCAGTTCGTAAACTTTTAACAAGGATTTGAAATCTGGATAACATATTATCCACCACCGTTTTGAAAAGGCTGACGCTGGAACTGACGGCTTGGTTTTATCGACTGCCGATTTTTTCAAGGAACAATCTCAAATTAATCATTTTAAACCACTACACTATATAAATAATACAGATAAATAATAATTAAAAGAAAACTAATAGCTTCCCAAATAAAAACGACTTACATAAAATTGTTAGTACATTATATTAAAACAGACTTGGTAGAAGCAGCACAGTTTCAAGCGAACAGTGTAAACTCCGGTTAATGAATAACGTTTATTGTTGTTTCGTATCTCGCTCACATCTGTAGTGTGAACTATAACGAAGATGTCCTCGTGACGTCATCACGAAGTCTCTTCAACATTTCTTGTGTATTTACAAGTTTATACCTCGTCGTTTTGTATCGTGGTAACGTCTTTAATTTCTCTGTGAGGAGAAGATCCTGTGTCAGGTTTCCGGCTACTTGAATGTCGATCTTAACAACTGGCAAGTTTCTTTTAAACTGGCATTTTAGCGTTTCAAATGTTGAATTGAATTTGGATCTGTTTAACGTTGTTCAAGAACACGTTCTTGGTGTTGATTAATGATATTCTTGCAACAAAGCGTAGAGAAGTCAAAATCAAAGACAAACTTGCTTCAGCTCGTAAACTTTTAACAAGGATTTAAAATCCGGATTATATTTTATCTACCACCTTTTTAGAAAAGACGTTGCTCGTGAGAAGATACGCCAAGAAACTCACGGCTAGGTCTTTTTAAGTGTCGATATTTTCTACGGGCAAGATTTTTTAAATGAGCTATTTCAAGCTTCAAATTTTAATGTATATTAATATGAATGAATGGTTTATCCTGTTCATGCATCGATTTGTAGTCTGGTCAGAGTGAAGATGTACGCGTGACGTCATCACGGTTTCTCTTCAACATCGCTGCAGCATTTGCATCTGTTGAACGTTGCTCAAGAACACGTTCTTGGCGTTGATTAATGATATTCTTGCAACGAAGCGGAGAAGTTAGCAAATTGTTTTTCTGATTTCTTACAGAATCCTTCGTATTAATTGAGGTCGAATTTTGACACTTAGGATTGTACAAATTGCTTTTCGTGAATTGATTGCCACTCTGAACATGTCTACTGTATGTTCATATGTTGGTAGTTGTTCAAGCACATGTCCCTGGTGATGATTAATGATATTCCTACAACGATGCGTAGAACTCTAACAATTTGTTGTAAAATTTTCTTGAGATTTAAATATCTCAAATATTGATCACATTTTTAACTATTTCGGTTAAATGCTGACACTTGCGCGTAATTTGTGTGTTGAGCGTGAATCGATTGCCAGCTTAAATATAGGAACTATAAGAAGAGCTGTGAAGAAACTCGTGGCCACTCTTAACATTTCTACTTCAAACTTTTTACTTCTACGGTCAGACTTTTAGTTGAAACAATGACGGGAAGTACGCGTGACGTCATCACGGTTTCTGTTCAACATCGCTGATGCATTTGTGTGTATTGAACGTTGCTCAAGAACACGTTCTTGGCGTTGATTAATGATATTCTTGCAACGAAGCGGAGAAGTTATTAACTTGCAGCTCAGCTTCTTGATACTTCAATATCTCCTTTTTCCATCTTTTAATACCCACGGGAATACGTTTTAATGGTGAATGTGTAAGGATGCTACTTACCTTTATATAATTTCTGGCAGAAGATGCAACATTCAAGAGGTGAAAGATGTTCCAACGCCGAGTAGTGGGCGGCGGTCAATGAACCCACTTCAATAACAGCTAGCGGCTACCTAAAGGACTAAATACCCTTTAAAATCCCAGAGATTTTCAAGTAATTCCACACAGATTATCGCAATGATGTACGCGTGACGTCATCACGGTTTCTGTTCAATATCGCTGCAGCATTTTCATCTGTTGATAGTTGTTCAAGAACATGTTCTTGGTGTTGATTGATGACGTTCAAATTGTTATTCAGATTTATTAAATATTTCTTCTTATGAATTCAGGTTAAATGTTGACACTTATGATTGTACAAATTTCTTTTCGTGAATCGATTGCTACTTTCAACATTTCTGCTGTATTTTTATATGTTGATAGTTGTTCGAGCACACGTTCTTGGTGTTAATTCATGATATTCTTGAAACGATGCGTAGAACTCTATCAATTTGTTTTAAAATTTTCTTGAGATTTAAATATCTCAAATATTGATCACATTTTTAACTATTTCGGTTAAATGCTGACACTTGCGCGTAATTTGTGTGTTGAGCGTGAATCGATTGTCAGCTTAAATAAGAACTATAAGAAGAGCTGTGAAGAAACTCGTGGTCACTCTGAACATTTCTACTGTATGTTCATATGTTGATAGTTGTTCAAGCACACGTGCCTGGTGTTGACTCATGATATTCTTACAACCAAGCGTACAATTTATCAACTTGCAGCTCAGCTTCTTGACACTTCAATATCTCCTTTATTCGGAAGATTTATATATTTCCAGTGTTATCCTGTTCATTAATCCACTCGTATTCTGGTCAGACTTTTAGTTGAAACTATGACGGGGATGTATGCGTGACGTCATCACGGTTTCTCTTCAACATTGCTGCATTTTCATACGTTGATAGTTGCTCAAGCACACGTTCTTGGTGTTGATTAATGATATTCTTGCAACAAACGGAGAGAAGTCAAAATCAAAGACAAACTTGCTTCAGCTCGTAAACTTTTAACAAGGATTAAGAATCCGGATTATATTTTATCTACCACCTTTTTAGAAAAGACGTTGCTCGTGAGAAGAAACGGCAAGAAACTCACGGCTAGGTCTTTTTAAGTGTCGATATTTTCTACGGGCAAGATTTTTTAAATGAGCTATTTAAAGTTTCAAATTATGAATGAATGGTTTATCTTGTTCGTTCATCGATTCGTATTCTGGTCAGAGTGAAGATGTACGTGTGACGTCATCACGGTTTCTCTTCAACATTTCAACTGCTATATGTTTATTAGGTCGCCACACACGTATACAAAATATTGTCTCAAGAACACGTTCTTGCCGTTGATTAATGATATTCTATTTATATTAAAATGAATGAATGGTTATCATATTTGGTACGCGATCCGTGTTCTGGTCAGACTTTTAGTTGAAACTATGACGGGGATGTACGCGTGACGTCATCACGGTTTCTCTTCAACATTTCAACTGCTATATGGTCATTAGGTCGCCACACACATATACAAAATATTGTCTCAAGAACACGTTCTTGGTGTTGATTAATGATATTCTTGCAACGAAGCGTAGAAGTTAGCAAATTGTTTTTCGGATTTCTTACAGAATCCTTCGTATTAATTGAGGTCGAATTTTGACACTTAGGATTGTACAAATTGCTTTTCGTGAATTGATTGCCACTCTGAACATGTCTACTGTATGTTCATATGTTGATAGTTGTTCAAGCACATGTCCCTGGTGATGATTAATGATATTCCTACAACGATGCGTAGAACTCTAACAATTTGTTGTAAAATTTTCTTGAGATTTAAATATCTCAAATATTTATCACATTTTTTAACTATTTCGGTTAAATGCTGACACTTGCGCGTAATTTGTGTGTTGAGCGTGAATCGATTGTCAGCTTAAATATAGGAACTATAAGAAGAGCTGTGAAGAAACTCGTGGTCACTCTTAACATTTCTACTTCAAACTTTCTACTTCTACGGTCAGACTTTTAGTTGAAACTATGACGGGACGTACGTGTGATGTCATCACGGTTTCTCTTCAACATCGCTGATGCATTTGTATCTATTGAGCGTTGCTCAAGAACACGTTCTTGGTGTTGATTAATGATATTCTTGCAACGAAGCGGAGAAGTTATTAACTTGCAGCTCAGCTTCTTGATACTTCAATATCTCCTTTTTCCATCTTTTAATACCCACGGGAATACGTTTTAATGGTGAATGTGTAAGGATGCTACTTACCTTTATATAATTTCTGGATGAAGATGCAACATTCAAGATGGTGAAAGATGTTCCAACGCCGAGTAGTGGGCGGCGGTCAATGAACCCACTTCAATAACAG
The DNA here is from genome assembly GCF_050436995.1 of Anticarsia gemmatalis. Classification (NCBI taxonomy): domain Eukaryota; kingdom Metazoa; phylum Arthropoda; class Insecta; order Lepidoptera; family Erebidae; genus Anticarsia; species Anticarsia gemmatalis. The sequence goes on along the minus strand of NC_134776.1, from coordinate 19,959,727 downwards.
CTAGCGGCTACCTAAAGGACTAAATACCCTTTAAAAAACCCAACGATTTTCAAGTAATTCCACACTGATTATTGCAATAATGTACGCGTGACGTCATCACGGTTTCTGTTCAACATCGCTGCAGCATTTTCATCTGTTGATAGTTGTTCAAGAACATGTTCTTGGTGTTGATTGATGACGTTCAAATTGTTATTCAGATTTATTAAATATTTCTTCTTATGAATTCAGGTTAAATGTTGACACTTATGATTGTACAAATTTCTTTTCGTGAATCGATTGCTACTTTCAACATTTCTGCTGTATTTTTATATGTTGATAGTTGTTCGAGCACACGTTCTTGGTGTTAATTCATGATATTCTTGAAACGATGCGTAGAACTCTATCAATTTGTTTTAAAATTTTCTTGAGATTTAAATATCTCAAATATTGATCACATTTTTTAACCATTTCGGTTAAATGCTGACACTTGCGCGTAATTTGTGTGTTGAGCGTGAATCGATTGTCAGCTTAAATATAGGAACTATAAGAAGAGCTGTGAAGAAACTCGTGGCCACTCTTAACATTTCTACTTCAAACTTTCTACTTCTACGGTCAGACTTTTAGTTGAAACTATGACGGGACGTACGTGTGACGTCATCACGGTTTCTGTTCAACATCGCTGATGCATTTGTATGTGTTGAACGTTGCTCAAGAACACGTTCTTGGTGTTGATTAATGATATTCTTGCAACGAAGCGGAGAAGTTATTAACTTGCAGCTCAGCTTCTTGATACTTCAATATCTCTTTTTTTCGGAAGATTTATATATTTCCAGTGTTTGCACTCAAAGCTTACTTCCCTACGGGAATACTTTAAGCCAGTGAATCTTTAAGGATGCTGTTTACCTTTGTATAATTTCTGGCAGAAGATGCAACATTCAAGATGGTGAAAGATGTTCCAACGCCGAGTAGTGGGCGGCGGTCAATGAACCCACTTCAATAACAGCTAGCGGCTACCTAAAGGACTAAATACCCTTTAGAAAACCCAACGATTTTCAAGTAATTCCACACAGATTATTGCAATAATGTACGCGCGACGTCATCACGGTTTCTCTTCAACATTTCTAGTGTATTTACAAGTTTATATCTCGTCGTTTTGTATCGTGGTAACGTCTTTTGTTTCTCTGTGAGGAGAAGATCCTGTGTCAGGTTCCCGGTTAGTTCTTGGATATCATTTTTTACTACTGACAAGTTTTTTTGAAACTGGCGTTTTAGCGTTTCAAATGTATATTTAGATGAAGGAATTCATAAATCCATTTCTATCCTGGTCAGATCTCTAGTTGAAACTATGACGGGGATGAATGCGTGACGTCATCACGGTTTCTCTTCAACTTTGCTGCATTTTCATATGTTGATAGTTGTTCTTGGTGTTAATTAATGATGTTCTTGCAACGAAGCGGAGATTTTATCAAATTATTATTATGATTTCTTAAATATTTCTACTTATGAACTCAGGTTAAATGTTGACACTTATGATTGTACAAATTGCTTTTCGTGAATCGATTGCCAGCTAAAATATACGAACAATAAGAAGAGCTGTGAAGAAACTCGGGGCCATTCTTTTTTTTTTGTCAGGAAAATGCGTTACTGCATGTCCCGTTCCAGGGAGGTAGCGGGGGTCTGTCCGGCTTTCCCGCCGGCTAGGCGTTCCGGCTTTTAAATTTGGGCATACCGACTACAAACCTGACGGTGTTCCTTCAACAGTCACCATAAAGTGGCCAGGACGCGGTACCTCCAATTGGATACTCCACGTCCCGACTCTTAACATTCCCACTGTATGTTCATATGTTGATAGTTTTTCAAGAACACGTCCCTGGTGTTGATTAATGATATTCTTGCAACGAAGCGCAGAAAAGTCAAAATCAAAGACAAACTTGCTTCAGTTCGTAAACTTTTAACTAGTATTTGAAATCTGGATAACATATTATCCATCACGGTTTTGAAAAGGCTGACGCTGGAACTGACGGCTTGGTTTTATCGACTGCCGATTTTTTCAAGGAACAATCTCAAATTAATCATTTTAAACCACTACAAAATATAAATAATAAAGATGAATAAAAATTGAAAGCAAACTAATAGCTTCCCAAATAAAAACAACATACATAAAAATTGTTAGTACATTGTTTTGAAACAGACTTGGTAGAAGCAGCACAGTTTCAAGCGAACAGTGTAAACTCCGGTTAATGAATAACGTTACTGTTGTTTCGTATCTCGCTCACATCTGTAGTGTGAACTATAACGAAGATGTCCGCGTGACGTCATCACGAAGTCTCTTCAACATTTCTAGTGTATTTACAAGTTTATACCTCGTCGTTTTGTATCGTGGTAACGTGTTTAATTTCTCTGTGAGTAGAAGATCCTGTGTCAGGTTTCCGGCTACTTGAATGTCGATCTTAACAACTGGCAAGTTTTTTTGAAACTGGCGTTTTAGCGTTTCAAATGTGTATTTAGATGAAGGAATGGTTTATGCTGTTCGTTCGTCGATTTATATTCTGGTCAGAGTTGAGATGTACGTGTGACGTCATCACGGTTTCTCTTCAACATCGCTGCAGCATTTGTGAATGTTCTTCTTCTTCTTAGCGTGTCGATGGCAAACAAATTATAATATTAATTTAAAATAGTGTATAACACTTTCTGTCTTGCTATACACTGCCAGCCCAGTATTCAGCTACGTGTATAGCGTTTTCTGTACAGCTCATAAGGTCCTGGTATGAGCAAGAGTCAGGGCACTCCGGGCATGACAACATGTGGGCCATGTCCTCTGTGGCTCCACATCTACAAGAAATATTTGACCTGTCGAGGAAACCCCACCTGGCCATGTTCTCCTTGCTGCGGCCTACCAGGGTTCGTAGCCTATTGAGGGATTTCCAGGTTGACCACGGCATATTGTGTCCTGGTGGGAGTTCCTCGGCCGGGGGGACAAAGTCTGGAGGTGGAGGGTAGTTTTCACGCCAAATTGTGAGCCTTTTTTGAGACGCAGCGCTGCCACTTAATGGTTGGACACACCTAACAAAACTGTTACGGCTTTTAAGTCGTTGAGGGACACCTTTGTGCCCATTCAAGGGGTGCCGTTGGTCTGTTTCCATTTTGTGTCGTTCTCTGAAAGCAGCAACCTGCCTGCGCACAGCAGGTGGAGCTATTCCGGCTAAAGGATATAGCATTGGTACCGGGGTCGGTTTGAGGCAGCCAGTTATAATCCGGCACGTGTCGTTTAATGCTACATCTACTTGTTTCGCATGAGCCGATCTACTCCACACTGGGGCGGCGTATTCCGCTGCTGAGTAACAAAGAGCCAGTCCTGTGGTGCGCAGAACATGGGGTGAAGCTCCCCACTTGGTGTTGGTAAGGCGTCTCAGCAGGTTATTACGTGCAGTAACCTTGTGCTTCACATGTTTGCAGTTCTCTTTGTAATTAAGTGACCTGTCTAGAATAATTCCCAGGTATTTCGGACTGGAGCAGTGTTCAATGTAAATGTTGAACGTTGTTCAAGCACACGTGCCTGGTGTTGACTCATGATATTCTTACAACCAAGCGTACAACTTATCAACTTGCAGCTCAGCTTCTTGACACTTCAATATCTCCTTTTTTCGGAAGATTTATATATTTCCAGTGTTATCCTGTTCATTAATCCACTTGTATTCTGGTGAGACTTTTAGTTGAAACTATGACAGGAATGTACGCGTGACGTCATCACGGTTTCTCTTCAACATTTCTACTGTATGTTCATATGTTGATACACACATATATATATATTGTCTCAAGAACACGTTCTTGGTGTTGATTAATGATATTCTATTTATATTAAAATGAATGAATGGTTATCATATTTGGTACTCGATCCGTATTTTGGTCAGACTTTTAGTTGAAACTATGACGGGGATGTACGCGTGAAGTCATCACGGTTTCTGTTCAACATCGCTGATGCATTTGTATGTGTTGAACGTTGCTCAAGAACACGTTCTTGGTGTTGATTAATGATATTCTTGCAACGAAGCGGAGAAGTTATCTACTTGCAGCTCAGCTTCTTGATACTTCAATATCTCCTTTTTCCATCGTTTTTAATGGTGAATGTGTAAGGATGCTACTTACCTTTATATAATTTCTGGCAGAAGATGCAACATTCAAGAGGTGAAAGATGTTCCAACGCCGAGTAGTGGGCGGCGGTCAATGAACCCACTTCAATAACAGCTAGCGGCTACCTAAAGGACTAAATACCCTTTAAAATCCCAGAGATTTTCAAGTAATTCCACACAGATTATCGCAATGATGTACGCGTGACGTCATCACGGTTTCTGTTCAACATCGCTGCAGCATTTTCATCTGTTGATAGTTGTTCAAGAACATGTTCTTGGTGTTGATTGATGACGTTCAAATTGTTATTCAGATTTATTAAATATTTCTTCTTATGAATTCAGGTTAAATGTTGACACTTATGATTGTACAAATTTCTTTTCGTGAATCGATTGCCACTCTCAACATTTCTGCTGTATTTTTATATGTTGATAGTTGTTCGAGCACACGTTCTTGGTGTTAATTCATGATATTCTTGAAACGATGCGTAGAACTCTATCAATTTGTTTTAAAATTTTCTTGAGATTTAAATATCTCAAATATTGATCACATTTTTTAACTATTTCGGTTAAATGCTGACACTTGCGCGTAATTTGTGTGTTGAGCGTGAATCGATTGTCAGCTTAAATATAGGAACTATAAGAAGAGCTGTGAAGAAACTCGTGGCCACTCTTAACATTTCTACTGTATGTTCATTATATATGTTGATAGTTTTTAAATTTTTCCTATTTTTGTAACATTTTTTACTGGTTATCTGCTCTTATTGGTCGTAGCGCGATGATATATCTTATCAACTTCTTCTATAAATGGGCTACTCAACACAAAAGGATTTTTTCAATTTGCACCAGAAGTTCCTGAGATTAGCGGGTTCAAACACACAAACAAACAAAAAAACAAACTTTTCAGCTTTATAATATTAATATAGATTTAAATGTTGGTCAGGTGTTGTCAGTAATTCTTGTGACTGTCGCTTTGGACAAGACCATCGTGAACCAATCATGTTCGAGGACAGTATCATCAGCTTCACTTTCTATCTCTTCGAGAATGATCGGTTTACTTTGATCTAACGTGAGATGTAACACATCGCTGTCTTTGTAGTCAATCGAGATTTCTATTTATTTTTATGATTTTTCTATGAATTATTCCAATTTTTTTGTGGATTTTTACGTATTCCTATGGATTGAAATACCAGCAGTATACAATAAGTGCTTATAAAGGCTACAAACGAACAAATTGTACATACTAACTACTTCATAAAAACCTTCATACGTGGATGTTAGACAATGTCCAGTTATATACAATATAGCTATATATGACCATATATAAAAAAAGAGACTAAACCCTGCAATGTAAAATTATTTTATTCATAAAATTCTCGCGTCACAATGTTCTTGTACTCCTCCGAAACGGCTTGACCGATTCTCATGAAATCTTGTGAGCATATTGAGTAGGTCTGAGAACGGCCAACATCTATAGGTATTCCATACCTCCCTGTGATGAGGGTTGCACACCAAACATTTTTTTATTTATATGGCAAAACAACATTTGCCGGGTCAGTTATTGTGTAATAAAATTGTAATAAATCTTAATATTATTTTGTGGTTGTGTGTGTGTTATTTTAAGATATGTAATATAAAAATAAATAAATAAATATAACCCATTTATGTCCCACTGCTGGGCAAGGGTCTCCTCCCGTAATGAGGGAGGGGTTAGGCCTTGAGTCCTATATGTATGTGTGTATGTATGTGTATGTAATAACTTATTGTAATAAAATAGAGTGTGATTTCTTTCTTTTATGTAATAATATGGTTTTTATGTCTGCAATTGTTTAATATTTTCTTCTGAATATTATAAGTGTGGTGTTAGGTTAAGATTTATAGAAATAAAACAATTTTATTATGTATTTAACTGCATTTTATTTTGACATAAACCTACGAGCACATCTACACATATAAAATATTTTTCTTAAACAGGTTCGATTCCTGATTAGGACTATACAAAATCCCAGTAATCACAAGTTACATTTAATTTTCACATAATAATATATTTGCTATTTTACACACATTTAGTTTAAACTTATTAACTACAAATCCCGAAGCCCAAGATTCGATTTCTGGGTCGGGAAAAAACTTACAATTCATATTTATTTTTATTTTTATTATAATTTTAATATTGCATTACAAATATATCAGCAAAAATTGATCTGAAATTCGGATTCAATTTTTTTTTGTAAATTTATTTCTTACATTACAACTGCAAAACTAGATGTGATCCACATCACAAAGAACTGGGTTCGATTCCTAGTTGGACTAGAAAAATCTCAACGGTATCACGGAGTGGGACAAGAAGTTCTTTACACTGGAAATATATCCTCTTATGAAGAGAAATGTAATAGTACAAATCTTTCTACCTATTTCTAAACTTAAACTTGTGAAATACTCACAAATATGAATTTGATATAAAATCTCAGAATTGAAATTATTGAAGCCAATTGGAAGCAACAGCGGTTATGACGTCATCGATGGAGACAGTATAGTAAGTAAGTACAAAAGTGTGTAAGTATAAGTTTATAAAAAAACTATACAATTATTTGTTCCATAGCCTATGTCTTATTTTAGTATGTAATAACACCACAAATTCGTTTAGTTGTTTGTGCGTCACAGAGTAATAATATACATCTAATGACAACAGCACTTACAAACTTTCGAATTGATTATATTATAAGTTAAATACGAATAAACATCAATGAATAGAACATCAAGACTTATGTATGCAATCATATAAAGACAAATAGTCTTGTGCTTAAAAGATATTTTACACAAAAGAAAACGTAGTCTCCTTTGTTAGGATTGATTTTCTCTTACGCTGATTAAAGGCGCTTACGTCGCTGCGTCGGTCGCTTGTTATACAAAAACATCTGCCTCTCAAATCAGTGTCACTGTGCAGTGTTCCATAAAACATTGTGTACATTATACGCTCGACCGAGCTTAACGTTGGAGAAAACCGAAATGAGAATATATTACACATATAATAATTGCTAAGTTAGAGTAAACATCTTATTTTATTAACATCAAGTCTTTATGTATATCAGTGGTCGTCGCATTGTTTTAATAAAATGCAAAGCTTTGCTGTGAAATAGTAAATTATCTATTTAAGTGAGTGGTTTCGTAGCAAAAAATTGTTTTTGTTATTGAGGGAGTGAACAAAATTATAATAGAAAACGGGAATTAGCACCCAGTGAAACTTGCGCCGATGCATCAGGCATTCCAATTTGAAATGGATTGAAAAGGGCCACGTTTGACGAAGACTGATCTATAAGAATATATTATATAACTAAATTATGTAAAGAACAATATCGGTTGAACAACGTTGACGATGCATTCGTGGCACGCTAGTGGGATTAAGGCCTTAGTTGCAATATAGTTACAGAAGAGGACCACTGAAATAAGTCAATATTTACTAACACACAGTTCACAATAGTCTTATTATAAACATTTAATATACCTCTAATAATACTTTGTAAATATGATAAAACACTCACAAATACTACAATAACGACCAGAAATATTCTGTCATATTTAAAATCGCACTTTTTGTACGAAAAATATTATATTATTTATTATTTTTACTGTTTTATTATAAGTATAGATAAAAGTTTTTTTATAGAGATAAATAGTCATTGTAAAATTACTCGGAAGTTTATAAATAGTAATAATTTCAGTATTTACATAAAAATTAATACTGTTGAAAATGTGATAGTTTGTACACAAGGTGCCTTATAGCCGTAGTCCTAAAATATTAACAATAAAGACATATTTAAAGAAGATATCAGTATACGTATTTTACTTCTGAGCTTGCTTCACACGTTGGCCCCAATATAGGCCCCAACGCTATTCGTCCAACGTGTGGATCTAGAAAATGGCATTGGTCCCAACGTTGGGGCGAGTGTTGGTAGTTGGCCGGCTCGTATCAGATTCATCAAAGGAATCTGCGCCAACGCTTGCGATCTAGCGGAACAAAACTAGTTTATTATCTGAAGTGTGTTCGCCGAGTTTGCAGTCCAACATTGGTACGAGCGTTGGGGCCAACGTGTGAAGCCAGCCAGAAGATAGTTTTTAATCTCAGAAAATAGTTTTTAATGTCAGAAGATAGTTTTTTTTCTCAGAAGATGGTTTTTCATCTCAGAAGATAGATTTAATCTGTCAGTTCAGTCGATGTGCTGGCGCACTCGTCACTGCTTGTCCCGGCGATGACTTTAATCTGCGTCAGATGTTTCATTCGAATTCTTCTTTGCTTCTGATATTTCGTTTCCCGCGGCCTTTCCAACATCTTAACTAAGAGTGGACAGATGTTCAAACTGAAAAATTTTATAAAATAAATATGGACGTACTCAATAATAATATCACCTGTTACTTTATACTCTGTACCCGATATTGGTGGCAACCTAATTTATACATATATTTTTTTCTCTTTATGGTAAATGTATTTAAAAATGTAAAATTGTATAAAGAGTATAAATCATCTGTTATACCCGAAGGTACAGGCAGTATGAAATATAACCGCGTTTTGCCATTAATGGGCAAGCTAATTGCTGTTTACCGGGCACATTACCAAACTCAAAAATGCTGTAGAGAATATATAAATTAGAAAAGACCTATAGTATCCCGACCCAGGAGTCGAACCCGAGACGTCATGATCAGCACGGTATCACTACCGACCGCGCCATAGAGGCATCGAAAGAAAAATACATTAAATTAAAAAAAAGACACCTTTCCTACGAACTGAGCTGTTTGGTTACAATACTAAACTCTCTGTTTAGTTTCTAACCCGAACACCGGGTGTTAACAAAATATATAATTTATTTATTAACTTCGGCCTATGACTTCGTTCACGTAATTATGTTGGGTCAAGGAAAAAGTCTTTGAGTTTTATGATAGTCAAGTTCTATGAACTTGTAATAAATCTCTTCAAGAATCACAAATGAGTACACGGTTCATTAGGTTTCTTTCAGTGAGCTCGAGAGGTACCCAAATATCGAGCTGTTTTGGTTTTTTGCTTTAAGGTCATACATACTATAATGCGAAAAGACTTTTTTCCCGAACTAATATTTTCCGAGATAAAATGTATCTTATCTGTTGATCCCGGCTATAAACTGTCTGTGTAATAAATTACATGAAAGTTTTGAAACCTTTAGTAGGTTACGTAATTAAATAACAATTATCCAACTAAACATGCAAGCGTATATGTATATAATAAATATTTTATATATATTACTAGCTGACCCGCGCAACTTCACTTGCATCACATAAGAGAGAATGAGTTAAAATTTTCCCCGTTTTTGTAACATTTTTCACTGGTACTCTGCTCCTTTTAGTAGTAGCGTGATGATATGTAGCCTATAACCTTCCTTGATAAATGGACTATCTAACACTGAAAGAATTTTTCAAATTGGACCAGTAGTTCCTGAGATTAGCGCGTTCAAACAAACAAACAAACAAACTCTTCAGCTTTATAATATTAGTATAGATTAGGATATACGTTATAATAGTATAAGATAAAACGTGTTTCTCACCTTTTTAAAACTAAAACCAATAACTTCTTCTTACACCCGAATGAGTAAAATATTACTACTCCTCGAAAACTATTTACAAAATTTATCCAAATATGAACATTCCATGGCATATTGGGAAAATACTCTATGAAGCATGCCATGGCCATGAATGTAAACACCTTGGCGTATATCGAAAAACTGCAAAAAAAAATTTTTTAGATCAAATCAATTATTTTTATTTCAGGTTACAAAACCCGAAGATATATATCTTAACCTAGGAATATACAATAAAAACACAATACTACTTTATCATCATAAAATAAAACCGGCCAAGTGCGAGTCGGACTCGCGCACGAAGGGTTCTGTATAAAAAATAAACACGTTTATTGTGTGGAGACATTATATTTTATTTTTCTCGAGGCCTAACCCCTCCCCTATTTCAGGATTCTTGCCCACCTATAAATGGGGTTAAAATTTATTTTTAATGCTATTTGTTATCACTCATTCCAATTTGGTATGGGTTAGGCCTTGAGTAAAAAGCAATGTACAAAATAATTTGCCGTGTAGCCGAAAGCAAAAATGAGTATGCTGTTATATACAATGTCATATTTTTAACTTTAGGGTATTCTTAAGAAAACCCCCCCTCTAAGAATCCTCTCGCTCATGTGTTGCAGGACTTTATACAAATTTCATCACAACCAGACTCGAAATAACTATTTGTGGATCGTAGTACAAATAATTGTTACGTTTGGGAATCGAACCCACGCCCTCCCTACGCAGCGGCCGTGGCGAAACAGGCAGAGGTTCCCCTTACCGAGTAAACCCAATGAAAAAAAGATAAAATCCTAGTTTAACTATCTAGCTTATATACTGTACATTGATTTTTTACTACAATAATGATGATTAATTCGTTATGTAAAAGCAGCAATGTATTGTACGGTGCCTATAGTCTGACAAGTTAATAGAGGGATTTACAATTTATCTAAAATATAAAGTAGCTGTATTGAAGAGACAGATTTTCCCTACATACATTTGTGGATCGGAGATGTCACACCTTGCATAAGAGGCTCTCTGCTAAGTTGTCAGACTATATCAAGCTGACGTGCACTAATTGTCAACTGTACACTATAAGCATACAAAAGCCCGATTCTCTACAACTATTGACTACCGACTACCGGCTAGCTATCGACATGTAGAATGTACAGCAAAAAAAGTTTCTACGACGCCCGTCTGAGGCGCTGATCGGATTTTCATACAAAATTCTAGATGGCAGGTTGATAGTAATAGAGAATTGAGCTACTGATAAGCGCCTCTAACGAAAGCCTTGAGAACTATTTTGGCTACTAAATGTCAAACTCTCGATACTCGACAGTATCGACTGGACAGAGAATCGAGCGGCTACAGTATGTTGAAAATAATTGCGACGATTACCGTAAAGTATCCATTTTTCCAAAAACATGTGAATCCTTGATGCGTCTCAGTGATTGTTTTACCGAATATATATAACCGGTGGTTAACATAAGAAAAACTAAGTTCACGAAAGTCATAAAGGCAATTGGTACAAACGCATACGATGATGGTTCTGGAAAGGTCATAAAACATGTCAGTCATATGGGTACTTGACTATAACAAAAAATTGTTAAACATGTAATTGTAAAAGGTTCATCTAAAATACTTAAGGTATATAATTTCTCTGTAAATATATGAAATTGTAAGTAAATAAATACTGAAATTTTATTAGACACTTATTTTGATACAAACAAAATTGTGACTCAGAGGTGAAAGCGTAACAAACAGACCGACAGAGTTCCTTTCGCTTCTAAAATATTATTAGCAAAGTAGGGACTAATATGGGAACTTAATTAACAAAATAAAACATCATAATTACAACTTACCTGCAAAAAAATAAGTGGCATGTTTATTGTTTAACAATGAAGGCAAGAATATGTCGATTAATACCATTGTAATGGTCGTGAGTATGGGCACGCCAAACGCTATGTAGCAATAGCGAGTAAACTTAGCTATCTCTCGTCTGCGAACGAAAGCAGGCCTCATGCGAATGTCTCTGTAGAACAAAAAGTAAATTAAATAGGGCTCTGGTTAACAGTATGTGATTTTTTTTAAACCCATTACTGTCCCACTGCAGGGCAAGGGTCTCCTCAAAAAACGAGGGGGAAGGGTTAGGCCTTGAGTGCACCCCAGCGTGGTGTGTCACCCAAGTGCGGGTTGGGGACAAATTTTTGGCATGCCAGGTTTCCTCACGATGTTTTCCTTCACCGATAGAACAAGTGATAATTATTTTTAATACACATAACTTCGAATAGTCATTGGTGTGTTGCCTCAGGTTCAAACCTGCGACCACTTGCGAGGGAGATGCCAACTTAAACCACTCGGTTATCACTGCTTTTTTACTTTTAATAAGTATCAGAGTTTGTGAATAAGTATCAGATAAATCAGACTACTAGGTGATAATAATAGATATCTATCATTGGACAACTCACACGCGGTCATATGATTCCAAACACTTGGACCTAGTACTTGGACCGGAACCACTACTGCCTATCCCCCAAGCACAAATTAAATCTTGGCTGAACAGAAACACCGAAGCGAAACACCTAAAAGAATGGAACAACAGCAAAGGTTGCAGGCAAACTAAGGCTGCAGTTCCGGTGGCACCTAAGAATCTTGCCCGCAACCTTATCAGTCTAAAAAGGGACAAAATACGCAAGGTAATAGGAATCCTAACCGGCCATTGTCCCCTAAACAAACATCTATGTACAATAGGCGTGACGGACAGCCCTCTGTGCAGAGGATGCATGGAGGCAGAGGAAACACCACAACATGTACTAGTGGAATGCAACAGCGTGGCGGACCAACGAGCGCGAACAAAAATATTGACAACAACACTCCAGGAAGCCTGCAGCAACTTGCAAAAGCTACTGAAGTTCTGGGAAGAACTAGGATGGCTGGAGTGAGGGCGAATCAACGCAACAATGAAAGAGGGTAGATACACGCACAAAGGCCCATTTAAGAGGCTAAGTGCGGAAAAAGCCCAGGAAACCTAACCTAACCTATGATTCCAAACAAACCGGAACTAAAACATATTTCGTAAGCGTTTCGTAAGCGAGATGTCCACACACATTTGAGCAAGTAAATTTTGTGATTCAATTTTCGAATGATTGTCAGTTAATTGTCTTTGACTACATTATTTGAAAATAAATTAAGTATTTAACTTAATTCGATGTATTACTTTAAAAGCCAGATACGCTTGAATAACTGTCGATATCTATAAATATATATACTGTCGATATTAGCCACCCAGTAACGCATTATTTCACGAAAGGAATAGTATGAAAATGATTCTTCTATTATAGCTTACCTTATGGTCGACCATAGGTCAAATCCCATAACGGACGTCCACAAGAAACTAGCCATTAAAAAACAATACATCAACGGATCTGAAACAAGAAGATTATTTACACCATGACTTTAATATGTACTAGAACAACATAATGATTGAACATTGTGAACATTATCATTCAATATTAATGGTTGTTTTAAAGGTGTAATGATACATTTCAACTCGGAAACGGATTGTAATCGTATCAACTCGAGTCGTTTTATTATTTTATTTACTAGCTGACCCCCCAAACTTCGAAGCCGATTTTTAATAAAAAGAATAATGATTTTATAAACTCATTTCTTTATTTTTTTTCTGTTAGAACCATCTCCGTACTTATTATACCAAAGTATTATAATAATAGTATAAATAATAATTAGTGAAATCGATCCAGCCGTTCACGCGTAATGTGACCGAGGGGAATAAGGATAAATTTTTATATACAGGGTGTGGATAATCCTTTACCAGCGGATGGACAACCACACAGCACCACCACCACCACCCGACAGTTAATCTTTATATATATAATTCTTCTGTAAGTGTGTATGTCACTGAACTTCTCTTAAATGACTGGACCGATTTTGATGAAATGTTTTGTGTGTGTTCAAGGGGATCTGAGAATGGTTTAGATTCACAATTTTGTCCGCTGGACAATGTTTTTTTATTTCATTTTTATGGCAAAACAACGTTTGCCGGGTCAGCTAGTAGTTTATAATTATAATGTTACTGCTTTCTATTGGGATAATCCTGTTAAAATAGTTACAAGCATAAATACATAAATAAATAAATAATTCTGTAGTATGCTATAGTTTTTATAACAAACATCATTGTCCTTGCACTGCTAGTCTAAATGTAGGACAATGAAGGCCAAGGATTTTGGAAAACCCTCCATATATAAAGTTATTTGAGGGGAGGGAGAACGCATGCGTGTTTTTGGGGAGGAGGGACCGCCTAAGTATGGAATCCCCATGAACCAATCACATGGCCACCATGAGTGTGAGTGAATCAGTGAGTATGTTGTCAGCCATTACCATTTCGTTCTGTTACATGATTGTTAGTTCTATGTGTTCGGAAGTAAGTCATTTTATGTATGGATGTATCTATGTTGCGGTCCTGTATGGCATGATGAAAGGATGTGAATTAAACAAGGGAAGTTTGTGAATGTCGTATTAAGTCGCGGTTTCTGTTCTCTGTCTTCCCCTATGGGCGTATTTATTTTTGTATGTTTTTGAAAAAATTGGCAATCTATACTAATTACTAATATTACTAATCTATACTATAATATTATAAAGCTGAAGAGTTTGTTTGTTTGTTTGAACGCGCTAATCTCAGGAACTACTGGGCCGATTTGAAAAAATATTTCAGTGTTAGATAGGCCATTTATCGAGGAAGGCTTTAGGCTATATATCATCACGCTACGACCAATAGGAGCAGAGTAACAGTAAAAAGTGTTACAAAAACAGGGAAAATTCTGATCCATTCTGTCTTATGTGACGCAAGCGAAGTTGCACGGGTCAGCTAGTTGATTAATAAAGTTTACAATACATAAGTCAAGCGTAAAGTCGTTTAACAACTTCATACTTTTAAAACGTGGTTTTTAATCAATTTTAATAGATATCGATGCAAAATCAGTTAGAAAAAATAAGAATTAAACATTTCAATCAACGTCAAATGTTTCGATGAAATAATATGCATACTTCAGAATTATTCGGAAATGCCGAAAGATTGATTTGTTCAGTGACTTGAGTAGCTCAACAGTAGTCATAGTGTCAATTTAGGTTAAAGTATTTTATCTAAATTCACTATATGTTATTTATATTGTGTTTTCGTGCTAGAACTACAGTACCTCGATTCTCTACCACTATCGACTACCGACAACCGGCTAGCTATCGACATTTGACATTTAGATTGTACTGCCAGAATGTTTCCTACAACACCCGTCAGAGGCGCTGATCAAATTTTCATACAAAATTTCTCGATGACAGTTCGGTTGTCGGTAGTCGATAGTAGTAGAGAATCGAGCTACTGATCGGGATGATTAAAAATCGTAAAGAAGCATGGGTGTGATTGAAGCAAAACTGTGAGGTGTGATTAAATTAATAATGTATAATTTTATGTAATATATGTATGGTTATAATTGTTTGAACTTACTCATCACTCGAACAGCCAGGTCATTGGGTATCTCGATCAGTAATTGGATCGCTTTCAAGCCGAATGTTGCCATAGTGCTGGCGACATAAGCCATGAGAACCATCCCGGCAACGTTCCGCATTTTTCTTACAATGCAGTAGGCCATAAAAACGAGGCCCATAAGCACGAAGGACGTTAATAATGCTGAAAATAAGATTTATAATTAATACCGGTTTTAGGGCTTTCAGCATGCGTACTATGTATCTCGGTTGACAACTAGCGCACGTCAATTTAATAGCGGCCAACGACCCATGCCATGATTTTAAGAATGAAAACATTGTACTGCACTGTTGGTAGAAAGTAGTTGTCAACTGAGACACACTATAGCCCTCCAGGTGGGTTATCACATATCTCAGTAGACCACCGTTGAAAGCCACTATGCTGTACATTATTTTCTCCCTTAGATTATAGTGATGATACCGTTACGTTATATAAGCAGCAAGCTTCACGGTGGCATAACTTTTGTATCAGCGCTTCCAGTCTCTATAGAGCAGTGTTAACCGAAAGACTTAAGTTGCGCCTCCCACGCAAGTGGTCGAAGGTTTGTACCCGAGGCAAAACACCAATGACTTTTCAAAGTTATGTGTGTATTAGAAATATAATAATATTATATATCACTTGTTACAACGGTGAAGGAAAACACCGTGATACAACCTTGCGTGCCTGATAGTTCTTGAAGGTATGCAAAGTTTGCAACCTGCACTTGGCCAGCGTGGTGGACTCAAGGCCAGACCCCTCCCTCATTCCGGAAGGAGACTCTTGCCCAGCAGTGGGACATTAAAAGGTTAAATTTATTATTTAGTATTATTAAATCAGAATAGTCCAAGTACTTTGAAAAAGCCTTGTGTGCAAAGTTTTTGGAATTAAGGTATACAAAATCAAGAATCTAGAACATCAGTGACCCGCAGTCTTATGTAGCTAACGGTGGTCTATTTCATATTGGTATATTAATTTGTGTAATCTAGATTTAGCGCATGCTAGGACTCCACTAACTCCCGGTTTCTAAAGTATATTTAAAGATAGTTTATCTATTCAATAGCGTTTTAACTCATGTAAAAAAACGCTATTGAATATATAAACTACCGTGAAATGTACTCAGAAACCGGGAGTTAGTGAAACCCTAGCATGCGCTAAATCTAGATTACACAAATTAATATACCAATATGAAATAGACCACCGTTAGCTACATAAGACTGCGGGTCACTGATGTTCTAGATTCATAATTTAACCGAGGGTAAGTGGTCTTAAGCTGTAGAAATATGTGGTTCAGGTTGTGAGAAGTAAGACATTTATATATTTACCAAAAGCGGTCATATAACGACCGAAATTATTGCCCTGGCCGTTGAACTCTTTCATGAATAAAGTACATTGAACCATGGTGATGTCTTTTAAGTTTGTTCTATGAATTACGAATAGTCCACACAGTAGGACTCCTGTTTATATTCCGAACAACTGACTATGATGATCCAGTCTGAAAATAAGAATACACGGTTATTATTCAGTTCTCATGATACTTTAATTAAAGAAATACTTCAAAGAAAATTTATTTATTAACGTGAATTAAGTACAAATTTTAATGTGTCTTACAATGACTAACAATAAAAGAAATACACCAAATTTACGTATAAAAAAAACAAAAGAACAGAAAATCAAAATCATTTATATGTTTGTAAGTTAATTGGTAACTATACAAGCTCTGTTTAGCTTGGTATAAGATGATCATTGTGATTTGTCTAAATTAAATTTATTTATTTAAATTATACCCAGTACTGTCCTGTATGACAAGATGTATGGATGTGAATGAGGCAAGGGAAGTTTGTAAGGTTCGTACCAAATGGCGTACTTTGGTCTCTGCCTACCCCTGTGAGAAAAAATGCGTGATATTATGTATGTATGCATGTGTGTATGTATCAATATTTCTATTTTTTATACATTATTATTTTATTAGATTATTTGTATGATAACGAGTCTTGGGACTGTGCTGCTTCCACTAAGACTATATCAAAATAATGTATTTACAGTTTGGTGGTACATGTGAACATATTAGTTTTCTTTAGATTTCTCATTATATTATTTTTATTATGTATTAATATTCTGTGCTTTTTCCTTTCTTCTCAATATATTTTTACCATTTCAAATACTTGTTAAAGTTTATGAAAGCATATTTGACTTTGTCTTAAATTGTAGATTTGATCAGTACTTAAGATTGAAATTATATTATTATATTTATGTATATTATAGTATTTTAGATTATTGTTATGTATTTGTTTAAGTATATATTTAGAAGTATATTTATAAGTATGTTTATTAGTTATTTGGTTACCATAGTACAAGCTCTGCTTAGTTTGGAATCAAATGTCTGTGTGTGGTGTGTCCTGCACGATCCTGTGTCCTGTCCAATAATATTTATTTATTTACATTAACTTATTAGCTGATCTGCAGTATATTACTAAACCTACTTATTTAATAAAAATAAAATAAAACCATACATTGTCATATTTTGGTCACTTGTTAGTATGTAAGTAGATTATAAGTTAAATGTATAAGTATTTGTGTTTTTGCTTTTGTGTTTATTATTTTATTTTTTGTTTTTAGTAAGATTAAGATTAAGCGCACTATCGAATTGGGTTTACCTTTTAATGATAGTTGTAAGTTGTAAATAAATAAATAAATACTGTTGTTTTACAGTGACTTTGCATTTATTGTTTACAAATAGAAATGATTAAATTGATATATTAGCTAACAAAAAATAAATTGAATTGAAATATTGTCTTTATATTCATATTTTGGCTACGATGTTTCTTGTATAAGCCAGAAATATAAATCTGAACAATTTGTTACTTAAAAAACTACTGGTTAAGATAGAAAAAATCTTTCAATATGTAATTGTCCACTTACTCACGAAAGTTACAAGTTATATATCATCACGCTAAGACTAATAAGAGTGGAGCAACAATAAACAATATTGTGAAAAGAAGAATATTTAATTCCACGCGGGCGAAGCCGCCGACGGCTTGATTGAATTAATTTGACACCTCAGATTTATAACCAACCCTCGTTTTTGTACTTAGATTTGAGATAGGGGTTCAAAAATGATAGCGTTTTGTATGCAAACAAGCTGTTGAAACTCTTAAGACATTATGATCAATGTAATTATATCAAACAAGTTTTTTTATTTAGATATGCTTTTGAGATTAAGAACGTTTGGTAAGCAAAATTTTATTATATGGATAATGTGATATGGGGATTATCGCAATCACTTATTTTACATTAAAATGCCACAGATTTCGGCCTAGATTTAATTGGCCGTGGTTGCAGACTGACTAATTAAACATTGATAAACACCTCATATTAAAAATCACCCCTCGTTCTTGCACTAAGATGTTGAGATAGGGGCTCAATAATTATAAAGTTCAGTTTGCAAACAAACTATCCTAAAACTTTGAGACACTAGTCATTATGATCAATGTAATTATACCAGTCAAGTCTTTCTTAGCGTGCCGTTGAATTGTTTTACTCTAAGTGATTCTTTTAGATATGCTTTTGAGATTAAGAACATTTGATGAGCAAATTGTATTATGTTGCATTTATATGATTAGCACTCATTTTACAATAAAATGTCACACGTTTCGGCTCAGATTACATTGGTCGTGGTTGCAGACTGACTAATAATTAAACATAGATAAACACCTTAAAATTGAAAGTCTCCCCTTGTTTGTGTACCGAGATGTGAGGTAGGGGTTCAAGTATGATAACGTTCAGATTGCAAACAAACGGTTCTAGAGCTTAGAAACACTTAAGGCATTATGATCAATGTAATTGTAACAAACAAGTTTTTCATTTAGATATGCTTTTGAGATTAAGAACCTTTGATGAGCAAATTGTATTTTCGGCCCATATTACATTGGCCGTTGCAGACTGACTAATAATTAAACATTAATAAACACCTCATATTAAAAATCACTCCTTGTTTTTGCACTAAGATGTTTAGATAGGGGTTCATAAATGATAATGTTTAGTTTGCAAACAAGTTATCCTAGAATTTTGAGAACTTTAGCCATAATGATCAATGTAATTATACCAGTCAAGTCTTTCTTAGCGTGCCGTTGAATTGTTTTACTGTTCAGTGATGCATTTGTAAGCTGCCTTGAGATTAAAAACGTTAAATGTATAAATTGTATTAGATATTAGGATATGGGAATGAACGAATGAAAATGAAAAACGTTTATTACAGTACAAAGTACAACAAGATACAATGAGATAAGGAAATCATGCTAATACTAGATTGTACAGTTGAGTATAAATCTGTGGTTACCGTGGTCCCCACACTAGGCATGTCTGTATCGCGGGCTCCCATCTTATTGAGTAAAATCACCCAGTGTATCCAGCACTGTTCAGTAACAATAAAGCTCATTTTTCTTTAAAATGCCAGACGTTTCGCCTCAGATTACATTGGACGTGGTCACAGATTCATAATAATTAAACATAGAACATCACCTCAAAATCACCCCTCGTTTTGGACAGAGATGTGAGATAGGGGCTCAATAATTGTAATGTTCAGTTTACAAACCAGATATCCTAGAACTTTGAGAAACTTTAGTCATAATGATCAATGTCATTATAACAAACAAGTCTTTCTTAACGTGCCTATACGTTTACTTTAAGTGATTCATTAACCCCCGGTTTCTGAGTACATTTAACGGTAGTTTATCTATACAATAGCGTTTTTTTAAGAGTTTGAACGCTATTGAATAGATAAACTGCCGCTAAATGTACCTCAGAAACCGGGGGTTAGAGCTGCTTTGAGATTAAGAACGTTTGATGAGCAAATTGTATTATATAATATTATATGATTATATAATTTGCAAACAAGCTATCCTAGAACTTTGGGACACCAGTCATTATGATAAATGTAATTGTAAGAAACAAGTCTTTCTTAAAAAGCCGTTAAATTGTTTTACTGTTCAGTGATGCATTTATAACCCCCGGTTTCTGAGGTACATTCACCGGTAGTTTATCTATTCAATAGCGGGTTTTTAATGGGAGTTTAAACGCTATTGAATAGATTAACTACCGTTAAATATACCTCAGAAACCGGGGGCTTGAGCTGCTTTGAGATAAAGAACTTTTGATGTATTATATAATAAGATATGGGACTTAAGACAAACACCCATTTTGCCCTAAAATGCCTGACGTTTCGGCCTAGATTATATTGGCCGTGGTCGCAGGCTGACTAATTAAATAAATTAATAATTTATCACCTTTCCCTATTATATAATAAACATTCAACAAGTTATGCAATCATTGTAAATACTTATAGCCTTTAAACAGTTTTATTTTACAAGTGCTCGTTTTTAAAGACATTTTAAGAACAATATAGGTACAATATCAACTGGTAGGATTAACTATTTAGTTTTTGACCTAAGTTCCTTACTTAGCCTACTTGCAGTGGTCACAAAAAAAATTCACATACAGTTGGTTCGTTTGAACTTGCTTATCTTAGGAATACTGTTCTGATAAGAAATAATACTTTTATGAGGAATCGTCCACTATCTAAAGAAGGCTGTATAGGCTATATAAGAAGGTTTTCAACATGAATATAATAATATGTTTCCTCATGTGTGCTACCTTATCTTTTATAAACCGGTGCTTCTCATATGATCTTATTGCATCCCCATGGGATGAATCGTTTATGAAATGTTATAGGTAATTTATGAAATTTAAATTACATATATTAATTCGATTTTCTTTTATAAAACAAATGTTGGTACCTAAAAATGCCTTACGTGGTCAGCATGGTCGATGAAGATAATTATGGTCACTTTAGATAGGTGATGCTAAGTTAAGACCCTCGTAGGCGTTGGCCGAGACGAAAATGACTCAGCAAATTTCACATTCACTTGAGACCAAAAAAACAAATTTCACGTTTTATTCACTTCAAAATGAATGTTACGAAAGGCTCGCAATATAAATTTGGCTAGATTTACGTTGATAAATAAATATTATGTAACCGAAAATAGAGTAGGAGTACCAAGTATTCGTAATTACATGGCCGAAAGAAGAGGGGATCATATCTTTACGATAGTCAATGTATAGTGGTAGACGATACACAATATTATACACAGATTTAATATTATTTACATTGCAAAATATTACTTACCAATAATCCAGAATTACAGGCACAATAAATCAAGCTTTCACGACAAAATCGGGCAACGAATGCACATACCTGAAAATCGTGAGGATGCTAGGTAATCAATAATACAACATGGGCGGAAACTTCATGAAGTTATGCACTGAGCGAGAAAGAGACAGCGATACGTACAACAAGGAGCAAACACGCGTTACTATAGTAAGACAACTTAGTAAAAAGCTTTATCGTGCACACTATACATTTAGAATATAATTAATTTACTCTAAAAACATTATATATCAAAAATAGAGTAATAAATATACAAACCTTGGTTGCCCGAGCTGACGACTGTCATTCAAAATTCCGTATTTTGTTTCTCCGTCCCACGCAACCACAGCTTTCTAACTAGTCGGGTTATAGAACGAATGAATGAACGAACAGGTGAATGAATGAACATGTGAGTGAATGAACATTGAATGAATGAACACAGGTTACATCACGTTATTCTAGAGAGTTCTATATATTCTTGTTTTAGAATATTGTTGAAATCATGGCGTCCATTTTACTTTGCATCTCTTAGTGCGCAGTCTCCATTGCAGTTTGAGAGAGACAGAATTATTCTTTACATGTATGCCCACGTTAATATTACTGTAAATGTCAAAGGTTGGATGCTTATATGTATAGATTTTATCTTCCCACGCAATTCTAAATGGAATTATGATTAAATAATATTTGATACACACTACATATCTATGACTTGGGATTCTAGCGCGTATCTCAGTTGACAACTATTTGAAACCCACTATGCTATACATTGTTTTCTTTCTAAAGCATTACATTTACAAACAGAAAAAGCATATTGAGTATTTTTCTTAACATATGTTTCGATAAGAAAAGGCTTAATGTAGACTTTTCAAAGCTCCCAACTCCTGGCAAAATAGCTATATTTAATATGGTCGCAGGTTCGAACCCGAGGCAACACACCAATGACTTTTCGACGTTATGTGTGTATTAGAAATAATCATAATTATGCTCCAACGGTGAAGGAAAACATCGTGCCAAACATCTGCCACTGCTAAGACCCCCCCCCCCCTTATTTAATAAATGGATTAATTCATTATTTTAAAATTCAATCTTTGTTAGAAAAACGAAAATTACTCTTAATTATATAGAAGCTGTTTGTTTTGAGTTTGTAACGGCCAGGTTTTTCAACAAAAGTAACAGCCAAAGTATAGGATTAAAGTATAAATGACAGTTAAATTAGTTTCTTTACGAATTTACTCATAGTTTTATTAAGAAACAGATTTCCCTTAGTACATAAATCTATACTAATATTACAAAGCGGAAGAGTTTGTTTGTTTGTTTGATCATTTGAACGCGCTATTCTCAGGAACTACTGGTGCAAATTGAAGAATTATTTTACTGTTGGAAAGCCTATTTATTGAGAAAGGCTTTAGGCTATATATCATCACGCTACGACCAATAGGAGCAGGGTACCAGTGAAAAATGTTAAAAAAGACCCATTCTCTCTTATGTGACGCAAGCGAACCAGTAGTTCCTGAGATTAGCGCGCTCAAACAAACAAACTTTTCAGCTTTATAATATTAGTATAGATACCCCGGCGGGATAGATAACCGATACGACCGGTGAGAGGTCAGGCACGTGTCTTACGGGGTTAACACGCTCTCCAAAACCCGGTGACTGCTTAGGACGCTTGACATAAAATCTATTTTTATCCGCTGCAAGCTGCTTTTAGATGCACATAACATTAAATTACTACGAGCAATAACATTGTAGTTTCAAATTTCCATCCAATTAATATGCGAAAAACGTGATCATTTTACCTAAGGCATCATCCACACTAAGGGCATTATTCCGGTCTAAATATATTTTTTTTAAAAGACAACTCCGGCACTAAGTACTGCTCTTGTATCGCGAGGACTTCTACAAACAACAAACACAAAGTACTATCAGACCCGAAACAATGACTTGTGGATTGCACAAATAATTGTTCCGTGTGGGAACCCAGGACCTCCCAACGCAATGGGTGCGACGTGGCAACGTCTACGTTGCGCGTTCAATTGATTCTTAGTGTTAAAATCCTATACACACAAAAGCGGTGAAGGATCTTAGAGGTTAAGCCATGCTTACCGAGAGAGTCCTGTGTTGGGTGACCATATTTTACGAATTCAACCTAGTTGGAAGAAAGGCTAGGCTGATTGATACACAAAAACGGTGAAACCACAGCGGTATATATAAACTGAGAATATTTGAATGAGAATATGCGTATGTTTGTTACTCTTTCAAGAAAATAGTACTGAAGGGATTTTAATAAAACTTGATACACAGGTACTTTATAACCTGGATAAACACATAGGGTACTTTTTATTTCAGAAAACCTTTTTATGCGGACGAAGTCGCGGGCAGATGCTAGTGAACTTTAAACACAGGCCGCCGGAACAATGTACTTGACGCCCTAACTGCTACCAATGATTTACATAAAAATAGAACAACAACTTAATTTATTCTTGTCATTAGTATGCCGACGCATTAATTTGTATTACCATATACAAATCAAAAATATATTTAGAATTCGCTGAATTTATTTTAATTAACTTATAAATAAATACATTTAAAGGCCCCTTTCACCTATTACTTGCGACATTGCCAATCTTTTTAGGCATATGTGTTTATGAGTGTTTTCAAGGAAATATATTGACCGTATTTTGGTGTGATATGCTCACATCGTTAGGGAAGGTTCATATCTGACGGAACATGCGTCGGGTATTATCGGTCGCGCAACGCCAGAACAGACAAATGTATACAAAAACACTCAACCGATGATGCGTCGTTGCGAATCCCATACTATTTAGGCTACGCCCGACGCATCTTTCCTCAGATGTGAACCGTCCCTTAGTCTGATCTTTAACACTTACTTACTTTCCTTTAACTACGGTATGAGGCGTTTGGAACCATGTCCTAAACCAGATTTCTATCCTTGCCGCACTGCTTCTGGTGCCCGGTTTTTGAGTACATATAACGGTAGTTTATCTATTCAATAGCGTTTTTTTATATGAGTTTTAATGCTATTGAATAGATAAACTACCGCTAATAATGTACCTCAGAAAGGGTAGGTCCTGTTGCGCACCTAACGTGTTTATCGTATAATTATATTTTAGAATTCTAAGCGTAAAGTAGAAAAGAAGAGTCATATAAATATCTTTGTACAAATTACTTTAGATTATAACATTAAGGGATTAGTGTCTGGAAATCTAAAACGACTGTTTAAATTCCACCCACATTCTGAGGCCTATCCTCAACAGTGGGTAAAACTGGGCTGAATAGATAAAAAGTGTTTTATCTATCCAATATATACAATATCTACTTTTATTTATATTGATAATGTTTCATCGGTGAAGGAGAGCATCGTGATGCAACCTTGCATACTTGAGAGTTCTTTAGAATAGTTCTTGAAGGTAAGTAAAGTCTTCAACCCGCACGTTACCAGCATGGGGGACTCAAGACCTAACCCCACCCTCATTACGGGACAAAACCCTTGCCCAGCAATGGGTCTTGTTTAAAAAAATCTATAATAGGAAGTGACAAACAATTTTTTCTTCGAAACTGAAAAAAATATATTTTGAGTTACAGCACTCTTTTATAATTAGTGCGTCTTTATAAACAAAAGTCATTGATATTGGGGAGTGTCCCGCAATTACGTCAAACGTTTAATTAAAAGAATAGTCTGTATATTGTCAACACGTGACGCAAGTCACCTTTCAACTGTTTTACACGAAAACATTTAAAAAGATTAAAGTACACTAGCGGACCCGACAGACGTTGTCATTTCTAAAAAATTAAAAAAAACATTGTCCAGCGGACAAAATTATGAATCTAAACCATTCTCAGATCCCCTTGAACACACACAAAAAATTTCATCAAAATCGGTCCAGTCGTTTAAGAGAAGTTCAGTGACATACACACTTACAGAAGAATTATATATATAAAGATTAGCGGACCGGCCCGACTCCATGACACTCTCTGCCTACCTCTTTATGAACAAGCCGTGATTTTATGTATGTAATGTTGAAATTAAAATTATTACATACTGTACTAATAACTAACTGCACGTTGGGCACAGTGGTTTAAGCGCTCACCTCGCCGCTACAACCGTCGCCGCGTGTGGTGGGTTCGAATCCCACCCGGGGCAAATCTTTGTGTGATGAGCACGAGTATTTGTTCTGAACCTGGATGTTAATTTATCTATATAAGTATGTATTTAGAAGTATATAAGTATGTTTATCAGTTATTTGGTTACCATAGTACAAGTTCTGCTTAGTTTGGAATCAAATGACGGTGTGTGAGTTGTCCAATGATATTTATTTTATTTATTAGGCACCCAATTCCAATTTCAAACCCAATTTCGTATCTTCGTAGATTGTGACTTCACCAAGGCGTATTTTTATACGATTTTGTTTAAGACATTTCATAAAGAGTAACTGATTTGCCTGGTCGTGCGTCGTTAATTTATCGGGCCTGCCAGACATTCTTCTACCTGAACTTATAAATATCCCAATCGTCTAAAGCGGCAATAATTATATCATAAAGTGCCTCGCTAATATGTACAAATGTACATTTTGGTTGTTTCTATAGATATATAGTTGTTGTTGATGTTTAAAATGCAATGCATGCTTTGTTACAATGAACCTTACCTGTAGACGTGACGAAATTTAACGAACAAAATTACACAGTCACGTGCAAACCTATTGCTGTGATACAATAATGTTTTTTTCAAGTTAATAAAATATTTTTTATTTTTTAATAAATAAATAAAATTATTTAACTAATCAATGTCCCATTGCTGGGCAACGGTATCCTGTCGTAATGAGGGAGGGTTTATTCTTTAAATCCACCACGCTGGCCAATCAAATTTTTCAATAGCTGTATTTATTATCCTGTTCGTATCCAAAGAATAATTAAATCTGTCATGTTTGAGTTTTTACTGATAAACACGTGACACACTAAATTGTTATGAAAGAAAAATCTCAGCCCCCATTTATAAAACTCGCTCTTAGAGGGGTGCGTAGCTAAATTAAATTTTGTGTAACAGAAGAAGTATCGAAGACAATTAATGGAAAATTTTAGGGGCGATTGCGTTTTGCTTTGGTAAATTAATTTAACAGGCTTGTGACGTCACGTGCTAGTATAAATGTATACTTAATTCTGTATAATATTTTAAGGCAAGGCAATAGGCAGAAAAATGCGGTAGTATTTTTCCTGGGTCTCCTCCCCTTAATGGGTGAGTGGTTAGGCCTTGAGTCCACCACGCTGGCCGATTGTGAGTTGGGGTCTTTGTATACCTTCAAGAACTGAATAAAGAAATAATACCTTAATATTCAACATATTTGATATATATTTTTACTTTACTTAAAGCATTTTTTTACCTATAATCAATCGCGATATTAACCGACGCAGATAGCACAATGATCTATCGTTATTTGCGAGTCCATCATGGCGGGATATGGCACAGGACAGATAGATTAAGAAAGAAAGAGGTAAGGCCTTTTTCCAGCAGTGACTGTGGGACACATAACGAGCTAACAGAGAATATAAAATCGGGATATTTAACTCTTTATTACTTCACAGCCTGTCGCAATAAATACCCTTTGACCGCCACGGTGGGCTATACTCGACAAATCATAATGTGCTCACGACGCTATATTTTTGTCGACAATTGCCGACGAAAGCGTCGCCGACCAATCACTTTCTTTTAAAATTGACTGTTAACGCACTATTTTATTGATCAAAACAAACATTATAATATGCTAATTTTATAAACTAAACTAGGTAATTGCGGCGGTTCGGCCCGTAAACCTGGCCTACGTATAAATAATTGACATCGATCATGTATATTTTGTCGCGACCAGCTATGTGATGGCAATACAAACACACTGCCAAAAAGCAAAATCTTTTTAAACATATTAATTTAAACAAGAGTAAAATTTTATTAACACGCTCAAACAGACTCGCGGAGTATCGTTAGTATGTTTAGTAAAAACGAATTTTCCGTTACTTGCTTACGACAATGGTGCATAGTAATATATAAATAAGCGAATGTTTCTTATCTTTGTTCAGTTCTGTGCCATTTTTCACGTGATTATATTGTAAAAATGTAAGTTTAAATTTTTGTAAAATATTTGCTATGCCTACTTTTCCCCGCGACTTCTTAAACGTGGACAAATCCCGGAATATAATGTGTTAAACTAGGTTATAAATATATGTGTGCTATTTAATCAAAATATTTTTTGAGTGATAGTCTAGCCAACCTTTGGCATTTATGATAATAATAGAATATGAATTTGGTTTCTGCCTACCCCAGTGGGAAAACGTTTCGTTATTATGTATGTATGTGTGTAGAAAGTATCATCAGAATTATTTTTGTTCTGTTACACTTACAAAACAAATAAAGGTGACTATCTTAAATCAACCCTTACACCCTTTTTTTACACTCCCAATATTTTAAATATCTGTATTCACCCCATCTATAAAAACAAGTGCATATTTCATTTCTATCATGCTGTGCGTTATATTATTTGGAATAAAAAAGAAATCATTTTTTTTTACAAAATATCCCTTTGGCAATAACTGTTAGAAGAGTACATGCATTAAGACTAGAAACTTTAGGATTTTGAATAGTTCAACTTCTGTATGACAAGATGTATGGATGTGAATGGAGCAAGGGAAGTTTGTAGAGACCTTAGCAAGTGACGATTTTGTGAAACAAAGAAAGTTTGTAAGAATCGTACTGTGCGTTTTTTGGTCTCTGCCTACCCTTTTGGTAAAAATGCATCATGTTATGTATGTGTGTTGAATAGTTAAACTTTTTAATAGCTTTTATTTTTTATAAGTATACTAGTATTTTATCAAAATATATTAGCCACGTGTTTTTTTTCGTTACGTAATCAAATTATGACAAAACATTTTTGCGTAATGTCACAAATGACGACGCATCGTGGCTTAGCTTAGATCAAAGTACGGCGAAATTGTTTCTTAATCGCTAACTTTAATGGGCATGTCCTATTTTTTTCAAAACATATCATATATTTTTTGGGTCTAATAACACAGTTATGCAGTTATTTTTGGTAATATTTTATGAAATCTGATAGAATATTGATTGTTAATTATATTTATAGTAGAAAATAATGATCTTAATTATAATCTTTACATCAATGCCACAACCGTAATTTTTACAAAACAACCACATAGCAGACAGAAAAACTATAGTTTTATATGTACTAAAATCTTATACTAAACTAACTCTCTCTAAAAGTCTCTACCTAATACTAAAAGTATGGCTACAAACAGTATCTCAACTCCCGCAATCGATTCCTGGTATAACTTATTTACAAAATCTTATTTTGTTCCACTCGCAATCTTAAAAATAACATTATTAGTTATTTAAAAACAAACTATCTACTTTTAAAAAACTTGTACTAGGTTATGACGTCACTAATGTAGTGTTTTAGTAACAATCAAATTATTGACTAACAAGTGGCTTCTGTTTATAACATACTAACAATTCAATATTTTGATTTAAATTATTGAACAAAGCTTTATTAGGCTGTATATTTTATTCACATAAGACTTAGAAATATTTGTTAAGTCATAAATAGGTCCTAGGTATTCTCGTAAACTAACGGATAACGTCACGGGATCGATGAACGAATGACATCGTAAAGACCGAGAAGTGAGCGGAAACATTGCGTTGCAAAATTGATGTCGTCATAGGTCTGAAAATTGTATTCACGATTGGTATTTTAATATTGAAATTGGTTATAACACATAAAAAGATCTAGTTGGAAGTGAAGTACATAAGCGAAGTTGTATTTTCCCGACGGCGACTGGTAACTGTAAAAGGCTGTGGGGGAGGCTAGGCTAGGAGGCCTACTCAGCGATGAGGCGAGATCGACTGGTAATATATATTTCAAATTACGAATAATTAAGACGATATTCTAATCTGAAATAACTTTGATTGAGTTTAGAATCGAGTGGTATTATTTCTAAATTTAAAGAAAAAAATATTTTTAAATTTAATATTAAATTGATTTAGTTTTCCACCATGACAGTTTATTCAATTATATAATAAAATATTGTTTTTCAAGTAAAGCCGATTTTACAGTATGCACATTACATGCTTAATGGCTAAAAAGAAAATGGTGAAAAATATCGTTTTAAAAAATAAATACATACATATTATATAATTCTTATATAAATGTTCAAGCCTGTTAATATCGCATGATAATTATTCGGTGAAAAAATAAAATTATGCATATTATTCAAAGGAATTATTTTTTAATTTTTTTATAAAGTGGACTTAAATTTTATTACAATTACATATTTCAATAGATTATGAAATGCTCTGTCTAATTTCGATTGATATAACGTATTGTCAAACTTGTTACCATTTTATAGGCATTCTCAATAAAAAATATAAAGCTATGTAAATTGCCATTGAATCTTATGAAACACCAGTTGCTATTCTACTATTTAGTCAAAGATGTAAAACAAAACTATTTCTAACAACTCTCAGGAATGAAAGGATTCTAAGTCTTTTACTGGCAGTTGGCCAATGTGATGACACACTTAACTCTTCTCTAGGTGGGAGGGAGAAACTTTGAATAGCAAATTATGGTACTAGAGTTTGCTTGAAAAGTCCTTTTCGTTATAATAGATGTTTGTTTGTCGTATGGTTAGTGATCAACCTTGTGTCAAAGTTTTTCAAGCCGCCCAAGAGGCCTTTGACATGGCTTAACGACTGTTATCTTAGTAGACAACAGCCGGGACCGACTTTTTACGTGCCCTCCGAAGCACGGAGATGCCTAGCTCAAATACCACTATGCGGTCACCCATCTATGGAATGACCGCGTCAACGGTTGCTTAACCCACAGATCGCTTACCGACCGGTGAGCGCAACTGGCTATGGGCGCCTCTGTTATAATAGATTATTTGCGTAAAATATGGTAACAAAACATGATGAATAAGATTAATAAGTAGGTGTGTACAGTCAGGTCCAAAAGTCCCTAAACATATTTAATCTTTCGAAACCCTATATTTGTAGTATTGCATATTATTCCATCGAGAAAACATCTGACGGTGATGGAAATGATTAATTCGAATTCTACCTGATTTTGTCCATGTATTTATTAACATTTGGTGATAAAGAGGTTTTGAAAATATGAAGGTGTAAGCGACTTATGTGGCTGACTGTGCAAGACATATTTCGCCATTTACAAATATGTTATAATAATTTACGAATAACATGCAAATATACAAAAGGTTCTTTGAAACAGGGTGATAGCATTGTCATTACTCCCAAGGATCTCCTCCCGAACGAGGGAAGAGATCCCATCATCATTCATCATTATACAATAGAAATTACCCACTCATAAACGTGTTTTATAAATAAAATTTAACCACTATCTTATGTCAAAAGAAAAGAAAATGAAGTTATTTAATAATTTAGGTCAAATATTAACACATAAGATTCGTTATGATTACTTCCACGACAAGCTCGGAAAGGGGAGTATAGCCTTATGAGAAGAGCTACCAAGATACTCACGGCCACTCTTTTCAATCGCCAAAAGATAATACTATATAATACCGTTAATTATTTGATACTAGCTGACCCGCGCAACTTCGCTTGCGTCACATAAGAGAGAATAGGTCATAAATTTCCCCGTTTTTGGAACATTTTTCGTTACTTTTTCGCTCCTAATAGCCCTAGCGTGATGTTATATAACCTCTAGCTTTCCTCGATAAATGGGCTATCTAACACTAAAAGAATTTTTCAAATCGGACCAGTCGATTCTGAGATAAGTGCGTTCAAACAAACAAACAAACAGACAATCAAACAAACAAACTCTTCAGCTTTGTAATATTAGTATAGATAATTATCTGTTATCGAGGTTGCTAAGATGAAATAGAGTCGATAAGAACCCACTATTACCCTTTCCTGACTCCAAACGAGTAGGGTATCTTTCAAAGATTACCCCCTGGTTAAATAGAGGGTTAAAATTATAAACAGCGGTAGGACAGTAAAGAGTTAAAATTAATTAAA
Organism: Anticarsia gemmatalis; assembly: GCF_050436995.1. Taxonomy (NCBI): domain Eukaryota; kingdom Metazoa; phylum Arthropoda; class Insecta; order Lepidoptera; family Erebidae; genus Anticarsia; species Anticarsia gemmatalis. Next base: position 19,928,229 of record NC_134776.1, on the reverse strand, counting down.
TACTAACTAAATATTTTGCATTTAACAACAATGAGTTGCGATACATAATGTTAATTGTGAACAACATTTTACGCCTATTGTACTACAAACTGTGACTACATACATTATTTAAATTTACCTAGGGTCTACTAGCTGACCCGAAAAACGTTATTTTTGCCATATAATTAAAAAAAAACCGGTGTCGCTTAGGGGTATGAAAATTAGATGTAGGCTGATTCTCAGACCTACTTACTATATGCTGATAAAATTTCATGAGAATCGGTCAAGCCATTTCGGAGGAGTTCGGTAACTAACATTGTGACATGGTATACTTTAGATTACAATGTTTCACACGATTATTTCAATACGGGTATTTCCACGAATAACTAAAGTTCCCTCCCTATTTCTTCCTACTCACGTGTTTTAGCCCACCAAAACATATATAAAATTTTATAATCCAGACAAAACGTGATAATTATTTATTCTAATTTTCATTGGAATAAAAAGTTTAATAACATGACCAGTAGTTGACAAATCTTGCCTACTATAATAGTAGGCAAGATTTGTCAACTACTGGTCACCGATATATCTACCGACACCTTTTGTCATAATAGGCGTAATCTTAGCACTTGGCCGGTTATAAAAAACTAGCCAAGTGCGAATTACCCTCGCTCGCAAAGGCTTCCAAACCATCCATATTAACTCGTATAAATGTAATATCAACATAAAAATAACATATATTTTGGTGTATAGGAGCCCTCTTAAATATCTATTAGATTATATTTTTAGTATATTCGCTGTTATAGCAGTAAAACAATACAAAATGTGTAACAATTTCAACCGTCAAATTATCACGGTTCATTTTATACACCCTGGTGACAAACAGATAGTGAAGACTCAGTAATTAGGTCCCGTTATTACCTTTTAGGAATGGAACAATCATGGTTCATGAGATATAATATAGCCTGGCGACAGACTGACAGCGAAGCTTAAGAGGTAGGGTTTATTGCTCTTTAGGTAAACCTTGAAAATAATATGAAGTTTCAACTACATTAGCCTAGCCTTTGGTGGAACCAAAGATACATATGATTGGTACAGGCTGATGGCAATGTTGCATAGTAACTGAGTAAAATATGAGATAGCGACAAACAGACAAACTAATTTTATGACATCATTCGCTTAGACTTTCTTCCTTTCGTTGGAGTCGGCTTCCAGTCTCACCTGATGCAGCTGCATACCAGTAGTTTACATGGAGCAACTGCCTATAAAACCTTCACAACCCATGGCTGTGCAAGTCCACAACCTGGGTAGGCAATGTTGTCTGTTTAAATTGTTGTAGTGAAATTCCAACTAACTGTAACAATCTAAACAAATTTATTCAGGTCGAAAGGCAACCTGAATAACACATTGTGAATAACATGCAATATTCATGTTAATTTACTTAACTTAATCGTTACAAAATTATAAAGTAGGTACGCATTTAAATATACTTGAGGCCGCCTATTGAAATTCGACTTTAATTAATTTAAATTATAAGTTATTTAATCTATGCCTATGTCAGTGCTCTATGTATATATTATAGGCAAATGTCAAATGCGTGGTAGTGTGTGTAATGTTTTATTTATTGATTTAATGGACTTTATAAGCATTATTATTAAAAATATCCTACCTATCCTATCCTCCTACACATAAACTGTAAGTGTACCAAATTTCATACTTCTGGGTTCGTTCGTTTTTCGTAAAAAGGGGTCCAAAGTTTTTGCTTCACGTATTAATATATAAATTACTTTGTTGTACAGTTATTTTATTCGCTCATCAATAATGTTGAAATTTTAATTCTAAATAGTAGTCGCTCGGAGTAAGGTAGTGTGCTCAGTAGTTCAAAGTCTCTGTAATATAAGGTAAATAAAACTTAGAAAATCCTGACTTAAAACAAGTACCTATAACCCATTTATGTCCCACTATTAGGGAAGGGTCTCGTTCCGTAATGAGGGAGAGGTTAGATCCTGAGTTCACCAATACATAAATCTATAATAATAATGTTTTTCTTTGCCTACCTATCGGAACAAGGCGAGATTTAATGCATGTATAAATAATGGTTAGATAAAACTAAAAATTGAGGACCAACGTGCTTAAAATAATTCAAATAATAAAATCACACTGTTTGTTTGTCGTATGGTTAGTGGTCAACCTAGTATCAAAGTTGTTCAAGCCGAGAGGCCTTTGACATGTCTTAACGACTGTTATCTTAGTAGACAACAGCCGAGACCAACTTTTTACGTACCCTCCGAAGCGCGGGGATGCCCAGATCAAAAACCACTATGCGGTCACCTATCTATAGAATGACCGCGCCAAGGGTTGCTTAACCAAGAGATCGTTTACCGACCGGTGAGAGCAACTGGCTATGAGTGCTTTTAGTCACCGATATCAAATACATATTTAATATAATCACACTTTTATTAATTGTTTGTTACAGTTCAGGATGAGCTTGGATCCAGCGCAAGTGGTGGAGCAGAGAGGTCTTCGTTACCAGAGGCATATTAACGATGCGATAGAATTCGGAGACTCGGACATCCAGATGTTCTATAAGGACACCACCGTCTTTGTGACTGGCGGCTCCGGCTTCATCGGGAAACAACTCATTGAGAAACTGTTTAGGTAAGGATTTTCACTATGTGTCTATCCGGTCAATAGAACATGAGACAACTAGTGTACGTCAAATTGATGATCACTATTCAGTACATTGCTGCTTCGACGTAACGTGTTAATCACTATATTCTAAAGAAGAAAACAAAGTACGGCATAGTGGCTTTCAAATAATTCCTCAACTGAGATGGCTTAGATAGTCAGCAACCGACCGCGCTACATACACACCCAGTAGTTGTCCTGGGTCTGAAAGTACTTTGTTGTTTGTATGTTTGTAAAATTTCAATAAGACTCGACTAGTACTCAGAGTTTTTAGGAAAACATGTTCTGTTCAACAAAATACTGCGAAGCGGATTTAAAAAAGGTCTTTTATTTCGAAGAAAGGTTTTTATTTAAATATCTTATACTCAATGCGTAAAAATCGGTGTACTGAATTTTATTGAATAGCGACCATTTTAGATATTATTATGAACGTCCTAACGGCTTTGCGTCCCTTGCCTATAACATGTATCTCCATACACAAATGGTCACCTTGAAAGACCCCCTAAATAGACCCTTATGTATTCGAACAAAGAGTAAATAAAGGCCATCCCGAAATCTCTTTAAGGGTTGTTTGTACATAAGGCATGTTTCGGAGGGGATCAAATTTCCACATCAGAGGGTAGAGGGTATCACACAAACAAATATTTCTTCTAATTTATTTGCAAAACCCGTATTAATATTATGAACGCGAATACCTGTCTGTGTAATTTTATTTATCGATGTACTACTACTAGGCTTTTGAAAAAATGTAGGCGGCAGGGTGCAGTATTAGATTTATTGCAATCTGATAATAATATGTTCCTATTTAATTTATACGTGAGATTTTTTAACCCATTGCTATCCCACTGCTTGGCAAGAGTCTCCTATCAAACGAGGGAGGAGGACTATATTTCAAATAATTTATACAAACATTCTAATTTTGATAATGTCTAAAAGATAAGTTCTAGAAGTGTTAAAACTAGGGCTTAGGATGTAAAGCCTAGGTACTTTTTTGTCCTCAAAATGTGGAAATAAACACAATAAATTTCATAAAATAGTTATTAGTAGTAAACCTAGTCTCAAAAGTTCTAATCAACTTTCATTTCAATTGTCAACTAACACGGAGACGTTTACCTCAAATATCAATATGCGATCACCTATCTATAGCATGTCCGCACTAAGGTTGCTTAGCTCGTAGATCATTTACCTACCGGTGAATGCAACTGGCTAGTGAATCCGTAGAGCTAAGTAAAATAAAAACGCAAGTAGATCCGCAAGTGTTTGCTAGTCTTACCATACAGCTCTTCGTATAAACATCACGCAAATTTATTCGTCGCTATATTAAATTCCTGTCTATCTGCAAATTGAATTCATCCCTTCGATCTTGGGGGTGAATTTAAGTATATGAAATTTCACCCCAAATTCGACAAATCTATGATTTGTATAGCATCCGTCTAGACGTGGAGGCACGGGGGTCGTGTTTGGTTTCATCAAAGGCACAAAGGATCGGGAAATTAATTGGCATCAGATTTACCTGTACAAATATTTCTATAGGACTGTGTTGGGGTGGAACTGTCTGGACAAACATGGTTTCCAATCGATGATAGATACTCTCTTTAATCTGTAGTATACAGGGTGTAAACATTATGGGCCTGCCAACTCAAGGAATGATTTTTTTAATAACAATCTTTATGAAAAAGGTCCATTCTTACATTACAAAGAATTCGTGTTGTTATTAAAACTAGGTTAAGATTTGAATAGAATGCCCAAAATCCTCAAGACCAGCAATCGTTAACAATAGTCAGAAGCTTGAAAGTCTGACAACCAGTCTTGCCGAAGGGTATCGTGTTATAACCCAGGTAACTGGGGTGTGGAGGTCGGATAGGCAGTCGCTCCATGTAAAATACTAATTTTTAACTGCATCTGGTGAGACTGGAAGCCTACTCCAGCACAGTTTGGAAGAAAGGTTTAACTAATGATGTAATAAAATCAGTTAGTCAGTTTGTCACTATCTCTTATTTTACTCAGTTACTATGCAACATTACCATCAGCCTGTACCAATCACATCTACCTACCAACAGTGAGACTCTGCCTGTCCATAACAACGAGGGTCCATTAGCTACCCCTCTGATCACATCAACGAAACACAAATAAATCTATAGAACTTCGAATTGGGGTGGAATCGTCTCGAACATCATGGCAGCCAAATATTAGAGCGAGAGATCCGATCGCCCATCTCTTTCTGCCAACAGGGTTTTATGCCCTTCGTTGCTAGGGCAGGTAAGGGAGGCTGTGGACCCTTCGGTATAAATTAACGCTACAGATGTAGTCTGGCGATATTGATTTATGAAGCCACGCCCATGTTTTAGGGGAGCTTAAATAGGGCCCTTTGATGTCTTCCTCTTAATATTTAATGAAAAAATAATCCTTATGAAAACATCGCAGACAAATAACCAGAGTGACTTAATTGAAATAACTTTGCAAAGACATATTGAAATAATATTAACATAACAATAAACAAACATTTAATAATTTAAATTTATTGTACAATGTAATTAAAATAAACAATATTAACGAAGAAAGTATTAAATGTTAAATGCATTTAAATTGAAACTTTGTATTTTCATAATGAATTCACATGTCTATATTAATAATAATTTATTACGATGATACGACTCTACTTATGTATTTACAACTCAAATCAACATACAATATAATTTTGTATAATGACCTAATCAAAAACCTAATCTATACTAATATTATAAAGTTGAAGAGTTTGTTTGTTTGAACGCGCTAATCTCAGGAACTACGGGTTCGAATTAAAAAAATATTTTACTGTTGGATAGCTTATTTATCGAGGAAGGTTATAGGCTATAATTATAAATATAGATTTTTTTCGGTAAAAAAATACATAATAAATATGTATATAATACTAGCTGACCAGCGCACATATACTTGCGTCACATGAGAGCGAATGAGCCATAATTTCGCCCATTTTTGTAACATTTTTTACTGGTACTTTGCTCCTGTTGGTTGTAGCGTGATGTTATATAGCCTATAACCTTCCTCAATAAATAGGCTATCCAACAGTAAAATATATTTTTTAATACGCACCTGTAGTTCCTGAGAAAAAGCAAGTTCTACAATTTTATAATATTAGTATAAATATGCTTATATAATATAGGGTTATATAGAATATAGGTTTTAAAAATAATAAATATATTCAACGACTTACAGAGCGATTGTTCATACATTATTGTAACGAACCTCTCTCTAATTAAAAATATATAATTTCTTTTACAGAGCATGTGACATCGCAAAAGTATATTTACTCATGAGACCGAAGAAAGGAAAGACAGTGGAAGAGAGACTCAAAGTTATTTTGGAAGATCCTGTAAGTAAAATTAAACTATTACCCTCTTATTCATAAACACACTATAAACCTATTTTAGTAAAAAACTGCGACAATACGTTTTTTCTTTCTCATTTCGCTAAAGAGACCCCTGCCCAGCAGTGGGAAAATCTATTCAAACCCATTTTGTCATTTTTCAGGTTTTCGATTCGTTACGATCGAAAAAGCCAAAGTTCGCAGAACGCATAGTGCCCGTGACCGGCGACGTGGCCGATCTTAAACTGGGCCTCAGTGACAATGACTGGAATTTGCTTATGCAAGAGGTACCTACTACTTATTTCTAAAGCCGCACTTAGAAGATCAGAGGGTCGGTTCAAATCTGACAGAAAATGCCTCCCGTATTGTCGGTCGGGTAACATTTGAACAGAAAAATACATATAATACTATAATGCAACGGGCTGACTCTCAGCCCGTGACCACGGTCTATGTAATTCGATCAAAACGTCGGGTAAACAAATAAGGTCAAATTCAAATTCAAATCCAAATTATTTCTATTTGCCGAAAATATGGTACTAGAGGTTTCCTAACCATTAATTTTCAACTGTGTTTAAGACCCGTTGCATAATAATATTATGTGTACAAGTCGCAAGAGCTTAAAAACGAAAAAAATAAAAAAATACATATATATTAGTTCAACCTTACACATTTAACTGATTTTGTGTTGATGCAAAGACCCTACGAAAACGCGTCGACAGACGCGTCTTCCGTTAGATATGAACCGATTGGTATATCGCACAAAATAACGTATAAGTATTATATTATAGACCGTCACAGACAAACGTAATGACTTTCCGAACAACCTAATATTAGGGTACTTGCCTACCATTAAAATCAGCTTCTCTTTATAAAATGTCAAAAACACATTTTAGTACAGAAATACGACGTAGTGACGTCACTATGTCTTATTTTCGTTGGTATCAAATCATTGTCAGTGTCTCATTAAATATTTCAGTCTGTAATAATTACAATTTCAACATTATTTACGAAAAAATAATTAAGTCTGAGCATTTGAGATTAACCTTTTACGAGAACGATTTTAATAATTTTTCATTAACCCAGTCACCCATTTAGAAATGAATAAACCGGGTCTTTATCTTTTTAAACTTTCAGGTGAATGTAATATTCCACGTGGCTGCCACAACTCGGTTTGACGAGTGCCTCCGAGTGACAACGTTGATCAATGTCCGCGGTACGAGAGAGGCTCTCACACTTGCTCAGGCTTGCAAGAACCTGAGGTTAGTAGTCACTGCTGCTTGCTTGTTGTTTGTCGTAAGGTTAGTGGTCAACCTAGTGTCAAAGTTGTCCAAGCCGTCCGAGAGGCCTTTAACATGGCTTAACGACTGTTATCTTAGTAGACAACTGCCGGCTTTTTACGTGCCCTCCGAAGCACGGAGACGCTCTCAAATACCACTATGCGGTCACCCATCTATGGAATGACCGCGCCAAGGGTTGCTTAACCCACAAATCGTTTACCGACCGGTGAGCGCAACTGGCTATGGGTGCCTCAGGTAGTCACTATAATTATCGTATCATTATCAAGAACTAAAAGGACGATAAGTCGTGTGGTTTAAGCATTTGTTTTTCATACAAGTGTTTGTGTCTTTGAACCCGAGGCAAAACGTCATATAACGTGTGTTAGAATTAATTATTACTTGCTCTAACGGTGAAAGAAAATATCGTAATTTAGGCAATATTACTAGCTGACTAACTTTGCTCGCGTCACATAAGAGAGAACGGGTCATACAATTTTTCCCCGTTTTTGTAACATTTTTTACTGGTACCCTGCACCTGTTGGTCGTAGCGTGATGTTATATAGCCTTCCTCAATAAATAGGCTATACAACAGTAAAATTACTTACCTAATTATTTAAATCAATCAAGCGCGTTCAAACAAAAAAACAAATTCTTCAGCTTTATAATATTAGTATAGATTATACAAAGCCCTCGGACTTGGCTATTGCCCGGTTTCTGAGGAACATTTAGCGGTAGTTTATCTTTTCAATAGCGTTTAAAAGCGTCTGAAATAAACGCTATTGAATAGATAAACTACCGCTAAATGTACTCAGAAACCGGGGGTTAGAGCTAGCTCTCATGCGAGAGCAATTGCCCGGCAGTGGGAGAATACCTATTAGGTATTGTAAATGATCTTTATTTAGTAAAGTCTATCGAAATATAAAATTTGCAACGCCAGTAGCCCGATAACTCGTGCAGCGGACGGTCGCTTATTTACAGCGTCTGGATTGCTTGCACGTATGCGGAATTATAGTACAAGTTTACCGCCCGCGACTTCGTCCACGTGAAATGGTTTCCCGAAGCAAAAGTATTGAGTGAATCTAGCTTAATTTCAGATTAATCAGTCGAAAATTTAAGAAGATTTATACCAACTTTAGCCCTCTTATGGGTGGAATTTATCAAAATCTTTTCTTAGGTAATGCTTGCACCATAGTAGCTTTATACATGCAAAGTCTCAGCCCGATCAGTTTGAAATTAACAAAGTTTCATACGAACTCCATCCCCTATTTTATCCCATCAGGGATGAAAATTTATCAAAGTCCTTTCTTAAGGGCAGTTTACGTTAAAATAGCTTAGTACATGCAAAGTTTCAGCCCGATCGGTCAAGAATTGACATAGTTTCAAACTTTCATTAAAAAAATATACAAACTTTCATTCCCTTTAGGGCTATTCATATTTGCCGTATTTCTCTAAAAACAACTACCTTTTTTAGTATTTTATTCCGAAAAATGTACGCTAACTTGGCTATTGTCCGGTTTCTGAAGTACATTAAGCGGTAGTTTATCTATTAAATAGCGTTTAAAATCATATAAAATAAACGCTATTGAATAGATAAACTACCGCTAAATGTATTCAGAAACCGAGGGTTAGACCTAGCTCTCATGCGAGAGCACTTGCCCGGCAATGGGAGAGTATTGTACTTATTAGGTATTGTAAATGTTCTTTATTTAGTAAATCTATCAAAATATAAAATTTGCATCGCCAGTAGCCCGATAACTCGTGTCTCCTACACATTTAATTGTAGCTGTCCATCACTATCGACAACCAAAACCAAATTAAAATGTTACATAAAAATATGATAAGCGTCTTTAGTAACCCCCGAAATAACTATTTTTGCAGTAAATTTTAAATGGCTAATCTCATAAACTACTTGTGCGAATCGAAAAAATGTTTTTGTGTTGAATAGAACATTTATTGAGGAAGGCTTTTGACTTTATAACATCACGCTACGACCAAAAGGAGCAGAGTACCAGTAAAAAATATTACAAAAACGGGGAAAATTATCCAATTCTCTCTAATGCGGTGCAAGCGAAGTTACGCGGGGCAGTTAGTATTATAAAATTGTAGAGTTTGTTTGTTTGAACGCGCTAATCTCAGAAACTACTGGTGCGAATTGAAAAAATATTTTACTATTTATAAAAAAATGTTTCATCCTTGATATAAAACTAACTTCCTAATGTTTCACAGATCTTTTGTGCACGTGTCATCAGCGTACGCCAACGCGAACAGTAAGAACCTGGATAAGGAAGTGATGGAGCAGTTCTACCCAAGTCCTGTGCCTCCAGATGTGCTGATAGGTCTTGTGGAGAACGTTGATGAAGAGAGGATCAAGGAGTTTGAGGATACGTAAGTACAATTAATACCTATGCATTTTTTTTGGTTTTTTTGTATAGTTACATTCTTCTTCTTCTTATCGTATGGTTAGTGGTCAACCTAGTGTCAAAGTTGTTCAAGCCGCCCGAAGGCTTTTGACGTGGCTTAACGACTGTTATCTTAATTGCCAACAACCGGGACCGACTTTTTACGTGCCCTCCAATGTACGGAGACGCCCTGTTCAAATACCACTATGCGGTCACCCATCTATAGAATGACCGCGCTAAGGTTTGCTTAACCCAAGGATCGTTTACCGACCGGTGAGCGCAACTAGCCTCATTGTTATAATATTGGAGGGCTAGAGTGCGAGTGGATTCGGTGGTGTGATAGCAGCGTGTTGTCCGTCTTACCATTAAGGTTGACGAGTTTTCAAATCTAGTTCGGTAATTGGTTGCTAAATGATATGAAGTCTTCTACCACCAATGATATGATAAATATAAAATATAAATTCATAAATATAAAAATGAAATCCGTTTTCCTTGGTCACGGCATCACGCGTGAATGGCTGGTAATTATTAGGAGAAGGTTTTTACGGTTAAAAATATTAAGAATATCTCTCAGAAACATTGAAAAATAGACATTTAATTTTGTATATTTTAGGCGGTACGAAGTTCGCCGGGTCAGCTATAAAGGAGTAAAAAGGGGGCTTTTTATAAGTCTTATAAAAAGCTATGTAACTGGCAAAGAAATAGTAAGCAAAAGTTTCTCTCCACTTTTCGTACTAACGATAAATTTGCTTATTGTTACTATGTCAGCCATTAGTGTCGAAATTTGACTTGGATCATCTTTTATCACTAGGTACTTCTAATTTCTCGACATCAACATAAAAAACGTAGATTTCCTTAAACTTTCGAGTTGGCAGCAAATTCACTAACTAGGTGTAACTTGTAAGATACAAGTGCAAATGTTTGGTCTAAATTAAAAAAAATGTTTTTAATTATTTTTCATCTTTAGGTACTCCTAATGCTTTTAAACCACCTTTGCTCTGTTAGAAACCCATTAATTTTACAATATATACAATTTCAGCTTCATCAAGGGGTACCCTAACACGTACACCTTCGCCAAGGCCGTAGCTGAGGAGGAAGTGAAACGATGGGCTGAACGAGTACCTGTCTGCATCGTACGACCAGCGATAGGTAAATCTATACTAATATTATAAAGCTGAAAAGTTTGTTTGTTTGTTTGTTTGTTTGTTGGTTTGAACGCGCTAATCTCAGGAACTACTGATCCGATTTGAAAAATTCTTTCAGTGTTAGATAGTCCATTTATCGAGGAAGGTTATAGGCTATATATATCATCACGCTACTACTAAAAGGAGCAGAGTACCAGTGAAAAATGTTACAAAAACGGGGAAAATTTTGAACCATTCTCTCTTATGTGACGCAAGCGAAGTTGCGCGGGTCAGCTAGTATTTTATAATTACGCAACTGTTAAGACCGGTGGTTCCCAACCAGTGGTCCGCGGAAGTTAAAATATGGCCCGCAATTGATTATAAAATTTAAAATTTTCAGGATGATTATTACACTTTATTTAATTGGAATTAATCCAAAAAAACATCTAGTACAATTAAAACAAAAGTTTAAAATCTATCCAAAAATAATGTAAACAAGCAAAATTGTGTGGATTACGTCATTTTTAGATTCTTTTTTGTGCAAATCACTATTCACAAACAACACGAATAATTAAAAAAAAAAATACCAGTATCAATTTTATACCAGTATACATAAATACTAATTACACCTTAATTAGTTCAAATTCTATTTAAATTGTAGTCTTTACATATAACATTATTTGCTGTTTATAAAATACTAACGTCACACATTTGCAATTGTTTTTAAAACAGGTTCAGCGGGCTTATCACGTATCTCAGTTGACAGCTAGTATACGTCAAATCTATGGTCATTATTCAGTACATTGCTGCTTTGATGTAACGTATTAATCACTATAATCTAAGGGAGAAAACAATGTACATCATAGTGGCTTTCAAATGTTTGACAACTGAGATACGTGATAGTCCCCCAGGCTACTTTTCCTTCTATTCTAATACTATGTTCATTGCTTACATACGAAAATGCTTTAGCAGAAATTTCTATATTTTTCAGTATCAATGTTATACCAGTATACAGAAATACAAATTACTCCTTAATTAGTTCAAATTTTATTTAAATTGTAGTCTTTACATATAACACTAGCTGACCCGCGCGACTTCGCTTGCGTCAAATATGAGAGAATGCGTCGTAATTTTCCCTGTTTTTGTAACATTTCTCGTTGCTACTCCGCTCCTATTGGTCGTAGCGTGATGATATATAACCTATAGCCTTCCTCAATAAATAGGCTATCTAACACTGGAATTTTTCAAATCGAATCAGTAGTTCCTGAGATTAGCGCGTTCAAACAAACAAACAAACTCTTCAGCTTCATAAATGGATTACTTGCTGTTTATGAAATACTTACGTCACACATTTGCAATTGTTTTTAAAACAGATTCAGGCCTCTTTCGTTCTATTGTAGCTAATATTATGTTCATTGCTTAAGTCCGATAATGCTTTAGCAAAATTTTATATGATTTTCAGTAATATCATCGTACAAGGAACCTTCACCCGGCTGGGCCGACATGAGCTGCGCACACGGAGCGAGTGGTGTAAGTATCTATATATACTAGCTGACCCGGCAAACGTTGTTGTGCACTAAAAATTAAAAAAGAAATGGTGTCACTTAGGGATATGAAAAAAAGATGTTGACCGATTCTCAGTCCTACTCAATATGCTCACAAAATTTCATAAGAATCGGTCAAGCCGTTTCGGAGGAGCATGGCAACGAAAACTGTGACGCGAGAATGTTATATATTAGATAAATAGGTAATAGGCTATTAGAAAGTGAGATAAGAGATGAGATGAAGATGAGCTAGTTCTTGTTGCCCAGGCTGCCCGAAACGCTTTTTCTTCTTCTCGTATGGTTAGTGGTCAACCTAGTGTCAAAGTTGTTCAAGCCGCCCGAAGTGCTTAACGACTGTTATCTTAATTGAACAACTTTTTACGTGGCCCCAGAAGCACGGAGACGTCCCGTTCAAATACCACTATGCGGTCACCCATCCATTGAATGACCCGCCAGCAGAATCTGCTATCCACCCCATAAATAAGACGCGCTGCCTAATAACCCACAATAATGTCTTTGTCGCATTTATTAGGGTATTTACGAAGGGGTCGTGGGTTACATTCCCTTACGACAAGAATATTTGTGACCCATAAATTCTTGATTCAGAACTGGTTTCTTTCCAGTCACATTTGTACTCGTATCTTTATAAATGTCTCGTTGTGACCCAAACCTCATTTCCAACGCAGAAATATTCTTTAAAATCTTCATTCTGACCGTAATTCCTTCCATTCCATATTATTTGAAACCATCCTTACATGAAATAAGCATTAGGATCAAATCATACGGAAGAGGGTGCGGATAAAGAAACGAGAAAGATATTAACTACATTTTCTATTATAACTAAGTTTACAAAAGACCTTTGAAATCATGTTTCTATGAATATCAATGATGTATTTTTTTCGTAAGATTTTTATCTTATGCCGGATTTATGTTGCTGTTAAGCCGCTTTAAGCCAAATTCAACCTTATATTGTTATAATAAGGTTCAAAATGCTAAGATAAAGAAAAATACTTTGTTGCTATTTGCCGCTTAAAGCAAAATTTTATGTATTATACACGTATACAAGGTTCATAATGCTATAACAAAACAAAATTCTTTAAAAGGAAATTTGATTCTAAAGATACTGGTCTTTGTTCAGCGATTTTCAGCTCAATGGATTCTTTTATTCATACAAACAGTCATTGTAGCAGATAATCCTGTGATTATTTAAAATTGAATAGTAAAGTAAGGCTCAAGGAGGGTTGGTTTAAGTAGTTTCTTTTATTTTGATTTCAATAGAAGATTGCTAAGGTCCGCACCCAAAGGGCAATACGCCTATGGCTAAGACTCCGCTGTCCGTCTGTTTGTCATCAAACTGTATCTCATGATAACTAGACAGTTGAATCTCGTAGCACGATTCTCTACAGTCATAACAGCTGTTGAGTATCGATAATTTGGCATTTAACAATAAGTCGGTACGGCACCCTCTAGGGCGTTGATAGGTTTTTATTCAAAATTTCTCGATAAGTAGCCGGTGGTCAAGGGCTCCTGTGTTGTCGCTATTACAATTAGTAATAAAATAAATTTAAATCCCGCCATGCAGCTCACACGCAACTTTTGTTAAACCATTTTTTATAGCTGATAGTACGAAAGTCTTCGTGTGCGAGTCCGACTCGCACCTGGCCGGTTAGCGTTGCTAATGCCTCCGATATCTCTACCTAGCATCTTGATATTTATTTTGTCTTTATTTAAAAACTATTTAATTGCACGTAAATAACACACACGAGATTTTTATTTTACCTATTTTATTCTAAACGTACATACATAAAATCACGCTTTTTCCCATAGGGATAGACAAAGACCAACGAACGTCATTTAGTGCGATACTTACAAACTTCCCTTGCCTCACTCACATCCAAACATCTTGTCATACAAGACCGCCGGTTACGAGTATTATGCACCTGTAGCGCTACCATTAGTTGGTAACCATAGTCTCCCGGAGACACTGTAGTTCTCGTAAAACTCGAACAGCGCCTCTAGCGGATAGTTAAGGTACCAAAATTGCTACCATGGGTCGCCATATTTAATAACGTGTAGTTAAATTAAACAACAGTGAATGTAGATTGGCTTTGTCGTTCATTTTTTCCCTATTTGAGCCCACTATTGTAGTTGCGTTCTCACGTTAACTACTCTAGTTTTTAACTACGCCAACTCATGGTACTGCTCTTTTTTATAGACATTGCCAATATGATCAATTCCTTGTGATACTTATCAAAAAATTATAACATTAACTGCATTTCGTGCATAGTTATAGATCCTCCAGTTGTCTACAATCAGCAAAATTACATACATTTGTATAAGCTAATTATCCAGGTAATAACAAGTAACGCGGCAAAAACGTCAGGCATCCTAAAGTAAACTGCCTGTTCTCTTTATTTATTTATATATAACAAACATGCAATGGTTACGGCTAAGCTGGCACCAGTATAAGTGCTTCCATTTTCCTTCCGCTCATGTAGACACGTCTAAAACATAATTTATTTTCCTTTCAGCTGGTCTTAGGTCCAGGCACGGGTCTAGTACACGTGCTCTACATTCAAGACGATATTCGTTGGAGCTTCGTGCCCGTAGACTACGTGAACAACGGGCTTATAGCCGCGGGGTACGAGACCGGCACCAATCCGCCAGGAGACGTCAAGATATATTCCTTGTCTAGTGCCAGGAATTTGTGCTCTTATAGTAAGTGAATTTGTTTTCATCTATACTAATATTATAAAGCTGAAGAGTTTGTTTGTTTGAACGCGCTACTCTCAGGAACTACTAGTATAATATAATAAGCTTTATAGTATACTAGAGGCCGCCCGCGACTTCGCGTGGAAACCCTTCCCGTGTAAATCCCGATACCTCGGGAACTCCGGGATAAAAAGCCTATGTGCTATTCTACGTCTTCGGCTACCTATATTCCAAATTTCATCGTAATAGGTTTGGTAGTATTTGTGTGAAAGAGTAACAAACATACATACATAATATACATTTTCAAAAATTTTCGCATTTATAATATTAGTGTGGATTACGATTACATAGAGTATTTAAAAGGTTTAGCAAAGGAAAACAAATAGTTAATAAAATTATATTAACTGCACATTTGGCGCAGTGGTTTAAGCGGTCACCTCGCCGCGACAACCGTAGCGCCACGTGTGGTGGGTTCGAATCCCACCCGGGACATATCTTTGTGTGATGAGCACGAGTATTTGTTCTGAGCCTGGTTAAGTATATAAGTATGTTTATCAGTTATTTGGTTACCATAGTACAAGCTCTGCTTAGTTTGGAACCAAATGACCGTGTGTGAATTGTCCCACTATATTTATTTATATTAATGTAGCCCCAAATAATTAAGCCATATTAAATTCCTCGTTCATAGCGCAAGATATCGATAGCTTAATAATTCATCTGATCCCTAGAAATTTACTATAAATACTTATCTACTTGTGATGTCTTTATAAACCAGTACCTTCTATATAAAGAATTTTTGTAATTTCAAGAAGAGTAGCTCCTATTTGAAGGGTAGTTTAATACCCTATTGTTATCGATTTAATCTCAAAAGCCCACCCTAAGCGACCACTACCTGAGAACGTCTTTTGTAAAATGAAATAACTAAGACAGAATGCATTATCGAACATATGCCTCTTAAAAATCAATGACATACCCAAGTAGGGTAGCTAAAGCATTCAATTCTACGCAAGAAACTCAACGTTTACGCAAAAGTCGGACTAATATTTATTTAATAAAAAATATGCAATACTTGGCTCATGTTTTTGACAGTCGGGAATCAAATTTGCATTCAGTGCCTCGATTCTCTACCACTATCGACTACCGACAACCGGCTAGCTATCGAAATGTTGACATTTAGAATGTACTGCCAAAATGTTTCCTACGACACCCGTCAGAGGCGCTGATCAGATTTTCATACAAAATTTCTCGATGACAGGTCGGTTGTCGGTGGTCGATAGTAATAGAGAATCGAGGCACAGCTAGTACCATAGAGGATGTTAATTGAGGTATCCAAGTGTGTAATAAATTATTTATTACATTAACGATTAACGGTTTAGTCTTAGAGCCCACTAGTGGGACAGTAGTGAACTAAATCTTATAACTATTAATACAATAAAAGTTTTCAGAACTGGTAAACACGGGAGTGAAGACTGCGGGTGTGAATGAGCCAACGCCAGTCGCGGTATGGTACATGTATGCGATCAACACATCTAACAAACTGCTGTTTTGGCTCCTCACGTGGCTTTATCATTACATTCCCGGCTATCTACTGGACGGCGTCTGTGTGCTGCTAAGGAGAAAACCAATGTAAGTTAAAATTTTAAGTTGTCGTTTTTTTACTTAGGTTCGAAGATGTTGAGGAAAGTATTTGTTATTTTATTGCTCCCATGTAATATGGGTCCAATCCAGTTTTTAAAATAAATACCGGGTATGTAACTAAACGGACTCCTACTTAGATCATTTTGTTAGTTTTTAACATTTTGCCGAAAACGAATATTTGTTAAAATTTTGTTTACTTCTTGTCAAAATTATTTTTGTTATAAATTCAGATTATTCCCTCATTAAAAAAAAACTAAAATAATTCTCTCTCTTCCTATATTTTTTTGAATTGAGAGTTTCTGAGTACATTTAACGATAGTTTATCTATTCAATAGCGTTAAAACTCATATAAAAAACGCTATTGAACAGATAAATTACCGTCAAATGTACTCAGAAATAACTCATCAATAAATATCATTTAATTTCCAGGTTCATAAAACTCTTCAAGAAGATCTACAAGATGTCTCTCGCGCTATCGTACTTCACAACTCGTAGCTGGATATTTGACGACAGGAATGCTGACAAACTGTACAAAAGTCTCTCACCAGTCGACCAAGTTATCTTCGACTTTGACACCACACAGATCGACTTTGAAGAATACGTCTCATATTGGTGTATGGGCTTACGAAAGTATATCATCAAAGATGGTATCAATTCCACCGAGTATGCGATAAAGAAACAGTTTTGGCTGCATAAATTACATCTTATAGTCTCCTTACTATACGTCTATGGTATCGCTAAATTGTTAATGTTTGCTCTTAGTGGTTTACTATATGTTTTTAATCTAGTCTTTGTGTAAATTAACTGTTAAATGCCAGTTTATAATTAAGTGTTAGAAAAGCTATCTGCACCTCGATTCTCTACCACTATCGACTACCCACAACCGGCTAGCTATCGAAATGTTGACATTTAGAATGTACTGCCAATACAGTTTCAACGACGCCCGTCAGAGGCGCTGATCAGATTTTCATACAAAATTTATCGATGACAGCGGGCTTATCACGTATCTCATTTGACAACTAGTGTGCGTCAAATTGATGGTCACTATTCAGTACATTGCTGCTTTGATGTACCGTGTTAATCACTTTAATCTGAGGAAGAAAGCAATGTACAGCATAGTGGCTTTCAAATAGTTATCAACTGAGTTACGTGATAGCCCCCCAGGCCGGTTGTCGGTACTCGATAGTAATAGAGAATTGAGCTACCGTTTATTGATATCGAATGTTTCAAAACGATTATCATTTTTTTATCTGATAGGTAATTATAAGTAGTTAAACGGGACCTTAATACGTCCACAACTTCTCAATAAGAATCGATTAGATTGTCAGTCGAAATTTTTCACAGTTGTTTTTTACTATCTGTCGTTTACTACTTTTCTGATGTGAAACTGGCTATGAATGATGAAAGAAATTCGTCTGTTTATAAAGATAAGTTAAGTGATGGTAGATTCTCAAACCCGTAGGAATCCTTTGCAAACAAGAGGAGGCGCGGTGAATATACTGAGAATAAATCAATTTTAAATTAACTTTAATTTTTATGACATGTGTAATAAAACGTTAGGAATAAAGGCTTATTCTAAACTAGCTATTCCTTGCGACTTCGTTATCTAATTTATAAACTATCTCTGTTTTAAATCTCATCAGAATCGGTTTAGTAGTTTTAGTGTGAAAGAGCAACGAGCATACATATGTACATCGAATCTCAGAAACTTTCGCATTTAAAATATTAGTAGGATTGATTTATTAATAGTGAATTCGCCGCGTCTCGGCTCGTTTCGTATGGGCTTTATATAGGGTGTAACAACTGCAAGAGAGCAATTTTTTAAATAATATATTTAGTATGGTTTCCTCAATACAGGTTCGCCTAGTGAGTAATCCAATAGATAGTAAGTTTTAAGTTATAACTAGTTTTATATAAAGTTATTTTGCTAAGTGATTCGTTTCTCATCCTACAGTTTGTTTAAATATTCTAAACATTGTGATTTATTTTATGTAAAATAAATATTTGATTTCTTCTTTCTTTTTAATAAGCTTTATGTTTTTTCTCGTGGATTTTACATCAATGTTATACTGCTGTTTTAAATTAATTGTTTTACCGTCTAATTTAGATTTAAGGTAATCTATTGAAAATATACTATTAAATATAATATATTTAGCTATTTATTTGACACGTACACATAATAATATAACACCATGTTATGCACGAAGTTGTAGGCAGAAGTGAATAAAATACACTCACGTTTTGTAGAGCGAGTGAGTCTATACTGTTCTTATCTTATCTTCTCTTAGGGGTGGGGGTGCCAGTTAATACCTGGCTGACACTTCGACCATTCCTGATCCTTTGTGTCACCCCCTCCTTTGCTACTCTAGACGTTGGGGGGCAGGGCAAAACTTATCAGTTTTGCTATGCACCCCACCGGAAGCAGCCTGTAGTCTTCTGGTTTAGGGTAACCGCATCCTAGAAGATCCATTCTTTTCCTTCCTAAAGCATCACACTCGCACAGTATGTGTTTCATGGTTTCTGCTTCTTCATTGCAGTGCCTGCATTTAGGGTCATCTATGGCTCCTATTTTATTTAACATGTAGTTCGTGCCGTAGTGTCCTGTGAAAGCACCAAGTATTTTTTTGATGCTGTCTTGGCTGAGGTTTATTAGTCTTTACTGTTACTCTAGGCTATTAGAAAAGCTATTGAGAAATGTCCCAACAGATGCTAAATTTATCCTAAATAGATTTTGCTCGATCCAGGAATATTGAAACTAAGAATTTGTAAGGTGTCAGAGTTATGTATGTGTTTGTGTAGGGTCATCTCACTGGAGATGAGAGCAAAAGTAAGATTACTAAATACATTAATCAGAATAATATCCCGTTTAAATATTCTTATGTGCGTAATACTGTACCTCGATTCTCTACCACTATCGACTACCGACAACCGGCTAGCTATCGAAATTTTGACATTTAGAATGTACTGCCAAAATATTTCCTACGATACCCGTCTGAGGCGCTGATCAGTAGCTCAATTCTCTTTTACTATCGACTACCGACAACCGACCTGTCATCGAGAAATTTTGTATGAATATCTGATCAGCGCCTCTGACGGGCGTCCTAGAAACTTGCTTGGCAGTACATTCTAAATGTCAAAATTTCGATAGCTAGCCGGTTGTCGGTAGTCGATAGTGGTAGAGAATCGGGGTACAGATTTGCATACAAAAGGAGATCGGCAGATTTCGTACAGCTTAAAGTTTGTGTTGTTTCGTAACAGAATTTGTACCACTTATTAAGGGGACTAAGTCACCTATTTTTATTTGGGAGTATTATTTTTAGAAGTCCGGATTAATTAGAAAGTATTTGTTTATTTAAATAATAATTTTTGGTCTATGGCTTATATTTGTTGACAACTAAAGAAAAAGAAAATCTCATGAGACGTCACTTTTCGTCTGACGTCTACGCATCCGCTAATTTGCTGTTGTTTTGGATTGTTGTTTTGACAGCATCTGAGCAATTTAGCGAACTATCGGGGCTTCTAAAAATGGACATAACTTTTACCTCCCAACTTTTAAAAATATAAGAATTTTAAAATAAGCTTGTCTATCATATTAGCTACCAATTAAAACAAAAAGTAAACCTAAACATGACATTTTATAAGCTGTACGAATTCTTCATATAAACCTGCCGTTCGCCTTTCTCGATGACAGATCGGTTGTCGGTAGTCGATAGAAGTAGAGAATCGAGCTATGTACTGATGTTTGGTTTCAATGTGATCTTCTTTCTTTCGAGTGCTTCAATGATTTGAATAACTATTCCATTAGAGGAATCATTTTTATGTATCTAACAGTCAGTCAGTAAAGACAATATTTTACAGTGAAATAATTGGCCCATGGTACAGGCACCAAATCTTAAACCTGGTTCTTGAAATGTTTTGGGTACTGTATAGCAGAAATGAAAAACAGGATTAATTTTATATTTTTATTGACGCTAAAGAGGATGGCTGAGTCGTATAAGTTGGAACCTCCCACGCAATTGGTCGCATTTTTGAACCCAAGGCAACACACAAGGAAAAAATCGTGAGGAAACCTTGCATGCCTAAAATTTGTTTAATACATTATTGAGGGTATGCAAAGTCCCCAACCCGCACTTGGCCAGCGTGGTGGACTCAAGGCCTAACCCCTCCCTCATTACGGGAGGAGACCCTTGCCCAGCAGTGGGACAGTAATGGGTTATTTTTTTTTATTGACATTATTAAATAATATAAAAAGGCATATTGTAACGAGCAAGCATGACTTTTCTAAATCTTGCGTTTCGACAATACCTGGGTATCATATCTCAGTTGACAAGTAATGTACGTTGATTGATGGTCACTATACATAACTGCTTTAACGTAACGTGTTAATCACTGTAACCTGAGGGAGAAAACAATGTACACTGTGAATAAGTAGTGGCTTTCAAAGAGTTGTCAACTGAGGTGCCTGTAATGTCTTTAATTTCTCTGTGGGGACATAGTACTCTAATACAATACACACACACACACACATAGACTTATTAACATATGTACATAAAATGTTCGTCGAGTTTACAAAGGGTCTGGTAAAGACCCCTGGTAATTTCTTGTATATCTCAGTTCCGTGAATATCTTCCCCCTCCCCCTTAGTATTGCTATGTGTAGTATAAATATGAGAAAAACATATATTATTACGACATGTTTGTGACACTTCATAAACGGTGGCTTATTGAATGCTAATCAACTACACATGGCGTTTAAACGATCATGGAGGTTAAAAACAAGCATAGAAAGCTGTTGCGAATCGTGGCGACAAATATGTTTCTATTGTTTGTTTCTATGTCATTAATACAGTTGATCAGGGGATGAGATGAGGCTGGGGGAGGGATTCACTGAGCTTCCCAAGGACTGGAAAATAACCCTGACACTGCCTTTGTATCTAGCGAGCTTAACTTTTCTAAATCTAGCCTTTCGACGCCGGGGGGGCTATCATATGCCTCAGTTGATGACTACCGTACGTCTAATCGATGGTCACTATACATTACTGCTTTGATGTAATGTGTTTATCACTGTAATGCAATGGAAAAAACAATGTACAGCGTATTGGCTTTCAAAGAGTTGTCAACTGAGGTTCGAGATGAGATAGCCCCCCTGTATTGTCATTTTGTATTGTGGCAAAGTCTTTAATTTCTCTGTGGGGACATGATACTATAATACAATACACACATACATAAACTATTATACACATATAATATATAAAATATTCCTCGAGTTTTCCAAGGGTCTGAAAGAACCCTGGACATTTCCTGTAACGCGATGTCTTGTAGTACCGGATAACTTATCTTGAACAATGTCTATTTTTTCTCGAAACCACTTTATCTTGTCTAACGCAATTTGTATTCGGCTTAAGGAAAAATACTTATGATGTGAATAAACTAACATGATATGTTTGCGTTTTTCCTGAAGAGTTGCTTATTTGACTGGTGGTCAGCCTACAGTAGGTTTTAAGACTAGGTTTTAAACAAATAAAGAGGAGATATTGAAAGGGAATCGCGCCAGCACCGCGCATCTTCATACATATCAGCAAGTACCAGATGCTTGAGCACTTTTTTTCACGAATCATACGAATCTAAAGACACCACTCGACGATGCCGACAGAAAACTAGATTTCGAAAAGTTATGCTTGCTTGATGCAAGGTTCGGGGTTTTTTACCAGATCCTTGGAAAATTCACTCACACGCTTAATCAACGAAGAAATGGCATTTCACCAGATTTTTGAAGTAAATTACTCGATTGCAAGAAATCTATAAATAACAAGATTACCTAGTCTAAGTAAATCTATCAGCAATAAGCAGATGTTGAAGTACCAACACTATGTGAAGCTATTGACACCGTCGAGTCGACTCGTCGAGCTTCCCAAGGGTCTGGTAAAGAACCCTGATCATTCCTTGTATCAAGCAAGCATAACTCTTCTGATTCTTTCTTTGACAGCATCGACACTCTTTGTTTAGGATCTGTTGTCGTGTGTTGCGCGATGTCTTGTGGTTCCGTGAATCTGTTATTGTTAAACTTCATCTTGTCTAACGCCATCATGAATTTGGCTCCTCCCATGTTTTATTACCACTCGCGTAATCAGCGAAGAAATAGCATTTCACCAGCTCCTCGAAGTAAATTACTCTTCTGAATAAAAACACGCCGCAGCGGAGCCAATGGCGAAAGATTAGATAAAGTACACAATTCATACGATCAGTAAGAACGTTAAAGACATCGTGCTACACACTACAGACCCCCTTGGGAAGCTTGACGAGATGCCCACACGCATAATCAACGAAGAAATGGCATTTTACTAGCTTTTTGAAGTGAAATACTCGATTGCAAGGAATTTATAAAACACAAGATTACTTAGTCAAAGTGAATCTATCAGCAAGTACTGTTTGAACAGTTTTGTTGCATGAATAGTGCAAAACTAACGACAATGATCTTCACGCTAAATGTGGAACAGTCATGCTTGCTAAATACAAGAAATATAGGCTTCTTTTCCAGACCCTTAGCAAGCTAGACGAGATGCCCAAACGCATAATCAACGAAGAAACAGCATTTCACCTGCTTGTATAGGAAAATACTCTTCTTAATAAAAACATGGAAAGAGCCGGATATAAAATGGCGTTCGACAAGATGAAGTTTTACAATAACAGATTCACGGAACCACAAGGCATCGCGCAACACACGACAACCAGTCTTAACAAAGGCTGTGGATGCTGTCGAAACACTAGATCCAGAAAAGTTATGCTTGCTTGATACAAGGAATGACCAGGGTTCTTTACCAGACCCTTTGGAAGCTCGACGAGATGCCCACTCGCGTAATCAGCGAAGAAATAGCATTTCACCAGCTCCTCGAAGTAAATTAACTCTTCTCAATAAAAAACTGAAAAAAGAATCAGACGAGTCATGCTTGCTTGATACAAGGAATGATCAGGGTTCTTTACCAGACCCTTGGGAAGCTCGACGAGATGCCCACTCGCGTAATCAGCGAAGAAATAGCATTTCATCAGAGTCTCCTAGTAAATTACTCTTCTGAATAAAACATGGGAGGAGCCAAATTCATGATGGCGTTAGACAAGATGAAGTTTAACAATAATAGATTCACGGAACCACAAGACATCGCGCAACACACGACAACCAGTCTTAACAAAGGCTGTGGATGCTGTCGAAACACTAGATCCAGAAAAGTTATGCTTGCTTGATACAAGGAATGACCAGGGTTCTTTACCAGACCCTTTGGAAGCTCGACGAGATGCCCACTCGCGTAATCAGCGAAGAAATAGCATTTCACCAGCTCCTCGAAGTAAATTACTCTTCTCAATAAAACATGGGAGGAGCCAAATTCATGATGGCGTTAGACAAGATGAAGTTTAACAATAACGCGGAAAACATGACAAGAGATCCTAACCAAAGAGTGTCGATGCTGTCAAAGAAAGAATCAGAAGAGTTATGCTTGCTTGATACAAGGAATGATCAGGGTTCTTTACCAGACCCTTGGGAAGCTCGACGAGATGCCCACTCGCGTAATCAGCGAAGAAATAGCATTTCACCAGCTCCTCGAAGTAAATTACTCTTCTGAATAAAAACACGCCGCAGCGGAGCCAATGGCGAAAGATTAGATAAAGTACACAATTCATACGATCAGTAAGAACGTTAAAGACATCGTGCTACACACTACAGACCCCCTTGGGAAGCTTGACGAGATGCCCACACGCATAATCAACGAAGAAATGGCATTTTACTAGCTTTTTGAAGTGAAATACTCGATTGCAAGGAGTTTATAAAACACAAGATTACTTAGTCAAAGTGAATCTATCAGCAAGTACTGTTTGAACAGTTTTGTTGCATGAATAGTGCAAAACTAACGACAATGATCTTCACGCTAAATGTGGAACAGTCATGCTTGCTAAATACAAGAAATATAGGCTTCTTTTCCAGACCCTTAGCAAGCTAGACGAGATGCCCAAACGCATAATCAACGAAGAAATAGCATTTCACCTGCTTGTATAGGAAAATACTCTTCTTAATAAAAACATGGAAAGAGCCGGATATAAAATGGCGTTCGACAAGATGAAGTTTTACAATAACAGATTCACGGAACCACAAGACATCGCGCAACACACGACAACCAGTCTTAACAAAGGCTGTGGATGCTGTCGAAACACTAGATCCAGAAAAGTTATGCTTGCTTGATACAAGGAATGACCAGGGTTCTTTACCAGACCCTTTGGAAGCTCGACGAGATGCCCACTCGCGTAATCAACGAAGAAATAGCATTTCATCAGAGTCTCCCAGTAAATTACTCTTCTCAATAAAACATGGGAGGAGCCAAATTCATGATGGCGTTAGACAAGATGAAGTTTAACAATAACAGATTCACGGAACCACAAGACATCGCGCAAAACATGACAACAGATCCTAACCAAAGAGTGTCGATGCTGTCAAAGAAAGAATCAGAAGAGTTATGCTTGCTTGATACAAGGAATGACCAGGGTTCTTTACCAGACCCTTGGGAAGCTCGACGAGATGCCCACTCGCGTAATCAGCGAAGAAATAGCATTTCATCAGAGTCTCCCAGTAAATTACTCTTCTGAATAAAACCACGCCGCAGCGGAGCCAATGGCGAAAGATTAGATAAAGTTCACAATCCTTACGATCTGTTAGAACTTAAAGGCATCGTGCTACACACTACAGACCCCCTTGGGAAGCTTGACGAGATGCCCACACGTATAATCAACGACGAAATGGCATTTCACCGGCTTTTTGAAGAAAATTACTCGATTGCAAGGAGTTTATAAAACACAAGATTACTTAGTCGAAGTGAATCTATCAGCAAATACTGTTTGAACAGTTTTGTTGCATGAATAGTACAAAGCCAACGACAATGATCTTCAAAGCTAAATGTGGAACAGTCATGCTTGCTAAATGCAAGAAAAATAGGCTTCTTTTCCAGACCCTTGGGAAGCTCAGCGAGACGCCCACACGCATAATCAACAAAGAAATGGCATTTCACCAGCTTGCATAAGAAATGTAGGCTGTCGATGCTGTTGAAACACTAGATCCAGAAAAGTTATGCTTGCGTGATACAAGGAATGATCAGGGTTCTTTACCAGACCCTTGGAAAGCTCGACGAGATGCCCACTCGCGTAATCAGCGAAGAAATAGCATTTCACCTGCTTCTCGAAGTAAATTACTCTTCTCAATAAAAAACTGGAAAAAGAAACAGACGAGTCATGCTTGCTTGATACAAGGAATGATCAGGGTTCTTAACCAGACCCTTGGGAAGCTCGACGAGATGCCCACTCGCGTAATCAGCGAAGAAATAGCATTTCATCAGAGTCTCCTAGTAAATTACTCTTCGGAATAAAACAGTGCCGCAGCAGAGCCAATGGCGAAAGATTAGATAAAGTTCCCAATTCATACGCTCCGTAAGAACTTAAAGACATCGTGCTACACATTACAGACCCCCTTGGGAAGCTTGACGAGATGCTTACACGCATAATCAACGAAGAAATGGCATTTTACCAGCTTGTATAGGAAAATACTCTTCTTAATAAAAACATGGAAAGAGCCGGACATAAAATGGCGTTCGACAAGATGAAGTTTTACAATAATAGATTCACGGAACCACAAGAAATCGCGCAACACACGACAACCAGTCTTAACAAAGGCTGTGGATGCTGTCGAAACACTAGATCCAGAAAAGTTATGCTTGCTTGATACAAGGAATGACCAGGATTCTTTACCAGACCCTATGGAAGCTCGACGAGATGCCCACTCGCGTAATCAGCGAAGAAATAGCATTTCATCAGAGTCTCCTAGTAAATTACTCTTCTGAATAAAACCACGCCGCAGCAGAGCCAATGGCGAAAGATTAGATAAAGTTCCCGATTCATACGATCTGTGAGAACGTTAAAGACATCGTGCTACACATTACAGACCCCCTTGGGAAGCTTGACGAGATGGCATTTTACTAGCTTTTTTAAATGAATTACTCGATTGCAAGGAATTTATAAAACACAAGATTACCTATTCTAAGTAAATCTATCAGCAATTAGCAGATGTTGAAGTACCAACAC
Organism: Anticarsia gemmatalis; assembly: GCF_050436995.1. Taxonomy (NCBI): domain Eukaryota; kingdom Metazoa; phylum Arthropoda; class Insecta; order Lepidoptera; family Erebidae; genus Anticarsia; species Anticarsia gemmatalis. Next base: position 19,901,386 of record NC_134776.1, on the reverse strand, counting down.
TATGTGAAGCTATCGAGACCACACGATGATGCCGTCGAAAAACTAGATTTAGAAAAGTTATGCTTGATACAAGGAATGACCAGGGTTCTTTGCCAGACCCTTGGGAAGCTCGACGAGATGCCCACTCGCGTAATCAACGAAGAAATAGCATTTCACCAGCTCCTCGAAGTAAATTACTCTTCTCAATAAAAATCATGGCCGCAGTCGAACACAAAATGGCGTTAGACAAGATGCAGTGTACTCTGTAGCGCGATTCTACAGTGAGCAATTCAGAAGGTACAATCAAGTACCGAGAGTTTGACATTTAAAATGTACTGCCAAATTAGTTCCTAAGGCTCACACTGGAGGCGCTGATTAGGTTCATACAAAATTTCTCCATAGCTAGCCGGACAGTTGTATAGAATCGCGCTACCGTACATATTCTGTTTGCTATGTCATACAGCAACTTTTGTCAATCCGTTTAGTGACACCTTACAATGACAGTACCTTACAAATACAGTATACAATGAAACTTAAACCTAATTACATTTATTCCTAAAGCTATACAATACAAAAATGCTATATACAAAGCAGAAAGCGATATGTGCCGGCCGGTGTTTCAAGATCAGAAGGATCTTGTGAAAGAGAAGAATTCCAGCACACGTTCTTGGAGTTGATTAATGATATTCTTGCAGCGAAGCGGCTGTGATCCGGTCTTGTACTCGCGCAGCCTTTTCTTTCTTCATCCTGAGAACAATTAAAATGTTTAATTACTGTTGTCAAAATGCATAATTTGTGAGAATTTCAGCTTTCTAGCCATAACGGTTCATGAGATACAGCCTGGTGACAGACGGACAGATAGAAGAGGTTTAGAAATGGGGTTCCGTTTTTACCTTTTACCTGGAAAACTAATAACTGCATGAAAAGAGCGGGCTTTGTATTTCGATGTTCCTATTCAGTTGTATCATCATGTTCGTATAATTTCGTTGTTCAAATATTTAGTAAAGCTACGTTATACTATTTGTAATATCAGTCGCATGTGATAAAAGCCTACTGTCAAATACTAATAAAATTAATATTAAAAAGTAAAGCTGGGTCTGGGCTGCGGTAGATCACTTTGTCAGTCAGTCCAATAAGTCACCTTTAAGTTATATAATATATTTAGCTAAAATAGTATATAGTATATAGGTACCGGTGGGTCTACAGCAGGAGTTCCGATATTTAGTGCAGCCACTTTTCTTCCTTCCAGTTGGCCAGCTTGAGAAAGACTGCCCGTCGGCCTGTCAACAAAAAATATAAGTTAGAACTTCGACCTTTATTTTTGCAAATATTTTATCTTCTGTAATATAAAAACGAATCGCTAATCGTTGCTAAGCGCAAATCTTGTGAACGGTTTAACCGATTTCGCAAATTCTTTTTTTATAATATTCCTTGGAGTACGAGTGTGGTTTTTAGAGAGTTTTTTTTTAAGAAATAGCAGAATATTAAAGAATCGATTGTTATGCGGTATGAGGTTTGTCGGTTCAGCTAGTTTTTTTTTATATTCTTCTTAAGTCACTTAGCTGTTGCTTAAATTGTGAAGAACACGCACAAGCTAAGTCTTATATTACTGGCTTAAGTTAAAATTGAGGGAATCGAACCCACGACCTGTGCGTGGAATAATAAACTGCTAGTATAAGCTGAAGATGGCACCCGCTCACATTTTTAAATTGCATATTTAATATCGAATACAATACTCCTAATTCTATTTCATGAAAAAAAAAATCGCTCGCAGCAAATAATTTTAATGTTTTAGCACGATGTATCGCTAGCAGCTTTGCAAACATACAAACAAGAGCACAGCTAGCAAAACACAAGATGGGAATTGAACCCAAATATATTAACTTCGCAATCGGCTTAAACGGGAAACGCGAACTGCAATATTGTAGACTGAAAATCCTAAATATAATAAATCCTCCAGTCTCGGAAACCTGTACTTAGCTCCGAAATTCGTGTCTTAGATGGGATTCGAACCCACGACGCAAGACATTTATTCTCAGAGCTTAACTTTGAATAAGTCTTACCGTTCTCAATATGAGAAAAGCACAGCAGTTTTCGAGACAAAGTAGATAAAAAAAGAAATAAATATTTACCTGTATCCTGGACACAATTTCACTTGAAACTCGCACATATTCACTTGAACTTTATTATTGGACTTTTTTAACGAAAATGTATTAATCCCGGAATATTTTATTGCATCCCGAACGCGCTTCATAGATGCTTTTCCGCGGCGCGGCTTGTTTCGTAATTTTGATTTTACATTAATAGATGATTTACCGCGGCTCGGTCCGTTTTTTAATTTAGTTTTTTCATTACTTGGTTTAGATGTTAGATTAATTTTGCGCGACGCATTTTTAACGTGAAACATTATTTGAGACTGTCCGATGTTTTAAAACAACACTTATACTGAAGAACTAAAAGTTCTCAAATTGTCTTGTAGTATAAGAACACTTTCACTGAAGCAAAGTCTGAATACAATCAAAGTATTTGGCAAAAATCGTGGATCGTAACGTAGCGAAGATAGCCGTCGTTGTGAACACCCCTCGTGCCAAATTCCCTAAATATACTCAAAGCCCCCTCCACATTCTCCCTAACGGTTTTTACCCCTCGGCCCTTAAAACCCACCCATTATTATTATTATTCACCCTCTTCTGTCTCCCTTCCCCACCCTATTCACCCCAAAATCTTTTCATACTTTGTGTCTCATCGATTTTTTTAATACTCGAAAGCCTTTGTAATATTAGTATTTACTGAGTTTAATTATGATAAAATTTGAGGTGATTTGAATAGAAAAAAGGGTTTTGTATAATATATAAAAACTGGTTTTGAAATAAAAAGTAACCCGTTTCTTTTGTCACTGTGAGATGTTAAAGGCCACTTTTAAAAGTGAATTGTAGTAGTCTATAAAAGAATCGGAGGGTCAAATATTCTATTATTGTAGCTGAATGACGGTTAACCTAAATTTGAATGAATTGAAACAAGTATAACTCACACACTTGTGAATATCATGAGTCTTGTACGACCAGTTTCTTTAGTCGTGCGTGGGAATTAAATCTATAAAGTAACTTAGTTGAATGCGAATTTTCTTCGCATTATTCTTATATTTTTCTTTCAATGTTAATCTTCCCCGTGTCTTAAAGACAATTTTACAAAATTAATAAGTAATTCAACAGAAATTATAGGATTAGTTGAATCGGTTGATCCGGTCTTAAAAGCATCGCTCAAGAATGGCCCAACCGAGTCGCCTAATCTTTTTTGCGAGATAGATGTTTTTTTGAAAGACTCGAAAAATAAACATTTCACTAAATTTACCTAATATCCAATGAATAATACGTGATAATTAGCTTGATGACAAATCGACGGACAGCGAAATTTTAGTAATAGGTTTCCGTTTTTACTCATTGGATACGGAACTCCAAAAGCATGCATCGAAAATTGCGTACAGCTACAAATATTTTGCAATCCGTCTAGACGGGAGAAGGGTGGTTTACGCTCCCTTTCATATTTTCCCCTCGCAGAGATTAATTTTATATAAAGGGATGAAGAAAGCCGAACGTCCACCGCCAGCTAAAATAAGTTAGTTTAGTTTAGCTCGCATAGTTGAGCCAGTTTTTCATACATGTGCGTCCATCGCAAACTATGCCAACTAAGCTAACTAAAATATCCCAAATAAGTCAAACTAACTTATTTGTGTAGGCCGATTCGAAGCTACGCGAACTAAGCTAAGCCTCTCTCACCCCCTTGCGTTACCCCTCTGGCGCCTTTCGCTAGTGTTGTTTTGTAGTACAAAAAGACACTCCAGCACAAACTGATCATCACTAACGTAGTTATAGCCTATTTTTCGGTGGACGAACAATTATTTCCTAGTTTAGCTTAGCTTAGTTCAGTGAGCTTAGTTCCTTATTATTTTAGCTGGCGGTGGACGTTCGGCTGAAGGGTGACTGCGTTAATGTGTGCGTCTGTAAGTATATCAAACTAGTGTGCAGGAAAGGGTGCACGAGGAATCTGTCCCGAAATATTAGGGTGCGTTTCCATGGCAACGGAGTATAGCGGCTCGTGAATAACGGTATATTGCTTCTACTGTTGGAGAAAAAATTTCAAGCACTGTGATTGGTCCATTCCTGAGCCGTTTGAATCCGTTCTGCCGAGCTCCGCTTCATTGCAAACGCACCCTAAGTTACAGCGGTGAGGGCCCAAGCTGCGTTCTGCAACAATCTACATTGATATCAACAAAAGTGAAAGTTCCTTTTCATTTAAATAATACACAAAAGGTTAGATTAAAAATTGCATATAATTACGTCGGCTAAGTAATAACAATGAGAACAAGTTTGTAATGCGTGTGTATGCAACTAAATACTTATTTTGAACTTGTATTTACGACCACTCATGCGTTTTTTAATTCCTTGTAAAAGGATATGGGAAATAATATTTAAATTAAATCCAGTATTATATTCTACGCAGCTAAGTTACAAACTTGCACTGAGTTATAACTGTGAACCATAATAAGGGCAATCAAGTAACTATTTGAAACTTAAAAAAGTATAATATATTTTTCAAGAATATTGAAACTATGATAAAAAAACTTAATAGGAAGCATCAAATTCTTACGGTCTGCACGCTCCGATTCCGACCCAGTTGCACGCGTAGCCTATGAGCGTCTCACCCTCTGAAACCATCCAATGTAGCTTACATCGTCAGGGGGACATCCTCGGGACAAGGTTTGTATAGAATCGGTGGGATCAAAACTTCCACAGGAATAGGGAATATTTTTCACACATTTCCGATTCCGATTTAAGGAATTACATACAATTCACGATGACCGTACATACAATTTCAATTTTATACAATGACCGATTAAATACATTACCGTTAAATTGAGCTACAAGAGCCCTTTCTAAAGAAAAATTGCGTATTATTACGCATCAGCTACGTATAGACACAGGGAACAATTTTCTAAAACATCTGACTGTCTGGTATAATCAAAGGGTCTGATAAAAAGTCGTATACACATTCGTCTAGACCACAGTTGTAGCTCGATTCTCTACTACTATCGACTACTACCTACTACCGACAACCGGCTTGTCGTCGAGAATTTTTGTATGAAAATCTGGGGGCTATCACGTATCTCAGTTGTCAAAAATTTGAAATCCACTATGCTGTACATTGTTTTCTCTCTTAGGATATGGTGATTAACACGTTACGACAAAGCAGCAATGTGCTGAATAGTGACCATCAATTTGACGTACACTAGCTGTCAAATGAGATATGTGATAAGCCCGCTGATCAGCGCCTTAGCCTTGTGATTAGCGCCGAACAATTTTGGCAGTACATTCTAAATGTCAAATTCTCGATACTCGACCGTACAGATTATACAGAATTGCGCTACTGAGGCGCTCATTTTCGTAAGAAAATTTTGATATAAATTGCGAATTATGTTTCAAACTTATCGCGTGAATTTATCGCGAGAGTCATCGTGTATGTCTCATCATGTAACCCTCTGTACATCGTTTGTACATAAATAATCCTTACATAGTAATAAAGGGTTTTGTACCCCATCCGATTACACATAGCTTAATAATATTTCTATAGGGAAATGAAGGGAGTCGGTGTATGTGTGTATGCCCATACTATGGTGTGCAGGACGGATCGATGCAGCTAAATCTGGGCTCTTGCAAGGGCTGCGTTTTACAAGCCCCTCTTATAAGTAATTATGTTCACAGTGGAGTTCCTTATGTTAAATATTGCGTATTATTACGCGTCGACTAAGTAACTACAGTGGGAATAAGTTTCAGAAGGGAGTCCGTTATTTGGACAAAAATACTTGGTTTTGGAATACATTGTGTAAATGTTTATGTATATATTTTATTTATTTATGTAACTTTATAGTCCTACAAGTGTCAGATGTGATCAGTGTCTTTTTGTCAAGGTGGAAGTATATAAGATTGCTGATCATGGGGTTTTAGGTTTGATTCCCAGATTGGGCAAGTGTTTTTGGTTATATGACAAAAATAAAAAGCCGAAGTCGAGCTGTTCTCAGGTTTGGCGCTTAGCAACACATTTAGTTATTTATTTTTATTCCTGTACAAAAACTTATATTATGACTACATTACTCGCAATAGCTACTAGAATATCACGTTCTCTTAAACAAGCGGAATAATGGTTCTAAAGAGCTCTTCCCATAGTATTAGAATTAGTGTACACATGTGCGTCATTCAAAATCAATCAAGTGTTCAAGCTAAAGGGGAATCGAGAACATGACTATGACTCATGCTGCTGTAACTAAAATATAGTAAACAGTCATGAGACTTTATGTACATTTTTTTTGACACAGCTACGAAGATATCCTTTTGAGGAAGATGAGAGGGGATGTTGTGGTATGTAAGAAGTCTAAAGTGACCGTGCAAGCGGTCAAAGGTTCGATTCAAAGCAGTACACTCATGACTTTTCGAAGTTATGTGTGTTGCTTATGCGTCGAGTTATAAGTTATTACGACTTGTCTTAACGGTGAAACCTTGCGCGCGCAAAATTTACAACCCTCACTTGGCCAGCGTGGTGGACTCAAGGCCCAAACCCTCATACGAGAAGAAGACCTATGCCCAGCTGCAGTATGGCAATAGTGGGTTCGTATCATGTAAGACAATTGTAGCGCAATAAAGTAAAACTTCTTCACACCTGTTATACTTTATGTTGTGGTAAAATTAAATGTTGTTGAATTGAGCTTGTCAAAAAATACCGGCCATTTCAATCAATTCAATATAAGTACTTTGTCTTACTTAAGGATCGAATCTCGTAAAACGGCACATGTAGAGAGAGAAAGAAAAAAACTTCACAACTCGTAGGATGGATATTTGACGACAGGAATGCTGACAAACTGTACAAAAGTCTCTCACCAGTCGACCAAGTTATCTTCGACTTTGACACCACTCAGATCGACTTTGAAGAATACGTGTCATATTGGTGTATGGGCTTACGAAAGTATATCATCAAAGATGGTATCAACTCCACCGAGTATGCGATAAAGAAACAGTTTTGGCTTCATAAATTACATCTTATAGTCTCCTTACTATACGTCTATGGGATTGCTAAATTGTTAATGTTTGCTCTTAGTGGTTTACTATATGTTTTTAATCTAGTCTTTGTGTAAATTAACTGTTAAATGCCAGTTTATAATTAAGTGTTAGAAAAGCTATCGGTAGCTCAATTCTCTTTTACTATCGACTACCGACAACCGACCTGTCATCGAGAAATTTTGTATGAATATTTGATCAGCGCCTCTGACGGGCGTCCTAGAAACTTGCTTGGCAGTACATTCTAAATGTCAAAATTTCGATAGCTAGCCGGTTGTCGGTAGTCGATAGTGGTAGAGAATCGGGGTACTGCACCTCGATTCTCTACCACTATCGACTACCGACAACCGGCCAGCTATCGAAATGTTGACATTTAGAATGTACTGCCAAAAAAGTTTCTACGACGCCCGTCAGAGGCGCTGATCAGATTTTCATACAAAATTTCTCGATGACAGGTCGGACGTCGGTAGGAATAGAGAATTGAGCTACTTTTTATTGATATCAAAAGTTTTAAAAGGATTATCATTTTTTTATCTGATAGGTTATAAGTAGTTAAACGGGACTTTAATACGTCCACAACTTCTCAATAAGAATAGATTAGATTATCAGCCGAAATTTTTCACAGTTGTTTTTTACTATCTGTCGTTTACTACTTTTCTGATGTGAAACTGACTATGAATGATGAAAGAAATTCGTCTGTTTATAAAGATAAGTTAAGTGATGGTAGATTCTCAAACCCGTAGGAATCCTTAGGTCTAATGCAAACAAGAGGAGGCGCGACGAAAATACTGAGAATAAATCAATTTAAAATAAACGTAATTCCTATGGCACTTGGATTAAAACATGGCAGCTTATTGACATACTACGCGCTAGGCGCTATAATCTTTATTATGCCGTTAGGAATTTAAGCTCTTTCTAAATTAGATATTCCTCGCGACTTCGTTCGCGTTCGTCGTCGAAAGAATCCTATTTGTAAATCTAGATTATAAACTATCTCTGTTTTAAATCTTATCTAAATCGGTTCAGTAGTTTTAGTGTGAAAGAGCAACGAACAAACACAAATCCATTTTAAGAAACTTTCGCATTTAAAATAATAGCAGGATTGATTTATCTTAGAATATTGGCCGCGCGTCTGCTCATTTCGAATGGTCCTTATATAGGCTGTATCAATACGAGTGGACTTTTTAAATAGGCTCTTAATTTTACTTAAAAGTTAAGCTGCTGTTTTAAGTTGTAGTTTTACCGTCTAATTTAGATTTAAGCTAATCTATTGAAAATATACTATCAAACATATATTAAGCTATTTATTTGATACACACACATATCACGACCGCCGCGCGGATCGATCTCTGAAGTTAAGCCACGCTTGCCGAGGTTGATCTGTAGATGGGTGACCATCTTATACATATTGAGTTCCTCCGTGTTTGGGAAGGTACGTTAAATTGTGGGTCCTGGCTGTCATTTTCGAAGATCTTTGACAGTCGTAAACAGTAGTCAGAAGCTTGAAAGTCTGACAACCAGTCTTACAGAAGGGTATCGTGTTATATCCCAGGTAACTGGGTTGTGGAGGTCAGATAGGCAGTCGCTCCATGTTAAACACTGGTATTCGACTGTATCGTGTGAGACTGAAAGCCGATTCCAACTTTGGAAGAAAGGCTAAGCTGTTATAATACATATACCACCATGTTATGCACGAAGTTGTAGGCAGAGGTAAATGAAATACACTCACGTTTTGTAGAGCGAGTGAGTCTATACTGTTACTAAACTCTGGGCTATTATTGAGAAATGTTCCAACATATGCTAAAATCCCAAATAGATTTTGCTCGATCCAGGAATATTGAAACTAAGAATTTGTGAGGTGTCAGAGTTATGTATGTGTTTGTATAGGGTCATCTCACTGGAGATGAGAGCAAAAGTAAGATTACTAAATACATTAATCAGAATAATATCCCTTTTAAATATTCTTATGTGCGTAATACTGTACCTCGATTCTCTACCACTATCGACTACCGACAACCGGCTAGCTATCGAAATTTTGACATTTAGAATGTACTGCCAAAATATTTCCTACGATACCCGTCAGAGGCGCTGATCAGATTTTCATACAAAATTTCTCGATGACAGATCGGTTGTCGGGAGTCGATAGAAGTAGAGAATCGAGCTATGTACTGATATTTGGTTTAAATGTGATCTTCTTTCTTTCTTTTCTTCAATGATTTGAATAACTATTCCATTAGAAGAATCATTTTTATGTATCTAACACACATCTAACAGTCAGTCAGTAATGACAATATTTTACAGTGAGAAAATTGGCCTATGGTATAGGCACAAAATCTTTAACCTGGTTCTTGAAATGTTTTGGGTACTGTATAGCAGAAATGAAAAACAGGAGTAATTTTATATTTTTATTGACGCTAAAGAGGATGGCTGAGTCGTATAAGTAGGAACTTCCCACGCAAGTGGTCGCATTTTTGAACCCAAGGCAACACACAAGGAAAAAATCGTGAGGAAACCTTGCATGCCTAAAATTTTTTTAATACATTATTGAGGGTATGCAAAGTCCCCAACCCGCACTTGGCCAGCGTGGTGGACTCAAGACCTAACCCCTCCCTTATTACGGGAGGAGACCCTTGCCCAGCAGTGGGACAGTAATGGGTTAATTTTTTTGTTGTCATTGAATTGACATTATCAAATAATATAAAAAAGCATATTGTAACGAGCAAGCATGACTTTTCTAAATCTTGCGTTTCGACAGTACCTGGGTATCATATCTCAGTTGACAAGTAATGTACGTCGATTGATGGTCACTATACATTACTGCTTTAATGTAACGTGTTAATCACTGTAATCTGAGGGAGAAAACAATGTACACTGTGAATAAGTAGTGGCTTTCAAAGAGTTGTCAACTGAGGTGCCTGTAATGTCTTTAATTTCTCTGTGGGGACATAGTACTCTAATACAATACACACACACACACACACACACACACACACACATAGACTTATTAACATATGTACATAAAATGTTCGTCGAGTTTACAAAGGGTCTGGTAAAGACCCCTGGTCATTTCTTGTATATCTCAGTTCCGTGAATATCTTCCCCCTCCCCCTTAGTATTGCCATGTGTAGTATAAATATGAGAAAAACATATATTATTACGACATGTTTGTGACACTTCATAAACGGTGGCTTATTGAATGCTAATCAACTACACATGGCGTTTAAACGATCATGGAGGTTAAAAACAAGCATAGAAAGCTGTTGCGAATCGTGGCGACAAATATGTTTCTATTGTTTGTTTCTATGTCATTAATACAGTTGATCAGGGGATGAGATGAGGCTGGGGGAGGGATTCACTGAGCTTCCCAAGGACTGGAAAATAACCCTGACACTGCCTTTGTATCTAGCGAGCTTAACTTTTCTAAATCTAGCCTTTCGACGCCGGGGGGGCTATCATATGCCTCAGTTGATGACTACTGTACGTCTAATCGATGGTCACTATACATTACTGCTTTGATGTAATGTGTTTATCACTGTAATGCAATGGAAAAAACAATGTACAGCGTATTGACTTTCAAAGAGTTGTCAACTGAGGTTCGAGATGAGATAGCCCCCCTGTATTGTCATTTTGTATTGTGGCAAAGTCTTTAATTTCTCTGTGGGGACATGATACTATAATACAATACACACATACATAAACTATTATACACATATAATATAATAATATATAAAATATTCCTCGAGTTTTCCAAGGGTCTGAAAGAACCCTGGACATTTCCTGTAACGCGATGTCTTGTAGTACCGGATAACTTATCTTGAACAATGTCTATTTTTTCTCGAAACCACTTTATCTTGTCTAACGCAATTTGTATTCGGCTTAAGGAAAAATACTTATGATGTGAATAAACTAACATGATATGTTTGCGTTTTTCCTGAAGAGTTGCTTATTTGACTGGTGGTCAGCCTACAGTAGGTTTTAAGACTAGGTTTTAAACAAATAAAGAGGAGATATTGAAAGGGAATCGCGCCAGCACCGCGCATCTTCATACATATCAGCAAGTACCAGATGCTTGAGCACTTTTTTTCACGAATCATACGAATCTAAAGACACCACTCGACGATGCCGACAGAAAACTAGATTTCGAAAAGTTATGCTTGCTTGATGCAAGGTTCGGGGTTTTTTACCAGATCCTTGGAAAATTCACTCACACGCTTAATCAACGAAGAAATGGCATTTCACCAGATTTTTGAAGTAAATTACTCGATTGCAAGAAATCTATAAATAACAAGATTACCTAGTCTAAGTAAATCTATCAGCAATAAGCAGATGTTGAAGTACCAACACTATGTGAAGCTATTGACACCGTCGAGTCGACTCGTCGAGCTTCCCAAGGGTCTGGTAAAGAACCCTGATCATTCCTTGTATCAAGCAAGCATAACTCTTCTGATTCTTTCTTTGACAGCATCGACACTGTTTGTTTAGGACCTGTTGTCGTGTGTTGCGCGATGTCTTGTGGTTCCGTGAATCTGTTATTGTTAAACTTCATCTTGTCTAACGCCATCATGAATTTGGCTCCTCCCATGTTTTATTACCACTCGCGTAATCAGCGAAGAAATAGCATTTCGTCAGAGTCTCCTAGTAAATTACTCTTCTGAATAAAACCACGCCGCAGCGAAGCCAATGGCGAAAGATTAGATAAAGTACACAATTCATACGATCAGTAAGAACGTTAAAGACATCGTGCTACACACTACAGACCCCCTTGGGAAGCTTGACGAGATGCCCACACGCATAATCAACGAAGAAATGGCATTTTACTAGCTTTTTGAAGTGAATTACTCGATTGCAAGGAGTTTATAAAACACAAGATTACTTAGTCAAAGTGAATCTATCAGCAAGTACTGTTTGAACAGTTTTGTTGCATGAATAGTGCAAAACTAACGACAATGATCTTCACGCTAAATGTGGAACAGTCATGCTTGCTAAATACAAGAAATATAGGCTTCTTTTCCAGACCCTTAGCAAGCTAGACGAGATGCCCACACGCGTAATCAACGAAGAAATAGCATTTCATCAGAGTCTCCTAGTAAATTACTCTTTTAAATAAAACAGTGCCGCAGCAGAGCCAATGCCGAAGACAAGATAAATTGGTGAAAAAATATTTACTTGTACCACAAGACATCGTGTTACACACGACAGCTACCCTTGGGAAGCTTGACGAGAAGCTCACACGTTTTATCAACAAAGAAATGGCAATTCACCAGCTTTTCAAAGAAATTCTTTCTTATAAATAAAACTATGCCGCAGCGGAACCAATGGCGAAAGACAAGACTAACACTTTACGCCACCAACGGGAACACGCGACGACACCGGCGTAACACTTGCTATTCACTAAAAGAGGAAGGCAATACGCAGCTGACAAAGATAATTCTTATCCAGACCCTTAGGAAGCTCGGCGAGACGCCCACACGCATAATCAACAAAGAAATGGCATTTCACCAGCTTGCATAAGAAATGTAGGCTGTCGATGATGTCGAAACACTAGATCCAGAAAAGTTATGCTTGCTTGATACAAGGAATGATCAGAGTTCTTTACCAGACCCTTGGGAAGCTCGACGAGATGCCCACTCGCGTAATCAGCGAAGAAATAGCATTTCGTCAGAGTCTCCTAGTAAATTACTCTTCTGAATAAAACCACGCCGCAGCGGAGCCAATGGCGAAAGATTAGATAAAGTACACGATTCATACGATCTGTGAGAACTTAAAGACATCGTGCTACACATTACAGACCCCCTTGGGAAGCTTGACGAGATGCCCACACGCATAATCAACGAAGAAATGGCATTTCACCGGCTTTTTGAAGTGAATTACTCGATTGCAAGGAATTTATAAAACACAAGATTACTTAGTCAAAGTGAATCTATCAGCAAGTACTGTTTGAACAGTTTTGTTGCATGAATAGTGCAAAACTAACGACAATGATCTTCACGCTAAATGTGGAACAGTCATGCTTGCTAAATACAAGAAATATAGGCTTCTTTTCCAGACCCTTAGCAAGCTAGACGAGATGCCCAAACGCATAATCAACGAAGAAATAGCATTTCACCTGCTTGTATAGGAAAATACTCTTCTTAACAAAAACATGGAAAGAGCCGGATATAAAATGGCGTTCGACAAGATGAAGTTTTACAATAATAGATTCACGGAACCACAAGACATCGCGCAACACACGACAACCAGTCTTAACAAAGGCTGTGGATGCTGTCGAAACACTAGATCCAGAAAAGTTATGCTTGCTTGATACAAGGAATGACCAGGGTTCTTTACCAGACCCTTGGGAAGCTCGACGAGATGCCCACTCGCGTAATCAGCGAAGAAATAGCATTTCATCAGAGTCTCCTAGTAAATTACTCTTCTCAATAAAACATGGGAGGAGCCAAATTCATGATGGCGTTAGACAAGATGAAGTTTAACAATAACAGATTCACGGAACCACAAGACATCGCGAAAACATCACAACAGATCCTAACCAAAGAGTGTCGATGCTGTCAAAGAAAGAATCAGAAGAGTTATGCTTGCTTGATACAAGGAATGATCAGGGTTCTTTACCAGACCCTTGGGAAGCTCGACGAGATGCCCACTCGCGTAATCAGCGAAGAAATAGCATTTCATCAGAGTCTCCTAGTAAATTACTCTTCTCAATAAAACATGGGAGGAGCCAAATTCATGATGGCGTTAGACAAGATGAAGTTTAACAATAACAGATTCACGGAACCACAAGACATCGCGAAAACATCACAACAGATCCTAACCAAAGAGTGTCGATGCTGTCAAAGAAAGAATCAGAAGAGTTATGCTTGCTTGATACAAGGAATGATCAGGGTTCTTTACCAGACCCTTGGGAAGCTCGACGAGATGCCCACTCGCGTAATCAGCGAAGAAATAGCATTTCGTCAGAGTCTCCTAGTAACTTACTCTTCTGAATAAAACCACGCCGCAGCGGAGCCAATGGCGAAAGATAAGATAAAGTACACAATTCATACGATCAGTAAGAACGTTAAAGACATCGTGCTACACACTACAGACCCCCTTGGGAAGCTTGACGAGATGCCCACACGCATAATCAACGAAGAAATGGCATTTCACCGGCTTTTTGAAGTGAATTACTCGATTGCAAGGAGTTTATAAAACACAAGATTACTTAGTCAAAGTGAATCTATCAGCAAATACTGTTTGAACAGTTTTGTTGCATGAATAGTACAAAGCCAACGACAATGATCTTCAAAGCTAAATGTGGAACAGTCATGCTTGCTAAATGCAAGAAAAATAGGCTTCTTTTCCAGACCCTTGGGAAGCTCAGCGAGACGCCCACACGCATAATCAACAAAGAAATGGCATTTCACCAGCTTGCATAAGAAATGTAGGCTGTCGATGCTGTTGAAACACTAGATCCAGAAAAGTTATGCTTGCTTGATACAAGGAATGATCAGGGTTCTTTACCAGACCCTTGGAAAGCTCGACGAGATGCCCACTCGCGTAATCAGCGAAGAAATAGCATTTCACCTGCTTCTCGAAGTAAATTACTCTTCTCAATAAAAAACTGGAAAAAGAAACAGACGAGTCATGCTTGCTTGATACAAGGAATGATCAGGGTTCTTAACCAGACCCTTGGGAAGCTCGACGAGATGCCCACTCGCGTAATCAGCGAAGAAATAGCATTTCATCAGAGTCTCCTAGTAAATTACTCTTCGGAATAAAACAGTGCCGCAGCAGAGCCAATGGCGAAAGATTAGATAAAGTTCCCAATTCATACGCTCTGTAAGAACTTAAAGACATCGTGCTACACATTACAGACCCCCTTGGGAAGCTTGACGAGATGCTTACACGCATAATCAACGAAGAAATGGCATTTTACCAGCTTGTATAGGAAAATACTCTTCTTAATAAAAACATGGAAAGAGCCGGACATAAAATGGCGTTCGACAAGATGAAGTTTTACAATAATAGATTCACGGAACCACAAGAAATCGCGCAACACACGACAACCAGTCTTAACAAAGGCTGTGGATGCTGTCGAAACACTAGATCCAGAAAAGTTATGCTTGCTTGATACAAGGAATGACCAGGGTTCTTTACCAGACCCTATGGAAGCTCGACGAGATGCCCACTCGCGTAATCAGCGAAGAAATAGCATTTCATCAGAGTCTCCTAGTAAATTACTCTTCTCAATAAAACATGGGAGGAGCCAAATTCATGATGGCGTTAGACAAGATGAAGTTTAACAATAACAGATTCACGGAACCACAAGACATCGCGCAAAACATCACAACAGATCCTAACCAAAGAGTGTCGATGCTGTCGAAGTAAATTACTCTTCTCAATAAAAATCATGGCCGCAGTCGAACACAAAATGGCGTTAGACAAGATGCAGTGTACTCTGTAGCGCGATTCTACAGTGAGCAATTCAGAAGGTACAATCAAGTACCGAGAGTTTGACATTTAAAATGTACCGTCAAATTAGTTCCTATGGCCCACACTGGAGGCGCTGATTAGACTTTCATACAAAACTTCTCGAGTTATGCTTGCTTGATACAAGGAATGATCAGGGTTCTTTACCAGACCCTTGGGAAGCTCGACGAGATGCCCACTCGCGTAATCAGCGAAGAAATAGCATTTCATCAGAGTCTCCTAGTAAATTACTCTTCTGAATAAAACCACGCCGCAGCAGAGCCAATGGCGAAAGATTAGATAAAGTTCCCGATTCATACGATCTGTGAGAACGTTAAAGACATCGTGCTACACACTACAGACCCCCTTGGGAAGCTTGACGAGATGCTCACACGCATAATCAACGAAGAAATGGCATTTTACTAGCTTTTTTAAATGAATTACTCGATTGCAAGGAATTTATAAAACACAAGATTACCTATTCTAAGTAAATCTATCAGCAATTAGCAGATGTTGAAGTACCAACACTATGTGAAGCTATCGAGACCACACGATGATGCCGTCGAAAAACTAGATTTAGAAAAGTTATGCTTGATAAAAGGAATGACCAGGGTTCTTTACCAGACCCTTGGGAAGCTCGACGAGATGCCCACTCGCGTAATCAACGAAGAAATAGCATTTCACCAGCTCCTCGAAGTAAATTACTCTTCTCAATAAAAATCATGGCCGCAGTCGAACACAAAATGGCGTTAGACAAGATGCAGTGTACTCTGTAGCGCGATTCTACAGTGAGCAATTCAGAAGGTACAATCAAGTACCGAGAGTTTGACATTTAAAATGTACCGTCAAATTAGTTCCTATGGCCCACACTGGAGGCGCTGATTAGACTTTCATACAAAACTTCTCGATAGCTAGCCGGTTGTCGATACTACGACAGTTAGTATAGAATCGCGCTACCGTACACATTCTGTTTGCTTTGTCATATAGCAACTTGTGTCAAATTAGTGACACCTTACAATGACAGTACCTTACATATACAATATACAATGAAACTTAAACCTAATTACATTTATTCCTAAAGCTATACAATACAATGCTATATACAAAGCAGAAAGCGATATGTGCCGGTTGGTGTTTCAAGATCAGAAGGATCTTGTGAAAGAGAAGAATTCCAGCACACGTTCTTGGAGTTGATTAATGATATTCTTGCAGCGAAGCGGCTGTGATCCGGTCTTGTACTCGTGCAGCCTTTTCTTTCTTCATCCTGAGAACAATTAAAATGTTTAATTACTGTTGTCAAAATGCATAATTTGTGAAAATTTCAGCTTTCTAGCCATAACGGTTCATGAGATACAGCCTGGTGACAGACGGACAGATAGAAGAAGTTTAGAAATGGGGTTCCGTTTTTACCTTTTACCTGGAAAACTAATAACTGCATGAAAAGAGCGGGCTTTGTATTTCGATGTTCCTATTCAGTTGTCTCATCATGTGCGTATAATTTCGTTGTTCAAATATTTAGTACAGCTACGTTATACTATTTATAATATCAGTCGCATGTGATAAAAGCCTACTGTCTAACACTAGGCACTGTCAAATACTAATAAAATTAATATTAAAAAGTAAAGCTCAGTGGTTTGGGCTGTGTTGATTGATCTGATAGATCACTATGTCAGTCAGTCACCTTTGAGTTATATAATATATTTAGCTAAAATAGTATATAGTATATAGGTACCGGTGGGTCTACAGCAGGAGTTCCGATATTTAGTGCAGCCACTTTTCTTCCTTCCAGTTGGCCAGCTTGAGAAAGACTGCCCGTCGGCCTGTCAACAAAAAATATAAGTTAGAACTTTGACCTTTATTTTTGCAAATATTTTATCTTCTGTAATATATAATCGCTAATCGTTGCTAAGCGCAAATCTTGTGAACGGTTCACCCGTTTTCGCAATTTTTTTTTTATAATTTTCCTTGGAGTACAAGTATGGTTCTTAAAGATTTTTTTTGAGAAATAGCAGAATATTAAAGAATCGAATGTCAGGCGGTATGACGTCAGGTCAGCTAGTTTTTCTTTTTTTTTATCGCACTTAGCTGTTGCATTAATTCTAGCACGCACTAGCTTATTCATGTGTTGTAAGGATAAACCAAAAATTGTGGGAATCGAACCCACGACCTGTGCGTAGAATAATAAACTGCTAGAATAAGCTGAAGATGGCACCCGCTCACACTTTTAAATTGCATATTTAATGTCGAATACAATACTTACTCCTAATTCTATTTCATGAAAACCTTATTCGCTCGCAGCAAATAATTTTAATGTTTTAGCAGGATGTCGCTAACAGCTTTGCAAACATACAAACAATAAAGAGCACAGCTAGCAAAACACATGACAAGATGGGAATTGAACCCAAATATATTAACTTCGCAAACGGCTTAAACGGGAAACTCGAACTGCAATATTGTAGGATTTTCAATCCTAAATATAAAAAATCCTCCCGTCTCGGAAACCTGTACTTACCTCCGAAATTCGTGTCTTAGATGGGATTCGAACCCACGACCCAAGACACTTATTGTCAGTGCCTAACCCTGAATTAGTCCTATCGTTCTCAACATGAGAAGTGCACAGCAGTTATAGAGACAAAGTATATAAAAAAGAAATAAATATTTACCTGTATCCTGGGCACAATTTCACTTGAAACTCGCACATATTCACTGGAACTTTATTATTGGACTTTTTTACCGAAAATGTATTAATCCCGGAATATTTTATTGCATCCCGAACGCGCTTCATAGATGATTTTCCGCGGGGCGGCTTGTTTCTTAATTTTGATTTTACATTAATAGATGATTTACCGCGGCTCGGTCCGTTTTTTAATTTAGTTTTTTCATTACTTGGTTTAGATGTTAGATTATTTTTGCGCGACGCATTTTTAACGTGAAACATTGTTTGATACTTGAATTGAGACAGTTCGATGTTTTAAAACAACACTTTTACTGAAGAACTAAATGTTCTCAAATTGTCTTGTAGTATTAGAACACTTTCACAGAAGCAAAGTCTGAATACAATCAAAGTATTTGAAAAAATCGTGGATCGTAACGTAGCGAAGATAGCCGTCGTTGTGAACACCCCTCGTGCCAAATTCCCTAAATATACTCGTAGCCCCCTCCACATTCTCCCTAACGGTTTTTACCCCTCGGCCCTTAAAACCCACCCTTTATTATTATTATTCACCCTCTTCTGTCTCCCTTTCCCACCCTATTCACCCCAAAATCTTTTCATACTTTGTGTCTCATCGATTTTTTTAATACTCGAAAGCCTTTGTAATATTAGTATTTACTGAGTTTTATT
Source organism: Anticarsia gemmatalis (assembly GCF_050436995.1). Classification (NCBI taxonomy): domain Eukaryota; kingdom Metazoa; phylum Arthropoda; class Insecta; order Lepidoptera; family Erebidae; genus Anticarsia; species Anticarsia gemmatalis. The sequence continues at coordinate 19,882,510 of NC_134776.1, read as the reverse complement.
ATGATAAAATTTGAGGTGATTTGAATAGAAAAAAGGGTTTTGTATATAAAACTGGTTTTGAAATGAAAAGAGACCCGTTTCTTTTGTCACTGTGAGATGTTAAAGGCCACTTTTAAAAGTGAATTGTAGTAGTCTATAAAAGAATCGGAGGGTCAAATATTCTATTATTGTAGCTGAATGACGGTTAACCTAAATATTAATAAAATTGAAACAAGTTTAACTCACACACTTATAAATATCGTAAGTCTTGCACGACCAGTTTCTTTAGGAGGCTTTGGTCAACTCATCCCGCTCGAGGTCATCCCGCGGGATGAGTTGTCCTAGTACAATTTTTGAATCGGACAACACATCCCACTGATATATTTTACGATTTGTACAGACTTGAAAAAAAGTGGTTCACGCGCATTAGGACTAATTAGTGTGTTCTTAGTGTGGCAACCAACTCGATAACGTTGTAGAAATATGGAACGGGCATATCAAGAAATATATTAAATCAAAACCGAATATTGCTCAATTGTTGGAGGGCTTGAGCAAAGACATATATGTCTACGCCTCCATTATAAAAAAATCTATAGGCGGCATCAAAATTTCGAAGCGACTACTTGAAACTATGGAGAGCAAGAAAAAAATTGACTATGCCATAAACCAATTGATCACCGGCCAAATTTCAGTAGGACATTTTTTGGAAAAACTAAGAAGATGACTTTGTATATTAATTTATTCAGATTTAAATTTTAAGTTTTTTTTATATTTGTACATACTTACATTTTATATTTGACACTTATAATAGTTATAGTTTGTGATTTTAGCCTTTTGACCGCCACAGAAAAAACACTTCGCCGTGCCCTCCACGCCAAGCCACAAATTAAATGTCCAAAATGTTATCAATTAAGCATATTGATTTGACTGCCTCCATGGCGCAGTGGTTTAGGTCGCCACGCCGATACCACCGCGTCGGGAGGTCGTGGTTTGAGTTCCCACACGGAACAATTATTTGTGCTTTCCATAAATTATTGTTTCGGGTCTGGTTGTAATTTGGGTCCGTTGTTTGTATGTTTCTAAAAGTCCCCGCGACACAAGAGCTATTCTTAAAGCGGGAGTTGTCCTTTTAAAAAGAAAGTAAATAAAATATATCGATAAATAACTGAGTAATAATCAGATATCAGACATTTTTGAATATACAGCTTATAACACAAAAAGAATATTTATTTAATCTCATCTCCTACTGTAATAAACTTAAGACCACATTTATAGCAACTATAACAAACAAACAAACACTTTTGTTCACGAATGTACAAATATTTCAAATAATACAGTACATTTTACCTTTTGTTTAAAGCGGGATGAGTTGACTAAAGAAAAATAATAAAAATATTAATGTGGACAACTTATCCCGCGGGATAAGTTTTAAGCGGGATGAAATGACCAAAGCCTCTTAGTCGTGCGTGGGAATTAAATCTATAAAGTAACTTAGTTGAATGCGAATTTTCTTCGCATTATTCTTATATTTTTCTTTCAATGTTAATCTTCCCTGTGTCTTAAAGACAATTTTACAAAATTAATAAGTAATTCAACAGAAATTATAGGATTAGTTGAATCGGTTGATCCGGTCTTAAAAGCATAGCTCAAGAATGGCCCAACCGAGTCGCCTAATCTTTTTTGCGAGATAGATTTTTTTTTGAAAGACTCGAAAAATAAACTTTTCAGTAAATGTAATTTCCAATGAATTATACGTGATATTTAGCTTGGTGACAAATCGATGGACAGTGAAATTTTAGTAATAGGTTTCCGTTTTTACTCATTGGATACGGAACTCTAAAAGCATGCATCGAAAACTGCGTACAGCTACAAATATGCCGCAATCCGTCTAGACGGGAGGAGGGTGGTTTACGCTCCCTTTCATATTTTACCCTCGCAGAGATTAATTTTATATAAAGGGATGAAGGGTGACTGCGTGTATGTGTGCGTCTGTGTGTAAGTATATCAAACCAGTGTGCAGGGAAGGGTGCACGAGGGATCAGTCCAGAAATATTAGGGTGCCTTTCCATGGCAACAGAGTATAACGGCTCGTGAATAACGGTGTCTTCCACTGTTGGAGAAAAAAATTCAAGCACTGTGATTGGTCGATTCCAGGGCCGCTTCACTCCGCTCTGCCGAGCTCCGCTTCATTGCAAACGCACCCTAAACGCAGTGAGGGCCCAAGCTGCGTTCTGCAACAATCTACATTGATATCAACAAAAGTGAAAGTTCCTTTTCATTTAAATAATACACAAAAGTTGGATTAAAAATTGTATAATATTACGTCGGCTAAGTAATGACAATTAAAACAAGTTTTTAAAGAGTCCATTGTATGCTACTAAATATTTATTTCGAACTTGTATGTACGACCACTCATGCGTTTTTTAATTCCTTGTAAAAGGATATGGGAAATAATATTAAAATTAAATCCAGTATTATATTCTACGCAGCCAAGGTACAAACTTGCACTGAGTGATAACTGTGAAGCATAGTAAGGGTAGTCAAGTAACTATTTGAAACTTAAAAAAGTATAATATATTTTTCAAGAATATTGAAACTATAATAAAAAAACTTAATAGGAAGCATCAAATCCTTACGGTCTGCACGCTCCGATTCCGACCCAGTTGCACGCGTAGCCTATGAGCGTCTCACCCTCTGAAACCATCCAATGTAGCTTACATCGTCAGGGGGATATCGTCGGGACAAGGTTTGTATAGAATCGGTGGGATCAAAACTTCCACAGGAATAGAATCAATGGGATAATTTTCACAATCATCTCATCATTTCAATATCAATTCCCATGGCCGTACAACACCGTTCGTCCAATTTCAATTTTATACAATGACCGATTACATACATTTCCGTTAAAATAAGCTACAAGAGCCCTTTCTAAAGAAAAATTGCGTATTATTACGCATCAGCTACGTATCGACTCTGGGAACATGTTTCTAAAACGTCTGACTGTCTGGTATAATCAAAGGGTCTGATAAAAGTCGTATACACATTCGTGTAGACCACAGCTCGATTCTCTACTACTATCGACTACTACCTACTACCGACAATCGGCTTGTCGTCGAGAATTTTTGTATGAAATTCTGATCAGCGCCTTTAACTGGCGTCGTAGGAACAATTTTGGCTATGGCGATTCTCGACTGTACAGATTATACAGCGCTACTGAGACGCTCATTTTCGTAAGAAAATTTAGATATAAATTGCGAATTATGTTTCATACATGAATTTATCGCGAGAGGTGCATCGTGTATGACTCATCATGTAACCCTCTGTACATCGTTTGTACATAAATAATCTTTACATAAGAATATGAAGGGTTTGTACCCCTTTGCGTTTACACATAGCTTAATAATATTTCTATAGGGAAATGAAGGGTGTCGATCTATGTGTGTATGCCCATACTATGGTGTGCAGGACGGATCGATGCAGCTAAATCTGGGCTCTTGCAAGGGCTGCGTTTTACAAGCCCTTTTTAAAATAATATGTGTGTACAGTAGAGTCCCTTATGTAAAAAATTGCATATTATGAAGCGTCGACTAAGTAACTATAGTAGGAATGAGTTTCTGAAGGGAGTCCGTTATTTGTATAAAAAGTTCTGGTTGCCTCACCCGTTTTGGAATACATTGTGTGAACGTCTATATAAATATGTTTATTTTTTTATTTACATAACTATATTGTCTTATAACTGTGTGTAGTTAGGGTGGTAGTATATAAGACGGCTGATAACGAGGTTTCGGGTTTGTTTATAAGACAAAAATAAAAAGCCGAAGTCGAGCTGTTCTCAGGTTTGGCGCTCAGGAACACATTTGGCTATTTATTTTTATTCCCGTACAAAAACGTGTATGAATACTTAACTCGCAATAGCAACTAGAATATCACATTCTCTTAAACAAGCGGAATAGTGGTCCTAAAGAGTTATTCTCATAATATTAGAATTAGTGTACACACGTGCGTGCTTCAAAATCATTCAAGTGTTCAAGCTAAAGGGGAATTGAGAACATGACTATGACTCATGCTGCTGTAACTAAAATATAGTAAACAGTCATGAGACTTTATGTACATTTTTTTTTTGACACAGCTACGAAGATATCCTTTTGAGGAAGATGAGAGGGGATGTTGTGGTATGTAAGAAGTCTAACCATTTGCTATCCGTGCAAGCGGTCAAAGGTTCGATTTAAAGCAGTAAGTACACTCATGACTTTTCGAAGTTATATGTGTTGCTTATGCGTCGAGTTATAAGTTATTACGACTTGGCTTAACGGTGAAGGAAAACATCGCGGTGAAACCTTGCGCGTGCAAAATTTACAGCCCTCGCGTGGCCAGCGTGGTGGACTCAAGGCCCAAATCCTCATACGAGAAGAAGACCTATGCCCAGCTGCAGTATGGCAATAGTGGGTTCGTATTATCTAAGAAAGTTGTAGCACAATCAGTAAAACTTCTTTACGCCTGTTATACTTTATGTTGTGGTAAAATTGAATGTTGTTGAATTGAGCTTGTCAAAAAATACCGGCCATTTCAATCAATTCAATATAAGTATTTTGTCTTACTTAAGGATCGAATCTCGTAAAACGGCACATGTAGAGAGAGAAAGAAAAAAAACTTCACAACTCGTAGCTGGATATTTGACGACAGGAATGCTGACAAACTGTACAAAAGTCTCCCACCAGTCGATCAAGTTATCTTCGACTTTGACACCACTCAGATCGACTTTGAAGAATACGTCTCATATTGGTGTATGGGCTTACGAAAGTATATCATCAAAGATGGTATCAACTCCACCGAGTATGCGATAAAGAAACAGTTTTGGCTGCATAAATTACATCTTATTGTCTCCTTATCTGGGGGCACGGAAGTGCCCCCGCAAGTCGAGCAAAAAAAAGCGGCACGGCCGTAACATCCTTTTCTCGAAGCAATTCGGGCTATTTTTGACACCCCTATAATTTCGTTGTGAATAAAACAAGAAGCCTGGATTTTCAGCAACTAATTAGTCATTGTATAAACACGGTATATTTAAAATTTCAGTCAATTTGAACTAGTAGTTTAAGAATGACAACTTGTTAAAATTTTGAATTTTGTCACTCACTGATTCACTGATTCACTGACTCACTGACTCACCGATCATCAAAAGTCTAAGGTACTTCTAGCAGATTTAGAAGCTTAAAATTTAGAATACAAATAGGGTTTAGTGTCTTAATCATGGGAAAAATTTAATATTTTCTAATTTCGGTCCAGTTTTCTAAATACACCAACTGCAACAATAACTTTGTAATCCTATATAAATGTATAAGATTACAAGGTTACATTTGCAGTTAATGAATTATTATTACTGTAGAAAATAAAATAAATAGGTGTAAATAGGTACCTACTATATGAGGCATAACGGGAGGGGTATAGGGTGGGTAAGGGTGTGTAGCCCATGAAATTGAACAACATTCCCATAGGAAAATATGTTGAATAATGAAAAAAAAAAACGTATTTCCATACAAATTGGACTTATGTTCGCTCTACAAAAAGAAGTGAGATGCCATCAAAAACATTCTATAAAAACCTCAAGTCTCGCCGTAAAAAGTGGTGAGATCTATATAATACCAAGTCGATTAATCTATTTAGTCTCTACTTAAAGGACCTTCTGTCTTAAGTTATTACGTATGTTATTATCATGCCAATTTAAAAAAAATACCTTTAAAACAAATAGATCGACTTGGTCATCGCAAGAAAACACAAATTCGCCATTAACATTTCAGGAGCATTAACTTCTCGTAGTGTTGTGTAGTGTGATACATACTAATAATTAAATCTTGCGATGGCCAGGTCGGTCTATTTGTTTTAAAGGTATTTTTTTTAAATTGGCATGATAATAACATACGTAATAACTTAAGACAGAAGGTCCTTTAAGTAGAGACTAAATAGATTAATCGACTTGGTATTATATAGATCTCACCACTTTTTACGGCGAGACTTGAGGTTTTTATAGAATGTTTTTGATGGCATTATACGTCTATGGTATCGCTAAATTGTTAATGTTTGCTCTTAGTGGTTTACTATATGTTTTTAATCTAGTCTTTGTGTAAATTTACTGTTAAATGCCAGTTTATAATTAAGTGTTAGATAAGCTATCTGCACCTCGATTCTCTACCACTATCGACTACTGACAACCGCTATCGAAATGTTGACATTTAGAATGTACTGCCAAAAAAGTTTCTACGACGCCCGTCAGAGGCGCTGATCAGTACCTCGATTCTGTACAACTATCGAGTAATGACAACCGGCTAGCTATCGAAATTTTGACATTTAGAATGTACTGCCAAATGTTTCCTACGACACCCGCCAGAGGCGCTGATCAGATTTTCATACAAAATTTCTCGATGACAGTTCGGTTGTCGGTAGTCGATAGTAGTAGAGAATCGAGGCACAGATTGTCATACAAAATTTCTCGATGACAGGTCGGTTGCCGGTACTCGATAGTAATAGAGAATTGGGCTACTGTTTATTGATATCAAATGTTTCAAAACGATTATCAATTTTTTTATCTGATAGGTATTTATAAGTAGTTAAACGGGACCTTAATACGTCCACAACTTCTCAATAAGAATCGATAAGATTATCAGCCGAAATTTTTCACAGTTGTTTTTTACTATCTGTCGTTTACTGCTTTTCTGATGTGAAACTGAATTGAAGAAATTCGTCTGTTTATAAAGATAAGTTAAGTGATGGTAGATTCTCAAACCCGTAGGAATCCTTTGCAAACAAGAGGAGGCGCGACGAAAATACTGAGAATAAATCAATTTAAAATAAACGTAATTCCTATGGCACTTGGATTAAAACATGGCAGCTTATTGACATACTACGTGCTAGGCGCTATAATCTTTATTATGCCGTTAGGAATTTAAGCTCTTTCTAAATTAGATATTCCTCGCGACTTCGTTCGCGTTCGTCGTCGAAAGAATCCTATTTGTAAATCTAGATTATAAACTATCTCTGCTTTAAATCTTATCTAAATCGGTTCAGTAGTTTTAGTGTGAAAGAGCAACAAACAAACACAAATCCATTTTAAGAAACTTTCGCATTTAAAATTATAGCAGGATTGATTTATCTTAGAATAATGGCCGCGTGTCTGCTCATTTCGAATGGTCCTTATATAGGCTGTATCAATAAGAGTGGACTTTTTAAATAAGCTCTTAATTTTACTTAAAAGTTAAGCTGCTGTTTTAAGTTGTAGTTTTACCGTCCAATTTAGATTTAAGCTAATCTATTGAAAATATACTATTAAACATATATTAAGCTATTTATTTGATACACACACATATAACAACAGCCGCGCGGATCGATCTCTGAAGTTAAGCCACGCTTGCCGAGGTTGATCTGTAGATGGGTGACCATCTTATACATATTGAGTTCCTCCGTGTTTGGGAAGGTACGTTAAATTGTGGGTCCTGGCTGTCATTTTCGAAGATCTTTGACAGTCGTAAACAGTAGTCAGAAGCTTGAAAGTCTGACAACCAGTCTTACAGAAGGGTATCGTGTTATATCCCAGGTAACTGGGTTGTGGAGGTCAGATAGGCAGTCGCTCCACGTAAAACACTGGTATTCGGCTGTATCTGGTGAGACTGGAAGCCGACTCCAACATAGTTTGGAAGAAAGGCTAAGTGCTCATTCACGTTGACTCGCGGGCGCGGTGGCGGGCGCGGTCGCGAAATATCAAACATATGGCGATGTACCGAAGTGTTCACGTACAATCCGTTCGCGCGGTCTAAGTCGCGGGCGAGCTAGCGGCGTCGCGCGCGGCCCGCGCGGCGCGCTCGCGGCAATATCAAACAAGTGAAGATGTTCGTGTGTGTTCACGTCGAACTAGCGGTGGCGGGCGCGATTCACTCGCGATGTCAAGTAAGATCAACCAGTTTGAGCCAGTTTGAACCAAACGCCCGCCTGGCGGCCAACGTGAACACAAATCGCCACGTCCCCGCGCTCGCGACCGCCACCGCGCCCGCGAGTTCCAACGTGAACAAGCACTAAGCTGTTATAATACATATACCACCATGTTATGCACGAAGTTGTAGGCAGAGGTAAATGAAATACACTCACGTTTTGTAAAGCGAGAGAGTCTATACTGTTACTAAACTCTGGGCTATTATTGAGAAATGTTCCAACATAATAATATGCTAAAATCCCAAATAGATTGTGCTCGATCTAGGAATATCGAACCTAAGAATTTGTGAGGTGTCAGAGTTATGTATGTGTTTGTGTAGGGTCATCTCACTGGAGATGAGAGCGAAAGTAAGATTCCTAAACACATTAATCAGATTAATGCCCCTTTTAAATATTCTTATGTGCGTAATACTGTACCTCGATTCTCTTCCACTATCGACTACCGACAACCGGCTAGCTATCGAAATTTGACATTTAGAATGTACTGCCAAAATATTTCCTACGATACCCGTCAGAGGCGCTGATCAGATTTGCATACAAAATTTCTCGATGACAGATCGGTTGTTGGTAGTCGATAGAAGTAGAGAATCGAACTATGTACTGATGTTTGGTTTAAATGTGATCTTCTTTCTTTCGAGTGCTTCAATGATTTGGATTACTATTCCATTAAGGGAATCATTTTTATGTATCTAACACATATCTAACAGTCAGTCAGTAATGACAATATTTAATTTTTACAGTGAGAAAATTGGCCTATGGTATAGGCACAAAATCTTTAACCTGGTTCTTGAAATGTTTTGGGTACTGTATAGCAGAAATGAAAAACAGGAGTAATTTTATATTTTTATTGACGCTAAAGAGGATGGCTGAGTCGTATAAGTAGGAACCTCCCACGCAAGTGGTCGCATTTTTGAACCCAAGGCAACACACAAGGAAAAAATCGTGAGGAAACCTTGCATGCCTAAAATTTTTTTAATACATTATTGAGGGTATGCAAAGTCCCCAACCCGCACTTGGCCAGCGTGGTGGACTCAAGACCTAACGCCTCCCTCATTACGGGAGGAGACCCTTGCCCAGCAGTGGGACAGTAATGGGTAAATTTTTTTGTTGTCATTGAATTGACATTATTAAATAATATAAAAAGGCATATTGTAACGAGCGAGCATGACTTTTCTAAATCTTGCGTTTCGACAGTAGGGGTATCATATCTCAGTTGACAAGTAATGTACGTCGATTGATGGTCACTATACATTACTGCTTTAATGTAACGTGTTAATCACTGTAATCTGAGGGAGAAAACAATGTACACTGTGAATAAGTAGTGGCTTTCAAAGAGTTGTCAACTGAGGTGCCTGTAATGTCTTTAATTTCTCTGTGGGGACATAGTACTCTAATACAATACACACACACACACACACATAGACTTATTAACATAATTATGTACATAAAATGTTCGTCGAGTTTACAAAGGGTCTGGTAAAGACCCCTGGTCATTTCTTGTATATCTCAGTTCCGTGAATATCTTCCCCCTCCCCCTGTAGTATTGCCATGTGTAGTATAAATATGAGAAAAACATATATTATTACGACATGTTTGTGACACTTCATAAACGGTGGCTTATTGAATGCTAATCAACTACACATGGCGTTTAAACGATCATGGAGGTTAAAAACAAGCATAGAAAGCTGTTGCGAATCGTGGCGATAAATATGTTTCTATTGTTTGTTTCTATGTCATTAATACAGTTGATCAGGGGATGAGATGAGGCTGCGGGAGGGATCTCACTGAGCTTCCCAAGGACTGGAAAATAACCCTGACACTGCCTTTGTATCTAGCGAGCTTAACTTTTTTAAATCTAGCCTTTTGACGCCGGGGGGGCTATCATATGCCTCAGTTGATGACTACTGTACGTCTAATCGATGGTCACTATACATTACTGCTTTGATGTAATGTGTTTATCACTGTAATGCAATGGAAAAAACAATGTACAGCGTATTGGCTTTCAAAGAGTTGTCAACTGAGGTTCGAGATGAGATAGCCCCCCTGTATTGTCATTTTGTATTGTGGCAAAGTCTTTAATTTCTCTATGGGAACATGGTACTATAATACAATACACACATACATAAACTATTATACACATATAATATATAAAATATTCCTCGAGTTTTCCAAGGGTCTGAAAGAACCCTGGACATTTCCTGTAACGCGATGTCTTGTAGTACCGGATAACTTATCTTGAACAATGTCTATTTTTTCTCGAAACCACTTTATCTTGTCTAACGCAATTTGTATTCGGCTTAAGGAAAAATACTTATGATGTGAATAAACTAACATGATATGTTTGCGTTTTTCCTGAAGAGTTGCTTATTTGACTGGTGGTCAGCCTACAGTAGGTTTTAAGACTAGGTTTTAAACAAATAAAGAGGAGATATTGAAAGGGAATCGCGCCAGCACCGCGCATCTTCATACATATCAGCAAGTACCAGATGCTTGAGCACTTTTTTTCACGAATCATACGAATCTAAAGACACCACTCGACGATGCCGACAGAAAACTAGATTTCGAAAAGTTATGCTTGCTTGATGCAAGGTTCGGGGTTTTTTACCAGATCCTTGGAAAATTCACTCACACGCTTAATCAACGAAGAAATGGCATTTCACCAGATTTTTGAAGTAAATTACTCGATTGCAAGAAATCTATAAATAACAAGATTACCTAGTCTAAGTAAATCTATCAGCAATAAGCAGATGTTGAAGTACCAACACTATGTGAAGCTATTGACACCGTCGAGTCGACTCGTCGAGCTTCCCAAGGGTCTGGTAAAGAACCCTGATCATTCCTTGTATCAAGCAAGCATAACTCTTCTGATTCTTTCTTTGACAGCATCGACACTCTTTGTTTAGGACCTGTTGTCGTGTGTTGCGCGATGTCTTGTGGTTCCGTGAATCTATTATTGTTAAACTTCATCTTGTCTAACGCCATCATGAATTTGGCTCCTCCCATGTTTTATTACCACTCGCGTAATCAGCGAAGAAATAGCATTTCGTCAGAGTCTCCTAGTAAATTACTCTTCTGAATAAAACCACGCCGCAGCGGAGCCAATGGCGAAAGATTAGATAAAGTACACAATTCATACGATCAGTAAGAACGTTAAAGACATCGTGCTACACACTACAGACCCCCTTGGGAAGCTTGACGAGATGCCCACACGCATAATCAACGAAGAAATGGCATTTTACTAGCTTTTTGAAGTGAATTACTCGATTGCAAGGAGTTTATAAAACACAAGATTACTTAGTCAAAGTGAATCTATCAGCAAGTACTGTTTGAACAGTTTTGTTGCATGAATAGTGCAAAACTACCGACAATGATCTTCACGCTAAATGTGGAACAGTCATGCTTGCTAAATACAAGAAATATAGGCTTCTTTTCCAGACCCTTAGCAAGCTAGACGAGATGCCCAAACGCATAATCAACGAAGAAATAGCATTTCACCTGCTTGTATAGGAAAATACTCTTAATAAAAACATGGAAAGAGCCGGATATAAAATGGCGTTCGACAAGATGAAGTTTTACAATAATAGATTCACGGAACCACAAGGCATCGCGCAACACACGACAACCAGTCTTAACAAAGACTGTGGATGCTGTCGAAACACTAGATCCAGAAGAGTTATGCTTGCTTGATACAAGGAATGATCAGGGTTCTTTACCAGACCCTTGGGAAGCTCGACGAGATGCCCACTCGCGTAATCAGCGAAGAAATAGCATTTCATTAGAGTCTCCTAGTAAATTACTCTTCTGAATAAAACCACGCCGCAGCGGAGCCAATGGCGAAAGATTAGATAAAGTTCACAATCCTTACGATCTGTTAGAACTTAAAGACATCGTGCTACACACTACAGACCCCCTTGGGAAGCTTGACGAGATGCCCACACGCATAATCAACGAAGAAATAGCATTTCATCAGATTCTCCTAGTAAATTACTCTTTTAAATAAAACAGTGCCGCAGCAGAGCCAATGCCGAAGACAAGATAAATTAGTCCTAAGAAATAGAAGTATCTAGTACAACAAGACATCGTGTTACACACGTCAGATACCCTTGGGAAACTTGACGAGAAGCTCACACGTATAATCAACAAAGAAGTGGCATTTCACCAGCTTTTCAAAGAATTTTTTTCTTATAAATAAAACTATGCCGCAGCGGAACCAATGGCGAAAGACAAGACTAACACTTTACGCCACCAACGGGAACACGCGACGACACTGTCGTAACACTTGCTATTCACTAAAAGAGGAAGGCAATACGCAGCTGACAAAGAGAATTCTTATCCAGACCCTTAGGAAGCTCGGCGAGACGCCCACACGCATAATCAACAAAGAAATGGCATTTCACCAGCTTGCATAAGAAATGTAGGCTGTCGATGCTGTCGAAACACTAGATCCAGAAAAGTTATGCTTGCTTGATACAAGGAATGATCAGGGTTCTTTACCAGACCCTTGGAAAGCTCGACGAGATGCCCACTCGCGTAATCAGCGAAGAAATAGCATTTCATCAGTCTCCTAGTAAATTACTCTTCTGAATAAAACCACGCCGCAGCAGAGCCAATGGCGAAAGATTAGATAAAGTTCCCGATTCATACGATCTGTGAGAACTTTAAAGACATCTTGCTACACATTACAGACCCCCTTGGGAAGCTTGACGAGATGCTCACACGCATAATCAACGAAGAAATGGCATTTTACTAGCTTTTTTAAATGAATTACTCGATTGCAAGGAATTTATAAAACACAAGATTACCTATTCTAAGTAAATCTATCAGCAATTAGCAGATGTTGAAGTACCAACACTATGTGAAGCTATCGAGACCACACGATGATGCCGTCGAAAAACTAGATTTAGAAAAGTTATGCTTGATACAAGGAATGACCAGGGTTCTTTACCAGACCCTTGGGAAGCTCGACGAGATGCCCACTCGCGTAATCAACGAAGAAATAGCATTTCACCAGCTCCTCGAAGTAAATTACTCTTCTCAATAAAAATCATGGCCGCAGTCGAACACAAAATGGCGTTAGACAAGATGCAGTGTACTCTGTAGCGCGATTCTACAGTGAGCAATTCAGAAGGTACAATCAAGTACCGAGAGTTTGACATTTAAAATGTACTGCCAAATTAGTTCCTAAGGCTCACACTGGAGGCGCTGATTAGGTTCATACAACATTTCTCCATAGCTAGCCGGACAGTTGTATAGAATCGCGCTACCGTACATATTCTGTTTGCTATGTCATACAGCAACTTTTGTCAATCCGTTTAGTGACACCTTACAATGACAGTACCTTACAAATACAGTATACAATGAAACTTAAACCTAATTACATTTATTCCTAAAGCTTATACAATACAAAAATGCTATATACAAAGCAGAAAGCGATATGTGCCGGTTGGTACATCAAGATCAGAAGGATCTTGTGAAAGAGAAGAATTCCAGCACACGTTCTTGGAGTTGATTAATGATATTCTTGCAGCGAAGCGGCTGTGATCCGGTCTTGTACTCGCGCAGCCTTTTCTTTCTTCATCCTGAGAACAATTAAAATGTTTAATTACTGTTGTCAAAATGCATAATTTGTGAGAATTTCAGCTTTCTAGCCATAACGGTTCATGAGATACAGCCTGGTGACAGACGGACAGATAGAAGAGGTTTAGAAATGGGGTTCCGTTTTTACCTTTTACCTGGAAAACTTAATAACTGCATGAAAAGAGCGGGCTTTGTATTTCGATGTTCCTATTCAGTTGTCTCATCATGTGCGTATAATTTCGTTGTTCAAATATTTAGTACAGCTACGTTATATACTATTTATAATATCAGTCGCATGTGATAAAAGCCTACTGTCTAACACTAGGCACTGTCAAATACTAATAAAATTAATATTAAAAAGTAAAGCTCAGTGGTTTGGGCTGTGTTGATAGATCTGATAGATCACTATGTCAGTCAGTCACCTTTGAGTTATATAATATATTTAGCTAAAATAGTATATAGTATATAGGTACCGGTGGGTCTACAGCAGGAGTTCCGATATTTAGTGCAGCCACTTTTCTTCCTTCCAGTTGGCCAGCTTGAGAAAGACTGCCCGTCGGCCTGTCAACAAAAAATATAAGTTAGAACTTCGACCTTTATTTTTGCAAATATTTTATCTTCTGTAATATAAAAACGAATCGCTAATCGTTGCTAAGCGCAAATCTTGTGAACGGTTTAACCGATTTCGCAAATTCTTTTTTTATAATATTCCTTGAAGTACGAGTGTGGTTTTTAGAGAGTTTTTTTTTAAGAAATAGCAGAATATTAAAGAATCGAATGTTAGGCGGTATGAGGTTTTGTCGGTTCAGCTAGTTTTTTTTATATTCTTCTTAAGTCACTTAGCTGTTGCTTAAATTGTAAAGAACACGCACAAGCTAAGTCTTATATTACAGGTTCAAGTTAAAATTGAGGGAATCGAACCCACGACCTGTGCGTAGAATAATAAACTGCTAGTATAAGCTGAAGACGGCACCCGCTCACATTTTTAAATTGCATATTTAATGTCGAATACAATACCCCTAATTCTATTTCATGAAAACCTTATTCGCTCGCAGCAAATTATTTTAATATTTTTGCAGGATGTGTCGCTAGCAGCTTTGCAAACATACAAACAACAAATAGCACAGCTCTCGAAACAGCAATTTACAAAACTCATGACAAAATGTTTCATTTGGGAATCGAACCCAATCATATTAACTTCGCAAGCGGCTTAAACGGGAAACTCGAACTGCAATATTGTACACTGAAAATCTTAAATATAAAAATTGCTCCAGACCTGTACTTACCGCAGAAATTCGTGTCTTGGATAGGATTCGAACCCACGACCCAAGACACTTCTTCTCAGAGCCTAACTTTGAATAAGTCCTATCGTTCTCAACATGAGAAGTGCACAGCAGTTATAGAGATAAAGAAGAATAAAAAATATATATTTACCTGTATCCTGGACACAATTTCACTTTAAACTCGCACATATTCACTGCAACTTTATTATTGGACTTTTTTACCGAAAATGTATTAATCCCGGAATATTTTATTGCATCCCGAACGCGCTTCATAGATGCTTTTCCGCGGCGCGGCTTGTTTCGAAATTTTGATTTTACATTAATAGATGATTTACCGCGGCTCGGTCCGTTTTTTAGTTTAGTTTTTTCATTACTTGGTTTAGATGTTAGATTATTTTTGCGCGACGTATTTTTAACGTGAAACATTGTTTGATACTTGAATTGAGACAGTCCGATGTTTTAAAACAACACTTCCACTGAAGAATAAAATGCTCTCAAATTGTCTTGTAGTATCAGAACACTTTCACAGAAGCAAAGTCTGAATACAATCAAAGTATTTGAAAAAATCGTGGATCGTAACGTAGCGAAGATAGCCGTCGTTGTGAACACCCCTCGTGCCAAATTCCCTAAATATACTCATAGCCCCCTCCACATTCTCCCTAACGGTTTTTACCCCTCGGCCCTTAAAACCCACCCATTATTATTATTATTCACCCTCTTCTGCCTCCCTTTCCCACCCTATTCACCCCAAAATCTTTTCATACTTTGTGTCTCATTGATTTTTTTAATACTCGAAAGCCTTTGTAATATTAGTATTTACTGAGTTTTATAATGTTAAAATTTGGAGTGATTTGAATAGAAAAAAAAGGGTTTTGTATATAAATACTGGTTTTGAAATAAAAAGTAACCCGTTTCTTTTGTCACTGTGATGTTAAAGGCCACTTTTAATAGTGAATTGTAATAGTCTATAAAAAGAATTAAAGGGTCAAATATTCTATTATTGTAGCTGAATGACGGTTAACCTAAATTTGAATGAATTGAAACAAGTATAACTCACACACTTGTGAATATCATGAGTCTTGTACGACCAGTTTCTTTCTTTAGTCGTTCGTGGGAATGAAAATCTATAAAGTAACTTTGTTGAATGCGAATTTTCTTCACATCATTCTTATTTATATTTTTCTTTCAATGTTAATCTTCCCCGTGTCTTAAAGACAGTTTTACAGAAGGATATCCCAACCGAGTCGGCTTATCATTTTTGCGAGATTTTCGAAATTTTTGGAAAGACTCGAAAAATAAACATTTTAGTAAATTTACCTAATATCCAATGAATAATACGTGATAATTAGCTTGATGACAAATAGACGGACAGCGAAATTTTAGAAATAGGTTTCCGTTTTTACTCATTGGATACGGAACTCCAAAAGCATGCATCGAAAATTGCGTACAGCTACAAATGTGCCGCAATCCGTCTAGACGGGAGAAGGGTGGTTTATGCTCCCTTTCATATTTTCCCCTCGTAGGGATTAATTTTATATAAAGGGATGAAGGGTGACTGCGTGTATGTGTGCGTCTGTGTGTAAGTATATCAAACCAGTGTGCAGAGAAGGGTGCACGAGGGATCAGTCCAGAAATATTAGGGTGCGTTTCCATGGCAACAGAGTATAGCGGCTCGTGAATTACGGTTTTGCTTCTACTGTTGGAGAAAAAATTTCAAGCACTGTGATTGGTCGTTTCCCTGTCCGTTTCACTCCGCTCTGCCGAACTCCGTTTCATTGCAAACGCACCTTAAGTTACAGCGGTGAGGGTCCAAGCTGAGTTCTGCAACAATCTCCATTGATATTAACAAAAGTGAAAGTTCCTTTTTTTTAAATAATACACAAAAGGTTACATTAAAAATTGCATATAATTACGTCGGCTAAGTAATAACAATGAGAACAAGTTTGTAAAGAGTCTATTGTATGCTACTAAATACTTATTTTGAACTTGTATTTAAGACCATTCATGCGTTTTTTAATTCCTTGTAGAAGGATTTGTGAAATACTATTCAAAAAGAATTTAGTATTATACTCTACTAAGCTTTTAACTTGCACTGAATGATGACTGTGACTCATAATGAAGGTAATCAAGCAACTATTACAAACTTTGAAAGTCTATATTTAAAGAAAAAATAGTAAATTTTAACAAACAAAAACTGTATAAGAAGCTGCACATCCTCACAGATAGTACGCTCCGCTTCCGAGGCAATGCAAGCGTAGCTTTAGAGCATCTTTCCTTCTGAAGCGATCCAATGCAGCTTACACGTTAGGGTTTGCATGGTGGCTTTAACCCTGCTGTCGGGACAAGGTTTGTATGGGATTGATGGGATCAAAATGTCCACAGGAATGGAATAAATTTTTTACACATTTCCGGGCGATTTTAGGAATTACATACAATTCCTAGGAATATTAAACAATGACGGATTATATTAAAATGTTAAAAAAACACGCATTATTACGCGTCAGCTAAATAATGACAGTGGGTACAATTTCCAAAAGTTTCTGGCGGTCTGGTATAAAAAATACTGGTAAAATGCGACGTATATATTACCGCCTAGACTACGAGGAGAGGCACTCATTTTTTGTAAGAAAATGTTAGTATAAATGATTGTGTCGTATACTACAAACATGAAGTAGCTCGATGTATGACTCATCACGCAACCCTCTGAACTACGTTAGTACATAAATAATCTTGCAAGGGCTGTTTTACAAGCACCTTTTACAGTTAGCAAAAATATGTTCTCAATAAGAGCCCTTTCTAAACAAAAACGCGTCATCTAGGTACCGACAGTGGGAACAATTTTCTGAAAAGTCTAACCATCTGGTATAGAAAATACTGGTTCATTGCGTCGTATAATTAGTTGTATAGTACACGACTGTCTAGATCACAACAACACTCAATTTTGTTAGAAAATTGTCGTAATTTTTCATATTAATTGCAACTCATATTAAAAACATAGAGTAACAGAAAGATACGTGTTGGTTCGATGACTCATGACGCAACCCTCTGTACTACGTTTGTACATAAATAATCTTTACATAAGAAAAATAAGGGGCTTTATACCCCATGCGTTTACACATAGTTTAATAATATTTCTATAGGGAAATGAAGGGTCTATGTGTACCCATAGCATAAGCCCACATTATGGTGTGCAGGACGGATCGATGCAGCTAAATCTGGGCTCGTGCAAGGCCTGCGATTTACAAGCCCCTTTTAAAACGTTAATTGCACAGTAGTATCCCTTAAGTTAAAATATTTCATATTATTACACGTCGACTAAGTAACTACGGTGGGATTAATTTCAAAAGGGAGTCCATTATTTCTACAAAAATTTTGCTTCATCCGTTTTTGAATACTTTTCATGAATGATTGCAATATGTTTATATTTTGGTTGAAATAGCTTTATTGTCCTGTAACTTAGTTAGAGCAGTAGTATATAATTGCTGATCATGAGGTTTCGAGTTCGATTCCCAGGTTGAGCCAAGTGCTTTTGGTTATATGACAAAAAGAAAAAGTCGAAGTCGAGCTGTTCTCGAGTTTGGCGCTAAGCAACACATTTGGCGGTATATTTTTATATACATCTATGACTACTTAACTTACATCTGTAACTAGAATATCATATTCTCTTCAACAAGCAGAGCCACGGTTATAAAGAGTTATTCTAATAATATTAAAATTAGTGTACACACGTGCGTGATTCAAAATCTTTCAAGTGTCCAAGGTAAAGGGGAATCGAGAACATGACTATGACTCATGCTGCTGTAACTAAAATATAGTAAACAGTCATGAGACTTTATGTACATTTTTTTTTGACACAGCTACGAAGATATCCTTTTGAGGAAGATGAGAGGGGATGTTGTGGTATGTAAGAAGTCTAACCATTTGCTATCCGCGCAAGCGGTCAAAGGTTCGATTCAAAGCAGTACACTCATGACTTTTCGAAGTTATATGTGTTGCTTATGCGTCGAGTTATAAGTTATTACGACTTGGCTTAACGGTGAAGGAAAACATCGCGGTGAAACCTTGCGTGCGCAAAATTTCCAACCCTCGCTTGGCCAGCGTGGTGGACTCAAGGCCCAAATCATCATACGAACAGAAGACCTATGCCCAGCTGCAGTATGGCAATAGTGGGTTCGTATTATCTAAGAAAGTTGTAGCACAATCAAGTAAAACTTCATTACGCCTGTTATACTTCATGTTGTGGTAAAATTAAATGTTGTTGAATTGAGGTTGTCAAAAAATACCGGCCATTTCAATCAATTCAATATAAGTATTTTGTCTTACTTAAGGATCGAATCTCGTAAAACGGCACATGTAGAGAGAGAAAGAAAAAAAACTTCACAACTCGTAGGATGGATATTTGACGACAGGAATGCTGACAAACTGTACAAAAGTCTCTCAACCAGTCGATCAAGTTATCTTCGACTTTGACACCACACAGATCGACTTTGAAGAATACGTATCATATTGGTGTATGGGCTTACGAAAGTATATCATCAAAGATGGTATCAGCTCCACCGAGTATGCGATAAAGAAACAGTTTTGGCTTCACAAATTACATCTTATTGTCTCCTTACTATACGTCTATGGTATCGCTAAATTGTTAATGTTTGCTCTTAGTGGTTTACTATATGTTTTTAATCTAGTCTTTGTGTAAATTGACTGTTAAATGCCAGTTTATAATTAAGTGTTAGATAAGCTATCTGCACCTCGATTCTCTACCACTATCGACTACCGACAACCGGCTAGCTATCGAAATGTTGACATTTAGAATGTACTGCCAAAAGTTTCAACGACGCCCGTCAGAGGCGCTGATCAGATTTTCATACAAAATTTCTCGATGACAGGTCGGACGTCGGTAGTAATAGAGAATTGAGCTACTTTTTATTGATATCAAATGTTTCAAAACGATTATCATTTTTTTATCTGATAGGTTATAAGTAGTTAAACGGGACCTTAATACGTCCACAACTTCTCAATAAGAATCGATTAGATTATCAGCCGAAATTTTTCACAGTTGTTTTTTACTATCTGTCGTTTACTACTTTTCTGATGTGAAACTGGCTATGAATGATGAAAGAAATTCGTCTGTTTATAAAGATAAGTTAAGTGATGGTAGATTCTCAAACCCGTAGGAATCCTTTGCAAACAAGAGGAGGCGCGGCGAAAATACTGAATAAATCAATTTAAAATAAACGTAATTCCTATGGCACTTGGATTAAAACATGGCAGCTTATTGACATACTACGCGCTAGGCGCTATAATCTTTATTATGCCGTTAGGAATTTAAGCTCTTTCTAAATTAGATATTCCTCGCGACTTCGTTCGCGTTCGTCGTCGAAAGAATCCTATTTGTAAATCTAGATTATAAACTATCTCTGTTTTAAATCTTATTTAAATCGGTTCAGTAGTTTTAGTGTGAAAGAGCAACGAACAAACACAAATCCATTTTAAGAAACTTTCGCGTTTAAAATAATAGCAGGATTGATTTATCTCAGAATATTCGCAGCGCGTCTGCTCGTTTCGTATGGTCCTTATATAGGCTGTATCAATAAGAGTGGACTTTTTAAATAAGCTCTTAATTTTACTTAAAAGTTAAGCTGCTGTTTTAAGTTGTAGTTTTACCGTCTAATTTAGATTTAAGCTAATCTATTGAAAATATACTATTAAACGTATATTCAGCTATTTATTTGATACACACACATATAACAACAGCCGCGCGGATCGATCTCTAAAGTTAAGCCACGCTTGCCGAGGTTGATCTGTAGATGGGTGACCATCTTATACATATTGAGTTCCTCCGTGTTTGGCAAGGTACGTTAAATTGTGGGTCCTGGCTGTCATTTTCGAAGATCTTTGACAGTCGTAAACAGTAGTCAGAAGCTTGAAAGTCTGCCAACCAGTCTTACCAAAGGGTATCGTGTTATATCCCACGTAACTGGATTGTGGAGGTCAAATAAGCAGTCGCTCCATGTAAAACACTGGTATTCGGCTGTATCTGGTGAGACTGGAAGCCGACTCTAACATAGTTTGGAAGAAAGGCTAAGCTGTTATAATACATATACCACCATGTTATGCACGAAGTTGTAGGCAGGCGTGAATGAAATACACTCACGTTTTGTAGAGCGAGTGAGTCTATACTGTTACTAAACTCTGGGCTATTATTGAGAAATGTTCCAACATATGCTAAAATCCCAAATAGATTGTGCTCGATCTAGGAATATTGAAACTAAGAATTTGTAAGGTGTCAGAGTTATGTATGTGTTTGTGTAGGGTCATCTCACTGGAGATGAGAGCGAAAGTAAGATTCCTAAACACATTAATCAGATTAATGCCCCTTTTAAATATTCTTATGTGCGTAATACTGTACCTCGATTCTGTACATTCGATACTAACGTCACGCTATCGAATACCATACATTACTATCGAGCTACTCGTTAGGAAACCGGCAGCAATCCGGCAGAGAATCACGACCTATCGAGTATCGAAAACTTGACATTTAAAGTGAGAAAAAGATTCGTTCTGAAAATTTGTTCTTTAAATAAAATTTTATGGTTAATAATTGTGTATAAACTAATTTTAAATATATTAAATAGTGGATAAAAAATAATCATAAAAGGTATTATTCTCATAAATAATAATTATAGTCTTCTTTAAACGGTATTAGTAAAAATAAATCAATAACATAAATATCATAATTAATGTTGTTCAGCGAAACATTATCAACACAAAAAAAGAATCAGCGTTTTTTTTTTTCTACGTTGAAGCAGGCAAAGGAGACAATACCTTTTCAGCCTCGTTGGCCTCGTCTTCCTAAAATTATCTAATAAAGAATAATTAAATAATTTATTGAAATTAACAATGGAAAGAACATTTTATTTCGAAATTCGAATTTCGAATTGCCCCTAAGTGCGCTCCAGCAAAAAAAAAAAAATTTATTTAATTTTATTTTATTTTAATGTTTGGTGGAAAATGGCGCCATTGAAGAACATAGTTGTTGCGAAAATCCGCTAGAGGCGCTGATCAATTTTTCATACAAAATTTTTCGATAGCTACTCGGTAGTCGATACTCGATAGTTGTACAGAATCGCGGTACTGTAGCTCAATTCTCTTTTACTATCGACTACCGACAACCGACCTGTCATCGAGAAATTTTGTATGAATATCTGATCAGCGCCTCTGACGGGCGTCCTAGAAACTTGCTTGGCAGTACATTCTAAATGTCAAAATTTCGATAGTTAGCCGGTTGTCGGTAGTCGATAGTGGTAGAGGTACAGATTTGCATACAAAATTTCTCGATGACAGATCGGTTGTCGGTAGTCGATAGAAGTAGAGAATCGAGCTATGTACTGATGTTTGGTTTAATGTGATCTTCTTTCTTTCGAGTGCTTCAATGATTTGAATAGCTATTCCATTAGAGGAATCATTTTCATGTATCTAACAGTCAGTCAGTAATGACAATATTTTACAGTGAAATAATTGGCCTATGGTATAGGCACCAAATCTTAAACCTGGTTCTTGAAATGTTTTGGGTACTGTATAGCAGAAATGAAAAACAGGAGTAATTTTATATTTTTATTGACGCTAAAGAGGATGGCTGAGTCGTATAAGTTGGAACCTCCCACGCAAGTGGTCGCATTTTTGAACCCAAAGCAACACACAAGGAAAAAATCGTGAGGAAACCTTGCATGCCTAAACTTTGTTTAATACATTATTGAGGGTATGCAAAGTCCCCAACCCGCACTTGGCCAGCGTGGTGGACTCAAGGCCTAACCCCTCCCTCATTACGGGAGGAGACCCTTGCCCAGCAGTGGGACAGTAATGGGTTAATTTTTTTGTTGTCATTGAATTGACATTATTAAATAATATAAAAAGGCATATGTAACGAGCAAGCATGACTTTTCTAAATCTTGCGTTTCGACAGTACCTGGGTATCATATCTCAGTTGACAAGTAATGTACGTAGATTGATGGTCACTATACATTACTGCTTTAACGTAACGTGTTAATCACTGTAATCTGAGGGATAGAACAATGTATACTGTGAATAAGTAGTGGCTTTCAAAGAGTTGTCAACTGAGGTGCCTGTAATGTCTTTCATTTCTCTGTGGGGACATGATACTATAATACAATACACACACACACACACACACACACACATAGACTTATTAACATATTATGTACATAAAATGTTCGTCGAGTTTACAAAGGGTCTGGTAAAGACCCCTGGTCATTTCTTGTATATCTCAGTTCCGTGAATATCTTCCCCCTCCCCCTGTAGTATTGCCATGTGTAGTATAAATATGAGAAAAACATATATTATTACGACATGTTTGTGACACTTCATAAACGGTGGCTTATTGAATGCTAATCAACTACACATGGCGTTTAAACGATCATGGAGGTTGAAAACAAGCATAGAAAGCTGTTGCGAATCGTGGCGATAAATATGTTTGTATTGTTTGTTTCTATGTCATTAATACAGTTGATCAGGGGATGAGATGAGGCTGGGGGAGGGATCTCACTGAGCTTCCCAAGGACTGGAAAATAACCCTGACACTGCCTTTGTATCTAGCGAGCTTAACTTTTCTAAATCTAGCCTTTCGACGCCGGGGGGGCTATCATATGCCTCAGTTGATGACTACCGTACGTCTAATCGATGGTCACTATACATTACTGCTTTGATGTAATGTGTTTATCACTGTAATGCAATGGAAAAAACAATGTACAGCGTATTGGCTTTCAAAGAGTTGTCAACTGAGGTTCGAGATGAGATAGCCCCCCTGTATTGTCATTTTGTATTGTGGCAAAGTCTTTAATTTCTCTATGGGAACATGGTACTATAATACAATACACACATACATAAACTATTATACACATATAATATATAAAATATTCCTCGAGTTTTCCAAGGGTCTGAAAGAACCCTGGACATTTCCTGTAACGCGATGTCTTGTAGTACCGGATAACTTATCTTGAACAATGTCTATTTTTTCTCGAAACCACTTTATCTTGTCTAACGCAATTTGTATTCGGCTTAAGGAAAAATACTTATGATGTGAATAAACTAACATGATATGTTTGCGTTTTTCCTGAAGAGTTGCTTATTTGACTGGTGGTCAGCCTACAGTAGGTTTTAAGACTAGGTTTTAAACAAATAAAGAGGAGATATTGAAAGGGAATCGCGCCAGCACCGCGCATCTTCATACATATCAGCAAGTACCAGATGCTTGAGCACTTTTTTTCACGAATCATACGAATCTAAAGACACCACTCGACGATGCCGACAGAAAACTAGATTTTGAAAAGTTATGCTTGCTTGATGCAAGGTTCGGGGTTTTTTACCAGATCCTTGGAAAATTCACTCACACGCTTAATCAACGAAGAAATGGCATTTCACCAGATTTTTGAAGTAAATTACTCGATTGCAAGAAATCTATAAATAACAAGATTACCTAGTCTAAGTAAATCTATCAGCAATAAGCAGATGTTGAAGTACCAACACTATGTGAAGCTATTGACACCGTCGAGTCGACTCGTCGAGCTTCCCAAGGGTCTGGTAAAGAACCCTGATCATTCCTTGTATCAAGCAAGCATAACTCTTCTGATTCTTTCTTTGACAGCATCGACACTCTTTAATTTAGGATCTGTTGTCATGTTTTGCGCGATGTCTTGTGGTTCCGTGAATCTGTTATTGTTAAACTCCATCTTGTCTAACGCCATCATGAATTTGGCTCCTCCCATGTTTTATTACCACTCGCGTAATCAGCGAAGAAATAGCATTTCGTCAGAGTCTCCTAGTAAATTACTCTTCTGAATAAAAACACGCCGCAGCGGAGCCAATGGCGAAAGATTAGATAAAGTACACAATTCATACGATCAGTAAGAACGTTAAAGACATCGTGCTACACATTACAGACCCCCTTGGGAAGCTTGACGAGATGCCCACACGCATAATCAACGAAGAAATGGCATTTTACTAGCTTTTTGAAGTGAATTACTCGATTGCAAGGAGTTTATAAAACACAAGATTACTTAGTCAAAGTGAATCTATCAGCAAGTACTGTTTGAACAGTTTTGTTGCATGAATAGTACAAAGCCAACGACAATGATCTTCAAAGCTAAAAGTGGAACCGTCATGCTTGCTCAATACAAGAAATATAGGCTTCTTTTCCAGACCCTTGGGAAGCTCGACGAGATGCCCACACGCATAATCAACGAAGAAATAGCATTTCATCAGAGTCTCCTAGTAAATTACTCTTTTAAATAAAACAGTGCCGCAGCAGAGCCAATGCCGAAGACAAGATAAATTGGTGAAAAAATATTTACTTGTACCACAAGACATCGTGTTACACACGACAGCTACCCTTGGGAAGCTTGACGAGAAGCTCACACGTTTTATCAACAAAGAAATGGCAATTCACCAGCTTTTCAAAGAAATTCTTTCTTATAAATAAAACTATGCCGCAGCGGAACCAATGGCGAAAGACAAGACTAACACTTTACGCCACCAACGGGAACACGCGACGACACCGGCGTAACACTTGCTATTCACTAAAAGAGGAAGGCAATACGCAGCTGACAAAGATAATTCTTATCCAGACCCTTAGGAAGCTCGGCGAGACGCCCACACGCATAATCAACAAAGAAATGGCATTTCACCAGCTTGCATAAGAAATGTAGGCTGTCGATGCTGTTGAAACACTAGATCCAGAAAAGTTATGCTTGCTTGATACAAGGAATGATCAGGGTTCTTTACCAGACCCTATGGAAGCTCGACGAGATGCCCACTCGCGTAATCAGCGAAGAAATAGCATTTCGTCAGAGTCTCCTAGTAAATTACTCTTCTCAATAAAACATGGGAGGAGCCAAATTCATGATGGCGTTAGACAAGATGAAGTTTAACAATAACAGATTCACGGAACCACAAGACATCGCGAAAACATCACAACAGATCCTAACCAAAGAGTGTCGATGCTGTCAAAGAAAGAATCAGAAGAGTTATGCTTGCTTGATACAAGGAATGACCAGGGTTCTTTACCAGACCCTTGGGAAGCTCGACGAGATGCCCACTCGCGTAATCAGCGAAGAAATAGCATTTCATCAGAGTCTCCTAGTAAATTACTCTTCTCAATAAAACATGGGAGGAGCCAAATTCATGATGGCGTTAGACAAGATGAAGTTTAACAATAACAGATTCACGGAACCACAAGACATCGCGAAAACATCACAACAGATCCTAACCAAAGAGTGTCGATGCTGTCAAAGAAAGAATCAGAAGAGTTATGCTTGCTTGATACAAGGAATGATCAGGGTTCTTTACCAGACCCTTGGGAAGCTCGACGAGATGCCCACTCGCGTAATCAGCGAAGAAATAGCATTTCGTCAGAGTCTCCTAGTAACTTACTCTTCTGAATAAAACCACGCCGCAGCGGAGCCAATGGCGAAAGATTAGATAAAGTACACAATTCATACGATCAGTAAGAACGTTAATGACATCGTGCTACACACTACAGACCCCCTTGGGAAGCTTGACGAGATGCCCACACGCATAATCAACGAAGAAATGGCATTTCACCGGCTTTTTGAAGTGAATTACTCGATTGCAAGGAGTTTATAAAACACAAGATTACTTAGTCAAAGTGAATCTATCAGCAAATACTGTTTGAACAGTTTTGTTGCATGAATAGTACAAAGCCAACGACAATGATCTTCAAAGCTAAATGTGGAACAGTCATGCTTGCTAAATGCAAGAAAAATAGGCTTCTTTTCCAGACCCTTGGGAAGCTCAGCGAGACGCCCACACGCATAATCAACAAAGAAATGGCATTTCACCAGCTTGCATAAGAAATGTAGGCTGTCGATGCTGTTGAAACACTAGATCCAGAAAAGTTATGCTTGCTTGATACAAGGAATGATCAGGGTTCTTTACCAGACCCTTGGAAAGCTCGACGAGATGCCCACTCGCGTAATCAGCGAAGAAATAGCATTTCACCTGCTTCTCGAAGTAAATTACTCTTCTCAATAAAAAACTGGAAAAAGAAACAGACGAGTCATGCTTGCTTGATACAAGGAATGATCAGGGTTCTTAACCAGACCCTTGGGAAGCTCGACGAGATGCCCACTCGCGTAATCAGCGAAGAAATAGCATTTCATCAGAGTCTCCTAGTAAATTACTCTTCGGAATAAAACAGTGCCGCAGCAGAGCCAATGGCGAAAGATTAGATAAAGTTCCCAATTCATACGCTCTGTAAGAACTTAAAGACATCGTGCTACACATTACAGACCCCCTTGGGAAGCTTGACGAGATGCTTACACGCATAATCAACGAAGAAATGGCATTTTACTAGCTTGTATAGGAAAATACTCTTCTTAATAAAAACATGGAAAGAGCCGGACATAAAATGGCGTTCGACAAGATGAAGTTTTACAATAATAGATTCACGGAACCACAAGAAATCGCGCAACACACGACAACCAGTCTTAACAAAGGCTGTGGATGCTGTCGAAACACTAGATCCAGAAAAGTTATGCTTGCTTGATACAAGGAATGATCAGGGTTCTTTACCAGACCCTTGGGAAGCTCGACGAGATGCCCACTCGCGTAATCAGCGAAGAAATAGCATTTCATCAGAGTCTCCTAGTAAATTACTCTTCTGAATAAAACCACGCCGCAGCAGAGCCAATGGCGAAAGATTAGATAAAGTTCCCGATTCATACGATCTGTGAGAACGTTAAAGACATCGTGCTACACACTACAGACCCCCTTGGGAAGCTTGACGAGATGCTCACACGCATAATCAACGAAGAAATGGCATTTTACTAGCTTTTTTAAATGAATTACTCGATTGCAAGGAATTTATAAAACACAAGATTACCTATTCTAAGTAAATCTATCAGCAATTAGCAGATGTTGAAGTACCAACACTATGTGAAGCTATCGAGACCACACGATGATGCCGTCGAAAAACTAGATTTAGAAAAGTTATGCTTGATAAAAGGAATGACCAGGGTTCTTTACCAGACCCTTGGGAAGCTCGACGAGATGCCCACTCGCGTAATCAACGAAGAAATAGCATTTCACCAGCTCCTCGAAGTAAATTACTCTTCTCAATAAAAATCATGGCCGCAGTCGAACACAAAATGGCGTTAGACAAGATGCAGTGTACTCTGTAGCGCGATTCTACAGTGAGCAATTCAGAAGGTACAATCAAGTACCGAGAGTTTGACATTTAAAATGTACCGTCAAATTAGTTCCTATGGCCCACACTGGAGGCGCTGATTAGACTTTCATACAAAACTTCTCGATAGCTAGCCGGTTGTCGATACTACGACAGTTAGTATAGAATCGCGCTACCGTACACATTCTGTTTGCTTTGTCATATAGCAACTTGTGTCAAATTAGTGACACCTTACAATGACAGTACCTTACATATACAATATACAATGAAACTTAAACCTAATTACATTTATTCCTAAAGCTATACAATACAATGCTATATACAAAGCAGAAAGCGATATGTGCCGGTTGGTGTTTCAAGATCAGAAGGATCTTGTGAAAGAGAAGAATTCCAGCACACGTTCTTGGAGTTGATTAATGATATTCTTGCAGCGAAGCGGCTGTGATCCGGTCTTGTACTCGCGCAGCCTTTTCTTTCTTCATCCTGAGAACAATTAAAATGTTTAATTACTGTTGTCAAAATGCATAATTTGTGAGAATTTCAGCTTTCTAGCCATAACGGTTCATGAGATACAGCCTGGTGACAGACGGACAGATAGAAGAGGTTTAGAAATGGGGTTCCGTTTTTACCTTTTACCTG
Source organism: Anticarsia gemmatalis (assembly GCF_050436995.1). NCBI lineage: Eukaryota > Metazoa > Arthropoda > Insecta > Lepidoptera > Erebidae > Anticarsia > Anticarsia gemmatalis. Next base: position 19,853,836 of record NC_134776.1, on the reverse strand, counting down.
GAAAACTAATAACTGCATGAAAAGAGCGGGCTTTGTATTTCGATGTTCCTATTCAGTTGTCTCATCATGTGCGTATAATTTCGTTGTTCAAATATTTAGTACAGCTACGTTATACTATTTATAATATCAGTCGCATGTGATAAAAGCCTACTGTCTACTACTAATAAAATTAATATTAAAAAGTAAAGCTCAGTGGTTTGGGCTGTGTTGATAGATCTGATAGATCACTATGTCAGTCAGTCACCTTTGAGTTATGTAATATATTTAGCTAAAATAGTATATAGTATATAGGTACCGGTGGGTCTACAGCAGGAGTTCCGATATTTAGTGCAGCCACTTTTCTTCCTTCCAGTTGGCCAGCTTGAGAAAGACTGCCCGTCGGCCTGTCAACAAAAAATATAAGTTAGAACTTTGACCTTTATTTTTGCAAATATTTTATCTTCTGTAATATAAAAATGAATCGCTAAAAGCGTTGCTAAGCGCAAATCTTGTGAACGGCTTAACCGATTTCGCAAAAAAAAATTTTATTTTCCTTGGAGTACGAGTGTGGTTTTTAGAGAGTTTTTTTTTTAAGAAATAGCAGAATATTAAAGAATCGATTGTTATGCGGTCTGAGGTTTGTCGGTTTAGCTAGTTTTTTTTATATTCTTCTTAAGTCACTTAGCTGTTGCTTAAATTGTAAAGAACACGCACAAGCTTAGTCTTATATTACAGGCTTAAGTAAAAATTGAGGGAATCGAACCCACGACCTGTGCGTAGAATAATAACAGTATATGCATGTCCAAAATAAGATGGTCCTGCTCACATTTTTAAATTGCATATTTAATATCGAATACAATACTCCTAATTCTATTTCATGAAAAAAAAAATCGCTCGCAGCAAATAATTTTAATGTTTTAGCACGATGTATCGCTAGCAGCTTTGCAAACATACAAACAAGAGCACAGCTAGCAAAACACAAGATGGGAATTGAACCCAAATATATTAACTTCGCAAACGGCTTAAACGGGAAACGCGAACTGCAATATTGTAGACTGAAAATCCTAAATATAAAAATTGCTCCAGACCTGTACTTACCGCAGAAATTTTGTGTCTTAGATGGGATTCGAACCCACGACCCAAGACACTTCTTCTCAGAGCCTAACTTTGAATAAGTCCTATCGTTCTCAACATGAGAAGTGCACAGCAATTATAGAGATAAAGAAGAATAAAAAAAATATATTTACCTGTATCCTGGACACAATTTCACTTTAAACTCGCACATATTCACTGGAACTTTATTATTGGACTTTTTTACCGAAAATGTATTAATCCCGGAATATTTTATTGCATCCCGAACGCGCTTCATAGATGCTTTTCCGCGGGGCGGCTTGTTTCGAAATTTTGATTTTACATGAATAGATGATTTACCGCGGCTCGGTCCGTTTTTTAATTTAGTTTTTTCATTACTTGGTTTAGATGTTAGATTAATTTTGCGCGACGTATTTTTAACGTGAAACATTGTTTGATACTTGAATTGAGACAGTTCGATGTTTTAAAACAACACTTTTACTGAAGAACTAAATGTTCTCAAATTGTCTTGTAGTATTAGAACACTTTCACAGAAGCAAAGTCTGAATACAATCAAAGTATTTGAAAAAATCGTGGATCGTAACGTAGCGAAGATAGCCGTCGTTGTGAACACCCCTCGTGCCAAATTCCCTTAATATACTCAAAGCCCCCTCCACATTCTCCCTAACGGTTTTTACCCCTCGGCCCTTAAAACCCACCCATTATTATTATTATTCACCCTCTTCTGTCTCCCTTTCCCACCCTATTCACCCCAAAATCGTTTCATACTTTGTGTCTCATTGATTTTTTTAATACTCGAAAGCCTTTGTAATATTAGTATTTACTGAGTTTTATTATGATAAAATTTGAGGTGATTTGAATAGAAAAAAGGGTTTTGTATATAAAAACTGGTTTTGAATTAAAAAGAGACCCGTTTCTTTTGTCTGAGTGAGATATTAACGGTCATTTTAATAGTGAATTGTAGTAGTCTATAAAATAATCGGAGGGTCAAATATTCTATTATTGTAGCTGAATGACGGTTAACCTAAATTTTAATGAATTGAAACAAGTTTAACTCACACACTTGTGAATATCATCAGTCTTGTACGACCAGTTTCTTTAGTCGTGCGTGGGAATTAAATCTATAAAGTAACTAAGTTGAATGCGAATTTTCTTCACATCATTCTTATTTATATTTTTCTTTCAATATTAATCTTTCCCGTGTTTTAAAGACAGTTTTACAAAAGGATATCCCAACCGAGTCGGCTTATCATTTTTGCGAGATTTTCGAAATTTTTGGAAAGACTCGAAAAATAAACACTTCAGTAAATTTACCTAATATCCAAAATACGTGATAATTAGCTTGATGACAAATCGACGGACAGCGAAATTTTAGTAATAGGTTTCCATTTTTACTCATTGGATACGGAACTCTAAAAGCATGCATCGAAAACTGCGTACAGCTACAAATATTTCGCAATCCGTCTAGACGGGAGAAGGGTGGTTTACGCTCCCTTTCATATTTTCCCCTCGCAGAGATTAATTTTATATAAAGGGATGAAGGGTGACTGCGTTAATGTGTGCGTCTGTGTGTAAGTATATCAAACTAGTGAGCAGGGAAGGGTGCACGAGGAATCTGTCCAGAAATATTAGGGTGCGTTTCCATGGCAACGGAGTATAACGGCTCGTGAATTACGGTTTTGCTTCTACTGTTGGAGAGAAAATATTTCAAGCACTGTGATTGGTTGATTTCAGGGCCGCTTCACTCCGCTCTGCCGAGCTCCGTTTCATTGCAAACGCACCCTAAGTTACAGAGGTGAGGGCCCAAGCTGCATTCTGCAACAATCTCTATTGATATTAACAAAAGTGAAAGTTCCTTTTCATTTATATAATACACAAAAGGTTGGATTAAAAATTGCATATTATCACGTCGGCTAAGTAATGACAATGAAAACAAGTTTGTAAAGAGTCCATTGTACGCAACTGAATACTTATTTTGAACTTGTATTTACAACCATTCATGCGTTTTTTAATTCCTTGTAAAAGGATATGGGAAATAATATTTAAATTAAATCCAGTCTTATATTCTACGCAGCTAAGTTACAAACTTGCACTGAGTGATAACTGTGAAGCATAGTATGGGTAGTCAAGTAACTATTTGAAACTTAAAAAAGTATAATATAATTTTCAAGAATATTGAAACTATGATAAAAAAAAACTTAATAGGAAGCATCAAATCCTTACGGTCTGCACGCTCCGATTCCGACCCAGTTGCACGCGTAGCCTATGAGCGTCTCACCCTCTGAAACCATCCAATGTAGCTTACATCGTCAGGGGGACATCGTCGGGACAAGGTTTGTATAGAATCGGTGGGATCAAAATTTCCACAGGAATAGAATCAATGGGAGCGATTTTAGGAATTACATACAATTCACAATGACCGTACAACACCGTACATACAATTTCAATTTTATACAATGACCGATTACATACATTTCCGTTAAAATAAGCTACAAGAGCCCTTTCTAAAGAAAAATTGCGCATTATTACGCATCAGCTACGTATCGATTCTGGGAACATTTTTCTAAAACGTCTGACTGTCTGGTATAATCAATGGGTCTGATAAAAAGTCGTATACACATTTGTCTAGACCACAGTAGCTCGATTCTCTACTACTATCGACTACTACCTACTACCGACAACCGGCTTGTCGTCGAGAATTTTTGTATGTAAATCTGATCAGCGCCTTAGCCTTCTGATTAGCGCCGAAAAATTTTGGCAGGACGTTCTAAATGTCAAATTCTCGATACTCGAATGTACAGATTATACAGCGCTACTGAGACGCTCATTTTCGTAAGAAAATTTAGATATAAATTGCGAATTATGTTTCATACATGAATTTATCGCGAGAGGTGCATCGTGTATGACTCATCATGTAACCCTCTGTACATCGTTTGTACATAAATAATCTTCACATAGAAATAAAGGGGCTTTGTACCCCATGCGTTTACACATAACTTAATAATATTTCTATAGGGCGTATGGTTGTGTGTGTAAATGCATATACCTCTATTATAGTGTGCAGGACGGATCGATGCAGCTAAATCTGGGCTCGTGCAAGGGCTGAGATTTACAAGCCCCTTTTAAAACTAATATGTGATCACAGTAGAGTACCGTTAAAATTTGCATATTATAGCGCGTCGACTTTGTAACGATAGTGGGAACAATTTTGTCAAGATCCTGACGGTCTGGTATAAAAAATACTGGGTGATTGCGTCGTATAATTAGTCGAATAGTACACTACTGCCTAACGGGACTTAATTTTGAAAGAAAATTGTCCTGTTTTTGATATAACTTGCGATGATTGTTACAAACATGAAGTAACATGTTGTAAGAGGTGAGGTGAATGTATGACTCATCATGATACCCTCTGTATACTGCATTTGTACATAAATAATCTTTACATATAAATAAAGAGCTTTGTACCCCATACTTGTACACGTAGCTGAATAATATTTCTACAGGAAAATAAAGGGTGTCGGTCTATGTGTGATGTAAGTACATACCATGGTGTGCAGGACGGATCGATGCAGCTAAATCTGGGCTCTTGCAAGGGCTGCGTTTTACAAGCCCCTTTTATAGTTAATTATGTTCACAGTAGAGTCCCTTATATTAAAATATTGCGTATTATTACGCGTCGACTAAGTAAATACAGTGGGTATAAGTTTCAGAAGCGAGTCCATTATTTGTATAAGAAATACAATACTTGATTCACCCGGTTTTGGAATACATTGTGTGAATCTATACTAATATTATAAAGGCGAAGAGTTTGTTTGTTTGAACGCGCTAATCTCAGGAACTACGGGCCGATTTGAAAAAATATTTCAGTGTTAGATAGCTCATTTATCGAGGAAGGCTATAGGCTACATATCATCACGCTACGACCGATAGGAGCAGAGTACAAGTAAAAATTTTACAAAAACGGGGAAACTTACAACCCATTCTCTCTTATATGATTATTGCGCGGGTCACCTAGTGTACTATATAAAGCCTCTTGAAAAAGATATTTCATGTAGTGACTGACATTGTCAGTCGAAATACAGAGAGACCATCTAGCCTGACCAAAACATAACAAACATGAAGCCTTAGACGGGGTGAAGGGTGGTATTTCGATGAGTCATCGCGGGACCCTTAAGACCCCTGACAATACAACAATGGCAACCCTCTATAGGGTCCGTACTTCATATTATTTGTACATGAATAATATTTAATACATAGGAAAATTAAGGGTATCTGCTTGTCTGTGTGCGTTTGTGTTAGGGCATCGTATTGGTGTGCAAGGAAGGGTCCACGACAGATCGATGCTGCAGAATTTGGGGTGTTCTCGAGCTGCAGTTGCGTATGCCTTTATTCAAATAAAAATGCGTTATTTAAAGCCAGAGACACATTGGGAACAAGAATATATTCTCTAAATCTAATATTTAAATAAATGCGTTATTTACAACCAGGCATACATTGTGAAGAATATATTCTCTAAATCTATACTAATATTATAAAGCTGAAGAGTTTGTTTGTTTGTTTGTTTGAACGCGCTAATCTCAGGAACTACTGATCCGATTTGAAAAAATCTTTCAGTGTTAGATAGTCCATTTATCGAGGAAGGTTATAGGCTACATATCATTACGCTACTACCAATAGGAGCAGAGTACCAGTGAAAAATGTAACAAAAACGGGGAAAATTTTGACCCATTCTCTCTTATGTGACGCAAGCGAAGTTGCGCGGGTCAGCTAGTCTAATATAGGATGGGATTTTTTTACCCATCCCGTCTTTATACGGTAGGCGTGGCGAATGTAATTTTATCTCTTAAAGTATGTATTTGGTAGTACGAGTTTTGCTTAGTTTAGGATGACAGAGAATGAGTTGTTCAAATATATTGATTTATTTATGTATCTTTTGAATAAGTGTTATTGAAAGAACCTACAAATAAATATTGTAGATCAGATACATACAATGGCTTAGTTAACAACAGCCGCGCGGATCGATTTCTGAGGTTAAGCCATGCTTGCCGAGGTTGATTTGTGGATGGGTTACCATCTTATACATATCGAGTTCCTCCGTGTTTCAGAAGGCACGTTAAATTGTGGGTCCCGGCTGTCATTTTCGAAGATCTTTGACAGTTGTTAACAGTAGTCAGAAGCTTGAAAGTCTGACAACCAGTCTTACCGAAGGGTATCGTGTTATCCCAGGTAACTGGGTTGTGGAGGTCAGTTAGGCAGTCGCTCCATGTAAAACACTGGTATCCAGCTGCATCCGGTGGGACTGGAAGCCGACTCCAACATAGCTTGGAAGAAAGGCTAAGCTGATATATATAGATACATACAATTTATAAATTCCAATTTTTTTCCATGACTCATACAAGCTAAGAATAAAAAAATTCGCTGCTAAACTATGTCATAACTTTATTTAGTTAAAATACTTTTTGTTAGGAAAATCTTGTTTTAAATTCGTGATTAATTGATTCTTGTTTTAAGCTTAATTTTTATTGAAATCATTTCTTATTTTTTTTTATTTTATTTCCTTTAATCGCGATGTAGACAGGCAGTTAAATAAATAAATAAATTAAGTTAGAATATTTTTTTTTCAAATCAATGCTTAAGAAAGTAAAGCGTTAGAAATAATTCGTAAGTACATGTGGAATAATTGCGTCATTAAAGTTACAAAACGTCAAAAAATTATATTTTTTTGTTTTTGAAGCTATAGCACTTTCATTACTCTACTCATCGTTTATATATTTTTTACGTGTTTCGTGTTCATTTACAAATATTAATAAATTTATTATTTCAAATCAACGCTTCGGAAAGAAAAGTATTTTTAAGAGTTTATATTATAGACAAGTACAATAAAATTATCGAAAATAAATCAGGATTTAAAAAAAAGACAACAAAAATCTAAAGCTTAAAGGACTATGGGCAAAAATGTATGGGCTCCGTCCCCACCTACCAACAAACATGGAACTGATACCAACGTGTTCATAAAGTGCCCCCTATTTAATTAAAATCCTTTGTTTTTGATAAATCAGTGGGAATATATATTTAAAAAAAAAAAACAATTTGTAATTATTATTTAACGTATATTTTTATTTTACATTTGTAAGTTATTTTAACATTATTGTTATATTACAGTACTAACTCATATGTATAATAATGTCCTCCTAGCCGATATACGGCTACGGCGGTCAGTTTCATTGAAACTGGCCATCTGTGCCGGACTTTGTTTATAGTGTCCAAGTGTGTGCACAATACACAGGTACACTGTCTATTCCATCACTCTCATAGTTTGGTGGGACGGATAACCGACACGACCAGTGAGAGGTCAGGCGCAGGACCGACGGCTTTACTTGCTCTCCGAGGCACGGAGGTCTTCGACCTCAACTTCCTAACTCCGGGCAATCTCTAGGAAATTCTTAACAGAAAATCTCAGAAAAGACTGTTTGGCCCGACCCAGGATTCGAACCCGAGACCTCTCGCACCGCAGTCGCATATACTACCGACCGCGCCACAGAGGCACTCATATGTATATACTTATATCATTTCCATTATATGGTTAATACATGTTATTGATTTAATATTTCAATAATTATTTTTACTCGTCAATTATAATGCTGTCTAACAGATGCGCTGGCAGATTAAAATCTGATCAGATCTAAAATCGTGGGTTGGAGAGCGGGGGGAGGGGGTTTTTTGTACCCAGCTATCTTTATGTGCATGCGGCGTCCGCCGCTGTGCACTAATTAATAAATAAATGAGCATGTATTTTGGAATTAGTCGTCAATAATACGTTAACGAGATATTTGTTTAAACGTAAGATACTATGAGAACCCCATGCATTTGGGCAATGTCGCCATAGTATAAAAATATCGTCTTGCCAAGATATATCAATTGAGCTACATTTCATTTTTGTTGATGGGTGGGGACGATTCCGCCCATAGTCCTTTAATCAAATCTATATATATAAAAGAAAGTCGTGTTAGTTACACCACTTATAACTCAAGAACGGCAGAACTGATTTGGCTGAAAATTGGTAGGGAGGTAGCTTAGAGCCAGGAGATGGACATAAGATACTTTTTATCCCGCTCGACCGTGTTTGAACATGCTAGAAGAACAGAATATGGAAATAACAACACCAATTAGTCATGATCTCCTGGTAGCTGTGGATCTATTTTCCGATCAGAATACGGCCTAAAAAACTAAAAAACGGCTCTATAAACTCTAAAAACCTTTTCACAGTTACCAGGAGATCATGACCACTTGCTTGCTAAACAACTTTATTTTTTATAGATTTAGCTTCAAAACCAACGTTGTTTCATAGAAACTATTTCACTCCCGTTAAGGCAGAATTTCCAAAAATATTTATTGCTCCATTTTTAATTTCTAACTATATAGCCAAATATTAATTTTAATCGAATTAGCTCCAAAACTGACGGAGTTTCATTCAAACTTACCTCCTCTTTCTACCCCCCTAAAGAGCGAATTTCCAAAGAAAATAGCCTATATGTTAGCGAAGACTAATAGCTATATAACAAAAAAAGTTTCATCTAAATCCATCGAGTTGCTTTTGCGTGAAAAGCAAACAACAAACAGACAGACAAAAAAAATTAAATCATATTTTTGGCTTCTATTGGTTGTATGAAGATCCCACATTTTAGTTTTTCTTTAATATCTATAATGTGCAGACATGAGGTTGTTATAATTTTATTATATGTATAGATTTACAAACACTTTTTTAAATAATAACTTGCCATTTTTATTTTAGAGACAAATACAGAAATCTAACAAACTACATTCAAGATTTTTTTCTACAATCATCTATACTCATATTATAAAGCTGAAGAGTTTGTTTGAATGCGCTAATCTCAGGAACTAATGGCCCGATTTGAAAAATTCTTTTAGAGTTAGATAGCCCATTTATTGAGGAAGGCTATAGGCTATATAACATCACGCTATGACCAATACAAGCAAAGCAGCAGTAAAATATGTTTCAAAAACGGGGAAAATTATCTCTTACTAGCTGACCCGCGCAACTTCGCTTGCGTCACATAAGAGAGAATGGGTCAAATTTTTCCCGTTTTTGTAACATTTTTTACTGGTACTCTGCTCCTTTTGGTCGTAGCGTGATGTTATATAGCCTATTGCCTTCCTCGATAATTGGACTATCTAAAACTGAAAGATTTTTTCAAATCGGACCAGTAGTTTCTGAGATTAGCGCGTTCAAACAAACAAACAAACTCTTCAGCTTTATAATATTAGTATAGATGTGACGCAAGCGAAGTTGCGCGGGTCAGCTAGTTTAAAATAATTAAATATTTCATAAAAATCTAATGTGTAATGTTTAAAACAAATGAAACTGGAACAAAACCTCAAAATTATATATTTTTTACTTTGTAAACTGCAGCCAGTATATTATTATGTAGGCCTCTGCTGTCAGCCGCGCGCCACGTGGCCGGCACACGCCCATATATCGACCAGTTTGCGTGCCAAGTTTAATGAGGTGACGTTCACTACCGCCCTTGTATTGATCCATGCTGCTAGAGGCATCTCTAACAAAGAGAGCTGTAACACTTTTAGATCATCTCATAGACGATAAAATCTTTGTATGCGTATATTTATAGGTACATTTGAAATAAAACTTCTGTGTTTAATTAAATAGGTTTTCGTTAACCATTGATTTGGTACCTACATCCCTATTTATATAGGAGCTCGGCTTAGTAACAACATCAAACTTATATATCTTTAAATAATTGTACACATGTTTTACGAAATAAATAATTTAAAAAAATATTTGTCTTCGTTAGATAGTATCACGCAATTAGACACAAATTGTAAAATTTTGGGGTCAACTCTATTTTATTGAATTAGTATAAAAAATATTTTATACGGAGTGGCATAAGATATTGTCCGTGGAGAAAAACTATTTTAAATATTTATGACATCGTTAACTCCCCGAAAGAAAATTAACCTTTATTTAGCTATTACCAAATTTTTGGAACTATATTAAATTTTTCATTTCTGTAACGTTACCCGAGGACGGCGATGCGGAGATATTTTATGATGCCTTATTTTAATTTTATTTATAATTATTATCTTTTTTCGTTTGTACATATAAAAATAGTATTTAAAGTATTTGTTTAATGTAAAGTTACAAAAATAAATAATATGTTTCTGAAACTTCACATTGTGAATAACTGATTATTAAATATGAAAAAGATAGCACATTCTTGATTTTTGAAAGCAATTTAATTATAAAGGACTTTGGATACATAATATGACGCCTGTTATACCCGAGAGTGTAGGCAAGTACACGAAATACACCCGTGTTTCGCCATTAACAATGTCAATGAAATGTAGCTTCAACATAGAAAATTATTAATCTCAAGGCTCTTTATCTGTTTCAGTATATATTGTTTGTGGAATTTTATCTATATTATTTTCTCATTTGATTCGTGTAATAAAAAATATTTTAACATTTGAAATTCTTACGAGTACGGTTCTTGTTTCATGGAGGCATTTACCAAAAAAGTAGTAGTTAATAAATAAGAATAAATTGGACAACTCACGGTCTAAACTAAGTAGAGCTTGTAATATAGCAACCAAATAACTGATAAATACTTCTAAATACATACTTAGATACATTAACAACCAGGCTCTTGCTCGTGCTCATCACACCAAGATTTGTATTTAATATATTTTTTAAAACAAAAATATATTTGCCACCAGCAAGACATGATATCATATTTAAAGTATTCTGGAAATACGGTGTGACGATCAAATACGTATGTGTGCGTTAATCAGTGTGAGTATAACTAAATTTCTTTTGAAACCTTACACTTTACATTGTCAAAGAGGATTTTACGTCACCACATGAACATCACGCTAGCACAGTTTTCACTTAGCCTTGAGTAGGTTTGGAACATTGCCAAGTGAACAGCTCGGTGTGTTTGGCTTGACTTTCATTCAAGGTACATGCTTGTACCAGTTTTACTTTATAAAAGCTTAGTAAGGCTAAGTTTCAAATGTAATAATTCTTAAAAGATGACCGGTGATCGATTAAATATAATCTATCTATACATATATAAAACATGTGGACCCGACAGACGTTGTCCTGTCTAATAAATTAAAAATTACTTAAAAAAACATTCTCAAACAATGACAAAACTGTGAATCTAAACCATTCTCAGGTCCCCTTGAACACACACAAAAAAATTCATCAAAATCGGTCCAGTCGTTTTAGAGAACTTCAGTGACATACACACTTACGGAAGAATTATATATGTATATAAAGATGTATCCCTATTTCCCTTGGTCACGCCATCACGTGTGAACGGCTGGACCGATTTCACTAATTCTATTATATTTTATAATATTCCTTGAAGTACGGGGACGGTTCTTACGGGGAAAAAATAATGATGAATTATATATTTATTTATTAAAATCGGCTGTTAGGTAACAAGAAGTTTGCGGGCTCAGCTAGTATAACAAGTAAATTCTGATCATGACGATAATCATCTCCAGCAATGGCGACTATCAGAATATTTCTATAACAAACATAAACCAAAACAAACACGATGCCTTAGACGGGGTGAAGGGTGGCAAATGGATGACTCATCATTCGACCCTCTGACTGTACCCTTACGCAACCCTCTATAGGGTCTGCACCCCATAGAACTTGTACATAAATAAATACATAGGGAAATGAAGGGTGTCTGTTTGTCTGTGTGTAAAACCGTGATGGTGTGCAAGGAAGGGTCCACGACGGATCAATGCTGCAGAAATAGAGGTTCTTGCCGGGCTGGAAGTTTTGGGTCTTTGTTTATGCATAGGTAATAGGTACATACATATATTTTAAAAATATTCGTATTATTGAAGGCGGAGAAACATAGTGAAGGAGATGTGTTCGGAAAACCTAATAAGACTTGAATTTTGGTACCTAATGCAGAAAGATGTCAGCAAGTATTTCGTAAAAACACAAGCTTTCCGAAATAACTGTGTATCTTATTGTTATTAAGTAAAAAGGAAGGAAGGGAGTGATACGTTTTGTGAAAAGGCGATTAAAATTTTTAAGTTCTATTATTATCTTTTTCCGTAGATATTCTATGCTAAAGGACTATGGGCGGAATCGTCCCCACCCATCAACAAAAATGAAATGTAGCTCAATTGATATATCTTGGCAAGACGTTATTTTTATACTATGGTGACATTGCCCAAATGCATGGGGTTCTCATAGTATCTTACGTTTAAACAAATATCTCGTTAACGTATTATTGACGACTAATTCCAAAATACATGCTCATTTATTTATTAATTAGTGCACAGCGGTGGACGCCGCATGCACATAAAGATAGCTGGGTACAAAATAACCCCCTCCCCCCGCTCTCCAACCCACGATTTTAGATCTGATCAGATTTTAATCTGCCAGCGCATCTGTTAGACAGCATTATAATTGACGAGTAAAAATAATTATTGAAATATGAAATCAATAACATGTATTAAGCATATAATGGAAATGATATAAGTATATACATATGAGTGCCTTTGTGGCGCGGTCGGTAGTATATGCGACTGCGGTGCGAGAGGTCTCGGGTTCGAATCCTGGGTCAGGCCAAACAGTCTTTTCTGAGATTTTCTGTTAAGAATTTCCTAGAGATTGCCCGGAGTTAGGAAGTTGAGGTCGAAGACCTCCGTGTCTCGGAGAGCATGTAAAGCCGTCGGTCCTGCGCCTGACCTCTCACTGGTCGTGTTGGTTATCCGTCCCACCAAACTATGAGAGTGATGGAATAGAGAGTGTACCTGTGTATTGTGCACACACTTGGACACTATAAACAAAGTCCGGCACAGATGGCCAGTTTCAATGAAACTGACCGCCGTAGCCGTATATCGGCTAGGAGGACAATATTATACATATGAGTTAGTACTGTAATATAACAATAATGTTAAAATAACTTACAAAATATGTAAAATAAAAATATACGTTAAATAATAATTACAAATAGTTTTTTTTTTTTAAATATATATTCCCACTGATTTATCAAAAACAAAGGATTTTAATTAAATAGGGGGCACTTTATGAACACGTTGGTATCAGTTCCATGTTTGTTGGTAGGTGGGGACGGAGCCCATACATTTTTGCCCATAGTCCTTTATTTTTCTCTTTTTTCACGAATTTTGATCGCCTTCATTTAAGAAATTAGTGTATTTTTTAAGATTTTGCTGTATATAATTTGAGTTTCCATATGAGGCGGACATAGCCTTTTGTGGGCTAAAGGCCTTACCAATAAATTTGATTAAAAAAAAAGACGTCAGCAAATGTATTTGGGAAGAACACAAGCTTTCCGAAATAAATGTGTATCTTATTGTTATTAAGTAAAAAAGGGACCAGCCTGTTTACCGGGCACGATATATTATTTCCGGGCCAACTCTTAAAAATTACCCACCAAAAGTTATAAAACACTAATCATGTTCTCATAGGCGTTGAGAGAGTCAATTGTTGAGAGAGTTATTTAAAAATATATATAATCCAGGAGTCAGATATATTTTTTGTTTCTTTAAAATATCTTCCTCGGGAGTGAAGTCGCGCAACTCTTATAAAAGTATGTTACCAAATCGTATCTGCTTTCTAAAAATCCTGGCTGCGAAACATTAGAGAAGGGACGGGCATATGGAGTGCTGCTGAACTCTTTTGTCTTGCAAAGGATAAGACGAAATATGCAGAGCTGATTGCCAACCTTCACTAGTTGGAGAGGCACTTTAAGAAGAAGAAGAAGAATCTGCTTTTTGAACCTAAGACTATGCATCGGGAATAAGGTACTTTACGTAACCACATGAACGTCACCTTAGCACAGTTTTCACTCGCCCTTGAGTAGGTTTGGAACATTGCCAAGTGAACAGCTCGGTGTGTTTGGCTAGACTTTCATTCAAGCTACGTACAGGACCTTCTTGTTTTACTATGTGAAAGGATAAAAACCCCTTATTTAAAACGAACTTTAGCAGCGACTTTGTAATGAATTTATTTTACTAATAGCAGACTTTTCCATTGCCATAATATAACCTTATTATAAATTCGGATTATACAAAAATTTGGATTTCTAACCGAGTGTTTCAATGTGTCTATTATAATGTGACCAAATTAAATAATAAAATATTATAAAATACTAGCCGACCCGCGCAACTTCGCTTGCGTCACATAAGAGAGAATGGGTCAAAATTTTCCCGGTTTTTGTAACATTTTTCGCTGGTACTTTGTTCAAATTGGTAGTAGCGCGATGGTATATAGCCTATAACCTTCCTCGATAAATGGACTATCTAACACTGAAAGAATTTTTCAAATCGGACCAGTAGTTCCTGAGATTAGCGCGTTCAAACAAACAAACAAACAAACAATCAAACAAACAAACTCTTCAGCTTTATAATATTATAGTATAGATAAACGATTTTTAAGCGTCCTTAATAAATCGTTCTCCGGACTCTGCCTACCCGTATTGAAAGAAGGCATGATTTAATGTCTTAGCACACGCAAGAAAAACATATCTTATACCGTCTCAAAAGCTTGAAAATAATAGCCTCATATTAATTTCAGGCCCCTGCCTATACCCGGCCGATATGATAAACACAGATTTATTACCCATCATATTAAATATAACAAGACACGTGCAGGGTGTCCGGGTACAAACAATACAGCGCACCCCTCGCCGGTGCACTCTCAGTACCCGTGCACCACCACCCCCTTTCATCTCCCTATCAATGTTCTAGAAGCTTCCATACCGTTCGGAGGAAAAGTGTTTAAATTATTGTTTTATTACTTTTGTTCCACTGTTGGTCAAGGGCCTTCCTAGCATTCCACTGTACTCTGATTAAGTGATACTACACATTCTGCTTTTGGGAATCTAAACCGTTATTTCAAATTTCTAGTGGTAGAGTTTTGATAGCCTTAGCTACAGCGTTGTATCCGTATCCTACTTTTTTGACTATAATATTTTGTTAGTTGTCATCATTAAGCTAAGATTTATAATCGAACTAAGATTTTTACTTAAATACGAGTATTGCAATTTATCTTTTCTATACACTTACCCCGGTTTCTGAGGTACATTTAGCGGTAGTTTATTTATTGAATAGTATTTAAATTCATATTAAAAACAGTTTGAATAGATAATTTATAGCTAAATGAGCCCCAGAAACCAGGAGATAAACATCACTTTGAAACCTAAAAATGTCAGTAAAGATATACAAAAATAATACGTTCAAATTACGCCCTGCACGATGCATTGCGTCACCATATTACGGAGTACTATTTAGAATAATCTTATACCGTATAAAGTGTACGTATGTCTACTAGGTCGGAATCAAACCCGGGACC
Organism: Anticarsia gemmatalis; assembly: GCF_050436995.1. Classification (NCBI taxonomy): domain Eukaryota; kingdom Metazoa; phylum Arthropoda; class Insecta; order Lepidoptera; family Erebidae; genus Anticarsia; species Anticarsia gemmatalis. The sequence continues at coordinate 19,838,379 of NC_134776.1, read as the reverse complement.
TCGTGGTCATCATTAGTCAGCAGTCGCATACACTACCGACCGCGCCAAAGAGTCAATCTCTTCATCTAAAATGTTGTATAATATTATTAACCATCTAGTGCACTTTTCAATGGATCATAGAGACAACCTAATGTAAAGTAAGTAAACTATTCGCTTCAGAATCGCGAGACTCGCTTTGTTTTGACTCGTTCACAAAGACAAACAGTTGCGTTTTCTCAGTGTGTTACCGAGGTCACGTCCCAAACTTTTGTTCAAGGACGAACGAGGTCGTACACCTTCTTACAAGTCAAGACGTAACGTCGGCAACTGCTTGAAGCATCGTCTTGAATAAAATATGAGATTGTCCCTGAGTCTTAAGTAAGCCTTAGACAGTCCACACCCCTTACCGAGTTTTAGTCATTGTAACATCTTAACTTGACTTTCTAGCTGTGTCATAAAGTTCTACGAACTTCTCCGAGCTATTGGTAGATTTGAAATATTGATTTAGAATTTGAAAATGCAGCAACTATCGTTAGAGGAAATGAAATTGATTTGATGAGGAAAATCTCGAATTTTCTTCATTATTTCCTAGTTGGTTAATTACTCTTTGACAATGTCTGGCGAAAGCATGCGAGGTATTGGGTTCGAATCTTGTGTCAGGCTATAAGTTGTTCTCTGGTATTTTTGTCCAGAAATTCTCAGTAATTAACTGGAGTTAAGAATGTCGCAATTTTTTTACCTTCGTGCTTCAGAAATCATGTAAAACTAATGATTTTGGCCTCTTGCTGGTCGTGTTGGTTATTAGTCTCACCAGGCTGAGACCAATGTAATCGGGGTCGGCTAGTTTAAAATAAAAATCCTTATGTATACCAAGTTTAACTACCTCGAAACTAAATTTCGAAATCATTTTGGTGGTTTGTGAAAACGTGATAGACATACAGCCTCGCTTGAGACAATATAAAGTTAACACTGTTGTTCACGCTTGTACTTCGCTCTTCGGTTGCCTAGGTAATTCGGGAGAGCTAGGAAATGAGTTAGGTGGTGGAAAATAGGTCACCAACAAACGTCCAAACATCTATTAGTTTTGAAAAGTTCGTATTTTGATATGCACAATAAAAAGCAAAAATAAATGTAGACTATCATTTTCAGATTATGACATTTTTAGGGTTTCTGCCAAATGGTAAAACGGAATTATTATTGAGACTTCGCTGTCTGTCTGTCGCCATAATGTATCTCACGAACCGTGATAATTAGACTCTTTAAATTGTAACATATATTATGATGTATTCCTGTTGTCGCTATAAGAACAATTGCGAAAAAACGGAAAAAATAGAATATTTAAGGGATTGTCATACAAAAATAGTGACATTTTGCCATTTTATAAATAATGGTACGTATTGGCATAATAAAACGACCATATTTTAATTACATAAATTAAAATATTGCCCTTTTTATTGTTTACCTTAAATTAATACCTACCTGAACAAATTGAGTATAGTTGGGAGAGATTTAAGAAATCTTGGTTGGTATAGTTTGCGGTGTATGCACATAACTTAATCTAACTGCTGCGGCGTTACACGGTCGGCTAATTAATGGTTAATAAATCTTTATATCTTAATATATAAAATTCTTCTGTAAGTGTACACACTTACACTGTGTACATTTTGTCACTGAACTTTTCTTAAACGACTGGACCGATTTTGATGAAATTTTTTGTGTGTGATCAAGGGGATCTGAGAATGGTTTAGATTCATAATTTTGTCCGCTGGACAATGTTTTTTTATTTCATTTTTATGGCAAAACAACGTTTGCCGGGTCAGCTAGTATATTATAATTCTTCTGTAAGTGTGTATATCACTGAACTTCTCTTAAACGACTGGACCGATTTTAATGATTTTTTTTGTGAGTGTCCAAGGGGATCTGAGAATGGTTTAGATTCACAAAAAAAAAAATATAAAATTCTCGCGCCACAGTTTTCGTTGCCATACTCCTCCGAAACGGCTTGACCGATTCTCATGAAATTTTGTGAGCATATTGAGTAGGTCTGAGAACCGGCCAACATTTTTTTTTCATACCCCTAAGTGGCAATATTTTTTTTTTATTTACATGGCAAAACAACGTTTGCCTGGTCAGCTAGTATAATTATATAATATTTAGACAACTCGCACACGGTCATCTGATTCTTAAATAAATCAGACACTAATGAAAACATACTCATATAATTCTAAATAAAAATAATCGTAATCTGTATCGAGGGATTGCGAAGCGTTTTGTCGACGACACTACGTGATAAGTGTGTTGGGTTTTCCTTAGGCCAAAGGCCATCAAACATTAATATTCTGGAAAATGACTTCAAATGAGTAGAATTTTATCAGGTTTAGTAAATTTTAAACAGTTTAGAATGTTGAATATCGCTTTATTATTAAGTTACTATTATACAGACTTAAAATAATATAATTGGTCAAGGATTTAAACTTTTTAAATATCGGGGACACCTTAATTCACTGAAAGGAACATGCTTTTATTTCTTTAAATAAACATATCTTCGTTTATAGATTTTTGATAAATGTGAATTTTTTAAATTTATTTATACTTCATTCCTTTTTTTTTCGTTTGTACACAAAAAATATTATTTAATGTATTAATTTAATGTTTCGTTTTAATTATTATTGATGAAATAGATTATTCTGTTCATTGTTATTCGCAGCTGCATATAAATAAACACTCTAATAAAATAATAATAAAAAAAAATCTTATAAATATTTTTTTAATGATATTAATGAATAAAATGTATAATAAAAATTAAAGCTCATAAATAAATATTACATCTAAAGACGAGGCTCTACCCCCAAAAAGTGATATTTTAGGAAAAGGTATTTATTTCTTAAAATATTTTGTTCTACAACTTATCCCATAAAACGTCGATTTTCATTCGGTTTACATCATTATTTAATTTTATTAGACAGTTCTTATATTGTGGAATTAATTATTTGCAGGCTGTGTTATTCAGAGGCGAAATGCAGAAACAAAATTGTTAAAAATATCGATTGATTTCTAAATTTTTTAGATGCAATATTAGATTGAGAGACTAACTAGTAGTAGTATTGTCACAGATCTTTGAAAAATTACAGATAGTCCCCACAATTTAAAGGACGATCTCGGAATGCACAAGGTCACCCATCCACAAAACAACCTCCGCAAACGTTGCTTAACCACAGAGAACGATCCGCACGGCTGTTGTTCTTAAGCCAATCTTCTATATAAATAGGTACATATATTGTTTACTAAAATCGGTAGGACATGGAACCATATACAATAGGGCAAACGTAGACCTGGCAGAGATAGCCGAGGGTATAAGTTAATGCCTCCAACACAAGTGGTTGCAGGTTCGAACCCGAGGCAACACACCAATGACTTTCCGAAGTTATGTGTATTAGAAATAATTATCACATGCTCCAACGGTATAACGAAAAAACCTTGCATGCCTAAAATTGGTTTAAAACATTTATTGGGGGCATATAAAGTCACCAACCCGCAGTTGGCCTGCGTGGTGGACTCAAGGCCTAACCCGTCCCTCATTACGGGAGGAGGGCCTTGCCCAGCAGTGGGACATTAATGGGTTAAATTTATTATTGATAGACCTATTTAATTTGAACACTCACGTTTTAATTCTAATGTACCCATTTATTTATGTTTTCAAAGATCTTAAAATAATATGTAGGTTTATATAACAGTGTTATTGCTCCCGCCTTTGTTAGCGATGCACCGAGCAGCATGGATCAATACAAGGGCGGTAGTGAACGTCACCTCATTAAACTTGGCACGCAAACTGGTCGATATATGGGCGTGTGCCGGCCACGTGGCGCGTGGCTGACAGCAGAAACCTACATGTACTGGCTGCAGTTTATAAAGTAAAAATATATAATTATGAGATTTTGTTCAAGTTTGGTTTGTTTTGTACATTACACATTACATTTTATTAAAATATTGTTTTTATTTTAAGTTTGATTTGATTATTTAATTTTTTACTAAGCCGACTCCAACAATTGTAGTTTGGAAGAAAGGCTAAGCTGATATATTTTAAGTTTGATTAAATTCAAGATTTTGATTTCCTTTGTTTTTATTTGTTAAATCCTGATTTTTTTTCGTTATTATTATTGCACTTGTCTATATTAACACTTAATTTTTTTTTTCTGAAGCATTGATTTGAAATAATATATTTAATAAGATAATGAACAGCTTCGATAACAAAATATTTCTTTTGAGTTCTTGTTTAATTTTAATTTCATTTTGACTTTGACGGCGCAATTATTTCTCGTGTCTTTACGGACGTTTCCCAATGCTTCCTTAAGTTGATTTGAATTAAGACATTTGTAACGCAATAGAAAAGATTTTATTAAAAGTTCATACATACTGTAATGCGAAAAGACTTTTTCCCCGACCTAATAATATTTATTTGATCATACACCTGTCTACATAAAATTCCTGTATATTATTTAACGAAAAAGTTTTAATATTATGAATACTAACGATGGTGAACGACGACGAATTGTTAGCTTGAGTATCGAACGTAAATAAAATAAAGAAAAAAAATCCAGTGCTAATATAGGAAAACACTCCTTATACACACTAGCTGACCCGCGCAACTTCGTTTGCTTCATAATTTTCTCCGTTTTTGTTACACTTTTACTGGTACTCTGCTCCTATGCGTCGTAGCATGATGATAACATATAGCCTTCCTCGATAAATGAACTATCTAACACTGAAAGAATTTTTCAATTCCGTCTTAAGGGTGGCTTAAAGCTGTAGATTTCGACAAATCTGTGAAAACATTGTCCTTTTATTTAATCCTTAATAAATTGCTGCATAAAAAATCGTATAAATATAACCGTATAATTAATTTCTAAGAACCTATATGCATAATATTATACCTCTATTTAATTACGCAAATCGATAGAATATTTTACGGGTATAAAATCACCGAAAATTCGTAACAAGTCTGCATTTGTAACACCGTTTGCAAGCATAATTTTTAAATATTAAAATTTCACATCTAATTCTTAGGGTTCCACGAAATAAGGTTTACCTGATAAAAGTCAAAGTATACTGAAAGAAAACATTGTATTATGGGATAGAATTCAAAATTGTTATGTTCAGACAATTTTTTTAAGCTTATAATATGTTTGGAATTTTCCTGGACTTAAGTCATGTGATATTTGTTTATGCGCTTATATAGTAATCATTTAACCAATTGTTTAGATTCATAAAACATAGATTTTAATACTTTTAAAATATGAGTGTGTTCGATTCCCGGCTAAAGAGCAATTCTATCAAAAAGCTTTGAATACAGTTAAGTCTGTTTTCAAAAATAAAACTATGTTTCCTTTTATTCAATAAATGTATCTTCAATATTTAAGCTATTTTCCCTCCTTGGCGCCTATTTTTTCCTACCTGAATATAGCTACAGAATGATATAGCGATATTCGACATTCTAAAATGTTTAAATATTTTTTATACGTTATAAAAATCTCATATTCACGAATTTGAAGACTCATTTTGTTATTAGAAATTGTAAGCAATCAAACATACTTATAGTCTAAAGGCAAAGCCTTTAAAGATGGTCAAAGTACAAAACAGTATAAACCTTTTGGAATGGGAATAAAATATTCAAAAAAAGAAAGGAATAATGATATAATTAACGGGCGATCTAGCGATTACAATTTCTTCCCGCTACGGTTGTTTTTTATTTCATAAACTATAGGCAGTGGACTACTAGGTAACAGTTTAACAAAAACTTTTATCAAAACATAATTTATTACAAGTAATCGGGAGCGACCTCACCAGAACGGAATACACATAAAACAACCATACATGTCATAACTTTTAAACTCTCGCGTTGCATGTTTAATATATAATAGGATACGGGAATTAACGCGAACACGCATTTTACCTTAAAATGCCTAACTTTTCGAGGTATATGTTTAATCTATAATAGGATGCGGGAATTAACGCGAACACGTATTTTACCTTAAAATACCTCGAAACGTTAGGCACTTTAAGGTAAAATGCGTGTTCGCGTTAATATATATTAACCATACATGTGTTAAATCACGCTTGTTATACCCGAGAGCATAGACAGAAGTGAAAGTATTGCACAGGTGCTTGCTGAATGGGCTGCCTTCTCACCCCCTCACTGATTCGCATGGCACCCTTCAGCCCTCGCCGTGTTGCAGCGGGATGCGCGCGGCAGTCAGATTCGTGCTGCCATGATGGACCCATTCGTTGAGTTTGCGAGCAGTCATCCCAATTTTTTTAATCCCGTGGCACAAGAACGTCGCAATAATAATAAAAACGAGAAGATATGGCGACGCATTGTGCGGGATTTGAAAAACCCAAGGATAAAAGATGGTAAGTTTTGTTTTTAAGTATGAAATTATTTGTGTTTAATGTATATATTAATTTAGGTCAAATGTTTATTATCGTTGTTTATTTAATAGGAAAATTGTTTGACGTAATGATACTCTTATTGTTACTGCACGTTTGACGCCGTGGTTACTTTGTCGCCGCGAGCGGTGGGTTCGAATCCCAGCCAGGACAAATATTTGTGTGATGAGCACGAGTATCTGTTTTAAGGTGTAAATTTATCTACTTAAGAATGAATTCAGAATTTCAATTAATTTATTATTTTAATTTAGTATTTAAATATATTATCGTTTTGCTGGTTAACATAGTACTAGCTCTGTTAAATTTATTTAGACTTGTGGTTGAGTATATTTTGAAACGGTTTTCGCTTGGCCAGTATATTTGTTTGTTTGGGTCAAATTTAAGTAATTGGAATGTTACCCCCTACCTAACACCTGATCGATCTGATATTTGGTTGATCACCCGCTCTTAATATTGATGGAAAATACAATAATAAAAATTATGCCTGTAAATCCAAAATGGCCACCGATACAAAATGGCGGATTATATATTACTTCACAACAACCTCTTTATGGGTATCAAATGAAAGGGTTTTATTGGTAGAAAAATAGAAGTTTTGACAGTGTAGGTAGGAAGGTATATTTACTTTTAAAACGATAAATATATTTTTATTTTGATTTAAAAATAAATAAATAAATGCAACCCATTACTGTCCCACTGCTGGGCAAGGGTCTCCTCCCGTAATGAGGGGAGGGGTTAGGCCTTGAGTCCACCACGCTGGCCAAGTGCGGGTTGGGTTATTTATTTATTTTGATTTATTTAAAATAAATAAATAAATATTATTGGACAACTCACACACGGTCATTTGATTCCAAACCAAGCAGAGCTTGTACTATGGTAACCAAATAACTGATATATGTACATGCTTATATGGATACATTAACATCCGGGCTCAGAACAAAATACTCGTGCTCATCACAGAAAGATTTATCCCGGGTGGGATTCGAACCCACCACACGAGGCGCTACGGTTGTTGCGGGGAGATGACCGCTGAAACCACTTAAATTCCAAGTGCATTATATACTACATTTCATGCGCAATGAAGGCGAAAATTTAGGAAGGCAGTTTATGATTGTTTTTTTTGTGCAGTTTATAACGTATCTTTTCTAAGGAATTGCCATTTATTCAGTGTGTTGTTGTTGACATTCTCATACTTTGTTGCAAATCTATACTAATATTATAAAGCTCAAGAGTTTGTTTGTTTGTTTGTTTGTTTGTTTGTTTGAACGCGCTAATCTCAGGAACTACTGGTCCGATTTGAAAAATTCTTTCACTGTTAGATAGCCTATTTATTGAGAAAGACTATAGGCTATAGGAAAGACTATAGGCTATATATCATCACGCATCTTTCAAAGTTCAAAAGAGGTGTATTAGAGCCATATTTGGTCTTCAAGTTACAGACAGTTGTAAAACATATTTCACAAGACACAAAATTTTAACACTGCCGTCCCTGTATATACTGGAGGTCGCTCTATTTGTAAAAACAAATCCTCAGCTGTTTGCTCGGCTGTCTGATACAGTGAAACGGAACAGAAGGGACAATAATAAGTTGCGAATACATGAGGCTAACACAACACTTATGTGGAAAAGTGTATTTTGTATAGCGCCTAAAGTTTACAATAAGATACCAAATAATATAAAAAATCTTAATGTTAATTTATTCAGACATAAACTCAAAGAATTATTGTACACCAAAAGTTATTACAATTTGAATGATTTTCTCAATGACTCCTTTTGACATTTTATAGTATTTATTTTTTTTGTTTGTTGTTGATATTAAAATTTATTTTATTTTTTGACATAGTAATATTTTATTTGAACTTCATTTTTTATTATTTAATTCAATTGCTTGATGACATAATATTATAGTTCTTATTTTTGACATCATTCTGAATTTCATTGCAATAATTTTAATAACATTTGCATGCCACTAATGGTCATAACATACCGTGATTTATTTTTAATGTACCTAACATCTATTTATTTACTGTGTTATGCAAATAAATATACTTTTACTTTACTTTTACTTTTATGACCAAAAGGAGCGGAGTAGCAACGAAAAATGTAACAAAACCGGGGAAAATTATGACCCATTCTCTCTTACGTGACGCAAGCAAAGTTGCGCGGGTCAGCTAGTCTAAACTAATATTATAAAGCTGAAGAGTTTGTTTGTTTGTTTGTTTATTTGAACGCGCTAATCTCAGGAACTACTGGTCCGATTTGAAAAAATATTTCAGTGTTAGATAGCCCATTAATCGAGGACATCACGCTACGGTCATTTGGCGCGGAGTAGCAACGGAAAATGTTACAAAAACGGGGAAAATTTTTACTCATTCTCTTAGGTGACGCAAGCGAAGTTGCGCGGGTCAGCTATATTCTATATTAGCCGGCTTTACACACACACTCTATCACACGTTTAAAGTATTACGTGTGGGAAAGCAGCGCGGTCATCGCTTGCGATTTTCTTCGCGGGTTTGAAAGATGACCGCGCGCGTAGTCTTTCCTTTCCCCTTACACGCGCGCTCTTTCATGCGCGATTGTTGTTTCATGCGCGATAGATTGTGTGTGTAAAGGGGGCAGCATCTACATATAACTATTCCCGATTGTTTTGTAATCGCCCCCTGTTGCCGACCTGTATATTGAGACATACATATATTACATATATTTACATTATTGTTTCAGTTGAGACGGCGAAAACTGTATGGAAGAAATTACGGGATAGACACCGGAAAAACTGCCGCAGGGATGCATTACAGCCATTGAACCCGATGGATGTTTTAGCGCCTTATATGCTATACAACACACAAATGGGCAATAGAGACACCGAAGCCGCGAACGAAAGTCATACTCAAGGTGTGACTGAAACATCAGCAGAAAATCCAACAAGTGCAGCGGTGGAAGATACTGTAGCAACTGGCAACAACAAGCCGGTGCCAACCACATCTCACTCCTCACGTCAACTACGATCAACAAGCAGAGCCAACCACGAACCAGCGCCTTCAACGTCACGCTCGTTTCTAGAGCAACCATCTAGAAATCGAGCTATGTTAAGAAATATGCGATCCACCGCGCGCAGCACAAACGAGCAACAAGCTAGAAACAGAGCCAACAACGAACCGGCGCCTTCCACATCACGCCCGTTACAGGGGCAACAGTCACGAAATCGGGCGATGTTAAGAAATATGCCATCCACCGCGCGCAGCACAATCGAGCAACAAGCTACGAACACAGCCAACAACGAGCCCGCGCATTCCACATCACGCCCCTTACCGGAGCAACGACCACCAAATCGAGTGATGTTAAGAAATATGCCATGCACCGCGCGCAGCACAATCGAGCAACAAGCTACGAACAGACCCTACTTCCATCCCGAGCCAAATACAGCACGCCCATTCCCCGAGCAACGGCCAAATAGAGGGTATTATCAACCTATTTCATCCACCGCGCGCAGCACAAACGAGCAACAAGCTACAAATGGGGCCAACTACCACCCCGTTTTTCAAATGCCATCTATGCCACAAAGCGCATATTATGTACCACCTCCAGGAGCCCCTATCGATGGTTTCGATAATGTATTAACAGAGTTTTATCTTGGATTAGAAAAGCGCCGTCGCGAGGATATGAAGAAAAAGCAGGCCGAAATTGAATCTAGAAAATATGCTTTTGAACTTTTTGTCGGTAGTCTCGTAGAGTCAGCAGCTAAATATCCTGCTTGGTTGCAAGAAGATATTAAAAAGCAATTTTTTAACACTATGCAAGATGCTGAGCAAAGATTCCGAAGGTTGTAAAAAAATGTCACTTTTCGATAAATTAAACCCCAATTAAGTCCCTTAATTTGTTTTAATTTTAATGTTCACTTCATTTACAGAAAACATGGTACAGATCAGAATAGCATTAAATATTTTACATTATTCCGATATTCAATTAATAAGCATATATTGGGTACAAATAAATCTAATACTAAAGTTAATAATTATAGTCTTGTCACTCTTGAAACTATTTTTATCAAACAACAAAAATGTTATGATATTTACTAAAATGAGTATCAATCCTAGTATCATGGCATACATACATAATTGCTTACATTATACTGAGTGGAAAAAAAAGAGTCTCGTTTAAAAAATGGACATATTATCTTAATTCATTGAAATCAAAACACTTAATGTTATATACATACATAAAATCACGAATTGTTCCCATAGGGGTAGGCAGAGACCAGAGAACGCCACTTGATACGATCTTACAAATTTCCTTTGCTTCATTCAATTCATTCAGTAATATTGCAATACATTCAATCAATTAGGTTCAATTGATCAGAATCCTAATCAGAACAGTTAAGTATTTGAAATATTATTATTAATTTAGCTTTACTAAAAGTAAAGTAATAATACGCAGGGCACCTTGAGGCGAGGTGACGGTGAGTAGCAACCCCGCGATACCTGAGTGCTCCAGGGAGACGTAACCGTTTCTCATCTCCGGCTTGCCTTAGTTGACTGGTCGGAGTGAAAACTGACGAGGAAGCGGTCCTCCGCCTCTGGCTTGGATTCATTGGGCGTCCAGACTGGAGTCGCAAGAGCGAGCGCCCACTCAGTTCGGAGGACGGATGCTGAGCGTAAGTGACTAGTGGGCCAGTGATGCCGGACCCCCAGGGAACAAGTTATCCCTGTTGCCCCCTTGTTGCTATTGATGCGACTTGTTTAGTGTGGCCCAGTTTGTGAGTTGGCAAGTCTCCGCCTGCCATTTTTACATGTTTTCAGCAGTGTTATCGGCAGGCGCGAAAGTCCCCCTAGATCCCCTGGTTTCCAGTCCATAAGCACCCCATCCCAATAGCCCAAGTGGTTTTTCCCGTTCGTTTTGCCATAGTCCCACACACTTGGGGGCATTTTATAGTGTGCACAGGTAGGTACAATCACCGGTTTGTGTCACCATACAAAGTTGAAAATTAAAACCTTCCAAATGTCCCGGACTCTGTAGTCCCGAGATACGAAACAGACGTACAAATAAGTTATATGAATATTTTTTCAAATGTGCTCAATTTCAAATGATGCTTTACAATACAGCAGATTTTAAAGTATGCTTTAACTACCTATATAAATATATTTATTAAAAATAGGTAAAAATTTGAGGTATTACAGAAGCCCAAATTTGTACAGTCGGTACATTCGAGTATCGAAAGTTTGACATTTAAAATGTGCCAAAATAGTTTTTACGGCGCCCGTTAGAGGCGCTGATCACATTTCCATACAAAATTTCTTAATAGCTAGCCAGTTATTGTTAGTCAATATGGCCTTGACAAAAAATACCCTCCTTTTTCTGACTATAAATGCTTAGTGAATTGTCTAGAGTTAGGAAGTCACACACAAAATATTTGTACCGCATGAATTAATTCCCTTGCACCTTATTATAACTTCACTAGGTGACTCACGCAACTTCACTTGCGTGATTGCGTCACATAAGAGAGAACGGGTTAAAATTTTCCCCGTATTTGTTAAATTTTTTAATGGTACTCTACTCCTATTGGTCGTAGCGTGATGATATAAGCTTATAACTTTCCTCGATAAATGTGATATCGTAATACTGAAATATTTTTTCAAATCGGACCTGTAGTTCCTGAGATTAGAGCGTTCAAACAAGCAAACAAACTCTTCAACTTTATAATATTAGTATAGATAAGTAACTGACCCGCGCAACTTCGTTTGCGCCACATAAGAGAGAATCTATACTAATATAAAGCTTGGGTATTATTTGCCCCGTATTTGTAACATTTTTTATTGGTACTCTGCTCCTATTGGTCGTAGCGTGATGATATATAGCCTATAACCTTCCTCGATAAATGGACTATCTAACGTTGAAAGATTTTTTTTAAATCGGACCAGTAGTTCCTGAGATTAGCGCGTTCAAACAAACTCTTCCGCTTTATAACGAGGGTTCGTCACACTAATTGTTATTATTTTTGTTATTATCTCGACACCCTTACAGTTAATTGCTAACTAGTCGATATAATACTTTATGCGACGGCTATTCACGGTTGGTAGTGTTCGACGTGCAGGGAAGGATGGATATAGTGTTATATCCCAGGTAACTGGGTTGTGGAGGTCAGACAGGCAGTCGCTCCATATAAAACACTAGTATTCTGCATCCGGTGATACTGGAAGCCGACTCCAATATACCTTAGAAGAAAGGCTAAGCTGATGTATAGTACGACGTGTAGCGACTCACTCGCAAAGGTCTGAGGTTCGGATTCCGGGTCGGGTCATTAATTTATTCCTTAGTTCTTCTGTCAATATTTGCCCGGAGTAACGAATTGAAGACTTCAGTGTCTCTGAGAGTACGTAAAGCCGTCGGTCCTGCGCCTGACCTGACTGATGGTATTGCTTATCCGTCCCACCGCTATGAGAGTGAAGGAAATAGAGAGTTGCGCTCACCGGTCGGTAAACAATCTGTGAGTTAAGCAACCCTTGACGCGGTCATTCCATAGATGGGTGACCTCATAGTGGTATTTGAGCTAGACGTCTCCGTGCTTTGGAGGGCACGTAAAAAGTCGGTCCCGGCTGTTGTCTACTAAGATAACAGTCGTTAAGCCATGTCAAAGGCCTCTCCTGGGCTTGAACAACTTTGATACTAGGTTGACCACTAACCATACGACAAACAAGCTTAGAAACTATATAAACAAAGACAAGTATGACTAGTTTCAATAAAATTAGCCGCCGTAGCTGAATATTGGCCAGGAAAACATCAACAAATGTCAGAAAAAATAAAAAATTCCTGTGTTATTTATTTCAAAATTTAATGAAACATATTTTTTTATCTCACCAATAGATTCAATTAGACATTTCTTTTGGTTCCCTTTCAATATTTAGTTCTTTAACCCTAAACCCTTTTGTGTCGCAATATTTAATTCTTGTCTGGCTTCAGATAAACATCTTCCATTTGATATAATTTTCTAACTGATTTACTAATTAATGGAGAATTTGCGTAAAGGCAGAAACCCTTCTGAGTGGCAAAATTAAATGAATGTTTTGCTTCAGATTAAAATCTTCCCTTTGATAACTCAAGGAGAGTAAAGTCAAATTAATAAAGTTCCACCCTAATTTATTGAAAAATCTTTGTATAGGACATGTCTAGACGAGGAGGCAAAAGGAATCTCATATTTCTTTTCAAAGGCACAAAAGGTACAAATTAATAATCGGACCTTTAATTTATTATTTCCATAGGAATATGCGTAGGGGTAGAATCGTCTGGAACAACATGGCTTACCCCCCCTCGGTAACAGTACCCGTGGGGGGGTTGCTATGTACCTGATCCGTCTACATTTATCAATGCACCCCCGTAAAGTTATAAATATATAGGACGTAGGCGTCGAAAGTTCTAGAACATTGTAGCCTATGATAGAGCGAGAGAACCGATATCACCTGTCTCTCTCACTCGCAGGACTCAATTATTATATACTGTACTTAGGTTATAGGTAGGTCGGTAGGGAGATTGTGGGCCCCCTCGATACGGACATACTCTGCCAACAGATTTTATCAGTTATTTTTAACTTATCTCACTTTGAAATAAAATTTGTCTGTCTGTTTGTTTGTAACACTTTTTTGGATAAACTACTGTACCAATTTTGATCAAATTTAGCATGAAGATAGATGAAGATCTTGGCTTAAATATAACAAATCATTTTTCCAAAATTCATCCCCTAAGAGACGAAAAAGGGGTGACACATGTCTGTACATGAGCGGATCCGCGTTGGTCAGCTAGTGTCAAATGTAAACACGCGTGGAAATTTCTAGAACATCATGGCGGCGGATGATAGAGTGAGTGAGCTGTCATCACCTGTCTCTCTCACACTTATGATTTATTCGTCCTTAGTTACCGTAGCTAGGACAGGTGAGGGAGGCTTCAATACATAGATACTGTCTGGCAATATTAATTTACACAGCACCCCTTTGAGGACCAAAGTAGTATTTGAAAGGAATATTTTGTTTTTGAAAAGATTTTTTGTTGAGCACGATATTTATTTAAAAATGTGTTTTTTAGATTGTTTTAGCATATCAAATGGGTTATTGCTAGCGGAGTTTTATGTTCAAAATGGTCTTATTTCATTAATCGAAATAAATAATAAGTATTAATTATAATTATATCCTTGTTCAGGAGAAGACCCTTGCCCAGCAGTAGGATAGATATGTGTTAAAAAATATATAATTTTTATTTTTTTATCAAATTATATAATCAGCACAAACTATTCGACATAAAGATAATACAATAAAGAAACGTATTATCGCTGTTATCGCCATCTATTTTTTATATGACAAACCCCATAATTTCGAATTATTGTTACAGAAAAGGTTTAATTACTTAAGCGTACATCAATTTAAATAAATATATTTCATGCATGATTTGATAAATATATGTATTCTTAAGTAGAAAAGCCTGTACATCGTATTCCTCAATTTTAGATAAACCTTAAATTATCTTAGCATCAGTAATGATATAGTTCCATAGCGCGATTCTGTACAATTGGAGCCATCGAGTATCGTGAGTTTGACGTTTAAAATGTTCTGCCAAAATAGTTTCAACGAAATCCTCTAGAAGCGCTGATATCAGATTCTCATACAAAATTTTTCGATAGCTAGCCGGTTGCCGATATTCGATAACAGTAGAAAATCGGGCTACAGACCTTCTGCGTTATGACGACAACATTATTTCCTTCAATAAGAAAGTGAGTTATTACTCCGATGGCTTGTAAGTTAGGAAAAAAAACAGTATTATTAAGAAAAACAAGTAGTATATTTTCTTCTGGGTCTTAAACTAACTTTATGGAAAAAATCTCCAAAATCAAATTAGCTATCATCGTCTGTTGTAACCTTTAAGAGTATGATCGTCTCAAAACACCGAAACACGTATTTATTTTTCTCTAATTAGAGATCTGAACAGAATGTTTAAATCCTTAGAAACCTTACAAGCATACATTTTTTTAAATAAATTAATACAAGGCACGCAAAGTCCCCAATCCACATTTCCCCATTCTCGTTTGGGAAAAGACCGTTGCCCAGCAGTGGGACACAGTAACTGGTTAAAAAAAAAACATATTCTTCATTCAAATATTGCTCCAGCTAGCGCCATCTGTTTGTATTTTTATTAAATATTGTCCTTTCTCTTTATCTTATTGTTTTTCATGGTCGATCATTAGAATATTGCGTAATGTTTGTAAAAAAATAATGTTAATATAAATAGAATACAAATATACACAACTTTTCCACCCGCGCATTTGCCGGTGTGTAATTTCCAAAAATCCTCTCTTGGTGCTCCTCTACACTTCCTAAGATGTCTTCATCCCAAATTTCAATTTTCTACGCTCAGTAGTTTCGGCTGTGCGTGTGTCAGTTTTATATATATTGATGACTATATCACGCCTTCAAACATGACAGTGTAGGCAGAGGTGTACGTGTACACTCACGTTTCGCCATTTATAATGCCAGTCCATGTTGTAGAAGGCCAGCCTATTGCCTATCACCAACTAGTAACATAAACTATACCATAATATGCTACTATAGGCAAACGAATTATTCTTTTGATTCTATGGAATATTCTGTACAGTTTTAACGAGTTTTTTGCACAAAAACATACCGACAAGGTGGAAGCCAGACAGCAATCCGTAACTATACCTTTAAATATATTCAAAAGATCTCCCCATAATTCATCTCGCACCTGCGTGTTGACCCATCAATCAAATATGAACCTAACTTGGTTACTATTAAGATAAAATTACAATTAACAAGATGAAATCAATACAGTGTTGCTATGGGGTTTCAATTAGGGGGTCCACTGGCTAGCAACGAGGTCAGTTTGTCGGTACAATAAAACAGGAATAACGCAATTCTGATTCAATAAAGGACTAGTAATTTTAAGTAGTGAGGTAACCTTGCATGCCTTAAATTTGTTTATTACATTTATTGAGAGTATCCAAAGTCCCCAACCGGCACTTGGCCAGCATGGTAGACTCAAGGCCTAACCCTCCCCCTCGTTTGGGAGGCGACCCATGCCCTGCAGTGGTACAATAATGGGTTGAAAAAAAAAGAAAAAATTAAGTAGTAGAAATTTAACATTGATAAGCTGTCTCTCTCTTCTTTGGTCTCTGCCTACCCCTACGAAAAAAAAGGCATAATATTATGTATGTGAAAGCATATAGACGTTAACGAACAACTGTTTTCATACATATATTCTGTTGTCACTTTATTCAACAGATAAGTTAACTGACACTTATCTTGAAGCGGTTCTATCTTTAAACGGTTAAGCTCTCAGTGTCTTTGCTTTTTTCTTTATCACTTTAAAAAGAATTGAAATTTTTCAACTTCATAAATATAAGACCAAGACTTTTCAGGTAGTAAAAGTATTCAATAAGTCACTGAGAACATTGTCATAGTCTGCAGGTCAGCGCCACCGGCCACGTGGATGCGGAACAGCGCGGAAGTTGGTCAAAAATATAAACTATCCACCAAATATAATCTTAGCGTGCACAACATTAAGGTGAGAGTACCATCACACTGATCTAATCAATACTGCGTTTCTATGGAGACTCCAGGAAAGGGGCCCGGAGGCTAGCAACGCCCCCTATGCAAAGATGAACATTTTTATTTCGTCATCTTACTTACTTTTCTTATTTTCACAAAATTCAGCTTCACTTTCATTCGTAAACATTCGTTTTTCTTTGTTCCAAAACTAAGAATCGTTCAATTCTCTACTCAGTCCAAATTAATGTTTAATGTATTTCAATATTGCGAAAGAGAATTATCCTCAAACAATAGTATCAACTGTATAAACAAGAAACGTCCCCGACCTACCGCACTAACTCATAAATCTTCAGTATTTCAGCTTCAGCGGTGAGGGTCACGGTCACAAGGGTAAGAGGCTTCTCGACTTAGCCTTGAGAATTTTCGGCAAGTTAGGGTGTGTTCTGAAAGAGAATATTTTTCCTGAGTAACGTTGCCAAGTGATAAAGCGACATGCGATTTTTATACTCTATCTAGCCTTTACCGAGCCTTGAAGAAGATAAGCCAAAAATAATTATTCGAGCCGCTAATGAGTTTTACGCTAACTTCATTGGGCGATATTTTTCTGTTCATATGGACAATTAAGACTACAGTTATTACATTTCTTCTCTCGTTGAATATAAGATCCTCATTAGTTGTCGCCTCGCAGCTCACATTGTCTCTTGTCAAGTTTTCATTCAACTCAATGGTAACATGCCACACCTGATATTAAGGACAAGTTACATTAATTAATACAACTATTTTCATATGTCAAGCGATCACGTACAGACACACCTCTTTTTTGGAGTTGTGTTTACGTTAAATTAATAAAAATGTACAGTAAATTTAGCGATTATGCGTCTTATGATTAGTGTTCAAATTGATTTAAGGCCCTTATAGGCCTTTGACAAGTCTTACTGAAAGTCAACCGACTTTGACAAACGAATATAACTTCCTTGCCCGTAAAAAACTCATTGTTCAATCGTACGTTTTTGTATGAACGCTCATAATTATGTTCACTCAGTAATTATATTATACATCACACAGTGATTGTAAAATAACTTTACAAACGTATCATACAATTATTCAATTATTACGTCTGCGTTTTATTGCTCGGTTATAACTTACAAAAATATACTATACTAGCTGACCCGGAAAACGTTGCTTTGCCATATAAACAAAAAAAATTGTGTCACTTAGGTGTATGAAAAATAGATGTTGGCCGTTTCTCAGACCTAGTCAATTATGCTCACAAAATTTCATGAGAATCGAACAAGCCGTTTCGGAGGAGTACGGCAATGAAAACTGTGACGCGAGAATTTTATATATCAAATATACACATGCGAAGAGAACAGAAACATTATTTTGGCACTACTATCTACTTAACTACTTTCGCAATGCATGTTTCGTGTACACACGGGTGTACATAACAATCATGAGCTTCTCGTGTTTCCCGTACAATATGTGTACGTAATGAAATTTCTCATATATTAGCCATGTTTTATTATACTTTTTTATTGATTACTTTGATATTGATACTTGAGTTAACTATTCTATAGCGTTTTTGGGAGGGGGCTTTCCAGGGATACTCGACAGTTTTATATTCATTTTTTTTTAACTTACGTGTTCTATGTTCATTGTGAAATATTCTGCCGGAATTAACTTAAAAATATTTTTTTCAAATAAAGCCTCAAAAAAAATGTTTTTGTAAGAATTCATATTATACAGGGTGTCCCAAAACTCAACGATAATCCGAGACAGGATGAAAGGCCAAGTCATACCGGTTCTAGGAAAAATAAAAAAAAAAATCCATATCACTTAGTTCAGCAATAATAGACACTTTTCAAAAAAGTTGCAATTCCACACCCTTGGTCGCATTTTCAAGTCCTGTGATCACCAATGTCACAATTTCGCTGTGTTTTTTTCAATTTCGTGATCTTCATTAAATATGCTATTAATCGTAAAACAAATTAATGCACAAAACATTGTTAATTTAATAAAAAACGTTAAGTTTTAGTGAGTCATGGTTCACAAAAATTTCGTTAGTTAACTTTGACGCTTCATATTGAAAAAAAAATGTACTACACTACCCTTGGCAAGTTATTTCAAAAGTTGGCGCATTTAATCAAGATTTCAAAATGGTGCAACACTTGCCACTTTTCTTGCCATTAAAAATGTTATTTTTATTTGAACGACGAGTATCCCCGAAAATGGATCGGACGGAGTGGTACAATTGTATGGCCTCCTCGTTCCCCCGATCTAAATCCAGTAGATATTTTTTACTGGGAATGCATAAAAGAAAAAGTCTATTCGAAATCAATACAAAATCTATCAAAACTTTGCCAGAAAATTGACACAGCGTCAGAAGAAATAAATGCAAGGAATTTTGCTTGACTGGTGCAAAGGTCTTTTGTAAGGCGTTGCAGAGCCTGTATTCGTGCTAGAGGACAGCAATTATTTTTAGTAAAGAGGTAATTGAGTCAGTGCATATCCAATATTTAATGTAATAAACATAATAGGTAAAAATAATTTAAAAAAAAAGAATGAACGAACCATCGTTTTTATTTAATTATTCTCCTTAAACTAACGTAATTCCGAATTGTTTTCCTCTGGCACGAATACAGGCTCTGCAACGCCTTACAAAAGACCTTTGCACCAGTCAAGCAAAATTCCTTGCATTTATTTCTTCTGACGCTGTGTCAATTTTCTGGCGAAGTTATGATAGATTCTGTATTGATTTCGAATAGACTTTTTCTTTTATGCATTCCCAGTAAAAAATATCTACTGGATTTAGATCGGGGGAACGAGGAGGCCATACAATTGTACCACTCCGTCCGATCCATTTTCGGGGATACTCGTCGTTCAAATAAAAATAACATTTTTAATGGCAAGAAAAGTGGCAAGTGTTGCACCATTTTGAAATCTTGATTAAATGCGCCAACTTTTGAAATAACTTGCCAAGGGTAGTGTATTACATTTTTTTTTCAATATGAAGCGGCAAAGTTAACTAACGATATTTTTGTGAACCATGACTCACTAAAACTTAACTTTTTTTATTAAATTAACAATGTTTTGTGCATTAATTTGTTTTACGATTAATAGCATATTTAATGAAGATCACGAAATTGAAAAAAACACAACGAAATTGTGACATTGGTGATCACAGGACTTGAAAATGCGACCAAGGGTGTGGAATTTCAACTTTTTTGAAAAGTGTCTATTATTGCTGAACTAAGTGATATGGAATTTTTTTTTTATTTTTCCTAAAACCGGTATGACGTGGCCTTTCATCCTGTCTCGGATTATCGTTAAGTTTTGGGACACCCTGTATATTCACGACCTCCGTGGCACAGTGGTTAAAGTGGTCACCACGTCACTACCAGTGTTCGATTCCCACACGGAACAAATATTTCGTACTATTCACAAATAGTTGTTTCGAGTCTGGTTGTACTGTGTGCACGTTGTTTGTATGTTTGTAATAGTCCCCGCGACACACGAACAATAAAATTCTTAGTGCAAGTTTTTTTAAACGACTTGTCTACCACTTGTTTTATAAAAACAAACTACACACGAAAAAAATCTTAATTAAAAAAGAAATTATAATTTTGAAATAAATAAAATTATTTTTTTTTTTTTTTTTGTAAAAGTAAATATTTAATGAAATGTACAAAAAGTAAATATACAAAAGAATACAAACTTGAACAAAATCTCAAAATTATATTTATAATTACTTTGTAAACTGCAGCCAGTACATGTAGGTCTCTGCCGTCAGCCGCGCGCCACGCGCCTCGTGGCCGGCACACGCCCATATAATATCGACCAGTTTGCGTGCCAAGTTTAATGAGGTGACGTCCACTACCGCCCTTGTATTGATCCATGCTGCTAGAGGCATCACTAACAAAGGCGGGAGTAATAACACTGTTTTATATACCTACTAAGATTGTTTGCCAAATATTTGCATGTTAGCTTAAAACGTGATACTATTTTGTTTCATTATCCATTTTTTACACCATATTTTCTACAAATAAAAATAATTTATATTATTTTTAGCAGTGATAGCCGAGTGGTTGAAGATGGCACCTGGTGCGCAAGTGGTCGCAGGTTCGAATCCTAGTTAACACACCAATGACTTTTCGAATTTATGTGTGTATTAGAAATAATTATCACTTGCTCTAACGGTAAAGGAAAATATCGTGAGGAAACCTTGCATGCGTAAAATTTGTTTAGTACATTTATTGAGGACATGCAAAGTCCCCAACCCGCACTTGGCCAACGTGGTGGACTCAAGGCCTAAACTCTCGTTTGGGAGGTGACCCTTGCCCTGCAGTGGAACAGTAATGGGTTAAAAAAAATATTATTTTCAGGTTTGTGTACTACTTTTGACGGAATTAATACACTAGAATTATGGCCTTTGCCAGAAGAGTATTTCAATACGTTTCATTCGTTCCAACCTTTTTGAATCAATTGTCGGCACTAATTTAACCTCAGAGAAAATCGACATTTATATTATTTTCCACCATACTAACTATTTTTGTTCTTTGATCTGTGCCTACCCCTATGGGCAAAGGCATGATTTTATGTTTTTATGATTATACTAGCTGACCCGCGCAACTTCGCTTGCGTCACTGAAGAGAATGGGTCAAAATTTTCCCCGTTTTCGTAACATTTTTCGTTGCTACTCCGCTCCTAATGACCGTAGCGTGATGTTATATATAGCCTTCCTCGATAAATAGGCTATCTAACACTGAAAGAATTTTTCAAATCGGACCAGTAGGTCCTGAGATTAGCGCGTTCAAACAAACAAACAAAAAACTCTTCAGCTTTATAATATTAGTATAGATGTATGTGTGTATGTATTTACAACTTGTATACACAGATGAAAAATAATTTATTCTATTTTCATAGCACAAGAAAACGGTCTCTTTCTTAATACAATTGTTCTTGAATATCAACTGTATAAACAAGGAACGAACCTGACCTACCGCTGAGACACATAAATATTCATTGTTTCAGCTACAGGGTCACGGCCACAAACGACGTTGACATTGGGCTCTTTGTTCACGAACGTCTTACGTAAAGAGTGTGTTTTGAAAGCAAATATTTTCTTTTATATTTGGGAATCTTTTTCAATAGAAACTTAGTATATAAAAATGTAACCGCGCGGCTAGTTGCTTCCTTTAATTTCATATGCGCATTTTGGTTTTTACTATAAAAAAATTATAATGAAGTTAACGTCTATTTCAACACGGAAAATGAGCTGGAATGTACCTTCGTCTTTTATTTATATCTACGCAACAAGAAAGCGTATCATAATAATCAGAGCCTGGTGCAGGACGCATCCCGGTACTCAAGCCGGGGCATTCAGCTGCATCGATCTATCAAACACCCTTTATTGCACAGTAGGATAGCAGAGTCACAGCTCGACTAGCCGGTTGTCACCAGTAGATAGTGGTAGGGAATCGCGCTATAAAGTCCTACATTCGACATTGATATATCGCATTTGTTTTAAGAAATGAGCATTATTTAATTGCAATAGAACTTCATACACCCGGTTCTATCAAGTAGCTAGACTTAAAGAAAGCACATGTTTTGTCTCAGTAAATCGTAACAACTCCAATATTTCAAGTAGAACAAAAAACACACACACTCAGCTCTCTGGTCACTCAAAGGCCACAGACAGACACACGCACAATAAAACTTTAAAAATCACCCCATAATTCATCTCGCATCTGCGCGGTCGACAATCATCAATCAAATATGAACCTAAGGTGTTCACCATAAAATAACAAGTACTAAAATTCAGATCAAATCAATATTGTGTTGCTAAGGGGTTCTTTCGAGGGGTCCGCGAGCCAGTAACGCTTTGATGTCTCATACGATTGAAAAGTTTTATAACGTTTTAAATTGTAATATTGACTACTTTCATGTCTTAGCCTATTCCAGTTTTAGCAAGCGTCTTGCTATTTTTCTCACAGTTATTTAATAATACTATAAGTGGTTGAAGCCACACGTTCGGAATCCTCCGAATTAAACATAACATCTTTACCAATTAGTCCATATCAAATGTTAGAAATCCTACTAATATTAATCAGGTTGGGTCTCAGATCCCCTTGAACGCACACAAAAAATTCCATCAAAATCGGTCCAGTCGTTTAAGAGAAGTTCAGTGACATACACACTTACAGAAGAATTATATATATAAAGATAGTAGGATGTTAATTTGCTGCCACTAACATATTCCAAAACTAACTGCGTAGCGACATCTGGTGAGAAAAGGGCTGCGGGTACTCGATTTACTGACTTACTCCCTTTCCCTCGACCACGACCAGATAACCTAGACAACTAAATAGGGGAACAAAGTACAGTTGAATACAAAATTGGATTATAAAACATATTTTTTAGTTTTGTAGAAATACCAAATATTTTATTAGTAAAGAAATGCAATTTATTTGTAAATACTTTCTAACAATCATAGTAAAATATGTAACACTTCTTTAGTTAACTTACTTACTACAGCTGACTTTTCGCCTCTACGAGCTACGAGCTATGCGCTACGAGCTTTAAGCTACGAACTACATCTCAAGAACTCACTCAATACACAAACGATTTTTAATGTTGTTTGTAACTCTGCCAAGTCACAAATAATTTGATAAAACTTTTCAAAACTATAATAAAATAATGTTATCAAAATTGTTATTACATCATTTCTTACCGTTTTGAGATAAATTATTACACAAAATCTATTTATTTCATTAGAAAATTAATAACTATTTATGGTCTAAAAATCGTCAGCGCTTTTCTGTCTGATCGCACAGCTTCCCAATATTACTGGGTGTTTGTGTGCGTGTGCATATCTGTATGTGACTGCATCTTGCTTGTGTGCAAGGAAGGGTGAGCGATCGATGGAGCTAAATTCCCGGGCCACGTCCTGCAACAACCGCTGTTCAAGTTTGTGTGTGTGTGTTTGAGTGTTAATATTGTGTGTGTTCGTGTTGTGCATCGTGCTTGTGTGCAGTTCTGAGTTCACGGCTGATCGACGGAGCTGAATGCCCGGGCTCGTTGCAAAAGGATCTGTTTACATTTAAATTCGTGTGTGTGTATGATTGTAAGTAAGTGCACTTGTGTGCAGTTGAGGGTGCCTGACAGATCGATGCAGCTAAATATCTGGGCTAGAATCCTGCACAGACTGTGGTTATAATTTGGTGAGTGTGTGTGTGTGTCCGTGTACGCAAGTGCACTTGTGTGCGGATGAGGGTGTCCGACAGATCGATGCAGCTAAATATCTGGGCTAGGATCCTGCACAGACTGTTGTTATAAATTGGTGAGCGTGTGTGTCTGTGTGTGTGTGTGTCCGTGTACGTAACTACGCTTGTGTGCAGATGAGGATGCCGGACAGATCGATGCAGCTAAATATCTGGGCTAGGATCCTGTACAGACTGTAGTAATACTTCATTTGTGTGTGCATGTGTGTCCGTGTACGCAAGTGCACTTGTGTGCAGATGAGGGTGCCCGACAGATCGATGCAGCTAAATGCCCGGGTCGCCTTGCACCAGACTCTGTTTAAATTTAATTTTGCGTGCTTGTATGTGTGTATGTGTGTCTGTATGTATGTATGATGGATCGATGTAGCTAAATGCCCGGGGTCGCTTTTGCAAAGGCTCTGTTAAAATTTAATTTTGCATGCCTGTAAGTGTGTATGTGTGTGTGTGAGTGAAGAAAACGATGAATCGATGCAGCCGAATGCCCGGGTTCACGTCTAGGCCCAGTCTTGCAACTGGCTCTTTTTATGTTTCTGTCTGGGTATGTCAGCAGATGCATCATCTTTGTGTGCAGGGTGAAGAACGCGATCAATTCAGCTGAATGGCCGGGCTGCGTTCTTCAAGAGTTTATGTTTGTTATGTTTTACCCCTTATACTGTAAACAAATATATTTTAATGACGCTCCAAGAGCTAGTTAGCGATATATTATCTAACAGAAAGTGGTTATTTAGGTACTCATAAAACAACCATGATTCAGATTGTACATTGTACAGTGTTAATAATAAATAATTTTGTTTATAAATACACTGTTTATAGATAAACAGTCAGTTCAAGTTGAAAGAGAATCGAGAACCCTAATGTTAACATCCCTTGTAACCGTGACCCTCGCGCTGTAGCTGAAACACTGAAGATTTATGAGTTAGTGCGGTAGGTCGGGGACTTTCATTGTTTGTTCAGTTGATACTATTGTGTTGGGAATGAGAACGTTACTTTCACTGGCTTCAAACAAAAGCCGGAGGTTTTCATTCAACTCGCAGCCAACTTTCTTTTAATTTACGTTCGAAGACGGGTGAAATATTATAAAATTGTTGTTAAAACATTAACTTAACAATTGAATTAACGATTTACCTACTCAAAAAAACTGCTATCAATAAAAAAATGCGTAATATTAACATGAGGTATTTCGGTCATTAGACCCACTACCAAAAAACATTATACAGCAACAGAATCTGCCACCCATGTTCTAGTCTAGTAACTGTAGCTTTGTTAGTGTATTCGTTTCATTGGTCGTATTTTGCTTTGCAATTAAAACCTGGAGAGCTTGAGTATCTGACGTTAATTCTAATGAGCCCAATGCCCATTATTCCGGGAGTACTTTCCGATGTACAATGTCCGACTGAATTAACACTAGTATTGGGGATTTCAAATTAATTGGAAACAAAACAGACTGTTTTTCGAAAACAAATGTGCGTGCAATGAAAATGTAAGGCATTATTTTTGACTGATTAAATAAGGTGTAAAATGGCACAGAATATGAAAGAAGTAGTATACTACCTTTGTTGATATAGCTGATCGAAATAAAGTGACCGAACAAATGCTTTTTTTTGACGAATGAAACACACTTTGCTCTGCTGTTAGAAAGTTACGAACCGAAGAAAGCATGACTAAAGGAAATAATTTGAACTTATCTTGTTTTATTACAGAGGGATAGTCTAAATTAAAAATCCTAGGCATCCTGAACTTAGCCAGCAAGGTGTACTCAAGGTCTAAACACTCTTTAGTCTGGGACGAGATCCTTGTCCAGCAGTAGGGTAGCAATGAAGAAGAACCAGATAAATAGCATTTTTTATGATGACTTTACGATTCGAATTTAATAAATACAGTTTATAACAATGAGACAAATAGATTTTGTTGGGAAACGCTGCATCCAAGCGTGACCATATATTGAGTACTAGCTTTTGCTCGCAATTTCATCCGCCACCCGAATTTTCCCATGGAAATGCGTCATTTTCCCGGGGTAAAAAGTAGCCTATGTCCTTTCTCGGGTATCAAAATATCTCCATAACAAATTTCATGCAAATTGTTTCAGTAGTTTAGGCGTGATTGAGTAATAGACAGACAGACAGACAGACTTACTTTCGCATTTATAATATGGATTCTGCAAAATAGTCAAACGCAGTCATCTTCTATGAATGTCCAAAGAACTTTGACCACTTTTTTTTCAGGAGTACTTTACTGGCAAAAGCTGTCTTCTCCAATAGTAAAAAATTCGGCGAAAATATTTTTAGTAGTATTTTTCTGCAACAAAACCAAAACACGCGTATAACTAGGAACATGCAACAGTCTGGACGAAGGCAGCGTCGCGTGGCTGGTGACCTTGTTTGTGTGTGTGTCTCTCTGTATGTGACTGCACTTATTTGTATGCAGGAAGGATCGATGCAGCGCGATATCCGGGCTAGACTGCGTCCTGCATAAGGCTCTATTTATATTTATGTTTGTTTGTCTGTGTGTGTCTGTATGTGACTGCTTGTGTGGAGGTAAGGGTGAAAGACAGATCGATGCAGCTAAATGGCCAGGCCGCGTCCTGAAACGGGCGTGTCTGTATATGACGGCATCGTGTTTGTGTGCATGCAGGTAAAGGCGAACGACAGATCGATTTAGCTAAATGCCCGGGCTACTTCCTGCAGACGTTTCTATTAATATCACGTGTGTGTGTGTGTGTGTGTGTGTCTGTACGTAACTGCATCATGTTTGTGTGGAGGTAAGGGTGATAGACAGATCGATTCAGCTAAATGCCCGGGCCGCATCCTGAAACAGGCTCCATTTATATAAATGTGTGTGTGTCTACGTCTACTTGTGTGCCGGAAAAGAGGATGCTAGACGGATCGATGCAGCTAAATGCCCGGGCTCTGTGGATATTTAAGTTAGTGTGAGTGTGTGTGCTTTATTGCACCGCGTTGTTATGCAAGGCAAGCATATAACAGATCGATACAGCCATATTATTATGTTCAGGCTCAGCCCGGGCTGCATCCTGCACCAGAATTTATTTATGCCTGTCTTTCTGCTTGTGTGTGTGTGTGTGTGTCTGCATGCGATTTCACTATATTTGTGTGCAATAAGGATCGATGCAGCTAAATGCCCGGGCCGTGCCCTGTAGCAAGCTTTTGTGAATATTTAAATTTGTGTGTGTGTGTGAGTCTGTGGGTACAATTGCACCACGCTGGTATGCTGGTGGAGAAAGTGCATAACGGATCGATAAAGCCATATATTCCGGCTCAGCTGGGGCCGTATCCTGCAACTGGGTCGGTTTTTATTTAAAGTTGCGTGTGTCTGTGTGTATGAGATTGCTTGTGTGCAAGTATGGGTGAACGACAGATCGATGCAGCTGAATTCCAGGGTCACGTCCTGAAGCTGGCTGTATTTGCATTGATATGTGTGTCTGTATATGTCAGTAGCGTGCTTGTGTGCTGGAAAGAGGAGTGCAAGAATAATCGATGAAGCATATTGTCCGGGTTCGACCTGTGCCATGACTATCTGTGTGTATGTGTGCGTGTGTGTGTGTGTGTGTGTGTGTGTGTGTTTGTGTGTATATATGTGTGTGTTCATAAAACTGCACAGGGAAAGTGCAAGATGGATCGATACAGCCATTATCCAGGCTCGGCTCAGGCTGAGTTCATTCATATTTAAGTTTGTATGTGTGTGTCTGTATGCAACTGCATTGTGGTAGTGTGCAGGGAAGGGTACATGACTGATCGATTCAGCTAAATATCCAGGTTTGTGTCCTGAAACGGGTTCTCATTAAACTAGATGTGTTTATACTTGTGCTTGTACAGATAAGGGTGCGGGATGGATCGATTCAGCTGGATATCTTAGCTCAGCCTGGGCCGCTGTTTACTGCATCCTGTTTATGTGTCAGTGGGGATGCACGATGGATCGATGCAGCTGAATGCTTGGGCCGCGTCCAGGTACAGGCTCTGTATATATATTTATCTATATGGGTGTTTGGGACTGCACCGTACTTCGGTACATGTGAGGATAAGGAATGGATCGCTGCAGCTGAATATCTGGGTTCGGCCTAGGCCACGACTTGCTTATATTGATGTTGGAGTGTATATGTGTCTGCATCCTGTTTGTCTGAGAGAGTGCATGTAGGATGGATACTGCGATATATCCAAGCTCGGCCTAAACTACGTCTTGCAGTAGGCTTTGCGTATGTTAAGATTCGCATCTATCAAACATACTCACTACGATTGCATCATGATAGTGTGCAGAGATGGGTACTTGACTGATCGATATTACTGAATATCGTCCTGGGTTGCGACCAACCTCCTATACCTTAGTAACGACACCTAATATATTTTAATATCTTGAAGACATCATGTGTATTAAAGTTCTTTAAAAATAAAATTAAACATGCTACAATTTCCAACCGAGTAATATCTTATTAACAGTTTTGTATGCGATATAAAAATCGCACATAAAACTACCTACCTACTTGGCAAAGTTACACATTTTTTGTTCAAGGAAAATATTATTTTTTTACAACAAACCCTCTGAAACGTGCATGACCCGAAATTTCTCAAGGCTAAATCGAGGATCCTCTTACTAATACGTCCCTTGTGACCGTGACCCTCACCGCTGTAGCTGAAACACTGAAGATTTATGAGTTAGTGCGGTGGGTCAGGGACGTTCCTTGTTTATACAGTTGATACAATTGTTCGAGGATAATTCTCTTTTGCAATATCAGAACACATTTTAAACATTAATTTTCACTGAGTAGAGAATTTAAAGCTCTCAATTTGGAACAGAGAAACACGTTTAAAATAATATTTTAATCGAACTTTGTGAAATTAAAAAAAATACAGTCCAATTGAGAACCTCCTTCTTTTTTTGAAGTCGGTTAAAAAATAACCGTCTCTGCATACTAAGGGCGTTAGCTCCTGGAGCCCGTCTCCTGGAGTCTCCATAGAAACGCAGTATTGATTGTATCAGTGTGATAGTACTCTCACCTTAATGGTGTTCACGTTAAGATCATATTTGATTGATAGTGGAAACTGCGCGTGTAATGTTTGTTTGAACCACTTCCGCGCCATTCCGCTTCCACGTGGCCGGTGTCGATGACCTGCAACCCGTGACTTACAGGCCATTTTTCCATACTTCTTGTTCTTATCGTATGGTTAGTGGTCAACCTAGTGTCTAAGCTATTCAGGCCGCCCGAAGGCCTTTGACGTGGCTTAACGACTGTTATCTTAATTGACAACAACCGGGACCGACTTTGTACGTGCCCTCCGAAGCACGGAGACGCCCAGTTCAAATATCACTATGCGGTCACCCATCTATGAAATGACCGCGCCAAGGGTTGCTTAACCCACAGATCGTTTACCGACCGGTGAGCGCAACTGGCTATGGGCGCCTCGCTTATGGCTATTTTTCCATAGGGACAGGCAGAGACCAACGAACGCTACTTGATACAATCCCCACAAACTTTCTTTGCCTCATTCACATACATACATCTTAGCCATATAAGACCGCTGCATATGAGTACCACGCCACCTAAACTTTATGCAAGACATCACAGATATGATCTGTGTAGGTCTTTCTAGATCGTCCCATTTTCGTTTCTATTACCCATAATTATAAATTTAAATATTATAATATGTATGGAATTAATATCATCTTTCAAAAAGTTATACATTTTCAAATACTGTAACTTTCATAGCTAGTTATGCTATCAATTGTCGGCAAACTAAACATTCATTAAGCAACTGTTTCAACATTAAACGTAAGGGCGCCCGCTAAGTAGGAGATATGTCGGCCGGAGGTATCAATGTAGTTGCTTTCAAGACATGTCAAAGGTCTTCGAGGACTTGAACGTTATCACAAAGTTGACGAAGTTGACTACTAATCATATAACGAAAAAAAAAATATTTCTCTACGCCCGTTCGATTAATTTTTCTGTACATTTTTGTCAAATTTACGTGAACACCGCCCTAGTAATTACTTAATTAGTGGTAATTATTATGATTGCGTATGTCATTACTCCCGCATATGTTAGACTTACATTATGTTAAGTTGCTGAAGAAAAGGAGGTGTGTCTGTACGTGATCGCGTGACACATTAAAATGTGCGTATCGATGTGGCTTGTCCTTGAATATCAACTGTTGAATGTTACTATTGTGTTCAATGAAAACTTGACGTCACGCTATGTGAGAGGGTCGGGTGAATGAAGAGCAGGTGTTGGTGGTGACAAAACCTTTAACAATATTATTCTGATCTTCAAAAACGTAAAATTTAAAATACCCCTGTGACACAAGACCAAATCTTGAGTTTTGTTTATCCATATCCATACTAATCCATAAATATCCAGACAGACATACAGAGTTACATTCTAAATGCGAAAGTAACTCTGTATGTCTGTCTGTCACTCATTCACGCCTAAACTACTGAACCAATTTGCATGAAATTTGGTATGGAGATAATATATTTTGATGCCCGAGAAAGGTCTCGGGTATCAAAAGTAGCCTATGTCCTTACTTAGACTTCCTTTTACCCCTGCAAAATGACGCATTTCCATGGGAAAATTCAGGTGGCGGACGAAGTCGCGGGTAAAAGCTAGTTAATAATAAAATATTTTTTGTGACATACCTGACTTAACGCTGTTTGTGTACTAGCCACATTGTAAATTATTTAGCTATTGTTAAAAATTACAGCATTTTCTAATAGGTCTCTACGCCTTTGTCAAGCGAGTGATTATTTCAATAATTGTAACTTCCTACATTTTTATTGAGCCCATTACTGTCTCACTGCTGGGCAAGAGTCTCCTTTCAAACGAGGAAAGGGTTAGGTCTTGAGTCCACCACGCTGGCCAAGTGCTAGTTAGACACTTAACTTCCTACTGTATGTATGTACGTGTATTTGTGACTCTATCACGAAAAAACTGCTGAACGGATTTGAATTAAATTAGATACACTGATGACTTAAAACTTATATTAACACATAAGATTACTTTTTACCATGAGAAATCTATTCACGCGGACAAGTTGCAGGCGGAAGCTAGTTTGTCATAAATGTCAATTTAGATTCGACCTAAATTAATAAACGTTAATTTTTATTAAGTTACGTAAAGAATGGAATAAACGCGAGTATTATTATTCACAAAAATATATCCAAAAAACATTTTAAAGGCTATAGACAAATGAGGGGAGTCTTAGCTGTGTGTGTGTCTGTCTGTATGAATCTGCATACTGGTGTGAATGACGGATCGATGCAGCGAAATCAGGGCTCGAGAGCGAGCCGCGTCCTGCGAGCACCCCTGTTGGTATCTATATAGATTGAATATGCATATTACGCGTCTTATAATAAATAATAACGGTTAAAATATTTTTTTAAATATGTGAACTTGTAGTTTGAAGTATGTTATTGTAGTAGGTATATTTTTCGGACGTCAATGTAAAATAATAAATCTTTTTTTAATTTTAATAATTATCGAGAACTTTACTATGTAATCAAGAATATAGGTAATAATATTATGAACGTATGTATGTAAACCAAAACTGTTCTACTATATTTATTATACTTCTCTGATAGCAAAAGTTAACTTGACTTAAACATAATTAAATAGTAATAAAATCTAAAACAACAGTCAACTTTATCATTTAATTAACTTCATAACAAAACCCAACTTAAACGACGCAAAACAAAAATATTTTCTTCTTAACGTTAACGTTGCTTTACTACTATTCAACTAAACTACTCCTATTCAGTAACAAAATAAATCCAATATACAAATAAACATCGTCTTCAAAACACACCCCTAAGATTTGTGCGTGACCTTCTACTTTGTGCGTGACCCAAAAATGTTCAAGGCAAAGTAAACCTTAAGGGCGCGTTCCCACTATCGTAACGATTAATTTATCGTTGGACGACTGTCGTCTCTAGCTGTACCCGTTATAAAAATTGTTTGTCGTCACAAATTTTTATCGTTAAGTGACTGTCGTATCTAGAAGGTCACCACGGTCACGATAATCTGTCGTCACTGCAAAAAAATGTCGTAAACGACAGTAGTCGTGTCGTTTTATATGTGAACTCCATTTAAACATATAAGCCACGACACTTAAAACTACACGATTATCTGTAGCTCGATTCTCTACTACCATCGACAACCGACCACCGACCTGTCATCGAAAAATTTTGTATGAAAACCTGCTGGCTTATCACGTATCTCATTTGACAACTAGTGTATGTCAAATTGATGCTCACTATTCAGTACATTGCTGCTTTGACGTAACGTGTTAATCACTTCATTCTAAGTAAGAAAGCAATGTACAGTATAGTGGCTTTCAAATATTTGACAACTGAGATACGTGATAGCCCCCCTGATCAGCGCCTCTGACGGGTGTCGTATGAAATATTTTTGCAGTACATTCTAAATGTCAAAATATCGATAGCTAGCCGGTTGTCGGTAGTTTACAGTGGTAGAGAATCGAGGTACTGTCGTCACGACATAGTGGGAACGCGCCCTCAGGCTAACATCCCTTGTGACCGTGACCCTCCCCGCTGAAGCTGAAACGTGATAAATATTCATGAGGTATTGAGGCAGGTCAGGGACGACCTTCGTTTATATACTTTAGACAGAAAACGCCTTCTTAGGCTTGCTACAGATATATTCGGTGCGGCACGTTTAGTAGCGAAATTCTGTAGCTCGATTCTCTACTACTATTTTGTATGAAAATCTGATCAGCGCTTCTTAGGGGTGTCGTAGGAACTATTTTGGCAGTACATTCTATGAGCCAAATTTTCGATACTCGACAGTACCGGCTGTAGAGAATCGAACTATAGTATAGTCTGTACTGTCGAATAGTGAGAGTTTGACATTTAAAATGTACTGGCAAAATAGAGACTCCCGGCAGAGGCGCTGATAGCTACCCGGTTGTCGGTAGTCGTTAGTAGTAGAGAATCGAGCTATTGTTCTGCAATATTTCTCGTACAACAAAACCGACTTGACTTACTTGTTCGGCTTGTGCTGATCGGTTTCGTTTTGCTGCCCGTCTAGGCTTTTTAATGCCGAACCGATTTTCGTGTAGCAAACCGTTCAGTACGTGAAAATTACTAACGAAACGTTCATACTACTTACATAACTAATATCAAGATAGCTATACCCAAAGGTTTGGACAGAGGAGTATGAAACACACCTACGTTTCGCGCTTAACAATGTTAGTCCTATGTATTACGGGGCGAGCCTATTGCCATTTATCGGGCACGTTATCAATGTCCGGACTACTATAGAGAAATATTCTTATGTAGCTTAGAAAAGGCCGATGTTACATTGCTTGACTCGAGACCTCATGGTCAGCAGTCAGATACATTACCGAACTCGCAACGGTACAGGCAGTAAAATTATTTTCTTTTTCAAATACATTACGTAGTTTCGGAGATTACCCATAAATACAAACTCACAGAATCCTCGTGTATTATTGCATTCAATATTTATATGTTCATGAGGTAATATTAATCGGTATATTAATCAACGGGACCCGTGATTAATATTGAATATTTATTCATTTGTAGGACAAATTAATAAATATTCTTACAACAATTTAATAAATATTCTTCTTCTCAAAAAAAATATCTCGCCTGTATAAACCATAATATGTCTCAAAATGCTAATAATATAATTATGTTAAATTACTTCTACAACACATAATGTTATTTTTTTTAATCATAATTAACCATATATTTTGATATCAATAAAAAAAATCTGTGGCACTTGAAAAATTACATACATGCATAATATCACACTACTTTCCCGTAGAGGTAGGCAGAGACCAAAGAGTACGCCACTTGTTACTATTACAAACTTCCCTCGTCCCATTCACATCCATACATCTTGTCATCCAAAAATTATAACTGACTAATTTCATTAATGTTGATTTTTTAAATATTTTTTTTTATTTATTTTTTTCCTTTATTATATACTGTACTATATACAAAAATTATAAACTGACTAATTTTGGTAATGTTGGTTTTTTTATTTTTTTTCCTTTATTTTTGTTCGTTTGTACATATAAAATTATTATATAATGTATTAATTCATTGTATAGTTTTAATTATTATTGTTAAAGCCTGTCTAAATATTAATTGTATTATAATTTTTCAATTATTTACAATAAAATAAGTAAAGTACCTATTAATTACAAATTTTGATATAAATAAAAAAAAATTGCGACACGTACAAAAGATTTTTCATACATTTTTTTACCTTCCAAAAAGAGTTATTTAAACTACTTGTCTGAAGAATACCCTGGCCGTCCTTACCGGACCCCACAGGACACAGTATTGATTTATTAAAATTTACAGTTTTAGTACTTGTAATTTTAATAACAAATACGTTAGGTCTATATTTGATTGATAGAGATCAATGCGCAGATTGCGCAGGTGCGGGATGCACCATGGGGAGAGCAAGGGTGAACGCGTTATAAGATTGCATATGTATGTCTGTCTGTCTGTTTTTAAGAAAAATTTTGTTAGGACATTAATTATTATTATAACATTTTAATGTGTTTCAAGTATGTAGGTAGTTGTTTTTATGTTTCATATATAAATTTTGAAAATAATTAAAAATATAATATTTTGAATTTCAAATAATTATGTTTAAAAGTACGGTTTAATAGTTGATAATTAAATAAAAATTAAAATTATACAAAAATATTTTTTCTAAAAGGAAAATACGTGCATAGTTTGTAATTTTTATTTCGAAACATTCAGTGTAGAATAATATAATCAGCCCTATGAATACAAAATATTTTAAAATCAAAACAAGTTTTACTCTTTCTCGTCCCTGTTGTGTTTTCTATGATAATGAGCCCAACTGCCCCAGTTCAAGTTGGCGACGACAACTTTCAAACTAACTTTTGTAACACTTTACGTGGTTTTTTGCTAAATATAGGTCGGAGCCTTTTCTATATTTAGCACAAAACGTACCCAAAGATAAATTTTAATAAAAACTTTTAAAATCCAACCTAGCGATCTGTGTATTGCATATGATTTAACAGCCTATTAGCCATAGATAACTTACAAACATAATAATTACAAAGCCTTACCAAAAATAAATAAAAATATTAAAAAACCTGTCTCAACTTATACCGACTAACTTAACAACTCTTCAAAGATAGATAGCTTACAAACTATCCACTACCAACGACAGATAACTTTGAAATAAAAATCCCTATCCAGTTATGGTAACTAATTTAACAGCTAGTTAAGGATAGATAGCTTATTCAGACTAGTCGTTAGCCCTGTTCTATTTGGCAACGTTCCAACCCCCGTTTCAAGGGCGAGCGAAACCGACATAAGTGACGTAAAGTATGCTAATCAGCTGTAATTACGTATTTGAAATGTAGCACACTTTCAAACTAATGCATTGTTCTTTTCTATTACTCTTTAGAATTGATTTGATTGATTGATTGTTTTATATACCGCGGTATGTTTTGATGAAGGCATTGATGTGTTCGCGCGTCGTTTTAACTTAATTTTATTTCGGATTTCTATTTTTGTTTGGTACTGTAGGAAATTTCTCGCTTTGTCTTGCCCTTTCAAGAGCGCGCGATACTCTTAAAAATTATAGAAAAGTATTAAAATTTTCCTTAGGGTATTAAGGAATGGTGATTTTACCAAAAGAATTGAAACTGCTAATTTGTCTATTTTTATTTATAAAAAAATAAAGTTAAATAAAATTTTCTTAATAACATTTTTATAAAATTCAAATAATTAATACGTTATCATAAATATCCTTCTGAAATTTTCTACTTAATTAAAAATTAATATTCGTGATAATAAAATAAAACTAAAAAAATATTCGTCTTGTACTATTTATTAAACGCGGTCCCCATAAATATTTCTACAAATAAATCAATGTATATAATTATCACAGATAAATAAAATGTAATAATTATACAGATAGTATTAGTTGGTAGTTATTTTTAGCTGGAGGGTCCGCGCATGCACTTCGTGTACCTCCCCTCATCCTCCTGCACGCCGCACGCAGCCACCCGGCGGCCACCCCGGCTGCCAGTCCATTGACTACAACACCTAGGCAAGGTTGTGTGCAACTCATATTACCTAACAACTTGTATTCTTCATCCGCGCGACAATCACGTCAACTGACAACATGGATTATAACTGCTTCATTGAACCTGAACCGGAATTTGTCTGCGAGCAAGAATTCAACGTGGCGATCGCCAACTACATCAGCCAGCGCCTCGAGAAAGGCGGCGTGGTTTGGACACGCGAAGGCATCACGGAAGCTATAAAAGAAATCGAGTACTTCAAGATGGCATCGCTGTCCCACCAGAAGCGTACGCGCCAACAGTTTAACTTAAACAAGAGATACGAGGTGATCCAAAAAGGGAACAAGAAGTACCTGATCTACAAGAGGTCTACGAGCGCGGACGCTATTGTGAAGATCGTCGCTCGTGAGGACTTCTTCCGCGTCATTCGCAACGTGCACTTGGCGGTGGGCCATAGCCGCAGGACCCTGCACTACGTGAAGGACCGCTACGCCATCCCAACACCCGTCGTCGCCAGATTCCTGGACTTATGTCCGATTTGCTCCAGCTTCGAGATGCACCTGGACGCTGTATGGCACGCACAACTGTGCCTTATGCTGGCCATAACGAAGTCATGTAAGGAGCCTGACCAACAGGAATAAACGAATCGGATCAAACCCATTTGCTGATTATCTTAATTGTCTATTTAAATAGCGAGGCTCGTCTCGCAAAATATAATACTTGGTGTCGGAATTGTTGTTGTGAGGACATTGTGATTATGTTTGCGTACTCGGGGGCAAGCACGCGACCCCGGGGCGCAGCGGCCGTCCCCCGCACTTACTCAGTTGGATTGTAGTACTTCATTGTTCTATCGCATCAACTTCTAACCTGCTTAACTATTTCTCAATGTGAAAACTATCCTGTTTTGAATTATGTAGCGTATAAAAATTGTTTCTTATTGTGTCTCAAAGTGCAAGTCACTTACATATGTATCATCTAAATTGTTTATTGGACTGTAGAATAGAAATCAAACGATTTTATGTCGGTCCTCGAGACCCAAACGATCTAGTACATAAGAAAAAAAAACATGTTGAATAAAATAGATGTAAGAATAATAATGTGTGTTTGTGGATCAAAAAATCAAAACTTTTGGTTGTTATTTAATTCATCTGTGATGTTTCGGTTAAGTGATGCAATAATTTAAAGTGATAATGTTATTTTAAATCAAAATTAACTTAAAATTGTATTGAATAAGTTTAAATGATATAATTTTATGCCTAATTTTATTATAAGTGGTATAACAATAACCTTTTACTGTATGTTGTATTGATGCCAAATTATTTGAAATAAATATTAATAATTTCAAATGTTGTTTTTTATTATCTTCCCCTAAATACACCCCCTAATACACACCTTACACAGTCACACACTTGAACTAGTTTTTGAATTTTAACTATACTAGCTTTCTTTAAAGAAATCATAAATAATTTAATTCTGATTTAATCAACATTAAACACTTTCAATACATAGGTACATACTTAACTAGACAGTTTAATACATAACTAAACAAATTCACCATAATATATCATGTCATGGGTTCGAGTCCCATTAATTGACGCTAATAAATTCATAAGCTTGAATGCAACATATTAAATTTATTTACTATGGCAAATAAAGTTAATATGTTAATTTCTGAAAGACTAATTCAAATGCATATATTTGGCTACTGATTGTAATAGATTGTAAGCATATAATTCCAATCAGAAATGCAACACATATTACAATAGTAAACCATGGTAGGTCTTTAGAGCAGCCTGCAGAGAATAAATACTTTATATCAAGGCAAGAATAGCTGGCACCATGGGTTAGGAGATATCATCTTCGGATGAGCTTAAACTATCTTACTTATAAATGTGTAAGCTCTGGCTATCACGTATCTCGGTTGGCAAATATTTGAAAGCAACTACGCTACACATTGCTTTCTTCCTTAGATTATTGTGATTAACACGTAACCTTAAAGCAACAATGTATAGTTACCATCAATTTAAAGTACACTAGTCGTCGACCGATACGGATACTGATTATACAGTGTTTTGTCACTTTCAATTAATCAAAAGCTTCACTTCCCTTCTTATAAAAGTGAAGAGAAAAACTATTTATCATAACGAATCAGAGGTACACCACGTTTAATAGTAGGACAGTTACCCCCGGTTTCTGAGGTACATTTAGCGGTAGTTTATCTATTCAACAGCGTTTAAACTCAAACAAAAAAAACGCTATTGAATAGGTAAACTACCGCTAAATGTATTCAGAAACCGGGCATTGGAGTGTGCTAGTTATCAATCTATAATAATTTTGCATAGTTAATAAGGACAGTTGACGAGCCGACGGATTTAGGTGCATGTAACTGAACACTCGGGAGCTGTTTGTTTGATGTTGAATCTATTTTCATGGTATTTATTTTATTTGACAATGAAATAGTCAAAATACTGTAGCTTGTTGATAATAAGACGATCTTATTGGGTTCCCACAGCTAAATTATAGTGTCAAGTAGCGAATAAACAAGTAGGGGTAGGCAGAG
The DNA here is from genome assembly GCF_050436995.1 of Anticarsia gemmatalis. NCBI lineage: Eukaryota > Metazoa > Arthropoda > Insecta > Lepidoptera > Erebidae > Anticarsia > Anticarsia gemmatalis. The sequence goes on along the minus strand of NC_134776.1, from coordinate 19,799,510 downwards.
ACCAAAGAAAATATTAAATATTATTGGCATAGTTGGATAATACGTCTCAAAAAATTGTTTCCGAAGTATTTGAAAATGCATAAGACATTGTTTGCACTTATATATTTTCAGCCCTTTTCAGAATAATGGTTCATATTCAATAATAGCTAATACATAAATCAAGCCTTTTTTTTCCTTTTAGGGGTAAGCACAGACTAAAGAACGCCACTTGGTGCGATACTTACAAACTTCTTTGCTTTATTCACATCCATCCAATCGAGCTACTGAACTATCTATACTATTCTAAACTATCTGATCTAAGCATAGGTGCCTAAAATACACCCACATTTTGCCATTAGCATAGCATAGCCATATAGTCTCTTGTAATAGAGAGTGACTACTGGCCGTAGCCATTGATACGATCACAATCACGGTAGCCTTTCTTCCAACTATGTTGGAGTCCGGCTGCAGCTGAATACCAGTATTTTACATGGAGCGACAGCCTATCGGACCTCCACAACCCAGTTACCTATGTTATAACACCATTTGTCTTACTAAAATGTAATAAATATTGGTAAGATTTCACAATTATTGTAACTAGCTCAATGACATACATACAGTGTTATGAATATTCGCATAGCTAGCATGTGGCCGATTTTTTAAATAAATAGTTACGTGTGTACTTAGACAATTGCATAGCTTACTCTAACAGTGAAGAAATAATTAGTAAATTCACGACTTCTTTGATTTACACCTAAATAGATATAAAGCCTGGACGAATCGGACGGAAATTTGGCAAACAAGTAGATGTTACGACGTAGGCATCCGCTAAGAAAGGATTTCGACCAATTCTACCCCCAAGGGGATAAAATAGCTTATGAAAGTTATTATGAAAATTCTGTTATAAGTCACAAACAACCCGGACGAAGTCGCGGGCAAAAGCTAGTTTAAAGATAATATCGTGATTTGAAATTCGCTATTTATGCACACGGGGCTGATAGGAATAAAAAGCAACAGTGATTTAGTATTTTATTTAAACTCATCGTTTATTATATAACCTTGCCTTGTAATGTCTGACGTTTCAGCACAGGCCGTAGTTGAAGACAGAGTAGTTTTCATTCGATCGACTGTGTAAGGGGTCCACGTATACATTTTAAGGAATATACACCTCCTGTAAAAAAACAAATAATATGGTAATAAAGTATCTACAACACTTGCTACATGAACTCGTTGGTTCAACAATAAAAAAATATAATCGTTGGACAACTCACACGGTCATTTGATTCCAAACTAAGTAGAGCTTGTACAATGGTAACCAAATAACTGATAAACATACTTATATACTTCTAAATTCACACTTATATAGATAAATTGAAAATAGTCTTGTACACTCGCTGCACAATATTAACTGGACATTTCATAACAAAAGTACGTAAGTAATGAATATTTGTAGGTCGGTGTGTAGTAGCTCAATTCTCTATTACTATCGACAACCGACCTGTCATCAAGAAATTTTGTATGAATATCTGATCAGCGCCTATGTCGGGCGTTGTCGGTAGTTGATAGTGGTAGAGAATTGAGGTACAGAATTCATCGTAAGACTGTGAGCCCCTTCGAGTTGGGACACCTTTTATACAAAGACATTACGTAGTACCACTTCCAAAATTTCAACCTTGTACAAAACAACTTTACGTCCGTATTTCATTGGCATTGTGTAAGGAATTAGGGGAGATTTTATGAATAGGCCGGACTTAACAGATTGCCTGCTGCTGATTTTAAGCAAGATATTTTCTGTATGCAACTTAGGACGTTCAACATTTTGTTCTCACAACCATGATATTATTATCCCTTGGAGGTCTCAATTTCTCATTCACGAATTTTAAGTGAAGCACAAAAAGTGACATGTTATTCCCTGCAAGCTGTATCATGTATAGATTAACGACTTCTCACACTATATCTCTTATACTTCAATACATGCTCACTTTGTTTGTTTCTCCTTCTTAATGTGTTTATTTTAAACTATTTTTTAAAGTTCTATAGCAAAACCAAAAATGTTGTGTGTTCTGCAAGGAACTCATGACTAATTTATTTATGTTATTATACTAGAATGTATTAATTTAATGTTTAATTATAATTTAGATCTTCTACCAACAAGCTCATACTCCAAGGTATTAATTGCACCAATATGTATCTGTTTCTACTAACACCGGTCAACAATTACTACTACTACCGAATAAACTACTGGTTTCTAAATATCAAAATGTGTTAATGTGTTTGGTAGTTATGTCATGAATGAGTAACAAACATCTATCCAAACATTCAAACTTTTAACTTACTTTACTTAACTTGCATTTATAGTATAGGAACGATAGCTTCCGATTAAAGAAACTGTGATTTCTAAGACCACAAAATCTCGGTAGCTAACCGTCAGTTAAATGTGGTCGCAGAACTTTTTAGTAGGCTCGTCTCGCCCCTAAGTAATGATGACCCCAATTTTGAGAAATGGATAAATATTTTGAATCGAAATAGGAAACAAAGATTAATATCAAAGGATCTCATTTGTATAATTTTACTTTGTCATATTTACCTAAATCAAGCAGACCAATGAAAGTTAGTAACCAGACCATTCGTCAAGTCTTTGTTGACAAAAAAATATAACTATCTACCTTTGTTTTTGCTTAATAGCTGATATTTAATCTGGCTTAAGAGTTTTGTCTTAACTGCAGCACTAAAATAAGTTACAGTATGTGTATATACAAGATGTGTTCAGAAGAATAACTAATTGCATATACATATATGGCCCATAAACATTCTTTACTAGCCTAGGCAGTAGCTCCAATCTTGTGTTTTTTTGCTAAAAGTAGGTGTTTCTATGATTACGATACGTCCTTTTCGGCATTTATAAAATTATTAGGCTCTAGCTGACCCATGCAGCATCACTGGCACGTAACTTAATTTATAATAATTGGTAAAACTTCAGATAGACAGTCATTCATAAAATAAGGATGATATACAGTATGAATAGAACTTTTGTATCCAAACGTGTTTATAACACAAGTACCAACAAAGAGGGGTCCGACTGTGGATAAAAATACACATTATTATTTTGATACACTCATCAAATATCACCCCACAGATCTCCTCGCACCTGCGTATTAACACTATCAATCAAATATGAACTTAACGTGTACATTATTAAGGCGAAATTAGCAAAAAAATATTAGAAGTTAAGATGAAATCAATACAATGTTGCTATGGGGTTCAATTAGGGGGATTTGTTGGCTGGTAACGTGATGAGTTTGTTGCTAAGAATAGTATAATACTCGTGTAATACACCCTATTTTACTTTATTACTAGCTAACCCGCGCAACTTCGCTTGCGTCACATAAAAGAGAATGGGTCATAATTTTCCCCGTTTTTGTAACATTTTTTACTCGTTCTCTGCTCCTATTGGTCGAAGCGTGATGATATATAACCTTCCTCAATTAATGGGCTATCTAACACTGAAATAATTTTTCAAATCGGACCAGTAGTTCCTGAGATTAGCGCGTACAAACAAACAAACGAACTCTTCAGCTTTATAATATTAATCGCTTCAGTAGTTAAGCCGTGAAAGCGTAACAGATCGAGAGAGTTTTTATTTTATTTGCTTGTTTCTGTGTCCCACTAATGAGCAAAGGCTCGTTTGCTTAGATTTCTAACCTCTCGGTCGTGTCGTCCAGGACAAAAAGGAAAGCAAAAGAATTTATTTATTGACTCATAAAATATACATTTAAATTTTAATAAATCTTCTGTAGAGAAAAGATTTTATTACAAGTTCATGCATACTATAATGCGAAAAGACCTTTTCTTCGACCTAATATATAGGCTCGAGCGAAAAATATTAAAATATGGTATCATAAAATATCTCCGCATCGCATTCCTCGGGTAAAGGGAAGCATGATGATATTGGCAATTATAATATAAGTTTCTCACTTTTATCTGAATTTGCGAAAAGTGCCTAGCCTAGGAATGCCATTTTCTGCAGTCCAAGATTCGTGGACTCTCAATAGTAATTTACTACTTTTTAAAGAGAAATATGATAAAAACAAAAGATGAATAAGAACGAAGAACTTTGCGGCCTTGGTTTGAAAATGACTCTTTTCATCTTAACTTGTTACTCAAACGTCAGCAACTCAAAGAGATCATTCTTTGTATAACTTTCTAATTATATGGAAAATATTATTTAAAAATCGATTTATATGTTACTGTAAAAGCCCGAACTGTGGTAAATCCTAAAATTTTCTGGTAAACCCTAAGATTTAACAACTCTCAATGGTAAAAGTCACCACTTTTCACTTGGTAAATCTTAGGATTCACCTCAAGGGCAAGTAAATGTTGAAAAATACATATTTGTGCTATCAGAATTTAATATATCTAGGTTTTACCAGTGATGGCTGGTAGGTACATACATAACTTAGGTAAATAAAAAAAACTAGGTAGTAATTCTTAATAATTTATTTTAATTATTATATTATAGATGTGTCGCAATAGGATAGATGAAACCGTAATATAATTATATCCCTAGGGATATAATTCCGTATCCTATCCGTAACATAGTTATAAAGAAGGAGTTTTGGGCAAACCGACATGGATAGGAAGGTTAGGAGCTTTAGTGGTTTTTTTTTTAAACCACCCAGCGACATCTTCAAACTCTCATTATAACTATGTTACGGCATATAATTATATCCCTAGCAATATCATTATATTAGGGCTCGAACATGTTATGATATGACTTTATCAACTTTTACCGTACCGTGTCATTATGTAAATCCTAAGAATTACCAATTAAATGGTGGTAAAAGTTCGAAATAAAAGAACGTTCGGACTTTTATCATTGAGAGGTAAATCTTAGGTTTTACCGGAAAATCTTAGGATTTACCACAGTTCGGGCTTTTACAGTAACATATATATATAAACAAATGCTGTGGCAGGATGCGGCCGGGACAGGAGTCTTTATTTAGATGAATCGATCCATCATGCACAAGGTATGTTGCCCTCTCCAAGCACAAGCGGACACGCCTCGCCTTCCTACGTCGTCGTAGGCAAATCTTGTAACTGTTGTCTTGGTCATGTAATATTTTCCATTACATTAGATGTACCTTAAAAAACTGTTGAGGTTCACAAAGAGTATGATGATGGGTAAAAAAAATCAATTCGAACACCAAAATATACTTCTGAATGCATGTTAATTGTACAATCCATACTTCCATACTAATATTATAAATGCGAAAGTAACTCTGTCTGTCTGTATGTCTGTCTGTCTGTCTGTCTGCTACTCAATCACGCCTAAACGACTGAACCAATTTGCATGAAATTTGGTATGGATATATTTTGATACCCGAGAAAGGACATAGGCTACTTTTTACCCCGGGAAAATGACGCATTTCCCGGGAAAATTCAGAAAATTCAACGAAGTCGCGAAATATCAATATTATAATGACATTGAATTAACAAAATTCCGTTGCCATGGCAACTGTTTTAATGGCGGATATGCCTTAGCGCGACTTCGTTGTACTAAGAGATATAAATAACTAGCTGACCCGCGCAACTTCGCTTGCGTCACATAAGAGAGAATGAGTCAGAATTTTTTTAGAAGTTTTTGTAACATTTTTTTACTGTTACTCTGCTCGCATCGTAGCGTGATGATATAAAATATGCTATTTTTTCCACGAAATATATTCTTAAAATTATTTATATCTCACTAGCTGACCCGCGCATCTTCGCTTGCGTCATATAAGAGAGAATGGGTCAGAATTTTCCACGTTTTTGTAACACTTTTTACTGTTACTCTGCTCCTATTGGTCGTAGCGTGATGATATAAAATATGCTTTTGTTTTTTCACGAAAAATATTCTCAATATCCGTACTAAAACCGTGAAAAAAAGAAGCATATTTTATATCATCACGCTACGACCAATAGGAGCAGAGTACCTAACAGTAAAAAGTGTTACAAAAACATGGAAAATTCTGACCCATTCTCTCTTATGTGACGCAAGCGAAGTTGCGCGGGTCAGCTAGTATTTTATAAAAAACATTGTCAGTTTGGATAAAAATTACGTTCAATATTATGGTGCTATTTCGTGCAAACTTATTGCCCCATGATAATGCAGGTTCAGGGAAGGCCTTATATTTGGTATAGCTAGAATTCATAATTATGGAGAGTGAGAAATATACAGTAGAATTACAAAATCGAGCCTCAAATTTCTTATATTTTTTAGTCACCTAGACTAGGAAGTTCAATGCAAGTGTACTTTCAATACTACAAATGATAAAATTATAAAGTAGTGTTTTGAAATAAATATTAAATATTATTGGACAACTGACACACGATCATTTGATCCCAAATTAAACAGAGCTTGTACTATGGTAACCAAAAATATATACCTATATAGATAAACTGACAACCAGGCTCAGAACAAATAATCGTGCTCATCACACAAAGCATCAAAGATTTCGATATGTTTAGAATGCGTAAGTATATCACCCATGGGGTGGTTGTAGCGTGGGGTTGGATAATGAAGTTAGTGAATTAACATCCCACCGGCTAGCGCCGAGCCGTCGCGTCGGTTTAGCAATGCACGTGTTTTGGATTCAATTTAGGAAATCCTTTGTGATGAATGGTTACAATAATGTTTTTAGTTTGTCCTCATACAAATGCGTATTCCGAAAACTACTTTTTATTCTTTTTATATATCTCAATAGATACGTAATAATACAAATTGACTAAACTACTGAAAAGTACTTTTAAAATATCCACAATTATGTGAATATATAATATGGTTTTCATAATTGACCATGCGATGAGCTACCAACAGTCAGCGATATAGACTAGATATTGTAACCTTAAATTTTCAAGCGCGCAAAAGACCTACATTATAATGTTATGCGTACAAGTGGTGAGTTTTAGTATCGTTCCTAACCTACATTACATGACGTCACATGTTCAGTCAGCGTGTTGGGACAATGACCACATTCCGCGGCTTCATTTCAAGGGCGAAAGAAATCGATGAACGTTACCCGAGCGAGGTGACGTATAAAACACACCCCTTTATGCAAAACTTGCGGTCTCGATACAAGTCGAGAATTTTGCACGTGGCTTCTGTGACGATGAATAATAAATCTCAGTTTTAAGAGAATGCAGCTGTTTCAATCTTAACAAAATTATTGCAGCAGTCTTTTTTTTAATATCCTTAAGTAACAATTTTTTAGGTTACTACTAATAATTTGGTTTATGACTAGTTTAGATCAGTAGCGCGATTCAGTCCGCTAGAGGCGCTGATCAGATTTTCAAACAATGTTTTTCGATAGCTAGCCGGTTATCAACTAATAGAGAAACTAGTAGCACAGAATCAGGCCACAGGACGCATATCATCTCGTCATTCATATTCTCCGCACTGTCGAAGAAGCGTAAAAGTGCGACCAATATTTGGAACTATTTTGCCACATCATAATGTACGATTGTTAGATCTGCTTGAAAAGAAGTGCAGGTTGCGACGGCGAAGATTTTTGCGCTACATACGCCTGATTATTATTCTATAGATCACTAGCTGACCCGCGCAACTTCGCTTGCGTCACATAAGAGAGTCGAAATTTTCCCCGTTTTTGTAACATATTTTCACTAGTACTCTGCTCTTATTGGTCGTAATGTGATGATATATAGCCTATAGCCTTTCTCGATAAATGGGCTATCTAACAATGAAATAATTTTTCAAATCGGACCAGTAGTTCCTGAGATTAGCGCGTTCAAACAAACAAACAAACAAACAATCAAACAATCAAACAATCAAACAATCAAACAATCAAACAATCAAACAATCAAACAATCAAACAATCAAACAATCAAACAATCAAACAATCAAACAAACAAACAATCAAACAAACAAACTCTTCAGCTTTATAATATTAGTATAGAGTAAGTATAGATTCAAAATTCTGTCCTTTACACTGTTTTCGTTCTGTTTGTTCTTACTGAAGCAATTTGTGTGTAGGTTGTTTGACGACATATATTCTATTGTAAATGTATCATCTGAGTCATCTGCAATAGATGGACCCAGGTCAATGAATGGAAAATGAGGTTTGATATTTCTCCGCTCTTATAAAGAACATCATTCCACCTACCGGCTCGCCATTTGTATGGACATAAAATATTTAACAAGTTCCTCTGTAGTACTAAAGAGGTATGTTCTGTACGTCATCACGCGGTACGTAAGAGTTGTTCCATCGATTTCTGTCGACCTTGAACAAGAGCTCTGGAACGATGCCAAGTGAGTCTCCAGCGGTTCGTGCAGTAACTACAGGACAATGACTCTTGCAGCAGGGCTGTGCTCAGGGGGAAGAGATAAAGATAAGCATTTGAGCTCAGGAAAATGAATAGAGATTGTGCTGTGTATTGTGCTCACATTTCGACACTATAAACAAAGTCCTGCACTGTTGGCTGGTTTCAATGAAACTGGCTGCAGTTGCCGAATATCTTTGGCAAATTCATATCAGAAATAATATGTCTAAGATACAATTTTAAATCATTTCGTTTGGGTAACACCAGTAGGCCTAAAAACAGTTATAAATTTGCCTATCATTAATAAAGTTGGTTGCTAATATTTTATTTTTTACTAGCTCCGGTTAAACCAGAATCTCTGTAACAAGGTACCGGCTCTACCTATTGCTGAAAACCGTATGAGAATCTGTTAAGTGGTTTTGAGTTTGTTGCGAATAGACAGCCAGGCAGCGCGGTGGAGGCACAATATTTTAACCAACTTCAGAAGAAAGAGGAGGTTCTGAATTCGACCGTATTTCCACATACATTTAACCCCAGAATTTTAATCAGATTTGAAAAAAATGTTTTTTATTTCAAGGGTAGTTCGCGAGGTGCCATAAAAATTTCATTGACAATTGATTCTTAATTTCGGATATAAAGCAAAAAAAAAAGGATTTTCATTAGGAATTATATTATTCGAAGAGTATGCTGACGTATTTTCTTGTCTGGGTCCATAAAGCACAATCAGCACATTATTTTTTTATTGTTTTATTACGAAAAAAAATCTAAAGGCGATTTCTTGTTAAAAAATAATTTCATAAAATATGTATTTATTTTATGAAAATTCTGTGCTCAATCAAAAACAAACATAACAAGGACTTAATACTCTGGTACTCAATAAGAGGCTTATTCCCCCTCTGGTTACCTAGGCAACGGCAAATGGCGCCGGGATTCCACGGAGCTGGAAGAAGGATCTAGAATGTGGTTCTTTCTCTGTCTAACGTACGACTCCATCTTACTCTCGAACACTGCGTTGGCAGTGCATTGGGGTGGTAAAGTAAGTTAGCCCCCGCCGGCCAACGCCCGGTTACGCAATACTTTTAGATTTCGCGTGTTTTGGATTGAATTAAGGAAGTAATTTGTGATGCATTCATCTCATTACCAATGTAACTCATGCTGAAGGATTTTATTATAAAATTCTAAAGGGTATTTTCTGCTTCTATCGAATTTCAGGCATTGATGTTGTCTGAAAATCTGATCTAATACAAACTTGGCAAAGATTGACATTTTTTTCAAGTAATTTCAAATGTTAAATGCTCTGTCTTTAAAACTACAGACAGTGAAAAATCAGGTCATTGAATATTTTTCTTCATTTTAACTCAGATGAGTATTCTCAAAATTACATTTACTATCTACATCACCATCATCAGTCTAGCCTTTCTAGTTTAGAGTCGGTTTTCAGTCTCACCAGATGCAGCTGAAAACCAGTATTTTACATTGAGCGACTGCCTATCGGGCCTCCACAACCTAGTGACGCGGGTTATAACATGATACCCCTCGGTAAGATTGGTTGTCAGACTTCCAAGTCTCCTTCTACTGGTAACGACTGTAGAACATCTTTAAAATGACAACTCACAATTTAGCGTACCTTCTGTTTAATACGGCCACCCATCTATGGAACAACCTCAGCAAGCGTAGCTTAACTTAAGGAATCGAGCCGCGCGGCTGCTATTACTTAGCCACGAGCTCCTTAACTTTTGATCTACATGATTATGCAGAAAGCACAACATTTCATGAGCATTTCAATAAAACATCCAACGACATATCGACAAAAAACGCAGAACGTCATCTAACGCATCAAACGCAACGTCCTCATCATCATCCAAAAGTCACAATTCTTTCCCCCCTCGCTATTTCCTTCCAATACTTTCAAGTTTTCTAACCTACATTAAGTGACGTCACGCTGAAGTGTTCAGTCAGCGTGTTGGGACAATGACCACATTCCGCGGCTCCACTTCAAGGTCGAGTTCGATGACCCGCACCCGAGCGAGCTGACGTATAAAACACACCCCTTTATGCTGAACACTATAAACACGTGTTCGAGCACACGTGGCTTCAGTAGCAACCAAGTATTAATCTCGGTCTTACGAGAATAATGACGTTATTATTAACTTCTCATGTACATAATACAGGCTCGTGCCCGCAACTCTGTCCATGTAGACTATCGTTGCATGGCTTGTTACTAGTATAATTCCCGTTGCGATGAGATATCCACAATAAAAACTAACCAATGTCCTTTTTCAAAAGTCAAACTATCTTTGCACAAATTTTCATCCAAATGACGTTAACTGCGTTTTATTAACTTCTCATTTACATAATACAAGCTTTTGTCGCAACTCCGTCCATGTGAACTAATAGTTGCATTGCTGTTGTTGGCTTGTAACTCGCGTAATTCCCGTTTCCGTAGGATTTCCGGGATATAAAGTATCCTATGCCTTTTTTTAGGAGTCTGACTATGCATCATGGTACACATTTTCATCAAAATTGGTCGGGTTGTTTAGGTGTGAAGAAATGACAGACAATCGTACAAACAGACACAGAGTTACATTTGCATCTTCAATCTTACCTTAACTTCTCATTTACGTAATACAAGCTCTTGCCCGCAACTCCGTCCATCTGGACTATAGATGCATTGTTGTTGTTGGCTTGTAACTCGTATAATTCCCGCTTCCGTGGGATTTCTGGGATATAAACTATCCTATGTCCTTATTTAAGAGTCAATCTATGTTTGTATCAAAATTTCATCCCGATCAGTTTAGTGGTTTAGACAGTAGTTAGCATGGAGATGGGACAGACAGTCAGACAAACAAACGGACAGAGTAACTTTCGCATTTTAAAATAAATATATTATTATTATATCAGCTTAGCTTTTCTTCCAAGCTATGTTGGAGTCGGCTTCCTTTCAGTCTTACCGGATGCAGCTGAATACCAGTGTTTTACATGGAGCGACTGCCTATCTGATCTCCACAACCCAGTTACTTGGGATATAACACGATACCCTTCGGTAAGACTGGTTGTCAGACTTTCAAGCTTCTGACTACTGTTAACGATTGTCAACGATCTTCGAAAATGACAGCCGGGACCCACAATTTAACGTGCCTTCCGAAACACGGAAGAGCTCGATATGTATAAGATGGTCACCCATGCACAGATCAACCTCGGCAAGCTTGCTTAACCATCGAGATCGATCCACGCGCCTGTTGTTAACTAAGCCACGAGAATTTTAAAATAAGTACGGATTTGTTATTTAATGTGTAGTGAATGACATAGAGGTGAATGAAACAAAATAAGGATAAAGGATTGTAGCAAGTGGCGGTTTTACAAGTGGCAATCATATAGGCCCCGAGAGCTACAAGTACTGTAGAAACTTTTAATAATGACCACTAGTCTATATAAAAGTGTAATAGTTAGTGTTTAACAATGAAATTCCGTGCAGTGTTTCTGACCTTTTTTTAACCTATTAAATTTTTTCAAAAATGTTTTTTTTCTGATTTATTGTGCTAGTAGATAGGGTATTTAAAGTGGGTATAAAAGACCTAAACATTATGTCTTAAAAGTTAAGAAAGTACCGAAAATTATTTTGTGTGTAAATGTCCCCTCTCAGTAACACATTTTGCAATCATATTTTATATTAATTTATCATTCTTAAGATTTAGTAGTAGATTTAGTAAGCAGAAAAAGAATCACGGTTTTATGGAACCCAGTTCATAACTTTCATGTTAAGAAATAAATATTAATTTATAGAAAATTATAAAATTTTTTGATTGATGTTTATAAAGGTACGCTTAAATCTTAATCATTAAACCAATTGATTAATTTCAAAAACAATGATTTTTTATCTTTAAATTTTAGTGTGTTCGAATCCATTTTGAAGTGCTACTTAATCAAAAAAATTGTATTGCAGCTATGTTTATTTTCAAAAATAAAAGTAATTTCTCTTGCAGTTAAGGTATCTTCCATTTTTAAACCCTGACGAAAAAAGAGGGGTGTTATAAGTTTCACGTGTCTGTCTGTGTGTGTATCTGTCTGTCTGTCTGTGGCATCATAACTCCCGAACGGATGCAGTGATTTCAATTTACTTTTTTTGTCACAAAGGTTACTTATGTGCGAGTGTTCTTAGCTATGTGTGATGAAAATTGGTTACGCCGTTAAAAAATTGTATGAAGTGAAAGTGGGGGGAGGAGAGGAAATTTACTCGGATGGGGTCTCAAATAGCTTCGTATGATGAGAAAGTTGGTGGTGGGAATATTAGAACTACTTAACCTAGTAGTCTAACTAGTCAATCTATAAAAAGTACCAAAAAATTTATATAATAGGGGGTTTCATTTAAAAAAAAATTATGGTTATTATTTTAACATATTTTCCCTCCATGGGTATTATTTTTTTCCATCCTGTTTATAATGCAATATAAAGCTCCATTTATACTATAGCTGATAAAGTTTGGTGGTCTTATCGGGTAGTTCTTGACTTGCTATACCCGTTATAAAATTGACTACAAATATAATTGTGCACATTACTATGAACTACACAGCACGTTATTTATCAGCTATGACATCCTTAAGTCATTCAAAAGTCCCCAACCCGCACTTGGCCAGCGTGGTGGACACAAGGCCTAAACCCTCCCTCATTACGGGAGGAGACCCTTGCCCAGCAGTGGGACATTAATGGGTTAAATTTATTTTTTTATTATTAAGTCATAAAATTAAGTTTTAGAAGTGCTTATTTGTATAAGTAGTAAATGAAAACCTTTTAATATAATTTCGTAAGATTGCCTTTTTTTTACTTGACTTGACTGTAAGTTGACCACGAGGTCGATTCGATTTCCGGTCGGACAAAGTACTTTCGTGTTTTTTTCTGTTTTATATTAGATTATTTTTAATTATAGTCTGGTTACTTTTGCTGTATATGGTAATAGAATCTCCCCTATGACAAACGCAAGTATATTTCATACTCCTCTACCTACATCTTTTGTTATAATAGGCGTGATAATAAGTACTACCCATGTAAAATAAATTAATTTCATAACATTTTCTGCAGCTTTAAACTTTACATCACACATACTTTGTTTAATTGAATGCCAAACACGTGCAAAACTAGAAGCATGATGCAACAGGATAGGTGATGGCCGGTGGGGGGTAAACCACTTACTTTTACTCACTACACTACCTACGCATACAACAGTTACAGCCAGGAGTGGGACAGAACTATACGTCAGACAGAGAAGAGCTGACATTCTAGAACATTCCTGTATCTAGGTCTCTCCAGTCGCGCCCGGGAACATGCCCGATTGGTAGATTTAATAAACTCCGCGCCATATTGCGTTGTCATGGCAACGACGGGGGGAATAAGCTGCTTATTGAGTACACGTGTACCGTCCTGTATTTGCTTTGATTTTATTTACAACTAGTTATTGCCCGCGACTTTGTCCGAGTTAAAAAAAAACGGAATAAAAGCATCCTATATGTTAATCAGCATTACTTATTTCGTTAAAATCCGTCCAGGAGATTTTTTTGTAAAAGAGGAACAAAATAAACAGACATTCTTCTCCCAAATTTTCGCATGGACAATATTAATAGGACTGAAAAGGACAGTATGATTTAAATAAAAAAATATTATGTAGTACATTAGCAGACAAAAATCACTCAAATTTTTAAAATGATGCAGCTGAACACACGCAGCCACGCACAAGAAGATACACAAAAAAATACACAAAAACTCCTATAAAAATCTTGCCAACTAAAAGAAGTTCAAATGCTCATCCTTGTATCTTTCTCCATAAGCACAGCCCTGCTGCAAGAGTCATTGTCCTGTAGTTACTGCATGAACCGCTGGAGACTCACTTGGCATCGTTCCAGAGCTCTTGTTCAAGGTCGACAGAAATCGATGGAACAACTCTTACGTACCGCGTGATGACGTACAGAACTTGCCTCTTTAGTATAGAGGAACTTGTTAAATATTCTACATCCATACAAATGACGGACCGGTAGGTAGAACGGTAAAAATGCTTGAAACTTTTGTCGTTGTGATTAATCCGGCGGCGGCAAATAAACATGATGATGGCCAGTAGCTCGATTCTATACGACTATAGACTACCGACAACCGGCTAGCTGTCGAGAATGTTTTATTGATCTGATTTGATATTTCATACATCTTTTCTAGTAGATCGGTTATTGAACACTTTTTCATAATCTTTAAAACTGACGCTTAGACTTTTTTCCATAGCCCGAAGGCCACGGTTTAACGGCTGCTATCATCACAGACAGCAACCGGAACCGAATTTTAACGTGCACAGAGACGTTCAGCACAAATTCCAGTATGCGGTCACCCATCTATAGAATGACCGTGGCAAGGGCTGCTTAACTCAGATATTGTTACCGACCGGTGAGTACAACTGAATAAGAGCGCCAGAAGAAATAAATAGATTAGAATATCTGGGTGTAATAACGCTTCATTCTTACGCAACTTAGATAATTCTCCGTTGTAGTCACGAGACTGAAAACGTCTCTGGCTTTTTACGTAACCACGTGTTCAGCATAAAGGGGTGTGTTTTATACGTCAGCTCGCTCGAGTGCGGGTCATCGAACTCGACCTTGAAGTGGAGCCGCGGAATGTGGTCATTGTCCCAACACGCTGACTGAACACTTCAGCGTGACGTCGCTTAATGTAGGTTAGGAAACTTGAAAGTATTGGAAGGGAATAGTGAGAGGGGAGAGAATTGCTGCTTTATGATGATGATTAAGACGTTGTGTTTGATGCGTTAGCTGGTGTTCTGCGTTTTTTGTAATAGTCGTTTAAGACCAGATTGGAGGTATTTTTGGAAGGCTCTTTTATAGAGAATACGATAAATTATTATGACCCATGCATAATATATTGTATTCTTTATCAGCGTAAAAAGATTTTTTAGATACCCTAGTAACCGGTGTTAATAATTAGAATACCCAGTGTGTAAGTCAAAACTGATTTCTTACATGGGACCAGTAGAAAAGATTTAAGCCTTTATAGCGGAGACCAAAAATGTGTAGGTACCTCTCATACGGACGGGACCACATGTTTTTATATATTTTGCATAAAATCAAAACAGATATTACAAGGACTTAATTCTCTTGTACTCAATAAGAGGATTATTCCCCCTCTCGTTACCTAGGTAACGGAAAATGGCGGCGGGATTATTAATTCTATGACCTGAAATGTTGCCCGGGCGAGGTACCTAGATGAATAGATCAGGAACATTCTAGAACATTCTTCCTACTCTTTCTAACGTATATGTCTATCTCACTCCCACCTATGCGATCCTTATTTCCCCCCATTCACCTTTGTTTGTTTGTTCAACACATCTGGATATATCAACAGGTAACATGGCTACCCGTTGTCTAGGCTACGCTAGAGGGGGGACACGTGGGGGGCACAGGGCTACCTACGTATAATTTATAGTCCCGTCGGCCATTTTGAATGTCGGAAATAATTTTGTTGGAAAAGGAAGTCTAGAAAATTCGAATATGCAAAGAATTGCGGAAATGTTTGCAGGAATATGATAAATTTAAGAAAGGAATTCTTCGCATTCTTCTGTAAACTTTCGTCCATAAAATCAGAGTATACAGGGTGTCCCAAAACTCAACGATAATCCGAGACAGGATGAAAGGCCAAGTCATACCGGTTATAGGAAAAATAAAAAAAAAATTCCATATCACTTAGTTCAGCAATAATAGACACTTTTCAAAAAAGTTGAAATTCCACACCCTTGGTCGCATTTTCAAGTCCTGTGATCACCAATGTCACAATTTTGCTGTGTTTTTTTGAATTTCGTGATCTTAATTAAATATGCTATTAATCGTATAACAAATTAATGCACAAAACATTGTTAATTTAATAAAAAAAGTTAAGTTTTAGTGAGTCATCTTTCTCAAAAATATCGTTAGTCAACTTTGACGCTTCATACTGAAAAAAAAATGTACTACACTACCCTTGGCAAGTTATTTCAAAAGTTGGCGCATTTAATCAAAATTTCGAAATGGTATAACACTTGCCACTTTTCTTGCCATTAAAAATGTTATTTTTATTTGAACGAAGAGTATCCTCGCAAATGGATCGGACGCAGTGGTACAATTTTATGGCCTCCTCGTTCTCCCGATCTAAATCCAGTAGATATTTTTTTACTGGGAATGCATAAAGGAAAAAGTTTATTCGAAATCAATACAAAATCTATCAGAACTTAGCCAGAAAATTGACACAGCGTCAGAGGAAATAAATGCAATGAATTTTGATTGACTGGTGCAAAGGTCTTTTGTAAGGCGTTGCAAAGCCTGTATTCATGCCAGAGGAAAACAATTCGGAATTATTTTAGTTTACGGAGAATAATTAAATAAGATCGATGGTTCGCTCATTGTTTTTTAAAAAAAAAAAAAAAATTGTGACATTGGTGATCACAGGACTTGAAAATGCGACCAAGGGTGTGGAATTTCAACTTTTTTGAAAAGTGTCTATTATTGCTGAACTAAGTGATATGGAATTTTTTTTTTATTTTTCCTATAACCGGTATGACTTGGCCTTTCATCCTGTCTCGGATTATCGTTGAGTTTTGGGACACCCTGTATATGAATTTAAATAAGTAGTAATAAATGCAATACACTGCATTGTAACTGGCATCGGCAATCTTCCAAAATTTAGCTAAGAAGTTAAAATTTAGAAGCTAATTATAATTATGATTAGCATAAGAATGCTATTTAAATTAAATTGACTTTTATTTATTACTCTTATCGAACAACAATGCTCGATTTAACAACGGTTCGTGTTTTTTTCATTGTTTAAATTTCCCTAAGGTCTGTTTCATTTGGCTCATACTTGATAATAAATATATAATAGTGTAGAAAAAATTAATTAAAAATAACCCGTCACAAGAATTTAATTTACCTTTAAAAAGTAAAAAAAATATTTGATTACCCATCCGAGTATACATATTTGCAGAGATTCGGTTAATCTCCCCACTTTCACCCCCCACAATTTTTGAACGACTCAACCGATTTTCATTATTCATGTCGAAGGACACTCGCCCATAAGTCATCACCTTTAATACAAAATCCTTCATCCGTTGGGGAGTTATGATGCCACAAACAGACAGACCCCTCCTTTTGCGTCGGGGGTTAAAAATTATTATTATCGGTTTCTTATAGATTTTTTTTTACTTTGCATTAAATATAACATACATTAATTATAGTACTAACATACAATATGTTCCTGATTTTAGATACAACATTTTGCAATAACAAAATGTAGCGCTTACTATGACTCATATCGTAAAATAAGGTCTTATTCGAAAGTCTATAAACCGGTTAATAAAGCTTTTTAACTATCGCTGTTTTAACACGTCATAATACAAAATTGCTTAAGGTTCTTAATAAAAACGCTAACGACGGGCAGCAAATAAAGTACCGTAAACCTTAACAATTTCGTATTATCTATATATTATTATCATCCCAGCCTTTCTACCAACTATGTTGGAGGCGACTTCCAGTCTCACCGGATGCAGCTGGATACCAGTATTTTACAAGGAGCGACTGCCTATCGGACCGACACAACCCAGTTATCTGGGTTATAACCCGATACCCTCCGGTAAGACTGGTTGTCAGACTTTCTACCTTCCGATTACTGTTAACGAAAGCCAAAGATCTTTGGAAATGACAGCCGTTATCCGCAATGTAACGTGCCTTCCGAAATACGGAGGAGCTCGGAATGTATATAATGATCACCTAGGCTATCCACAGAACAATCTCGGCAAGCGTAGCTTAACTTCAGAAGTCAATCCGCGTAGCCGTAGATAACTAAGGCACGAGGTCCTTAAATATACATATATCGTAACAGGCAACAGCTTGTTATAATTTTTATAAAACTGTGTTTTCAATAGCCGTTCCTAACCTACCACAAAACTCGTAAGACCTCATCATAATTTATCACATTTCAGCTGCAACGCGAGGGTTACGGTCACGAGGGATGTTAACATTAGGGTTGGTTTTAACCTTCACCTTGAAAAGTTCCCAAGTTCAAGGGGTGTGTTCTTTTGAAAGTTTAGCTTGCCCTTGAATAAGAACTGGAACGGTGCCAAATAAGATAGGGTTGCGAGCGTTTTACGTTTCATGTCTTATATAAAATTGTGTAGATTTACTAGTTTCAAATATAAATCTAGTATAACTCCCTGTATTTGACGCTGACGAATGTTGTTTAAAAATCATATTTGATTGATTTTGAGATAGTGCATTGTCCGGCGGTACTTGGGAAAGACAAAATCTGAGGAAAGATGAACATAATTTAAGTAGTTTTGAAGTAAATTGGGTCTAGAATTGAAACTATTCAAGTACAGTTACTATAGGCGCTTGTAGTTTATATTTTCAGTATCCAAATAATCGTTCAGAATATTGAGGTATTTTTATAAGCACATACAATTCAGAGCAAAGGTCTCCTCAGTATTTATTAAAAACATTAAAAAATATTATGATTTCACTGACAAGAAATGGATAAAAATAAACAATCTCATACTTTATACTACGGTTTAATGAGTGAGTTATCGTAACATTAAGATATAGTTATCATCTATACTAATATTATAACATTGTAGAGTATGTTTGTTTGTTTGAACGCGCTAATCTCAGAAACTACTGTTGCGAAATGAAAAAATATTTTACTGCTGCATAGCCTATTTATTGAGGAAGGAGTTAGGCTGTAAAACATTACGCTACGACCATTAGTAGCGGAGTAGCAACGAAAAATGTTACAAAATCGGGGAAAATTATGACCCACATTTTTTTTTATATGCCGCAAGCGAAGTTGCACGTGTCAGCTAGTTACTAATGTGACGGAGAATCAAAAAAAAACTCTTCTGAAATATCTAACTGTTGAGCATGTCAAAGCCAAATTCTTCCAAACTACTCGGTTACGTGCGGTCTCACACACGGAACAATTATATTTGTGCGATCCACAAATAATTGTTTCGAATCTGATTGTACTTTGGGTCCATTGTTTGTATGTTTGTTAAAGTCCCCGAGACACAATGATATGAGAAAATGTTAGTGCGGGAGTCGACTTTAAAAAAATCCCCCTTGCTGTCCTACTGCTGCGCAACGGTCTCCTTCCAAACGAAGAATAAATTTATGAATTATTTTTATTACATAATTTTGTCTTAAAAATCAACTCCATTTACATAAGTAGGTTGTTGTAGGGTACTTCCCGGGCCCTCGCAGAGCTACATCGATCCATCTTGCACGCGCCACTGCACACACGCAAGGTGCAGTTGCATACAAACACACGCACACACAAACACAGCCCGGTGAGCTTTGATAATAGGAAATGGTATGATCGAAGAAACAAGTGTTGAGAAGTTATTGAGTTACTAAATCGAGATTTGATTTATTTCAGAGCATTTATGTCCTTAGAATGACTTTCTTTTTAGTTAGGTGATAAAAATTATACCAGCCTCACTGCTGGACAAAGATCTCTTCCTTATGTCTTCAGAAAAACTTTTTTCTCACTGAAATGATAGATATTATGCCTGTCTCCTTACTGAGCAAAAATGTCCTCCCGTGAGGAGAAAGGCGTAAGACTTAATTCCAGCATGCTGACCAAATATGGTTTTAAAGAGCAATAACAAAATAGCAAAAAGTGTTTACCTGCCTACTTTTTTTTACCTTCAAAAAATACATACGTCTGAAAAATCTATAGTTCTTTTTTTCAATAGGATGTATTTTAACTAATTTTATGACAAGGTTTTAGACGAAAGCAGCAATGGTAATCCACACAATTATTGAACTTAGTTAATTTGGCGGAGTACCTGTTATACTTAAGACCAGGGGTCCCAGCCTTTTCTTATTCCGGGACCACTTCTTAATCCCCGACGCAAGAAAAGGGGTGTTATAAGTTTGACGCGTGTGTGTGTGTGTGTGACTGCCTGTCTGTCGCATCATAACTCCCGAACGTATGGAGTGTTTTCAATTTAGTTTTTTTTGTATTAAAGGTTACTTATGTGCGAGTGTCCTTAGATATGTTTGATGAAAATCGGTTGAGCCATTAAAAAGTTGAAAGGGGTGAAGTGAAGGGAGGAGAGGAAATTTACTCGGATGGGGTCGGATTGATTAACTTATACATATTATTAGGTCGGGAAAAAGTCTTTTCGCATTATAGTATGTATGAACTTGTGATAAAATTATTTCTCTACACAAAAAAGCTCACGAGCACCGAGGTACCTCACGAGCTCACTGAAAGAAACTTAATGAACCGTGTACTCATTTATGATTCTTGAAGCCAAAGAGATTTTATTACAAGTATCATACTATAATGCGAAAAGACTTTTTCCCCGACCTAACACAATTAAAATTATAATTATTGTTTTTACGTACTAAAATCATATTTAAAATACTACCTTCACAAAACAACCCACTAAAATCTGCAATCAATTTTATACTTGCCTGTACCTCGTCCGCGATATTCATCGCCTAGGTAACCTGGGGGGTAGAAGCCTACGCCACCCACCGCTCACGCTGGCCCGGGCCTGTTGCGTGTTTGTGATTATACACGTGTTCTGCTTTAAAATATCAACCTGATTTTCATCAAATTATACCTGATTTACCTGACATTTCAGAAAGCGTAGGCAGAGGTGTCAATTTATGCATATTTATGCATATGTTTGAGTACCTATACGGGGTGGAAAAAAAATGGCCTATGGAGGGAAACTACCCTAAATGTTGAATATATCATGCACTGAAAATAAACATGTTTTGATATGGAAAAACGGCATTCGAAATTTTTGGATAAATATTTTCATGAATATTTAATCGATCTCGCAAAAAGAAATAAAAACCAACTCACTATTTTATTTCGCAAATGGATAGTAATAAAAATAATATCCTTCGGACGTAAATATTATCTTAAAGGAAAGGAACACCCTGAAATTCAGCATTCTTGTTGTTGAAGGCTTGGCGTCCGCGCCTTTGATAAACATGACTATACACCAATATTATTATTAAAAAAAACTATTATTTTTAAATCTCTGATCAGAAACCTATTTTGGAATTAATAATATAAAAATGATTAATGAGTAAAAAGTACCATTAAAATAGTTTTAAAAAAAAATTAAAAATCTGTAAAAAGATATAGGAATAAATAAATATTTGAAAGCAATTTTTTTCAAAATTAAAAGCAGTTTTCGTTTTTGGTGAATTAAGATGTATTCAATATTTAGGGTTTCCCGTCATGGTCTTTAATTTGTTTCCACTCTGTATGTTCATCACACGTTTCTCCGCACTTATGTATTTTGGAAAATTAGTAAGTACTTAATTATTTTTTTATGCAATACATTATTTTGTAACACGGTTGCACTGTCTTTATGCAAAATTTCATGAAACTTGGTTAAGTGGATTTACCCTGAGGGTGTTTCGCGTTTATGAGTATAAATAGCGGTACACAGTAAGTAAAATATTTAACAGAAATAAGTTTTTTTTTCCATACTAACCCATGCATGGGTAACGTATTGCCATACACCGCGCTATGTGCGCGGTGTATTTTACTGGACCATTTAGAATTGCCAAAGGCGGATGCAAATATTCCTAAACCGCTGCTAATTTCTTTGTGGATAATTAAAGGTGTTATGTTATATTCTTAATGACAAAATTTTAAATTGATTAGTTTTCTTTTTAACTTTTTTAATTTTATTTTTATTAAAGGTTTTTTTTCTGTAACCAAGTTCATTTATTCAAGCAATAATTAAATTTTCATAGACTTTCAGTGAGACAAAGTAGTGACTCCGGCCGCAATATCCTATACTAGCTGACCCGCGCAACTTCGCTTGCGTCACCTAAGAGAATGAGTCAAAATTTTCCCCGTTTTTGTAACATTTTTCGTTGCTACTCCGCTCCTAATGACCGTAGCGTGATGTTATATAGCCTATAACCTTCCTCAGTTAATGGACTATCTAACACAGAAAGAATTTTTTAAATCGGAGCAGTAGTTCTTGAGATTAGCGCGTTCAAACAAACAAACAAACAAACAAACTCTTCAGCTTTATAATATTAGTATAGATTAGTATAGATTGTTTCCAGAAGGCGGCGTATCGTTAGAGCAATAAAAAAACCGTACAAGGAGTATGATATACATTTGCTTGACTGGGTCAGCAGAGCAAATAAAAAACGTATACCTACTTTCTTATTTTTTTTGTCACAAGTTTGGACTCACACCCTACTGTCTTACCATGGAACAAGTCTATAGTACTGTTAAACTTTCTAATCCTGAACTTTCTTTCACAAAACCTTTTCTCCAAAAAAATAAAGAAGCTATCCCTTATTATGGAAGCACTTACCAGTCGAGCAATCCCCAGTTATTTTTAACTTTTAATAGAACCTTAAATCTACATAACATTTTCCTCACGATCATAACAAAGGAATAATGTAGTGACGCAAAACTAACGCCCAAAATGACCTTTCCTGGCTAAAGGTCATCTTGGGCGTTAGTTCGCAGACAGCGCAGATGCAATTGCATCGATCGGTCCCTGCAGCCTCCGCTCGCGCCCACACGACGCACACATTCACCTATCACGTAATATAGACACACACACACACACAGCACCCACCTTCGCTTCTACGATGTTACACTGGCGTAGTTTCGCTAGGAATTGAAATCTAAAGTCTGGTTTAGTTTTGGCATAATTTTTTATGCTACCTAAAATGATAACACATGCATAAAACCACGTTCTTATCCAATAGGATTGGTGTAACAAATATCTATAGACTTTCTTTTTCAGTACAATTTTTAGACACATACTTTAAATTTTTTTAGGTGCTGAAAAAATGGTTCTTAAGACAGAATTATACTCCAATTTGGTTCATTCACATTTATAGGTACATCTTGTTGAAGGAAGGAACGGTTAAGAGTACTACGCACATAAATTACACAACGTGCCAAAAAAAAATTTGAAAAAATAAAAACGGTATCCTACGTCTGTCACGATTTTACTACAAAATTTATAAGTCAAAGATTTTTTATTACGTTCTAATCAATACCATTGTTGGGTAAAGGTCTTCCCAAACTGCTCCATTGGTCAAAATCCTCGACCATTTCTTAGCAACCATTTCAAGAGATTGAAAAATTGAAATAGTAGAAATCCAGAATTCACAACAAAACCAAATAAACTAAAAATTTGTTGTTTAAAAAAAATAAGTTGTAACGGTATACGGCTAAAGGTTCTCTTCCCGTTTCATAGGACTAACATTGCAAACGGCGAAAAGCTTTATACACCTCTGCCTAGACTCTTGACTGCTTAAGCGTAAAGTTACATACCTACTTACATACGCTTACGCATCACGCTTTTCCCATAAGGGCAGGCAGAGACTCAAAAACCGCCACTTTGTACGATCCTTACAAACTACATTCTTTACTACTTACTACATTCACATCTATACATCTTGTCACACACACATAAATCACAAAAATAAAATACAAACTTTACAAGTGAGCGAAATCAGTCAGCTAGTCACAACGCAAGAAACATTTTATGAAAATTACATTCCCGGCTTCGAGTTCATTGTTCCAAATACTTACTCACAAAGGAGCGTCCTTGAACGTACCCGGCCTATTTCAAATCCTCGTAAATATTTACCACATTTGGAGTAAGGGTCACGGTCACAAGGGATGCTAACATTAGGGTAATCGTTCACCTTGAACTCGAAATCTTTTTGTACGAGGTTGTGTATCGATTTTACGTGTCCTTGAACTGTGAATCGTTACTTAGGGGATTAGATTTCTTCATGATGACATGCAAAAACTTATATTAAATTTAGGAGCTGATTTTTGATTAAAAATCTTCTATCATGTTACTAGCTAACTAAAAATAGGGGTGGCCTACGATTTTGTCTATGATGATTGGTGACTCTAGTTTTCCGGTTTCTATAAAATGTAATATTCCTGCTTCACTCCTATTAGTCATAGCGTGATGGTAAATAGCCTGCTACCTTCTTCACTGAAGGGACTATTTAACACAAAAATATTTTTTTGTATTCGAAGCAGTAGTTCCTGAGAAAAGCGCTTTCGAACAAACTCTTCAGCTTTGTATGATGAGTATAAATTTTAATAGACTACATGATTTATAACCGACCTCGAAAAATGCAGAGTAAATAGATAGTCACGCTCATAAGATAGCTTATAACTACTAATAAGCTTCGACCGAGACACAGCTGAAAGAACGTACTTCAAATAGGATCGTTTTGTAAGAGCTAACTAAATAAAAATTATCTTATGAACCGCTCATTGCTCGCTCGATTGTCGCTCTCACTGGTCGGTAAAAGATTTGTGGGTTAAACAACGCTTGGCTCGGTCATAACATACATGAGTTGCCTTCGGAGAGCACCTAAAAACTCGGTCAAAAAGATAACAGTCATTAAGCCATGCCAAAGACCTTTCGGCTGGAACAACTTTTACACAAGATTGATTAATAACCATACGATAAAATAGAATTTAAAAATAATATTCTACCTAGACGACACGCGAGTTCACCGCACGGGTCAGCTAGTAGATAATAATAAACTAAGCCTACTACGTGCGTGACTGAAAAGTTTTCAAGGTGAGCCCGAGACCTTATGCTAACGACCCTTCTGGCCGTGACCCTCGTCGCTGAAGCTGAAACAATGTGAAAATTTATAAGACTGTGCGGTAGGTCGGGGTTTCGTTTTGTTTATACAGTTGATACTATTGTTTGAGGAGAATTAATTTGCGATATGAATTTAATTTTGTTCGTTTATGAGCTACCGCGACTAATAATGTGATATGATATCTGGTAATAAACAAAATTTTGTTTTTTTTGTCACCGCTTTAGTGGTTTTACATTTTAGTATTAATAATTGTATGGAGCGGCCCGGTGTTGGGGTACTATCCTTTCCGGCCCGTTCCGTTCAGCAGCTATGTTGACGAATTCTTTGATGCAACGACAACGCGATGCTCCGTAGTACAGGAGAGATTTTTCTCTTTGGAAAAGTATAGTCAATACTGAATTCTGACGTAATTCAACTGAATAAAAATGTACCTACTAATGACATCTATAATCTTATAATAAAACAGGTGACCATCTTAAACATATAGAGTTCCTCCGTGTTTCGGAAGGCACGTAAAATTGTGGGTCCCGGCTGTCATATTCAAAGATCTTTGACAGTCGTTAACAGTAGTCAAAATTCAGAAGCTTGTAAATTTGACAACCAGTCTTACCGAAGGGTATCGTGTTACAACCCAGGTAACTGGGTTGTGGAGGTCAGATAGGCAGTCGCTCCATGTAAAATAATTCAGCTACATCCTGTGAGACTGGATGCTGACTACAACTAACATGGAAGAGCTAATCTGATATAAAATCCGTCTGTTGAACTAAAATGTCCTTTTCATTGCCAACCATCATCCCTATTAAAAGTGAAGCACTAGGTCAGAGAGATGAAGGGTGTCTGTGTGTGTGTGCGTGTCTGTCTGTCTGTGAGTGCAGTGTCAGTGTGCGGGGGAGGGTGGTCGGATCGATGCAGCTAAATGCCCGGGCGAGCTCGGGTCACGTCCTGCAGTAACCTACTTTTAATATTTGTTCCACTAGATTAACAGTGGTTTTAGTAATGAGATGTAGAAAAGATTATTTTTGAGAGTTTTTAGTATAAAGTATGAATTGCGCGGCCTGATTCGCTTTTAATTTGGGTAAAAATTAAAAAAAGTTTCTTGATAAAGTAAGCGTATATTTGAACCGGGATCCTTTAATATGTCCATGTAGGAAAGCGCAACACATATACAGCCTTCACTTATACTACTATACTACTATTTTATGCATTTGTAATATTAGTTTACCATTTGGTATTATTGTATATTAGAAACTAATGTATTCTGTCTTTAAAAAAAATTAGTAATATTTTTCATGTTACTAAAATATGAACAAAAATTAAAATTTCGCAGGCAACCCTATTTCATTTGGCAAAGTGCCATGGGTGCTATTCAAGGACAAGTGAAATCAATGTCAATGTCATTGTTCAAAACACACCCCTTTCAGACTATCTACTAATTTATCAAGTGCGTAAAAGTATTCAAGACTAAAATACTTGTAATAAAACAATTGAAAAAAAATCTAATGAAGTTTGTTGGGATCGTAGCAGGTGGTGGTCTTCAAAGACCAATCTCTTCCTACCCCTATTGAGCAAAAAGGCCAGCATAGTGGTCTTCGAGGCCTAAACCCCCTCTCGTTTGAATAGTGGATCTTGCTCAGCAGTAGCACAGGAATAAAAACAAATTTTAATAAGGATCTACTGCTAGGTCAAGAAAGGTGGAGAGAGACCAACCTAATAGAGTAAGATCCCAGGGCCCCCAGACGTTACTTATTTTTGAAGTAACGAATTTTACGGTATAGACACTCTTCTATGTGTTTAAGAGTGTGTGTGTACTAACTAGTTTGTCTAGGCGGCCCGTTCACAGGTAGCAGGTAGAAAAGGTAGACAAAAACATAACTTACTTTTGTTAAATTCGAAGTGCTGATTTTTATATATGTCACATAAAATATTATTAAAAATAAATATTTCATATTGACAGACCGTTTCTGTGGGCGGTAATTCCTCCCAGACGCTTGAAACCTCATAAAAAAATTATCGAACTTTTGTTATATTCGAAGTCTTCTGCTTTATATATGATGTTTGGGGGGCTATTTTAATTTCTTTTGTGTACAGCCAGACCAATCTGAAGGGCCAAACATTCTCCCAGACACAATTAAAATTTTTATTAAACTCCCCGAAACAATTATTTTTTTTGCCTACAAAGGGTTTGTTTTCAACAACAAATTATTGAGTTAAATGACAATTTATTATTATTATATTTATATAGAAATGCAGTAAAAATATGATCTTCCATTATTATTTAATTAAGTCTTAATCTTCATAGTTAGCTTCATATGAGTTTCGACTTTCATCCTCGAACCAATCCTGGATTTCATTATTCAAGTCGTCATCATCGTTAATATCTTTGTTCGAATCTTCTGAAAATACAAAAAACATTATTGAAGGTATGAATTGCTGTGCATATAAAAAAATATTTTGATGTGAACTTAACATACCTGATTCATTTTCGAGTAATTCACTGACAAGACTTGGTAACTGATCACATAAATTCACTCACGTCAGATACTGTGTAAGTATTAATGAAAAGTTGAAGTCTGGCAGCATCCACATCGATTATTCCGGGAACATTGTAAACATCGCAAATAAATTTTTGTATTACATCGAATACTTTTTGTTTTGTGTCATAATCCTTAAATAATTCTTAAGAATTTAATAGGAAAAGCGTGAGAAACTTTGATTCATGTAATTTACCACCCTGTAAGAGTGAACTATTCCAACAATTCTGTCGAGCAAACTACATCGCAAGTATATGGAATAATGCACGTACAAAAAATTTACCTGGTTTTAGTCCAGAGAATAATGGGTGGACATTGGATGAGAACCAATATCAATTTTACTGGTTCGATGGCGATCAGTTACCAAGTCTTGTCAGTGAATTACTCGAAAATAAATCAGGCATGTTAAGTTCACATCAAAATATTTTTTTATATGCACAGCAATTCATACCTTCAATAATGTTTTTTGTATTTTCAGAAGATTCGAACAAAGATAATAACGATGATGACGACTTGAATAATGAAATCCAGGATTGGTTCGAGGATGAAAGTCGAAACTCATATGAAGCTAACTATGAAGATTAAGACTTAATTAAATAATAATGGAAGATGATATTTTTACTGCATTTCTATATAAATATAATAATAATAAATTGTCATTTAACTCAATAATTTGTTGTTGAAAACAAACCCTTTGTAGGCAAAAAATAATTGTTTCGGGGAGCTTAATAAAAATTTTAATTGTGTCTGGGAGAATGTTTGGCCCTTCAGATTGGTCTGGCTGTACACAAAAGAAATTAAAATAGCCCCCCCCAAACATCATATATAAAGCAGAAGACTTCGAATATAACAAAAGTTCGATAATTTTTTTATGAGGTTTCAAGCGTCTGGGAGGAATTACCGCCCACAGAAACGGTCTGTCAATATGAAATATTTATTTTTAATAATATTTTATGTGACATATATAAAAATCAGCACTTCGAATTTAACAAAAGTAAGTTATGTTTTTGTCTACCTTTTCTACCTGCTACCTGTGAACGGGCCGCCTAGACAAACTAGTTAGTACACACACACTCTTAAACACATAGAAGAGTGTCTATACCGTAAAATTCGTTACTTCAAAAATAAGTAACGTCTGGGGGCCCTGGGATCTTGGACTATAACTTTTAAACTCTCGCGTTGCATGTTTAATGTATAATAGAATTATATATAATAGAATACGGGAATTAACGCGAACACGCATAGTACCTTAAAATGCCTAACGTTTCGGCGCAGGTTGCACTCGCCGTGTGCGCAGCCAGAGACCATCCTGCTGATCAAATGCAGTAGCACGATTCTCTACAATTGGAGCCATCGAGTATCGTGAGTTTGACATTTAAAATGTACTGCCAAAATAGTTCTTACGACATCCGATGGAGACGCTGAACCAATTGTCATGCTACATTTTTTGAAAGCTAGCCGGTTGTCAACAGTCAACAGTAGTAGAGAATGGCGGTACAGGTTGGGAACTTTCAATCCCACGAGTTTTATTAAACTCTTAAGCATGGCATTACGTACAACTTTCATCACGATGTTGATCAACATATTTTTTGTTCAAATCATAAATCGTTTTTTTTTCCTTTTGAAATATTTTAATTTAATGTAACTTGGCCACAAGAGGCTTTTCTTAGGAGCCGCCTAGCACGACAGTATTGATTTGCATTGCATATTCAGTACCTTACCTTAATAGCCAGTTCGTTAGAGTCATATTTGATTGTAATTGTCTAACGCGCAGGTGCCAAATGATTTATGTAGTGGGCCCCGATGAAATGATATTTATAGCTCCGGTCTTTGGACTCAAAGAAAATACGATGTAAAATTTGTACAATTGTAGAATTGTATTATTTCGTAATATTATTATTATTAATTAATTCCATACTAATATTATAAATGCGAAAGTAACTCTGTCTGTCTGTCTGTCTGTTACTCAATCACGCCTAAACTACTGAACCAATTTGCATGAAATTTGTTATGGAGATATTTTGATACCCGAGAAACGACATAGGCTACTTTTTACCCCGGGAAAATGACGCGTTTCCATGGGAAAATTCAGGTGGCGGACGAAGTCGCGGGTAAAAGCTAGTATATAATATGTCAACATAATAAATTGTTTATAAACATGTCGATGAACATATCGACAAATTTATTTGCAGAATTTTAAAAGTATCAGTATTTACAATAAAATTTACTCAATTATATTACCATTCATTAAGGCAGAATAATTTTGTATACATATTATTATACAAAATGGCTTAGTTCACATCAGCAACTATGTTGGAGTCTGCTTCCAGTCGCACCGGATGC
This sequence comes from Anticarsia gemmatalis, assembly GCF_050436995.1. Taxonomy (NCBI): domain Eukaryota; kingdom Metazoa; phylum Arthropoda; class Insecta; order Lepidoptera; family Erebidae; genus Anticarsia; species Anticarsia gemmatalis. The sequence continues at coordinate 19,769,683 of NC_134776.1, read as the reverse complement.
GTCTGAATACCAGTATTTTACATGGAGCGACTGCCTATCGGACCTCCATAAGTCAGTTACCGGAGTTATAACACGATACCCTCCGGTGAAACTGGTCGTCAGATTTCATCATTATTCGTGCTGTTTGTAAAATTAATTAATAAAAAATACCTTGACTGTTAAAAAGTCCGTTAAATTCTTCTCGTATAAATTATATTTTAAATAATTAAGATATAGATATTATTATAATGTAAATTATTGTTATCCTGTATGAAATCTTTATTTAAGAAAGTATATTCAAAAAACAAAAACAATGTCTTAAAATTCATTAATTTGAGAGTTTTTAGATCCTATTTCTTCCATTTGTGGTGAAGAAATCAATTAATAATTACTTATACTGTAATATAACTCTTCAAATAATTATTTCTTAAGATTATAATTATTAAACCTTTGTGTAAAACTATATGGCGAAGAGTAATAAAAGTATAAATAAAAATATGTTTTAAATCCTTATTCCTACTTACATTATTATCTCAAAATAGTAGTTTCTTATTAGTCCATGTGATACATCTTTAGTTTGACTGCCTTTAAACAATATTCATAGAATAACAATACCTAAATGGTTATGCTTTTAGAAGCAAAAGAAATTATGTTTTGCTCAGATGAATGTCCCTCAAAGTTAACAAAATTCTTAAAAACTGATCATCAAGAAAGAGATTACAGTTTTTTCCATTATACAATAAGCTCTCCAATGAATAAACTTTATGTGTGTATTAGAAAGAATTGTCACTTGTTCTAATGGTAAAGAAAACACCTTGATCTTCTTGTATATGTTACTGTAAAGGCCCGAACTGTGGTAAATCCTAAGATTTTCCGGTAATACCTAAGATTTACCAACTCTCAATGGCAAAAGTCCGAACTTTCTTTTATTTCGAAATTTTACCACCATTTCATTGGTAAATATATACATAAGTACAAGTCCGCCACCCGCAATTGGCCAGCGTGGACTCAAAGCCTAACCCCTATTTCCTTTTCTTAAAAAAAACTCTTAAAAGTATACAAACTCAACAACTTACACTTGGACAGCGTGGTGGAGTTGACTCGAGGCCTAACTCTTCCACATTCTAAGACGAGACTCTAACAGACCTATCTGCATGGATTTTATTTGCATTCCTAATTATTTAAAATGATTTATATGTTTTTAATATCAAAGAATCTAATTTGTATTACTGAATTTGAGAAGTTATTAAACCGCTAGGAACGACATACACAGTTCATATTGATAATGTCACTGTTGTTTGTTTGTCGTATGGTTAGTGGTCAACCTAGTGTCAAAGTTGTTCAAGCCGCTCGAAAAAGCCTTTGACATGGATTAACGCCTGTTATCTTAGTAGACAACAGCCGGGACCGACATTTTACGTGCCCTCCGAAGCACGGAGACACCCAGCCCAAATACCACTATGCGGTCACCCATCTTCGGAATGACCGCGCCAACGGTTGCTTAACCCACAGATCGTTTACCGATCGGTGGGCGCAACTGGCCGCGATAATGTCACTCAAAGGTGCATAGTGCACGAAACCAGCGGTTCTGTATGACAAGATGTATGAAAGTGGATGTAGCAAAAGAAATTTGTAGGAAGTGACGTAGCTAGCGGCGTCCTTTGGTCTCCCAAAGAACACCACTTGCTTCCATCAATACCATTCCTATAATTTTTCTATTGCTCTTCCTCTATTAGAAAAATGTGTGAAATTTGTGTATTATGTACGTGTGAGGCCTAATTTGAGTTAAATTTAAAAAAAAAGGTTAAAGTAATTTCTGTTTAAAATTTGAAATATTTAAGGAATTTATCTAGCTCCTAGACAAGTTGTGTAATGATATGGTGTGTTGGGCAAAAGGTTTATAAGAAATAAAAAAATCAACAGACGATTAAAATCTTTATTGAAATTTAAGCAGTTCAGTACGTCATCGGTTCATATCGCCGCAGTTGTCGAGTGGTGGGTCGTCAAAAAATTCTTATAACTATGCCAACATTTGTCATCTTTCCAGAATAAACCTTTCCGACTTTAATTCGATCTTTCCTCATTGCATTCTCTTTCCACACTACAACATTTCAAACTCTTATATTAATCCAACAAATTTCATCTTTCCAGAATAATCCTTCCCGACTCTAATTCGATCTTTCCTCATTGCATTCTGTTTCCACACTACAACATTTAAACTCTTATATTAATCCAACAAATTTCATCTTTCCAGAATAAACCTTTCCGACTTTAATTCGATCTTTCCTCATTGCATTCACTTTCCACACTACAACATTTCAAACTCTTATATTAATCCAACAAATTTCATCTTTCCAGAATAATCCATTCCGACTTTAATTCGATCTTTCCTCATTGCATTCTCTTTCCACACTACAACATTTCAAACTCTTATATTAATCCAACAAATTTCACCTTTCCAGAATATTCCTTTCCTACTAAAGTTCGATCTTTCCTCATTGCATACTCTTTCCACACTACAACATTTAAACTCTTATATTAATCCAACAAATTTCATCTTTCCAGAATAATCCTTTCCTACTAAAGTTCGATCTTTCCTCATTGCATTCTCTTTCCACACTACAACATTTCAAATCTTATATTAATCCAACATTTATCATCTTTCCAGAATAAACCATTCCGACTTTAATTCGATCTTTCCTCATATCATTCTCTTTCCATATTACAACATTTAAACATTAAACTTCCTATATTAGTCCAACAAATATCATCTTTCCAGAATAAACCTTTCCGACTTTAATTCGATCTTTCCTCATTGCAATCTCATTCCATATTACAACATTTAAACACTAAAATTCTTATATATTTCCAACAAAAATCATCTTTCCAGAATAAACCTTTCCGACTTTAATTCGATCTTTCCTCATTTCATTCCATATTACAACATTTAAACATTAATATTCTTATATAATTCCAACAAAAATCATCTTTCCAGAATAAACCTTCCGACTTTAATTCGATCTTTCCTCATTTCATTCACTTTCCATATTACAACATTTAAAATCTCTTAAATCTATAATAATTTCAAAAGGTATATTTGATTACAAGCTATCATGTACTAACATAAATATAAAAATTAACATTAATTGAAGCTAAATACATATTAATCAACAAAGACTTAAAATAAGTTCTTATTTAAATCTTGTACCGCCATTTTAGAGTAGTTTCGGGTACAACATTGGCACATTTTGATGTTCAGTGTGCAAAAAATACTTATAAAATTAACAACAATAAATAAATTCATATTTTTATAGGTATTGTTACTATTTTGTTTATAGTCAAACCTATAATTTGTTTAGGTGTTGTGCTTTACAATACATTAAAAATTATTCTGTAAATTATCTAAATTAAATATAATTCGTACATGTGTTACATATAGTTTATCTTATATTCTAGGTTAAACATGATTATATTTTAAAGTGTGCTGTTCTTTACAAATTAAATATTAACAAATATACTTATTGAACATAAATATCTGGGTTGGTGATATAACAAGGTTCTTTTAACTTGTGTTAATAGAACAGCACGTTATTATAAAATTTGAATTTAAATAATTGTATAACAATGAGTCCGCGTTCGTGATCAAATGATTTAGTTCGGGTGGAGGATGATGTGCGTCTGCCTGATGGCCATCAGCGCTACGATGTGGCGCCAGCGGGCATTCTCGGCCTGCGAGTCTTCCAGCTCCTGACGGCAAGCCGCGCACATGCGGAAGAAGTCATACATTATTCCCGTTGGGATCACGAATCTGTCTTGGATATATTTGGCCATCTCATAGCGGCGAGCGTGGCCCATCAATTGATGCGTGTGTTGCAGGATTCCGTAGATTTCTTCCGGAGCGACAATCCTCACCGGCAGCTCGGATGGAGACCTGGACCTCAGGAACAGATACTTCTTGTTTCCAGAAGTCATGACGCAATACTTGGTATTGAAGTAGCTCTCGATGTGAGTCCTCTTGCGTCCGGCTTGCTCGGGATCATTGAATTGATCCATCTTGGTAATAATCTTATCAATCCTGTCACGGCTCCACATTGACTTGCCCTCCTTGACGCGCTGCTGCATGATGCCGTCCACGAGGGCATTGAAGCGTTTCTCGTCCACGTATTCATCGGCGGGATCGTACGGAGCAGAAAACATTCTTGCTGATTTAATTCACTTGCACTGGTGACTTGGTTTTTATATGATATTATTTACGGGCACGACCTTTCCGGGATGTTATAGTGCAAAGACTGACAGCCTGCAACTGGCGGAGCTAGGGAGGTACGATGTATATCGACATTTGTGGCGTCGTACGATGAAAATTTTATCGACTATATTTTATAAGGGGTTTTGATGACTGTATAAAAAAACAGTCCGAACAGCATAATAAGCGACTAGGACAAATTCTCGATTGGATTTAAGCTATACGACGTAGAAAGATAAGATTATTATTTCGCAATTTTTTTTTTTGCTCTACGTTTTACAGATTTTGCCCGGTATTAAATCAATGAACAACTTATTTTGTGAGCTAGTTGAAAAAGTAAAAAAGGCTACTATTTTTGAGGAAATATGTAGCCTATTTTCGTGTAAGAAAGTATCGATGTAGCGAGGTTTGTAGGGCGACGTTAGCATCCCTAGTGCCTCCCCGCACTTGCGTCACGACCCACCCTCTACCCACACACGCTCACTGCACCCCTGCACACTGCTGCACTTGTAGTTGTGTATTTCTATAAGTAAATTAGTTTTTAGGTTAGTTTTAATATAAAAAAATTACAAAAAAATATTTTTCTTGAACCTTATGTTAGGCATATAATTTTGTGTTCTAAAAAAACCGGTCAGAATTTATTATATATATTTTCCGATCTCGTAAATTACATAAGTAGGGCTATTTCCTCGTCGGTCCGACGGCAAAATTTTTCCTTTTAGCTACTTTTAAAATTTCAGTGAAAAATATGCTCAGATATTTTTTTCTCAATTCGAGCTAGCTATTAGAGGCCGCCATAGCTCGTAGCACTCACCGGTCCGAAAACGAGCTGCAGGTTAAGCAACCTTTAGCGCGGACGATCCATAAATAGGTGGCTGGGTAGAACTTGAGCTGATCGGTTTTGTGCTTTGCAGGGCACCTAAAAAGTTGGCACCGCTTGTTACCAATTAAGATAAGAGTCAGTTAAGCTACGGTAAAGGCTTTCGGGCGGTTATAACCTCTGACTGTAGGCTTAAAACTGTCTCTAGCATAAATAATTGTAATAAATGTCTTGGTGGTAATTTCCTTTTTATGAGTTCTTCATGTATACTATATTTTTGTTCAATCAATAATATTAATTAATAAGCATATTTTTGACACCAATCTTTCCAAAAGATTGGACAAAAATATCTGTATTAATTTAATATTATACATAATGAAAACACTGCCGATTTTCGAATGTTTATTTGGAGTATTCTTCCCTAAGTATGAACGGTTTAAGTACGATAAGTTAGAGGATATAAGGTTCAAAAAGGAATAACTGTAAGGCGTCAGGGTAAGTCCGGACGACAGGAAAACGTCAATATTCTTGTTCAAAATCATTTGTATTACCTGTATATGAAAACGATAACTAAGTTGATAATTTCGGACTAAACCACTGATGAATTGGTAGTAGCTTGAACTCTTTGGCATTATTCTAACTAAGGTATTACCTCATGATAGTCAAAGTTAAAGCGTAACTGGCTTTCCTCGTCAAATATTTTAAGATATTTAAGATACCAATCGTTAAGCCATGTCAAAGGCCTTTGGGCGGCTTAAACAACTTTGACATTAGGTTTGACCACTAACCATAAGATAGATACATAGATGGATGATACAAAGACCGCTTTCGGATGTTGTAGAGCGAGGCAACTCTTCAAGCACCTCTTCAGCAGACTCAAGTTAAGGTCTTCTAAGGAGCGTTGTGTTTTAAATTATAATTTACGCACGTCGGAAATTACAAATATGAACAGACTAGAGGCCACCCGCGACTTTGTCCGTACCCTTCCCGTGTAAATTACTGGGCTTTACACGGGAAAGCCCTCCTTAACTCCGTGATAAAAAGCAACCTATGTGTTATTCTGGGTCTTTAGTTACCTACATAACAAATTTCATCGCAATCGGTTCAGTAGTGTTTATTTGCGTGAAAGAGTAACAAACATAATACATTCTCACAAAGTTTTGCATTTATAATATTAGTAAAAAGTTAAGACAAGTTATAGCCAAATTTAAAAACAAAGAAATAAGACTATCTTCAGTATATATTTTAGGAGAATTCCGAGCCAAATAAAGGAGTTACATCGCATTTAAAATAAAAGAAAAAGGTTTTGAATTCGCTTATGTTTGCCACCTTAAAACTCTTTATTTGGAAAATCGATTTTAATGAATCCTTATTTATTTGAAAGGTAATGCTTCTCATATAACCCCATTTAAAATTGATTAAAATTGGACAAGTCGTTTTTGAGATATCTTCGTTATAATGCGACATTAATACCAACACAATATTTTACTTTGAAAACGAGATTTCTGTGACTTTAATTTCTTGAACAATTCAAAATACTACTAAAAGCAACAGTGCGTTGGTACAAGCTTAAAAACGTAACAACAACCATTATTTATCAAAAGCTGACACGCGTAGTTCCTTTGCGTGACAAACTGATTAACAATTTAACAATTTTCGTCGAAATTTTTCCGTTGTTTCTCTAAAAGAATATTTTCTTGTACCCTAACGAAAATAAATGTAAAAGAAATAGCCGAATTGGTCGAGTCATTCCCATGTTTCGCACTTAGACATCAGCGTTTCATATTTATTCCTACAGCTAATGATTTAAGAACAAGACAAAGACCAAGGTAGACTGGCAGAAAATGCCCCTGGCATTAAGTCCGCCTTTATACAGCCCTGTATATAAAGTTTGAAATAAATAAATAAATAATGCTAATAATTGTAGTCATCCGGATTTATCCACACGTTAAGTATCAATATCACTTATTACTTTCAGTGTAAGCTTTTTCAGTATGTTTACTTAAGCAGAACGACGTCTCGGTTCAGTAAACACAGCCTATATTTGTATTGAAATTAATCGAGCCGTTTCCAACTGTGATATTTGAAAGATTTGTATGTTTTTTTTGTCCCGTGAGATTTAAGTTTTGAATAAATATAAATGTATAGAAAACTGTTAATTTCTGCTCTAAATAGTTAGTATACAATTAGTTAAACTCGGCTTATTCGTACTACAAACGCCATGTAAGTTTTGCGAAACTGCGTTAAATTATAAAGTGTTTGACTATGTCCTTTCTCTATTTTATTTTGATAGAGGTTAGGCGGTATCAGATAAGCATATATTTTTTTATCTTATCTTAACTGATTTTATAAACCGTTACGATGGATAGAATTGTGATAGGAATCAAATGAATATAATTATAAGAAAGAATAAATAATAATATAAGAACAAGAAACTGTCAATGAATTCAAAAAAAGACTAGACAAATATTTATGAATGATTACAGCATAGTGAATTACCAGGATACAGGCATTAACTAGTTGTTTATAACTGCAAGCCTGCTAATAAATAATAAATAAATAATAATATAAATAAATATTTGTTCGATTTCGTAGATTATTGTAGAAGCTCCATGTATAATATTAGTTATATAGTGTTTTATTGCGTTTTCTTTTATTTTTCACTCAAATAGAATTCCGAAATTGATTTGAAAGTGACAAAACACTTTATAATCTGATCTTACGCGACGTTGTTGGTAAGACAGCGATTCATTAACCCTGTTAACTAGTTAAATAACATAGTGTACAGTATTAGATTCAAGTTATGAAAGTATAGATTGGTAATTTGTCACATAAGAGGCGTTTCAAAAGTTCGTACAGCCTAGCAAAGGACACTATTCAATGTACAAATGCATATTTTACTAAACAATCACTGTAATATGGGAGAAAGCCAAGTAAATCTTAGTGGCTTTGAAATAATTGTCAACTGAGATACGTAACAGCTCCTTTTGATGCCTATATCGTTTGGAAAACCGTGTGCCTATCATCCTGTATTTTTAATGTACTGCAATTTGCTTTAGTAGTCTCTCATACTTACTAAACTCTGTTCTTCATAATAAATGCCTGCCTTGTATAACCGAGATGCGATAAATTGCCCAATTTTACTTACTCTTTATACTTACTTTCATGTATCTCCAACTGTGTAATGCGGCGTTCTACCGTCTCTGCCTAAACCCTATAGGCAAGGGCAGTGTTTAATGTATGTGTGTATGTAATGTGATAGTGTGTTATCTCTGTAAAGTTTTTAAGGGCATAAAGGTTTTATAAAGAAAACTCCATAGACGGTTAAATGCTTTATTGAAATCCAATCAGAGTGAACATCAGAATCAAGTACATTGAAATTGCATGAAGTGATAGACACGCATTATTACTAAGGATTACAATATTTGATTATATTAATAATGAGATTATTGAGTACAATATTAATATTTTTTTTGTTCCTTAATTCTAAGACTTCCCAGATCGTTACAATTTTTTTTCCAAAACTTCTCCCTCGCGTTACAAAATTTCGAATTTCTTCCACTTATCTCATACTAAGATTAAATTACAATAATTACTTACGTACTACATGTTACTAATAATAGTAAACAATGAAATAGAATGAATTTGAATTTTCACTTTTTTTTCCAAACAGCATGATTGATGTTAAACATTTTGATCAAGACTTGTGATTATTTGACTGTAACTACAAACACTGACACAGAAAAGAAAACACTTCATATGCGTGGGTGTTGAGAGTGGAGCGTCGAGTTGATTAATCAGGTATACCATAAGGGACAGCATTTCTAACTGTCAGCATCACGGCCAGGCCCTGCAATTGCGGGCACCGGGGCCTGAAGACCTCATGAGTGCACACAGGGCATAATTTAAAATACCCTAGTATAAGTGCAGTCGGGATCATGAATCGCTCTACCATATATTTCACCATTTCTTCCCTGCGGGCGTGCCCCATCGCGTCGTGGACATGGCGAAGAATGCCATACATTTCGCACGGAGCAACGATCCTTAGTGGTGGCACGTAGTGGTTCAGTCCTTTCAGGTACAGGTGCTTCTTGCGGCGGAACGGCATCAGGATGTACTGATCGTCGTAACAAACTTGGCGGGTTGCTCGCCTTCCGGTACGTTTCTCTTGTTCCTCCTCCAAATTCTTGCAAATGTTTTCTATCTGTTTGCTTGTCCACACCCGGCACCCCCTGCTCTTCAGCTTGGCTAGGACCTTCAAAGCCAGGGAGGCGAACACCAGCTCATCTACTGTATCGGCTTCGGCATCGGCTTGGTTCCCTCCGGCTTGATTCCCCCCGGCTTGGTTCCCCCCGGCTCGGTTCCCCCCGGCTCGGTTCCTCCCGGCTCGGTTCCACCCGGCTTGGTTCCCCCCAACTTGGATCACCCCGACTTGGTTCCCCCCAGCTCGGTTCCACCCGGCTTGGTTTTCCCCGGCTCGGTTCCACCCAGCTTGGTTCCCCCCAACTTGACCAACTTGATTCCCCCCGGCTTGGTTCCCCCCAACTTGGATCACCCCGACTTGGTTCCCCCCAGCTCGGTTCCACCCGGCTTGGTTTTCCCCGGCTCGGTTCCACCCAGCTTGGTTCCCCCCAACTTGATTCCCCCCGGCTTGGTTCCCCCCGGCTCGGTTCCACCCGGCTTGGTTCCCCCCAGCTTGATTCCCCCCGGCTTGGTTCAACCCGGCTCGGTCCCACCCGGCTTGGTTCCCCCCAGCTTGATTCCCCCCGGCTTGGATCCCCCCGGCTCGGTTCCACCCGGCTTGGTTCCCCCCAGCTTGATTCCCCCCAGCTTGGTACCTCCCGGCTCGGTCCCACCCGGCTGGGTCCCACCAGACTTGATTTCCCTCACCTGGATTTCCTCCAGGATGTATGGTATATTCGGCCATTTTCCCTAGAAGTTGTACTAGTAGTAGTTAGTACTAAGGTATTACCGGATCAGCACACGACCTTTGCTGACGGGTGAGTTACGTGAACTGCCGGACTTGCACTAGAAGCACTAGGGATGTCCGTTCGGAGTCGATGTGTTAGTGCTTTAATTTATTCCTACATCGTACACTATCGGAGAATAAATCTGACTGGTTTTGTAAGCTGTACGAATATACTTGTGTAGAAATACATTATTATCCGGTAACGACTATTTTCTTCGGGTCAAAATATTTTACATGAAAAAAAGTGTTGAGAACCGTGTCCAAATTAGTAATTTATTAAGAAAAAGGTTAATTAGTTAAAAGCTGTGTGTAACGGTTCAAACTGTACTGCGAGTGAAAATGGAACTGGCAGGACCATTCACGGTACAAATACCTTAAAAAAGAAAATGAAACGAAATAATTAATGAATTGTTCTAAATTTGTTTTAATGGCCATTAAAATGGATGCAAATCGAGCACTTGCCAGCACTAGTACTCATCCCAATGCACGAGAAGGGTTGGGGAAGATGCGCAGTGGACCAGCTCTATGCGCAAACTCTCGCCGACGGAAAATATATTTTCCATTTTCACATCTTTATTTTGCATTTAAATGACGAAATATCTTTAGACTAATCATGCACGGTGATTTCTTAGAGCTTGTACTGTAGCCAGATAACTGATAATCATACTTGTTTATACTATGCTTTGTAGAAGCGAAATTAGCGGTAGTTATTTGTTTTTTCAGCAACAAGCGTTACCGGCCTCGTGCGTTTTAGAAAGTAATTTTACAAAAATCTTTTATAATTTTTAGACATAAACTTTCCCCTTGAATAAATCTTTCTATTAAAAAAACCGCATAAAAATCCATTGTGTAGTTTTAAAGATCATAAGCATACATAGGGACAGACATTGTCTGACTCCACTAGCCTATTATTTTCCCTCTCAAAGCTTTGCAAGCATGACCATATCAACATTGTAAGCAAATTTTCCAAGTAAATCTCAAAAACTACCATTATATTTCAAACAACTCAGTCTAATACCTTCGGTTGTAGCAGGCGTGATATTATGTGTATAATATGTAAGTAATAATTGATAATATAGATACATAAATTTCTTTCGTTATCTACTGAGAGACTGACTGACAGACAACGCACAACCAAAACGACTGAACGCAATAAGCTGAAATGTAAGGAAAGTAATTTAACGAAATATGTAAAAAAGAGAGGTTTTTTGGAAATTCTATAGTCAAGAGGTGAAATTCCACACAGGCAAAGCCGCAAGTGGAAATTTAATTGTTCTATAAAACTATGATGATGTTCATTGTCCTTTCTGTTTGAAGGTCATGGTCACAGACCCATGGGACACCAGCTGATGACTCGGTTCAAGGTGAACTATCATTTCAATCATTCCTTTCTCAAATGGAAATACGTTGGGAAATTCCTGTTCAAACGACATGTTCACTAAGCCGTATCTGCCCTGAAATACAAAAAATAGTATTAATTGTTTATAAAACAGCACGACTTTTATTTACAAACGAACTTCAACTGTATAAATATTTTTAATTTTACACAAAAAGTATTTACAATAATTCCCTAGCGACTCACACCGCCGTATCTGATATTTTTATGATTTTGAATTAGTATTATCTAAAATATCACTTATGGGGTGATTCAAGTCGTAAATCAAATCAAATAGTATTTATTACGAATATAGGTAAATATACAGATGTTATAATTTTAGTTAGTTGCTAACTATGTTCAGCCACGTAGCGTGGCTGTAAATAGTAGGTAATACAATAATTCAACGGACATTCACTAATTATATTGTGTAAATCAAACCACAAAGTAGTAATTTAACTGTAAAAACCGATTTTCTGTGTCTTAAAGACTTACAGGTGGGTACGGACAGGAGCAGCTTGCAGGACAAATGATATGAGAGTTGACTTCTTTCACGAAAGCACTGAACCACGACCACGGATGCGTCGGCGACAACTCACACAGTTTGAAGTGTAGCTCTATGAACGAGCGTCTGTACTCATTGTGGAGATACTCGTGAAGTATGAAGTGTATCTGTGTACAAATACACATGTTGTGAGTACAAATGAATCACCTATAGTTTTTTTTATAACTAGCTGACCCGCGCAACTTCGCTTGCGTCACGTAAGAGAATCATAATTATCCCCGTTTTTGTAACATTTTTCACTGGTACTCTGCTCCTATTAGTCGTAGCGTGATGATATATAGCCTATAGCCTTCCTCGATAAATAGGCTATCTAACACTGAAAGAATTTTTCAAATCGGACCAGTAGTTCCCGAGATTAGCGCGTTCAAACAAACAAACAAACAAACAAACAAACAAACAAACAAACAAACTCTTCAGCTTTATAATATTAGTATAGATATTTTTGACACACACACGTTCATCAGATTTAAAACTAAGTAGAGCTTTTACTATGATAACCCGACATCTGATAAACATACTTATATGCTTCTAAATACATACTTCTAAAGACAAATTAACAACCAGGCTCTGAACAGATACACGCGGCACTGCGACATGCCAAACGTGCATTTATGTTAATAAAAATTAATCACAGAAGTGTATGTATGTCTGTAAGTTAAGCAAATCTTGGCGCTGCCATCCTTTAGAAGGGTGATCGCATAGCATAGTGGTATTTAAACTTGGCGTCTCCGTGCTTCGGAGGGCTTGTATAAAATCGGTCTCGGTTGTCGTTAATGATAACTGCAGTCGTTTAACCACGTCAAAGGCCTTCGGGCACCTTGAACAGCTTTGACACTAATTTGACCACTAAACCCTACATTAAGAAGGTGTTTTAATAAGTACGACCCTTACCGTCACATTATTGTCAGCATAGTCTTTAGTCGTATAAGACAGGTTCATGACATAGTTAGACCTCCTGCCGTAGCGTCTGACTTGAAACGACACGTCTTCTAAAAGTTCCTTGTTGTAATATTTCACTGTCGGCACTCCCGGAATCATTTTCAACATTCTAAGGCACTGGAAGATGTAATTTTGTAAGAAAAGCTTTAGGCAATTTTGTCCACACAAACCTTTCATGTGTGTTTCTTACATGTTCTGTATTACTTACATAAGAATCTCCTAAAATAAGTAGCTGAATACAACCAAATAGTAATTTCATTTTTAACATCAAAATGTTATTTAACCACGCAACTAACCCTGAATGAGATGACTAGTTCACTATTCTATCGTGAAAAAGATCAATTGTGATATCAGGAAATCATATCATAGTTATTTTAACTATATGCTATTATAATAACTATGCATTTGTTATATTACTAGCCGATTGGCCCGACTTCGTCTAGGTATAGTACGATTTTATCTCGTTCATTCTATTCCGGTGGGAATACTGTACCTATCGATCACATACAAACTTTGTCCCGATGGCTAAAACGCATTAAAAATAATTATCCAATTTAGTAATTTAGTTGTTCAAAAGTATTGCGGTGATATTTTTTTATTTACGTAGATTCTATTCCTACAGAAATTTTGATCTCATCGATCCTATACGAACGTTTTCCTGGCTGTAAAAAACGTATTAAATAAAGAATTACCCAATTTAGTTGCTTTGTTAAAAAGTTATGCGCGTACATACATTACGGTGAATTATTTTTGTTCATATGGCTAGTAACTAGAAGGTATAATTAAACTAGATTTGATTAAAAGATTACACATTTGTTGCGTAGATTACTAGCCGGTTGATGCGTGCTATTAAACGTAACGTTTCATGAACAAGGATTAAAAATGTTAACAATGTTAAGTGCGTGTTGGACTCACGCACAAAGGGTTCCGCACCATTATACCCAAGACTTAAGAGAGCTCTATACTAGCTCACTGTAGATCAGTGGTTCCCAACCTGTGGTCCGTGGAAGTTAAAATATGGTCCGCGGATGATTTTAAAATTTACATTATTCAGGATGATTATTACACTTTATTTTTAATATACTTACTTAGTGGTCGCTGCTAGCAAGAATAATATAAAAGTGGTCCCTGACTAAGAAAAGGGAGGGGACCTTGCTGTAGATCAAGGGCATCTCTGTATGAGGGAAGGGCTAGACCCTCATTTAGTCTATAACCCTAGTTACTAGACAATCAGTGCAAACCTGTATATGGCAATAAGTTCGCTCCCTATTTCAATAACTTGTTAATAGCAAAACGTGGGTACATTTCATACACCCCTGCCCACACCTTCGGGTATAAAAGGCTTGATACTATGTATCAGCGGCCTCTATAAACTTCGCCGGCGTGGACTTTGTGTTCCTTCTTTCACATTTTATGTTGCTGCTCTACTCCTGTTATTAAAAGTGTGATGGTATGTAGCCTAAAGCTTTCTATGGACTACTCGACATGAAAATTTTCAATTCGTGCTAGTTGTTTCTGATAGAGCGTTCAAATAAACAAACAAACTATTTAACGTTATAGTCCTACTCCATTCTTACGTACTATGATATGTATGTAAGAATGGAGTTGGGCTTAATTTCACTCCTTAGATTTTTCGTGGCTAGTCACGCACTCCGACTGGAAGCGCGAAACATCAGTGTTCCACATTACCACTAAGCATAACTGTAAAGCGGAATGGTATGTAATGCAAAGGTTTCAATGTTTCTTAGCGCAAATACTACACAAATATATAGACTAACTAATGTCGCAATGATAAGCAATCATATTTCGCCTATAACACAATGTGCCTTACCCTTTCGTTTTAAACGAAAGAAATAAGGCCGAAGGTAGGCAGAGGTGTAAGTACCTAAAAGAGACCACAACCACCTTAAAAAATCCAAAAATGGCTGATAGCTCTTTGCTAGATTTGAGAGCTCGTGATCAGCTATAAAAATATGATTGTAATATATTTTAGGCTGCAGTAAATGGCTGTGTTGCCAAGGTCTATTCACAGATAGGTTAGCTGCATAATAAAATGTTGCATCAAACAGTCTGCGTTCGTCATGAAGCTCGTATTGATTCTGCAGAGACTTAATCAGCGCCTCTAGCGGGTGCCACGAGAACTACTTTCGCTGTACATTTCAACGTCAAATGCTCGATACTCGATATTACCCTTCTAAATCCTCCTAATCAACTATAACAATTCTAATATGATCAGAGCTTTATATTTGTCGTAAAAATTTCCTCTTGTAAGTGGGTTCTGTATGACAAGATGTATGAATGTGAATGAGGCAAGGGAAGTTTGTTATAATCGTACCAAGTGGCGTTCTTTGGTCTCTGCCTACCCCTATAGGAAAAAGGCGTGAACGTACAATTTTCATATATTATTAGTTCCAGATTACTAGGCCAGTGGCTGTGTTGATAAGTAATGTAAATATGTAATAATGTAAGGTATGTATTTTAGGGTTATTTACGCAAATAAGACTCGTATTCATATTGATATGATTTATTGAGTTCCTTCAAGATGTTACAATTTCATTATGGACAATTGGGTTGCATCCCATGTACTAAGACCCGCTGCGCTGCGCTGTGCCAAAGATGCGCTGATGATGCGCTGATGTTGCGCTTAAAGAGATGTACGGGGCGTCAGCAGTGTCTATGGCGAACCACCACTCATGTTATGTGTTGTGCGAGCCGGAAAGGTGCCGATACGTTGCGTTACAGACACGTAAGATATCAACGAGAATATTTACACATCATGTAGACAAGCACCGGGCGGTTGAACGTTCGTGGGTCCCAAGCACATGCCAAAGATAATTATTTATTTATTGGGACATTGTTAGTATGTAACTTGTCAGTTATCTACCAATAATGTCCACATGACGCCCAAAATTCAAGCGAACTGTACACTGCCAGTCGCTATTCAGACGCCACAAACTAACCAACTCGCACTATAACATTTCGCAGCGAATTTCACCGAGTTGACAGTCAATTTCCGCAGATCATAGCCGCTTACTATCGACCGTCAACCGTTTTCATTACACATAGTATAGGAAAGATAATCAAGAGTAGTTAACAAAAATCAATATAAGAAACCAATTTATAAGTGAATTTTAACATACCGCAATCATACAAATTATCTAAAGGAATATAACTAACTAAATCTCCGCCTTTAAGTCGTCCAACTGTTCTGAAATTTTACCGTCGTTTAACCGACCAAGGATGAATATATCATATCAATATCAAAAATTTAACTGAAATAGTAATTAGAGATAGAGATAGTAGGCGGAGAAATTAAATAACAAATTAATATACTGACAGAATGAGAAATAGTTCTATTACTATCCACACTGCTGAATCGTTTTTTTTGTACGCAAGGTAATTGGCGGGTTTTTTTTTTTTGACCGCCGGGGCTAGTGAAGGTGTTTAAACACACGTTTACTGAGCAGTGACTAGTGTGGTGCCTTCAGTGGTGCTTTCGTGGCCTTTGGGAAGAGGAAGACAAAAGACATTACCTGGCTACACCGCCCCAAAAACGAGAAAATAAAGATGAACCCGCACCTGGGTCAACATAAGATGTATAACTACGAAACTGCAGCGGAATAGTAACATCCACGGCGCATTGAAAAAAAAATTGACAGAGTAGTCAGCGCGCAATGGATTCAAATTAAGGCTGGTCTCATACATACTTTTTCGTATTTTTTTGTATTTTACAATGTTATATTTTTTTTGTATTTTACGTCATTTTATATTTTTTTTGTATTTTACATTATATGCTTTTTTTGTGATTTTTGCTTTTCTACTTTTTTTAAGGATTTTTTTAAGACCAGTATACTATGTGTAACGAAAACAACGCATTGCTAGTACATGGGTAGAAAAGAATACATCAAGATATTATATTAAAACATCGAGATATTTGAAAAACTACACACTTAGACATTTAGATTACACCGATAGGAATATAAGCTAAAGTCTTCCCGTTGCAAAGTTGTGCTAGATATTGCACATTCCAAACTAGCACAGATCCTGTGCAGTCTCATGGTGTGAACCGTACTGAACTTTGCACTCATGCAATCGCCTTTAGGACACAGTCCCCACCATCCAGCTTGGACTACCCACCTCACACTGCCAATCACACTGCGCCGTCCACTCATAGCTGAGCCTACCCACCGGTCCACCCCCTGACCATCCACCTCATACTCTCCCCACCGCGAGGTGAAGGAGAGCCGAGGTGGACGGTCTGAGGCACCCACCCAACCCTTGAGTCTACGATGGTTTGTCTGGTTGTGGGATCTTAGCAGAGTAAACCACTCAGCCCAGAGCCCATTCCCCAAACAAGCCACCATACACCCCCCACCTCAGACCGTCCACCTCGTACACACTGAAAGCCTACACCCTCGATCTACCACAGACTGACTACACAGTTCTAACCGAGCCAATCACTTCAGATCTAGATCCATTTCCAGAGATACACTCTTGCGGAACACAACCATAGACCAATTTCACACCAGATGTTAACCTTTCACCCCTCCCCCCTAGACCGACCTCAGACCGACCTCAAATCATTTCCCACAATGTTAACGATTTGAGGCTAACGGTCTGAGGTGCCCACCCCCCTAAGTCGAGGATGGATTAAGTGAAATGCGTGATTTGAATTGAGTAGCACTCAGTTCTGATCGCACACTACAAGCAAGCCACCCGAGACTCCCCCCCTCAGACCATTCAAGTCACAACTCAAGTGTAGACCGATCACACCAGATGGTAACCTTACTACCAGATGTTAACTACATTCCTATCAATTCGGACCGATCTCCTGATCCCCCACCTCAGCCAGCCTCAAACCATTCACTATGATGTTAATGATTTGAGGCTAATGGTCCGAGGTGACCCACCCCCCCCTTGTCAAAGATGGTTTCGCTGGGATGTGCAAATCTCATGACACACACCTTAGCCAATCCACCCGAGACCCCCCTCAGACCATTTCACACAATCCCACACATACACTTCATACAACTGTGACCTTAGGCCTACCGTCAGTCTTAAAAACTTCTAGTTCATATCCCCCTGTGGTCTATTTCCCTTCACACTCAGATCTTAGACCGTACTCTACTTGTTCCATCTATCACAGATCCATTCCTTAATCCCTACTTCAATCCGCTAGCCAGTCAATACAGAACGTCAGTCTTTCTGAATATACACACACACAAATTCCAAACACTCTGCCAATGGGTTTAAACATTGGTACACAATAATGGTTCGTAGTCACATCCACGCGTAATCATCCCATACAACTTATCAATACAATAAATAGACACTTAGATATTATAAAGAGAAAATATACCGTTTGCGGTATCAAATCTATAAACCTTCGAAAAATCGAGCTCAAATTTGCTTAGTCTATCGGTTATATGTCAATATTCATACTACGAAACCGGCTACATGTAGAATAAATATAATTACGGCCGGTACGACTAACTTATAGCTAGACACGTTTTAAATACCATTAGAAATGTCATTAGATCCTACTTCATTCTTATTTCGACGATAAATAGACATTGAGATGTATATGTACCTAACGTACCTAATACAAAATACTATGCTTGATGTACTAGATCGGTGAGACATTGCAAAATCTAATTCATATTCCTTATTATTTCATACTATTACGACAAACCGGATTTTTTTAAACATTAGGGCCGGTATCCCTACTATGACTAGAAAAACCGTTTCGCGGTTGCAAAGATCGTAAGATATCATTACTATTTTCTACTAATTACTGCGATAAATAGACACGTATTATATATTATTATGTACTGATAAAGATATTCACTTGCTGTACTCGATCGGTGACACTTCGAAAAATCTACCTCCATTTTCTTACAACGACAAACCGGCTTGGACAATGACTTTATCCAAACTATCGCCGGTGAAATCTATGATTATAAAAACCTTTCGTGGTTTAAAAAGTTCTTAAGAATTATTTACTAATTACTGCATTAAATAGACACGTATTATATATTATTAGTATCTGATAAAGATATTCACTTGCTGTGCTTGATCACTCCGAAAAATCCTTCATTTTCTTACAATTCTCATACCACGACAAACCGGCTTTAACTAAAGCCGGTGTAAGACCTATGACTAGAAAAACCTTTCGCGGTTACAATCTTACATCCTACAAAATTCTTATGACTACTATAAATAGACATTCAGATGTGTCAATGTTACTACTACAAAATATTCCGCTTGTTGTGCCTTATCATTGAGACTTACAATATATCGGTTACATATGAATATTCAATATTTTCATACTACGAAATCCCGGCTTCCACACCATACCTTTTCATTATAAGGATAACTACTATCTAGAAAAACCGTTCTCGGTTACAAATATCATTATAAATCAGCTACTGTCCTTTAAGTAATTCCTTATTTTAAAATCACGCTGCTTGGCGGCCAGTCGCCTTTTCAGGTCGACTCCTAAGACTAGGTCCGAAAGACAAATCGTAAGGATCTGTTTAAATTCTTTTGCTTAAAGCTATTGAATATTCAAAAACTACGACGACCAATGAATGGTCTTGTCTAATAAATAGCTCGGATCCCCCCAGTAATTTATTAATTTAATTAGCCCGTATTCAACCCCTTCCCCCCAATTTCCACCTTTATCTTAAGTATAGGTTCCTAACCTTTTACCAAACTAACGCTCCCTTTACAAGGAATAAAATCCATCCAAATAGTTATTGTTGCAATACTTATTCTTTTCGTAAATTTTTCTTTACCTTACCCCTATACTCCCTCATTTGGGAACCTACAGTCTAAAGTTATAAGAGTCCGTCTCAATAGCCCCATTTTTAACCTTAAATTTTAATAGAATATTATGATAAAAATAGTCGACCTAAGGTCTTTCTCAAGAATAAGTACGAAAGAGAGCCGAAACCGTATAAAATACCAATTACGGTTTCAGAGAACATTCGAACATCAATTTGCTTAAAACCTATCGATTATATAGTCACATCAAGTCTTTAAAAAGTCGCCATTTTAGGTCGACACAAATCCAATTTTGGATATATAAGAAATCTTATACAAATTCGTTAAACACCACACTACGATAAGTATATAAGAAAAGCCGGTTGTCTGCCAACGCTATTCTACGACACGAAAAGTGTCTAATCGTTTAGACTTGCAAACAACGTTGGAAACCGGCTACAATTGAGGCTTGGATTGCCTTTTGACATACTATAATATTGTTAAGAATGAAATTTACAGTTCTAAATTGTTCAGATTAGAGCCCGAGTGAGTTGGCAAGCTTTCTTTGACAACCATGGTGCCTATAGGAGCGAGTTTCTCATCGCGTTCGCGTAGTTTACGCATTTCAGCGCGCAGTTTAGCTAAGACCGCGTAGTTAGGTTGGTTGCGACGAGCCTTGTCTTGCAGCATAGTTATTTCTTGCTCTTCCACTTTCTTCTCCTTGAAGGATTTCACGGATTTCGTCCCGTAGAGGCGGAGGAGGCTGCCCCAGAAGCGAATGTGCGGGTGCAGCAACTGGAAAATAGAGAAAATATACATTAAAAACGGGGATTTTTAAAATGTATTTTATGTTTTAATAAAATCAAACTATTTGAGAATATTTCTGATTTAGTCCCGAATGTATGGATATGAATGAAGCAAATAAGTTTGAAGGATCGTAGCAAGAGGCGTTCTTTAGTCACTGGTAACCTTTTTAGTAAAAATGTGTAACTTTTTGTATGTATGTGTATATTTGTAGTAATATTGTTTAATTCTTACCTGCAGAATACATTGAGAAGCTCGCTGCTTGGCCGCCTTCTTATTTTTCCCCATGGCGACTACAGAGTGTTTGCCCACCGTCATCGTGAGCTCTACCTTCTGGTAGTCCAGTTGCTTCAGCTGTAATTAAAAAACAGTATTATTAGACTTTTTCATTTAAAAAAAAAATATAGATATTCAAATTTTTTTTTGTTTAGTGTAAGTTGTTCAGGCCACCCCAAAGACCTTTGTTAAGTGACAGTTATCTTATCACCCATCAAGACCGTCATTTCACGTTAGGCGCTTTTTTTCAAATACTATGTCACCCATCAATAGTACGACTGCGCCAGGGGTCACTTAACTCAGATCATTTATCGACTGGTAAAAACAGACTCGTATATTTAATTTAGAACACAAAATGTGCTTACCTCGACAGTGGTATGACGGTCCCCGGAGCCAAAGTTGCGAAGCAGGCAAGTGCGAAGTATAGCGTGGGGCGAAGGCTCGCACGAAGACACGCAGAACTCCGGCACACGGGGGTCGTCGATGCTGACCTGGTCGAAGAACTCCTGTTGACAAAGAACAAAATATTAGTAATAATCTAGTTAAAATAGAATATACTCAATTTAAAATGAAGAATTTTCCTACTCTACCTATAGACAACTGACTGAATTTTTTGTATGAAAACCTCATCAGCGCCTCTAGCGGGAGCTATAGGTACTATTTTTTACGATCGTTTCAAATGTCAAACTTTCTGGTATCGAAAAGATTGACTGTGGAAAATCAAGAGAGCCATAGGAACTAAATTTCAAGGACATTTCAAATGTCAAATTCTCGAGTATCGTAAAGACTGACAGACTGATTAATGATAATACTCACGTATGATTCATTATTGGTTTCTTTCGGTACGGGAGGCTCGGCGCGCTCAATCGCTTCCTTCATCTCCGGGATGAGTATCTGAATGGACGCCCGCGCGGCCGCCGACTTCGCCTGCCGCTTGCTCGACCCGTAGCCCACGCCGTACTGCATCCCGCGAATAAACACCGTCGCTTGGTAGGGATGAGTTGCGTTCTCTGTACATAGAAACAGTTTCCTTTAATCATCATTGTAGTCAGAAGATGTAAGGTCAATGACCTGTATTGCCAGCAGTTAAAGTTAGTTAAGTATAACAGATATTTAGAAATTTAAAGCCCAGTTTCACTATTTCTGGGTAAGTATCTTAGCTAAGCGGAAGAAATTGAATTTTCATACACTTTCTGTCATTGTATTTACCGCTACAGCATATAAAACCAGCTATTTGATTTGCGCTCGCCATGTCAAATATAATTTCGCTAAATGTCACGAGCAAATTATTATTTATAATTCAATTCTTATTTCAAAAAAAGTTAAATACTGGCTTAAGGCAAGGTTCGCCAGATGCTACGAAAAACTATTGATTTGATTTTATTGATATGTTTAGATTTTTTATCTAAATAAGTCAGTTAGCGAGAGCGCAGCTGTGCTGGTTAGCATCGCAAGCTATCACCTCAGCTAGAAAATTGCATTTAATTTCTAAAATGTAGCCAGCAAAACATTCTTTTCTAAATTGGCACTTTAGCACAAGACATACAGTAGCATAATAAAAGACTGGGAAACCATGGCTTTATGCAGCAGTAAATAGCAAGAGAAGCCTTTGCCTTACTAGGCTCGCTTCTGGTAAATAAAATGTTTCCCAGAATATAATATAACACAAGACAAACTTTATTTAATTTCAGTGTACTCATTTTGCTGTGACAGCAAAAAATACTTATTTTCTTTGCAAAATATACCCTAAACTCCCTGGCATTGATTAGTATAATCCCATAGGATTTTTTATTTAAATTGGTATCACAATAGACAAACACTGTATGAAATATAGGGAGATGAAGACTAGTATAATATCTTAAGTCTCTCGCTCAGTGTCTAGGACTCTAAGCCTGACCTCTCCCTCACTCAGCCCAGCAGTGGGACAGTATAATAATATAAATAGTAAATACTAACCAACTTGTTTAAACTGGTATACGGGTTGTTTCTGCAGTGTCCGACGCACGTACTCATGGAAGACCGACAGGTAGCTGCGATCGTTCATATTCATCACCCAGTCACGCTTCGTCGTCTTACCGCCTGGAAATATACACAAATATAATTAAACCATATTGTTGATAAAGATCATTAGTTAAAATTATTACATTTAAGACTACTTTAGGTCTGGCTGATGTCTCCGTTCTGTACTTAAATTGAATAACAAATTGTGGGGTGGAGCTGCTATGAAAAATCTTTATTTACCTATCTCAGGCGTGGCTGTCGCCGGAATGGTGATCAGCTTGGTGCCCTCAGGCAGCGTGGGGTATTGCAGCATCTTCCGTGTCTTGCTGAACTTGCGGCGGTCGGCCCAGCGCCTGAAAAAATAAACAATAACACTTTTAGCTCTATAAACAAATGTATAGAAAACAGCAATATGTAGTTCTATGAACATCACAAGTTATATAAACAATAATACTTACTTGAAATGCATCACGTTCAGTGTCTTAAATTGGAACAAGTTCCGACAGTATTCGTTGACTTTTTCCGGTGTCACGTTCCTCCAATCAGTGCTGATGGTCTCCACCCTGGGGGGGTGCATTAAGAGGCCTCCTGGCAGCACCACAGGCTGCATGTTCAGTGGTACTTCTTCAAGTTTAGGTTTAACTTCGATTTCTATAGCGTCAGGGGCTGTGCTCGGACCAGCTATGGCGCCATCTGCACATGATCCATCTTTTCTTTGTGGACTGGTTGCCATTTGTATGCTGTTGGAGGTCACAGTGCAGCTTGGGGTTGGTCTTCCTATCCCTTTGTTTAGCACTGGACAAGCTGGGGACGTTCCATCGCGGCCATGGCTGCTAGCCGCCAGAGCTTGAGACATCCCATCTTGATTTTTACTGATCATCTCAGCCACGAGTTTCCTAACTTTTTTGTAGTGGTGTTTGTTTCGTTTACTTCCGCGACAAATTTTCTTCTTGCTCGGGCCATCCACTACATCTCGAGAGAAACTAACTTGTTTCTTGCCACCAGACTTATTTATCTGATGGGATGTGTCAGTGTTCTCGCCCACGGAAGCTTCATTGGTGTGCTGCACTGCTTCATTCAGATTGGCTTCAGATCTTATGACAGACAAGTCGGCACCAGACGTTGCCCTGCCAGCCAATTGTTCTGAGTTGGGCACATCCAAGTTCCGCATTGGACAGGTTGGGGTGGTGGTTTTTGAGCTTCTCTTGGGTGTCCCGATGCCTGTCTCCATGGTTTCTAATGATGATCCATTGTTGGTTGGCTCAGGTGCTTCCGTGCTTGAAGCTGGTTCAGATTTGATCTGTCCTATAATTGGGACTTCAAAGTTGAATCCTTCGTTGTGTGCCTCCTGCTCAGGCTCATTAACTTCTTGCTTGATGTTTAGTTCATTTTGCTCAATATCTTCACTTTGACCAGACGTACTGTTGCGGATCTGCTCTGCTATTTTCAAATCTCTTGCCCTTTGCCGTTCTTCTTCCTCCAAAGCCGTTTTGTAGGCGAGGCAGGGAATGGCGCTTATAGGGATGTCATGGCGCTGTAACAAATTTCAAATAACAAATTAATTTCAATTTTTAATTACATAAGATAAGAGACAACTATTATTTGAAAGCTTACCCGAGCGTTACTTTTGCCAAGAAAATAGGGCCTGGAGACAGTGCAGACCCTGGTGGTTCGGTGCATGTACACCGGCATACCACTTCCATGGCGCAGCACGATCCAGTCCAGTGGAAGGATCTCGAACTGGTTCACGCCTTTTTCTGAAATTGTAATGTTTAAATTTAGTAATACACCTTCATACTGCAAAACTAAAATGGCTGCACTGCAGTCAGCGCTCCAGTATATCAGAAATGCGTCGTATTGATTAAGGACACCGTATCGCGCATGTGCAAAGTGCGCTGGAAACTAGTTGTCTGACATTTCGTTGACGCGTCGCGCATGTGCAGTTGCAAGAGAGAAGGCCCGCCATGTTGTTGGCGCATGTGCAATGGTACAAGCCAAGCACGGCCATCTTGTTGGCGCATGTGCAATGGCAAAAGAAAAGCACAGCCATCTTGTTGGCGCATCGCGCATGTGCAGTTCGGATGCACCACTATTTTGCCGCATTGCACATTGCGCATGTGCAAGTGCAGTGAGGACGCCATTTTAATGACGCATTGCCGCACCACTCCCCCCCCACCCTCCTCACCCCGGCCAACGCCCAAAATTATTAACAAAAAACGAACTTAGCTCACCTTCCAGCACCACCTTCTCCTTTGTAACGAAGGTCTTCTCCTTGCATTTAGGTGGCCTCCTGAAGTCCTCGGGGAGGTTAGCATCCAGCATACGCTCGATTTCATCATCAGGGATGTCCGATGTGAGCTTGTCTAAAAATTGATCACCATTTTATAACCCCGTAGACAAAGATCACCACAAATTTGATAGTTAGACATCAAAAATACAAACTATTTAAGCAGGTTATGCAATCATTGAATCATTGAATGGGAAATATATAGGAAAACATTCACTGTTTGCACCAATAAAATTGACATAAGCCAACAACTAGGAAGACACTTCAGGTATGGGGATATGCAAATGCAAGATAATTTTTGTTCTCCGGGATCTAAATAATTTTAAAAAGCATTTTTAGGCATACTGTCACAGGAAAGAACATCACATTAAGCCAGGAGATTGTTTAAGATACAGGTGATGCAAGGACGGAAACACTCAAGACAACTTCAGGTATTGCGACTCAGACAGTGCACTAATATACTGAAGAAATTATCATTGGTAAGTTTAGGCCGAGAATTGATCACAACAAAATATACTAGAAATTTTGTAACTTGCCATTAATAATCTCAAGGAGTGGATACTACACAAATACATACCTTAGAACTAAACACACAGCCTAGTCAATACCAAACACTTTGAATACAAGACATTAACGGTGTCAAATATATAAAAGTACACCTAACACTGTAACCATGCCATGCAAGAAGACTCTCAAGTACCATCGGCATCATCTGAATCATCATTGCTACTGGGCTCTTCATCGTCTGAATTCACTTCGTCCAATACATGAAACTCCCGTAAGCGTTCTACTTCTTCACTTGTGGCAAAATTAACATATTTGTTTTCAAACTCTGAGCAAGGTGATTTGGCAGCTGGCACTGAGTTTTCAGAGACACTTCCATTCTCAACATAACTGCTAAGCCTTCGCCGTTTGCATGGCGGTTCACCAGTGTCTTGGTCAGTCATTGCAATTGGCTAAAAGTATGAATCTATTTAGTCATGGGTCTACTGAACTGAGCATGGCAAATATCAAAATATTAAATTTTATATTGTGAATATAATAAAAATTAATTGATTTTAAGTTGAGACAAGAGCGCTATTGATTTAACTTCAGTAATACAATAACTTGATGCAGTTTTATTGTTACTGAGTTTAATATTGTGGTGCCATGACTAGAGCATTACATAATAAAGGGAAAAGTTACTATCATTGATTGAGTCAAAGCAAGAACAAAGAAAGTACTGCTGAATTCACATCTATTCAATGTACCAGTTGTGAGCAACCCGTGATTTATATCTGTATTTTATATTTGACCGACATTGTATCAGTATCTGAGTTGAGCGACAGCATCCTACAGCACAATTCTAGTAAGAACCATAAGTAGTCAAGTAGATAGACCGTTTTCCAAGACAAAGGCCCACCGCTGACTCGGAATGACTGCTATGAAAAGTTGAGAACAATGGAGGAAGTAGAATTACCAAACTGACAATATAACAAAACCGGCAACAACTGCTTCTCAGCTCCCAGCTCCAAAATGCTCAAGTGAAGACCTTTGAAGTACCTGCGGGAAGATAGAAAGTGAAGCGAGCAGCCACCATCTCCGAAGCAGCACCAACATTGCCTGTGAATAAGACTAAAAGCTCTGACGCTCTACACGAAAGTACCAGCAGAACAAGAATACAACGTAGACCCGCCCCAGCCACCAGCTAACGCCAAGTCTGAAAAATCTAGAAAAAAGAAAAAACACTTGCAAAAAGGTCCTATCCTATTCTAGCTCACTCTATTCAACTCCTACGAAAAAAAATCACCAAGATTCTACTAAAACTTGACCGATTTACAAGAGGGCATACGACAAAATACAAAATTTATACTTACGTGAGATCCCCTATCTAATTCTGCTCACCTAGCAATTATGAAAGTTTAAAATAATCAAAGGCACTGATTTAAAAAGACATTTTAGCTGTTTTACAGTACTAAGTTAGGAAATTTAGCAGCGGAGATGTTGCCCCGATGAAGTCGCCAGAGGAAAGGAAGCGTCGATGCGGTGCATAAAGGATGCGCACTACGGCATCGCGCAGGGTGCGGCGGATAGCGCTGCAGCGAAATTACTGCATTGAGTGTTACAAACTCTCTCAACTTATTTTTCCCTAGTGAATTTGAATAAACATTGAATGTCGTGAATAGTTAAGATTTGACGACGACTGAAGAGCGCACTCGGCACTTACTTGTCAGTGCAATTCAGCTATGTGTTTTTATTAGTATTATTATAGTCAAAATTAATTAATGGAAAATTTAAAATTAATAATTTTAGTTTAACGCGCTAGCTAGTCCGTAAAAAATAAAATTTAAAAGAATCATATTACTTCTACATAATCCGCCTCAATTCTGAGGAAATCCCGTTAGTTGGGAACACTGAACGAGCCCGGATGCGCGAAAGGTTGCAAATCTCATAGAAAAGCGCGGCAACGTGACGCAGCGTTTCCAATCAATACAATTAATAGAGAGAAAGAGATAGCGACAGTTGGACCGACGAGGGGTGGGTTGCTGTTTTCGTTGCACGGTCTTGTTCACCCCGTTCCCTTTTACGAAGTTTGACATTTAAAACAATGAATGACAGACGCTTTATCGTCCAGAAAATAACGATGGGTTGAATGCGGTCTTCTGCACTTGTGCGTCTTTTTAGTGGCAGTAGACCAGTAGTTAAGGATCCAACTTTATGTTTGCAGTGAATACGTATGACGGTACCAAATACCAACCTAACTATAAGAGATGCTCATAGGGGCACCTACCTAGCTACTGGCCAACTCGAGCCTTTGGTTTTATCATTTTATTATTCTTTGAATAATATTATTCCTTCTTGAATTACAAAAATCTATCTTAAGCACTAATACACAATTATAAATGCGAGAGAAATTTATGAGGTGTTACCAAACTGATTTTGATGAAATGCATGGGCTACTTTTTATTTTAAGTCTCTATATGGCTTCATTCATTTAATAAATGATAATCATTATCCGTGATGATCCTACAATGTAACCTACCCCATCATAAAGCAAAATATTGAAAGAACCGATAAGATTTTCAACGCTGTGTTCGAAAAAAAATTGCATAGCCCCACTGATGTTGAACCAGAGGGTATGAGGCACAGATGGCTGAATAACTTAGTAATATCCAAGATATTGTATAGATAGATTGGTTTATTATTCAGATATTAATGTATTCCAAGTTTCTTTTCAAAAATTGTTCACGCGTTGCACGTTTCGGGTGCAAAAATGCTGATTAAATATTATTCAACAATATTTTGGAATACCATTTCACGTGGTTATTACCACAATAATAATGATCACATGAATCTCAGGTGGCGCTTATGTAGACCTGCCACAGAATATTTTATCACTAGCTTGGCTCGCTTAGCTCTGCTCGCATGGAATTTGGGTTAAATTAATAAAGAACCTATTAACAAAGTAGACTATGTGTTAAATTAGGAAGAGAAGAAGGGCTAAGCTTTAACACTGTACCAGTGTAAGAGTTATTTCCAAGTTAAGTTTTATTTCAATTTGCAATTGCAGATGCCCAACTTTAGTACAAAGATTGGTCAAACCAATCTAAGGGCTTTGTTTTTGAATTGGTTTAGATATATTAAACAAATAATCTAAAACAACAACCAGTACTTACTATCAAAGCCAACATCATAAGCATAGAGTCGCACAGCTTATACCACTAAGTGGCCACCCATCTATTGAATGCCCACACCAACAGTTGCTTAAGCTAGGAGTGGCTTTATCGTCAAGAGGGGGAGAGGGCACTGAAAAAATGAGTACCAAAACACTTCAAAACTAGGTACTTTATTGTTATTACTAGTCTTACATTATATTTTAATAAAGAGCAAAAATGTAAAAATAATGTATACAAATATATCAAAAAGTACAATTTTGGATTTAAACAAAAGCAATGGTCTTTGAGCACTGGTTTGCTCTCAGTTTTTAAATAAAATATGTTTTTATTTTACCTTAATTGTTTAAGATTGGGGCATATAGAATATCATTCCATTAATTGTGTAAACCCCATTGTACCTTATTCTAAATACACACTTTTAGAAGTTAAACTATACCTATAGGTAATTTATATTATTACCTTTATTGAATTTATGACAAACCTTCTTTATGAATATAATAAAATATGTTTATGACTAGAATGAATATAATACTAGGTTTATGACTAGAATAAACTATGTTTATGACTTCGATACTGGCCTTGATAAAATTAAGTGAATAAGACTCACATTTCATACAGGATTTAGTCAAGGAGATTGATTCCTGATGAACCTTAACAATACAATTTAATTCTACACCAGTCATCCACTAATAAAAACTTGTCATTTATGATAAAGTATTGATACAAATGTTTGACCAATATTTAGTTATAATTATAAGTAATATAAATATGTTTATATGCTAGGTATTATAAAAAATATGTTAGAATGCAACATTACAAAGATTGTGCATTGGTATGATTAAAATTTCATTACATATCAAATTTACTTTTTTTCCAAAGGAGTACCACTTCTTAAAAATATAAAAAAATAATTGCTTTACCTTCACAAACATTCTTAGTGATCTTTTATATTTGTGTAGCGAGTCTAATTGAAGTCACAAATTCTTACACAATAATATTAATTAATAACTTATATTCAACATCCCAAAGAGTTAGATCAAATTCACTAGGACATTGCCTATTTTACATATTGTTTTGTAGAATTTAAGTTTTAGTACCAAAAATAATACCAATTACACACCTCCTTTGGTTACAATTATACTTAATTAATATAAGTCTAAAACTAACACATTTATGCATCATTCGATTGGATTTCACCATTCATCTTCGTATGTATCTCCTTCAAACATTTCCCAGAGCCTTTCAAATTCTTCCCGGTACGGTTGTACTAGCGTTTCCTGTGATGTGATTAATATGTTATCGAAGCTGCAACACAGTGCTTGATTTGTCCAGTTCATGGAGCCGGCCATCAGCAATGGTGTTCCATTAGCATCACTCAATGTATCAATTAAACAGAATCTATGACGCATATAATTTCTTGTGCGTGTGAACTTAACATTAATTCCACACCTAGCCAGCTTTAATGCACTACTTCCAGGTACGTCTCGCATTTCAGATTCAAATAAAATTCTTACTTGAACACCTCTGCGATGAAGAGCCATCAGACTCTCTGTTACGTCAGTATTTGTTATCAGATACATACATAGGTCCAAGTTATACTTAGGACACTGTAAGTAGTACAATAATCTACTCATACTCTTCGTTATGAGGCGTGAATTAAATGGACTAATCTCCGACTTTTCAAATTCGGTGGAGAACATTAGAGCTTCGTTAATAACTGTCTTCTTTTCTGGTTCTGGTTCTGGTTTTGGTTCTGGCTTTTTCTTTTCCACAAAATAATACTTGTACGCAACACGGCTGACCACATATACCGTTACCAGATAAAATATATTTTTACAGCTGATCATAGTGATTATTGTCGTGGTGACTTTCTCTTCTTTAACGCCTTTTTGTAACTACCAGTTTCAGCACTGAAATATTATACTAATATATTCGTATGTATTCGGTACGTACGGTAAACGACGAACGAAACGAACGAAAACGCGTTTATTGTTCTATCTATCTACAATTTACATGTACTGAGCAATGGTGGCGCCATCTGGTACCGAGTAACGGAACGTTACTCTCGAATGTATTTCGTTTCTCGCATTATTTATTGTACCTAGTATTTAGTACTAGCTTTTAGTTGCCTAAAATATTTTTTTGTTATTTGATATGTCTAATTTCAGTTTAAGAAAAAACGATTTATGTTGCTCTTTCTATAATTTAGGAGATTCTGTCAATAGTTAATTTGCAGTTCTACATGCGTACAGATTCGATTTGATTCGATTTCGATTCGATTCGATTCGTTGTATTATAGCCTTCCGAGTTACTATTTTTTTTTTTTTAATTATCGACGAAATATTTTGTATGAAAATCTGATTAGCGCCCCTGGCGGACATCGTAGAAACTATTTTGCCAGTGCCCAATGTTAAATGGAAAACTCTCGAACCTCGATGATTTCAACTGTACAGAATCGTGCTACTCACTTACAAAAACTAAATCGAATTTAAAGTTTGTCTGATAATTAGTCACGATCGCACTTCAAAACGAAGTAGGTAGGTAGGTACCTATACCCTAGCAATGAGTGCTTCAATAAAATATGAATTTGTAGAAATAATATAGCTAACCTTACCTATAGCTTAACCTCAGAGATCAATCCGCGCGGCTGTTGTTAATTAAGCCACGAGCTCCTCTACTTAGGTACCTATATAGTTATTATTTTAGACGGCGGACCCAGTCGCGGGACACCCATAGTGTCAAATTAAATTACATTCTCTTGTTAATCCCAAACGTTTTCAAGATTTTGTAAAGAATAAATTAATATAGGTATTTACAATTATTTTAGAAAGAAAATTTACATCACAATGATCACACACGTGACACCTTTCCAGAGAAATAATTAGGTATTATAATAAGCTTCATTATTTGGCAAAAATTCCAAGGAAATATTTCTGAGATTGTAAATAAGTAGGTACCTACTTACTTTTATTAACAATACGTTAATTAAGTGTAAATCAACACATTTTTTTTATTATTATATGTGTATAGGTAGGTCTTACTGAGATATAGGTATTATATACCTATAACGTAGGTATCAGTTCCTAAACAGTTCCTTGTTCCCTACAGTTACTTGTATATTATAGGTACGTTTCAACTACGTAAAAAATCTACTTTTCTCGTTTCCGCTCCTCTCCCCTTTAGTGTAAACCGGGCCTAGGTCAAGAATTTGTGTGTCGCGTGAAACAAAAAAAAACGAAAGTAAGGAGTGAAATGCGATTAAAAAAATGTTATTAATTATACAGGGTGTCCCAAAACTCAACGATAATCCGAGACAGGATGAAAGGCCAAGTCATACCGGCTATAGGAAAAATAATAAAAAAATTCCATATCACTTAGTTCAGCAATAATAGACACTTTTCAAAAAAGTTGAAAATTCACACCCTTGGTCGCATTTTCAAGTTCTGTGATCACCAATGTCACAATTTCGCTGTGTTTTTTTGAATTTCGTGATCTTAATTAAATATGCTATTAATCGTATAACAAATTAATGCACAAAACATTGTTAATTTTATAAAAAAAGTTAAGTTTTAGTGAGTCATCTTTCTCAAAAATATCGTTAGTCAACTTTGACGCGTCATACTGAAAAAAAATGTACTACACTACCCTTGGCAAGTTATTTCAAAAGTTGGCGCATTTAATCAAGATTTCAAAATAGTATAACACTTGCCACTTTTCTTGCCATAAAAAATGTTATTTTTATTTGAACGAAGAGTACCCTCGCAAATGGATCGGACGCAGTGGTACAATTTTATGGCATCCTCGTTCCCCCGATCTAAATCTAGTAGATATTTTTTACTGGGAATGCAGAAAAGAAAAAGTCTATTCAAAATCAATACAAAATCTATCAGAACTTCGCCAGAAAATTGACACAGCGTCAGAAGAAATAAATGCAAGGAATTTTGATTGACCGGTGCAAAGGTCTTTTGTAAGGCGTTGCAGAGCCTGAATTCATGCCAGAGGAAAGCAATTATTTTTAGTAAAGATGTAATTGAGTCAGTCCATAACAAATATTTAATGTAATAAACATAATAGGTTATAATAATTAAAAAAAAAACAATGAACGAACCATCGATCTTATTTAATTATTCTCCTTAAACTAAAGTAATTCCGAATTGTTTTCCTCTAGCATGAATTCAGGCTCTGCAACGCCTTACAAAAGACCTTTGCACCGGTCAATCAAAATTCCTTGCATTTATTTCCTCTGACGCTGTGTCAATTTTCTGGCTAAGTTATGATAGATTTTGTATTGATTTCGAATAGACTTTTTCTTTTATGCATTCCCAGTAAAAAATATCTACTGGATTTAGATCGGGAGAACAAGGAAGTCATCAAATTGTACCACTGCGTCCGATCCATTTGCGAGGATACTCTTCGTTCAAATAAAAATAAATTTTTTAATGGCAAGAAAAGTGGCAAGTGTTATACTATTTTGAAATCTTGATTAAATGCGCCAACTTTTGAAATAACTTGCCAAGGGTAGTGTAGTACATTTTTTTTTCAGTATGAAGCGTCAAAGTTGACTAACGATATTTTTGAGAAAGATGACTCAATAAAACTTAACTTTTTTTATAAAATTATCAATGTTTTGTGCATTAAGTTGTTATACGATTAATAGCATATTTAATTAAGATCACGAAATTCAAAAATACACAGCGAAATTGTGACATTGGTGATCACAGGACTTGAAAATGCGACCAAGGGTGTGGATTTTCAACTTTTTTGAAAAATGTCTATTACTGCTGAACTATGTGATATGGAATTTTTTTTTTATTTTTCCTATAGCCGGTATGACTTGGCCTTTCATCCTGTCTCGGATTATCGTCGAGTTTTGGGACACCCTGTATACTAACTCTCTCAGGTTGATATTTTATCCGATGGGTACTAACCCATAATATCCTATAATTTAATAAACCTACAGCCAAAACGCTATGATAACAATAAACAAAACTAGTCAACACAAAATCAAGCAGGCGAACCCGCGGTTACAAGCCAGTAAATAAAATTATTAATCAACACGTGAATCTAATTAGTTTTTAGCAAATAAAAGTTAAGTTGGTAATTTGGTATACTTATTTACTTTACTCTTTAGTTGGTATATAAAGTGCAAAGCGGCCGGTGAGAACACAAGTATTCTGTCGTGAACATGATCCGAACTCTCGCTGTACTTTGCCTCCTGACTACACCCGCCTTCGGTAAGTACGACTTTTTTCCTTAGAGGTAGGTCTGTAGAGACCACGGAATTCGATGTATTGTTTTTGTAAAAATAATGATCACCAGAAAGGTTTGCAGAGAAAAAATGCAATGAAAATTCGTGAGCGGAGCTGCGCGGGTCAGCTTGATAGAAATAATTATCACTTGCTCCTACGGTGAAGGAAATCATCGTTTTGTAATCTTGTATGCTCAAAAGTTCTTTATTATTAATTAGGTTCTTACAAGCGCATTTGGTGTGATTTATTCAAGACTTAAGCCCTCCCTCGTTCGGGATAAGACCTTTGAGTCATGGGTAAGAAAAAAAAATAGCGGTTTTTCTAAGGCAGCGTTCTTTTTTCAGGAAACCAAACATGGATGGTCCCCTGAACAAAAAAAAAAGTTCGTCTGTCAGATAATGGAAAAAATTACGCGATTTTTTCTTTAAAAATATGGCTTTGTTGAAAAACCCGAAAGTCACAAATAATGACGCCTCGATCAGTCTAATTACTTTTCTTACCCCCGGTTTCTGAGTACATTTAGCGGTACTTTATCTATTCAATAGCGTTTTTGTATGAGTTTTAACGCTTCCTGAGGTACATTTAGCGGTAGTTTACCTATTCAATAGCGTTAAAACACTTTAGTCTATTCTGTGTTTTATATTTATAATTCTTGTTTCAGGGTTTTGGGAAAAAGGTCTTAAAGGTGAGTATAACATGCTAAAAACTAAACTACTAGATAACTGTCAGTGATACTTTAGTGCGATTCCAAAGCCAGACATTGTTATGGGCTTGGTATCAAGTATGATTTACAAATTTTTTGCTCTCAACTTCCTAAACCACACCGGGGTCGCGTCTGTTCGTCTATAAGATACGTCCCGCTTGAAAGCATTAAAATTAGACCTACCCAATGAGACTGGACCAATAACACACTTTTTTTGCCGATTTTTCGATGCGAATTCGACGCGATAATGTCGTAAGCTCGTAATAGCACTTCACTTCGCTTCTTTAAAGTTGAAACAATATTTTCGTCACAGTGAGGTTTGATTTCGACACCTCTACTTATGGGAGCACTGCCTTTATGGAGATGCCGCAGAACATCACGGCGGCGAGTGAGAAGGGCTGGCAGGAGGTGTCAAAGCCTGAGTTACCGCGCGGCTACGACAAGCTCGTGTTATGGTGTCCCGTCCAAGACTACACTCTGTGCATGCTCTACGATGATACTGGCTACATCGCCGGCCTGCAGATCGCTGTGAGTATTTAATAACTTCGTCACTACATAGTATAAAACACAGTCGCTTTCGACTGTCCTTCCATACGTATGCTTATATTAAATATAAACTAAAGAACGAATTTTTATGCGGGTTTTTAATGGGTAGAGTGATTTAAGAGGAAGGTTTATGTGTTAAAATTGTAAAGGCTTTTGTAAATTAACTTGTGAAATTGATCGAAGCCGGGCGCGCCGCTATAACTTTCTAAAACAAGTTA
Organism: Anticarsia gemmatalis; assembly: GCF_050436995.1. Lineage (NCBI taxonomy): Eukaryota > Metazoa > Arthropoda > Insecta > Lepidoptera > Erebidae > Anticarsia > Anticarsia gemmatalis. The sequence continues at coordinate 19,734,288 of NC_134776.1, read as the reverse complement.
TTTATGGCTCTAGTTTTTACGTTTCTTAAATATGTTTACTCTTAAACCTAGTTCGACACATCAAAGTTCGTGGGAGCGATATACAACTGGACAGTGAGTGGGTTCACGACGTGGTCAGTCACTGATGATGACGTCACTACCGAGTACCAGACTATACATCAGTACTATATATCTACGGGTAAGAACTTTACATAATATTTAAACAATAATTATCTGTAGCCCAAGCAGGAACATCTCGTCGATAGCCAGTTTTCGAATTTTACATTACCGTATTACCGTATGTCAAATAAAAGGCTGGTATCTACTGCCGTACCGCCATTCTCTACCACTATCGACTACCGACAACCGGCTAGCTTTCGAAAAAAATGTATGACACTCGGTTCGGCGCCTCTAGCGGACGTCGTAGAAACTACTTTGGCAGTACATTTTAAACGTCAAACTCGCGATATTCGATAGTTGTAGAGAATCGTGCTACAGGTTTACGTTGACTTTGGGTTCTAAGTTTTCTCAAGCTGACAAAAGTTTTCGATTCGAAGGTTGACAGCAATATTTCGTGCTACAAAAATTAGGATTCTTTTTTAGTTCCCATACAAATTGGCATCGAATTTTATACGAATACTTTTCACAATTTCATGGTGCTAGAACAACTAGTTGAGATTTCAACAATAAAGCTTTACTTGTTTAGGTATTTTGAACATTAAATACCAAAATCGCAAGAATTTGTCGATAGATTCGCATCACGAATTCGAATGATTGACATGCCAGATAGTTTTCTGTGTAGCTTTTAGTCACTGGAACGATCCGCTTTTAAGCCTTTTAGGTCACCTCTAAGAGATGAAAACCAAAATTACATTGCTTAATTTTTTATGTGCTGGCGTTATATTACCGGTTCGTGGACGCCACTCCAGAACTTGTCGGGCGCTCTTCGATACTTATACCATTCTGTCACAGTTAACGAAAATCCTTAATCTCTATTAAGGATTTTCGTTTGACGCAGCGGTTAACGTGGTCACCTCGCCGCAATAACCGTAGCGCTGCATGTGACGGGTTCGAGTCCCACCCGGGATAAATATTTGTGTGATGAGTACGAGTATCTGTTCTGAGCCTGGTTGTTAGTTTATCTATATAAGTATCTATTGAGAAGTATATGAGTATGTTAATTAGATATTTGGTTGCCATAGTACAAACTCTGCTTAGTTTGAAATCAAATGACTGTGTGAATAGTCCAATAAATATTAGGCCGAGGAAAAAGTCTTTTCGCATTATAGTACCTATGTATGAATTTGTAATAAATCTCTTTGGCATCAAGAATCACAAATGAGTACACGGTTCATTAGGTTTCTTTCAGTGAGCTCGTGAGGTACCCAAATATCGAGCTTTTTTGTGTAGAGAAAAGATTTTATTACTAGTTCATACATACTATGATGTGAAAAGACTTTTTCTCCGACCTAATACTTATATTTAAAACCAACGTTTTCTTCAGAGAGTCTGGCTAAAGACGCAGACGTCCGCATGGCGACTCGTAACGATAGTTTGCTCTTACAAGATGGGCAGTTATTCCTGGAGGGGTTCTATGGAGCTATCTACAATGTCTCAACTAATATACAAGATTTAAACGATAGTGCTTTCGTGAAGCAAGGCTGTATACCGGCTATGGGTAAGTAATGATTTTTTTCGCTAAACTTTACTTTCTTTCTATGCTGACTTAGTCATGTACAACGGTTGTGTATTTAATAGAAAAAAAAACCCGGGCAAGCACGCTTAGCAAAAAAATACGATAATTTACGTTTATTGTATGGGGACCCACCTTAATATACATATTTTAAAATTTTAGTATTTGTTGTTATAGCGGCAACGGGAATACATCGTTTGTGAAAATTTCAGGTTTCTAGCTACCACGGTTTATGAGATACAGCCTGAAGACAAATAGACTGACAGTGGAGACTTAGTAATTCCGTTTTACCCAATGGTCAAAGAACCCTAAAAATCTTCCGCGCACGCCTCATTAGGTGCGCCTCAAAATAGTTGCGCTTCGAAGAATACCTCTTTAATTATAGAATACTAGCTGACTCGCTTGCGTCCAACAAGAGAGAATGGGTGTTTTTCCCCGTTTTTGTAACATTAAAATAATTACTGGTACTCTGTTCCTTTTGGTCGTAGCGTGATTATATATAGCCTATGTCCTTTCTCGGGTATCAAAATATCTCCATTCTAAATTTCATGCAATTGGTTCAGTAGTTTAGGCGTGATTGAGTAGCAGACAGACAGACAGACAGAGTTACTTTCGCATTTATAATATTAGTATGGATATCGCTTTGAAATTGTTATTTATGTTTATCTCCAGGCAACCATTACTACTACAACATATCTTCAAGTCTGGTCTGTGCGGCTGACACAGTGTTCAGCTGGTTCCCGCTGGTGGCAGACGACCAGCTCACCGGAGTAGGCTTCACTCTCCCGGGGAAGTATACCATTGGCGACGGATACCTCGACCCCTTTGAAAAACCTAGCAATTTAGCTATTATCCAGGTAACACATCATATGGATTATTCCGACTTTAGGCACTCTGCTCCTATTGGTCGTAGCGTAATGATATATAGCCTATAGCCTTCCTCGATAAATGGGCTATCTAACACTGGAAGAATTATTCAAATCAGACCAGTAGTTCCTGAGATTAGCGCGTTCAAACAAACAAACGAACATACAAACTCTTCAGCTTTATAATATTAGTATTGATTAATAATCGTATACCAATAACCTACTTGCCACTGCTCAGAAATTCCCTTTCAGGGTTTCAACAGGCGCGGGCGGCCGTTTGAATAAAATCGGCTTAAACTTACAGCACAGTTTTACAACTAAAACACACTGGACCCTACGCAACGTGGGATATATAAAAGAGAATGTCTTCATTCGTCCAATCAATTCATTGTTTGCCAGTCTCCTTAAGTCTCATAACAATCGGTCGTCAAGTATCTACCTAGATGCTGAATTTCATGAAAACTGTAGTTCGATTCTCTACTACTATCGACTACCGACAACCGACCTGTCATCGAGAAATTTTGTATGAAAATCTGATCAGTGCCTATGACGGGCGTCGTAGTAACTATTTTGGCAGTACATTCTAAATGTCAAACTTTGGATACTCGACAGTACCGACTCTAAAGAATCGCGCTTCTGTCCACCACATTTATAATATTAGCTAATGAAATTCTTAATAGGTTCTCTTTACTGTCATTGTTATCAGATTAGTGTGCCTGACGCCCCGGAGTGCATGCAAGCGTACGCGGACGACCCCGGGGTGTTCACGATGCATACATACTTCATCGACGATGGACCTCTCATCACCTGCTCTTAGCCTGGCCACATAACACTCAATTACACCTACTTCAATAAATATTAGGTCGGGGAAAAAGTCTTTTCGCATTATAGCATGTGTGAACTTGTAATAAAATCTTTTCTCTGCACAAAAAAGCTCGATATTTGGGTACCTCACGAGCTCACTGAATGAAACCTAATGAACCGTGTACTCATTTGTGATTCTTGAAGCCAAAGAGATTTTATTACAAGTTACATACTATAATGCGAAAAGACTTTTTCCCCGACCTAATATAATCGTATTTATATTTTGTCCATGTTTTAATGTTATTCATTTTCCAAAATTCATTGAAACTATAAAACATCGAAACAGCTTTCAGGTGTTTTTTTGCTAAACCATAATATATAACATGTACAGACGTCTCTATTTACTTTCCTCGAAATTTGAGACATTACAAATAAAATATTTAGCCAATAAACTATTTGTGTTCGATAAAACCTTGAGTTTTTGAATTGAAATATAAATTGAACAGCTGCTCGACAGCTGCAGAGAGACAGTTGATATAAAATATTTGAAGAATGATGAATTTTTTAATATATACTTAATCAAGCTGAGCAACAACGCGCACGAATCTATCTTTGAGGTAAAATTACGCTTGCCTTGTTCTGTGTATGGGTGACAATTTAAAAACCATTAAGTCGTCACACATCTATGGAATGACCGCGCCAAAGATTGCTTAACCCACAGATCTTTTACCGACCGGTGACCTACTAGGTATAGATAAGTAACAAAAAAACACAATTATTCCCAACAATTTATTAAAGAAATTAACCTTCATTATTTACAAAAACATTACTGCTGACCAAATAATACGTTTGACAGAGATTTTTTGTTGAATATGCTTCTAACACAGCAGGATCAAGGTGTTCATTAATGATCGCAGTACACTGAAGGTCAGTTAGAAGGTGAGGGAGAGGAGTCTCTAATTGATGAACGGAGACTGGCTGGAGGGAATACTGCTGTAGTTTTTCGACCTCAACAGATTGTGTACCTTTCGGGCGTATGAAAACAACACGGGAGCGTATTTTTTCCGTTGCGTTGTATCGTCGCCCTTGTTTAATCCGCGCTAATGCTGACTCAATAAGAGTACGCGCGTATTGTGCGGAGTGTGATACGCGACCGAGTAGGGTACGCACACATGAGTTTAACTTCTCTGGCCAGGTCGTAACGTTTTGTAGTGCTTTTTCTAACTGTGCCGTGTCTGTGCCGGCCATTAAAGTGTACATGTGGCGTAGGACGCCGTCCTGTAGTTGTTCTTCAGTATTGAACTCCGATAGTTGAGAGTTGAGCTCTGTAGCGAACTCGTGAGGTGCGTGGCCTAGGCAGAATACGGTGCCGGTTAACCCTGAAATAGAGGAACAAGTATTACAAATCAGCTATTCTTTTGTGAAATATTTTTGGTTCCTTTTTTTAAGCTAGTTTAATGACTTTGTAGAGAAACTTTTATCAAGGTGCGCGGGTTGCGGAGGTGTACATGTATGTGTACAATTTAGAAGCTGTTCGCTACGATTTCTATTTTTTTTGCATACAAAACATCGCCGGTTTTCAAGATATTCATACATTCCAGGTCTTGCATAGCGAAGATTTTTAAGCATACAATCTGTGGCTATTGACTATGGATGTCACAAATGCTTGTTTCTTGTGGGAATCGAACCCACGACCTTCCGACGATAGTGGCGGGGCGACCAGACGAAAGCCGTAAAATAAAGGAAGACCAGTTATTTTAGACCCGTTTTTTATTACTTGCCTTGAGCTTCCAACATAGCAGCCATTTCCAAAGCAACGATAACGCCAATCTCGTAACCCAGCAGGTAGAACGAATCTTTCAACCCGGTCTTTTTCAGTAACACCTGACAACAAAAAGCAATTATTACTAAACTATCAACATAAAATGCCGTGTATTAAGTAATTAAATTAAACTTTTATCAAAGGTATAGTAATTTTATTATTCAACAGGCTTTGTAGACTTAATGGAAGTGTGATCCTGATCACAAGATCAGACGAAGACCTTATTACATGGGACTAAAATGGTAAATGGTGAAACGGGAGTATATTTCATACACCCCTGTTTACGCCTTCACGTATAACAATTTGAACGTATCTACCTATCTCCGGTTTCTGAGCACGTATAGCGGTAGTTTATCTATTCAATAGCGTTTTTTTATATGAGTTAGTTCATCTATTGATGTTATAGATAAACTACCGCTAAAGCGCTTTTCTATATGAATTTAAACGCTATTGAATAGATAAACTACCGCTAGATTTACTCAGAAACCAGGGGTACGTCTTAATATAAAAAACAGTGTCGCTGTACTTCTGTAAATCTGCCGGCAGTGTCCCGTAGAGTTTCGTTCGTATGGTCGAGTCCTGGCTGCAGCACTAGTGCAGGCAGCTTGAGTCGCTCGCACAGCACACCGAACCGCCCATGATGTCCCTCCATACCCGGCACTATGCAGAGCTTCACTTGGGATTCAAACTCATCGTCTATCTGTAAATGAATACAAGTCAAAACTTTAAAAGAAATATTTTCAAAAGGGAATGTATTTTTCCTATTTCCGAATAGCGGTGGGTACAACAATTACTACAGACCTATCTCAGACTTACTTTAAGAATTATCACGAGGCAAAGACATGCTAGAAAACAAAAGTTTAATCATTTATAGGAATATTTTCTTATAATGGTAACACCACCAAGCGAATTCTTTTAGATACATCTTTTTTATTAATATCAACACCACCTCTCTCATTTTACCATGTGTTCTAAGCCTCTTAAGTCCTAGCAATTAACCGCGGAAGTGTTTAGCCGTGCGGTTAGAGTTTCAAGCTTTCTGCTCATAATATTATATTCGGTTCGACAACAAAACCGACTCGACCCATTTCCTATTCAGCTTGTGCCGGCCGATTAAGCCCGAACTGTTTACGTGTGTAGCAAGCCTAATATACAACCACCTGTAAATGCCTGTGACTGTTCACACTTAACCGCCATTAATTGTCAGGCGGTTAGATACTATACCGTAACCACGCGGTAAGACGCTCCCGCGTTTAACCGCTAGTGGGTCTTCACGGGCTAAGACGCTACATACCATAGTAGTATTGTTGACACCACTAATGCGTAAGGGGGCTTAGACTTAGGACATACCATAGTAGTATTGTTGACTAAAGTCCTTAACAGAACAAAGTCGGTGGTCGCGAGCAGTTCGTCTGAGTCCACGTAGTTGAAGAATGTTCGTAGACCGTGGATGGGCTCCGGAGCCAGTTCTATCACCGTCTTTTCTAACTCCTGTATACTGTAATGTAAATAATGTATGATTAAAGTTTGTTAACTATCGCGGCTGTAAACATAACATGTACTAAATTGCAAGAAACAAATAATGTTTGATTTTCTAACATCATATCATTATCTCTGACTTACAACTATCGCAAACAATAACGTCATTTATATAAGAATTTTGTGACGCCGGGATTTAAAGAGGTACAAAAATAACATAATAGAAGTGGACGAAAAACCACTTGAGAGAAATAAAATTAATTTATTCAATCCTATATTATTTTGCCTCCCATTTGATGTTAAGTGACGATGAAGATGTCGATGTTACATGCCTAGCCATGAGCTATTTATTTATTCTATTTAAATCTTAATGATTTACTCAATTTTCTCGTCGTATTCGTACAACAAAGACGGTTTTGAATTCTTGTTTTATTTGTTTTAATTATAGTTTTAATGATCATCGATGATCATGAGCATCGTGAGCACGTTCTGATTTGTGGAGTAGCCGACCGTGGTGGTCAAAGTGTTAAGTGTAGATAATTTAATTTTATGAGGCGCCCATAGCCAGTTGCGCTCACCGGTCGGTAAACGATCAGTGGGTTAAGCAAACCATTGGCGCAGTCATTCCATATATGGGTGACCGCATAGTGGTATTTGAACTGGGCGTCTCCGTGCTTCGGAGGGCACGTTAAAAGTCGGTCCCGGTTGTTGTCTACTAAGATAACAGTCGTTAAGCCTCGTCAAAGCCCTCTCGGGCGGCTTGAACAACTTTGACACTAGGTTGACCACTAACCATACGACAAACAACAACAACATTTAATTTTAAAAAGAAAACAACTTACGCGTTGATAGTTAGCAATCGCACTTGTTTTTCATCATACGCTAAATTATACTGTGTTTGTAGAAACAGTCGGATCAGCTGCAGTTTGTGAAGTTGAACACTTAATTGTTGTAGCGTCATATTTCTATCTACGACGTCTGGCGTTATTCCTGTAAAAAGAGAACAGATAAAGAATGAGTTTATAAGCTTTGAAACAAGCAGGCAGCTTGTTATGAGATTTATGAATATGACGAAAAGTAGTATGTAAAGTTCGTAGCACGTTGTGTTTTATAGTTCCCGGGTATAGAGCTCTATAAGAATTACAGGACGAAAATCACGCGAGCGGAACTGCACGTGTCAGCTAGTCACTAATAATAATAGTAAAAAATATTTTGTCTAGTTAACAATTAAAAATCGAAGTATACAAATAATATTTTGTGTAGGTAATAAATTGAGGAATACTGTTTATTAGTGTTCCTACAATTTTTCTTTCAGTGTACATTGCGTAGCTTACTAGTATAAATGACTAATCGAACTATACTATCAATCATGAATCATTGAAATATACTCGTATATACGCACACAACTTTAAAACCACTACGCCAAATGGGACACTTATATTTTTAATGGATTTGTAATTATCACTGGAATCGGGTCACCTGAATAAAATTTTAGTATATACCAGGACGAAGTCGTGGCACTAATAAAGTATATGAAACTTACCAGTAAAATTAAATATTTGTTCCAACAAGGAAGACCGTGGTTTATTTTCTGAACAAGCTACATGGATACCACCGTTAGCGCTTCTCATAGCTTGTTCTAAAGCAACCATCGCACTTCGCCAGTAGGAGGCCTCTCGTATTGTATACTGAAACAAAAACATAAAATGATTTTCGAAATTTATACATTTGTGGGTATGTATGAGGTTCGAGTAAAGTATGTATAATTTTATACATGCATATAAAACTCTCTCGTTACTGAGTGACTGACTGATAAATAACGCAAAGCTGAAACTATTGAATACAAGAAGCTGAAATTTGGGATGCGTGTAATTTTGTTTACTCGCCTTTACAACATTTTTAGTTGCTGCTCCACTCTTATTAGTCACAGCGTGATGTTATATAGCTTATGGCCTTTTTCAATAAATGGGCTATTGAACACAAAAAACATTTATAATTGGAATAATTTCCTGAGATCATCGCGTTCAAGCAAACGGGCTTTATATAATTGGCGTAAGTTAGAAATCAATGCAAATCATGCATCAAGTGTTCGTTATCTTGACGATTCGTCCCTGGTTGCACAATTCTCATAAATGCTAATAAACTTACTTGGTCTACTTTAGGTAAAGTAAGCATCGTTGCTGGAAGCTGATCGCGTACTCTCTTTAAACACACGTCCTTGCCGATAGAATTGTCACCCATATTTAGTACAGCGAAATATCTGCAATTAAAAAAAAGTATAAAGTATCGGTTTATTATAAAAATTAAATCATTCATTCGTTTAGGTTAATTACAGACATCTTGATACCCAAATGCAGGAGATGAACTTATTGCCAGTTAGGAAGGTAGTGCCAATGAGAAGAGCTGGCAAAACTTCTGACATACATAAAATCAGGTCTTCTTCCCATAGGGGTAGGTTAAGAGAACACCACTTGGTACGATCCTTACAAACTTCTCTTGTCTCATTCACATCCATACGTCTTGTCATACTGTACGACGCACCTGACCTTTTTGCAAGACCACCTATTTTTTTACCCATTACTATTTCATTTCTTGTCAAGGGTCTCCCCCCCCCAAACGAGGGAGGGGTTAGGCCTTGAGTCTACCACACTGACCAAGTGCGAGTTGAGGACTTTGACATGCCTCAAGAAATGAATTTAACAAATTTTTAGGTATGCAAAATTTCCCATATGGAAGTTATATTTCACCGTTAGAACAAGTGATCATTTCTAACACACCACTGATATAAACATAAAAATAATGAACTTACCTTAAATCAGAACACAATTTTCTTGACATCGAATCTAAGTCAGCGATGATTCGTTCTTGTGATTTAGTTAAAGAGTCGTTTGAAGTGACGTAGATGCCCTCTACCGGACCCATGGCTAAGGCATTGATGATCAAGCGACACACGTCTCCTTGATGGACCAGCTCTTCAGAAAATAGGTAGGCGTGGACGCCACGGTCTCTCCATACACTGAAATGAAGTCAATTATATTATAGTACTTTGAGACTACAAACTGATTCTCGGCAAAATATGTAGTCGGTTCTTTATAACAAAAGAATCATGTCAGCGACCGGTAGAATACCTTTGAAATAAAGTCATTACGTATAAGACTGTACTGCTTAATTATTTTTTCCCTACACAGTGGAAAAATAATTCTACTAATATTATAAAACAGTTTTCTGAGGACCTACTAGTGCGAATTGAAGCATTCACATACTGTGGGATAGCTTATTTATTGAGGAAGGCTATAGGCTATGTAACATCTCGCCACGGCCAATAGGAGCAGAGTACCAGTATAAAATGTTACAAAAACGGGGAAATTATGACCCATTTTCTCTTATGTTACGCAAGCGAAATTGCGCGGGTCAGCTAGTATAATATAAATTTCCTTGCGATACAAGAATCATTCTTAGTGTGAGAGTAGTAAAAGAAAATCTAATAGTCGAAACATGTCGTAGATTTATTTTTTAAATATTTAAATACATTACCGTAATTTATGAAGTAGGTAAGGTGTTTGTTTTTGGACTCGTATGTACATTTTCTTGACTCCTCTGGCGGCGAGCATATCAGCTAACTGAGGACCCAGCGTTGATTCATTGCATAGTATTAGGTGACAGCAATCTGCATTGTATTTCAACCTGAAAAATGAATTTAATTGAATTAACTTTTGGTTGTTGTCTACAACAAAAATACCAAAAATATGGATAAAACGTGTTATGAAAGTTTTATCTTATAAAAGCTTACGGGAATTAACGCGAACACGCATGTTACGACCTACGCCGAAACGTTAGGCATTCCAAGGTAAAATGCGTCCTGCGTTAATGCGTCATTAATTTCCGTTTCCTATTAAATATCCTAAATCTCTTTGACCATGACGTAAACACCAACAAAATCGCGATCATAAGAAAATATGCATTAACCTAGGCATTGCTTCAACATCCTGTTTCATCTGCAGCAGCACTCGACCACGGTGCTGACTCTCAGCCAGGAGCCTGAAGGCGCGCGTCACCTCTCGCGGTTCATACGCCACACGCGACAACGGACGCACGTAGCCACGAACAATACCATCGCTCAACATTTTATGTAAGACCTGTAAGTTTACAATAAGATATTACTTTCTAGCACTTTCTTATGATACATTTTAAGTCGATACTAATGAGTTTCAAAAGTTTGTTATTTAAAATATGCTGCAAATATTAGTGCCTACGATGCCCACAAGAGGCGTTGATTAGATTTTATTCTTAATCTGTCGATAGCTAGCCGGTTGTCTATAGTCGATAGTATTAGGTTGCTGTGAATAAACTAAATAACTATTTGTCACCCGTTTCCCGCAAATAAATGATTTTAATTGATTTTCTTTTAGCGAGGATTACCATAGTTAGAACAGGGGTAGATTTATAAAATTACGAAGATCAAAATATTTACATATACATAGTTAGGTATAGTAACTTGTTTTGATTTGAACTTCTATAATGCCTTCGAGTACATTCATCATGTATGTGTGTATCAAAACCCAAGCCTTTTGGAATAACTACAACCTAATTTAAAATTTTGCAGGAGAAAGAAAAGCAGAATATCTTCTGATTTTAATATAATTGTTATTATAACTACCAGTGCACAACAAGGAACTACTCTAGGTCCACTCTTTTTCAGAAATTCTAAGAAGGTACTTACTTTGGTTTCCTTTATATTTTCACCATTTAATAACGATGTGAAGTCCACAGAAGCATAGTGCCTCTGTCCCGTTAAGCTATTCATTCCGAAATTATAATAATCTCTGTTTGTTAGCTGAGATACATCGTAACACATGCCATTGATGGACACGCAAGTCATAGTCATCTGGAAATAATAAATTATAATAGTATGTACTATGTAGTACTAGTATAAATATATGTATATTGATAGTACTGAATGACTGATGGACAACGCACAGCCGAAACTACTGAGCGTCGAAAATTTAAATTTGGCATGAAGATTCCTTAAAAAGTGTAGAAGAGTACGAGAAGAGTTTTGTAAATTTCTCCTCAAAGGGAGTGAAATTCTACGCGGTAGAACCCGCGGACGGGTGGCTAGTTATGTATAAAATAATGTAGATAACTAATTAAACCTACTGTATGGACGTAGATGAATACGCCGGTAGGGGAAGCTCTAGAAAGACATACTCAGATCATATCAGTGACGTCTTGCAAAAAGGACAGTATTCGTTTTCTTCTTTAAAGGTCTTTGAGTGACATTCTGAGTACAGTAGCTCGATTCACAGCTACTATCGACTACCGACAACCGACCTGTCATCGAGAAATTTTGTATGAAAATAAGATCAGCGCCTCTGACGGGTGTCATAGGAAACATTTTGGCAGTACATTCTAAATGACAAAATGTCGATAGCTAGCCGGTTGTCGGCAGTCGATAGTGGTAGAGAATCGAGGTACTGTATACAATACGGCAGTAAAAATGTATGGACGATACATACATAATGACGGGTCAAGCCTTAAATTCAGTAAAAAAACTCAAATATTGTACATTTACTTACGTGTTTCAGATCATCTCTCACACAGCTAATAACAATGTGAACTCCTTGCCCTTTAGTCAGTAACTGTACCATATCGCAAAAAGACCCGTCTCGGGAACTACTGATGTGATCGGCTAGAAACACATGAATAAGTTTAAATATGATATCTCTGATAAACATAATTATATACTTCTAAATACATTCTTATAATATTTAGATAACAGCAACCAGGCTCAGAACAAAATGCTCGTCACACAAAGAGTTGCCCCGGGTGGGATTCGAACCGAAGCGCCGCGTGTGCCCCCACACGCTACGGTTATAGGGGCGAAGTGACCACTATAATCACTGTGCCAAACGTGCAGTTAATACCAACAAATGACTATGACAGTCTCCGTGGCGCAGTGGTTTAAGCCGCCACGAGAATACCTTTGCGCCGGGAGGTCGTGCCCATTCCCAGAGATTCCCAGCTGTGCTTTGTGTCCGCTGTTTGTATGTTTGTAAAAGTCCCCGCGACTCAAGAGCAATTCTTAATGAGGGAGTTGTTATTTTATTGAAGAAAAATAAATGTATAGTTTTTCAATACCTTGTAACTTCGGGAACAGTTTACGTAAGAAGTTCTTCTTGCGCGCATCACTGACTGTGGCGAAGACCTCGCAGTCGTACGCTTGTGCAATAGATATAGCGGCCTGACCCAGCGCGCCGGCTCCCCCGTGGACCAGCACCCTGGATCCTGCCACTAGAGCATGCTTTACTCCCTGTAAATAGATAACACAGAATAAATTAGACTTGCTACACACGTATTGAGTTATGTATTAGGTCGGGGAAAAAGTTTTTTCGCATTAGTAGGTATGTATGAACTTGTAATAAAATATTTTCTCTACATAAAAACGCTCGTTATTTGGGTACCTCACGAGCTCACTGAAAGAAACCTAATGAACCGTGTACTCATTTGTGATTCTTGAAGCTAAAGAGATTTTATTACAAGTTCATACATACTATAATGCGAAAAGACTTTTTCCCCGACCTAATATGTTTGGTTTGGCATTAGTCATCTAACAACAAAGCCGATTCGACTCGCTTGTTCGGCTTGTGCCGATCGTTTTCTTCTACACAAATTCGGTTACTGGCGAACCGAATATGTACTTGTAATATCACATAGAATGGAGTAAGGGACTAGAAAGTATCGAATTTTAAAGCAATTACGTGTACTGTGTCCATTTATAATTAATCTCTTTTATTTTTACAATTACTCACACGGCTTAGACACTGCAAACTACCAGTAGACAATACACTATACCGAAATACATTGTATTGTATAACATGTTAAGGTTGATTGACCAGGCATATGGTAACAAACTACATATAATCATATTAAAATTAATCATATTATATACTAATATTGTAATATACTAATTATACTAATATTATAAAGATGAAGAGTTTGTTTGTTTTGTTTGAACGCGCTAATCTCAGGAACTACTGGTCCAATTTGAAAAAAAATTCCGCGTTATATAGCCCATTTATCGAGGAAGGCTATAGGCTATATGGCATCACGCTACGACCAATAAGAGTAGAGAACCAGTAAAAAATTACAAAAACGGGGAAAATTATGACCCATTCTCTCTTATGTTACGCAAGCAAAGCTGCGCGAGTTAGCTAGTCAAATATATAAGTCAACTATTGCTACACACTTCTCATAAACATAAAACATAAACAAGGACATCTCGAATACTACTTTAATAATAGATTTTAACAGTACAATTGACACAGTGGTTTAAAATTCCGTTGATTGTTACTTACAAGGCAGTAGAAGGCCTGCAAGTACGCGAGCGGCACGGTGGCGGCGTCTTCGAGGCTCCAGTGCGGCGGCACCGGCCACAGCAGCTCGGGCGCCGCGCGCACCTCACTGTTCGCCGCGCCGCACGGGACTATACCCATCACACGCTCACCACTGTAACCAAAACCAATACGAATTAAAAAAATAGTTTGAAGTAACTAACCTAGCCGATTGCTAAGCTAAGCTAAAAATAACTCTCTCCTGGATTTTTCGGCCAAACAGTGTATTCTCTTATTCCGGAAAACCAATACGAATTAGGTACATAGTTTTAAGTAGCCAACCTAGCCCATTAGTGAGCAAAGAATTGGATTTTTCGGTCATACTTCTTCATTTTGAAAAGAGACCCTTTGCCCAGCAGTGGGACATCGATGAGTTATTTTTTTTATCTACAGTAGGTAATAAGTTAACCAGCTTTCACAATTGTTGACTTAACGAATTTATAAGTGATGTTTAGAAAAGCGTATAAAGATGTGTAAATTAGATAGATTTATCACAAAAAGAATCAACATCGTCGCATACTGGGTTTTCTTTCACGATTATGATATTTCCTCGGAATGTAACACAAAATTCAATCAAATAACATGGTTTTGTGATTAGCAGTTTAACCGTTAAAATTTAAAAAACCGATCTGAGAGATAAAACCTTTCTGTATGTTAAACGTTAAAATGTAAGAGATATTTGCCAGATATTACCTTTCTGTAATCCCACTGAAGTCTGATCCGTAGCTTTTTTCGAAATGTTGTTCTGTGAATCCATTACCCTTAGCTTTCTTGACGTCACTAGTGTTGACGCCAGCGTAGTGGACCTGCAAGCAATCAAGTAAATTAATATAGAAAGTCTCATAGAAATTGGTCTATATCTTTTCTCTGGATGTTAGATCATAATTTGTCTGACATTTTTGCAAATTTTATGGTAATCAGACCGGCAGCTTAGCGATTAATTTTAGCCTGGGGGAAGATTATTTTCTAATTATCTTCCACCCGCAGTTTTGTCCGCTTAGAAAGATTTTTCAATGTCAAAAGCATCCTACGTGTTTACCCGTAATACAGACTACTAGTTTGCAAGATTTCGTCAACATCCGTTCTGTAGTTATAGCGTAATTCAGTGACATATCCATCCAAACATACATCCTGTCGCATTTATAATATTAGCACAAATTACTTACTTTCACAGTGACTCCAGGTCCCGTTAATTCAGGAGCTTCCACCCAGTTCAGAGACTCATAATCACCAAACCTTGCACATTGTAACGTCACATTCTTACTCACTGCTGTGGTCTCCTTCACCGGCAGATAGTACTCTCCTCCCAAAGTACCCTGGAATAAAAAGACCAATCAACTAATGATATAACTGATTGTGTTCAGTATCGTCGTAATACGATAGTATTGAAGTCGTAGGTACTATGTGCATGGATGTTAAAGTTAAAATTCCTACATAAAACGAATATTTGGGGTCTGATTTCTTGTACTTTCGAACGTTGAATAAAGACTGTCATGCCACGATATGATCTGCCATTTCACATCTACCAGATTTATGTTAGTTAGATTAACTAATGGAATTTTGGCAGATCTGAAAGTGCTGCTACGTCAGCAAAGGATTTATAGTGACAAGCAAAAACTGAGTTTCACACCGATCCTGCACAAAACCCAAAGCATTTAAATATGCAATAGGTACGCAAAATATTGTTTAAACACTGCTACAAAAAATAATGATGAATATATAATTCATACTCACATTATCAACAACATTAAAAGCAAGATCAATATCGGCAAATTTCTCTTCAACATCATTCCCATCAGTGACTTCCACAAGGTACAAGTTCTTTCCAGAATCCTTTCTCCAAGCACGTATAACATCTTTGACACCAGACGGCGAAGCACAAGGAGTTATCACTAGCAAACGATGATTAGGCAAGAGACTCCCAAGCACAGATTTCAGAAATTCAAGGTCTGCATTATTTCGAACAGTTACAGTCGTTATATTTGAAAAGGTTTTAGGTCCCCAACGAAGTAATTGTAATTGTGACGTATTTCTGCTTCCAGTTTTTGTGTAAGAGTGTGCGGATAGGACTCGGTGATACGAAGTTTTTCTTGTAATGGTGGGAGTGGTATTTTCTTCGTTTATTACGAATTGATCGGGAAGTAGATGTTGCTGTAGTTTTTGATGAAGCTGTTGAATAACAAATATTAAAATATTAACGCTTTTAGTGTTAGTTTTTTGTTAATAATAATTGGATTTTGAGTCTACTATTCATGATAATATACTTGGCAGGTAAATAAAATATACTATCGTCATGAGTTATCATGGACTTGATGACCTTTGCTGCTATGCGCGGTCTATGCTTGCGTGTAATTTTGATACTAGTAGTAGCTGCCAACTTTATATCAAATTTAATCAAAATGTGTCCAGCATGCAAACCATGAAAGTCTAATATAAATGCGGACTATTGCAACTATAATATTACGGGACTAGTGGGATAGACAAAAGGTTTAAAAAGTATTTTCCTTACTATTTCATCAACTGACAAGTTTTGTACAATAATCAAATCAGCATGCTCAAATTCGTCACCATTTAACACCATTTCTCGAGTGACTTGCTTATAATTCACTTTAATTTTAAACAAATTGTTCAACAAATCACTTATTCCGTTAAATACAGTTCCTTCTTTGATTTCATCCACTATACCAACAACGGTTATAGCCTTTTTGTTCACATTTTCGGCTACAATCTGACAGTATATTTCGAGAGATGAGGAAACCTGTGGATATTTAAGACACTCAAAAAAATGATTTTTACACATGAACATCATGAGTAACATACAATATAAGTTCATTGAGTAATGAATTGCACTTTTAGTAAAATATAGTACATTTTAATACAGTATGAAATCCAATATCTATCATAATAATGTGTAATAGTTTTTACCGAAACAATATAGTAACTAAACGATAATGATTTACGTATGAAAGTCAAGCAATAACAGTCAACTTAATGAATATAATCTAAATAATGATATACCCGTCTACATTTTTAGTCGGAGCACGGATTATTATAAATAGCACTAAATTAACTCGGTAAGAAATTGGATCAACTATAATACCTCCAACTCAGATTGGAAATGGGGAACAAATCTCAAAATTTTCAAAGCCATCTTATTTTCATCAACTGGTGATAAGTTTTCAAACTTAATATGTTCCATTAATATTCCTCCACATCTGAAACCGAGAACAAATACTATTAGTACCAATATTTAAGTATAACAAAGATGTGATACATTTTTACGTATAAATAAATTAATGGCGAATAAATATTAGGTTGGGGAAGAAGTCTTTTCGCATTATAGTATGTATGAACTTGTAATAAAATCTCTTTGGCTTCAAGAATCACAAATGAGTACACGGTTCATTAGGTTTTTTTCAGTGAGCTCGTGAGATACCCAAATATCGAGCTTTTTTGTGTAGAGAAAAGATTTTATTACAAGTTCATACATACTATAATGCGAAAAGACTTTTTCCCCGACCTAATATATAAAATCGCGCCTTATTTCCATAGGGGTAGAGGGCGTAGAGGCCAACGTGTATGGATAATGCCGCAACACGAAATTTGAAAACCATTTACCTGGTTCCAAAATCATCAGAAACTGTAGCATGTAGATTATCAAGCTTCACATCAGTATTTATGTACTTATTATGTTCATTAATATTGATGGATATCTTCCTAATGTTCGCAGGTAGCGTGACGGCGTGGTGTGGTTGTCGGAGCACGTTTATTTGCAGCAGGCCGTCCAGGAGAGTTACCCAGTTGTTACTCCATGTTAGGGAGGCTTCGCTCATACTCTCGTTTATACATTCTATACTTTTGAACTCGCCACTGTAACGTAAATTTATTTGGTAGTTAGTTATAGTTTGCTCAATTTTATGAATATAAGAAGTGGGGATTGAGAACAATTTTTGTAAATGTATTACGATTTCAAGATTTTTTAGGTGTAAATGCGTAAAATGAGCACGGGGTAGTTTAAGACACATTTACATCTAAAAAATTGCTCAGTCTAATGCATTGCTTCGTATATAATCGCGAGGCAAAGCGCATCAATCAAACACGGTGCAACTAACAGTTTACAATGATTTAACAATCGCAGGAGCACAAAATCTAAGATAATCCATAAAAATCTTAGTCGCGCGGTTATAAGCTTGCAAGTGCACTAAGTTTATTTTTATGCTTGCCCTCTTAGAGTTTAATCAGGGCGTTTTTAAACCATACATACATTAAAGACAAGAGTAACCCCCGGAGACATGTCATGTAGCGACTATTGAAGTCTTGAAATGTTAATCTCACCTATAATAATACATGACACAGGCAAATACCTACAAACTTAATTCTAGCGCTAAGCAAAACATCGTAAAATAGCTACATATCTCTTACCTATACAAATAGTCTCTATCGTAGAACATCTGATAGACATCTTTAGTAGTATAATGTTTGACAATAGTTTTCTTTTCTACTGGACTGTCTGTATCTTTCACGTCTAAGGGTGTTATAAAACCTGTGATCACCTTGGAACTGTCGGCCAAAACCTGCAATGGAAATACAAAATAAATAATTATTAAAAGCTTAAAAGTTATACGGTTACCAAAAAGGCTTACCTATTCATAAACACACTATAAACCTATTTTAGTTAAAAAGCTACTAAAATATTTTTTTTCTCTTTCATTTCGCTAAGGAGTGAAAGAAACAAAACTCTTTATAATCCTTTCATAACTTCTTATATTTTTATGAATGAGAGGGTTTGTCTTTAACTATGTCTACGCAGAATTTAGATAAACATGGATTCTGTCAAAGACTTTGAACTCAACTTAAGTCAGCTATGTACTCATCAGCCTAGACTTTCTTCCAACTATGTTGGATTCGGCTTCCAGTACCTGATGCAACTGGATACCAGTATTTTACATGGAGCGACTGCCTATCGGACCTCCACAACCCAATTTCTTGGGTTATACCTAACACGACACCCTTCAGTAAAACTGGTAATTATCAGACTTTCAAGCTTTTGACTACTTGCCAAGCCGACTAGCCGAGACCAACAATTTAACGTGCCTTCCGAAACACGGAGGAATTCAATATGTATAAGAAGCCCATTCACGGAACAACCTCGGCAAGCGTAGAGATTGAGATCGATCCGTGCGGCTGTTGTTAACTAAGCCACGAGCTCCTCTATCTACTCGTAAAATAAATAACATTATTTCATCAACGCAGATAAATATAAAAGCTGGCCTGCCGGTAACGACGTGACCATTGTGCCTTAACACATCACACTACGAAGAGCAATAATAAATATTAGGCCGGGGAGAAAGTCTTTTCGCATTACAGTATGTATGAACTTGTAATAAAATCTCTTAGGCTTCAAGAATCACAAATGAGTACACGGTTCATTAGGTTTCTTTCAATGAGCTCATGAGGTACCCAAATATCGAGTTTTTTTTGTGTAGAGAAAAGATTTTATTACAAGTTCATACATACTATAATGCGAAAAGACTTTCCCCGACCTAATATAAAATACTATACAAAAATTACGTATTTCAAAATTTACAAGATACCTCGAAATACCCAGCTCCTCTATGTATAGCGACGCTAAGTTTCAACTGTCTTCTGTCATGCAGTATCGGCTGGGAGAAGAACTGCACTTCTTTAAACTCCACGCTTAGCTGTTTCTTCGGCACTCCTAGTATCATGGCTAACGTGTCCCATACTAAGGTTAGGCTGCCAGCAAATGGGTATATGGTTTTGCCTGAAAATATTAATATAGATTGACTTAGAATAAAAGTAGATTAAATACAAAAGAGTGTCACGCGCCGCGGTATTTTTCCTCATCATCGTCGACCGGCAACGTACCCGGAATGCTGGCAGCTCTGCCAAGTTAATAGAAATTAGTGTTGAAAAGAAATCGGGCCATCTTTAATTTAAAGGTTTAGTTGTATAACTTAGTTTTATGGCAACTGGTTTTTATATAGATTGGCGGCATCTAAAGTACCGTTCGCATTCCACGTAAATCAGGGGTTCTAAATCAAAACCTCTGCTTTATTAAGGCACATATAGCGGTAGTATATCTATTCAATAGCTTTTTTCATATGAGTATAAACGCTATTGAATAGATAAACTACTGCTAAATGTACCTTAGAAACCCGTGGTAAATGTGTCATAGATATAAACGATATCATGCTATAACCGTGAAATTAGCTACTTGCCCATTAAGAAGTTAAAAGTTTCGCATGTTAAAACAAACGTTTGGTTGATTTAAGTGTGGCAATCAGCAATTTTCATTAAACGAAGGCAAAGCCTTGCAACGAATTTTATATGTTACTTGTTAAAGTATTACCTCTGATAATATTTCCTCTCAAATAACTGTGTTCTTCATCGTGCAACGATATCAGAAAATCGCAGGTAGCCGAAGTCTGTTTGTTAGCAAACCGGAATAGTGGCAGTTCCCTGAAAAATAATTAAAAAACGAGTGTTAAAAGTATGAACAGTGGCCCAATTGTTGTAGAACATAGTTTCACATACAAATGACGGAAATCTAGCCATTGGGCGAGTCAAAAACTGGCATTCAACGATAGTCGTAGTCATAACTTCTAAACTCTCGCGTTGCATGTTTAATGTATAATAGAATACGGACATTTCTGTCAGCCTGCGTCCGCGGCGAGTGAAAGACTGAAAAATTAGGCATTTCAGTATAAAATGCGTGTTCGCGTTAATTCCGTTGTTCGTTATGTTACTATAATGTTAATATTTGTTATCTTACAATGTTGTATAATTAATTTAAATTTTAATGTACCTATAACTTACATGTTTAGTATAAAATATATACTGTTAATGTAAGGCGGTAATAAATAAATAAATAAATTCCCGTATTGTATTATACATTAATTAGTCATACTATTAAGGTATTAGAGTCGTATTATTAAAAGTTGTACAAACCATTTCTCTTCGTGAGCCCACTTGACGAAGTGAGACAGGAACGGCGTGCCCGTAGAGACTGGCATCTCTACTTTAGGATATAGAGCACTTAAATCTGAATTGAAACCTTCCATGAACAACCTGAAAAATAGACAAGGCAATAATTATTTTTGTTGTTTACTTCCTACTCAAAATCCTGTGTTACAGGATTCATCTATGTAAATACACTAATATTATAAAGCTGAAGAGTTTGTTTGTTTGTTTAAACGCGCTAAACTCAGGAACTACTGGTGCGATTTGAAAAATTTATTCAGTGTTAGATAGTCCATTTATCGAGCAAGGCTATATAGGCTATATATCATCGCACGCTGCGAACAATAGGAGCAGAGTACCAGTAAAAAGTGATACAGAAACGGGGAAGATTATGACCCATTCTCTCTTATGTGACGCAAGCGAAGTTGCGCGGGTCAGCTAGTTAGAAATAATTATCACAAATACATAGTAATGGTGAACGGACGATAAGCGTTTAAACTTGTATAATGATAATACTAAATTGCTAAGCGAGTCTTAAACGCGATAAGAACATTTTAAAGGTAACGATCATGTCACGATACGTCATTTGTTACAAATTATATCATCTCGTTTATGACAATCTAATATTAGGTAAGAACACTAGACGCCATTGTTTGATAGCTCTTAGAAAACTCTGATCGGATTTCCATTTAAATAATCCAGAGCTAGTCAGTGGATATGCTTGCCTTGCTTTAGGGACTTATTCAGTGTTACAAAAATAAAGTTCAAATGTTTTGACCAGTACCTCGATTCTCTACCACTATTGACTACCGACAACTGGCTAGCTATCGAAATTTTGACATTTAGAATGTACTGCCAAAATATTTCCTACGACACCCGTCAGAGGCGCTGATCAGATTTTCATACAAAATTTCTCGAAGACAGTTCGGTTGTCGGTAGTCGATAGTAGTAGAGAATCGAGCTACAGAAACAAAACCGTAGCGCAATGTATAGTCTGTACTGTCAAGTATCGAGAGGTTGACATTTAAAATGTACTGCCAAAATAGTTCTTACGGAGCCCGGTAGAGGCGAGGCGTTAAACAGATTTTAGTGTAAAATTTCTCGATAGCTAGCCGGTTATTGGTACTCGATAGCAGGAGAGAATCGAGCTACAGTAGCGGGTTAGGAAAAATAGAAAAAACTATAATTTTATTAATTTTCATACTCACTTGCCAATAGCCTCAAGTAAGAACAAAGCATTATCAGAGTGGTGTCGCCTCGTCAACGGTACATTCTTACAACTAGCCGGCATGGAACGTTTGAGTATAGCTTGCAGTAGACCATGAGGTGCTATTTCAACTAACACTGCGTTAGATGGCACCAAACGAGATGTCTCTTCGAATAGTACAGGGCTCTGTAGAAGAAGAACATTTGAAAACAATTACGTTCTTCTTCTTATCGTATGGTTAGTGGTCAACCTAGTGTCAAAGTTGTCCAAGCCGCCCGAAGGTCTTTGACATGGTTTAACGATTATTTTCTTAATTGACCACAACCAGGACTTTGTTTATAGTGGCCAAGTGTGTACACAATACACAGTTATACTCTCTATTCCTTTACTCTCATAATCTGGCGGGACGGCTAAACCGACACGACCAGAGAGAGATCAGGCGCAGGACCGACGGCTTTACCCCCGGTTTCTGAGTTTATCTATTCAATAGCGTTTTTTTATATGAGTTTTAACGCTATTGAATAGATAAACTACCGCTAAATGTACCTCAGAAACCTCAGAGGCCTCAACTACCTATAACTCAGAAAATACTTTTTTTTCTGACCCAGGATTCGAACCCGGAACCTCTTGCGCTACAATCGCATAGACTACCGACCGCGCCACAAAGGCAGTCAATACATTAAACATAGGTACGTACCAATAGATTGTTGGTAAGATACTCGGCCGAACAGAACTTCGCTTCGGGCTCCTCCCACTTGTCTTGTGGTACGGAGGTCGACAGCCAGCGGGCACTGCGCTCTTTAGGCTCCTTGATAGCTTCCTTCAAATATTTCAGTATACTAGGACCTGAAAATTAAAGCAATAATCATATTTTTGTCGTAACCGACTGTAGTGTATGACAAGATAAAATGATAATTTATGAATGTGAAAAAAGCAAAAGAAGTCAGTAGAGATCGTAGCCGGTGGCGTTCTTTGGTCTCTACGTCTATCCCTACATCATGAAAATTGAAAGAAAATATATATATAGGTACCTATTACCTATATGTGGGTCAGAATGACCATAATTTATATTTTGCACCGAAACTATTTTTGATATTAAGTATTGTTAAGAGACACACATGTGTCTGAAAGCTCTTAACAATACTGAAATAACTAGACATATTAACTAACTCACACTATAAATAAAGTTCTGCAGCGGCCGGTTTCAATGAAACTGACCGCCAAAGCCGGATACCGACTAGGACATTATTATTATAGTACTCTTTCAGCTTGAAAGTCTGACAACCAGTCTTATCGAAAGGTATCGTGTTATCCCAGGTAACTGGGTTGTGGAGGTCAGTTAGGCAGTCGCTCCTTGTAAAATACATATTCAGTTGCATCCGGTGAGACTGGAAGCCGACTCCAACATAGCTTGGAAGAAAGGTTAAGCTGATATATACATACCAGCTTCTGCAATGTATCTCGAGTGGTAAGCGATGTTGCCGCAAGGAACTTCTTTGGCAAAGATAGATTTAGCTGTCAGTTTAGCGATAAACTCCTTTATCACGTCAGAGGGGCCAGATATGGTGCAAGACTCTGGACCATTGTGGCAGGCCACTTCAATCTCTGGCGGACACATTGGTGAAATCTGAAACAATTAATTGCATGCTATTGGAAATAGAGAAATGTGTCTTGTACGCATTTATTAATTTTATCATAATTTTGTTACCAATTTTTTAAATTTTTCACCCTTAACTGTACTACTGCTGTGCTCCCAAACGGTAAAGGGAGATTCTATTTTTTTCTTTATTATAAAAAAAATAGAATCGAATACTATGATTTTTTATGGCCAATGAACAGATACATTAACATTCAATAAGAGCCTTCTTAAACAAAAAAAATGTTCTTTCTTTATGGACAGCGCGTAAAAAAATTCCTGGTTTAACAAGTATGCTATGTGTTGATCCAGGTTAGCAACTATTAGTATCCGAAGAGATTGATTTGAACGCGCAATTCTCAGGCAGTACTGGTTCGAATTGAAAAAATATTATTGTATTGAATAGTCTACTTATTGACGAAGGCAGGCTATAACATCAAACTATGATAAATAAAAGTGGCGCAGGAATAAATGAAGACGGGTAACTTCAAGTCCGTACGTCCGATAGTCATTAGGTACTTTGTGTTAAAAGGTGTTCGAATAAACTTACTTGTTCATATCCCATGCCGACGGCCGCCATAGAGCCGTGTATGAACTTAGTTTCCAGCGACACGAGACCTCGGTAGTACGCACTGAGTATCGTCTCCTCTGCTGTTAGACAGCCATCCGCATACGCACATCCTTGCTCGCCCAAACTGTGACCTATACATGACACACAAATTTAAATGTTATCTATATTATGTAAAAGGGAATAAAAGAGGAGATTAAAGTTTGTATGAAACTTTGTCAATATTAAACCGATCGGGCTGAGACTTTGCATGCTTAAAGCTTCTTCTTAAAGTATTCCTTAAGCAGGATTCTATTAAATTCCACCCCTGAAGAGATAAAATAGGGGTTAAAGTGTTAATAAATCTTCTTAGATTGTCAACTGAAATGAACCTAGATTCACACATAGGACACTTTTTATCACGGAAGAGGTTTTCACGCCGACGCCGACGAAGTCGTGGGCGGAGGCTAGTCTGTATAACAGACGCCGTGGTCGCAACCTGTGAGTGCAACCTCTTTTGTTTTTTTTTTTTCGTCAGGAAAATGCATTACGACATGTCCCGCTGCAGGGAGGAAGCGGGGTTCTGTCGGGCTCTCCCGCCGGCTAGGCGTTCCGACTTTAAATTTGAGCATACCGACTAAAAAACTCTGACGGAGTTCCTTCTACGGTCACCATAAAGTGGCCAGGACGCGGTACCTCCAATTAGATACTCCGCGTCAAAAGCAAAAAGCCTACGTCACGCAGTATTCCCAGGCGGTCACCCATCCAAGTAGTAACCGTGGCCGATGTTGCTTAAGCGCCGAAACGTTAGGCATTTTAAGGTAAAAATGCGTGTTGCATGTAGACAGTGCATCGTAGAATACTAATTCACATACTTGGTCCCCTCTCAGTTATTCGGAAACATTTGAATAGTTTGTTTGTTTGTCGTATAGTTAGTGGTCAACCTAGTGTCAAAGTTGTTCAAGCCGCCCGAGAGGCCTTTGACATGGCTTAACGACTGTTATCTTAGTAGACAACAACCGGGTCCGACTTTTAACGTGCCCTCCGAAGCACGGAGACGCCCAGCTCGAATACCACTATGCGGTCACCCATCTATGGAATGACCGCGCCAATGGTTGCTTAACCCACAAATCGTTTACCGACCGGTGAGCGCAACTTTCTATGGGCGCCACAAAAAACATTTGAATCTTACCATTTTATTAAGTTTGGCTCAGCTTTAAATAAATTTATGTGCTTACCAATAATTCCATCAGGTTTCAAGCCAATCTCGCGTAGGACGTCTGTGAGACCGATCTGTATCGCAGAGATGCCCACGAAAGAGTTAAGGACATTGTTGAAGGTGCTCTCATCATCAGACGTGATGATGTTCACGATGTCAATACCTTTCGGCTCCAGTGCTTGACGGCAGCTGAAATATGAAAGAAATTGAATCAAGGCTTTCAAATTAATCTGATATAGGCTTCCAAATTCATATTATGGTATTTATTATCTATACTAATATTATAATCTCAAGAACTACTGGTGTGAATTGAAGAATCCTTTTACTGTTAGATAGCCCGTCACGCTACGACCGATAGGAGCATCAGTAATAAATACCAATAATGTAAAGCTATTGTTTAATTTAAGTCTACAACCCATTATTGGCTGTTTGCCTTACCATTCCCTCTATTTTAATAATAATCTTGTGGCTCTCTGCGGAACCGTATTTTGAACAATTTTCTATAGTCAATACGAAGCACTAGCGAGCGTTCGACATTTCAAATTAAGTTAATAATTCTTGCTTATCACTTCCTTCGTTATATTAGCTAGTGGCGGCAAATTGCCTATATCAATTAGTAAAAAATTAAATAGCAGTACCGTTCTATAGCAGCAGCGAATATGGGTATGCGCATGAGTTGCGTGCCCATACCGGCCCACTGGGACCCCATGCCGCTGTACACGAACCACAGCGGCCGGCCCATGTCGTCGAAATAATCCGCCTGCTCCTTCAAACTTATTGTCTGATGTTCTTCATTTGTGTCTAGAAAATACAGGAGACATTTTGTAGCGAAGTAGTACACAAACGATACTACTAACGCCATCTAGTGATTACATTTGTAATTATAAGCGCGCAAGCAATGTTTTACACGGTGAATAACCTTTTACGCAGTTCCGAACGGTTATAACATCACCTGCCTTGTAAACGATTTTTTTTTCGTTATTACAGAGGTGAACTTTAACCTGTATTTTTAAAATACAATTAAATATTGCTTTTTGACTGTGTTTAGAATCTAAAAGTTAAATTGAAGTTAGAGTAAGGTTAATGTCAAAGATTTTTAAGTTACCAGAAAACTTTGTGTTAGTTGCGTGAGGAAATAATTACTCTTTTAAGCAAAAACTACTTTTTTAACCTATTACTGCCCCACTGGCTGGGCTGGGGCAAGGATAAAAACTGCTTCCTGTATTTAAAATAAATTTGACAAACAGTTTTTAAATTTAACGCAACAATTTCTTTCTATAGATACAGTTCAAATACGGAAAGTATTTTTATTGACCGAAAATATGACAAATCGAAAGCAAAATATATTCTTACCTAATACAACGAATCCTCTGCCCAAATGTCCGCTTATACTCATTCTATGAATGTTGTTCAACAGCGCTAACTGTTCGCGATCAACCGGGCTAGACTTGAGTATCTCAATCACGTCGGTCACGGCTTGCTCGTGTCTGCCAGAAATGTTCACCAAGTAGGGGATACTACACTTGCCGATGACTTTCTGAAAGGAACAGAATAGGAAAGTGAATTTAATTTAGAGTACGTCTACGGGATTATTCTTAGTTTCCGTAAATTTGGTAGGTAAGTTAGGTAAAGTAATTAGAATTATGCGCTACTTTGTATTACTCTAAAGTTCACGACAACAGTCTAAATTTAGCAAACAGTTAAAATATTCTTGAAAATTAAGGCATAACACTAGGCACAAATGGAGATGGTGGGATGATCTGGATGCGTTCCTAGATGGATGGCACGCAATAATCGACCGAGGGAACTAGAAACTCATTAGAGGCCGTTGCTCAGCAGTGGGACATAGAACAGGCTAGTTAAAAAAATAATAATAAAAAAGGCACTACGAATTAATTGCACGTACGTACATGCGTACGTAACGTAGAATCTTGATTAAACCAAGTGTGAACTGCCACAAAACGATTACGTTGTACACATTACAAAGTACAGCCTCTAAAAAGAAATCTATAGCTGCCTTTTGAGGAAGCTCACAACGTGCAAGCGTCATTATTGCCAGTCGAATCTAAAGTGATTTTCAATAACTCTACCGGTGCTGAATTCTGGATTCATTTAACCGTGTATTATATATTATACTAGCTTTTACCCGTGACTTCGTCCGCCACCTTAATTTTCCCATTATGCGTCATTTTCCCGAGATAAAAAGTAGCCTGTATCCTTTCTCTGGTATCAAAATATCTCCATACAAAATTTAATGCAAATTGGTTCAGTAGTTTAGGCGTGATTGTGTAACAGACAGACAGACAGAGTTACTTTCGCAATTATAATCGGTATGGATTACCTTAGGTACGTAATGTCCTCGTAACAGCACATGTGAATTGGTTCCATTGACTGACATCCCGTTAACAGCAGCATACGAGCGTCCAAAACGTTGATGATCAGAAACAACTTGCATACGTCCATCATGTAGAGCTGCTATGTCCTTGCGAGGTGTCTTGAAGTGAAGATTTGCAGCTATCTCTCCTCTATGGTACCCTAGAAGGACCTGCACAATGAAATTAAACTCTAAATCAATAAAATACCGAACAGAATATACAGGGTGTGGCGTAAATAATGGATAATCCTTTACCAGCGGATGGGCGACCACCCGACTGATCTAAAAATTAAAATTTATCTCTGGCATAACTATCATAGTTTTTGAAATTTCGGCCATTTTGAGTGTTTTTTAAAAAAAGCGATTTACGCTCGTACTGGCCGAAATTTTTATAACGTTTATAAATGCGTCTCGCGAAGTAAAATATTGCATTTTCCGTACAAGAAAGGTGTCAAACTTCTTTTATACACTATTCTGATACTGTAAATAATAAAGGTTTCATATTTAAGTTTTATTCGACAAAATGCAATAATCCTAGGAAATACAAGTCGATTCTCAAAAACTCGTCTCGCGAATGTAGCTCAATCACGACAAGACTTTAGCTTCCTTTGCTTCACAATACGATCTCAGGGAGTGGAAAAATCGCTATGAAATCGAGTGTACGAACTTTCGTTATAAAATCAAATTAGTGTCAAAGTATTATTGTCATAGGTTTCAAAATGACCTTGGTAATAGCAGTTATTCCCATAGCAGCCTCCGAGTAGCCAAGGTTGGACGTGACGCTGCCGACCATGAGGGGATCTCTCCTGTTCTTACAGAACACGTCCTCGATGGCTTGCAGTTCCATCTTGTCTGACTCAGGCATGGCTGCAAAGAGTATTAACAATTACAGAGTGAAATAAAGAAAACCAATTTATCGTTGAAGGATTTTAGCTTATTGTAATGCAAAAGCTTGAGAAAAAGCTATTTTGGAATGTTTTACTAAATCGTACCACGTACTGATGTTGTCAAATTATTTATGTTTTAAAAGGTTACACCTACAAACATAAATATTACAGACGCAAAGAGTTCTAGACCTAAAGCGAACCTTTTGCCTATGAGTACCTATTGAGGTTGCAACACACATGCCAAAAAACCACTTTCAATCCAAGACTAAAAGTACTGTAATTTCTTAGAAATTTGATAGAATACACAAATAACTGCATGGTCGCAGCGACCGCTACTCGCTAACTCCAAAATCGGCCACTGATTTATTTTTAACCGACTTCGCAAAAAGGAGGAGGTTCTTAATTCGACTGTATTTTTATAATCTTAAGAGGCTACTCACCGCATCCAAAAGCTTCCACATATTCCACAGCCCTCGGCGGCACGTTCGCGTCTTCGTAGAATTTTCTCAAGAAGGTAGAAATACCGGCCGGGTCCCTGTAGAAACCAAACTTAGGACCTGTCTCCCCTTCTAACAGACATGTGTGATTGAACTCGGTTTTCACGTGCAGTACTTCTGCGTAGATCCTGAAATAGTATTCAGAAATTAGTGAAAAGGCCATCATTATCTACGCTCGAACACTAAAAAAAAAAAGTTTGTTTGATTCGGATACAAGTTGGTAATCTCTGTAACTGCTAGTCTGTTGGTATAAACTTGTTAATATGTTTAGCTAACCATGGAAAATAATCAATAATTGCATGTATGTGCATAGATTAAAATTACATGTCAAATTTATTCATGAGAAAAATCAAAACTAATGACTTTAAATGATTTTTCTTTATATAAAGTTATAAATAATTTCGCTCGATCATTTCGTTTCGATAACAAGAAATAAAATAAGAGTAGGTAAATATAGTTTGTAGGTACCTCAAAGCATCCTTTGCCTTTTGTAAAAACAAAACGTTGATAGCTTCAGACTTGCCGCAACCATCAGCATTCTCATCAAACGACTTTGTTGTTCCATCCTTACTCAGTTTCATGACTCTGAAAGCAAAAAAACATTACATAATGTCATTTGATTTGTTTAGGCAATCTTTGGAACAGTTTAACAGATTTTAGTTGAACTTTTACTATGGGTTAAAGGAGAGTGTAGAACTATTCATAGGGTTTATTCAATCCCAGAAACTGTGAATAATCCTGCACAATATTTAAGAAAAATCGTCGACGAAAAACGGGCCAGAATTAAAACACGGGAGCAACTTTGTTTAGTTTTGTGCAAAAAAATTAAACAAAGTTGGTTGCCCTTTACAACAATTGAAATGACATTCATAAAATCTTTACTAGACTAATCGGAATTGTAATTTTTTCACTAAAAATTAAAGCTAGCTTTAGGAGTACCCACCTTCCATAATGCACGGTAGACTGTGGATGCATGCACAAGAACACGCCGCCTACGATGGCAGCCTCGCACTCTCCGCGTGACATGGCCAGGTGCGCCTGCTCGAGGGCCGCCGTGGAGCTGCAGCACAGCTCGTCTATCGCCATGGAAGGACCCTTCGCGTTCAGCCAGTACGATATACGGTTCGCTAGCATCGTTCTGCTACATCTGGAATTAATAGAATACTTATTTATTACTCACAAAATTATTTTTACATTAGTTTCGATACGTTTCCGTGGACAGCGATTTGAAGGAGTAGTACGACGTGTGTGTATTTTAGCTTCTTTTCCTCTTTGTGTGTCTATATTTTTCAGTAGTTTTTACCGCAGGAAAAGCAATAGCTATACGAGTATATAGTAATTTTGATAGAGAGGACACTTTATTCACAAGTATAAAAAATACATTTCTGGTAGAGACTCAATCAGAATCAGTGGAATTTTTTTTTAACAAGATCAGCGAACAGTGCCTCGATTCTCTACTACTATCGACTACCGACAACCGAGCTGTCATCGAGAAATTTTGTATGAAAATCTGATCAGCGCCTCTGACGGGTGTCGTAGGAAACATTCTAAATGTCAAAATTTCGATAGCTAGCCGGTTGTCGGTAGTCGATAGTGGTAGAGAATCGGGGTACAGAAGTAATGTCATTTAATATTGTGTTATCGAATAAAGCCCAAAAAGGGTGAAAATTGCCGAAAAATGACAAAAGATATGAAATCATACGAGTGCGGGTGACAAAGACACATCGATAACGGCGTTTCGTCATTGTATCGTTTTTTGTGACTTTGTACAAATACAGAAATTTAATAAATGATGTACCTAATAATATGTATGCACGTGTACATATTACTTACCCAGCAATGCCTAAGCCGTGTTTCTTATTGCCATCGTAAAAGTTGGTTTTTTCCGTCTCACAGAAGCTTGTTCCTACGTATACACCTACTTTTTTACCGCCCAGTTGATGTGGATTCACACCTGTAGGAAGAAACAAAACATGGCTTTTTAAAAAGACTATTCAATTCCAAAAAATTCGGAGAGTTACAAATCGATTTTGAGTACTTTCTATTTCTTTATTGAGTTTTATTGGAAGCGCGATCCTCTACAATCAATAGATACTATATACGCATTATACGCCACCGGCTAGCTATAGAAAATTGTAAGAAAATCTGATTGGAGCACCTAGCATTTGTCACAAGGACTGTTCTTCCAGAATTATAAATGGCAAACGTAATCAACAGCTAATCTATAGAACACCAAATGTTACATTATTCAAGCCACAAAAATATTGAAGCTTATTGTCTTTAACCTAAATAGTATAATTGAACAGATTTCTTTTGACACACGCATATTTCATAACCTTAATTATAAAATACAATTTTTATTACCAAAGAAAATCTTTTCACGCGGCGAGTAACAGCAACCCCCGGTTTCTGAGGTACATTTAACGGTAGTTTATCTATTAAAAAACTCATACAAAAAAAACTCTATTGAATAGATAAACTACCGCTAAATGTACTTAGATACCGGGGATTAGAAAGGTATAAAAGCATATAATTTACCCACCAGCAT
This sequence comes from Anticarsia gemmatalis, assembly GCF_050436995.1. Taxonomy (NCBI): domain Eukaryota; kingdom Metazoa; phylum Arthropoda; class Insecta; order Lepidoptera; family Erebidae; genus Anticarsia; species Anticarsia gemmatalis. The sequence continues at coordinate 19,702,355 of NC_134776.1, read as the reverse complement.
CATAAATAGCGTGATAGGCTTGTTCCAGGACCTTCCGTCCCACAGGGTCCATGCACATGGCTAGCCTGTAATGCACTTTGAAGAACTGCGCGTCGAAGCAGTCCACCTCTGGGATGCTGCCCGTGTACTGCACCACTTCAGGATGCTTGCACTCAAAGCGAAGGTCTGATTGAGTGATCACGTTCTCCTGAATAGGCGAAAACGATTAAAGCTTCAGTTAGAACAGCGCGTCAAGAACGCGGGACGCGGAACGCGAAACGGGAGCGACTACAACTACTACTACGTCACGGTCGCCTAGGTGTGCAAGGTGCCATAGGTAACTAGATATTAAGTTATGCTAAGTTTTATTTTGTGTAACAATAAATGGTTTAAATGGTAAACACTGGCAGCGTCTGCTACGCGTCTGACGCTCCCGCTTCGCAGTCGCTTTGGTCGCTCAGGTTTTTCACAGCTTTAAGCCCAAAAATTTCATAAATAATATAAAATAAATATTATTCGGCAACTCACACACGGTCATTTGATTCCAAACTAAGCAGAGTCTGTACTTAAATAACTGATAAAGATACTTATATACTTCTAAATAAATATTTATATAGATAAATTGACAACCAGGCTCAGAACAAATACTCGTGCTCATCACACAAGATTATTTTACATTCGGAACTGTCGTGTTGGTTCCGAACCGATACTTTAACAGTCGTTTACGTGAAATAATTAGTATCTTCAGTATACATAAAGGGTCTGATCGATATTTCACACAATTTTTTTTGCCATCTACTCGGTAGAGTTGACAATGGTAGGAAGACGACTCTCTATTTTAACACTACAATGTTTATACAATTCAAAATTGCCATTCATTATAGGACTGCCATTTTTCAACTCTTAGCCTTTTTCAGGGAGCCGGCTGGGTTCACAGAGGCAATCGTTTAGATACTTGGTTAAAACTAATGTAATTTCTAATAATTTCACACCCAAACTAACACCACCAGCTTACCTTGTTATACAAAACTTCAGCCAACTCCTTGACGCTGTGCGAGCGCGGGTACAGGCCGGCCATTCCTGAGATGACCACTCTCTCACCGTCTGCCACTGGTGACATCAGTTCCTCGCCTCCAGGGTGCTGTTCTTGAGGAGTTGGAGCCATTGCTGCGGGTTACTGAATTAAAAATAAAGTGTATAAGTTACAATGGCATTAATACTCATTTTGGCAATGTAAAGTTTGTCTGTCCGTGACTTGCGTTTTTTTTTGTATGAGTTTTTAACGCTATTGAATAGATAAACTGACGCTAAATGTACCTCAGAAACCGGGGGTAAACCAATTAACCGATTTATAACTATATTTATTATAGAAATAGGCCAAGACGAGGGACCACACGAGGGATTCGTTTAAAAATTTTTTTTTTTCTTTTAAAACATTGACGCGTCGGATTTCCCACGCAAGCGGTGCCGTGCAGTTTGTCTTGTATCCAAAAGTTTACACACAACTGGGACCAACGATCCACCGTACTATTAGAAGCACGGAAACAAACTATCACCCATCCTGACTTAGCCTCGAATACAAGCCTTAACCACCGAACACAGATAAGTAATATTACACAAAATTACCTGCAAATTAAGACTTGTAATAGTACAGACAAGAAACTTCGTAGTACTGATCGCAATTAACTATCCAGACTCATTTTATAGACAAAGTTTACGTCCTCTAGACTGAAATTAATTTTATTTTAATAAATAGTTCAATCACACTATCTACTAAATATTAATATGTGCATACAACATTTTATTAATTAATGAATTAAATATTTCGATAGTATGTTTGGTTCTGTGGTTAAAATCGTCGGCACGTCATGATTTGTGAGATAAAGGTCGCAGGTTTGATGTTGTACAGGTGAATATAAATATACTAGTTGCGCCACGTAGCTCTGTTCGCGTACCAAGTTTTATCCCCTGTTTCAATTGTTAAAAATAAAAGCGTTTGTTTACGTTAATGTCTACAAAAATTTCCTCGTCAAAGTTTATCAAATTTGGTGCAGCGGTTTAGCCGTCAAACCGTAAAAGACAAGACTTTCGCATGTATCATAAGTTCGTTGTTTGTAAGTTTTTCTATAAATTCTTTATTTACTCTTCTCATTTTTCGTGAAACACTTTCTAAGCATTCATCATTGTGCATTAATTTCCACTTTCAATGAAAATTTAATTATTCCTATCAATTCAATCAATGTAAATATAATCAAAATACATACATACATATTTACATATTGAAAACAAATAAAGTGCGGAACGTCGGTTAATTGTAGTGACAATTGGGTCATTTCAAATGCATCCTGACCTACCTTTATCTTTGTGTATTGTACAAAATATTTACATACATACATAAATTAAACTAAACGGGTAACAAATAAATTAAACGGGTTATTCCCCGAGTACCCCGATCCCCGAGGCCCCCGTCCCGGAGTACCCCGATTTATTTTTATCTTAACGAACTATTTTAAAAATAAATCGGGGCCCTCCGGGACGGGGGCCTCGGGGATTGGGGCAATCGAGGAATAACCCAAAATAACATTTCAACTGTTTAACTCAAAGGTGCAGGCAGAGATCTATGATATACACCCCGTTTTGCCGTTTACTAATGCTAATAGAAGGCGAGCCTATATCCATATACCAGTACAGACTCGCAAAATATACTCTTATACAAATTAGAAAAGACCAATAGCACTGTGCTCAACCTAGGTATCGAACCCGAGACTTTATCGACAGACGTCTTACACTATCATCCAGCCGACAGAGAGAGTAAAAAATATTATTTTAAATTTTTACTATGCATTTGCATATAATTATGCAAACAGTGAAGGGTCACGTCGTTACTTCCAGCACTTGTTTAATAAGGTCAAAGACCTCTGGACACTTTGGACAGTATAAATGACTTATAGACTACTAGGTCGGTCGTTATAAAATTTATTTACTATCCCGTATGTCTCCTCCCGGAATTTTATTATTCGTAATACTTAGTCTATGTATCTAGTGACAGTAATATTATCAATGATAAAACTAACCTGAACATTATATAGTATTACAAACATAGAAACCCTTGTGAATTCACTCTAAAAAGGGTTGTATTGTGTCCACCACTCTGACGGTAAAGCGTGGATAGGAAACTTTGCATCGTTTTTAGAACTGTTTAGTTATTTTAGGAATAAGTTGTATATGTCATTTTAATACTCATAAGTTGGTAAAGAAATTGTATTCAAAGTGTAGTAGTAGTATTATAATGGAGGAGCTGTCTACTGTTGTTTAAGATCGAGTTGGTTTACGAATGTTCACCGATTAAGTACTCCGCCATTTACGAACGGAATTTTCTTTATAGTATAGTAAGTTTACTTTACAAGTTGCGAAGAAACGAATTGAAAATTGCGAACAAAAAACGAAGAGCATTTGTCGTGAACTTCTTAATCAATTAATTATTATAGATTGTATTGCGTGGGTAATTATTCCTTCTTCATTAAGCGTACATTAAATCACAAAAAAAAACAAAAAGAAAAATAAAATAACCAAGTAAAAAGCTTTAATAACATAATCAGAAGCAACTACAACAAATAATTTACTCGTATAGTTTCATTACTACGTGCAGGTGACGAGAGGTCCATCCTCTATGAAGTAGGTGTGCATCGTGAACTCGCCGGGGTAGTCGCCGTATGCGTACAGACAGTCCGGGGCTCCGGGCACGATGGTCTGTGGACATACAATGAATAATATTAAAACTAGAGACTTTGTCTTGTCCGCATTTAAAATTCGGAATTAAAAGTAGCCTTTGTGTTATTCTGGGTCTTCAGCTACCTACATACCAAATTTCATCATAATCAGTTCAGGAGTATTTGCGTAAAAGAGTAACAAACATCAATACATACTCACAAACTCGCATTTATAATATAAGTAGGATTTGACAGTATATCGCATATAGAGGTATTGAAGGACAATAAATAATAATAAATAATTATTATTTGTCGATCCATAAATAGTTATTGTTTCGGGTCTGGTTGTACCTTGTGCCCGTTGTTTGTATGTTATATGAAAGTTCCCGCGACATAAGAGCAATTATTAGTGGGGAAGTTGTCTTTTTAAAAAAAAAAAATTAACCCATTGAAACTATAGACAACGGACATGCTACATGACCAATGGATAGCTAGTTTCAAGTACATTCGAAAGTCTGTCGGTAAAGATTTCCTGAAAACAAAGACTTATATATTTCAGTATACGCCGTACCTGCATAATAGCCAAGGGAGTAGTAGGTTCGAAGGGATCCAGCTTGCCGTCCTCAATGATGTACTGTCCTGGAATGAGGAAGCCGACTCCGATGAGCTGGTCGTCCGTCTCCAGCGGGAACCACGGCAGTATGGTATCGTCCCGGCATTCCAGGGATTTGGTCATGTTGTAGTAGAAGTGGTTACCTGGGAACGGAAACGGACTTATTGAGGATTCCCATATTGGTCCCTCTTGCCAATAGTATCTAGTTGTATGTTATGTAAACCATACACAGTCACATTTTTAAAGTATGTAGGTACATAGGTACGTTTTAATATGGAAATATCAATATAATGATTGCTATTAAGCAGCAACCCAACCCGCGCTTGGCCACCATGGTGGACTCATGGCCTAACCCTTCCCTCATTCCGGGAAGAGACCAGAGAGATGCCCAGCAGTGGGTCATTAACTAATAAGTTAAATTTATTTATTTATATTTTATTATTAAACAGCAAACAACACAGTGATAGTAAAATCAATTTTCAAGTAATAATTAGTCATAATTATACTATTTTCAATAATAAAAATGAAAGTTTAAACATATTTCTCACGCTGACATACATCGTTGGTTCAAATATTTTTTAATTAAAATTATCATTTTTATTTATTAATAAACAAGGCACGTCAACAGAATAAATATTAACAATTATACTAATTGATATAGTAAATACAAGGGCAATTTTATGGCAATTACAGACATGCACTGCATTTATAAATTATAATACACAGGTATAAAATATTTCAAAATTATTAACTATATATACGATTTAAAGATATTAGATTATCCTACAAGTATTCATATTTTATAGGATAAAATCTAAGTTTGTACAAGGCAATACTTCAATGGCTTTTTTAAACAGATGATCCGATTTTAATATCATGATCTAGGTAGATGCTCCCATCATGCTTCCAATACACTTGTTATGTTATTAGCACCTTTATATTGATTTAATTTATTTATATTATACCTATGTGTGTTCGGTAGTGTTGGTAGCAGCTCCTTACATCATCAAAAATTTATACCTAATAGAAAGATTGTTAAAATTAATTGGCGATTAAAAAGAGTGGCCTGGAGTTTCTTGCCAGCTCTTCTCATTGGCCCTACCTTCCGAACTGGCGGTAAATTCACTCTCTGTATCATTGACTATCATAAGTGTCAACATTTGACCTATATGAATAAATGATTTGATTTTGATTTTGATTTTGAATATAATTTGGATGTACTTGAAGCTAATTTTACAAGAGTATTTTTTCAATTTTACTGAAATCATATGCTCGCAGAAACGCATGCGATGGAAACTCCAACAGATACTGAAAACTGAGGGGCGATATATCGACAAATCTTCACTAATATTATAAAGCTGAAGAGTTTGTTTGTTTGTTTGAACGCGCTAATCTTAGGAACTACGGGTTCGAATTGAAAAAATATTGTGTTGAATAGACCATTTATCGAGAAAGACTTTAGGCTATAACATCACGCTACCGCCATTTGGAGCTGAGTAGCAACGAAAAATGTTACAGACACGGGGAAAATTATGACCTATTCTGTCTTATCTGACGCAAGCGAAGTTGCGCGGGTCAGCTAGTTTTGTATAAAAATCTGATTCTAATGAGCTGCAGACATCTCTAATTTTAGTAATACGTTTAAAATGTACCCTTGACACTTAGTATAGGTGCCGCCAAACAACTTGAACAATTTCGCTACATCTTAGTGAACGATTTTTAGGTCAGTTTAGGTATAATAGTTTTGCGCAAAGGGGAAGGCGTTTCAGCTTCGACCACCCAACTGGTATAACAGCCAACCAAGTGTCCTGTGTACTGGGTCTACATTCTGTTTACTTTCTAATACAGAAAATTATGTTCAAGTTGTTTAGCGACGTCTATACAGACTTTAAACATAGTGTAACTACAGTCTTAACTCACCCATTCCCGCCAGACAGCCCTGCCTGGTAAAGGTACTGCCTTCTATATCAGGTATGTACCTGGACACGTTGAGGAGTTCTCCGTAGAACCCGCTGAGGTATATCTGATCGTCTTGCAGGAGGTAGTCGTTGCTGCGAGCTGCTATACGTGTGGCCGCGTCTTTGGCGAGGAACTCTGCGGATTGTGTGAAATTAACAATGAATTTGAATTGCATGAAATTAACAATGAAAAAGAGTACTTTCTGCCAATCTCTCATCCACTTTTAGCACGTGTAACAGGTTTGATTTCGATGTTACAAGGAAAATACAAAAAATTCGCAGAATTTAAAAATTACAAATTAACCTATTTACCATTTACTTGAATAATATCCCTAAAAGTATAAAATTATCATATGTCACTGTGTTAAGAAGAATTTTAACCAAATATGTAACTCATAACATAATGACCTAAGTAAGTACATCAAAAAATATTATATTAATACGAACCAGTAGATATGTAGTACTGATGAGTAGTCAGGTATTCAGTAGTGACGTCATCATCAGTGACCGACCACGTTCTGAACCCACTCACTGTCCAGTCGAATATCGAACCCACGAACTGAGCCGGGTTGAGCTGAAAACAGATACTTGTAGCAGCAGGTTATGCTCGCAGATTCATCCTTATGAAAAGATATCTCGGGATTCAAAAAATATATTGTGCTGATGTAAATGAAAACGCCGGGAGAGACGCCCTAGAAAGACATACACAGATCACATCAGTGTCTTGAGAATATTATGTCACTCGTATGTCGGGTGTGTAGGTACTCGTAACCAGCGGTCCTGTATGACAAGATGTATGAATGTGAATGAGGCAAGGGAAGTTTGTAACGATCGTACCAAGTGGTGTTCTTTGGTCTCTACCTACCCCTATGGGAAAAAGGCGTGATATTATGTATGTATACTATGTATGTATGTAAAACAATATGTATGGGAGAAAACGTCTTAGTTTAAAAAGTAAGTTATTAAATACTCACTGCGATCTGCAAGCCGGCGATGTAGCCAGTATCATCGTAGAGCATGCACAGAGTGTAGTCTTGGACGGGACACCATAACACGAGCTTGTCGTAGCCGCGCGGTAACTCAGGCTTTGACACCTCCTGCCAGCCCTTCTCACTCGCCGCCGTGATGTTCTGCGGCATGTGTATGAAGGAGGTAGAGCCGTAGGTCGAAGGGTCTGCGCCGAACCTCACTGCAACGAGAAAATGGTATAAGCAGAGAGACCTAGAAGCCCCTGCAAGGAATTTGAAAGTAAATACTGAAGATACTAACAAAACATTGTTGCATTTTCGTCTCTAACACTGTTTAATTAGTCTGATATTTAGATGCTCCATTATATGACCCACAACCGAGGCTAAAACTGAGGCCCAAATCGTAAGTTCATCAAATTTAATGTTACTGTATTTCTAATCTAAGTATTAAGTTATTAGTAGTAGTTAGTTAATTAGTTTAATATTAGTAAGAAGACTCACCTCTTAGACCTTTCTCCCATATTCCTGAAACAAGAACAAAATAAAGTATAAATAAACTGTCGAAGCTTCAAAAACAGGACGCTACTGAATGTACTTTGCACGAAATATTCCTACATATTTGGTTCCAATATTTAGTCAGGGTTAGGCTTATCTTGAAAGAAATAACACACTTGGCGTAATTGCAATCAATTGAAGCAATGATTATGTTAATCTAGGTAACGATATTCGGAAGAAGTTAAAATTTTGGTGCCTATAAATTTATCTTTAAGGAGAAAAAATCATGACAAACATTTCGAATTCTGTAAACTCACAACATTATTTACTAAAACCCACCCAAATTTTAAACCTCCCTAAACATTTTAAAGCAGACCAAATCAAAATCCTAGATACCACTTGTAAATCGTATCCTATCCATATCTAAGAACCAATTATCTAAAATTGATTCATTTATTTGAGTCCATGGTTAAAGTGGGATACTTACCGAAGGCGGGTGCAGCCAGGAGGCACAATACAGCGATAGTCCAGATCATGTTCACGACAGACGTCTTCCGCCTGTGCTCTCGTAGTAACCTCGACGTTTAAAAACGCATTACTCCTTATATACTGTTATAAGCTTGAAAATATCATGATTGTGTTTTATAGAAGCATAAACGCTACTAATGATAAAACGACTGTCGTATCTATATTAATAAAATATCGAAATCTAAAGTAATCCCGGTGCACCGAGTGGTATAGGTGTATTGAAGGTGTATTCAATAGATAAAGAGCAGAAAAAAGCTAAATTCGCCTAAGTATTTTTGGGTAGGTAATTAATTAAAGTCACCTTGTGGCCTTTCTACAAGATGTAGGGATGTGATTGAGACAATAGAAGTTTGTAAGAATCGTACCGAGTGGCGTTCATTGGTTTCTGTCTTCCTCTTTGTAGAAACCGTGTTAATATGTATGTCACCTTTAAATGAGTAGAAAAATAAAAAAGATATTGAACTACTTGAGCATATAACAAAATGCCTACTTTAATTCAATTTATAAACCATCTATTAGGTGACGAACAAAAATAATTCAAAACTATCTCTCTTTACGACGTAGTTATAATATAATTGGTTGTTAGTAAAACAGTTAAGTTCATCGACCTATCACTATACTTTGCATCTGATTGCACTAAAGAAATTGATATATATGTACTTTATGTTCAGTTTTTATGATGCGTCTGTTATCCTTCAATTAAATGCAGTGCTAAAATTACCTATTTTATTGATAAGATAAAATGATTATTTTTATATTGCATACTAAAATTACATTTGAAAGACGATGCACGTGCAATGCTGAGATACATTTGATATTATGTAGATAATAATTTCCTTTGTTAATCAAACTGCAATCATTATTTCATTAACTACAAGTGGGGTGTAAAATGGGAGCCTCTCCGCGGCGTGAGGCAGATGCTGCTAGGTTAGGTAACGCAAGTATGGCAGGTAACAATGGTACTCAAACACTAGGCAAAACATCCAGTCTCTACCTCCGTTTATACTAATATTATAAAGCTGAAGAGTTTGTTTGTTTGAACGCGCTAATATCAGGAACTACTGATCCGATTTGAAAAAATCTTTCAGTGTTAGATAGCCCATTTATTAAGGAAGGCTATAGGCTATATATCATCACGCTACAACCAATAGGAGAGAAGTAGCAACGAGAAATGTTACAAAATCGGGGAAAAATTATGTCGCATTCTCTCTTATGTGACGCAAGCGAAGTTGCGCGGGTCAGCTAGTTAACTATAAGTTCAAAAAACTCATAGTCGTACGCTTTATAATGTGTTGATTCACTGGATTTCATTGTACTATCTATTTGTGGTCCGTGTGGCTGGAAGTTGGATTACGGGACATACCTACACGTTACAAAATGCGCCGATCGATCGCATGGGACCTATGTAGATATACCGGTTTTGTGGGGCTTTGATTAAGCACATGGTTTATTAATATGAATAGTAAAGAATATTCTCCATTGCATCATAATCTAGTAACGACTATGTATCTCTGTACAGACTAATAATGTGTCACAACTATGTAAAAAGTGTCTAGCGTATTATCTCGAGAAGATGGCCACTGCTATGATTACAATTCCTGTGTACCTACTGTATATAAATAAATAAACTGGATCAAAGGATTTATCATATTATTCAAATATAAGTTATAGTCAGATTCATACAGTACGGTTTTCATTTCAAATATTTGTCCTATGTAATCCACTACAATTGTAATCCAAGTGACAATGGGGAAACCACTATGTTAACCAATTCGTTGAAAGTGTAAAAAAAAATTGAATAATAAAGGTACCAGATAAGAATCTTGTGGAACGTTAGAATTTTGTCAGACAATTCTATTTTGTGTTTAAACACAAAATATAATTGTCTGCTATTCTAGTAAAGTGTAAGTGATTTAACCAATATCCTAGCCAATATTATAGCCTGGTAATTCAGTTGGGTAGGTTTCCTATTTCAGATAAGTCATTGTATCAAAAACTTTGTTAAAGTTTGTGTTCATTTACTTTAAGAATATAAACTAGACACTTGACCTACGATTTTAAAAGGTTATTGTGTTATTTGTTGTAATTCTGCCTAATATGTGCCTATAATGTGTATAAAAGCTGTTAAAAAATATCATAGTGTAATGTATTTTATTCTAAATAAGTATGAAAAAAAATCTTTAGTAAAAATCTTTAATAAAAATTTAGGAAAGCACTTGACTTTGTCTGCAAAGTCAATTCATTATTAAAATAGTTAAGTTTAATTTTTGACAATAAAGTAAAGAAATATTTATGAAAATGAATCTGAAATTGAGTCTTGTGTATTTATCCAATGTCGATAAAGTTTATTATGTGTAAATGTCGATTAAGAATTTAAAGTTATGTGACATGCTAGATTTCTTAGTGAATATTGCTCAAATTGTTAATGACAAGTCTCAGTCTTGTTAGTGTGCGGGTAAATATTGTGGGAGTTTAAATAAAACACCAATATAATCACACATCGCTTTGATGAACAACCCTGTTGCCGTGTACAATTTCGATAATTTCGACTCTTATTCTACCGCATAATTTAAATCAGTACACATCCAACAATTGTCGTCAGGATCGTTTACATTAACGCCGGTTATATAATAAGAATTACATGTAATAGGGGGCGAGGCTATTACACGTTATCAGACTCCGGGATGCTAAATAATCATTGCCCGACTCGGGAATCTAACCCAAGACCTCTATCCGTAGGCGCATGCATTAACCTCTCGGAAGGGCAGTCACACATCAAGAAGTTATTCAGATACATTATAAAGTCGTTTATTTTTAAACTAACGATAGTTTGCGATACACGGAGCGGTGTCCATGTATCGTCTTTGTTTAATCCTAATGTAATCTAAGGTACAATACAAGTACCGAATTTTATGAGATAAAAGTATTATGGTAACCTTATATTAGTAATAAATAGTTTAAACACTACTTGGCGCTGAATAGGCCGATAATCTGAAACAGAATGCATTCTATTAATAAAGTAATCATACTTCTTATAGACTCTCTGTCTTACTAATCATCGTGTAAAATCTGATTAATTATATAGTGTTTTGTCATTCCCACTCATGTACAGTTTCAAAATTGGTTGAAATTGACAAAACACTGTTTATCCAAAGAGATCTTTTATCACGTTTAGTAGTAAGACAGATTTAATTTAGTAAAAACAAAAAATAATTTAAGAAATAATAAAAAACGACCACTTAACTTCAGGGCAGGATAAAGTATATTTGTACTTATGAAACATAAGACCATTGATAACACTAAAAAAATACAAAAATAAAAATGTAAATACAGGAATAAAAAATCATGAAAATAAAGTAAAATGTAACGCTTTAAAAACAAAAGATTATAGATAATTATTTGATTAAATATATCATTTTTAAAGTTACCAATGAAATGTCAAAGTTTGCAAAGGTCGTCGTTTAAATGTCGTTTATGGCTGGCGAAAACCATTACTGTAACAAAAAGAAAATTATCTTTACTTTATATTTAAAATTGGAAATATGGAAGACACTATATACCAATTTTATTCTGTTTTTTAATATTTGTTGTTGAAGCGAGAACATAAATATGTTATCTATGAGAATTTCAAACGTCTGGCTATGAAGGTAAATCAATTTGTATAGACTATACTGTAGAGTATGGAGAGTTTGAAATTTAAAATTGACTGTTGTAATGTTTCTAACGGAACCCGGTAAAGGTACTAAACAGATCTTTGTGTAAAATTTATCGATAGCTAACATGGTTGTCGGTAGTCGATAGTAGTAGAGAATTGTACGATTCATGAGATACAGCGAAGTCTCAGCAATAGATGTCCCGTTTTTACAAATACCCGAAAACTGGGCTAAAATAAACAGTCGAGTAATAAACATGTAGACATAAGAATACTTACAATGGCATCATCAGCATGATCGAGGTCCGAGTCGTCCTCTTCCTCACGGAATGCTCCTCGAATGGGGATCGGAGAGGACGGGCGCTCGCGGGGCTCCTGCGTCGACGGTGGCGGCACCAGCGGCTCCTCGCCGTTTGAATCTGCACCACAACAACGCGGTTAAAATGACGTCACTTTGTCACATTTACCTCATTATATGTGCAATACAACTACTTTGTATGTATATAACTGTTATGATAAATAATAGGCATATTAATGATTTTTATTGACACTGATTACATCGCACTTGTTAGCGCGACGATATGTGTTATGTACAGAAATGTAAGAAATTCGTTATCTCACCTCCCGGCGTATCGTAGCAGCCGGGGATGTCAGGACCCTCATATAACTGCGGGTTGAAGGACGAGTTCCTCGAGCACGCGGGGCGAATCTGATACAAGTGATAGTAAAAAACAATTTAATAATTTGTTTTTCTGATGTTTTGACTAACCATGTGTGCTTTTGTGTCAGTTTGTGCGCGTGTCAAGTACTTACCAAATCTGGATAGTTGTTTGGATTCGTTTCCAAGTCTTCCATCCATCCGGGACCGAACAGATGGCGTTCCTCTTCGTCGTCATCATCAGCAGGCGCCGCGCTCGGCTGCATGTCGTTGCAGTGCTCCCACCCGTTGCTGTGGCGCGACCGCGGCGGCGGCGGCTCCTGCGGCTCCACTATACCACAGTACGCGTACATATTAGTTACATATACTATTAGAATATAATAACAGTTTATTTCATTAGGCCAAATACGCCGAAGAATTAGGCACATGGGTACCGAAACATACATTACATTTCAATAATCTCTTACGACATCCACATCCATCGCCAACAGTAAGACTCGGTCAAACTGTTAACGAACAAGGTAACACTATCATGTTGCCTTCAGTAATGGTACACTTGCCATAAAGGGCTTCAGCTTCTTCGAGCTCCCGCATGAGAGCCTCGTCATGCTCGCGAGTCCTTACGTACAGAACCGCCGGGTTCGCTCCGACCAAGCCCGACAGCTGAACATCTCCGTAGGGGTCCATCTAAAAATAAATTAGTTGTGTGAAATCCGGAAATGTACGTAATAATATGAGAAATAACAATAATGATGCATTACATCATCGTGCGGGACGGGGGCGCGCGGGGCCGGCAGCGGCAGTGTCGGTGAAGGTTCGTGGTGGAGATGCAGAGTCCATTCTCCGGTCTCCGCCTCGATGACGACATTGAAGGTGCGTCTCGGACCGTTAACTGGACCTTGCGACGGAGCTTCGGCTACGAGAGGCGTATTATCACGTCGAGCATTCAGTGCGAGAATCAGGGATCTAAAGAATTGTACATTCCAATCCTCGTCATCTGGGTCCGGGATCACATCCCCGGCAGGCTCGGCTGCAGGTGGTGGAGCGGGCGCGACAGCGGGCACGGCAGCATCGGGCGCAGGAAGGTTGTTCGGTCCCTCGCCGGTCTCTGGTTCGATTTGGACTACAAGTCCCGATGCGACCACCACCTGTCCGCTAGTACTGGGGACAGCTTTCTCCAAGGAACTGTCCGACTACATAAAATATCCGCGCTTAATATTATAAATTCCAAAGTATATCTATCTGTTTGTTACACTCTAACGACTAGACCGCCGGTTTCGAAAATTTCCATTATTGATTAACAATATTTTAGAAAAACCTTGTGTTATGTGTGATGTTTAAAGTGTTAGACTCTAAGAAAGTTTTGTAAACCTTCAAAAATTGTTTACAATGTATAATGTTTTTTCAAAAAACCACTTTCTTTTTCTACACTTGCTAATGCATGCCAAATTTACGTAAAACGTTTCTTCTGGTTTTGAGATGAGACATATCATTATGAAATCTTAACATTTTATCACCCAAAAATGTTCTCGTGGCGGTTTTGATTCTTCAGTTACACTCGGAAATTATAATTTGCTAATAATAAGATCCAGATAAAAATTGAATTTGGTACTTATGTATTTATACTCCGAAATAATGTAATTTTTAAAATAAGCTATAATCTGGCAGTGTCCCATACAAAAGAACTGTTATTCTCAAAACTTGCTGAGTGCCCTCGTATATAATTTAAAGTTAAGTTTTATCTAAATTCATTGCGACAGAGTAACAAACATTCTCACAAATTTTGGCATTTATAATTATAAGAAGGATTAAAACAATATGGCCGCGTTAAAGATCCTGTGAACAAAGAGCCGTACCTCGACGTAGCTCGCCGTGGCCTGCTGTGCTTCAGGGCTGGTGCTGGGCAGGTCGTCCGTGGTCTCCTCGACCGTCACCAGCTCCTGTTCCGGCGGAATAGTAGCTCCCTCAGCGGTTGTCGGTACCATCTATATACCACACACACATACACAGACAGTACAAGAAATTTACGTTCTGTATCCACGTCATTAAAAACAAATGTGAACTATACGCGGTTTGCTACACGCTAGCATTAATAATAATTAATTATTTGATTATAAGTATCTTGAAAATAAAATGTTTGCATAATACACTAGGAGAACTGATCAGTTTTTTAAACAAAATTTCTCGCCAGGTGTTCGGTGGTTGATTACTGAACCTGCACATAGAGCTCGGTTACGTGCGGGACCATTTCGGCGGTGTCTTCCGGCTCAGCAGCCGTCTCGTTGGCTCCCGGCTGCTCGGGTATTTCCTCAGCTACCGGCTCCGCAGCTGTCTCATCCACCTATGTAACAAACACCAACTTACCTGTACAGCAATACTCATGGATATTTACAACAAGATATTTATATTTTAATGTTGGATCCTACCTCTGCGTCACACGGCTCTTCGCCGGTCGCCTCCTCAGGCATCTCGACGAAGCCCGGCACCTCGACGTCCGGCAGGATTATAACGCCTGCAGCCATCGGAAACATTCCACCGCCCACTCCACCCGTCAGCATCTACATGACGCAGAAAGATATCCATACGAGACCCTTGCACGATTGAACCACAGAAAGACTTTGATGAGATTTAGCCGAGAAATAGTTGAGAACTTAATAACTTTTGTTTAAAATAAATGTAATGTAATAGGCTGACCCACGAGGTGACTCATTGCATGGTAGCGGTGATGCAGGGTTCACAAACTATGACAACATTAACATTCTGCCTACATTTATGATTACATAATGTGATGTGTAACTGCGTTACTTACTGCGTTATGTGACGGCACAGACCCGCCCTCTCCGTTGGCCTCCTCTTTTTTGAGCGGTCGCACGTTCCCCCTGCCCGCCATCTGAGCACGAGCTTTAGTTGCTTTCGCAAGCTACGTAACACAAAGAACCGTCTATGATTTATTTTGCCTCGTAAGAATTGAGTGATGCAATTAGTTAACAAAACCAACAGTGCAGGCTATCATGAACCACTAGCAACCTTATCACTTATAGTATTTGTACCTGATCTCGCCTCTCCAAGTCCTTTTCGGCCGCTTCAAGCGCCTCCCGGATCCACTCAGCGATCACACTCGTATCAGTTTCAATATGTGTAATGGCACGTCCAACTTTCTTTTCTATATTAAATAGAATAAACTCTCTTAATTCATTTTTGTCCAGCATATATCTTACGGTATGTTTCTACTAACTATTGCTTTAATAGGTCTAAACTACGAAATGATTATTTTAGTCTACGTTAATAAGTTTCATTGCAAATCTTTCTTAATTGAATAATATTACACGCATACAGGAAGGGCGAGCTATGCCGGATAAGCACGGTTTGTAAGTTACCAAATAGTCTAACTAAATGAGCGAATGGAAAAATAATTGATATAAGAAACATATAAAAAAATTACCAATATCAGTGTTTCATCAAATTACAGTAAATCATCTTGTCAAATTAAATTCATGATGACAAAATTTTCCTCTAAACCCTACTTTGTATTATATATAGATATTGCCCGCGACTTTGTCTGCGGAGCTTGTGACTTAGGACAGAATTTTCATTTAAACTTTCATCCCCTATTTAACCCCCTTGGGGGTAGAATCGAACAAATCCTTTCTTAGCGGATGCCTGCGTATAACATCTACCTGCATACCAAATTTCAGCCTGATCCGTCCAGTGGTTTAGGCTGTGCGTTGATAAATCACTATTTCAGTCAGTCAGTCACCTTTGCGTTAAAAATATAATTAGATAATATATTTTGTAACTCACAGAGTATAGAATAGAAATAATAGTACCTAATATGCGACCTAGTGGTCAACTTGTAATTAGAAGATATAGTTTCTACTGCCTTATACCCTTTCATCTCTATGTGTAACAACTGATACAGCATGTATATTGGTTTTTATTCATTCAGTGTTCATTTTATTACACCGTTGTGGCCCAACTATGACTGTGATATATATTTTATTTGATATTTAATTAATATTAAATTATTATTTACATACTACACACATACTAACAATTTTGCACAGGAGAGACTGGCTATAAACTACTGAAATTGTATTTTTTAATAAATATACATGAAGAACATAATCAAAGATTTTTACTCAATATTCTGACAAATTGTTAGCAAAACTACTATAGTCATGAAAGTTCCGTCGGTTAAGATAACTGATACTTATCAATAAGTAATTATTAAGACGGATAGCGTTTTCCCTTTCTCTAATGAACAATTAAAATAGACAAAAAAACTATTTTCAAAAACGGTCAAAGGTTTAAACGGTGAATAATATTTTCAGCTTAATTAGTTAGCATAGGTACAATAGTACATTTAAGATCCTTTTAAAACATATGGGATTTTTTATATTCTATGTATTCAAAGCTGCTATGTAGACGATATTATGAATGAAAGCCGGTTTGTAACATGTAGATATTTAAAACTTATTCAAAAATTGGACATGAACCGGTTGAGCCAATTTATATTAATAAGTTTATTCTTCTAAGATGAAAATGCTTATTATCAAATAAGTTAATAGTTAATACAAAGTTAGTAGGTAGCTAATAGTTAGGGAATCCCATATGCTAAATTTAACAAACTTTAAAGTGCTATCAAAATGTACCTCATAGTATTTCAGAACTACAAATATTATAAAAAAATATAGAAAAATTCGACAACTTTGTGATTTACTTCATTAACTTTATTTTTATCCCTTCAATAACTAAAAAAGTACCTACTGTATGAATGAAAAAAGACTTACAGAAAGAAATGATGACCTGCTAATATAAATTGATGCAACTCACTCACAAAACTGAACTAGCACTGAATGAAACTTATTTGTAAAGAAAAAATAAGAAATTGTTGAATCTAGACTTGGAGTACGATCTAGACAGTAGAGTGGCGCCCCCTGTTGTGTGGAATTGTCGTGAGCCGGCTCGATGCATGCATGTGGCGGGCGGCCGCGCGTCGCCGGGCATGCGCCGTGCCGCGCGCAGATTGCGCAGCTTTAGGGGAGCTTTGTTCCGGGCAAGGGAGCCCGCCATTTTGTGCAAGCTTCGAACTTTCGCGAATTAAGCCGCCACCCTCCCAAAACTATCATGTTAAAAATCAAGGGTGGTAGCGAGATTATAAATGTAATCTGTCCACGCGCTATGAACTATGAGCTTAAGACAGAGTGCCGCACAGATGCTTATTTTCATTATACGCGATAATTATAATAATTATTTTTTATTTAGGCTCATTTCGGACAATTATGCGTTATGGAATCAATCAAAATGTTTGTAACGAGAGCTGAAAAATACTTCGATTTTCCAAAAAAATATGCCCAATTAAACGAGACGAAGAAAATGTTTCTTGAAACCTAGTAGTATTAAATAACACACGAACAATGTCTTAAATACCTACTTATTTATAACAGTTGTACTTTACGGCCTATTTATCTCTACCGTGTTTAGTGAGCAATCTAACATATTACTTGAGTACTAGATTTTCAAACGCAAGATTGAACCAATTTTTAATGCCTACTTCAAGTCCGCGTCTAAACCCGCTAATCGCTATCCGCCTTCGGTGGGACAGCGTCTTAAGATGTTTCCATACATTTTTTTAATTTAATTTAAAAATATAAAATCGCTTAATTTGATAATTTGACGGCTTTACAGCAACAGGCGAGCCTTTTACATAGGACCAAAAATATTGATGCCGATACGTGGGTGTAATTCATACACCTCTACCAGTACCATCACATGTAACAGGCGTGATAATAGAAAACCGGACAACCATAAAACAACATAAGAATAAACCATAACATTGAACCCAACGAAGGCGGCTAAGTTTGTTAGAAATATTACATAAATAAGAAAAAAATATAATTATTTAGTTGACCGTACTTGTAAAAGAGAAAACCAGTGCTGTCCGGCAGAGCGCGCCCTCACCTGCGCAATTTATCAGGACATGAAGGGGTTATCGGGGAGGGGTGGGAGGCCCTTGGCAAATCAATAATGCCGAATGTATCCGGATGCTGCGACAGCCGCCTATCTAAGATGAGAAATATGCGCATAAAACACATTTAATATGGATACTTAATTATTAATATTAATAATATACATAGATACATAAGATAGTAAGATTACCTTTTCTTATATAGTCCCGGTAATGGTCTATATCGACCTTTATTCCTATGCCCATGAATACAAGTAGATAGTACAAAAGAAGCATTTTGCTTGGTTATAGAGATTTATAATGAATTAAAAAAACAATCTGATTAAATAGCGTAACACAAATAATATAGTAAAGTTTATGTAGAGCATCGAGATGATGGCCCACGCGATCAAAAATAGTTCTTCTATCATGACACTTATACAAGTTAAATAAATCACTTCACAAATATTTGATGAAAAATGAGCAATTGAAATTTACATACTCAATGTCCTACGGTCAGCGAGAGCTCCGTCACTCACGAGCTACCGGTACCGAGAGGGAAGTGCAACTCGTACCCCCATCCCCCGCTCCTAGGTGGGTTGCCATGCATATCAATCAAATCTACCTGGTAATAAAATGCATCCGGGGTAAACACTCGCATCTATCTTAACTGCGGTGTTGACACTTCAAAGTAAATTCTATTTCACGTTATAGATCACTTTTTGAATTCTACTTACGGTTAATTCACAGAAAATAATAATAAAAACTTGTTACCAAACAACCGAAGCTTGAAGACACCATATGCCTATGCCGTTCAGATGCCATGGAGCTGGTGAACGATGGTCACGTGATCAGCGGCAGTTTCGTTAGGACGTTAAATAAAACACAATTTATTTATCAAACAACATTTAATACGAGCAGTCCCTGCACCGAACTCCTCAGGGCAGCAGACAGGAACCCCTAGCGCACTTGGTAAAGTTTGCTAGAAATACCGCGAACTCGTATAGGCCCGTCGGGTTTCGTGAAGCAAATAACCATACAGTCTCTATGGCCCAAATTCCAATCGATGTTGAAAATTTGCGCATGTTCGCAGCCTTGCGCAAGGAGTGTGAATACAGCCTCAAGGTCTTCAGCAAACATTGGCAGCGAGCCAAGGACACGGGCAGTAACAGAATTTTATTTCAGTGTTAAAATAGAAAGTTGGTTGAGTGGGTGATGTGCGAGCGACGAGCGGCGCCACGAGAAGCGTGGGCACCTGCCGCACTGCGCCACGCTCCGCGACGCACCACCACCTCTGACACCACACCCACCATCAATAATTCAATAAAACAGCTACACAAAGGCAATTACAGCGCATACTTGGGGAATTTCCTCATATAATCGATGTTTTGACGGTCGATCCCCTAAGCAACATCCATTTTTGCGGCGCTGTAAAAACGCCGGGTTCAGGTAGCGACGCGTTGCCATGACGACGGGTAATGGGCTTATGCTTACAAACAATCTTCAAGGCGAGTCAGCTGTCGCGACATGGCGCTACCTCCTGACACTTTGTTAAAACGCACGCTTTATTTATTCACTGTGTTGGAACAAACAGTACTGGCTATCAGAAAAAGTTATTTCTAGTGGAAAACAGTGTACTAAAATATATTCGACGTGAGCTTTTCTTCAGTGGTTCTTGAAACTTGAAAATAAGAGGCTCTTCTTTTGTCCTGTTAAAGGTGCAAAATGAGGGATCCATCATGTTTGGATCGACCCGGCACTTAAGTCGGCAGTAGTCTAACCCAGACCATCAGATCTGGAGCGGACCACTAACCATATGAAAAGAAGAAGAAGAAATCAGATCTGGAGACCAGATATAATCTAGGCATTCGAACCAGTTAAAATACATTACAGAAACTTACCTTTAAGTGGTCTTCAATCAGTTACTTGTAGATTTAGGCAAAATTTAGACAGTACTTACTTTATATGCTGTGACACCTAATTTTCTTTAAAAGAGTACTTGTCAGTAATCTATACCACATATTACTAATATAAATGCAAAAATCTGTCTGTCTGTCTACTATGCTTTCGCAATTAAACTGCTGAGCCGATTTTGATGAAATTTACGAGGAGAAAGTTTAAGACCTGGCAAAGAAGAGAAAGTCTATGCTTGATATAGGCTCTTTTTTTATAATTACCTCCTGATTTTTGGCACTACCTTAAATAATATTAGTAGTAACAACCTAGTGGTCTAAGGATGCACCTTCCACGCAAGTGATCGACAATTCGGCAACCAACGGCTTTTCGAACTTGCGATTTTGTGTAGTATAAATATTTATTATCCGCTCTAACGGTTAAGGAAACATGGTGATAAAACCTTGCACGCCTAACAATTCTTCAACACATATTTTGAGGGCACTTGGCCAGCGTGGTGGACTCAAGGTCTAACCCCTCACTCCTTCGGGAGAAGACCCTTGACCAGTACCCTTAAACCAGCAGTGGGAAAGACATGGGTAAAAAAATACCCCAAATACATGCGGGCAGAACCACACGAGTGTTATAGTACGTCAATATGACATTAATACGCACATTGTTCACGTCGGACTTGTTCGCAATAAATCTGCATTAAATGTTGCAATGTTTATTCATGTAGTAACACTGACCGTAGAAATCAATAAATACATTGATCAGGAAGTTTATGAAATACGTTTTGGTGCACTCTGAAATGCATAACTACAAAAATTTTTGAACAAAAAATTAGGAAACCTTTTTTAAAATATGTATTTTTTTTATTTATTAAAAAAATAATAAATTGTTTTTATTTATTTTATTGTATATGAAATATTTGGTTTGACCGGAAGGGTGCGTTTACCTAGATGGGAAATTGAGGTACTGTGTAAAGAGGGCGCAAGGATATTTAAGGGCGGTTTCAGACTAGCGTTATTTTATCCGCGTATACGGGCGTTTTCGTGCACGTAAATACACGTGCCTTTAAAATGCACTCTCACGTAATCGGACGTATACAAAATGGGTATTGGAGAATAGTATTTACGTAGTGTGTGATTTTATAAGCATACTAGCTGACCTGGCAAACGTTGTTTTGCCATAAAATTAAAAAAAAAAGTGTCACTTAGGGGCATGAAAAATAGATGCTGGCCGATTCTCAATCCTACTCAATATGCTCACAAAATTTCATGAGAATCGGTCAAGCCGTTTCGGAGGAGTACGGTAACAAAAACTGTGAGGCGAGAATTTTGTATATTAGATAAAATAGGCGCGTACTCTCGTAGTTGCGTGTGAGTCAAAGGACTTCCAAAACTTGTATGAAACGGCCTTAACATAAATAATGACAATTAAATTTGTTTCTTTATTGAATAAAATAAATGTCAAATGGAAATAAATGGCTTTAGTTATTACTTAGATATTAAAGAAACTGGCCGTAGGACTACATAGCATGATGGCAAAATTAACTTCTGATAAGATTCTTATCAGCTTTGTATGAGGCAAGTAAGCGTAATAATGGCTCATAAAAATGCAATATTTTATCTTATTTTAATAATATAGGGCTCCTACTTAACTACTTATTTTACTCGGGCCATTATAAACGTGCAAACTACGTCGCACCTTATTTTCATCGCTTCTTACTAACGTATCTAATTAAATAATTATTACATAGTACATTTTTTTATTAACCCATATATTATAGTCCCACTGCTGGGCAAAGTGACTCCTCCCAAAACTGAGACAGGGGTTAGGCCTTGAGTTCACTACGTTGATTCCTTCACATTATTACCCTTTCGGCTATACCGTAGTTCGCACGTTTGTAATGGTGCAAGTATAGTAACTCATGCGAAATAAATAAATATATCTCACGAGCGATTAGCGTCAACAGCATCAAATGTCGCTTAAAATCTGAGCAGGCTTTTATTTTTAAACGTCAGACGTCAAACGTCAAAGTCGTGAAAATTTTAATATTTAAATTACAAAAATGTAACGTTACAATGTTTTGAACCATGCATGTACACTTAAAACAACAATAAAAATAAAATAAAAAAATCTAATGGCCTAATAACACTATTATTTTGGCATATAACCTAACATAACCTAGGTTTTCAAGGCAATCTTAAGACAGGAAACAAATGACTATCAAATAAAAAATGTTAAACCTAGGTAAGATTTTTGAATCCTATATGAATGTTTCTTAATAGTACTTTCAGGTATAAAGCAAGACAGCTCTATAAAAGGACTAATAAACATAAAAAAGGACTGTAAAAACACTATTCTCCTATAGAAAAGTTTTCACTTGCAAATAGTTTTTGTCTGATTTGAGTACCTAATCATCATTATATAACAACGCAAAATAACCCTTTACCTAGCCTAAACCATAAATCTAATAGTGCCATGTTTAAATTTTCAGGAGGACCTGAGAAAACTGTCTAATTATATACACAAAGAAATATGCTAGAACCAAGTGTGTGAACTAAAGACAGACTATTTGAAGACTTCAGAAAAACAATTTGCTGATGAAATAAACCATGCTAGTGCCTTAATAGTGTGTGGATTATGGAACAAAACCTGTGCTTATATACTTACCTAGATAAAGGACATAATGTAGAATAATTTATTGTATTTCTTTTGAAACTATGTAATGTTACTGATATGAGTATAATCCTACTAATATTATAAATGCAAAAGTGTGTGAGGATGGAGGCATGTTTGTTGCTTTTAAAACAAAAACTACTGAATGGATGTTAAAGAAATTTGGTACATATAGAAGTTTATAACTTTAGATTAACACCTAGGATATATATCCTTTTGTTTTATATTTTTCTTATGGCTAGTATTTGTATAAATTATTGTGTAAGACTTTGTGGAGTATTGTGTGTGTAATTTTCAATAAGTTAGAAGTATGTGTGAAAAATTGATTGGAAAATAGACTTAATTTTATTGTGCAGTGGTAGTGCTATTGTATGAACTGATTTTGGTATTGTTGCAAGAATAAATGTGTCATGAAAATTGTGCTCTGGATTTCTATCCTGGTCATGCATTAACAATTGAATCCAATTTAGCAAAAATCTATTTAGCTATCAATGTGTTGACTGAATGATAGTGTTATACAGGGTGGATAGAAATCATGAGCCATGGTTGAAAACTAGTTTGGATATTGAAGAAACCTATTATTTACTAAAAGGAGACATGTCTTCTTTTAAATAATCATAACTGCGTCCAAAGTTCTTTGATAAGAGCGCACATTAATAGGGAATCTAAGATTTATTTGTTTTCAAAAAATAAAAGCAATAATTTTCAATTATTTTAGATATCTGCAATATTAAAGTAGTTTCCCTCCATTGTCCATATATTTTCTACACCCTGTATATTTAACGCACATCTTTTACTAGGACTAAATTAACCTATCTAGCTTTTCATAAAAAAAATAAAAATTTCTATTTAAAATTTGAGACCCTGAATTATAGACATACCTATTGGAATCCGATTGGAAAAGATATATTGGCCATTCTAATTAAAAAGTAAGACATAGAAACAAAACACCTAGTCAAGTATTTTTTGTTCAAATTTATTTTTAACTTTGATGCTTTAAAAAGACTACACTATCAATTTAAAATCGCAAGCTTTAGCAAAGCGAAATATAAATTGCTAGGCTTGCTATTTTGCGTAGGCAATAAAATACTATTTTATTTAGCGCAGCTCTGAATTAAATTTGCAGTGAAATGCGCACAGCTTATTAATCTCCTTTTCATTACTATTAGAATTTTGCATTAAAACTAATAAAACAATTTCTTTATCAAGCCAAAAAATTTCTGATTGCTTTAAACAGATACTGCATAAAATTTTCTGTTAAAAATAGATCTTTATATTGTTACTATACTTATTCGCACAGCATAAATTCAGGAGACGTGAAATCAAACAATAAAAATAATGATTATCAAAATTGCTTTTAATAAATGAGCATGAAAAGGAGTCTATCTTTAATGTAAAATAGTGGTAAAAAATCGTCGAATTTGAATTATGTCAACGGCACGCAAGCAGCAATGGTAAGTGGTAATATATAGCAAAGGAATAAAAGTAGGAATTAAATACGAAAAGCATATTCTTTATTGAAAAAGATCAATTCGCAAATGCATATACAATGTGTCTTTAGCATAAATGGTAATAAAATACTAGGTATAATTTGTGCACTATATGATATGAAATACATTGATATTTCGTGATTCGAGACAATGAACTTGATGATTTGTGTTTGATATCAAATTATACAGTGCTATCTTGGTTTTCTTTGAATTTTATATGATATTGCACTCCCAGTGAAACAAAGGCATGAGTAGGAATACGTGCTACTACATAATATATTTATAATAATAATGTAATTACGTTGCGATTATTTTTAATTAAGTTTTGTAAAGTACAAGTGAAAAATACTTTAGGACGACACATACATTCTTCTTGTCAATTTCAGGTGTCGATATATCAATATAATAATATGCACGTAAAATAGAATAAAGTTATACTTAATAAACATTTTTTTTCTATTTTTTGGTATTTAAAGCAAGATAAGATAATCAGACACGTAAAATCAAATATGGTTAAACAGCTTTCTTTTAAAGTAAATGATTCCTACTCGCGCCCTTGTTTGTAGGGTACGAATTCTGCTAAAATTAATAAATGCTTTTACACAAATCAGCAAGTCTTAGTGCAATCTCGGCATTATGCAATTAAGGTAACGAGACCAAACATTACAGTCTTAAACAGTGCATGATTTATTGATGACATCGAATGTAACTTTTAACTTAATCAATTTTGAAAATATATATATTTTACACTCCAATGGGTTAACCCCCAGATTCTGAGTACATTTAGCGGTAGTTTATATATTCAATAGCGTTTTCTTTGTATGAGTTTTAACGCTATTGAATAGATAAACCGCCGCTAAATGTACCTCAGAAACCGGGGGTAAGACATGCTTTCTACATGGCTTAAGACTACTAATAAGTAAATAATATTCTTATATTGACACATAATTAAGGCAAGTATACAAATTTTTGTAAACACTATTTTTTCTATCACCATTTGAATTTAAAACTATAAATCTAGCAGCCATTTTGTCGTGTAATAGATGGAATATAAATCAACACTTCAACGTCATACCTCGCTCACAATATTTGGGGATGAAAAAAACTACCCTACAATAGATTATCGAGGGGTGAGCATGATTA
The DNA here is from genome assembly GCF_050436995.1 of Anticarsia gemmatalis. Lineage (NCBI taxonomy): Eukaryota > Metazoa > Arthropoda > Insecta > Lepidoptera > Erebidae > Anticarsia > Anticarsia gemmatalis. The sequence goes on along the minus strand of NC_134776.1, from coordinate 19,676,636 downwards.
CATCTTGTATATAAAAATAGTGAAAGGGGGTGTAATCCGTACATAACTGTTGTTTACTATAGGGGTGACTTTTATTACTGACTCAAAGAAAAGAGGGTTGAAGATTTGAAGGGGTGAGTAGTCAGAATAATAGGTGATTATTGATCCGTGCGAGATTGTGCACAGGAAACTGAGTATTCTAGCTTTAAAATATTACAAGCTTCAAAATTGTTATGTGTATTGTATACTAATTAATGGTTAAGGTGCTAAAAATAATTGGGTTACTATTACTTATTAAATTTTATGAAAAATTTATTTCATTAAATAGATTTTCCTACAATATCTTCCAATTTTTCCTTTATTAAAGTAAGGCTCGTGTTATAATTTCGTTTTAGATTCAACAAATACCTAAATTCTCTTGTTTTTTTTTTATTTGTTTCAGAGTAATGGCAGAAGCTATAGCAAATAGCGTATTAAGTAAGGCATAGGATATGTTTAGTTAAACAAGCTAGATATCAACCACATTATTTTTTAAATAAGCGTGTTATTACATGGATTAGTAAACTTAAACTATAGTTAACTATAGGCCGTCCACGTTATAGAAGAAGTGAATCATCATAGTTATCTACTCCTTGATCAATCATTATGCATAGATTTAGCAAGTTACTTTATGTTAATGAACAATCACTATTTTCTTAACGGGAACAGACTGTAGGTAAAAACCTTTTTGGGTAATTTGATTAGTCTAAAGGCCAGTTTCAGAGTTTACAAATATAAGTCAGATAGCTTATCTGCTAAATAAAGTGGCAGCAAATATATGATGAAAACAACAGTCAAAATTCCATCTAATAAGCTACGTAATAGACATTTAGATGTGGTGAAACCAGGCCTTTGTATAGAACGAGAATTGATAAACATAATTGAGTAAGTTTTTGTAGAATAGTTTATTTTTTTAAATATTAGAGCGTACCAAGTCAATCTAGTTTTCTATAACTAAATCTATATTTTGTCAACTAAGAATGAACGATTTATCTAGATTATAGCTTACAGTTCCGGGTGTAGCCACAAATAAAGTAGCTGTACCAAACAGGCAACCGATAAGTGCATGGTTGGCTGCGGGTCACTGTTCTTAATGTTATATACCTCCATCAGCCGTGAACCTTGCATACAAGGCTCTGTACTAAGTTTTTGAACTATAGTACAGCTCTAACCTATGAAGGTATAAGTAAACATTATATAAATCATTTCTCGTTCTGTTATTGTTCTACTCATAAACCAATATGCAATTACTCCATACTAAGTTAAAACTATGTTTATATTAGCTATCTGGGGGCACGGTAGTGCCCCCGCAAGTCGAGCAAAAAAAAGCGGCACGGCCGTAACATCCTTTTCTCGAAGTAATTCGGGCTATTTTTGACACCCCTATAATTTCGTCGTGGATAAAACAAGAAGCCTGGATTTTCAGCAACTAATCAGTCATTGTATAAACACGGTATATTTAAAATTTCAGTCATTTTGAACCAGTAGATTAAGAATGACAACTTGTTAAAATTTTGAATTTTGTCACTCACTGATTCACTGACTCACCGATCATCAAAAGTCTAAGGTACTTCTAGCAGACTTAGAAGCTTAAAATTTAGAATACCAATAGGGTTTAGTGTCTTTATCATGGGAAAAATGTAATATTTTCTAATTTCGGTCCAGTTTTCTAAATACACTAACTGCAACAATAACTTTGTAATCCCATATAAATGTATAAGATTACAAGGTTACATTTGCAGTTAATGAATTATTATTACTGTAGAAAATAAAATAAATAGGTGTAAATAGGTACCTACTATATGAGGCATAACGGGAGGGGGTATAGGGTGGGTAAGGGTGTTTAGCCCCTGAAACTGTACATTTCCATAGGAAAATATGTCGATTTATGAAAAAAAAAACGTCTTTCCATACAAATTGGACTTATGTTCGCTCTACAAAAAGAATTGAGATGCCATCAAAAACATTCTGTAAAAACCTCAAGTCTCGCCGTAAAAAGTTGTGAGATCTATATAATACCAAGTCGATTAATCTATTTAGTCTCTACTTAAAGGACCTTCTGTCTTAAGTTATTACGTATGTTATTATCATGCAAATAAAAAAAATACCTTTAAAACAAATAGATCGACTTGGCCATCGCAAGAAAACACAAGTTCGCCATTAACATTTCAGGAGCATTAACTTCTCGTCGTGCTGTGTAGTGTGATACATACTTATAATCAAATCATGCGATGGCCAGGTCGGTCTATTTGTTTTAAAGGTATTTTTTTTTATTTGCATGATAATAACATACGTAATAACTTAAGACAGAAGGTCCTTTAAGTAGAGACTAAATAGATTAATCGACTTGGTATTATATAGATCTCACAACTTTTTACGGCGAGACTTGAGGTTTTTACAGAATGTTTTTGATGGCATTCAATTATGGAAAACAATCATATTACATTAAACACATTATTTACATTTTAAATCTTTAGAGAAGCAAAATATCTCTATTAGATATAATTGATCTACTGTAGGAGTCTCTCCGTTTTGTGACTTTAACCTAATCGTAAGTAATACTAAGTTAATAATACACGAATACTTTCAATATTTTAAGAAGTTGTGTTTTTATTGATGCCATTAAGTGCCAATGTATAATTAAGTTGCACTCATTTTTGAGTTGCAATTTGTAAGGATATCGATTTTAAGATTTTTCTACTTTCTGTGCCTGTATGGTCCCGTATGTCGGCGTCGGACGTATGCACTATTATAATACGTATTACATAGTGAGATCAGCGACGCACGTTTTATAACATCTTGTATATATGTGCGTTACACCGACGTGCGCGACCAATGTCAGTGTTGGAAGAAAATAAATCTTAGAGTACTAATACTATAAGGTTATAAAATATTTATGTTTTCTGGGTCTATAACTAAGGGTTAATTTACAATGATTCCCTAGGGTTAGTATCTAATTTCACTAAATATAATACTATTAGTTTTACAGGTTAGTAACTATTATAACTAACAACTAAACTATAACTAGTATATTATGCTATTAAACTTTTATTTCTTACGTGTTGTTAGGTCAACTCAGTGTCAAAGTATAGTATAGTTTATCTAACTATACATATATTCTTGTGAAAGAAAATGTAGCTAATCTTTATATATATATATAATTCTTCTGTAAGTGTGTATGTCACTGAACTTCTCTGAAACGACTGGACCGATTTTGATGAAATTTTCTGTGTGTGTTCAAGGGGATCTGAGAATGGTTTAGATTCACAATTTTGTCAGTTGGACAATGTTTTTTTAATTAATTTTTAATTTATTAGTAACGTGTAGACAGGACAACGTCGGGTCCGCTAGTAATCTATATTATCTTTTCTCTAACATAAAACAAACCTTCGTTGAAACTATACTCATAAGTATACAATTGGGCAAGATATTATATGGTTGTTAGTCCATTGTTATAGTATAAAACACATACAATTGGTCATAATATTTGTTATGCTTTCACAGCTACACTTGTAGACCATAAAATAAGGTAAGATTGTTGATGACACGTGGGACTTGCCAATAATAGCTAACTTAGCTATACAAATATTAGAAGTGCGAAAGTTTGGATGTATCTTATCTTATCTCAATCACGCCTAACTTCTGAACGGGATTTTGATAATATTTGGATTTTATTAAAATTTATAAGTTATGTATTGTAATAAGCCACAAAAATAATTTCTTTTTTTTTCCCGTGGTTTTGTATGTGACGTCCTTCGACTGAATCTATAAAGAGCAATTTAAAAATAATCATATTTATTTTTTTCAGTTTCTTTATTTATTTAATAAACGTGAATGAATAAATTACAACTGAACACATGTGATAATACGACTGTCTGTATTTACACTTTCGTTTGTACCACCTGTACAAAGAATATGTGGCTATTTACTACATAATAATTTATCCATACTAATATTATAAATGCGAAACTAACTCTGTCTGTCTGTCTGTCTGCTACTCAATCACGCCTAAACTACTGAACCAATTTGCATGAAATTTGGTATGGAGATATTTTGATACTCGAGAAAGGACATAGGCTACTTTTTATCAATGGAAAATGACGCATTTCCCGGGAAAATTCAAGTTTCGCCACCGAAGTCGCGAATAATCAAGATCATAATGACATTGAATTAACAAAATTCCGTTGTCATGGCAACAGTTTTAATGGCGGATATGCTTTAGCGCGAGTTATATGAGATATAAATAATTTTGAGAATATTTTTCGTGAAAAAAAGCATATTTTGTTGTTTAGGAAAAATAAGCTTTGTATTAGTAATTAGTATTAAATATTAATAATTAGTGGCGAACGAGGTCCCGAATAATCAAAATTATAATGACATTGAATTAACAAAATTCCGTTGTCATGGCAACTGTTTTAATGACGGATATGCCTTAGCGCAACTTCGTTACATTTAAGAGATATAAATAATTTTGAGAATATTTTTCGTGAAAAAAAAGCATAATTTGTATCATCACGCTACGACTAATAGGAGCAGAGTAACAGTAAAAAGTGTTACAAAAACGTGGAAAATTCTGACCCATTCTTTCTTATGTGACGCAAGCGAAGTTGCGCGGGTCAGCTAGTTATAATATATGTATCGAAAACTTCACGAATAAATACCATAACGTATTTTATGACTATTTTACGTTCAAAATACTGCGTATTGTATGCAAATCCATACTATTATAAATGCGAAAGTAACTCTGTCTGTCTGTCTGTCTGTCTGCTACTCAATCACGCCTAAACTACTGAACCAATTTGCATGAAATTTGGTATGGAGATATTTTGATACCCGAGAAAGGACATAGGCTACTTTTTACCCCGGGAAAATTACGCATTTCCCGGGAAAATTCAGGTGGCGAATTAAGTCGCGAATAATCAATATTATAATGACATTGAATTAACAAAATTCCGTTGCCATGGCAACTGTTTTAATGGCGGATATATCTTAGCGCGACATCGTTATACTAAAAGATATAAGATTTGAGAATATTTTTCGTGAAAAAAAAGCATATTTTTTATCATCACTCTACGACCAATAGGAGCAGAGTAGGTAACAGTAAAAAGTGTTACAAAAACATGGAAAATTCTGACCGATTCTCTCTTATGTGACGCAAGCGAAGTTGCGCGGGTCAGCTAGTTATCACTACATAGTATAAAACAAAGTCGCCCATTTTGTCTGTAGTCCCTTCGTATGCATAAAACTTTAAAACTACGCAACGGATTTTGATGCGGTTTTCACTAATAGAAAGAGTATTTTCTCCGACAGGTTTTTATATATAATTGAAATACATTGAAACTATATTAGCTGAGTTATAGCGATTTATGTCCAAGAAGTCAGAAAAAAAATCTAATTGAAGATTGCATTTGTGCGTGCGCCGCTTATACCGTTGGATACAAGTAAGAACAATGTATAGCAAAAACATTGGTCTTTATTAGTTCTACAAAAAAGTCCGCGATGACATATATCCAGCTTTTTTATTTAAGTCACAAAAACTACTTTTCTGTATTAAAAAAACATTTAATTCGTTGGGTGATGTTTAACTGGTGATATAACCAATAATACATATATCCTTATCAAAATAAGTAAGTTCATCATCACGAGCATTTAATTTAGATTATTTTTGCAGTTTACAGTGTGTTATTTAGACATATAGTTTAGGAGATATCACGATATTAGTATTGCGGCACGGTACGGGCCGGCCGCGGCGGCGGGGGCAGCGTCCCTATAACGGCCAAATATGTGAAACTGTATTATAAATAAGAACTCTGAACCATGTTTGTTGCAATAAATAATTTTGAATTTGAATTTGAATTTGAATTTTGATAATATTACTAGGTACAAACATTGTGTTTTATCACTTTCAAAAAAAAGCAAAACAACAAAAAACCCGCTAAATAAATTGATTAAAAAACATTTCTAAAAAACCCCGTATTTCAACCCTTCCATGGGATTTCACAACCCTTATTAATCAGCAAGGGTTTGTTATTACAAAATCAAAGCGTTGAATGGCTTTGTTTATATAAAATTATTATAAAACCGTGTTGACTGGAAGTACATAAATCCTCCATACTCCATACTAATATTATAAATGCAAAAGTAACTCTGTCTGTCTGTCTGCTACTCAATCACGCCTTAACTACCGAACCAATTTGCATGAAATTTGGTATGGAGATATTTTGATACCCGAGAAAGGACATAGGCTATATATCATCACGCTACGACCAAAAGGAGCAGAGTACCAGTAATTAATGTTACAAAAACGGGGAAAAATTTCACCTATTCTCCCTTATAGGACGCAAGCGAAGTTGCGCGGGTCAGCTAGTATTATATAAATAAATGTATCATTATTATTTTAATTTATTTTTAGTTACAACTGTTAGTATTTGTGGTGTTGGCACTATAAATAGAAGTATTTTATGTATACAGCTGATCAAATATATTTTTATAGTCGTTTTAGTATAATAAATGATGTCTTGAACACTCGGTTGAGAATTTAGATAAAGATCAATAACAATGAATGGTGCAAGGGAAGTATGTAAGTATCGTATCAAGTGGCGTTCTTTGGTCTCTGCCTACTCCTATAAGCAAAAGGCGTGATAGTATGTATGTATCAACTTTAAAAACCATTGACACGAAGAAGAAGAATAACAAATACTCCTGGTTATAACATGGTGAAATTTCTTGGATGCCTAAAAATTCCTAGACACATTTCTTGAAGGCACTTAGCCAGCGTGGTGGACTCAAACATTTTTCCCGCTGTGTGGACAGTCGTGGGCTAACAAAGTTACGTTTGTATATTTGTTTTTCTTTCCAGGAAATATATATTTGATTTTTGGAAATATTTATCAGTTTTATGTTGTTGTTATTAATGTATTTTGAAATACATAACTGAGTATACTTCTGTGGTACTTAGTACCACAAGTCATAATATTTATGAAACGGAGAACTACTTTTTGATTCATTTCAGTTGCTCTGATTGGTAGTTCTGTTATTTGAAAACTAATATTTGAGTCATCCAATACGGTATTTTGCTACCAGTCAAATGAGCTACTCTTTATCAAACGTCATGAACGCTTTTTTGTATAGAAATGCTATCGAAATGACGTCACAAGTACTGAGTACAGCGTTATCGTCGAGATTAAATGAGTGCTTTATATGTTATTTCTGTCTTCAGTGATTTAAATATTATAAAGAAAGAAATTCATGTAGCTGAGGTTTACATTTTTAAAATAAAAAAATATTATTAATAAAATTATTCAGTAAAATAACCTCTTAGTAACTAGGTTCCAATAAGATTAGAAAAAATACTTCTATCTACTTTTCAAAGGTTTGGGAATATACAAATCTACATCGAAAAACGCATTTCATCCTAATTTCTATCCGTTAAGCCGGTCATGAGTATGTTTAGGTTAAGTAATGTAACTTCGACACAAAGTTGACCACACACGCATCAAATAACAATTTAATAACATTACCTTACTATGGGGCTCTAAAACTATATCTGGGGGCACGGAAGTGCCCCCGCAAGTCGAGCAAAAAAAAAGCGGCACGGCCGTAACATCCTTTTCTCGAAGCAATTCGGGCTATTTTTGACACCCCTATAATTTCGTTGTGGATAAAACAAGAAGCCTGGATTTTCAGCAACTAATTAGTCATTGTATAAACACGGTATATTTAAAATTTCAGTCAATTTGAACCAGTAGTTTAGGAATGACAACTTGTTAAAATTTTGAATTTTGTCACTCACTGATTCACTGACTCACTGACTCACCGATCATCAAAAGTCTAAGGTACTTCTAGCAGACTTAGAAGCTTAAAATTTAGAATACAAATAGGGTTTAGTGTCTTAATCATGGGAAAAATTTAATATTTTCTAATTTCGGTCCAGTTTTCTAAATACACTAACTGCAACAATAACTTTGTAATCCCATATAAATGTATAAGATTACAAGGTTACATTTGCAGTTAATGAATTATTACTACAGTAGAAAATAAAATAAATAGGTGTAAATAGGTACCTACTATATGAGACATAACGGGGGAGTATAGAGGGGTAGAGGGTGGATAAGGGTGTTTAGCCCATGAAACTGAACAACATTCCCATAGGAAAATATGTTGAATTATGAAAAAAAAACGTCTTTCCATACAAATTGGACTTATGTTCGCTCTACAAAAAGAAGTGAGATGCCATCAAAAACATTCTGTAAAAACCTCAAGTCTCGCCGTAAAAAGTTGTGAGATCGATATAATACCAAGTCGATTAATCTATTTAGTCTCTACTTAAAGGACCTTCTGTCTTAAGTTATTACGTATGTTATTATCATGCCAATTTAAAAAAAAATACCTTTAAAACAATTAGATCGACTTGGTCATCGCAAGAAAACACAAATTCGCCATTAACATTTCAGGAGCATTAACTTCTCGTCGTGCTGTGTAGTGTGATACATACTAATAATTAAATCATGCGATGGCCAGGTCGGTCTATTTGTTTTAAAGGTATTTTTTTTAAAATTGGCATGATAATAACATACGTAATAACTTAAGACAGAAGGTCCTTTAAGTAGAGACTAAATAGATTAATCGACTTGGTATTATATCGATCTCACAACTTTTTACGGCGAGACTTGAGGTTTTTACAGAATGTTTTTGATGGCTTAATATGTCTTAGGTACTAAATACACAACCTTAACGGTTTCAACACCTCTGTATAACTATCTGATGGATAAACAATTGACTATTTTTTTATTTATGAATTGTTTTAAGATGAATACTGGTTGTCAGACTTTCATTCTTCGGACTACTGGTAACGACTGTCAAAGATCTTCGAAAATGACAGCCAGGAGCCACAATTCAACGTGCCTTCCGGAACACGGAGAGACTATATTTGAATAAGATGGTCACCCACCCACAGAACAAATTCGATCTGTGCGGCTGTTGCTACTTAGCCACGATCTCCCCATTAAGGTCAAATGCATGATCTCATGAATAAGCAAAACTTTAATGATTTTAAATAGTCACCTTCACTAACTGTCTTGCTAACAGACTTTTTTAAAGTCCTGATTAGTTAAACAGCATTTTGTACGTAGATTGAGTACAATATGTATGAAAGTATGTTCTTATTTGACGTGAGAGATTCCAGTGAGATTGATTTGGGAGGATGACAGCTGGAGATAAAAGAGAAGGAAAAAGATTTTCATACATTTGATATCTACCAGATATTCTATCCAGAGGTGTTAAAACCGTCACCTATTATTACAATGTACATTATTTCTAGTGTTAGTATATAATATCGTGAACTTATAACCTACTCTATCATTACGGCGGGCTTGAGACTGGAGACGGGCAGTGACGTCACCATGATGACGTGTGGCAGCGTTGTTCACGTTCCCTGGAATGAATATAAAAGAAAAAATTATTACATAATGAATATATTTTATTATATATCTATAGTTCAACAACTTAAATTTCACTTTCATCAGTTTGCCGTAAACCTAACAGACAGAAAGTCTTTTCGCATTTTTAATCCATACTCCCATACCATTATACTATCCTTAGTAAACTCTACCAATATTATAAATGCAAAAGTCTTTCTTCCCGTCTGTCCGTTTGTCTTCGCTGTCTGTCTGTTCGTCTATCTGACTGTTACGCATTCCCACTTACACCACTACTTCTATTTGGATGAAGTTTTGTACAAAGATAATTAGAGACCCGAGAAAAGCAATAAGATAGTTCATTTCCCGGAAATTCTACGGGAACGTAAACTATGTGAGTAATAAGAGATGACTATAGTCCACGCGGACCAAGTCGCGGGCCATTGCTACTACTACATATTTAATCAAGTGGAAACCTTACCATGTCAACAGTAAGATGTTTTTTACTCAATCACTCGCACTAACTAAACACTCTACTCATATTTAATCTAACCCACTACACTTATTTTTTAAGTAACGAAACCAATGGCTTCATAAACCTTTGAAATAAGTTTAAGCACAAACATATTTATAACTAGAAAATGCCACTACATTCTACTTTGTCGTAAATAGGGCATACAACGGCATTAGAATTCAGTTATTTGGCTCACACATATTAATAACTAGAAAATGCCACTACACTCTGTAGCTAAAACGATACATAACTTGGCTTTAAAATTATGTTATTAGGCTTACACATATTGTTACACTTAACTTTATTGCAAATACGTGTATATAGCTTTAAATTTATGTTATTTGCCGCACTGTTATTCATAATTTGTACTAAAAGACGCATTTTTTTTTATTGAAAGAAGCTTTCCACGCGTACGTACTCGCACGCAGAAGCTAATTCATACTGACTGCTTTGCACGACTTGGCCATTATTAGACATAAAAGGGCTTAAGTCACGTGACGTATTAAAACCGGCTTTTTATTCACATTTCTATATATTTATTCAGTATTATTTCTGTACTTTGTATTTAAAAGCATAATAAAACATCTGCTGTCTGCACTGAAACTTGTTTTACTCGTTTAGGGGGCATTGTGCAAATTATTTTCATGCGTAATACTGTTGAAATTGGGTGTTGTATTCATTATATTTAGGAGATGAAAGGAAGTCTTTTGTGTCGCCACGGAGACTGTTTAACCATATTAGCGTTAAATGTATCAATTTTTGCCTTTGTATGTTTGCTTTTCAAAATAAAAATACCTTGAGTTACCACAATATGCACATTGATTAGTTATTATACCCGTCTAGTGTCTATGCTGAAATAACGATTGGTAATAAATACAGATGGAATTTAAAATAGTGATTATCTCAACAACTCCTATTCTTAATCAAAAAAAGGTTCTAAAAATATGTATTTTTCTATGACTATGCTAACTATACAACATATACACAAAATAGTATATTATAAATAAATAAAATAGGTCAACTTACCTATTGCAATTCTTCTTCATAAATCCCTCGAAAGCAGGCTGTAAAATAGAAACAAAATTAGCAGTACCATTGTCAATTGTACAACTTAATACTACTACTTGATGATAATATACTTACATTATGTATATGCATAAGTAGAGATCCGCTGAAATAAATAAGATTGTAGGGCATTTAGTATTTGTTTGTAGCGTATACACAGTGTAAGGAATAGAGAGGCTAGATTAGGTCCTACATTCACTTTTATATAAGTAAAAGATAATCTTAAACTCAGAGCGCATCAACGTCAGATAGTTTAGGAGTTAAAGCTGTCGCCATGGCCGTCGGATAGCATCATGAGTTAAAATTAAACTAGGTATCTGAAACCTCGTCAAATGATTACAATGACAGGTAAAGGTGAAATCTCTTGAAATTTTTAATCAGCTATTTATTAAAATGCTAAGACGACATCGTGAAATGTGTGAACAATAGGTGAGACAAGAACAGCGTCGCAAATAATTGCGTACTGAAGCATATCATCAGTGGGTAGAAGTGGGCGCAATAGATAAAATAAATCTTAATAATATCTTATTGATCGAAGACTGAATAAAATTATGGAGCAGACAATAGGATTATAACGAAAGCAAAGGCGTTTAAGCTTTTGCACCGGTTTGAGATAGTTCTCTATTAGATAATTAAGTTGCCTAGTGTGCTGTTTTTGGAGGGGGTAGAGGGGTAATGTCTGGCAGGCGGCCGTTTGTAAAACAAAGATTTGGCCGCATCTTTAGAATGTTTTTGAGAAATAAATCTTGCTGTCTCGACCCTACGTAACGTGGGATAAGAACACGGCAAGTAGTTTTTGCACTGTGTATACGCTACTAACAAGAGTAATTCTGTCGTATGTACTCAATGGGCTGGAAAAACGTGAGCTTATAAACATTTGCTACACAGATTTTTCAAGGGTTATCCCGGAAAGAAAAAGGGGGTAGGCCTTGTGTCCTTAGGCAACAAGTGAAATTAATTATTACAGCAAATTATATGCCAAAAATAGTTTCAACATAGTCTAAGGAAGAAGTACGTTTAAGTTGAGCGCAGACGACAGACTATCCGTGACGCACATTTTAGTCTGTGAAAATTGGACCAATGTAATTATAAGCAGTAACGCGCCGGACTTTTTGCGCGTAGTGTGCGTTACTGCATATAATTGCATAGGTTCTATTTTGGCACCTTAACCAAAACCTCACGCTCAACCAGCGCCACCTAGTGTTTAAACCAATTAAAAGAATACGATTGTTACTAATTTTTATTATTGTTACAGTTTTTCTTTAACATTTATATATATTAGAATTTAAACAATTATTAATTACTAGAAATACAAAAATTAGATCTAAATTAAATAATAAAAAACTAAATAAACTTACTGATAAAAAATGTATAAAAAAAACTAAATTGATTAAAGATCTGTGTCATATTTTAAAGTTCATATTTTTAGACAACATTACGAAGATATTTTGGGGGTATTCTTTTTAAATTCATACATTTTTTATAAGTAAGAGAACGGCTTTTATAAAACCATACAATCATTTAATTTTATGACTGTTTTAATACATATATCTAAACTTAATCATACCCTCCACTACCAAACTAAAATAAGGAATTCGTTGCTCAATACGTAAATAAAGAAAATGGAATGCTGCCCGATATATACTATATAAAACATTTACAGTAATAGATAATTTTGTGATTTTTTTATTAAAGTTGTCTATGGCGGGGTTTGACTATGGTTCGTCTCTGAAGAAATCTAAGCCTCGGTATTTAAATTTAACTTTTAACTACAACAGTTCTGTCGTAATTAATTTTCTTAAATAGTAGGCCAAAACTGCAAGTTTATTATAACTAAGACAAGCTGTCTGCTTAATTTTGTTTAAGAGATTCTATTTAAAGCCAAAGGGACATTTATCACAAACTTCAACTGTTAGGAAATGTGAATAATTCTCTGTTTAGGAAACTTTACATGGCACTGATTCAAATATTTGTATTGAAAATGTATCTTCTATACATTTTTATATATATATATTTATAAACGTAAACAAATATGTAGGAGATTTAAAGTTATTAATTTGGATAATATAATCTATACTATACGAATACTGATATTTATATATTAAAGGTACATATTACAGCCCAAGGTTACTTTTGGGCACAATTTCATAAGAAGATTAAAAATTCAGAAAGTAGAAAATATCCTTCAGAGACATTATAATCAGCAATACGAGTTGTTAAAACAATAAACAAAAACTAAAACTAAATAAATCTATGTTTGTTTTTTGGTACATGATCTTTAACTTATATAAATTATAATACAGTATTCGAACTAACTCATTGAATACTAAAGGGAGATATCTACACAACGACCTAACCACTATTTAAATTTAACATACGATATATATTATATTCTTGAGTACGGGAGCACTAAGTAGTCGATTAACTTGAGAGATTTACAAAAATTTATATAGACAACCAGTAATTTTGGCCAGGAAATTTCAAAACGCCAGCTAAATTTGACAGTATGCTTTTGAGAAAAAAAAACATGCTGTGCCGATCCCAGTTGAACTGGAATAAGGACACGACAAAGAACAGTCGTAGAAAATTGAAATTAATTTAGTATGAAAAAAAAAAGACTTTGCATTTGCATATAGGAAATTAATAATAGTAAGTTTGCTGTTATTTCAAGTTAATCGGCTATTTACAGTGTACCACCCGTATAATAAGTAGTAAGAACAAAACAAGAGATTTCAATAGAATTGATAAACGTAATAGTCCAAGTAAATAGTATAGGCTCAACGCCGAAACTCTTCAACTAATTGTAACATATTGTGATATGTAGAATACGAGACAAACGAATAACGAAAAAAGTCAGAAGTTTTGACAATTCTGAAGTATTACATGTACTTATTCAACTACACATTTATAACATTTAATTACAATTCTAAGTAGAGTTTAACGAAAAACAGTGTTCTTTAAAAATTTTTGTATAGTTCAAAGAATTGAATGTTTGTCAAAGTGAACCCTTACAGACTCCACGCTTAAGCTCAGAAGTTTGTAATATAACAACAGTATGTAAAGTGTAAAGAATAGAGCCCGTAAGAGTGTTATTCTAAATACCTACATATCATACCGTCTTTATAACACGGGCCGAATAACTATATGCCTGTGAATATAGCTACAAGTTTTACGAGAAGGAAAGTCACAAGTGATTATAGTGAAGTGGTGAATAGTTACCAACCACGGTGTATATAAATTCCGTTCTCACGTTGCAGCTATACTAACACACATAAGGCTATAAAGCTCGCGCTATATAGGACAAAATCTCCTCTACCCTATTCTATTCAGTCATACAATATTATCAATTTATTTTACAATTAGAATAATCGTTGCAAAAAAAGCTTGTGCACAGAACGATCGCATGTTTCTTCAAAACAGTTCTTTGAGAACGTTAATGTTAAATTTTGGATTTTGCAATATGGCCGCGGTGGAAAATAAATAACGTTAAGTGGAAAGTAATAAGTAGAAAGAAAGAAGGAATGATAATAGATTTGAACGCGATGTTTGACATCGTTTCGACAAATCTTCAAACTAGTTGGTAACTGCTTGATTTATACAATTTTAGCGAAGAAAAGGCAAAAGAATTTTAGCTATATTTTCCAATTTATCAATTTGTTAGCAAGTTGTGCGAAATACATATACTTTTCGTTACAAAACCTTCCCTTTCCCTTCTTAATTTTATCCTAAACATTACAACTAAAAATAAAGGTACATTAACGGTACAATATCAAATATATTGACATTGTAAATAGTGCAATTTTGATAACATAATTGAGAAGAACGAAAACCAGAATATTGTTCAAAATACAATGTGCGCAATTTTTACAAATACCGAAGAAAACAACTTTATTTTTACTTTGCACTATTATAACTAACTAAACTAAAATATAAAACTAAAATTCAGTAAAACTCACTTGTGATAAAGAACATAATCTTACTTCCCGACGATATTTACTAAACTTTAGTCGACCTATCCTATATAAAGCTACAGAACCTTGAAAATTATATTAATGTTAGCAAATTATGCAAAAATTTAGGACGTCTTTACGCATTCCATGAGCGTCCTAATGCCAGTCGTAAATGTATGGACGTCCAAACAACTTTGGATGGAATCAAATATGGATCGGTATCAATTTTGAATAATTTAAACAGACTTTAATTACCAAATAGATTATCAAGTTTTGTAAGCGAGTTGAGATGAACAGGAATGCAGTATAATAAAGTAAAAATGTGACGAAAACACCCTGTATAAGATACAGTCAATATTCATACAATTTGAATGCCAAATGATAATAAAAAGCGTTAATTTAACTTGCCCTACTTGCCATTGGCTTACTCATCGTCGTTATACACTCCGAGCTGAATATCAAATACTACAAACCTTCTTTACAAAAGGATACATTCGTTTATCAAACTCCTATCCGTACAAAAATTTGGCAACCATTCAATGAATAAGAAATAAAATTTAGAACAGTCCATAGACGATGTCTATGAGAAAAGATTTTAATCCAAAACAAGGTGAAAGAGACTGAGGCGATGAAATAATTTGAAACGTATACATAGATTATTTTAACTACTTTTAAAGTAAAGCACGAAGGTACACTAATTATACTTTTACATAGATTCGCTACGAGTCGTTTATAGTTGGTTCTTAGACAGCCTCAGTCTCGTAGAAAACTTGACACATTACAGACAATGAAGGTACACAAACTACTGTTCCTCGAGGGAATACATCCACGGAGGAATGATTAATAGACGAACAACATGCAGAACTTTAAAAACATTTATATTATGAATATTGATTCCTGATTCTCTAAGAGAAAATCGGTGAATGCATTAATCGGAGCTATGGCTTGCAGGGACATTTGTCCATTTGGCGGCCAAGCGAGGTTGGGTCCGAACACCACGGCCAGGTTGTTGGTCGTCATTCGGTTCAAGCAACTGCGATCCTGCACCTGTAATTGTGAAATAATAACAGTTACACTAACGTGTTAGAACACATATCTGTCTGACTGTCTAGGAGATACTATAGATTGTCATCATTAGCCTGGCCTCTCTTCCAACTATGTTCGAGTCGACTTCCAGTCTCAATAACCTGAATACCAATATCTTACATGGAGTGACTGCCTATCAGTGGCGAAGGCTCCATACAACTCGATTCCTACCGGCTTCCCTTTCTGGACAGACTCAATATTAGTGTTAAATTGTTAAATTAATAGTTTACTATTGCCAAATAATACACAATTAATAAATAATCACCAATATTTAAAACGTAATCTTTAACTAGAATCATTAATCTAATCGAAATAGTACGAAAACGCCTACCCTTTAAAAATTACGCTCCGCTAAAAACGCAACGTGAAGTAATAATAATGAAATAAGCCGGAGGCGCTGATCGGGAATCGCGTACAATAAAAACTATGGCGACGATGTCGCTTACGACCTTTTGGATCGCGCATTACACCGCGCTGCATAGTGGCGAGCAAGCCGGAGGAAGAGCGGGTTGCCTCGCGCTACAGCGCTCGCTCCGCGGCGAACACATGATCTTACGCATTCTGTCGCGGCGCGAGCCGCGTGCAAGAGCGAGATGGCGAAATATAAGCTAAGCATCCTGCATAAGTATGAGCCGAACATTCTTAATTTGACATTAGGTTATGTTTGTTTACTGTTTACATTTTTCGCGCGCTCTATAACAAATTAGAATATTTGTTTTTATTACAACATTATTCCTTAGTAAATGTGTTTGTGCATAACTGTGAATGTATCAGTGTATTAAACAGTAATTGTTTTGCATGTATTCATTGGAGTACATATTCATTTTGCCAGATTTATAGGTTAAACTCATTTCTAAAAAAGTGTTCTGCGTTTTTCCGTAATGATTTGGTATTTTATTGTTGATAAATACATTCTAAATTGCTTGTATAATATGTTATTAAACAACCAGTGCGAGACAATCATCAATGATTCGAAATACGTTATCAAAATATGTGCTGTTGTGTTACCTACGTGTTACTACTGAAGTCAGAGTAACTAAATACAAAACAAGCATGATTAGGTAGCATGGTAAGTACCTATGTATTATTAGACTGTAGAGAGAGAAATAAGAGACTGTAGTCGAATGTAGATAATACTCTCATATTGTTATTATACAGTAATACGCTCTTTTTACGTCGGCATTCTTACGAAGTCTATATGTAGGTACTATTCCTAGACAATGACTTATAGCTCCGGCTTGCCTTACATAAATATTGACCCTTCGCCACTGCTGCCTATCGTACCTCCACAACCCAGTTACCGGAGTTATGACATAGGTAATATAATTACGTCATTTATTATTTACCAATACAAGTTTAACGGCCAGTTTCTTTATCAAAAATAAGGATAAATTAAAAATTCAAATTTATATCTAAACGAATTGAAATACATGTCAAATAAGAGTCCTTGGTTTTAGCTGTAACTTTAGGTATGTATGAAGAAACTGGCCGTAAGTCAACAGCCATTTAGTTTTTGATCTTGAATAAAAAAAATCTTTAGATATACCAACGCGGAGAAAAACTATCGGAGAATGAAAGTCCTGCCCACTTTCTCACAGTCGATGGTTAGATAGATAGATAATACCTTTGGCAACAACCACTGCTCATATTGACACAAAACTGTAAACTACACTATATTACTATTTAACTTTAGTTTGTTTTTACACACACACACACACACACACGTCTATCACGCACTACAAACGTTTTGAAACTGAATGCCTAAAGCAGACACGCGACCGTCTCTATATTAGAAAAACGATTGACACTCTAAAATGAACCTTATTTCAATATTTAAAAGTTGATATTGGATTCTATTGGTGTTATTTCCACACGTCCCGTTTCAAAGGTCTCCGAAATCAAATAGTACCTTGTTAAGTTTAAAATTGAAATAGCGGGAGGTCAGCCCTTTGAAGGGGGTGAAATGAATTTTTCTTTGGACCTACCGTGGAGTTTTTTAACGGCTGTAATTATACTTCATACACTACAAGTGACGGGAATTTAATTATTTTTTTATAACACTGAATGGCAGCCTGCGTACATATTATATCAGCTTAGCCTTTCTTCCAAGCTATGTTGGAGTCGGCTTCCAGTCTCACCGGATGCAGCAGTACCAGTGTTGTACATGGAGCGACTGCCTATCTGACCTCCACAACCCAATTACCTGGGATATAACACGATACTCTTCAGTAAGACTGGTTGTCAGACTTTCAAGCTTCTGACTACTGTTAACGACTGTCAAAGATCTTCGAAAATGACAGCCGGGACCCACAATTTAACGTGCCTTCTGAAACACGGGCACTATAACGTTACGTACTATAACGTTGGTATATAAAGTACTAGAGGTCGCCCGCGACTTCATATTAAGAAACCATTGCGCTAAGATCAGGCTACGAGTTCGGGTACTAAAATGTCTATCAGTCGAGTCTTTACGGTCAAGAGATTTTTAATAATGGTCGCATGTTAGCTGAATAACTTAGTCCAACAATTTAGTAAATAGCCATGCATAAATAGCATGCAAGGTTCGGCGTTATACAGTGCCTTTATATAAAGCTGTCGGGGTAAAGTTACGAGACATACACATACTTTCTTTCATCCACATTCATACAAACTTCATGTGATATACGTACCTTCCACAAGAACTGAATGATGTATTTGAGTAACTTATAGTTATCCAGTGGCAGCCGCTCGAGTATCAGTATCTTCACCTGGCGCGGCTTGTCGCGATTGCTCCAAGCTGGAATTAACACAGAAACAGGTTTTAGTGAATCGTAAAATATCTTTAAATAACTCTCGCCCGCGACTTCGTGCGTCTGGTTTGTGACTTGGGGCAGAATCTTCATATAAACTTTCATCCCCTATTTTTGACACACGTGGCGGTTTAGTGGGTATGACCGCCTTTCTGGTGGGAGAGTCCCACATAACCCTGCACTCCATCCAGAGTGCAGGTGTATGCCTAATGCATTGGCCACGTTAAAAAAAAGCCTTGAGACCACCACACTGGCCAAGTGCGGCCTACTAGAGGAGAGCATACTAGATATTATCTCACTTAACGAAAATATTTCAAATACAAACACCGGATCCGGTGGACCGGATTGCAATCCCTAGTGCCAACTTATACAACTGCGTTTTTTTGTAGCCTAATCATTTTTTTATTCGTGACTGGTTAAATTTTCGAGACGGAAACGATTCAGATCCATTTAGACGGGGAGGTATTTAGGTCTCGAAGATTCAATTGTGGGAGGAATATAAAATAAATTCGCCAATATATTCGTACTTCTCGCTCGTTGCTTCGAGCTACATTCACGATGGAGTATTAATTTTATTACATCGTAATCGTAAGTGAAAGTTAAGTTCTTACATGTACTCGTATACAAATATTTTAATATGATTATACTATGGCAATAATTACTCGTAGCGTACGTTTTCACGAACCGGAAAGTATCTCTCTATGCCTAAACAGCTCATGGCAATTTCAATACAATAAGAACTAGTAGAAGAATATAAGAAGTTTATAAATTTATGTAAGTAAAATATTTTATTTTACGTTTAATAGTACTAATACTGTTAAACGTAAAATAAAATATTTTTTATTATTTGAAAGGTACATTATAGTATAGTTCTTAACCGCAACCCGTATTATGTTTATCGCAAGGCAAATAAATAAGCTCTTGGATAGCAGGTCTGACGAGCTGACCGCTGTCGCCGTAGGTGTACACATAAATGGATTTCGGTTTTTTTAATGTTTGCGCTTAACCTCTAGGTTTTTAAGACGTTTATCTTCATAACACGTTATAGACTTATGTGTACAATATACCATAATATACACATAAGCTATAACTTTGAGCTGAGTTCAAATGTAACGTGGTCGTAGTTTAGCAAAAAGGACTCAATCTACCCTTTCACCACAATTAAATAGAGTTAAGTATGTTATCATTCCTGAGGGTAAATTTTGACACTCTTCATACTGTGGGTTGAGTCAAGGTAGTAGGAAAAGTAGTTTTCATGTATATTTTAAAAATAGGGATTTCACTTCATAGATTTGACCCTCAGGAGAATGATTGCATACTTAACTCCATTGTGGTCAAAGTGTGGATTGGGTCCTTTCTGCTTAACTACGGTCCACGTAATATAAGATCACGTGTAACGGTCCGTTTACGTATGAAGATGTTTCAAGTAAGTTACGAGACGCCGCAGACTTCGTTTCTGCCTGTCCCATTCTGAGTGGTGTCATAATCAGTGAGTTGTATTTATGTTCCTATTTCGTCGAATTCTAGGTAACGAAATAATATCGTTGCAGCCAGTTTCATTGTAACACGCCGATAGAGTTTGTACAATACAGGTACACTCTCTATTCCATTACTCTCGTAGCCCGGTGGGACTCATAACCAGGATAACCAGTGAGGTCAGACGTAGAACCTTAGCTTTACGTGCTCTTTTAGGCACGGAGGCCGAAAAACTACTTTCTAACGACTATCATCAGTGTCAATATTTGACCTAATTTGATAGATGATTTGATCTCGAAACTTGATCTTAACTCCGGGAAATTAATCAAGTAAGGAGGGCAACCCAGATAAAACCTATTACACGGCCTATTTCTTAAATATCTCGCTGTCGAAGTGCACAAATACATTTACTAACTCATAGTCTTCATTCGGGTTACATACGTTACTTATTTACAGATTTTTTGGCGGAGAATTTAACCCGAGATCTGAGCATGGTAGTTTTACACTACCGAAGAAGTCAGACAAAAGAAAGCCTAGCAGCTGGTGCAGCGGCGGTGGGCTCCTGGCGCGGCCGCTGGCAGGTCGCAGTGATCGCTCGGACGGCGATCGTATCGGTGCCGTGGTGCTTTCGTACATCTCAATATTCAGTACGCACGTAGCAACTAAGTGAAACTGTTCAACTAGTTTTCGCGTTATATCAGTCGCGTGAATTGTAAAGTAAATGTAATTTTATTTAATACGGAAGCCAGCTTTAATTTACTTTAAGCGAGAATTTTGATAGTTTGTGTACTTTCAAATGTGAAGTTAAATTTTCGGAAACTAGAGCACGTGTTTTTACTACTACATCGCCGATAAAAGTGTTTCAAAGGTACGTACCTATAACAGTGTGGCGATTTTCTACAACTCTCGACCAATTTAGTATGAAAGTCTGATCAGCGCCCCCTGGCGTGTTTCGTAAAACCTAGTAACTTTACGTTTTGAAGTGTTAAACGCTCTAATATTTACGTACTAATAAGCCAATAGCGGGCAAAATCAGGCTAGGCCGTTAGTAATTTGTTTTACAGATTGATAACTTAAAGTTTTAAAGATACTATAACGACTACATCTTATAAATCATCGTATAAATAAAAACGCAGTGAAGTCGTCGAAGACAAAACGTATTTTCAAACAATTAATAAATATATCTAGGCAAATTATAGCATAATAATTATTTCTGTTAAAATTGATGATAATTTATTTGAAGTCCCTGTTAAATAAATGCCCACGATCGTAGTTCCTGTTTGTAAAGACACAGCGATACTAAATTTCTGACCACCTATACGTCCTTCAACTTGTACCTCATGCCATCTCTATTCCTCTCACGTATGTTATTGAGACAGAGATACTATATGGGCGGCTGAAGACTCAGTGACGTTCCAACTTTTAGTCGCAACTTTAATCTGTAATCATTGTATCTCTATTTCTGAAATGTTTTTTACTAAAGTGTTATAACACTTTGTTTTAGCCAAAAAATATATCGTGAACGTTGGTAGAGTTTCGATAAGCAATGAAAGCACGCTATAAATGACATGACCACTCGGTAAATACCTCGGAATGTTCGGAGATAGGTACAAACGTTTGATTTTGATGCGTGTCATGCCTTAAGACATATACTGACATCGTACTATGTGTATATAATGTAAAACATCTCATATGCATATTAAAGAGCTATTAAACCGCATAAGACAATTGTATAAGCTGCTAAAAAGAAAATAATAAAATTACTCATAGAGATTCATATTATGTACGTAAATTACGACCTTATATCTGTATACTTAAGGAAGTGAAGTTGAAAATGATATAAATACGTGAAAAAATGTTTCAAATACACCGTGACAAATACCGACATTACCTTAAAAGAGAACAAGTCAAACACGCAAAGAAAAGCTTCAAAACTGCATATGTGACAAAATATTAATTATAAAAGTTACCATTTATGATTTTACCCCTAGTTAGGAACATAGAGTGAGAAATACTCGTATAGACTCATATGACGTTTAAATTGAACCTTATGTCTCAAATAATAAGATAGTTAAGCTACAAAGATTTTACAAGGACTGAAACTTTGTAAAATGTATTTATATACACGATACTTACACGTCGGTCTTAGAAACATACTCAAATTTGCAAAGAAAATGCTTTAGACGCAAGACTGAGGCACAAGATCAATAATCGTAAATATCCATCATTATAAATACAGCAATACTAATAATATTGTTATAAACTGACCCAAAATGTCATACAAATACAAATATCTATCGTATAAATTTTCCCGCAACAGCAAATATTTCCGATAACGTAACAGACACTACGTATAACGCGTAACGGCAATATTGGCCAGAGCCCGTGTCCCAGTACCCCAGTAAATAGGTCGGGCCAACGCCCGCCCGGTCGCGCTAGCAAGCACTACCACCAGCAAAATATTAATAAATATCATTGGACAACTCACACACGGTCATTTGATTCCAAACTAAGCAGAGCTTGTACTATGGTAACCAAATAACTGATAAACATACTTATATACATCTAAATACATACTTATATAGATACATTAACATCCTGGCTCAGAACAAATACTCGTGCTCATCACACAAAGATTTGTCCCGGGTAGGATTCGAACCCACCACACGCGGCGCTTTGGTGACCACTTTAACCACTGCACCAAACGTGCAGTTTATACATCACACAAACGTACTGAATATGTAGATACAATTTGAATACTCACTTTGGAACTTCAGGATCTCTTCGTACAGGTCGAAGGTCATCAGAGGTTCCTCCAGGTCACGGAGGAAGGTCTTGAGGAGCACGGCTGCAAGGTGCGGGTCGTTGCGGAAGCGGACCGGCTCGCCGCGGTTGCAAAGACGCTGCAACTCCTTGATCATCGCCATGTTAGCCGACCGACGGAAGATGCCCTCGGTCTCCAGAGCTGAAATCACAATACAACAAAATTGTAGAAAATTATATACGAACGAAATACCTGTTGGAACGGTGACCCGGATAACGAGAAACAATTAAAGCTTTACATTTTAAATTTTACATATCGGAAAATTATTTATTTGCAATTTTATAATTGGTAGTTAATAAAATTAGCTATAAAAAAAATATTAAGAGAAAAAAATTGTCTAAGATAAGTGTTTTCTAAGATGGCGCTTATAAGGTCGCGAATAGCCTAGCAAGATTAAAATATACTCTATGGGCGGGCACCAAGTACGTCATGCCGCCGCCGCAGTCGACAACTACTGTAACGCGCGGCCCACATCAATAACTGCTTAGAGAATAACCGAATTCAACGTTCAACTGAGTCCTAGGACTGCCAAAGTATTCAGATTTCACCTAAAAGTCATTTAATATGTTTACAACCATCTATCTTAACAATAAAAACCTCTCTAACACTGTACCTGAGAACATCTTTACACTTTTCTTACCTGCCAAGAATTTCGACCTTATTGTCATGACAATAAAGCTCACTGAACAAAAAGGTCAAAGGTGGCGTTTCTAAATTATAAAAAGAAAAAAGGTTTTATTCTCATCATTTGATAGGTTATATAATCTATACTCAATGATTATAGACCACTTGCTATGTATATAGGTATGTACAAGTGAGGAAAAGTCGAGCGCATCCGGGGCGGGGCGCTAGTATCGTTATGAAGCTTATAATTCTCAAGCGAGAGACCACGATTCCTCGTTCTTGATAGATACTCGTATGCGTAACTGATTCACAACACTATGTCAGTTCTATGAGCCCTGACTGAAAATGGCGAAGCGATCGATAATAGGGTACAATTCTTTATATGCAGAATTAAAACCAAAACTATTGCCGCATAACACTAGAAATCTTTTTAAGATTGAACAAATGACAAATATCTAGAGTAGTATTCCCTCTGAGGTTTAAGATGTGGCCAAAAAATTTAACAATTGGCAAAAAAAATTGTGACGCAGTAATGGCCGCCATGCACATTCTAATAAATACTCTAATGCCTACTGAAATCACACTTTTACAGCCTTAAATGTAAAGCAAACGACATAACAGATAAGATTGTGGCAGTCTCTCACCATATAAGGTGGCCAAAGACCACCAATGACTATCTATAATGGTTATCAGACTATCTACGCAGCATCTGTTACGTCATAGCATGCACTTACCATCAGGTTGAGAGAGGAACTCCACGCACTGGCGGACTAGTGGTGGTATGGAGCCCACCATATCCGCATTATTTTCCTTTATGAAGGCCAGTGACACCCCGAACTGCTGAGTCGGGGGAGGCGACAAGCTCGACGAGGCCTTCTCATTCACCGGAGGCTTCTCCTCGGGCTCTTGGCTCTGCTTCGCCGTCTCGGCGGCGCGTGGGTTCTTCGATAATAAAAGTTTGTCGAATCTAGAACGAAACCAAGACATTTTAATGGTTTTTAAAAGGTCTTTGTAGCAATTACAATTTAAAAACGCGGAAATTAGATGGGCACTGAGAGAGGAGCCCGATTACTGCGTAGTATATCCCTGCGCGCAAGCATCCCACGCAAACCACCCCTCTCGGCGTGTACGTGCACTCCCCGCAGAACGCAGTCAGACGCCGGGAGGATACGTCGCGCCGCTTCCGAAATTATTTTACTGAAAACTCGATTTTATCACTGAAAACTCATTCATTTCGCATTTATTTAGATTGTGCCATGTAATATAGAGGTTTATCGTTTAAGTACACTGCTTATTTCCTGTCTTAACACTTAAAACTAACCACGCCCCGACAGAGGCCAAATTAAATCCTGGCCAGCTGGTACCACGGGGGCAACGACCTAGGTGAGATGGTCTTTGTTCTTTACGTAGAGTTTGAAATAAAGAATAAGAAAAGTACAATATATTACGTAAAAAGGCTGCCATAAAGCTTTAAAGCGTCCTAGCGCTTAAGGAAGCGCAATGTTAGGGCTTAAGAGTAAGATAAGACCAAGTACATACGGTACCGCCATCTGTTACAGGTCCTAAGTCAAATGCTAAGACGTTATCACGTTAAGTTTTCTTTCTAAGAAGATCCAAGACCTCATTGACGTTCAATATATTTTTCTAAGCAAGTAATTCGTAAAAAGAATATTAGGTGTTTTAAAACTAAATAGATCGCAGTGCAGAATATACCTCAGATGAAACATCGCTTCGCAAATAGACCAATAATGGGGCGGAGCGCCGAACTTTATCTAGGCCAAATAAGGCGACCCATAAACTTAGAGTCAGGTAAAAACAATTCAAATATTTTTTCCAAACGTTTCGCAACGATCACTAGTGCCTCGCATACAAACTTACTAGGTTCTTAAGATCTGAGAAATCAGTTTAAGAAAATAGGAATTCCGCAAACGTAGCTTTAAAACCACGACTAAAGCATTCAAAGCAGCACCAGAGGATATGAGCAGCATGAGAGGCAGGTAGACAACCAACTTCTTAAGAAAAGACGACGCCATCTTACAGATCTAAGACAGTACAAAACAAAGAAACGAGAGAAATCTCTAAAGTACCAATAAGAAAGATTTGTAACCAAGCCTTCTGCTTACGCCTTACAATGTCAAAATAATGCTCCACTGGCATAAAAATATGAAAATTTAAATAAACTTTATATAGTGTTCGGACACCCTAAATAGACTGAAACAAAATATTGAAATCTCATTCAGTAGTACACATCTATAAGGATGTTATCCCACTAGCTCAAATCGATAGCAATTTACTGTACAATTCTACTGGTATACGCAAGGTAACGTACAATATCATTGATAGTATAAGCGATTGAATTACAACCTATACCCCCTATGGTGCTAGTATTAAACCACGGGAGCTTAGGCTATTTGCAGATAAATTTTCAACGTCCAATTTCTATAAATCTACGAGTAATTTTGCTCAATGTAATTGTATATTTTCTCTCCCGATAAATGTTGGATAGCAACTCTTAATGTGTATTTGATTAGTGTTTATAGACTAGTTTTAAATTACTAGCACCTTAAATTTAACATGTTGGTTTGTACCTCTCTGCTGAACCGTTCGTGCAAACAAGCTTCATGATAAGTAAGGATGGGAGTGTCAAAAAAAACAACTAAGAAATTTTTACACCTCTGCCTTCACCATAGGGTATAATAGGCGTGATATAATAAACATTCAAAAACGAAGAAAATATTGTTTATTTTGTTTGTAAATAATTTAAATACGCTAGTGTAAAGCGACCTCTATCTGACACACATTCAGTTGAATGGCGCTGCTACGCTGCTGTGGCCGGAGCGAGATGGAGCGATGGGAGTGAAAGGGATGGCAATACCACGTAGTCAAGGCTTTTCGCCTAGGTCCAGCTGAGTTCATTGAGATTTACGCTACTTTATCAATGGGTAGTAATTACATACGTACTTATCATCAAACCTTGTTTCCTTGGGGTAAGCAGACACAAACGTCACATGCTATGATACTTAACTTCTAATGCTGAGTTCATAGGCATACAAATTGCCGTGCAAACATATATCTATCTAATTTCGCTGGGTCATTTAGTTATTATATAAAACCATAGTTTTTCCGATGGTGGTACATAGACAAAAGTACGCCAAACTTCTGAAATCATCTTTTTAAAAATTATCTTACATCAAAAAATAATTATGTACAACCTCTATTTTAAAAAATTTATGACGTGTATTATACAACCAGCATCCAATATAGATTTTGCAGTTTCTACAAACTGGGTCAGAGTGCGTTGTCCGATTACTCGCAAGGGGTCAGGCCAATTGCACCAGAAATCCTGGAATTACTAACACACTCTCAACTCAATATTAATGGGATTCATTACAAAGGTAGTACAGATACTTGTTTTTAAGGGTTCCGTAGCCAAAGGGTAAAAATAGG
Organism: Anticarsia gemmatalis; assembly: GCF_050436995.1. Lineage (NCBI taxonomy): Eukaryota > Metazoa > Arthropoda > Insecta > Lepidoptera > Erebidae > Anticarsia > Anticarsia gemmatalis. The sequence continues at coordinate 19,649,427 of NC_134776.1, read as the reverse complement.
ACCTTATTACTGAGACTTCGCTGTTTGTTTGTCTGTCTGTTTGTCACTAAGGTGTATCTCATCAACCGTGATAGTAAGACAGTAGAAATTTTCACAGATAATGTATTTCTATTCTCTCTATAACAGCAAATACTAAAAAACAGAATAAGACAAATATTCAAGGTGGCTCCAGTACAAAAAGCGTTACTTTAATGAGGTTTTTATAAATAAAATTACGGAACCCTTCGTGTCCAACTCACACTTGGCTGGCTTCCTTTTTTTATCAGAAATATCGTCGGCAAGCATACTTTCTATCGTCTATTAACCTCTACAATAAAAACAAATGTTTTTTTTCTTGCTGGATTAATAGTTCGTTAAACTTTTATCTTAGAAACGGATGCTTTTGAAGCAAGGATGAGAAATATAGCCTGAAAACTTAATTGAGAGGCTTAGCATCCAAGATTTATCAAGATTAATAATAATTATGAGTTTGTCCAAATTAAAGAAGGTTAGAAGGTATACATGCCATCATCAGCCTGTTTAGGCCTATGGATCACTGATATTCTAAATTCTAGGTATTGTATTCCTTTTCCATCCATCCTAGATTTCTACTTAGTTGTTGGACTAGTCTAAAGGTGTGTCAGATCAAATCATTGTTCACTACTGCCTGCTGAAGCGATAACCGCGTATTTTTGCTGTTTTCCTGCTATCCACACCAAAGCAGTTTCCGCTAAACAACACTGGTTACCCAGATGGTACCGCAGTGATTATTACAACTAAATTCCGGTAAAGAATATCATTTACTTAGACAGTATCGCAGTACTATAGCGCAATCCTCTACAGTCGGTACTGTCGAGTTTAAAGAGTTTAATATTTATTACAGGTACCGCCAAAATAGTTCTTACGGAGCCCGGTAGAGGCGCTGATCAGATTTCAGTGGAAAATTTCTCGTTAGCTAGCCGGTTGTCGGTAGTCGATAATAGTAGAGAATTGAGGTACTGTCTATCTTCTGACAACATTGGTAGCAAACAGCATAAAGCTTAGATCTGAATAGATCTTAGGACAATTTTAAAGCGTCTAATTAAAACGGTAAACTGAAGTGAGGGCTGGCTATGTTTCGCTCACGCATCCGGAGAGATGAGTAAGGCTTGTGACAGACTGGACACCACACGATGGACATCGTTGTTGGCCGACCACGACGCAGGTGGCATGATGATACAAGGGCATTAGCGGGTCCATTGTGGACCTATGGCACATGACAGGACCGAAAGAGAGGAGGCCTTTGCCCAGGAGTGGGACACATTTTCGCTTCAAAAAATATTAAACGAAATTAAGCATTTGAAAATATTTATTGCAATAATATTTCCACAGTCCCTTAGCGACTGAAAATGTCTGTAACTGACTTAAACGACTGGTGAGTACGAGTACGAACACCCATCACTTCTATGATCAAATCCCTCGCTCCACTGTTTGTCTGTTTGCATTCAAAAACTACCGAACGAATATCCCAGCGAGTTTTACTAACAAGAAGTGCAATATTTGAATAACGTAACCAAAAATGCAAAGTTTTGAATTCGTTAGAAAGTTACATGTGAAAAATAAACAGTGTACATTTCCAACGGAACGGGAACTTTACCTAAATATCATTATCTATAATTATGAGTCTGCATTGCCCCACTACTGCCCAGTAGTAAGACAATGCAGAGAATGCAATAGGCTCCCCCGAAGCTCTCCACTACAAACGATCAAGTAGTTATAGCTTAAATAGTTTAAGAATAATATTTACGAAAGATTCATTGTAGTGTTTTGTGAACATGTTAAAATAGTAAGTGTTCATTTTGTTGAAAGAGTACTTATTATTAAAAGAACACATCTCCTGTAACAAATATATGTGACATGAGCCCTTTTCGAATTTGCAATATGCACTGACCTATTTATTTACAAAGGTTACTACTACAAGTTTCCAGATTCGCTTTTCGTGTTCATAAAGTCGAGTTTCGAGAGAGACTGATGAATTATGAACTCCTATTGAAAAACTTAGGGATTTCTATTAAAGTCTTGTCTAGTTAAGTGACATCAACCTAGAGAAGAGAGCGTAGCCATAACGATATCCAACTACTTTAAGAAATTGAAATAAACATTACAGCCTTACTGCCCTACTCCTAGACAAAGGTCTCCTCCTTGAATGAGAGGATTAGACCTTGAGTTCACCACGCTGGTCAAGTGTTGGCTAGGCACTCGCATGAACTCGAGAAATGTGTTAAACAAAAGTCTATTAAACAGTTTGAAAAGAGCTTAACTCTATTCTAATACAATATATACATATCGCTCCATAACATTTCGTGTTAAATTGACAAGAGCCCAAAAATTACGATTACATTACGATAGCTAGATAGCAAAACAAATTCGAGTAATAGTAGTTATCAGTTTAAATTACTATGGACCGAAATTACATCTCGATCGTAACCGAAGCTCGTTCGACTTATACTCGACGTAACAAATACTATAAAAGTGCAATTGTTTCTTTGATTATTTGCAACTTTGGTTGTCAACCTATTTATTTATTATCTGATTAATTAACTCAACGCATAGTTAGATGTACACCAAGTGTCACGGTTGTCAACGCCGCCCGAAGGATTTTGACTAAAGACTATAATCTTGGTTGACAACCACCTGACCGACCATTCACGTGCCTGCCGAAGCACGGAGGCGCTCAGTTCTTACATTGCTACGCGGGCACTAATCTATAGAATGTCCGCGCTAAGATTGCTTTACTTACTGATCGTTTACCGACCGATGAGCGCCTCAAGCCATGAGCTATTTATTATTTCAAGCTATAACTCAGAAGTTCGAGCGTTAGAGTTTGCAGTCACAGATCACGGAATCAGAGAAGACACTATTTTCAACTACAGGTCTAATGTTCTCAAATGCAGCCAGGGGATGGGAAACTTGCCCGGAATTAAACTATAGGTTGGCACTCAATATATAAGTGGAATTGAAATGACGAAAACGTCTATCTTTGGATATAACAGACTTAAAGTAATTAAAAAGTCGCACTACTGAAAGGATTCCCACAAGAAGATCAAAGAATATGTTGATCACCAAAGTCCAGAGCAGAGACTAATACATTAGGTACACTAGCACGGAGGTAGACCCCTTTTATAAACGACAGAAGACAGATACTTCTAAGTTCAGAACCTCCTCATTCTGTAAATATTTCGTATTTTATTGTTATTCACCAGCGTCAGATAGTACTTATCCAATAAGCAAGGTCTTTGCAACTCAAAACAACGCGCTTTCGGAATCATATTATTATGCTTTCAACTAATACATACAATAATATATTAACCATCAAAGTTTTCACCAGATATTTAAATATATTAAAATGTGACGTGAAAACAAACATATTCGTAATAAAATCAAGGTAGGGGTAACGTAAAGAGATAACGTTTAAGCTTTATTGAACCAATCAAATAATTATAACAAAATTGTGAAACTATATGTTTTCGCAATTATATTATATTTGATGAAGCGTGTTTTGTGAAAGGCAGTTATGGTAGCTGGTGGTTGCGGGATGGTGAGTTGCGAGTACGTACGAGTGTGTGCACGTAAAATTGCGTGTACTTCTGAGAACGTGTTTTTTTTCTTGTGCTCTTATTTACTTGCATATTACTTGCACTTAAGAATGCGTGCGTATTCGTATGCGTGCACGTTCTAATGCGCGCACCCACTAGTAGCAATATATAAAGTTTTAAACATAACAATTTTAAAAGTTAAATAAAGTTCGATAACGAGTCGTATTTGCTTATAACGTTTAGAAACGATAGGTTTTTGTTTCTGGATATAAATTATCTCAAATATTGTAATAGTACAAATAACAAGTCTAAAACTAATGTCGAACTAGCCTATTCTTAAATATTAAACAAATATACAAAATATTAGTGGTATTAAAACATGCTTAGCCGAATGTACTCTTTAATATACATATTACTATATAAACATATAAAGATATCATTTTATACATAATAGATATATACAAGCATTAACTAATTCTCAATTAAGCAAGGAATACGTTAGTCAAAATTTATACGAAAATACGAGTATCATGTAGTTTCAGGAAAACTGCAAGTTACTAACAAACTATGGATGTTTGGAGAATATTTCAAATGTTAACAAACAATTACCTCGATCAAAACTTTGTAGTAACTTGTAATTTTCTAAAATATAATACCGTCTATAATCACCTAACAACTTTACCTAACCGATCTATTACTTTGTAAGCTATCACACAATGTTTAAACTACCATAAGAAGCAATTTAAATACATTTATCGTTAACAGGGCTGATTTGACATCCCGTTGGAAAAGCGGCCACCCATCCATAGGCAGACCGAAATAACGGCTACTTTCTGATAGACTACCAGTGTAAGTGCAACTAGATTAAAGTCTTAGAGATATTGGGAATAATGCACGGACTCTACAACAATTATTAAGAAAACATTCAACGTGCCTAAACAAACGTATAAATATATTTATTGTTATTAGGACTGACTGGCAAGCAGAGCAGCTGATTCAACTACCAGCGGTCACCCATCTATCGGTATACCGGGATAAAAGGCTACTCAAGGATTGGCTACCAACAGGTAAGTGCAATTAGAGATAAGTTTTAAAGACATTGGGAATACTACTCAAAATCTATGCAACAATTATAAAAAACTTTAAACCTGCCCCTACAGAAGCCCAATTTAAATGTATTTGTTGTTGTTAGGGCTGATTTAAAGTGCCGGCGTCCGACGGAATCGCGAAGGATCCAAATACTATCAAGCGGCCACCCATCCATCGCCATACCGAGATAAAAGCTACTCACAGATCACCTATCAAGAGGTCAGTGCAATTAGATTTAAGTCTAAAAGCCATTAGTAATAATACACGAACTCGAATGTTTACTAAATAAAGTGCGCATAAGTTTGTATCACGTATTCCCTTATGAGCGTTGAATAAAGCTTATTTAACATCAATTTGTTTTCTTTTATATTTCTAACCCTTATTTTGAGAGATATAGTGAGAAAGCCGCTATAAATATGTTAATATCGTTTTCAATAAATTACAAGTAATTTTTAAAATCTTTAACTAGTCACACTTTATTTTCATTTAACAAACGAAAACGATAAACTTTAACATACACACACAAAAAGAATTGGTTTTCCACGGGAGCAGACAAAAACTAAAAAAAGCTACTTGCTCAGATCCTGGAGGTAGGCAGAGACTAAAGAACATAACTTTCTAAGATCCCGACTAACTTCTTTTACATTAAATAAAATACAAAATTTTCAGCAGTGTGTAAAGAGACTAACAATAATTACGTCAATTTTCTACATTAAGCCTAACCTTCGTAGCTGTTTATAGGAAAAGGGTCAGTTACGTAGCTGAATTATTGAACATTTGGAAGATTGACGCAAATTATTTTAAAATGGTATCTGTGCCGTGGAAGCCGTGACCGAATTAGAACACTGCAATCGATGAATGACGTAAAATAATCGAATGACTTGTGATTAGAGCCTTTGGGGACTACCGAAATATGATAGACTCGATTTGACAAGACTGCTGTGTGAAAAAATCAAATCATTTATTCATTTAGGTCAAATGCTGACACTTATGATAGTCAATGATAAAGAGAGTGAATTTACCGCCAGTTCGGAAGGTAGGGCGAATGACAAGAGCTGGCAAGAAACTGTGAAGCAAGAATGGGCAAGCATCATCATCAGCCTAGCCTTTCTTCTAACTATGTTGAAGTCGGCTTCCAGTCTCACCGGATGCAGAAGCTTTATTCTTATGAATACCTACAAGCCTAGAAAGTTACCTATTAGTAGACAACAACCGGGAACGATATTTTACATATCCTCTGAAGCACGAAGACGCTCCGTGCAAAGACAACCATGCAAACATCTATAAAATGACCGCGAAAAGAGTTGCTTATCCATCGTTAACCGACTGGCAAACGCAACTTACTATGAGTATCTCAGCCAGAAACTAGACCTTATTCTATCCACAACCGAAGATGATCAAGTTTCAAACTGCTATCAATCAACACCTATTTCAATCGAACAGTATTAATAGATAACGATGTTGAATGGACGTAACGCATTCGTAACACGAGAATGAAATTACAAGCATTCATGCACGGCGGATACGACCTGTGGGAACTGGCTTACAGTAATAGCGTAATTATATCATTTTAGCCGTTAGGGGTCGATTTAATACTAATAATTTACTACATTTCTGTAGTAAAGTACAAATCTTACTACGTTTAAGTCGCCATGGAGATGTATCCCATTTATAAGATAATAAAGAAGAAATTCAAAGATAGAGGGTAAACGACTGATATTATCAGTAACGTACGAATGTTTATACGTATACGTTAAGTTGAAATACGTATACGTATTCATAAACGTACGTACTTAACTATAATTCCCGGTTACGGCTGCTTCCTGTTGCTGCGCTTCTGAATGAAAGTTTTGACCACTGAGAGCAATCAGTCATAAACAGTTCCTGATTAACGACTAAGCTTTAACTAGAACGCCTCTACGTGCACGCTTAGCTCAGCTTTAAGGCTCCCTATATAAAGACGAGAACCGATGCTTTCTCTACTGATCTTTTAGATTAGCGAACCCTAACAATGCCTATGAAATTGATTAGAGCCTTCGATCAAAACTAAGAATGACTTCAATTCAAACACACGAATCTTATTTTTCTCAACTACCTATCCAAGGACCATGCTATTGCTTTCCTCATTGATCGTTTTCAACAGTAAGTCTACTATGTATCTTAATGAACTCCTAATGATCAAAACTTAGTAAGTATACTGTATATTATTATTATTAACTCCTACTAGTCAAGAGCTAAGAACGGCTTTCTAACGAACACGCATACCTCAACTCTAGTGCTATCTATCTTGTGACCTGACCGTATCTATCTTCACGGACTGCCTCAACCAGTGAGTCCAATGCCTAGGTAGCCCTCACGGTCAAGAACAAACAACGACTACTCTACCTACATTCAAGCCTTAACTATACTACTATCCAACCCAGAACCGATCGGTAGACGCTACTCGCACAAACACCTAATTAAGAACTTAGAAAACTTTACGTAGACGCGATGGCTCTATTGCTATTTATCCAATGTCTGTACATATGTTCCTCGCCGATCATTATCACCAGTGAACCCGAAAGCATATTATTATAGAACAACTATCTTACGAACGCACAAACTTTAACTCCGCAACTATTCATCTAAGGACCGTATCCGTTGCTTTCTTCACTAATCAACTCAATGTATATCAAAACTAAAACCAAACCTTACGTACACGCGAACCGAAACTCTAAGGCTACCTATCTTTTACCGTGCCGTTGCTATCCTCACTGTTCGTTTAGACTAATTAGCTCCCCTTGCTATGAAGTACTGTGAACAAGTAAAAAGAGAAGACTAACGTACCCGTTTGAGCCGAACAACTACGTAAATATTAAATGCTTTCTCAAAAACCGCATTTGAATAAGGTAGTTGCCTACTAGTCAAATCAACTACTCTTTATGAAATGTCAAAAACACATTTTAGTATAGAAATATGACGTAGTGACGTCACTATACACATATTTTCGTTGGTATCAAATGAGTGTCTAATAAAATGTTTCAGTCTGTTATAATTATAATTTCAACATTATTTACGCAAAAAGCTATATAGTCTGATGATTTTAGATGAACCTTTTACGAGTACGATTTTAATAATTTTTCGTTAACCCAGTCAACTACCCAATTGCTCACAAATCACTTTCGATCAGTAAACGTAACTGTAAACCACTTCTAATTAAGAACAAGACTTTATAAGCAACACCTATCTAAAGACCGAAGGTATATTTCCCGCTATTCTTTTACCGGCGATAAGAAAATAAAATAATAGAATTAAGAAATATTATCTCCGCTCTATTAAATGGCACAACCTTGAGCAGTGTATTGCCCGGCGTTGACGTACACAATATATCACGTATCCGTAACAAACAATATACTTAAAACTATCTCTAAGTCTTGTGACCTATTAACGATTAATATTAATTTTCACTACTGAAAATCTACAACTTAAAGAATTTTTTTATAAGATGTTATTTCATCTCTACTGTTATTCCAATTTCCAGCGTAAAACTACTGGGAAAATAGACAAGGCCAGAAAAAATTATTTCGCAAAAAAACATCGTGCTTATTTTCGGTATAAAGTGCTAAACGAAACTAAGACGTGTGTGACATAAGACTGTGTGTGTATAAACGATACACCTGGCTCGAAACGTGTTGTCACCCACCTAAAAGTTCCACGTGGTATCGTCACCCATCTGTATTTTACACTTAGTAACGTTACTTAACTTCCGCGTTCAACTAAATCAGTTACATGGACTTCATAATATATTTACAGATCTTTATAAGCAGACAAATATTAATCATTGATTTATGAATTAAAAACGACACCTGTTAATTCACTCGGATTTAATTAATCTTAAATGCAATATGTTTTTTCTCACCAGTCATTCTGTATACCTTTTAGTAAGTTTTCACCATTTTAATGTAATTCGCAAACGGGATTTATGAATAAAATGAGCGTAAGGTTTTATTGAAAATACATTTAACGTTGGCAATTTTGGCATTAATGTGAAAGTTGTAATTGGCAGGGCGAATGTTGAGTGAATTTATTTTCCGATATACTGTTTCCTTGTAAGCTATTAGCGTCGTATTTATCGGGTACTAATTAGATAGCAGGAACTATCACACGTGCCGAATAAATATAACATCTTACAGCGCTTAACTGTCGACTAAAATAGCACCACATGGCACTTATCAGTATGTATGTAAGAGTGATCTGATATTTAACCCATCGCAGTCTATAATTGGAATCAGAATCGCGACACATGTCACTTATTAATATATTACAAAACGAACCTTTTCCAGTATCGAGAAGGCTTAGATACACGTGCAAAATGAAATACATATTTTTGTCTTAAGTGCTCGAGTTTTCCCGTCTTTTAGTAAATAAGCTACAACATCAGTAATTCACAACTTGCAAGAGTTGTTGAACTATTGGTTTCCTTAATAATCGAGATGCGGTTAATCTTCAACGCCTGCAACAACAGCTTCTTAGTACTTGTACTTGAGTTTGGTTTAATCGCGCTTTCAAAGATTATAACAGAGTTTAGCCAGCGGGATAATAAACTTTTATAAAACTCTTCCGTTACTCAGTTCGTGACTGACTGACCGACTAATGGACACAGCGATAACTACTGGGCATAGCAAGTTGGAATTTGGTATGAAGATTCCTTAAGAAGTGTGACCGAACAGTAAGAGAGATTTTTTTAAACAAAACCCCCATGGAGGTAAAAAGGGGAAACAATTTTACATGAAAAATCAGGAATAAAAATGTAGGATGATGCATAGAGAAGCACTAAGAGAGGATTTTTGGGAATTCCCCTTGAGGGAGTAAAAAAGGGGAAAAACAATTTTACATGAAAAATCAGGAATAAAAATGTTGTATAAACGGGAAAACTAAGTCAACGCGGAAATTGTCTTGGGCGGCCTCTAGAATCTTATAACATAAATGCAATCGTGTGCCTGTTATGCGTTTACGAATAAGCTATATATTCAATAAAGACAGTTGAAGACCGGGAATAACAAAACTAGGTTTTTATTCAATCAACCCTTCAGCGTGTAAAATAGGAAGCGGCAATTGGGACGCGTGCAGCGCCTCGCGCGTCACCTCGTTAATAATATTCTGCCTAGCCTCTGAATAATACCTACACATAGCAACGAACACATGGCCCTTACAGTATGCAAATCAGTACTACAAGTAGTAAACACGTGTAGGAAACCGCGATACTATTTTTTTAAAAGACACTAGGTGACCCCGCAAACTTCGTATCGCTTAATAACCGATTTATTAAAAATAAATACTATTGTTTTTCTCAGTAAAAACCAACCCCGAACTTCAAGAAAAATCATAAAAAAATTAGAGAAATCGTTCCATTCACGCATGATGGTGTGACCAAGGGAAATAGGGATTCATTTTTAGATACATAGATTGATTATTTCTTACACTTTGATTTTGTAACGGTTAAGACCGGCGAACTGATAACACGGATATCAGTAAGAAAATCACTCAAAGCTGGCCAACACTTGCGTGGGTGACCGGTCAGTAGGAAACGCGACCAACTAAAGATGGGTGTTCTTACCAAGAACTATAACACCTCTTAGTCAGCCGCCGGTAAGTTTTATACGCAACAAACTAGAGATGCACGGCATTTTTATAAATGACAAATGACACGATAATAAATCGGAGGTAATTAAGAAAACTTAAGAAATTACTCATTTAGAAATTAAGGAATGGCCTGAGAGAAATGGCTTAGAAAGTTTTGAGCAACTTTTAACACTAGGATAGCCACTGACCGCACGCAACGAGCACAAAAGATGTCATTGTACAGTCGTACAGTTCAATTATTAAGAGGTTTAAACGACATCCGTACACGGTCTAATGACAACTGACCACACGAAAGTAGCACACAATGTGGATACTAAGGCAAAGAAATTATGCACACATTTGAAATCACAGCACTCACGAAAATCATTTTAGAAACGACGTGAAAAATAAGAAGCTTATTTAAGCCTGAAACCTTGAACCTACAGTTCAGACTGGCTAATTAGCGGTTAGAAAACTTTACTCACACACACCGAAAAAATAATTTAATTTCTTTAAGATTTTATCAGATTAGAAAAAAATTTGTCACTTCGAAAGCCGCGGGAACTTTGATTCGAATCCTAAACCCCCTACATCAATGGGCCAACTAAAAATTCACTGATAGATTTTTCCACACAAACACCATTGAAACAATTTTCACCTGAATTTATCACACAATTTCGTACGAATTGAAATTCAATCGAGCGAAGTAGCTTTTGTGTTATTTTATATATTATTCAATTTACGAAAAAAAAATACATACGGTTCGAAGTAACAACAATTACAAAATTTGAACATGTTTATATTTGTCGCACTACACACGGATCACAGGAGATCCTCCCTGCGTGGAGGTTCACAATCGTCTTAGAATCGAAGGCTGCGTTACCTCAAGTCATTGTTCCAATTAAATTTCTTAGCATTCAATTTATAAACTTCGATTAAAAGCTGGAGCAATTCCACGAAATACGTTAAGATGCAAGCGCGAACTTTTGACTTAGTTTTTACTAATTGTTATCGAAGGACATTTTTACGCGCCGGCCGGCAAAGTTAAGAAGCGGCCTTAAAACTTGTTGCTGTGCCGAAATTGTGTGATTTTTATTTGTATCAAATACGTACTGTTCGACGATACCACAGCAGGAGACCCAAGAAAACATCTTGACTTCGAAAAAAAATATCTCGCCGATGCAAGATGTCTCTCGAAGACGATTGTCTCGAAGAACTGCTGGTGTTTAAGTGACTTGTGCATCAACCCCGCAGTACTATTCTCATGGCTGCAGCCCCCGCCCTCGCACATTCATATTAAGGGCCGGTACACAGGTGCGACTAATCGCAAACCTAGTATTTATTATATTTTTTTGAACTGATTTTTTTCCTCTCTTGTATAGATTTCTCATTTTACGTGTTTTAATATCGATTACATACGTTATCACGACACAACCGACCTATGTTAGAAGGGTTTTGGTGACTTGGTGAAGTCGATATATACAACCCAGGAGAGTTTATTGGCAAATTCGAAAAAAATATAAAATATAAAGCTATCTTAGCAACAGTTACATGATAGTTCCCAATAAACTGATATCGCGCCCTAGTTGTTTAACTGAATAAGACTAAAACTATGGACTTTAAACCTCTATGTTACACAATAGCTTACAGTAATGTAAATGATGCATAATCGAACTTAATATCTATAATTTGGAAGCGGCACAATGAAGAGATACAAAGCTAATTCCTGAACGATGCTCGCAATAATCTCGTTTACAGAACAATAATTTACAAACATCAACAAATTGAAATGTAAGGGACTCAATTTGAATCATTTTGACATTAATATGCAACGCGCGCGAGCCACGACAATAGTGGGACGAACACATGGCTGCGAAAATCTGTGTTCATGTATAATCGACCTTTTATCACATGTAACGACATAGTGCATCGGCAAGCGTGCGTTGTGTTTTCTTCCAGTTTCTTGTTTATAATTACGAGCTAAGACTTTCTGTGTTAATAATGACATTTTAATCCGCGATGCACCGCATCTTACCGGTGCAAGCCCTGCGGCAATATTTTCAAGTGCAAATGTTTTCTTTACGTTTTGTTTTCAAGAGCAATTTCTTAGAACAAATTGTCTTTTCTTTTCTGACTGTTCATTATGTTTAAGTACACAAATGAATTAATAATCAAACGTTTTGAAGTTTCACAGCTAGAAATCGGCAACGCATCGCAAGCTAGATTTTTCGCATTATTGCTATAGATTACGCACAGTCCTTATAAATATACGATTAACAAACAAATCGCACATTATTAGTTTCTTGTAATGAGTACCAAACTGACTCATTCATGTATCGGTTATACACAAAAATAAATATTAAGAATAACAGTAATCTAATTAAGTAACATTTTTTTGCTGAAATGGTTAATTCAAAATATAAAGTTTCCCTTGATTATTACGCTAATAACAACACAAGCAAAGTGAACAAATATACTCACTCAAGCACAGCATCAGGTATACAAAGTTTGTCCAGATTTAGATACTGCTGCAACTCGTGTAGATAATTGACATACATCATTTTTCTGCCGAATTTCACACTGATGGCCGGTTTTAACATCTGCCAGACGATTCGTATGAAATTCGTCGGATGCACCAAATATAAAGCTTTTAAGTTCTTTTTGTATTTTCTATCGAATGCTTTGTATGCCTTCCAGAGCCACGAGAGCGGCGGCTTGTTCTTGCTGGTGAGGCCGCAGTGGAAGTACACCACGCTGTAGTCTTGCTCCACGTACTTGTCCAGTGTGAACATTAGGTACCTGGAATCAATTAAGTGCCAGTTTCAATAATGAACCTCACCGCAGATCGCTCGAGTAAACCGCTTTACGCAAGCAATCTATTAAAACAAATCTACCGCCGACAAAATAGTCACGACGCGTCGTTGAATGCAAATGATACCACATACAAATCAATATCACCAGTCATTCGATACCGCGAACGGAAATATTTTTCTTCAGAATCTGTAAGTTCTGTAAAACTTGTATTTCACTTCATAGTAAGTTCACAATCCTTACAGGGAAATAGGAGGCATCGTATTTCTCTAAACATAGCTCCTTGACATTCTATACCAGGAAACGTAAAGTGGAGTACCTAAGTAATTTGTCTGGGTGTAAGTCCTTGCTGGGTGGCAACCTGCATGCTGACACGACGATGATGCGGCGCCCGACCTCGTCGTCGCCGACCACCTCGACCAGCCCGGTGCCGTTCAGCTCCGAGAACGAGTCGTCCAGAGATGACGCTATCTGGATAGAAGGAGAAACATCCTATATTGTTAGATGATCAAACCACTTGATCATTCTATGGCGACCGTACTGACATTTTGGCTCTTTAAAAATGGCGCCTATTAGGGGAGTGCTTTTTATTGGCGTATTTGGAAGTAGATAGGGGGGTCGCCTATTATATTTGTAGCAAACGAACTTTTCAATGATCTCACGAGTGAAAACTCTTGCTCTACATCACAACTCATCAACAAACATCTAATTGATCGGTGCACCCCCGTGGCACCCCTTATTTATTATGGACGCTTACGCGTGGACGAAAGGGTTTTAATATTTTTGTCAGATGAAAAGATTCGCGAATGGATGCTCCTTTAATAACGTTGATCCGAGTTGACGCAAATCTCCCTCGTGGAGATGACTCATGTGGCACACTTATGTAAATGTCGACAGATGTTGGGGTTAGAACTATGTACGAGAACGGATCAAAAACTGGAACACATAGGGTCAGTTTGGCCAATATTTTAAGCGTTATTCGATTCATTATTATGGTTAATTCCGGTCAGGCAACGAGCTATTGAAACGGTCGCCGTTTAAATGTATTCAACATTAAAAAGAATTGAAATTCTCTCTGTGTAAAATAAAGGGCAACAAAGCGAAATAACGGCCGAAATTGTAATGATAATGTTTCACCTTTCGTTTTAAGGGTTGGAGCAAATCTTGTTTTCTGCATAGCTATTAGGAGTAAGTTAAAGGCAGCTGCTGTTAGCGATTGGGAAGCAATGACTTTAGCAACGTCTTGATCCGCGAATCCACAGGTGGATTTCAACTGAGAGAAATATCTGCGTGCAACGCGGAACTATGATACTAGACTAGATGAAACTAATATTTATCTAAAAGAAAGCATGGGACTGTGCAAGGTGTCACAAGACAAAATAAACAGTGTGTGGCATCGCTCTATATTATGTTAGATAAAAAATACTATGACGATTTGAAATACTTGTAAAGGGTTTGTGAAATGAGGGATATTCTGAATATGAGTATGATGATGAGAGTATCGAAATAGTCGGTGAAATAAACATCATTATAAAAATGCTTATTTTGACCCAAAGGTTTGTTTTTTTAACCCAGTAACAGATCTGAGTTTCAGCTTTGAAATATGATTTAAAGGCCGAACTGAATTGTTACTCAACTTTAAGTTAAAGTCTCAACATTTTGAGTGGTTATTGGTAAAAAGAGAGCCGCAATTTTTAGAATGAGAATACACCAAATATTTTTGTCGGGATTGTAGCTTTCTCTGTCAACATCAGGGGAAGGCCACTATAAGCAACCGCACCCTATCTAAGTAGATAGTGGATTATTTTAAATAACAAGAATTGGCCATCTAACACCAGCATGATCCTTAGGCCATTTAATACAACAAGTTTGACTGAAAATAATGCTAATGTAAAACGAATTTCAAATGTCTAGAAGTCGCGAGTGCGCTTCTAACATTATATTAATGAAGCCAACAGATAATGACGGTGCTTTCAGTAAGCCGTCACGGATACATCTATAATAACCCTCCGTATGTCCGTATGTCGTGGACTTCATATTTTATTCAACAATGAAATTCAATGTAACTGTCAAGAAATTATGGTAAATTATGTGCAACAGGTCAAGAGAACTAATAGTACTTTAGTGGGTCAAGTTTATTTTAGCACTTTTCTTTGAAGGACTGTTTTGATGGTTTTTTTTATACTATGTGCTCATATAGTAAAGCCGTCACGACTGCAGTGGTTCAGCGGTGGTGTATGAAGGGTTGAGCTCCTGTCTTTGATATGTAGCGGACAGTAACGGCAGCAAGCTTTTCGTGCTTCGACGCTGCTCTTGCGCAGCTGTCATTCAGAGTTGCCATATTATGCAACTACCGTCAATCAACAACCGAAACACTAAATACATATTATGTAAAAAAAACTAAGTATTTAAGTTTTTCGCAAAAACAAAATTCTCAGCAAGAAATATTCAAGTTCAAATAAGTCAAGGGAAAAATCTGAAATCTATTAATTTCCCTACATGAGCAACATTAGTTGATGAAGATGGGTAAACTTTTCAACCTATCCTGGTCCGATTTTCTACAATTCTTTTCTAAATTATTAATACTGTCAATGCTCGTTACTTCTTGTTATCTAGCGCAAAAAATATTTCAATACAACGCTTCGCTACTTGCGCTATCGCTGCCGTAGATTTCCTCCCGCTATCTTCTAGTTAAAGTCCTAACTAGCGCATCTGAGATGTGAACTGTCGCGCGCTATGTTAATGAACTTTGAATAAGTAGGTTGTGAGTTCGGGGAGTAAAATCGGCTGTTGACTCCGCTTCGTGTCATTAGGAACGGTTTTGCGTGTAGTAAGTTGCCGGCATTTGCGTGTTTTAGTTTTGTTTACCTGTATTTTTGTTTGTTTCTGCGGGCTTATCACGTATCTCAGTTGACAGCTAGTATACGTCAAATCTATGGTCACTATTCAATACATACATTGCTACTGTGACGAAACGTATTAATCACTATAATTTAAGAGAGAAAACAATGAAACGCACAGTGGCTTTCAAATGGTTCTCAACGGAGATACGTGATAGCCCCCCTGGTCATGATTAAAGAAAATACTATACATATTTACCATAATCACCAATGAGATATTGGTGATTATGGTAAATATGGATAGTATCTAGATATCTAGCCCAAAATAATATTTTAGAAATTATTTTTGGCAAGTATCTTAAGTGTTCCATGTTTGCCATCCATTACTCCTACTCCCCGCGCTCCCCTTCATCTAACAAGCCGACCACATGACTACAACAGAAAAGGGTTCCAGGAACACCCAACTTAAGAGCAGCATATCTCAAACTAATGCATTGGAATTAAGGCTTTATTTTGTGCAACATATTGTTGAATTTCAAATGCAATTTTGGCTGCATATTTCACGTAGCATATGTCTCTTTGAACAATATTTTGATATTGCACTCTGTTTTAAAGCAATAAGGTTAATTTTTGGGTGTGTCAAATGTGTGTTGTGCCAAATTTTCGTAGAGCTTTGTATGGATTATAGAGATGGGCGTGCTGGGCGCTGACCCACGTATGCGACAAAACAAAGGGTCCTCGCCGCTGTGATGCTTGCCAAAGTTTGCGGATTCATTCCAGCTTCTAGTTTGTGCACTGGTTTTGTTTGTGTTGAAATAATGTTTAATGTTCACATTACTAGAGTGGTCTTTATTTTGCAGAATGAATTAAGGCTTTTCGAATGTTCATTTTCGTCTTGAATATGAATTGAACTATAGTTTCAACTTATCCTTCTGAGACATCCAACACTGATATACTAAATTATTATTTTTGGCTTTGATGTTTTAAGTAACGTAGTATTTATCTTAGACTCACACAACCCGACATAGTTCGTTACAGTTATTATTGACAACTCTTTCATCCCCTCGTAATTAGTCTCATAAAAATGACGATTAATCACCATATTTAAAACTTTGGTGGAAGACAAAGGTCTTAAAAAGCTCGGATTTTAAACGTTTTTTCTCGAGAAATCCGCACAGATAACTGCCTAACCAAGAGCTTTAAGTCATATTTACTTAAAATATTGAAATATAAGTAAAACCAAAAATCACCAAGTCCAAGCCAAAAAAAAACAAGTGTTGCAGAATTCTAAAAGGGCTGAATAAAACTTTTAAAAAGCGTAACAAGCGGACAGTTAGCTCATCGTTTTACGAATTTACTGTAAAAAAAGAAATATCATACGGCATCGGTTCGATATCTATAAATTTACGCAAGCCGATATAGCGAGAATTTTGAACGGAAAAATAATTTATCATTCATTTTTGTTTTGAAAAAACATTTTTAATTATTGGAATTTTACTTTGTGGCAACGACTAACAGATTAAAAGTTGGCATTTTGGTATGAAACGGTTGCAATTGTCTCTTAAGTAAAAGGGCAAGCGCTCACCCATCCACATTTTGACCGCGTCTACACCACACTTTGAACTACTAGCTTTGAGAATGTTGTACTGCAAATGGTCACTTAGGTCCATAATAATAGTTTCAAAAAGCCGATTTACATAATGAAACAGGTTCTTAAAACTGTTTCAAGTTGATACCAGTCTAAGAATAAGGGTCTTAAGTGCTATCAAAAACAAGCTTTGTACCGCGACGGTTTGAAATCTCAACACAACATTGGGAGAGCTACAAAGAAGTCTATAGATTCTTAAAGCATTTGTGTCATCTTTTATTCGTTTATAAAGCCGCTCGAGATATGCAAAACTAGGTTAAACGTACAACAAACCAAGCAACTGTTACGACAGATGTGTGACTGAGGATTGTTTTAGCAAGCCAAGAAGTTAGTGGCTAGACTTGTCTTTCTAGGAATATTAGTAAGACAGTTAACGCCGTTGGATGTAGATTGTAGCGACATATGTACATAAGAAGTTAAAATAAATCAAATAGAAATGCGCATCATGTATAAAGGTTGATTTTCTGTTGTGCCTTCATATTTCCTTCATTTCATTCTAATTGAATCCCCAAACGGTACTACGATTGGTGGATTACTACTAACTTTCGTCATAGTAATATTCTCGTAATGTTTTTTATGTTCAACATTTCATTAATAAAGGTTTTGTGTAACCACGGTCAGTTCCATACGCTTCGAAACACGGACAATGTCGGTGCCGGTTGCAGCCCATTTAGGCCTATAGCGCTTTACCGGCCATACGCAAAAGGCCGCTCCATACGCGAAATTGCGGTTCACATCAAAAAGGATCAAAACGATAATGAGTTCTTCTAGGAATACTGCATAAAATGAATAACGGTCGGAGCGGTCGGCAAAAGGCTTAAAATTAATATGTTCCAATTAGTACGCATTCATAATAATTTTCACACTAAGAATTAAAATTCGAAGATATTTAGTACAAACATTTAGTGAATGGACACAAAGCAGAAGCGAGGCAAATATTAATAAATAACATTAAATATTTTGTTTCCTATCAAATTTTCGACCACCGCGGTTGTCCCGTGATACACCGTGATCTCTAACACTAACCACTACACCCCGACTTTCTTCACGGACTTCTTAATTGTTGACTTGAGAGCTGGTTGAAAAATATTATTTTTTCACATTTCCCGAACTATACATTGATCATAGGAATTGTTAGGAAAATCATAACATGATTATAAAGTTTCGGATTAGATTGTTACGAATACAAATATTATAATAACGTTACATTGATTTCGGAAACGGATGCGGATTTGAAATTATTTCGTAAGTTTAGTATAGTTTCAGCTATGGATAGTACAAAAATAAACTATAATTAGTTTAAAGAAATCGAATAGGTTATCATTTATCAATTGATATAGCTCCTCATCCGAAACTTCTGTCAGAAACCATAACGGTTACGGATAAAAATAAGGATATCCGAGTCTCGGTTCCAGTTACCAAGCATCATAATATCCCTGGTCGCGATTACTACAACGCATAACTTTCCGGCGGCGCCCGACTCTGATAAAAAGTTGTCCTCCAACTTTATAACAGGACAGCGCCCTGACAATACAGACCTCAACAATACTATTATGAATTATACAACAAACGTAACTTTTTACTATGTTTTACATTAATACTTTATACTGAGACTTTACAATTTTTTTGTTTACTCGCACTTTTTCATGTTTATGTTTTGAGAATAACTGAAACTGGGTCTTTGTCTTACATACTGCAATGGTCAGTGTGTTATTTAGTTTTTAATATAACATACTTTTAAAATCGTTTCAATAAGGACAAAGACGTACGTAGATGGATTGGTATATTTCTAATTCTTAACAATGCAATATTTGCAGACCAAATTAAAACAGTATGAGGCTAATTGAATACTTCGATTTTATAAAATAAAGTCATCTAGCCACGTCGCTTTAAACTAAAACAAAGTCTACTTAATGAAAAATCTACTGGATTTTAATGTTGCTCTCATCAATAGATCGAGCGATTTGCGGGAAAGTTGTTAGTACATAATTTGTTTAAACTTTTGTATAAAATAACTTTTTCGTGTTTCAAGGTTGCTTATCGTCTTTTAAGTATTCAATAAGAGAATCATTATTGTTTATCATTTCCATTTCACCTTAAAAAAATAGATCAAAGGAGTTAAATGGAAACATTTGCTTTCAAAATATTACGGTGGAATTATCAGCTGCAGAGAGTGGGTGGGGACGGCGCGGCGGCGGGCGGCGGCCGCGGGATGGGGGACCGGGCAGCCGACAGATAGGGAATCAAGGTGGGCCGGCTCGAACAGGCTACTGAATACATTAAAATTTCAATAAAAACCGAGTTTTAAAAATACAGTAATTAATATCCCACTCAATGTCTACTTCATACAAATAACATTAAAAGATATCGTAACAGATGTAAAAAAAAACTAATTATATTATTAGTTTTAATTTTCATCGCTTTTTAGAACTCTCAAAAAATGTTAAATAGAATTTTTATATCAAAAATTTTCCGTAGACATTGTGACTAATGAACTTATTAAAGTATATCTGAAATACATAGTGTAGTGGTTTTCAGAACTCTTTAAATAGCCATCGTAAGTCGCTTACCCTCATTTTCTTGGAACTGGCTGTGACGAGAGGTAACTTCATTTAATTAATGATGTTATGATCATGTTCGTTAAGTTTTACGGCTTTATAGTGTAGACTAGCTGACCCGCGCAACTTCGCTTGCGTCACATGAGAGAATGGGTCAAAATTTTTCCCCCTTTTTGTAACATTTTTTACTGGTATCCTGCTCCGATTAGTCGTAGCGTGATGATATATAGCCTATAGCCTTTCTCTTTAAATGGGCTATCTAACATTGAAAGAATTTTTCAAATCGGACCAGTAGTTCCTGAGATTAGCGCGTTCAAACAAACAAACAAACTCTTCAGCTTTATAATATTAGTATAGTAAGTATCGTATAACGTATCTGATAGATAAAATGACAGCAAATGTGTGAAATATGTAGTAAACTGCGCCTGATAAATCTAACCGTAACTTCTAAAAGTGGTGTCAAAGCCAAATAATAATATGCTTTATTACAAAAACTTTTTAACAAGTATTTGAAATCGTCATAAGTATTTTTAATCTACCACCGTTTCGGAAACTTTTGCTCGCGAGAAGAAACTGTAAGAAACTCACGGGCATTTTTTATAAAATCGGCGAAAACGGGCGTTCTTCAGCACCTAACAACGCGAGAGTTTAAAAGTTATGACTGCAGAATTGATGTTGATAATAAATACTACTCTTAATTTTAGTAACCAAAAGTTGTAATAAATTAACTTAAAAAAATCTATTTTTTAGCCCTATAAAGTCCAGTTGCCGGGCAACGGCGCCCATAGCCAGTTGCACTCACCGGTCGGTAAACGATCTGTGAGTTAAGCAACCCTTGGCGCGGTCATTCCATAGATGGGTGACCGCATAGTGATATTATAACTGGGCGTCTTCGTGCTTCGGTGGGCACGTAAAAAGTCGGTCCCCACTGTTGCATACTAAGATAACAGTCGTTAAGCCAAAGTCAAAGGCCTCTCGGGCGGCTTGAACAATTTTGACACTAGGTTGATCACTAACCATACGACAAACAAAAAAACAGCCGGGCAAGGTTTCTCCCAAACTCCAACACAAACTATTGTATTATTGTCACAACAACTATAACATTAATAAAAATCTACATGCGGCATCGCGCTCGAAACACATCAGCGGCGGCCATTCCCGCGTAGCCGTGTCCATCGCTATAACGACTAAGTATCTACCTATACGGCTACAGCTCGATATATCGGCTGCAAACCAAATGAGCTTTGATGTATAATAACTACTAATCACTCGTAGATTAAGATTAGAGGTAATTGGCAGCTTAAGGCCGCTTCTACACCTACCGGTACCTACCTAATATTGTGGAATAGGTTTGTAGAATTGTATTGCTCAATGAAACTGCATTATCTTGTATTGAAACCGTTAAAAATGTTACTAGCGGTATTCGTATCTTTAGATTACTACCAGGGGCATAAAAAACGACTTAGCCAATGATCTCGTCTCCGAAAGCTAACGGACTAATTAACAATACATTCCATTTGACTTCAGCCGAGAAAAGTCCGACGGTGAAACTCAGGAACTGAACTATAAAAATACTGCCCAATCTAAACCCTAAAAGTTATAAAAGTTCGACAATATTGTGCAATACGCCATAAATTCTAATATTATTCACCGTCTAAGACAAAGATATCCTCTGATAGCAGCTCAGAATAAACAGGCCAGATTAAGAAACACACAAAAACCACAGTTACTCTATTCCGTGTGTAAATAGAACTCATTACAGCACGTGATAGCTATAATCATCATATGACACGCGCCCTGAAAACTTATAAATAACGAGGAGGCATTCGCTCTACGTATTGGTTCATTATGATAATTTTCAGACGAGTTACACACGTGCTACGAAGCTTATTCGTGCTGAAACATTATTGAGTTATACATGCGATTCTCTTCGTATACGAACAGTAGGGTAAGGTTGTTACTATTGGATCACTTAACTTTGAACGGTCATAAAATTAAAACGGCATTTGATGGTCCATTGTGGCGAAATATGGTAAAGGACAGATAGGTTTTGAAGAAGAAAGAGGTGGCCTTTGCCCAGCAGTGGAATATATAAGGGACTTAAAAATAAAAGAATCCATAACAGCAGGCAAAATATAAATTGGTTAAATGACTTGTACTTTTTTTAAGTATCCGTAGTATTTATATTTTTGGAATAAAGGGTTTAGAGGCAGAAGGGCAATAAATAAATAGTAAAATATGGTTGCGTTATTGGGACCAGTGTATTTTTGATTGGACCATTCAGTTCTTATCACGGGACTTATCAAAGCTGGTCCATTGATTGCATCCTTACCCTACCTGCATTTCTAACATTATCAAATAAGTCGTTTCCAAAATACTAGGTAGTGAGCCACCGAGTTTCGGAACTAAATACCCATTATCCGTATTAATCACGGCTGAAATTCAACGGAAATGCAGACATTGATGTATTTAAACCAAAACATTAGCGGTAGGTTCAGGCGGTCAAGCTTTCACCAATATACCTTGTCAATTTGAATGCCATCGATATTGTGAAACATTATTCAACGTGGTGTTATGTTTAATTACACCGATTTTTAATTATATAGACCACGTGATAGCTATATTATATGTTTAAAGGCTTTAACATATTATAAAGATATACAAAGATCTATTTCTATGCTTAACATTATGTCCGTATGCTCAGCAAGGGTCTTCTTCCGAAATTGGAAGCGAAGCCCTAGTAAAACATGATTATAGAAAATTGAATTTTGAATTAAGTTGTAAGCTTGCCGCTACAGCAGTGAATAAAATAACATCGTCAGTTTCCCATAAAATTATTAAAAAGTTTAGCTCTATATTTAAATACACACTGTTTTTGCAAAAAATAATGCGCTATAATCCTAAAACTGTGTTTAATATCAGATGTTCACGTAAACGTTATTTCTGATAGCCGTCAGAGATTTTCAGGAATTCTATAAATATTTGTAGAGAGTAAAACTAAACACCGATGTTAGACTTGAAGCGAAGCCAGAATTTACAGCTAAGTGAAGCTACACCTTCGCATTCGAAGGATGAAAGATAATACGAAAGACTGAAAAGTTTAACAGACGTAAAAAGTAGGTTCTCAATTCGACCGTTTAGTGTTACATTAAACTATTCTTAGTTCCCTTTTAGGTCATCTTATTGGGTTTAAATATGTGTGTTTCAGAGAAATTGCCTTCAATGGATTAACTGTTAAATGTTTGTTTGTCGTATGGTTAGTGATGGTCAACCTAGTGTCAAAGTTGTTCAAGCCGAACGAGAGGCCTTTGACGTGGCTTAACGACAATTATCGTAGTAGACAACAACCGGGACCGACTTTTAACGTGCCCTTCGAAGGACGGAGACGCCCAGTTCAAACGCCCAGTACGCGGTCACCCATCTATGGAATGACCACGCCAATGGTTTCTTAAGTCACAGACCGTTTACCGACCGGTGAGCGCAAATGATTTCCTTGTCACGGTATCCCCGAGAGCTACTGTATTTATAAGGTCCTTTGGAAGAGTAAATCAGTTTTTACGGTCAGCAGAGTTTGTGATGTCCACGGTGTTGCATCCTTTCAAGGACTTCGGTAACCACTTACCGTGCACATTTTTGCCACCTGAGTGGTATAAAAGATAATATGACAGTTGTTTCCCTGCTTACTTATATTTAACTGCCATTTTATCTAGCACATAAGTTATCCGACATAATATCCATACACCGTGAAACTGGAGTTTTTATGCTTGGTAGAGTAGCCGAATAATAATGTCACATATTTAGTAAGTCTATCCGTTCCTATCCAACGATCAATTAGTTTATTTAACCTACATTATTGAATCCATATTAATATTATTGATGCTAAGTATATCTGTTTGTTACGCTTTCACGGTTAAAACCGGTGATTTTCACGCAGCTTTTAACGATATAAAGAGTGATTCTCTAGGAAAGTGTTGGTTAGTAGTAGTAAGTGAGTAAAGAAGTTCTGTATGATTCCTTAAGGTTTTTCTTAAATCTCGCAAATGAGAAGTAGGAAACGGACCCTCTTTCTAATAACAAACGAATCACCGGCAACGAAAATCTAACGTAAGATATTATGCGAATATGCGTTTCGACTCACAATTGTGGGTATGTATAAATTGTAATAATACTACTAATTGTAGTAGTAAAGCGCATTTAGGCGACATGTCCACAAACCAACGTTTAATTATGAAATTTAGCACGAGTTAACACTCGGTAACTTAAACAGCCGATAAACTTCGTGTGCAAGCAAAGCCAGCGTGTCAGCGAGTCTTAAATAAGTTGTAGGTTGGTCCGCGCTACGGCGGCCGCTCGATTGTCGAATCTATACTTCATTTATATACAAATTGAGGCGCCCGTAGCCAGTTGCGCTCACCGGTCGGTAAACGATCTGTGGGTTAAGCAAACCTTGGCGCGGTCATTCCATAGATGGGTGACCGCATAGTGGTATTTGAACAGGGCGTCTCCGTGCTTCGGAGGGCACGTAAAAAGTCGGTCCCGGTTGTTGTCAATTAAGATAACAGTCGTTAAGCCACGTCAAAGGCCTTTGGGCGGCTTGAACAACTTTGACACTAGGTTGACCACTAACCATACGACAAGAAGAAGATATACAAATTGGCAGTTCCGAGGTGAACGTGCAATCTGTTATGCTATAGTCACTAACATTTATTGTACAGTCAGCTCCAAAAGTAGCTGATCATACTCAACTAGCTGACCCGCGCAACTTCGCTTGCGTCACATAAGAGAGTCATAATTTTCCCCGTTTTTGTAACATTTTTCACTGATACTCTGCTCCTAATAGTCGTAGCGTGATGATATATAGCCTTCCTCGGTAAATGGGCTATCTAACACTGAAAGAATTTTTCCAATCGGACCAGTAGTTCCTGAGATTAGCGCGTTCAAACAAACAAACTCTTCAACTTTATAATATTATAGTATAGATCTTTTGAAACCCTATATACTGAAGTGTGCACATTTTTCCATGGAAAAAACATTTGCCATTGATTGAAATGTTTAATTCTAATTCATTCTACGTGATTTTGATCAGTTATTTATTAAGTTACGTAACACAGGTCACACGTCTTGAAAATGAAGTTGTTGAGCTTTTTTTGGAGCTGACTGTACAAGTTGAACTAGAAAATGCGCAGTAATTGGTTGTAGGTCTCTTTGGGGGAGAGGGTGGGGGCGGCTGCTCGTAACTAAGCAACGGTTCTCCCTGACTTTGAGTCCATGCATTTAAGTTACGTAGCGATTTGATTTCCACGATGGCGAGACCGGTGAGAAATGAGAATGAACTGAATTTCAAACACAAATATGGAAATCGACCCAAGCTAAGGCCAATATTTTAATAAATTTGAACAGTACGCGTATTTCTTCCTTATTCATGCCTCTAAATAAATAACAATTCTAGATATAGAAATTGTAAAGTAGTTTCTAAACGGATCCACAACTAAAGCAATACATCATTGTCTGTAATTGTGCAGTTTATTATAATTATTATTTTGCACTCACTGAACCTATTTTCAAATCCTGAAATCAGTCATCGAGCTTTAGTATTTACTAGTTAAAAACGGGTACCAATATCCTATTTAGATAAGGGTTTAAATACAAGATATTGTCCAATAATCCTCAATCTTTATACAAAGATAATGACTTTATAAACAGCCAAGAAGTCAGACGTGAAAATTCAATTTTTAACTTTACAGCTTAGAAAATAGAACATGGTTTACCGCCACAATGCTTCGTTTAGTCCTTTACAACGTGTCTCTAGCGATAATCTATAATGTGCAAAGGTATCGCGCGGTTATAACTTTATTAAAAACTAGCTGACCCGCGCAACTTCGCTTGCGTCACCTAAGAGAATATGTCATAATTTTCCCTGTTTTTGTAACATTTTTCGTTGCTACTCCGCTCCTAATAACCGTAGCGTGATGTTATATAGCCTTCCTTGATAAATGGGCTATCTAACACTAAAAGATTTTTTTAAATCGGACAAGTAGATCCTGAGATTAGCGCGTTCAAACAAACAAACAAACTCTTCAGCTTTATAATATTAGTATAGATAAAAACTACAATTATTACGTCATCTCTTGCTATAAAATGAACCATGCTGCGACAGCAAACAAATTGTACTCGACGCTTTTTGTAACGTGAACAATGAAGGTGTCCAATACATTTCATAATCCATCAAACATAGCATAAATAAAAGTTAGAACACAATTTTTTCGTATAGTGCATCATAAATATGTGCAGTATCGTGTGAACAAAGCTTGGACTGCGGAGTGTGCATTATATTATCTATACTAATATTATAAAGCTGAATATAATATAACTAACTGATTCGCGCTGCTTCGCTCATAGGTCATAAGTTTCCCCGTTTCTAAAACATTTTTTACTGGTGCTCTGCTTCTATTGGTAGTAGCGTAATGTTATATAGCCTTTCTAAATAAATAGGCTATCCAACAGTAAATGATCTTTATCTTTTTTTCAGTAGTTCCTGAGATTAGCGCGTTCAAACAAACAAGCTCTACAATTTTATAATATTAGTAAAGATATTATCTAACTAAGTTTTGTGTACTCACCGTTAATCACAATATTGGTCGCAAAGACTCGGCCGGTCAATCGCGCCCGCTTGTTTATTATTTGGCTTAGAATGCTTCGGAGGCGATGTAAAAGGTCAATCTAGGATTTGACACAGTCGGCAAGCTACGTCTAAATTCTTATGCCAACTAATTTGATTTTAAAGATATGTATGAATTTCGTTTTTTACATGCAAGGTAAAATTTTAACTGTTAAGTTTCGTTTTCTTTTATTATAAGGACTTCAGTGGACTTTCATTTTCAGTTGTGAAGTTGACATCCTACAACTGCTTGGATTTTTCTCACACATATTATGTGATGCATTTTTAAAAGCTGTGTTTGAACTTTAGTTTATAATGAGATAACCCCTACAATATGAGGTTGCACACAAAACAACCTCAGCCCTTTACCTTCTACTCTGCGTTAAAATAAAGGGGTAAAATATATAATTTTTCAAAGGAACATGGAAACCGACGAATAATTAGACAGATTAAACACTCGCATTTTATATTTCGGAGCGTACGACTGAAAATCCTGTTATTGAATATTCTAGAATATAACAGGAATTGAAAATGTTATAATCTGTGTATGCAGGAACCAGCACCTGTGGAACTAAAGCTACTCGTTAACATAAGAACATACCTCGGCATAGACTTCTGGCGCCCTGGCGAGCTCCTCCTCAAAGTTCTCCTCGATGGTGCCGTCGCTCGCTGAACGCTCCAGGAGGTCATCGGGAATGTCTAGCAGCTCCGGTGGCAGTGGAGCTGTGGACAACAACAAAATAACAAACTTATATCTGCAATTTTTTTAAACTTTTACACTGTAGCCTATATTGTTGTGGGTGGATAGTCTTCAAACATCACAAGCCAAAAATCTATGAAGCTTGAGTCGTAATTAGTGGCCTTCACCCACCCATTGGCTGTGGATATTCAACCCTAGAGATATTACAGTTGCATTATCATTGGGTCAATACCCTTTGAAAATGTTACTAATTACTTTTATGTAATTTCAAAACGTCCCGAATAGTAAATAGCCACAACCCGCACATCCGCTCCACGAGCCTGCGGTCACATATGTATACGAATATATGCTCCACATTAGTATAATTCGCTTGATGATTTTTAATAGTTGCACAAATGTAATTATCGGAAACGAAAATGTATATGAATTTATGAGACATCTTGTGGCGATGGCCGGTGCGGTGGGAAATGTCCATACGTCAAAAAAAGAATAAACAGTGGTGTCTCGCGTCACACAACGTTAGTGATTTTAAATAACAGTAACTCATAAGTTACGAATTCTATCCCTGAGGTTCGATTTTTAACTACTATATTCTGAAATATTAATGAATTGTAGTAATTATTATTATCAGCCCTTGACCCACTGCAGGGCAAAGACCTCCCTTCCCTCCACCTATCTCTGTCTTAAGCTATTTGAAGCCAATCCTAAGTATGACAGTCAAACTCACTTCCGCAAGATTTCCACGCTGTCGCTTTTTTCAACTGGGATAGATAGACATATATTTGTTAATTATAGTCATAGATGAAGCGTTAAAACAAACGCAAAAGCTTTTCACACAAATTATCACACGTGCGAGAGTCCGTATACAGCTGAGTACGTTACACATCTACTATGTTAACTACATAATGAGCCGAGCCGGCGTCGATTACGTGAAATTCGAATACATACGTAACATCACCCCTGTTGTGCCCAAAGGTGTAAGCGGTGTATGGAACACATCCTCGTTTCCTTATCAACAATGTTAGTACTATATAAAAGGAAGCGAGTCTTACTATTAAGAAACATTCAAATGTGAATTAAAGGAAACAAATAGACCTCTGAACGACCCGGGAGTCTAACGCTGGACCTAATGATCAGCAGTCGGTCGCACTACCGACTATTACCGAAAACCGTATAAATACACATATAACGTATTAACTTACTTCATGAGTACAAGTATCGTATAGCATTCAGTAAAAATATAATAATTATTTTTTTATTTTTTAATCCGGCGATATTAGCGCGAGCTTGTTTGTTGAATAAACTATCTCTTGTATTTTTAAAATGTTTTAGTTTACAAAACATGTAAATAATATTTTTTCATATGAAATGGAAAAGCTATTTTTTTATAGGAGAATTGAATTACAGAAATGTATGTCGAATAAAAATATTATGATTAATGTAGATAGAAATAACTAGAACTACGAACATATGGTATGACCGCAGTTGAGCTTCCAAACTTATGTCTTGATCACACGTACCGAGCAAACGGTCAAGACAGTAAAATGTTTCTCAGCCGAGACAGTATAGTAAGCGAGTAGCTGTTCACACACGTTTTGAAATCAGCACAGTCAGTTCAGTTCTATTTAGACTACAATTCGGACATGGTGGATCGGACAATCTTGTGGCCGGGTGGCAGACGGGGAGACGGAGAGACAGTGTACGTTCAAACCTGCAGAGTGAGCGAGCGAGACGGTGCGGGGAAGCGGGGGGATGGTAACTCTGTCTAAATAACAATAAATAGAACGGCGGGCGAGCTACTGTCTCCCTGCTTCGTTCGGCCGAGCACTCGGTGCAATGTTTAGACGCACCGAGTATTTAGCCGATAGCACTGTCTCGCTGGTTTGCTCGGTACGTGTGATCAAGGCATTATAGATGATACATACTTATAATAATAATCATATCGTTATAATTGACAAGGAAAACAAATTATTTCGATAGTTTCTGACTCTGATCTTAAGCAGCAATGGGGAACTACACTTATAATCCGAAACGTCCGTGCTACGTGAAGTCGTAGACGTCCGTAGCAAACGCTACGGCGCGGCTTATTCGTAGAGTGTTTGTAGCAAATCGCTAATCAGTGTTCGCACATTGAAGATAACTTGATTTCATGTTCCTTAACATTTTATATTGTGACGCAAATGTTTATATTGAATCCTGTATGCCTCATTGTACTAACCGGTTGGCTTACAACTAGGTTTGTCCAGCTCGCTTTGTACACCGAAGTAAGCACCTGTTTTAAATAAACTGGTTTAGGCAAACCCTAGAATCAGAGATAGCTTTAAAAACGTTTTTGCAACGAATTATATTATTGTTTTCATTTCCTTCTACCCAAGTAATACAGAACACGTGTATATCAGATATAATACGTGGCCCAATTAGTAAAATGTAAAAGATATTCAGTTCGGTAGTTCCAGGGATTAAATTACAAATCACTAACAAAGCTCTCCCCCTCGTAATATAAGTAGAGATAACATAATTGATATGAGTAACAAGAGGGACGTTCTAAAACTAAGCTACTAACCGGTTAGTGCACACATTGTGATTTTTTTATTGAATTTTGATTTTTTTCTGAATTGAGACTTTTATCTCGTTGACGAATTTAATATAATTGTAATTTAAATAATTGAATATGTCTAGGTGAATAAAATGAGTAATTATAAGATGACCATTCGTCTGGCCTTCAAGCGAATAGAACAGCAGAGCCCGCACGCTTCTAAAGAAAATCAACTGCTTATACGATGCTACGACTCTTACAAAAAAATGCTTTAATCGATTTCTAGACGACATAATCTAAAACCGCAAACTCGTGTTAACAAAATTCTTCTTAACAAACTAATAATATATATTTTTTGCTGACTGTACTTGTTACTAACTCTAGCACAAACGCATCACGGGGGGCTTATGGGTACCAGTGTAATTTCACGGGGCGACTCAGTACAAGGGCTGCCACTCCAGCTATAGAGAAGATAAAATATTGCGCTTTAAGGCAAATACGTCCTTCTTTTGGCAGATTAATTTTTATTATGTTATTTTTATGGTATATACCCAGTTGACCCCATTACGCTGTCGCCCCGGGGTGACAACTGGGAATTTCCTTCCTACTTTTATTCCCGGACTTAACTGCAGGTGTTCTGCAGACCTTTTTAATGCAGGTGCTAAAAGCTATTTATCCTCTATCTAAAATCTAAGTGTAAAACATCTCGCTCCGAACAAAATAAAAAAATGGAAGCATTAAGTATTACCGAGAGATTTTAGCGTTGTGAATTTACAGCAAGCGGCTACATACAATGTATATTTATAAATAACTAGCGGACCCGACAGACGTTGTCCTGTCTACACGTCTTTAATTTGAAAATTTTAAACTTTTTTAATAATATAAACCATTCTCAGACCCCCTTGAACACACACAAAAAATTTCATCAAAATCGGTCCAGTCGTTTAAGAGAAGTTCGGTAACATACACACTTACAGAAGAATTATATATATAAAGATACTAACGTGCGAGTAAATACGCCATAAATCTCTATCAGACATCAGACGATTACTCGGCCCGCCATTCATTCATGTTCAATGTTCATGCAGACATCGCATCGTTAACACAATCCACCCGCGTATTCAGTCTCCACTAAATTAAAATATTAAATTCCACAATCCGAGCCAACAAATAAGTCGTGCACAGAACGCATTCGTCAATATCGAAAGGGGCGGTCTTTGAATGGGGGGGGGGGGGGTGGCGACGCATTATGTGAGGGGATACGTAATCCAAACTATGTGCTTTTAGACAGAGTCCGAAAAGTACCAATAGCGGTGCGCAGCTTTGCCAGACATTCCGGAGGGGCTTCAGAAACCCTCTCTCTATTCGATCACCTATACATTTTACCTTTGAATAGATGCATCCCTCGGCGCCTGCGCCTATAGGGTGTATCAAAAAACAGTTCAGATCGATCAGTTAGCCGAGAGCATTCATTTGGTAGACCACGTGTTCGCGTACGCTTTGTGAATCCTAGTCATTACAATAAGTTTAACTTGTTAAGTGAGTGTTTATTTGGTGAAATAGCAATAACAAAGTGGTGTTCTATTTTTTATATTTTGACAGTGTGTTATATTGTAAGCAAAATGATTCCACTAATTTGCCTTGTCGGTGTAAAACGAGGAGTAACGCTAGAGAGATTTTTGTACGATTTGGAGCGGTACGTGGTAAGTGCTTTTATTATAACAATCGATAGATCCCTAGACAGGTACTTAGACAGAGCCGCATTTAAGCCGGTTTGTAAGAAATGCAGAATTTATAAGATATATGTGGGAACTACTTTTCTTTCGGAAATAATATAATTTAAAAGATTGCTCTTACTGCAATTATTTTAAGGTGCAACGCAGACGACAGACTATCCTTGACGCACTTTTTAGTCTGTGAAAATAGAACGTACGCCATTATGTGTAGTAACGCGCCGGACTTTTTGCGCGTTGTGTGCGTTACTGCATATAATGGCATCAGTTCTATTTTCACAGACTAAAAAGTGCGTCATGGATAGTCTGTCGTCTGCGCTGCACCTAAAAGTCATGTTGTATGACGTTTTAAAAAAATAACTAACTTATTGAGCCGCCACACCCTAACAGTAATAAGGAAATCTAGCATTTCCTTATTACTGTTAGGGTGTGGCGACCTTTTACTTAACTTGAAAATGAAAAACTACCAATTACTACAGACTAATTAGAATAATAATTATAATTTTTATATAGAATTGGAAAGACGGAGAGAGAGAGAGTTTGAAGTTTTTATTTATTTGATAAAAATTACTTCATCATACTTTCTATGTTAAACCTATGCTTATTATACCATCTTTATTGTACACATGATTGTAAAATAAATTATCTTTGTCTTTTTTTAACCAACGAAAGTTTTTCACACTCACATTAACCATCTTTTTTTCGTATAAATAATATATATTATCCCGGCAGTTACAGACAGCAAAAAATATAATGCCGGTTTCAAAGAATAATCTTGTTCATCATATACGCGGCGTTAAATAATTTATTCAGTACTTATTTATTCGATACAATACTTAAGGGTTTTTTGCTCAACGTGGTTTATTAAAGGTTGCTTTACGCTCGTACTTTTAACTATAACGCTCTTAATGTATTTTAAAATTATCGATTATAAGTACCTTATTATTTATTTCGATAATATTTATCTTTAATCTAAGTAGTTTAAGCATGTTGTATATTCAAAATTAAAATTGTAATGTTGACACTCATGATAGTCGTTACTGTTACTGAATCTACCACTGACTACCAGGAAAGCTAGCAAGAAACTCATTACTCATTTGTAAATGAAATTAATAATAATTGTATTTAACTATAAATATGTTTTATAGAGAAAAGATAAGTAGTAACAAGTCCGAGAGTCATTCTATTCGGCTAACAGTCTTACACGCTTTTCAAAGAGAACCAATGAAAAAGTAAAAGTTTGTATTTTCAGAGAAATTTACCTACAATCAAATGAATTCCTCAATAAGATAAAATAAATTAAAAGTCTCTAACTCTTTTTACCATAACTTTGTATCGCAAAGAAAATCGTATCTCTGAAAAACATTCTAGGAGTTTTAATAGGTATTATAGTACGGCCGCTGAGTAATTACTAATTACCTCTTTAATATAAAACTTTATGTCAAAATATCAGAATTAAGTAATTTTCCAATAAACACTGTTTCAAAACTAAAATAGTTTAGTTTGTAAATAATATGAAAACATTTATTTTTTGTTCTTTGGCGCGCTTGTATAAAGTTACATCGTGCGGATTCGTGCGTCTAGTTTTCATAGTGATGTGCTTGTATTCGGTCCGAATTCATTGGAATAGGTATGATTTTATTTCAAGGAATATTGATGGAATATAGGAATAAGGAATATGGATATTTATTTTATTTCATCAAGGATACCTAATGAAGAACTTGTGTCTTTAACTATTATTGGTTTTGATTTTATTTAATTAAACTCTATACTAGAATATTTAAAAACAAACTGTTTTAAAATGATATTAGTGTTACTGGTTTAGTCACTTCACTAGTATTGTCAATTTGTCATGTGTCAAATCGGTAATAACTCAGCGGCCCTACTTTATTGGACAACTCACATAATGTCGTATGAATCCAAACTAAGCATAGCATGAACTACGGTAACCAAACTGATAAACATACTTATATATTTATAAATACATACTTATATAGATAAATTGACAACCAGGTTCAGAACAGATACCCGTGTTCATCACACAAATATTTATCGCAGGTGGAATTCAGAAGTCACAAAACATAAAATAAACCGTACATTTATAATTTCAACTGCGATATTGTAACATCATATTCATGTACTTTATCGTCATACAAATATTATTCTACGAAAGATTCATAAAGGACGGAAAGTCAAACATATTTGCAGATGCCACGGCAGTCTTTTTTCAGAACCACCTTTGTCTTTTTCATACAGAATTCATGAAAAAGTTATACAAGCAACGTACGATTTTTCAGACATAAATTGGCACTCGACAAATAGATTGATTTTTTTGTCAATTTCTCGAAATTTAAAGTCCAATAGTACAGAAAATGTGGGATTTTGTTTTTATTATTTATAAGTACTTATTCACCAAATATTTATTATTTGTATGTGACTCATTACTATTGTTTACCGTCGGAAAAGATCGGATTTCGTTTATCGACTAGCATAGAGATACTGTTAAGTATTTAATAATTACATTTCTTATACGTATTAACGTATTAGTATAAAATACATTATAAAATAAATTTATAGAAGTAGGTTTGCTCGATTTAACCACAATACAAGTTAATATTGGACATTTGTAATGCTGAAACTAAATTACAAACAATGTTCCTATACAAGACACATTTAAAATAAATATTGAAATACTGTTATCGTTGCTACATAATGGGTGTTGCAAGATATACGGCGCAGACGGGGTAGGCCCAAACGGATATCTATCGCTGAGACGATCTAGACACGTACCTTAGGGGGTGGCTGAGGGAAACAAACGACCGAGGGGTGTTGAAATCTGCTGAGGTTTTTTCCCAGCAGTGGGACATTCAAAAAGGCAATATAAAAAGAATACTGAAATTACTTGATCATTATTGAATTGTAAATACCTTAAGTGGCAAAATCTACTTATCTAACATGCAGCTTAATTTCTTAATATCACAACGGATTTGAAATAATATTTAGAGCCATCCTTTATTCATAAACAAAATTAAAATGTATAATATTTGTACAGTTGAAAAAATCCGTACAAAGCCGGATTAGTCCGCTTTATCAAAAACGCGTATTCCGAATAGATTTGTGTAAAATATCAGCGAAATTCACAACAAATCACGTGTTCGTTTTTTCATATAATATAGGTATAAAGGAGGGGTTGATTAATCTATTAATCTGCCATTGCAAATGCTAGAGTTTGGATTTTTAGATGTATGAATATGGTACGATTTTTATGAAGCTTATGTGCAATTAACACAAATGCTTTGCTACTAACTTTTGCTTACTGCTTTAAAGAAATAGTAGTTTTATCTGTGACATAAAATACCTACCAATATTACGATTGCGAGAGTAACTTTGTCTGTTTGTCTTCTTCATGCCTAAACCACCAAAGCGATTTGGGTAAAATTTGATATTTTGAGAGCTGATAAAGGACATAGAATAGTATTTATCCCACGGTAACGGGAACTATGCGTTCAAAACGCCATAGTTTTATGGCACAGTACAAGCAAACGCAGTCGAGAGTAATAGCTAGTACAACATAAAACTCACCACCTTTACATTTGTCGGAATAAAATAAATTAAATTCGAAATACATTCCAGATAATTAAAACAGATTATGATCTTACGCTAATGAAGCTTATCGCTTTGAGCTGCGTTATTTTCCGTAAACAGAACCTACATTATCCTGCTAATAGATTGTATAGGTGTTTGTTCCTCTTTCACATAAAACTACTGATTCATTTTAATTAAATCATAACTTTTAAACTTTCGCGTAGTATGTTTACCTATTATAAAACGTTATTCTAAGGTACAGTGCGAGTCCGCGTCAATACATGTATCCATATGTACAATTTTAATAAAATTTGGCATATAGATAGTTTATAAACTAAATTAAAACATTAGATACTTTTTAACACGGCCAGACTTTCCACGGGGACAGTCCCGAGTAGAAACTCACTTAAACACGTACTTTGCATACTAAAATTCTAAACGCTAAAATTGATCTGTCTATTAGGCTTCTACCGACTTGACGAAAACCATAGAAATGGTCTGCAAGGCGCGGTTCGTAAGGTATGCGACTAATACAGAGGTTCAGACGGGCCAAAATAATTTTGGAGTTCTATTATTGTTTCGTAAATTGCGCAAAGTTATAAAGAAAGTTAAAGTCTGTAGACCCCCGTGCCTCGAAGAGCACGTAAAGCCGTCGGACCATCACCTGATACTGGTTGCGCCGGTTATCCCGACGGGCTATGAGAGTAAGAGAATAAAGACGTGACCCTGTGTGTACCTATGTATTATGCACACACGTGGACATATTACCAAGTCCTGTACAGATGGTCAGTTTCAATAAAACTGGCTGCTGTATTATTACTATTATAAGAGCCCCTGCTAAAAAGAGGGTGAAAGTTTTTTAAACGAACAAATTCGCGTAGGTTAGTTAGTATAACCGAAACATTTTCATATTGTTTGTTCCTCACTGTTCAAATACCAAGTAATTCCAATGTTTACGCGAACGTTGCACATTTGAATTTAGCACTATTTACGTTTATTTCGGTATATTTTGGCTAAACAAACAGGATGTTCTTTAATTAAGTTTAGATTTAGGTTTGAACAATGTGTTAGCAGAATTAACTTTGTTATTTCAATGGATTTCGGTTTTACCGATGTTTAGAATAGGTAGTCTGGTGACCATAGAATAAAAATTAATTTATGTATTACTGTCCCGCTGCTAGGCAAGGGTCTCATTCTGTAATGAGGCAGGGGTTAGGCCTTGAGTCCACCACGCTGGCCAAGTGCGGGTTGGGGACTGGTGTGTTGCCTCGGGTTCGAACCTGCGGCTACTTGCGTGGGAGGTGTCAACTTATACCACTCGGCTATCACTGTTATATATCTCAAACTATACATGGCAATCAATAACCATGATATTTCAAGGTTTTATCTGAATAGGTGTAAATTACTTTAAAACTACTGTTCTGTTTCGGGAATTATTAAAAGGTTGTGGCCAGTACTGTATAGGTCTTCATCAGTATCAATTTTCTACGTTAAATTAAAATGTTAATTTAAATCGGTTCGAAAATTAGACGTGAAAGCGTAACGGCTATATAGTATGACAGGTTTTGGCATTTAGAATATTAGTTTAGGCAGTATGGATAGTGATGAAGTAATAATAATCACAAGAGCTCATCACTTATACGAATAGAATGTTATCAAGTCTTGACATTATGAAAGCGAGGCAAAACAAGAGCTTTCGAAATATTTAAATACTTGCCGAGTTTATCGAGTCGCACTTAATCGGATCTGGAATAATTTATCGGTTTATATCCAATTAGCTATCACGAAACAGGTCACAAGAATATATATTTCAGCAGGCCGTGCATTTTATAATTATCCACATAGTCTGTAACGAATTTAGTAACGCTCGTTTTAATCAATCAATTTATTTTTAACTAGCTGCATGCGAATTCGACCGTGGAAAATATTCGGGATTAAAAAAGTACGTACTAGTACATTTTGGGCCTATGGTTACTTGCTGTTTCGACTCGTGCTCATCGCGGTATCGTACCCGAAAGTAGCGTAGAATGTAAAATTGAAGGATAGTGATCCTAGATCATGGATAGCTCGCGCTTGAAGTTCTGGACTTTAAATCGCCCGTGGCATATCTCCACCTGCCGCACCAGTGGAGCAAGTTTAAGCCGCATCGAAGCGCGTGGTAGTTGGTGTGGAACCAGTTAATTTCATGAGTTGCGGCAGCCTGTTACTGGTCTTTGCTCCGTAGGCCAGTTAACAAACAAACTTAGGCTACGAACTCACGGAACGGTTTTAGCAGACACGGTCTAGCAGCTGCCACCAACTACCACTCCCGAAGCGGGAAAGGACCGCGACGAGACATTTTCTAAAGTTATCATATTCAGAAACACAAATATTGAAGGGTTAGCCAAAATTAGTTGGTAGCTTCGCCGGTAAAAGACCTAATGGTTATCAAGTTTAGTGGATAATGCCAGTAGTATTTCGAGTAAATATATGTATTCGGGACATAGATATACTTAAGCATCAAATTTGACTTGGCTGAAAAAAACTACGTGCTCATGTAAAACAGTTTTTGAATTATGATAATCAAAAGTGGCTTCAAATGGATGGGTTAACGCAAGGTGCCTGCTTGTCACGTTACTACGTACTAAAAAAATCCGTCGAAATACTTAATCAGACTTTACCTTCATCCTAATCATGTATCTTTACGTTTGATCTACATTATTCTAGTAAAAAACGGCTCAGCAATATTAAAAAAAATGTAGCACGCAGAGCTTGGAAATAATTAAATAATACTGTGTTCTTAGAAGGGTTATTTAAATCGTGAAACAAACCACACCCTGCCGGAGGGGGCGCGCCATCGCTATTTATGTCATCTGCTTAGGTACCGATAACGCGGCACGTTTCTCGTAGCTATCTTTATATATTTGTATCTATCGTGAGTATGAACACGTGTCAAACGTAAGAACCTGTGAAGGAATATGACAAACACTGTATTAGGTACTTCATACTTCATCGTGAAGTAAATTCAGTTTTATAATGAAACGCGGTCTTTCGACTACACCCGCGTAGCGCAATCGGCTATTATAAATATTTTTGTTTTATTATAGCAATCAGTATCTATTATATCAATCCTACGATTCATTGAAACATATTTCAAAAAATAATTTTATTTTCTAAGTTGTTGTTTGGCACAGCAATATACTAAATATTATTATTTACCTTACTTGCATTTCTCTTACGTAAAACATTATTAAAACTGATTTTTAATATTAAAATGTGCAAGTCCCTGTATCTAATAACTTTCGACATTAAAGTTGTTTATGTTCTGAAAGAGAGCGAGAAATAAGTAAATATCAAGCCCCGGGCGATCGCGCATAACAAGGTTTTCTTCAAGTAACTCATTTAAACTGTATCACTACGCCTTACGTATATAAACAAGACATGTGACTTAAAACTGTTTGACGGACACTCAAGAATCATAACTAATAGACCGACAACAGTAGTATAAGAAGCGGCGGTAAATTACACACAGTACTTTGTTATTAAACAATGAGTAACGAAACTACGGCCACAACTCGCCTGCAAAAGGTTCAGAGCCCGTAGTATGTACGGCGGACAGCATTTGCTTTGCGTCCCAGTCGCTTCGCGTCCCGCACCGAACTGCCCGATCGGCAAAACGTACCAAAATGCCCGGCGTCATACAATAATTTGTCCACAGTCACTGCAACGTGTCCAAGCCATCCAATTCCGAAATAATTACGATTGCAAATTGGGTTCAGCTAATGGATTACCCCTACCTACTAACACGCTTCGTAAGGGGACCTAGAAAGCAATGCGTATGGCGCTCGATGCGTAGATAGTTCACGCGCCTAACTACTTTTAAAACATTTCGATATTAACTCTTGTTTTGAACGATTACAATAATTCTCTCCAACCAATATAATGCTGTAAATGTTTTAGTAATGAACGGTTAATTTCAATAACAATAGCCTCTCGTAACAAAGCCTTTGTTCGGAGCTTCATCCGCCTGAATACGGACGTGAAACGTTTTAGAGAAGGATTTTTAAAAATAAGTTCTTATACATTCTGCACGTGTACATACATACAGACTAGTTGCGATACGATTTCGGTGCAAGTACTTTACTCTTCCTTATTAGAAATTTACTTTAATCATAACCATTATAATTTAAGATTCTTTTGTCCTAAATAAATCATAACAGCAGGATAAATCAATATTTACGATTAAAGCTTATATTACGGCGTTAGATGAAGCTAAGGTACACTATTACATAAGTAACTGCAATGCGTTACAAGCCAGTACCGCGATACCGTTCACGGTGCTTCCATATTTTTGAGAAGCCTTCAGTCGGGAGCTGATAGAGAGCCACACCTCGTTTAATCATGTTATATCTGTGTGCAAGGCGACGCGACGCTATGTACACTGTAGTATGTATGTGGTTGTTCCGTGCCGGACGAGCGTCCTCCCTCGCCCGTATGATTGATTCCCGATCTCTGCGGGTTTTATATTTTACGTACATTCGAGAATACTGTTGAGAACCAGTCTAAGGATTGAATTATAATTGAATAAATCTTAGACTGACGCAAACGTAGTTTTATGATTAACTTGTAAACATATTTGCGATTTTTATGAAATTTTAATTTACACACATGTAATGATTTTTGATGATTCATTGATATTTATATTTATAAAATCACGCCCTAAGCTAATTAACTAGAGGAATATTTCTTACGTGAATTGATTTCATATTTTTAGTAGAAACTAAATTCGGCGCTCACAATAATTGACACGCATCGACGGTTCATTCAGTGAACGAAATATTGAAGAAAAAACATTTTCATCAGCTCTATCAACGAAACAAATATGAATTGAACGATGAAAACGAACTCGCGAAAAACCTCTCTTTTATTTGGAATATTGCTGTTTTTAACGTTTACTTACAAAATACGGGTTCGTTAAAGTCATGGATACTTTAGGGAACAAATGTCCCAGAGTACATTGCTTCAGAGACAAGTCAAGATAGGGCGAAGGCAGGTGATAACGGCCCGGCGTCCATTATCGGTATCAGCGAGAAAAAGGCTCGTTTGACATTCCTATAAGCAAGCATACGCTACCGCCTACACTACCTAAGCATGCTTCAGGACTCCTCGACATTTCTAAATACGTTGCATTACTCTGAAGCATAGTTTCCGACAGTGGGCGCTTGTCCGTAGGAATGCCGAATGATCATTCCGAGGCTGATAAAGGGTGCCGAGCCTTAGTCTGACATATCAGGCGACGGAGGTTAATGCTCGACGGAGCGGAGTGTATAGTGTATCCCAGACGTATTTCTTAGTAAATCTCGCGTTATAACAACTATAGGCATATTAATATAATAGATATGAAAGACTGTCTATGAGGTCAATGAAATATTAAAGGGAGATAGGTAATCACGTGGTCTAGTAAATAAAATTGGAGATGAAAGTATGCAAACAAAGTCGCAAGGGTCGATTTAGGCCTCGGTAACCTTTATGTGTATTTTTATAGAGAATTAAGCTCTTCAATTAATAGAGTAATCGAATAAGTAGTACTTTTTGACGATGGGTCTATGAATCATCTAGCTTGGAAGTCTAATATTATAAACTCTTACATTGGACGTGAAAGTTCGTGTGAATATACTTCGATACCCGGTTATTTTGCACCACGATCTTTGAAGATAGTATTACTTTTACGAAAATATACTAAACGGGTCTTCAGCACGAATCAAATTGCAATCATTTATTACATTAGATCAATTATATTGTAACACGATAGTAGACAGAAGGGGGCGGCGAACCTTGTGAGAGGAGTTGTCAAGGAGTATTCCTATGTTAGCACCTAACTAACGGAATAAGGAAATAAATTAGGTGCAATATCTAAAGGAGCTGAAAGAGGAATACTTCAGCAAGAGACTTACACCTAATCTTTTCAATAGCCAAATAATATATTAACAATGAATTCAATATACCACGTACGTTGATTTATGTATACTTCTACTGTGTATATTATATTTATAGTACATCAATAAAGTAAAATTAATTATTTATAAGGCGGAAGCGAAGCAGGGCAGGTCAATCATACATTAATTCGTTTATTAATCAAATTAATTATTCAATAAGTTTCATTTAATTGCGAGATTTTACTGATTATATGAGCTTACGGCACTCGTATTGGAAATATGAAGTAGTGAAATATTATTCTTATAAGTCCTTGTTTATACATGTCTAGTCTTTTACCTCTACTCGCGTTTAGATTGCTTGATTTTATATTTCTAAGACCTTCTAAGACTATTTCAAAGATACGTATGTAAGAGTAACGAGTTTTCAAATTAGTAAATTGCCGTCGTTATAGTTTTTTAAGTAAAATGTATTAAAGTGGACAAGAACTGTCCATTTGCTCACACCATGGTTAGTTGTCAACCAGTTGTGAAAGATGTTTAAACAGACAGGGTACAGAGAACAGGGACAGGGTATGTGAACCAAAAGATGTCAACCAAGACCAACACGAACTACGAACGCATGCAGCTCAAATCATCTAATTAAAATGAAATTTCGCGCTTAAGCCTAACTTATTACCGATAAGTGAGGCTTTACATTAACCAACCAAGTTTGCCGACCGGTTAGCATAACTAGCTATGAAA
The DNA here is from genome assembly GCF_050436995.1 of Anticarsia gemmatalis. Classification (NCBI taxonomy): domain Eukaryota; kingdom Metazoa; phylum Arthropoda; class Insecta; order Lepidoptera; family Erebidae; genus Anticarsia; species Anticarsia gemmatalis. The sequence continues at coordinate 19,607,458 of NC_134776.1, read as the reverse complement.
GCCTCTGTCCTTCTGCCACGAAAGCCTCTGCTAGAAATGCAATTACTGCAAAATTTATATTTAAACGAAATTAACTATTATAAGTTCAAATATTGAAAAGGTCATTGAAGTAATTAAGTATAATGAAAGTCCATTAAGCATTGACATAATGCTGTACGTTTCCTATAAATAAACGTGTATTCGTACTCCAATCATAATTATTTGTGGTCTCCGGTAAGTTGAGTTTGTTACATATAATTTTGTTAATCGAGTGCTTATTATTTATTCCATTTGAGTAGTTTAATAACTCTCAAAAAAGGACAACTTTAGGATTTAAATATTAAACGTAAGTTTTTTGAAACACCTTTTATCTAACCTTAAATGTAATTCTAAGTGTATTTGTTGCCGGAGACCCGTAATATAAATAAAGTGAAAAGACAACAAAACAACTTATGTATTCTTGAAAAAAAAATGTAACTTTTAAAAACATTCGCAAACAACTTTAATTCAAATATTTACAGCCAAAAAGCTAATCTTGGAATTATTTATCAAGTAAAGATGAGGTGCTTATTCTTTTCCACGAAGTTCACCCACCGATTCCGTTTATTACGCAACATTAAGGTAACAACTTAAAAGCAAACGCTCCAAATACATCGCAGCAAATGTAACGGGATGACATTTAAAAGCCTAGACTAGCTAAATTGGGAAAATGGGTCGCGCTAGATTTAAGCCCTCTATGCGGGGGCGTAATCCATCCCAACCGACGGCTTAAAATACTTTGCCTGTTTAAAATACGAGGTCATTGACGATAGAAAATCTATACTGCAATTATAAAGTCTGACCCTCTTATTCATAAAAATATTTGAAGTTATGAAAGGCTTATAAAAAGTTTTGTTTCTTTCACTCCTTAGCGAAATAAAAGAAAGAAAACGTATTATAGTAGTTTTTTTAACTCAAATAGGTTTATAGTGTGTTTATGAATATGAGGGTGAATATTTTAGTTTGTTCGGTTTATTTGAAGTCTGTTTGTCTGTTACGCTGGAACAATAAACCAATATAGCGACAGAGCCGGGATTAGACAGACTGCTAACTCTCTGAAGTTATTGTTAAAACATATTTATTACTGAATTTCTTTACAAATAAGATCATTTACTTCACTTCAAGTGATTGATTCTCTTTAATTGTTGTATCAAATTCTTTTTCTTTTTTTTTCTTTTTTTTTTCCTGACTGTCTCATTTCCGTTTGTTTCCGGCAGTTTCTTTATTAGTTCCTTTAGAAGGAGAAAGACAAGAGATGCTTGCTAGTTTCTTGAAAATAACTAAAAGAACTACTGAGACAATGAAGCTCCTGTTAAGAATTAACGACACTCGCTGCCTAAACGGCTATTAAAAACGTTTAATTGGCTTCCGTTTCACAGGTTCTACTTAATTAAAATCGACAAAAAGCAAAAAAAAAGACAAAATTCCGCAAGTATAACATTAGTAGACTTAGTAAGGACTCAAAAAGTAGTTATATTTGATACAGTTTTTATTCACCGTGAAATTTATATGAGCAGTACTTAAAATAAGAGATACATTATAATCAAATAATGTCCCACCGTCGCTCAAGGGGTGAACGTCCCGTACAATTTCTGTACTACATATTCCCTCAACGAAAATCCGCGGTACTTTTTACATGCCTAGGTGTGTTGTTTTGTTTTTCGACATAGTTTTGTTCGGCGTATTGATAAAATCGTTCGCAGAGTTTTATTTGTTACAAACTGCTAGAAATTTTGAGTGAAAAGGCAAATGAGTTTAACTAGTTGAGGTTTCAGGCTTTTAGTATGGTAGAAGAATCAAATCGTGTGTATACTATACTAGCTGATCCGCGCAACTTCGCTTGCGTCACATAAGAGAGAATGGGTCAAAATGTTCCCCGTTTTTGTAACATTTCTTTACTGGTACTCTGCTGCTATTAGTCGCAGCGTGATGATTTATAGCCTATAGCCTTCCTCGATAAATGGGCTGTCTAACACTGAAAAAATCTTTCAAATTGACCCAGTATTTCCTGAGATTAGCGGGTTCAATCAATCAAACAAACAAACTCTTCAGCTTTATAATATTAGTATAGATTAAATTATGGATCATACTTTTATAATGGACGCAGCAGGCATGCTTACTTCTAAATGTTTTTATCAACAAACCAAATTTTAGGTCAGTTTTTAAAGGGATTGATTTTAAAAAATTACGGCCCTCAATTATAAACAATACAATGATTAGAGACTAATTAAGCAACCACATTTTTTATACACGTGACACACACAACGCGGTTACACACCCAACTCTTTTGAAAAGTTTACGAAACGCGGAAACAACACAATCGGTGAACATAAAGGTTACTTCCTTTGACCCACGTTGAATAAAAACGTGCTTATAATACTTCAACGTGTTTTCTAAAATTATGGACATATCCAAGAGTCACGAGCGAAATGAGCAATAATCCCTATTGAAAGGAAAGCAAAGAGTTTTTAAATCCGTCTTTTATAATGCTGCGTTTCATTTTATATTTCAAAACAAAAGTGGAAAACGTATATCAATAACAGTGTTAATCCTGCTTAACTCTTTCTAATAAGGAGCTTTCTTTAAACGAAAAATACCATTTTTTTTATTAATTTTGCTGACAGTATTATACGCCAAATTCCTATGTTTGAAAATCTTGGAGGTTTCGCTCCACGCTAAGCTTTTATGCCCAGTAGTTACTGGTCAGACTCGTAACAGTATGGCAAGATGTATGAAGCAAGAGGAGTTTGTAAGAGTTGTGGACGCATAGTGGCGATCTTTGGTCTTTGGCTATGCTCCTTTGTAAAAGAGACGTGTTGTTATGTGTGAATGGATTGTATTTATATTTATTGATGGACATGTTACTTGTCTGTAGATATTAACTAAAAGATGAAAGAATGCGTGAGAGAACATGTAAGTATATGAAAGGGGTTAAGACAGAGATGAGTAGAGACAGAAAACATACTGTACCGACCACACTTAACGAGATACGGAGAACACAACAATGAAGAAGTATAAAAGAACATAAGTGTAACTCAATTCTTCTGATTGGATGCCATCAATGTTCAATGGCAATGCGTTTATCGGCAGAATTTTAGAGAGAATAGCGACGCTAACTGGTTACAATTCGAAAAATCGGATTATGTGCCTCGCCGCGCCGCGTCGCTGGAACTGCGAGACTGCTGTGTAAAATGTATGGGAAATTAAGTGACCACGCGTATTGTGTATCACTTGACCACTATTGTACGTCAATTTGAAAGCTATTATGCAGTGTATTGCTGCTTGGGCGTGAATTAATAATTATAATATTTTAGGATATAACAAAGTGTCGCATATTGGCTATTAGATAGTTATCAACTGATATACATAATATCCTCAATGATTGTCCTATATAGTTATTACCTCAAATTTTTACATTAATATTAAGTTGATTGTTATGACAGTAGCATCTTAAACTACTGAATTGATTAAAACATAATTTAACAAAGAGATAACTTATTTATTCCTGACTAGCTGACCCGCGCAACTTCGCGTCACATAAGAGAGAATGAGTCATAATTTTCCCCGTTTTTGTAACATTTTCCGTTGCTACTCCGCTCCTAATGGCTGTATAGCCTAGCGTGATGTTATATAGCCTAAAGCCTTCCTCGATAAAAGGTCTATTTAACACAAAAATAATTTCTCAATTCGAACCAGTAGTTATTGAGATTGGCGCGTTCAAACAAACAAACTCTTTAGCTATATAATATAAGTATAAATTAAAAAGATACTTTGAATAATTAATCCTTTAACGACCGGTAGAACCGTAACGTGAGCCATTTAAGGAAAAAATACTTTCACAGTATGTTTCGCGACATTATTCGCGTTTCTCAATGCGGGAACGATGAGTTATTTACAGAGGGCTGACGTCAGACCCTCCCACACTAAAGGCTTTTAGAAGGGCAACTGGAAGGCCACGTTTCACAGGTTTAGCTACAAAATGACACGTTGTAAGTGAAGTCGCTTGAAAATTGTTATTTGATTTGTATTGATGAACTAACGTGGTGAGGGTTCTATAAACATGCAGTAAGTAATGAAAAGTTTTTAACAATTACAATTGAATTATTCTGTAATGTACGAAAATAGGATTCATTATGAATTTTTAAATGGGAGAACGATTCACTTTACCAAAAAATAAAGCTTGGATGAGTTTTTACCACTGCTAGGGTTTCGCTCGGGTTTGATATTTCATTTCGTGGATAAATAAAATCATTGACTGTCTATTAGCATGAAATGCAGTACCAAAAGGCATATTTTCGAGGAGTCTAGACCACACGAGTCTATCCGTCTCCTCGCCCACGTCTATATAGGTACTTTCCTACTAATTGTATATATTGTATATGTCCCATGGCCGTGGCACCTGCCGCGTAGCGCGCCGCCGGCCCAGCCACCGCAGCCGACCGCTATTAACGTTCACGTAGCGCCATGAAAATTCTCTAATAGCATTTTCTCCGAATTAATTGATGAATAATATAGCATGGCAATAATGACACGTAACCTACTGTATAATACACTTGTATATGTATAATGGTTGTCCATTTAAAGCATACTTAAGTTTCGGATATTATCCACAGAGACTACCAAAATTTTAACCGTCTTTAGCAATAGAATATGTTATGAAGGTGACGCGATTGCTGTCATCGTAAATATGTCACACATTTTGTCAGCACTGACGAGATGTAAGCTCTACAAAGTATTTTTCATTTGTATTCTTTAAAAACAGAACATTTTCTTTAATATTCATTTTCTTTAAGAGTTCCTTAACTTCCAAACACTTATCTTATTTACCCATATCTTCAAATTATGGACCAAGATCCCAGAGCTGCCAGACCTACGTGATTTTAGCAAAGCTGAAACTTTGCGGATTGTTAGTATAAAGGGTCTGTTAAGAGGTATGCACATCCACTACCTTGAAAGCGGGGCCGTTTCTGAGGTAGCGCGGAGTGAAGGTGCGTAAAAAACGACCCAACCCACGTTATAGTAGCAAAGTTGGTTTTCAGATATGTTATTAATGATATTATGTAGAATTAAAATTGACTATTGCCAGACCGTTTCCCGGGGCCATTACTTCTGCCAGACGCCTTAAATGTTATAAAAAAATGAGGTCAACTACGTCATAGTAGCAAGCCTAAATTTTATATATGTTATTAAAGGTACAATTTTAAGACCCCCTGTATGCGGACAGACCATTCCGCAGGGCCCTTCGTCCCCTAGACGCCATTAAACTTTCCCTATGAGTGCGAGAGTAAGAGCATTATTCATACGCATAAATGAAAAACAATTGAATTAAAAAAATAAAAATTGAAAAATTATTGAATACTAACTGACCCGCGCATCTTTGCTTGCGTCACTTAAGAGAGATAGGTCAAAATGTTACATAAACGGGTTATGTAACATTTTTCACTGGTACTCTGCTCCTATTGGTCGTAGCGTGATGATATATAGCTTATAGCTTTTCTCAATAAATAGGCTATCCAACAGTAAAATATTTTTTTATTCGCACCAGTAGTTCCTGAGATTAGCGCGTTCACACAAACAAACAAACTTCTCAGCTTTATAAAATTAGTATAGATTAAAAGTACTTCGAATGTTTAGGAAGATAAGTAGCATTATTTTGGGAATTATTTTAAAAATAGATATGGTTTACACTATCCACAAAAATTATGAAAAAAAAATTGTAGTCATTCATCATCATCATCATTATCTGAGCTCTTACTTCCCTCATCAAATTGAATATTTAAATCATCTCCACCATCGTCTTCATTGTTACTTGAATTCTCTGTAAAAAAAAATGTAGGTGATGCTGCACGGCTACAACTTTTCATTAACACGTATACAGTCGGCGATGTGAATGAGAAATTCCACCGGCAAAATGTTAAAAAATTCGACGCAAGTAATTTACCTCCTTGTAAATCTGAATTGCTTCAACAATTTCGACGAGCAAATTATATTGCGGGTGTCTGGAGTAATGCTCATATAAAGCGTCCTAGCATTTTAAGCCCAGCAAATAAAGGGTGGGTTCTAAAGGATAACCATTATCATTTTAAGTGGTTTAATGGTGACTAATTGCCAAGTTTCGTAAGCGAATCACTTGAAAACGAATTAGGTATTTTATTTTAACTATAAGTTATTTCAATATACCTACTTGTAACTGTTTTCAACATCATTACCTACATTTTTTTTACAGAGAATTCAAGTAACAATGAAGACGATGGTGGAGATGATTTAAATATTCAATTTGATGAGGGAAGTAAGAGCTCAGATAATGATGATGATGATGAATGACTACAATTTTTTTTTCATAATTTTTGTGGATAGTGTAAACCATATCTTTTTTAAAATAATTCCCAAAATAATGCTACTTATCTTCCTAAACATTCCAAGTACTTTTAATCTATACTAATTTTATAAAGCTGAGAAGTTTGTTTGTTTGTGTGAACGCGCTAATCTCAGGAACTACTGGTGCGAATAAAAAAATATTTTACTGTTGGATAGCCTATTTATTGAGAAAAGCTATAAGCGATATATCATCACGCTACGACCAATAGGAGCAGAGTACCAGTGAAAAATGTTACATAACCCGTTTATGTAACATTTTGACCTATCTCTCTTAAGTGACGCAAGCAAAGATGCGTGGGTCAGTTAGTATTCAATAATTTTTCAATTTTTATTTTTTTAATTCAATTGTTTTTCATTTATGCATATGAATAATGCTCTTACTCTCGCACTCATAGGGAAAGTTTAATGGCGTCTAGGGGACGAAGGGCCCTGCGGAATGGTCTGTCCGCATACAGGGGGTCTTAAAATTGTACCTTTAATAACATATATAAAATTTAGGCTTGCTACTATGACGTAGTTGACCTCATTTTTTTATAACATTTAAGGCGTCTGGCAGAAGTAATGGCCCCGGGAAACGGTCTGGCAATAGTCAATTTTAATTCTACATAATATCATTAATAACATATCTGAAAACCAACTTTGCTACTATAACGTGGGTTGGGTCGTTTTTTACGCACCTTCACTCCGCGCTACCTCAGAAACGGCCCCGCTTTCAAGGTAGTGGATGTGCATACCTCTTAACAGACCCTTTATACTAACAATCCTCAAAGTTTCAGCTTTGCTAAAATGACGTAGGTCTGGCAGCTCTGGGATCTTACTCTATTATAACATTCTCCCTAGTACGTAGTGAGATAAGTATTCATTTACTTAGATCTATAGTACGCATAAGTCATCATGAAACACGTCATAGGCCTTCAGCGAACGTCCCTGAAGCCAGCACTAGTTCCAATTCTCCCCTTTGTATCATTGATGAGATAAACCAACAATGGAAGCCATTCATCGCGCCGCACTATTGTTCACTCATCGTCCTATATGCCTAATGGAACCAAGGCACTACGTATGAACATAACTGTTAAGTACTCATTAATTAGGGACGAATATGCAAAATTAAGGCATATATTAAACATTTGCTTTGAAATCTAAAATCGCTTTTATACAACTATAGGTGAAGACTATACATATATACATAAAATCTCGCCTTCGTTCCATTTAGGTAGGCAGAGACCAGAGAACGCCACTTGATACGATGTATTTATAGATTAAAGATTTTGCAAGTAAAGATTGTCTTATATAAAATTTTAATTGTTTTAAAAAAGCGATTTTAGATATAATATAGATGCATTATTATGCTAAAAACAATACCTTATCGCAAAGCAGTCAATAGCAGTGCAACGCAGTCTCAAAGTCCCCGTAGCAGTTACTTGATCCTCAAGCGTCTTATTACTGCTTTCTTTATAAAACTCAAGTACCACGCCTTACTTTGTACCTTGCAACTTGTAGTATCAAAGCTCTACTTGTATTACATAGAACGTAATGTACACAGTCGAGTCCACTTATTATATACTCGTTATTTTCACTAAGGTTCGAATTTCCCATTCACAGTGAAGTGTTACCGCTTCAGTACGGAATACAATATTCACGATAGCGACGTATTTTATGACCTAGATTTGCCTCCGGTGCGGCGCGGGGCGGGAGGCGCCCAGCGTACGGGATTACTATCGCCGGCACAACGTCCATTCTCTACGTTTTATATCCCAACGCTATGTATTAGTCGGTTCTACTTTTTACACGTATATTTTGTTTTTAATTGCACCTGTGCACGAGAAGACTGATTACATAGTTATATCAGTCTATCTGTCTAGACAATTTATGAAAATATTTAATTAATAGTGTGTAGTGGGTTATATACTACATACCTTTAATGTCATTATCAATAATAATCACGCAAAACATTATCCAGACGCAGCATCAATGAAACGTAGCTACGTTTATAAAAACATTACCTATATAATTTATTTCTAGAATGTACTAAAACCTGTACCTAACAAATTTATGTTTTCATGTCTACCCATAGTGTAAACTATTCAAAACTTAAAGCAATCACTCCGCCAATACCGAGAAATAATAAGCAAAGACATATGCGGCGGCCGGCAATATACGTATTCAGTATAGCGCCTCTTTGAATACTAGTGTGTTGGGAACAAAGTTAAATGAAATATTTTTAATTGTTAGTTAACTAAAGCACACACTTTTGATGGATAATAAGAATATGGGTATCAACTAAAAGATGAGTTTCAAACAAAACACTGTCACATTCGTTTTTTTATACTTTATTTTATTAAACAGCAATTAATACACAATAACACGTTACATTTATCATACAATATCCAAAAATATTAAATAAAAAAAATCTAAATGTACAATTTGCTCCAACAAGATCGATTTGAAAATAAAACAAGACATTTTGGACGATATAAATAAATAATCCTGTCCATTTTCTTGTTACAATAGATGTCTAATACCTAAACAAACTACCCATTAATATTAGCCTAATAATGACTAACATTATATGACAAGATGTATGAATATTGGGTCGGGGGAAAAGTCTTTTCGCAATATAGTATGTATGAACTTGTAATAAAATCTTTTCACTACACAAAAAAGCTCGATATTAGGGTACCTCACGAGCTCACTGAAAGAAACCTAATGAACCGTGTACTCATTTGTGATTCTAAGCCAAAGAGATTTTATTACAAGTTCAAACATACTATAATGCGAAAAGACTTTTTCCCCGACCTAATATAATTAAAGCATAAACAAGCACCTATTTAGATTATAGCAAGTTACGTAATTTTGTCTCTACCTTCCCTCTAAGGAACATAGCATAAATTCATACAAGTATGTACATATTGTACATATGTATATGTATGTATGTGATCACAAATTATACTGTCACAGTGCACAGTTCTACATTCAATAGGGAAGGTTTCATACAGCACCCTACCTTAGTGTGAATTGGTATATTCTACAAACTCTAAGCTTCCGAGCTTTTCTCTATGATAGCCGTAGCCTGCACACGTGACAGTCTTGAATATTTCTCAGTTAATATAATATAACTTATGCAATAATTATATTAGTTACATAAAACTATATTTAGAGACTCTCAATCATCGGAACAAGAAGTAACCAATAGTTTACAAATGTTAATAATTTTGAATTGTTCCTGTGGTAACTATTAACTATTTTCTGCCTACCACTATGGGAAGAAGGCTTGATTTTATCTATATATGTTTGTAACTATAATATTAACTAGCAACTTAAGTCTTTTGCTTAGTTTTACAATTGTATATAAACAATACAGTCTACCTCTAATATCATGCGAGATTCAAAAAGGCGGCGACCCATCTAAATACAAGCCTTCATAAAATCTGCTTACCCAATCAAGTATCGATCGTGCAAACGGCACTGTACACGTGCCTCTATTTGATATAGCACTAGGCATAGATAGCGAATACGTAGACGTTGTTATTAACTAGCCTGACACCTATACATATATAGTTCTCACGTACATATGTATGCTTACGTATGGCAAGTGATGTGTACGGCGTGGGCGGGAATATAACGCATCTATATTCTGAATATCAAATGAAAACTATACTGTTATCATATTTTTTACGTTACATGTTCATCTTTACTAAAAACTGAATTGACAAAGGTCGTTTTGCATGCAAACATTGTTTTCGTACATTGTTATTGAAAATAATCTACAATCTTTTCTCAAAGATATACCAAAATATACACGGAAAATTAAATAAAAATCGGTTAAGCTGTTTCAGAGAAGTACGGTCCCATTAGTTAAAATTTCATTTTTGCCTTTAGTTCTGAAATGAACAGTCTTATTTTTTTATCTATAAAACTACAAGTAGAATTCGACAAGATTCTTTAGAAAATGATATGAATAAAATTATAAATTTAACCCATTAATGTCCTACTGCTGTGCAAGGATCTCCTCCCGTAATGAGGGAGGGGGTAGTCCTTGAGTCCACCACGCTGGCCAAGTGCCGGTCAGAAAATGATAGTTAACGCTTTAGGTTCTATCTATCTCTTTGCCAGGCCATGGGACGGAAAACGGCTAAAAAAATTTCGGCATTGCACGATCATTTATACAGTGTTTTGGCACATACATATGTCTATAATGCTTATTCAAAATATAATATTGCTATAGCCATAGGTGCAAACACGAATTATTAGCGACGCACGCGACGTCCAGAGTATGTCGTCTTGTACAGAAAAAATATTCAAACGGGTTCTTGACTACCAGTCAAATCAGCTGCGTTTTACGAAATGTCAAAAACACATTATAGTATAGAAATGCACTGTAGTGACGTCACAGTTTCGTATTTTCGTTGGTATCAAATGAGTGCCTAAAGAAATATTTTAGTGTGTAATAATTACAATTTTAACATTATTTATGAAAAAAATTACATAATCTGATCATTTTAGTGAAACTTTTTACGAGTGCAAGTTTAATCATTTTTCGTTAACCCAGTCAACTACCCAATTGTGTACAGCATAGGGACTTGTTTAGCATGACATTGAGATACATTATATAAACTATAGGTACTTACTTAACACTCAATACGGTACATAAAGTTCGTTATTGCAATTCTGGTTCAGAAGGCGACTAGAGAGCTTTATCTCTATCCTATAACGATAGTTTATAGCCAGTACAGTAGCGCGACAGTCGGTAATGTCGAGTATCGAAAGTTTGACATTTAAAATGCACTGTCAAAGTATCCCGTCAGAGGCACTGATCAGATTTTCATACAAAATTTCTGGATGACTAGCCGGTGGTCGGTAGTCTATAATAGTAGAGAATCGAACTACTAAAACTTGAAGTTAATTTGTACACTTTATGAGTTTTTCCTTTACAACATAACAACACGTTTGACTCATTAAGTTTGTAGCATTTGAGTTGATTTGTACATAAAGCTTCTTTACTTTTTAATTTAAAAAACTATAGGTCTTTTCATAATATAAAACAGGCTAACTATGCCATCTTCAATAAGGGTGAAATTCTCAGCAAAGATTTTAACTGACAAACATGCATGCTACATTGCAGGCTCGCACATGTCATTTGAGCAGATGCTAAAACACCTATGTCCACTCATCTCCTTAATTTAACTGTATTATTATATTTTCGATATTACTAACTGATAATTTTCATGTTAAAACATTGTCACTGGGCGTGTTCACAAGCAGAATGCATGCCGACTGTCTTGTACACGGTAGCTGCCATCGCGTCGTACAGCCTCCGCCCCTGGTATTCTCACAACACAGCCACTATTAAATTATCTGCTTCGCCGGTATTGTGGTAACGCCGCTTCGTCGAAACTCTCTACTAAACTAATTTTAGCTACATACAAGTTCACTTCAATATAAATTTCTAACGAGAACTTAATGTACCAAGGCACACATGACGTCATCTTCGTCATCTGGAAAGAAAACACGCATGTTTAGTAAGTTAGATATATAACAACTACTTACTAAGCAACATTACTAAGCCCCCTTACGCACTAGCGACTGACCGCGGAAGCGGCTAGCCGCGCGGTTACATATTAGTATGCAACCGGCCGATTTCAGACTACGTTGTAATATGTTAGGATAATATAGATAGCACACACAACCATATCCAAACATGCTATGGGCACGCTTACATTGTACTGTTCTATTATATTATCAGCTTACTATAAAATTCCTTCTCCCCTCACCTCCGGACGTCCCGCACGCGAATTGAAACTCTTCAAAGGTCGCGGCTAACTATGCTTGCTGTATACTACAAATGTGAAATGTGAATGCCAGGCTATATAGTAAAGCATTCCCTCTTTGCTACACTATATAGCATTATAGTATAGCGTAGTCTGAAACCAGCTTCATTTTCAGGCGGTTGTAAAGTAAACTGTAACCGCGCGGTTATACGCTTCTGTGGTTGCGTCAGTGGGCTAAAACATCAACAGCCAGGAAGATATAAATAAAAATAATTGTGTCATGCAAATAAAAATAACATAGAATAGTCTAGAAGCTTACCTTCAACTTTTAACTACACATCGAGTGATCACATTCAAAATTAAAACGAATCAAAATAAAAACTATAGATTTACTACTCAGAATACAAATGATCGTGGAATACAATAAATACAGGTATATATTCGTCTGGGAATTTCCATTTAAAAATATACTTTTTCCCATTTTCTACGAGATAGAATTTACTTTCCGCAGTAAGTAAATTGAATCTGCATATTTAAAATAATTGCTAACGTTTCATGATAAAGCATTTCATACAGGTATTGTTAACAATTTAGAATTAACTAACTTCTGCCCGCGACTTCGACCGCGTGAAAAAAAATCTCGGAATAAAAACTATCTCATTATAATTCGTAACTATCAACGTACCAAATTTCATAATAATCCGTCCAGTAGTTTTTTCGGGAGCGAGTAACAAACATACATCCATCCATAACTTACAAATTTTCGCATTTATAACATTAGTCATAATAAGGATATAATATTATCATGTATTTATAAATGTATCAAGACTCTAATACTTTTGAAAAAATTACACACGACCGTCTGATTTTAAACTAGGCAGCGCTTTACTATATTAACCAGACAAACGTAGTTTTATTTCTATCGATACATTCATAATTACATGCGAAGATAATATACAATCAGACACAGAACAGATACTCTGACTGATTGCACAAATATGTGTCATTGAAGAATCGTGTAAATTCATAGAAATATAGGTAATAGGTAGATCATGTCTAGTCCGCTAGTTAATCTATATAAATAAAAATAAATCACAGAAAGGTATGTATGTATGGGCATAACCTTTGAACAACTAAACTTAATTGCATAATACTTCTTCAAACATGCTTGTATTATATCAACCGTCGGGACAAAGTTAGTATGCCATGGAATCAAAATTTCCACGGGAATGGAACGGACGGGATATTGTGTACTGTACCCGGATGAAATCGGGCCAGTCCTTACCTACATAAGTATTAAATTACAAGAAGAAATAAATATACAAAAAGACTTGTGATAAATAAATATTAGTTTGTTCAAACAAATATTAGTCTAGTCGGAACTGTGTATGGAATTCGAGCCAAAAATGCGGCAAATGTTAAATAGGTTTCAAAATACATTATATCGCTAAATAATTTTAGCGGAATGGTTACAATTAAACTATCAAAACATTATACATAATGCGGCGGTCGAATTAAAACAATATAAATCTGTAAAATCTGTTTTGTGTGTGCACAATCTACTCTCGTAAATTTGAGCTTGTTTGAAAATTGCATCGATATAGGATTCGGACATATAATCCTTTTAGACAATTAATAATACGCCTAGGGTTCACGTATCTGTATATTTTGTTATGTATTATAACAGTATGAAATTTGCATTTAACTAGCTTTAGTTCGTGACTTCGTCCGCGTGGTTTGTGACTTAGGACAAAGAATCACACAAACTTTCATCCCCTATTTTATCACCTTGGGGGTAGTATTTCTCAAAATGCTTTTTAGCAGATGCCTACGTCATTACATCTACCTGAATGCCAAATTTGAGCCCGATTCGTCCAGTGGTTTGTGTGCGTTGATAGATCACTATGTCAGTCAGTCACCTTTGAGTTTTATATATTTAGAAGAAGATTCCACATTTCAAGCCTCATCAAGCCTATTGGTATATACCAGGCACATTACTAAACTCCAGGCTACTTATGAAAACATTCACCATGAAAATTACAATAGTATAATCTGGGGGCACAGCAGTGCCCCCGCAAGTCGTAGTACTTTATCCGGGTATCAAACCCCAAGGCTTCATTGCCAGCAGTCGTATCCACGACCGCGTCAAACGCCTAGATGATAGTCTTAAAAATATATATAAATGAGATCTTATACATAAGTAACTGAATGTGATCTAATTTCACTTAATTGTCCAATCATGCGACTACTTATGGGGTTAGTCATCTCGTGGGCGATCGATCTGAACGTAATGACGGGGTGAACGACACTAAATGAACTATTTACTAGACAGCTAAGTAGCTAGACTAAATATATAAACCTAAGGTATTTACTTCCCATTTGTGTCATTGTTGCACGGGTCTTCATTTAGGTTGGGCTATAGGCGCCATAGCACGTCACAGCCAATTTGCGAGTAATGCTGGGTACTCGCGAAAAATAACGCGCGATTTTACTCAAACAGTAAAAACGAACGTGTGGACCGCGAAACCTTTAAAATGCCCATCGTAAAGAATTTTACTCGGTAGAGCCATCAAGTGGGGTAAAACTCACGACTCGATCGAAATAGAAAGAATAAGCATGTCTGTCGGTCTGTCGGTATCTCATAAACCTTAATAGCTAGGAAGCTGAAATTTTGACAAAATGTGTATTTCCGGTGCCGCTGTAACAACAAATAATAAAAAAAAATAAAAATATTAAGCGGCGTCGCATAAATAAACGTGTTTTTTTTCGTATTTTTTTGGTACGGAACCATTCGTAAGCAAGTCCAACTTGCACTTAGCCGGTTTTTTTAAAATATTTTCTGCATCTTTGCAATCTACACAAAAAGCCTTGCCTAATATATCAGTTATTTTGAAATTGAGTTGGAAACCCATTTCGTCCCGTAATTATCATAGATAGTCCCAGAGTTGCAAGTTCCCACTTCCCAATGACCTTGCACGTTGCAAGGTCGTATCGACCGGGCTCGGGTAGACAGCATCACGACGTTATCACGCGAACAAGGCGACTAAACACGTTATAGCTAGTGAGAACTCCATTAACACGGACCAAAATATCTTAACTTCCAACGCATTCTCATGTAAAACCAAATTCCAAGGTTTAATTATAAATTTATTGATAAAATACTAAAATACGACAGTAACCTTAAATGGAAAAGTTAAACATACATAATATCACGCATGTTATGCAGAAAGGTATAGGCAAAGGTGTATGAAACACACTCCCGTATCGCCATTAACAATGTTAGTTCCACGAAACAAAGGGCGAGCCTATTACTGTATACCGCGCACGTTACCAGAATAAAATGTTATGAATTTAAAAAAAAGAAGCCTAAAAAATCAATAGCACTTTGTCCACAAAGTGCTATTGATTTTTTAGGCTTCTTTTGGACATCAAAGCTGGGACTTATGATCAGCAGTAGGATACTCTACCGACCGCGCCACAAAGGCAGTCAGTTCATAAGAGCTTAAACGCTATTGAACAGATAAACTACCACTACATATATCTCAGAAACCGGGAGTTAACTACGTAAACAGTGGATAGATAACGCATTATCTATCTATCGTATGGTTAGTGGTCAACCTGGTGTCAAAGTTGTTCAAGCCGCCCGAAAGGCCTTTGATATGGCTTTACGACTGTTATCTTAATTGACAACAACCGGGATCGACTTTTTACGTGCCCTCCGAAGCACGCAAAGTCTGTCCCGTCAAAAAGTTTTTATTCTGATAACGCATTGAAAACTGGCGTAAATAAACTACAGTAAGAGTACAAGCTACAACAATGAAGTAGCACATGATTGGACCAATCGCCGCTCCGGATGTAACAGTAATAAATAATTCTTCGGGAGTGCAATTTTCTAATCATTGGTCGTGCGGCTTTGTGTAGTGTTGACTGTTTGAATATAATGCATTGATCAAAAGCTTACGGCGAGAGCTGAGACAGTATTCGCGTAGTTAAAATGTCTTATAGTATTTATATTCCTCCTATACTAATCTTACTTATATTTTAAAGTAACAGATCCGAAAAAAATCTGCCGTCTCTTATCCTTTTTTTTTTTAAGACAACTAGCGCACCAGGAGTTGCTATTGTGTTGTCTAGATAATCATACATCACACAAGAATCTGTGATTAAAAGCGGCCCCGATGAGGAATTATGGCCGAAAAGGATGTATCAATAAAGGTAGTTGAATGACCTGACGTAGATAAAATATCAGTAAATTAATTCATATTTCAGCCTAATTAATTACCAACTTCGGCGGTCATACCTATCCTGTCCATCCCATTCAACCCAATAAGGACAACAAAATACTTAATTAATTGTGTTGATTTCCCCTTACAATGCACACTAATATAAAGTGCGATCATCTGCCTGTCTGTCACGCTTACGGCGAAAATGAAAAAACCATTGTGAAAAAAAAACTAATAGACATACTTAAAGCTAATTAGTATCTGTTTTTTTTAAAAACAACCCCTTCAAGACTAAGGTAGTGTCTTTGTGAGTAGAGTCGCGCGGTTCAGTTAGTCAAATTATTCATTACCTGTACAATGTATGCGGATGCTGATTACTAATTCAACATCAGTTTCCTATTCGTTATGTCTGATTTCAAGTTGCAATGAAAACACACCAGTAAATACTAACCAAGGTATGACTTAAAAACCTAAAAAGTGTCTAGTATACTGTCAAACGTCTTGATTTTTATAGTAGGATCAGACTTGGATACTCTCGTTTGTAGTAATGATGTTATCTCATTTAGCTATGCCCATACCCAGTGTTGTTCACCAGTCGGTAAATGATCTTTGGGTTAAGCAAACCTTGGCGGGAACATTCTATATCTATGAGCGTCTCCGTGCTTTGGAGGGCTCCCTAAAAAGCCATTTCCGGTTGTTGTTAATTAAGATAACAGTCCTTAAGACACGTCAAAGGCCTTCGGGCGGCTTGAACAACTTTGACACTACGTTGACCACCAGCCATATGACAAACAAACAAATATTTGCTCACTTGATTAGACATGAATAGAACTTGACAACTATCAAACCCAAACAACACCAGTATATAACATAGACCGACTGCCTATTGGGCCACATCCACCTCCACAACAGTTACCTGGGTTATAACTCGATACCTTTCGGTAAAACCGGTAGTCAGATTCAAGCTTCTGACTACTGTCAAGGATCTTTGAAAATGACGACCAGGACCCAAATTTAAAGTGCCTTACTAAAATTCGGAGGAACTCGGTATACATATATAAAATGGTCACCCATCCACAGAACAACCCCACGGCTGTTGTTACTAAGCATAAATATAAATGTATATAATAGCTAATTTAGTTCGTGTGAATCCCAAAAATGACCGGCACACGATACATACAAATTGCACTGGCATTTTAGTCGCATAGTCTATTAGAATAACATTCATTTGTATGGAACCAATGTTGGTTCGCAGAAACGATATTTGTTGGAAATAGAAATCGGTGCAAATATTGATACAATTATTAGATTAACAGTAGGTTTACCCATCAAAACAAATGAAATTATAATAAAAACATTTCATTCTGGATAAAATTTTGTATTTGGATTACATGCTGAATGGAATTTTCAGAATTTAAACTTTTGTGTTTAGTGTGCCACATTGAATCCTCATCAAAAACTCGCAGGCGAGAACATTTCCACAATTTCCTTCACTGTTACATAGAACAAGTTATAACTATGTATAAGTAATATACATACGTAACTTCGAAAAGTCATAGTTCAAATTCTCGGCCTGCGTGGGCGAATGCTAAGAAGACTCGCCTGTGACCGAGAATATTCTCGTAATGTAAAGAGAAGTGCACTTAAAATTATTTTAGTATTATTATAGTTTATAGTTCAACTAAGTAACCTATAATACAAAAAAACTAAATTGAAATCACTGCATCCGTTCGGGAATTACGATGCCACAGACAGACAGACACATCAAACTTATAACACCTGTTGCGTCGGGGGTTAAATACCTATTTTTTTTAAGACCATGAATAAGAACTTGTGAAAAAGAGTAACATGGGCATTTCCAAACAAATCGATCCCATTGCCTATCTGAAGATTTCATTTAAGCATCAGCCTAAGAGCTTGTACAAAAAACTAGGATGTAACATCGCGTTGTAAAGATTTTTTCACAAATTGATTTCTAACGCAGAATCTATCCTAAGATTTTTAACATCAAGTTTCCTGACAATGGATAAAAATAAGGAATATATTAATGAATTATATCAATTCCCTAAATCTCAAAAGACTATTGTATTTGCACAGTCTTTATAATCCCTATTCATATTATAATCTACCTTCTGCCTATTAACAATATTTCCTGACCTAATAAGTATTTAATGAGTTAATCCAGGTTATAATCTCTTTGTGTACAAAACTTCTTTAGAATTAATTAATTTCTCTTTGTGGAGATGCAAAGGCGAGCATATGTGAATGTCTGTTTCACACAACTTCAGAACCGATTGGATGAAATAAAACTATTAACAGGGTAATGGGGAAAATACCTTTAACCTACTTTTCTCAAAGGAAAAACAATGCGGCCAGTGGCAGCATTAGCTAATGTAATTAGCTAATAAACATTTATTTTTAGACACATTTAGATACACTGTGTAACAAAAACTATTATTTACGTAACTTATTACTTGCTGTTAAGGAGTTCCTCTTCAGGAAAAATGGACTCCTTCAAAATGAAAACTTTATGTCATTTAGATCACTAAAATTAGTCAAGGTTATTAGTCTTTTCATTCATTTATCCTCCAGATTTGTTCTTGATATTGTTAACCCATCTTTTTCTTGTCCAGTTGTCCACCCAGGCTTTTTTTTGTGTTCTTTTCCACTTCGTAATTTTGTTTCTCCGTCTTGTTTGTATTGTATTCAGCCCACTCCTGTTCATTTCAATATTAAAAGTCTTTCCTGATAGCCTATAACATGGCTTGTTACATATACATTTTCGGGCGGCTTGAACAACTTTGGCAGTATGGTCTTTAGTACTATGATGAAAAATATCCGTGAATGCTTTGCTCTTTTCGAGTCAAAATGCCTTTGTAAATGATCATTACAATTTGCAGTTCGACGTATTACAATTTGTAAAATCGTGTCCAGCGAACTAACGCGAACTGGACAGTCGTCATGAAGCAACTAATTAATTCACAATAACGCACGTGCCGGTAATGGGCAGAAACGATATCAACGATATTAATATTCAGGTCAACTACTTCCAACTTTTTACATGACATTTCAGTGTACATTTACATGAAATACCAATTTAAAAAATATGTGCTAGATTTTATCGGTCCATTTTGTCAAAGAGCTTTTGCAGTTACAAGCAAAAATAGATAATTAAATAGTATTTAGAATACGATTTAGCTGTGGTTGTAAACTATTTCAAAGGCAACAAACGCTGTAAGTTTTGGCTATTTCGTTGATAATTAGGGTATGAAAAATGTGACAATATATCAATATTTTTACTTCTGTCTATACCTGTCTGAGGCACTCATAGAAAATTGTGGCTCTCCGATCAGTGAACAAGCAATCGGTCTAACCAAGTCCCCCCAACTTACCCCCGGTTTCTGAGGTACATTTAGCGGTAGTTTATCTATTGCGTTTAAACTCATACAAGAAAACGTAATTGAAAAGATGAACTACCGCTAAATGTAGTCAAAAACCGGGCATTAAACAACCTTAACACTAAGTTGAACATTAACTATACGTACGATAAGGCCGCTGCAATCAATTCTGCGTTGACAAAAAAAAGTATTTGTTTCGCTAACAATGTTGATAGGCGAGCGGCGTCCAGGGTACACTAGTTAACAGTTTCCAACTACCAGCGCTTTAGAACTGAGGTTTGTTTTACACAGGGACATGTAGAATTTTGTAACCCTTTATTAAAAAGAGTATTAATTCAAAGTTTTCTTGATTTTTATGCCAATATTTAATAGTAGGTTCGGCCACTTAGGTTAAAATCTATTACAGTGTCCGCGGCTTGGCCGATTATAAATCGAATAGAATATATGAAATCTAAATCGAATATTCCAGTTAAATTTTAGCAATTAAATTTAACTCCTCACGTCAAGTATTAATATTCTCTATATCGGAAACTAATCAGCATTTGCCGACTACAATAGACCGTTTGAACTACGATCGGTATTAGAGGCACGTAGAATGAACACTAACGGGCGTCGGCCACGAATATGATCCCACATTGTAATGAAATGTAATCGCAAAATAATTAGCGGTCAATTATCTCTTTCAATTTAATTGAATATTGGTTTAATTAACGTAATATTATTGTTCAATAAGATATAATAATTAATAAATAAAAGTTACGATGGTGATATATTGTTGTACTAATTAATGGTCGAAGTTTTAATTAATAATTTAAACTTCTTTCATATAATGATATGAAATCCCATCTAGACAGTCTCTAGAAAGGGCGAATTTGCAATTTCGTTCGAACTTTACTGAGATAGCTACCTAGGCGTCGATAAATCTCGTCCACAAGCTTCGCACGTGTTCAAAATAGGGGCGAAGCTGACGCTCCTTGTAGACGGAACGCTCGCACAAGAGAATCGCGACGAATTCGCCTCTTCTGCACAAGGTCTATTCGCCTCGCTAGTAAAGTACACATCGGTAGAGGATACAATACCAGCAAAGCAATTACTGCAGTCTAACCCTAATTTAAATGTTGGTACGATTTTAGTCTTCAAGCAACTACCGCCTTACAAATCTGGTAGCAGGACGAATGCAGCCGACCCTACTCACAAAGGGCTCCAAATGCTCCAATGGACTTGCATGATGTCCCTTGAAGACTAACATCTTTTATTTTCGAAGACTTGCGTTACCTTGTGTAAGAAGGGTCTTACTAGTAGCAAGTTAAATGACAAGAGGGCTTCAAATCCTCAAATTTTCAGGAATAAAATAGATAGGTACTTTAGAACAATAACTAGTTTTAAATAACCCTTGTAACTATAGTCAACACAAACCACACATTCGCAATAATATAAAATATGTAAAAACGATTTGCAAACCTATTTTGACCGAGATACCCATTCATACTTATCCAATTAGTTGCAATCACTTGCCGCAAATTAGTTGTTAAGTTTCTAGCAAGTAATTATAACACCGAAATGCTATAATATCGGAATTAGCTATTGATAATTAATCTAGGTGACCTCGAGAGCTTGCTTTGGACAGCTAGGTCAAATGCCTCATACAGAAGGCTGTGTTACACTGTTATATGCTCTGTTTATACCACGCTGATGTGATAATTACATTACATAATTATCTAATGTTATGTACATGTTACATTTTATACTAATTGAAGATTATAGAACATATTATACCTTTTTGCGTCTGTTATACCCGAAGGTGTAAGCATAGTGTTTTCAGCGATATCCGCGTTTTGCTAAGTGAGTGATTAGTTCAATATATGCAAAATCTTTAGAACCGCTTCCTATTGTTCTGATGAAATCTTTCACGGAACTATAGAACTAAGATACTTGGGACTAAATCAAACTAATTTAGGTATAGCCTATCATTCCCCAATAGGATAAATATGGAATGAACGCAAGCGGCTTGAGCCACGCGAATCGGATAGTTTTGCAGTAATTGAAAAAAAGAAATAATATAGCCATTCCTATGGTTATTATCAAAGAAAATAAGTTTCTAGATAGTTTAGAACTCTGGGATGTACCATGATGTGCTAGACTGATGCAAGTTCTGCTGTTAGACGAAACAGCGCTATAGATTCCCTATAGCGGTGTCTCTTTCTCGCTGCAAGATCGCTCTAGGGTTACGCGTCTACTGCGTTGGAACCGGAGCGGGCGGACCATAAGGCTAAGTTCATATGACCGTGCCGAGCCGCGCGATCATATGAACTTAGCCTAAGGATTTAATCTAGACTGCCTCTGTGGCGCAGTGGTTGAGATCGCCGCGCCGCTACCATTGCGTAGGGAGACCGTGGTTTCGATTCCCACACAGAACAATAATAATTATCCATCAATAGTAGTTTCGGGTCTGGTTGTACTTTGTGTCCGTTGATTGCATGTTATTAAAAGTCGTCGCAACACAAGAGCAATTCTTATTGCGGAAACTCTTTTTAAACAAGAAAAAAAGGAACACTATGCGTGCACAGTGTCCGCTTATTTGTGCCATAGAATTAAATAAAGGCAACAAATCCTTACGGTCCAAATTCTCCGATTCTAATGCATTGGACGCGTAGCTCAAAAGCGGTTCTAGTAGTTTTACTGTAATAGCACGGGTCGTGTTTACCAATAGACAGCCCCGGTTATAGACGTGTAACAGCAAAGACATACACTGATATTTCCACACGTATTTGATGAACCCGACGCGCTCCGTCCCCGTGTGATATTTGATTCCGTCCGTGGAAAATGTATGTATGATTTTGTGTCCGTTTTGTTACGTTCTCGACATGTTACCAGTCTCTAAATATGAATAAAACTTTACAAGGGAATCCCTAACTTGTTTACAACTATCACTGTTAACGAATCTTCAAAATAATTCAATAAAGATATAATAGTGTGAATTAAACATTTCCGTGCTACTTTTTGAACTTTATCTGGTCGGTTATCGATAAGGTTGCGATAAGAATTGACAAACTTACTAGACTTTTTCATCCCCATTTTATTCTGTAAATTAATTATCGACGAACTTTAATCTATCTTATAATCAATCCTCCTTTGTGAGTACCAAACTTACTTCTATCCTACTTTATTCAATTTACACATCCTTCTACGCTACAAAAATGTGTCTTAATTTTGCAAAGTTAGCAAATTATGCAACTGTATTGATGTAAATAAACTTAATGTAATAATCCGTGAGCATTTATTGGTAGTCTGTTTGTCAGTTCGTTCAGAGTAAACGTTTGAATAGTTCCTCACCCAGGGCTAATCTGTTCCCGGAAACAGACCGGCTCCGGGCGTCCAGTGCGCTCGACACACACACAATAAATTACTTGTAAACATACCAAACTGGGCCTGAAATTGACGCAAATAAGCCTTTGTATTTGCATTTTATAATTACGGACTTAAATATGTATTTTTCGACTATATCTAAAGAAGTCTAAAAGACAATTTCACAACTTATAGACAAGTTTCGGGTAACCGACTGATAGATAAAGTGATTGAAACTGTATTAATTACAAAAAGATATTCGCAATCGCTTATATTTCGTTTGTAACCAAAGTCAAAAACGCAAAAACATTTGTAGGTTTAACTCGAACCTCTCGAATGATATTCAACGCTAACGGTGTCTAGCACCAATCGTTTACGCCCATAGATCTTAATAAAAACAAATTGCAATATTTCAACGAAAATTCCACAAGTAAAAAGTCTATTACAAGTGAAATTGTTTTTCATATTTCCATTCACATTTTTGTACCTTTCAATACGTTTAGCTATAAAATCAAAAAGATTGGCAGCTGTTCAAACAACTTTGACATGATGACAAACACTAAAGAACGATCAATCAAGATTATAACATGAAAATGTTCATTAGAAGAAATGACTAAGAGATCACATCATGCTCTAGACATCGTAGAATTAATTACTTATACAAAATGAGGCATTCTGTCAATATTTTGTTAGTTTATAACAAAAATAACATAGCATGCGTCATGCGTCCTGAAGTAGTACGATAACAAAGTTTGTTAGATTCTATTCGATGGGTAATTCGTTTATCTGTGAACCGGCCGGTTACGCCTGCGAGTACTACGCAATTTATCCGGTTAGATGACGTCACTTCTATGTTAGCCGCGACGCGAGACTTTATACTGTTCAATGAGATGAATATTTGATTGTAAGCCATTTGTTTCTTTAGTGATACAGTGATATGAATGGATTGTCAGTTATTTGTAACTAACACTTTAAAAAATTGTGTTTACCAAATGGGGCAACCAACTGTCAAAGTTGTTTAAACTGCCTAAAGGCTTTTGATAGTTTAGCAACTATATTAAGCCATCACCGACATTTACACTACTTTAAAGCACAGAGACGTATAGCTTACTAAACGGCTACTAAGCTACGAGTGACTACAAAGGTATCTTACCTCACTCATTGAAAACCGGTGAGTGCAACTGGCTGAAGACTTCAGAATAAAAAAAAACCGTTTTCAACCGTATTATTTTTATGACTTCTTACCAAACGATAAAAAAAACATCTTAAAGAAAACTTTTGCATACCTTAAAGTGCTTTTAAATGTTCTTGAAGAGTGGTTCCCAAACTTTACCAAGCGCGGTGGCCTCATAGCCTCACCCTCCCTCATTACGGGAGGAGGGCTGTGCCTATCGGTGCATACAAGTTAAATTTACCTTGCCTTTTACCTCTCTCATTGTCCGAACGGGAAATGAAATCGGAACTTCGTTTATTTACTCTAATTATCGCTACCGAAAAATTCTCTTTGACATTTTTTAAATGCAGTTTTTTATTTAACTGCCTGTGAAATACTCGTGTGACTGCAATTGATGGAAGATTCCAAAGTTAAAAAGGCCTATCTCCCTAAATTTACGAGCGAGCGAGGTCGAAACTAGGTATAACTTTATTATTAAACAATATTCAAGTTGAACCCTACTTGAGATGTGGTAGCCAAGTGGCTAAATGAATTAGACTTGCATTGGAGAGGTCATAGGTCCAAATTGTAACAATAGCACTATCGATATCGATGATGACTCGCTTCATTACCAACCTTTGAACTTATCTGGGGTATTATTACACAGGATTATTAATATTATATAACCAGTAACGTAATTAGTATTTTAGAAAATATACTTCTTAACAAAATCATCTCAGCGATGAGACCCGCACTCAGAAATTAAACTAAAACAATAGCCGATAGCAATCTGAGAGGCTTTCACCTTTCCATGTCTTAACTTTAGATTATTAAAAAACAATATACAAAATAGTGAAATTATAATCAGAGATTAACTTTGTCTCTTTAGTTTGGTTATATAATTAACTTAATTGAATTTGAAAAGATTTCACACGGCCAGCCGTCTGTATACCGACTAAAGTAAAAAGTTATTAGGGAGGCCCCTTAGGCAATCGGGATATAAACTAGTAAACCATATTTGCATACTTCATAAATAAATATAGCCCTAGCCTGTTTTCTACGAGGGTAAGCAGGGAACAAAGTGCGTCACTTGCTACGCTCCCTACAAACTTCTTTTGCTTAATACAATGAATGAATACTGGACCCCCCAGTTACCAGTGCAACGCACCTGACTTTTTTGAAGGACATCGCCGATATGTGTATATTTTCTAGAGTGTGCTTATTCCATATTCAAGTGAAATAGAAATAAACGTAGATATGTTGAGTCGTAATTCTCGAATGTGGCAATATGTTAGATTATACCTTGATGCAGAATATAAGAAAATGAATAAAATACTATCAAATCATTATAGATACTTAAACAGTGAAGCAAGCATAAAAAGGACACAAATTAATTTTGCACGGCCTTTCAGTTCCTATGACAGCGCATTTAATTACGACAGTTTAAACAAAACATGACGACCTGGTATTCTATTGAGGGTTGGCTCCAAACAAGAGAACTCCTCAACGGTCAGGAGTACATATGTCATATTTTTACAAACGTATTCAGCTATGATTGTTTATTGTAAAATCTATTATGGGTTACCTGCTGCTTACAGGATTGGCAGTAGGCGAGGGAACTCTTTAACGGTAAACAGTACGTGGCTAAGATTTTATGATAGTATGAAATTATGATTGCCCATCATAAGGTTTGCCAAGACCAGGCATCCAGCTGCATCCAGGGTTAGCTCCGAATAGGAATTTAAATAAACATGTGGTACTTAACTAATATATTTTTTTAATAACAGCTTTTAACTTCTATGAATATTGGACCGTCTGTTGGGCTAAGTTAGTTCATGTAAGGTTTTTGAACCGGATCGGAATCTTCTTCCTATCTTCTCTGAATATCAGCTGCTTTTAAAGTGAACTTTACCTAAGATTTTAGACCGGATCAGATCATTACTTTTAACATTTCTGGATATCTAACTGCCTCTAAAGTCTAAGGTAATCTTTACCAAGGGTGTCGGTATCGCATCGGGTTTTAACCGTAAATAGTAAACCCGGTACTAACTCTCATAACAAAAATATATAACGAATATTACTTTATTGAAATAATACAACAGTTATTAATATCAGTGTCATCCTGTCATGATTACAATGAAACAATGAACAACAAAAAGAATAAAAGTTTATAATGGCATTATCGATATCCCATAACAATGCAACGCAATAATTAATACATTCGCGCAGACTGAAGAGAATTTCATAAATTAAATGTATGAAATTAAGTATTAATTACCTATAAATTATTTTTGTTTGTTATGATTTATGAAACTACAGAACGGCATTTGAATCTCGCTAAAAGACACGCGTGATACATTTATACTATTGTTGTCTCAATGCAGGCCGCTAATCAGAACTTGAGGGGCTAGGCTTTGAGTCCACCACGTCCAAGCGCAGGTTGGGGACTTTATTATCATATAAATATGATCACGGAATATTATTAAGTCTGGGGCACAAGTCTTTGAAAGTCGTTCAACAGAAAAAATCTCAGCTATAGTGACAATGTTGTTGTATTCACAAAAATAAATACATTGAACCCATTAATGTCCTACTACTGGGCAAGCGTCACCTCCCGTAATGAGGGAGACGTTAGGCTTTAAGTCTACAAATGTAAGATTTTTTAAAGGTCCTATTTCCTTCAATAAGTTTAAAATGCGGATGGTCGAAATCGGCATCCATGCTATAGACGTAGCTACGTCAAAAACAACTAGCCTTTTCATAAATATTTTGCAATGTTAATTTGTATGAAATATTCCGCCACGAAAATATGTAATGCATTTTATATTTGTGGAATTTGAATTTTCGATAATGGCATAATATCGGCGCCAAATGGATTCCATAAAATATAATAAGCCGTATTATTTTTTTCGACGGTGAAATTTATTTCTGGTAATAATTGTTCATTCTTTCAAAATTTATAAAGTTTCGAAGAATGCAAATGAAGTTTTATTCATATGTAAGAGAAGTTACGTGTCTGTATTCAGACGACGGCGTATGAATGGAGCGAGGCCGCGGACAACGCCGCTTAAAAAAAAGTATCGTAATAAGTTTATGTGTCCACCCCGTCTGCACAGAATAGATTATAGTCATCACTTATTTCAGTAATTGTACAATTGTTTTATAACCATTAAAGCCTACTGCAACACCGCAACAATCTTGAAAATAATGAAACATGGATTCGTCGCGTGTTCAAACATGCACAGGAAAACTCAGCCGTCATAGTCTGCGGTTCAAAACAATACCATTAAAAATTTAAAATACCTAAAGGATAACGACAACTGGACAATTTATGCGAACACCCGTTTTCAATCACACCATTTGAAATGCAGATCGCACAAAAGATTTATGAAAACCTTTCAAGACGGATTAGCCTGAAAAACTTGAAGAAAAGATCTTCGCGATGCTGGAACTAGGTCATCTCAGTTCAAAAAGAACCTATTTACTGTTCTACCTAAGCCTTTAAGCTGCTATTCTTTGAATATCGTCCGGATTGCTGTAATTAGAAAGTTACAGATATATTTCTATTTTAAATTAATTATTAAAACGGATTAACTCGGAAATTAGTGGACGGATTTTCATACAGTTTTCTGTAATAGATAGAATGATTCATGAGGAAGGTTAAGGTGTTTTATTTGATTGGGTTTTGTTTAAATTGGCTGGAATATGATGATTGTTCGGGACGTCGAGAAAAAATAAAGCAATGCTCTCGCGCTGCGACTTCGGCAAAAACAATGTCTACATGATCCATATTGAATCTGGAGGTGGACAACTTTCCATTTCAGGACTTAAAACTATAGCTTCTTTAATTTCAAGTTGTTGTTTAGACCAAATTATTCCGTTCGTTGTGATATGAACTCCGCATCGTCGTAATTCCGTGAAACTTTCGCTGTGTAAATGACAATAAAAGCATACCTTTTTTGCACAAACTTTTATAATAGAAGAAGTATAAACAAAATATTGTTAAAAACACTTGCTCTTTATTAAATAGAATAAAGTTGAGATGTTATTTTACGAATTCAACGTAAATAATTGAAACTGAAAAGTTTTGATTTTCCAAAGAACTGTTGGGTATGTTCTTTTTAACATCAATTTCAATATAAATAAATGCTTTTAAACTTTAATATATAATAAGCGCGCACGAAACACGTGTTTCGTCTACCTGTTATCTTATAGTTTTAAACAAATAGTTATAAATCAGAATCCTTAACAATGCACTACTGATAATGCATTGATAACACACTTAATATAGTTTAAATTGATTGCATTGAGACTTAAATGAGAAAATAATTACACACTGCATTAAGATTTCGTTTTATTTAGGTCTTAGTATTAATGTGAATTTGGAAACTGATATAAGCAGATATACAGATTTTAATTTCAATTGAGAGTTAGGGGAACGTTGTTAGTCTACAACCAGTTTTAAAACTGTGTTCAATCTTTTATACGGCAATATTAGGGTGTGATACAAAGGGACATGTAGGTATGGGCTGTTGTATTGAGCCCATTTAATCCCTTCATAAGGTCAGCATTTGCAAAGCAGCTCTGACCCCTCAGTCTGCAAATTATAAAACGGTCGTCCAGTTATGAGTACTGTGACGTTCTTTGAATGAAACATCAATTGGCAGACAAGTATAGTGTTGTAAGTTCAATTGATATTTATGCAAGGATTGTATGATTGTCTGGCTCAGGACACTTGGAACAGTATTGTTCCTAGTTAGTCACTAGGTTGAATACAATAGTAACATGGTTTTATATAAATTAATTATGTATTTTCCTTGAAATTTATAGCATATTGTCCTTTTTAAGTACACTACAAGTAATTCCAGTTACTTAACATACAGTTACAGAAATAGGGTTTTAATTTAAAATTAACTTAGCATTAGCAGTTTCTGTGTTTGTTTTTTATATATTAATAATTTTTTTCGCATAATATTATTACATTTCAGTAAAAACAGTGTATAAAAGGAAGATTATTAAAATTTGCTAGTTAATATATTTTTATAACATTATTAGCACATATTATTAGATTAACATATAAATAGCTTCAGGATAATGATATATAACTAGTATTATACTTACTTACAATTATTAGCAAAAACATGACAATGAAATGTTCTTGAGAACTGCTAATTAATTGACTTTTACTGTAGTATAAGTATGTTTAAGAGTACCAAAGTAGTGTATTCATGCTAATAGAACATCAAACAATGTCATGACAATGCTCAAATGTTCAAAAATCAAATAAGAAAAGTTTTAAGAAAGTTTTCCTAACTTTTTTAAATGAAGCTAGAGGCTTGTGATGCATATCACAATGAAGAGAGCATCATTCTTTTACATAAAACATCAAAGACATCATAATATCTCAAAAGATTTTCTTAAGAACTCCTTAAGATCTAATAATGTTTATTTTCGCAAAGTTTTATGCAGATATTTATATTAAATCAAGGTTAAACATGCAACCATGATTGAAGAAAATGACCTACAACTAAACATCAGCTTTGTTGGTAAACTTAAGTAGTTTTGTGCTTATAAGTAATCTTACCTAGACCAGAGGTTTGAATGAGTTCTGAATCGTCAAACTCGAGGCTGGGCTCGTAGTCGTGGTACTCTGATAGACTTGTGTACGACTCCTCAGGATCAGGGTTGCAGCCGTGAAGAACTATATACAAAACAAACGTTTTCTTCAACTAACACTTATAAAGTTTTACGTCACGTAGTTACGATACGTAATATGAAATATTACCTTGGAAGGCTCGTACAGGGCTCAACTTGGGTTGATGCTCAGATTCCATCGTCAGAACACTTGAGACACCCACACCCTTACGCTTTCGTTATCACCAACTTACTATAAACCAATCAAACTGCGACTCCAAATGTCACTTCCTCCGTATAAAACTAAATTATTTCAACACCCAACTAACTATAAATCTTTTTACCGAGATTCTAAATATATATGTATAATAAACCAAATAAAAATAAACTTATTCGATGTACACCTAGAAGGTAAACTATCAAAAAGTATAGTAATGCAAACAGATTGAAACTGCGGAATCCCCTTTAGCGAATTCTATGAATCTGTATGTATGTGTGTACCTACTAATCTGTAGGTGACAGGCAAGCACAAACGATTGCGACTAAACCACAGACAGTTTTGTATAAGAATGTAAACAAATTGGATTTGTATAAGAATTTCTTTAACAAAGCAAATTTATGATTAGATTTCCTTTAATATACATCAATGCTCGAAAAGCAATAACTTTATAACGAAACAATTGCTTAGTAGGCCTAGTAAAGTGTGTTTTTTTCCAAAATTCGGAAAAAATAAAAAAGTTTTTTGTTATTTTTATTTTTTTTAATTAAAAATTTTACTTGCTAATTAATCATTAATATGAGATCTTTTTCTATCAATCTTTATATTATTTAATATATTAACATTCCACCTATGGATTTTATTTCTTATGGCAAGATTGGGTTCTTTATTTTTTTTTTTTGACTTTGATCGTATAGTCTATGGTTTCGGGAAAAAATGTTACCAGTAGCATACTGAAAGGTTCAGAATCGTCTTATTATTGATCTATCAAACTTTTCCATGAACTCTGAATTTTTAAACAAACAATACTGAAAATGTCAAAAATCAACCATCTTAGGTTCACTTTTCATTTCAAAAGATTTATATCGCAATCGTTCCTAAAGTAATAGAAATACTCGAGTTAGGTAATGCGGTGCAAGTAATGAAATTTACCTATAATTATTAATTTAAATATTTCGATCATTAAAAATTAAATGTTTGAGCGTGTTAAAAAAATTGATTTAATATCATGTTCTTCATTTTGTAACGTCAATACTAAACTACACTACATGTATTCTATTTGATTGTTTTCCTAAATGATAGTAATATTCATACACACGACAAAACCCCATCAAACGAAGTGATTCTCGCTTCTGAGTGTAATCATTTAATTTGGTCGACTGAATTCGGTTTGATTTCTAAATAAAAAAAAAACGAAGCAATTTGTGATATTCAAATCGAGTGCCGAGCATTACCGAATGATTTGTGTGACACGTCGTTTGCAACGAACGGTGCGCGAATGTAACCAAATGGTTTTTAACTCTCCGCCCCATCTTGCGGCTTGTTGCAGCTTGTAAACAACATGCTGGTACAAAAGTCATCTATATTAAAAATCATATTGTTAAATCACATAAAAAAATGGACAAAATTTTATAAAATTGGAGTTTTATGAAAAAGTAACAAGCTATCCAGACAAATAAGCCGTAAATAAAATAAATAGTAAGACTATTAAATCTGTTTTAGTTACTTTCACTTAACACATTCACATTCAGCAAAGTAGCAAAAAGCAGTTAACCTTTCCGAGTTCGGTGGATTCAGTTCGGATAATCGAGTCGCAACCTAGACTGAGAAATTTTATTATTCGATTTACTGTATCTGAACTGAACAACACAACATTATTTATTGCTGGAACCACGAAATGTGAGTAGATACAAGGCTTAACCAAGAAAATATTTTTTATGGACAAAAACCAGCTGTCGAAACTTAATTTAGTACATACATAAACGTACTATAAAAACAACATGGCTTATCGAAATGTTTAAAAATAAACAATTTGCGTTATATAGCAATTATTTGCTTTATAACGCGATATACGATATACATATTATTGCGGTACATAGTTTTGTAGCTTTACATGCAGCTTCCAAATAGATTATTCTGAAATACATTGGCTCGATTCGTCTAATTAAAAAACCTGCGCTGGCAATATTTTACCCTCCGTTTACACCATAGACCACCAGATTGCAATTGCGTCATCATTCAATCGCGTCGGTCGCACCCTATTCGTTCGCTCAAACGTACAACCTCATTCATTCAGTTGACGTTGTGCTGTCAAAACGTGAGTGTGTACTAAAATTTGCGGCTGGCTTGTTTATAAGTTTACGAAGTTATTTACGAATATTCTGGAGTTTACTCCAGATTATTAAAATATTGCTGAAATCTAAAGAAGTCAAGATTTACCCAAGAATGCTTGGCTATTCCAATGCCGGTATACCTGATAGATCATGGCAACCGCCCGTAGCGGTCTTCGAAACTACGTAAGTATACTATTACAGACAAACAATCCTAGCACATTATTTTAGGTTATAAGTAAAACACTACTTAATCTTTTGTTTTAATTTTCAGCATGGGAACTTTGATAATAGAGATGTACTGGAAACACGCGCCATTGACGTGTAGAAACTTCATGGAACTGATTCGAAGAGGTTATTACAATAACACGAAGTTTCACCGAGTTATTCGTGACTTCATGATCCAGGGCGGCGACCCTAGTGGCACTGGGAAGGGTGGCCAGTCTATATACGGTCCACAGTTCGACGACGAGATCACTAATGAATTGAGGCACACAGGCGCGGGCATATTGTCAATGGCCAATGCTGGACCCAACACCAATGGTTCTCAGTTCTTCATCACGTTGGCGCCTACACAGTGGTTAGACGGCAAGCACACGATCTTTGGCAGAGTGCAGAGTGGACTGTCAGTAATCAAAAGGATAGGTTTAGTTGAATGCGACAAAAATGATTGCCCAGTCGATGATGTTAAAATAGACAGAGCCTATATTCCTAAGTAGTTTTTATATTCTCTGTATTAAGTTTGGCGGACTGAGTGTATTTTAGTGTAACATATTGTGGTTATATTTTTAAAAGTAATGTTTTTCCTTTGAAAGGAAATTCTTGTGCGAGTCATCATATTCATTACATCTAAACATTATACTTACTTTATGCCAAATCAATAATTTTATACCAAGTCTTATTGCTACAAGAAATTTTATCATATAAGAAATTATTTCCTATTGGTTTTTATAAGTACAAGTTTTAGTTTATGTAACTGGCGTAGAATAATAGTGTCAATGATGCTATGTATTGTTCTATCCAAACCCTGCTATGTATTGGCTCATGATGATATTGTTTGTAAAAAGAAACAAGAATGTGGAACTCCAATCATTTATAAAGGAAAGGCATAATATAAGCCAAGTAGTCAGAATAGCAGGCTAGCAAGTAACTAATCTATTTAATTTAATGTACTAAGGGCTAATAGAAGTATCCACATGTCAAATTTACAACTTTTAATCCTGGTTTCACTTCTGAATAAGTCCATTAGTTTCTCAATTTTGATAGTTATTTTCACTAATATGCTGTTTTATCTTTTAGATAGGTTATCTGGCATTTATTCATATGCCATAGAAATAGCCCAGTATGTATGCTTTACAACATACATAATTTTTAATTTATTTTAATATTACTGCTGTCTTTTCACAAATGTTTTTTTTTAATAGAACAGTCTCAATTATTTTTTTTACTTTATAACCTCACATAGGTGAATTTGAGCCAATGATGATAAATGGAATCACATAAATGCATTTTTAAACAAGTAATAATAATAAATTATAATAACTTAATGAAATGATGCATAAGAACCGCTTTTAATAAAGATTTTAAATAAAACTTATGAATTTTATTTCTGTACCTACAACTCTGGGATTGAGGTGTGGTGTAGATGTATGTATGTATATATTTCTGTACTTTCATTTTAATAATTCATACGCGATTTTTGCTAACAGTAGTTGTTACCAAATATTCAAATTACTACTATTATTAAATATTCTTATCATTCACTTAACTGCATTTTGCCCAAGCACTTACTTTTAATTTAAATATTAATATACAAATATATTCCTTTTTATCAATAAATGGTTTATTCGCGGCATTAATGGTTCATGCCTGGTTATGAATGAGTTTCATCATTCATTTCATTAATATGAAAAGAAACTGAAAACAAATTTAAACAATAAACTGTTTAGGTATCCTGCTACTAATAATAACTAGCTGCTAATGTATCTACATATGTACTTAAAGTATATAAGTATGTTAATCAGTTATTTGGTAACCATAGTACAAGCCCTGCTTAGTTTGGAACCAAATGACCATGTGTGAGTTGTCCAATGTTGTTTATAATATACTTGCTGACCCGCGCAACTTGAACAACTTGACTTGCAAGAGAGAATGGGTCAAAATTTTCCCCGTTTTTATAACATTTTTCACTGGTACTCTGCTCCTATTGGTAGTAGCGTGATGATACATAGCCTATAGGCTTCATCGATAAATGGACTATCTAACACTGAAAGAATTTTTCTAATCGGACTAGTAGTTCCTGAGATTAGCGCGTTTAAACAAACAAACAAACTCTTCAGCTTTATAACATTAGTATAGATTTAATAACATAGGTGTAGCCTATAAACAGTAGATTTTAGTAACTCTTATTTTAAAACTGCTCCATTGATACAGGTATACAATATAGGTACCTAGTTTGACAAAATATAATACTGTTTGCTATTTTTGGTCTCTACCTACCCCTAAAGAAACTAGCCCGATTTTATGTATATGTGTAATACTTTGTGCCTGGAGAAATCTTCCCTGAGAGTAAATTTGAAAGTTTGAAACCTAGTCTTTCCGTAATGATAGGTGCATTATATTATTACTCTTTTAGTATTACTCTACATTTCTATGCAAGAGAATGTAAGAGTTTAATTAATTATATGTATTAAATCATCTGCACTAACAAATAGAGAAGAGATTGTGTTTCTTTCAATTTGATAAAAAGAGTTTTAAATAATTAAAACAAGTTTATCATTATTTCATTTTATTGGGAATAAAAAAATGTAATATAAATGCAACATTATGATGTGCTCAAGTATAATACTAGTTTTTAATACTACATACATAATGTAATATGTTGTATATATTTAAAGCTTATAGAATAACTTACATTAAGAAGGACGGTATCAGTGCACACTACTTCATTTGTGTAAAAAAATGGACAAACAACCACAAACTTAGCTAAAATTCTAATCTGTTGTAATATTATTAAAAGCTTAAACTTAAAACATTTGTAAAACTTTAAGGCCTATTTGGACGGATTCATTATCATAAATATAATAATTACGATTTCTAATACATATTTTCTTATAAGACACTATTGTCGAGAATTCTTTGTATCTATAGTTTTGAAACAATAGTGAAGGATCACTGCACACATAAAACAAGCTTGTGTAATTACATTTTCTATTATTATTTTAATCTTGCTGTCTCAATAAGACATATGACAGATACATTGAATATCACCATTAAATAGATCTCCAATTTAATACAATATCTGCTGATCATTAATACATATTGTTGCACCTTTCTAGGTCTATAATTAGAGAGAAATAAGTGTTATATGAAACACTTAGCTATCAAATAGCAGTCATGTTATTCATATTGCTTTGCAGTCAAATAGTCAGTTGAAAAATAAATGTAAAAATTGATTGATAATATACATAAATAGCTAAATTATCAAAAAACATTAGTAAGAATCTTAATTTTAAACATTACAAATAGAGAGAAATGATTACAATAATGAATTAAAGAACTTTTTTCTTACATTTGTAGTAAAAAAAGTAAATTGATCATTAAACAATCAGGCATATGATACTTTTTGTTCATATGCATCATCTTCATTCCAATACTCTTGGTCATTGAGTGTATTGTGTCGGAGCTTGCACCAGCGAGCTCCGAACCTCAGTATGAGTATGATCACCATCAACACAAACAAAGACAAAACAGCAACAGCAGGATATAACATTAAAAATGCCATTTTTAGATGTCACTCTCACGCTTGTGGAGTTCCAAGTACTCCTGGGAAGATGTCAGTGGCTGTTGTGAAACTGAAGGCGGAACGTTTTGCTTGTGCAGTTCACGGTAATCTTCACTGCTATCGTTGAACTGGTGTACGTAATGCACCTGCTGGAAATTACTCTCCAGTTCCGTGAAGTCTAGAGGAGGCTGTTTGTGTGGTGTTGCAGACCAGATCGATACAAGCCAGCGATTGCCTGAAATGATAGATAACATTACATTGCTAGCTTTAAGTATTTATTAGTTTGAAGGGTTCATAGTAAGTTTGTAGCATTCATTCCCCCAACAGTAATATTTATTTATTAGCAGGCATGCAGTTGTATACAACTGGTTAATGCCTGTATCCTGGTAATTCACTATGATGTAATCATTAATTAAATAAATATTTGTCCAGTCTATTTTTGAATTGATTGACAGTTTCAGCTTCGACTACATTCTTTGGAAGTAATAATATTATTATTAAACTTTAATATTATTCTTACTAATATGGAGCGAAACTAAATTACAGAATCTATCATAAAATACTAACAATATTATTAATAGGCATCAATTGCTAACTGACCTGTGTGTCGATCGAGCCAATAATCCGAATATCTGGAGCAGCAGCAAACTATGTTTAGTATCAGAATACTACCGAGAATCACAGTGCAGATCGCGATCGCTATGTAAAATGGGGTAAAATCACCAACTTTTGAGACAAGTGGATTTATTGCTTTGTACGTCCCATTTCCTGTAAAGTAAGTGTTAAATTCAGATCCCGACATTATTCTTTACTAACTGGACGCAACCTGTTGAAGAAAAAAGCCCAATCAGGATCAAAATCACAGTTAATATTTAATTGTTTATTTTCGACCGCACCTCTATCAACGGTTTACGGTTGTTTTGTGTGGAATGTGGGGCGTGGTGTGCAGACTATGCGATATTGCTTTGAATCAACACAGAAACGATAATAACTTCTTTACTCTAGCTAGGCTTATAGCATATTTAAGACATAATTTCATATTTTTTTTAATAAATCAAGAAATAAGTTGGTTTAGCATACCGTAAACTGTTTCACATCAAGCGTAGCAAACGTCGTGAACTGTCGCGAACGAACGAAGACGAACGACCACAGCCAAAGTTAGCGTCATGCCAAAAAACCATAGACCAACAGTAGTCCCAGACTCACAGCAGGTTAATAGTTAACTAGGTACTAATAAATAATACCTACAAAATATTACAAAAATAGATATATTTTAATATTTCTTCTAGTTAAGGTGTTAGTTGACTGTCAGCTGGAGTCAAAAATTTTAATAGTTATAGGGAAAAACTACTAAATAGGTTGTAAACAAATTAAACTGCCAGCTCATACTATTTTTTTTTATTACAATTTTTCTTAACTAGCCTAGTTTAGTCTAGACTCCAGCATTACGCAAGTGTGCTTAATCGTTCATGGCCAACATAAGCCGCAGTCACGGGCTAGTTAAAAAAATAAAATACAATATTAATATCATAGACGAACTTTTTAGAAGTGGCAATAGTTCAGATCTCAGAGACATAATAATTTTGATTAAATAATTTAGTATGCTGCGGAGTTCGGCATACCGACTTGTGTAGTGACAGATACGGACATTGTAGGCTTTAAAAACCAAAAAGGACTGACTAGTATTATTTATTTATGTGAACGCCAATTTTCCGTGACTGTTAGGTCAAATATTTCAAGTGGGAATTAACCAACCACACAATGTTAGTAATTTTCTTGAACATTAATCATTAAAGGTCGGATTGATTTACTCCTTAATAATAACGCACCTAGCCAACGAGCGTTAAAATCAAGTGATATCATAGAAAATACCTTTAACGCTTGATTCATTTTATAAATAATACTACTACTTTTACTACCACTCTGCTGTTAGAGAAATAAAACTTGGCATTAACCGGTTGTTATTATTAAACTTTTTGGGCGCCTTTTCCGAGCCGTTGCCATAGTAACGGGCGTGGGTTGTTGTATTTGAGACCTTATTGCTGACCGCGTGAGGCGCGTCTTTTGTTATGATAACCAGCTACAAATAAATACCCAGAATACAACGGGCTGTCATAATAATTAAATCTCATGTTGAGGACCCGGGAAAGGATAGGCGGGGGCGGATCGATGACGTGAGTGCGATTGACCATCCTACAAATGGATGTAATTTAGCTGTATTTACTTTTATTCAACAACAAAAAAATCCTGGCCGTTTTTCTGAAGCTGTCATACGTCTTAATATTCAGTATTTTTTTAAACCCACTTGACCACTACCGCTGAATGC
Organism: Anticarsia gemmatalis; assembly: GCF_050436995.1. Classification (NCBI taxonomy): domain Eukaryota; kingdom Metazoa; phylum Arthropoda; class Insecta; order Lepidoptera; family Erebidae; genus Anticarsia; species Anticarsia gemmatalis. Next base: position 19,569,103 of record NC_134776.1, on the reverse strand, counting down.
TGATCATTGGATGATCCCTTGGTTCAAACTGTTACACACTAATTTCATATTTGAGAAATTTAGAATTGTTTTCATATTAGCTAGTGAGTACATTGTTGTCTTCTCAAAAATATGATCGATTATTTAACTTGTGCTCTTTGCAAAAATATACCGTGTATACCTATGATACACGGTATATTTTTGCATGTTTGTTCGACATGTCAAACTTTTGATTTCTGACATATAATTCATAGTGCAAACCAAGGTTTGCACTTCCGGTCATATAATTTATTGTCTATGAGTTTGGCGTATGGCATCCCTTTTGCAAGTGAAAATCAATAGTCAATATTTTTTTTTAATATTCCCGCCGAAAGCCCGTTCGCAAAGATCAACCGGTTGCTGGTGGAAAACTGAAATCCTCTAGAGTATTGTCAGGTGTCTCGGAATCGAATCCGGGACGATTAGTAGCTAAAATAATTTAGTAGATAAGTATAAAGTTCTTTCTTTTAGTATGTCTTTATAATTGAATATTAATAGTGCAAGTAGTAACAAAAGAAAACTCTTTTGAATCGCCTGCTAAAATAAATGAACAATTTTTACTACGTGTGCAAAAGCAACGCAATCGACAACTTGTGTGATGACATGAAAAATAAATTACATGTAATTATTAAAAGCCATTTATTTTTCCTTTAACTTCCGTGAGCGCTTGAGCGGTACGGTAACACCGACTTCAAATCCTAAAATTTTTTTAAAACTTTTCGAATGGCGAAAGATTAAAGATATCTTGCCTGTTATTATGATAAATAATAACAGGCAAGAGTCGCTCTCTTTAAAATAGTGATGTAGACTAAAGAAACGCATTTAGCTTATTGTGCATTATGGGAAACGCGATCTTGCACACCTATAATGTTTTCTCAGATTACTTGGCATTTTTGCGCAGTTATCCGCCGCTATAGCAAGTCGACTGTCTTTAAAACAACAGGTTGTTCTATTCTTTTTTTTATAACTTTAAGGATTGTAGTGTAGTTACGGCTATGCAAGGGTTCTAATAGACTTAACTATGCTATCAATCAGCTTACTTGCACAGCTTGCTTAATCAGCTATTTGTTTTTATGTAGATGGACGATGTACCAATGCGGCAAGGAGATAGAGGCTCCGAGGAAGCAGACATGCAGCAGAGGCCACCTGAGGTGAATATGGAACCAATTGGTGATAGGCAGCCTGCGAGCACCGCAGGTGGCACCAGGAGACGTAAACGCCGCCCTGTAAGTTGATGATTTATTTTTAATTATAATATAATAATATGCCAAATGGCATGGTAAATGTTATAATCATAAAAATCTTTGAATGTTTAAATAATGGGACTTTCTGGTTTGTTTAAGGTTCAAAACCCAACTCGCTTTCCTCCGAAGCGCAGTTGTAAAAAAGTACCGGACCTTGAGGTAAGGTGCAAATATAATTAAACATCTATTTATTGATAAATATGTATGGTTGAGAGGTGGGTCCGTCTCTGGCACACTGATAATTAAAACAAGATGCTTTCTACTGTTGATTTATTTACACTACTAGCTCATTGAAGAGGCAGGGTTTATACCAGTGTCACCAACCTCGGCTAATGAATATGCCCAAGTTGACTAATGAGTTTTTATTTTGACTCAGCAGTCCTGATACTTTACCATTCCAGTGTGACATCAGAGACTAAATGTGATAAGCTGTAATGTACAACAAAAGCATAGAATTATAGTTCAGCCCCTCCCGATAAGACATTTACATCTTTCTTTTATTCAATAACTTCATTCAAAACATTACAATCATGTAATGTGTAATATGATTTAGCGCCCTACCTACTACATGTAAAGCTATGTAGAAAGTCACATAACAGTTGTACATGGTGAAAGGGCCATCGTAGCTAACCCGTCAATGTTACAAGAGGCACTCTTGGCTGTGCACAGTGGGTGTCACATGGGAACTGTATATTAGAAAATGTTGGGTGTGCCATGAACATAGAATAAATCCACTCATTGCATAGTATGTGCAGAGTTACTTTGAATCATAGATTGAGGAATAGGGTAATAAGGTGTTATTGTGGATTGAAAGATGTTGTGACAAGGATTGAGAAAGGGTGTGTTGGATGGTTTGGTTACGTAAGGAAAATTAATGTAGAATGCCTTGCCTTGTCTTTATCTCTTGTTGAGTAGGGTTAGCACAACATGATGTCATTCTCAAAATATGGTATAAAGACTAGGCATTCCAGCCTGATGCCAGCCTGATGCCAACACTCGTATAAAATAACAAATAAGGCATGGGTCCAGTCAAGGCATGACAATTTGTGGGTTGGTACATTTTGACATAACCCGGTGCAATCAATTGGTTTAACTTTTTTCATTTGTTTGTTTTGCAAGATTTTAAACAAAACTGTAGTTAATGGTAATAGTACTATTGGTATCTCATATTATCGCCTCCTCGCTTTGAAAACATTAGCTACACTTCAAATCAGGTTATTAGCACACCACTCATACACGCTTTTTCAGTTCTTCGTTCAAATTCTTTCGAAGTTTTTGGGCTTCCGGTTACCGCCAAAGTCCTGTCAATGTCAAGTGTCAAATTTCAAGTGTCAATGAGAGATCGTGTTCCAGCTCCTTTCGTTCTCACAGTGTTATGTTTAAGCATGAGACATCCACCGTCGATTAGCCAACACAGTCAGAGAAACACAATGATTTTTGTGTTGAACACATTGTATGCAAGTTTTATTTTCGAAGTGAGAATGCCTGAAATTTTTTATTAGGACTTTGATTCTCAAAAAATAAAAATGTGTTTCAGTGTTTTTATAAAATCATCCCCAAAGGGATAAATGCCGAAGTTTTATGGAAGTTCTTTTGTTTTTGGAGTTTGTTTTGAAAGCATGACAAATTGCGTTTAGGTTTTGGTTAAAATTAAATGATAAAGGTAGCTAAGTGTCTTTAGAAATCATCCACCGTGGGGATAAAATAGTTGGGGACGAAATAGTTTGAGTGTTTTTTCGTTTTTGTTTTAGAATTAGTATGAATCTTTTGAGGGTTCCAATTAGAAATAAACGTCATTGTGTTCAATTGTTTTGATAAAATTATCGCCTAAGGTGATAATATACAGTATGAAAGTGTATAAGTCTTCGATTCAATTAAGTAATTACGTGTTTCAATGAGATTTTGAAACGCCATCCCTTAAGGGATTAAATAGGGGACGAAACTGTACGGGAATGTTATTAACATTAAATTATGCATTGAGATTGTTTAAAGCGCGGGGATAAATAAAAGCTCGTTTTTTTGTTGCTTTCTCTGTTTGTTTTTCATAAATTACACTCGAATTAAGCAGCGCGGGTTTGCTTGTTCAATAACATTTAATTTTAGGCTTTAACTCACGGCTTTGCGACCGCTGGGCGGGCGGGAGAGCCCGACAGACCCCCGCTTTCCTCCCTGGGGCGGGACATGCAGTAATGCATTTTCCTGACGCAAAAAAAAAAGGGGTCACCTCCCGACCACACGTAACGACGAAGGGGTTAGGCCTTGAGTCCACCACGCTGGCCAAATGCGGGTTGGGGACTTTAGTTAAATAATTTAGTTCTAGTTCAATAATATTTTAGGCAATATAAAGTAAAATAGGACGAGATCTTTGATAACCGTTACGAACTGATACCGCGCTTGTTTTTCTACTTTCGACTTTTCGAGGCCTTCAGAGATTCGCGGCGGGCCGTTCCTCCCTTCCCGTTGGTTTGCCTCTGAAACCTTTTAACAATCTTATTCTTTTATAGGCTTTGGCGGCAAGGGCCAACCGTTCCCTGATGAGGAAAAGACCAAAAAAAAAACTGGTAGGTATATTTTTTCTATCAGGTACTACTACATATCGTATGGTTAGTGGTAAACCTAGTGTCAAAGTTGTTCAAGCCGCCCGAAGGCCTTTGACGTGACTTATCGACTGTTATCTTAATTGATAACAACCGGGACCGACTTTTTACGTGCCCTCCGAAGCACGGAGACGCCCAGTTCAATTAACACTATGCGGTCACCCATCTATGGATTGGCCGCGCCAAGGTTGCATGAGCACTCCATTCCTTTTAATAGTATGAATTCATGATTGAGCGTTTTCTGTTTTCGATCCGTTGCGTTACCCCTTATACCTTTTATCAGGTGTAAGGTTATGTACATAGTTATGTTACCGTAAAACTTAGTAGAAAGGCTAACATTATAAAAAAAACAATAGCGTGTACACAAAAAACTGGAGAATACAATAACATTAGTTAGTAATATTTAATTATGTCTTACTTTTGAACTTAATTGAGTCTGTTGAGCTGCGCCTTTATAAACATACAATCAAAGTAGGTACAACCAGATCCTTAACAAGTGTCTCTTGGGTCGCACAGGTCATCAAATGATTGTTCCGTCATTCCGCGTAGGAAAAGGTATCTCCCCTCGACGAAGAATATTTTAATTATTCACGTTGCGATTCATATTGCAAGGAGCGTTGAAGTTATTTGAAAATATTCAGGATAGTTTCAAGACTTCTAGATAAGTGTCGCTTCTAACCTAACTAATAGATAAGGCGCCCATAGCCAGTTGCGCTCACCGATCGGTAAACGATCTGTGGGTTAAAGCAACCCTTGGCGCGGTCACTCCATAGATGGGTCCGCATAGTGGTATTTGAATTGGGCGTCTCCGTGCTTCTTGCCACGTCAAATGCCTTCGCGCGGCTTGAACAACTTTGACGCTAGGTTGACCACTAACCATACGATGAAGAAAATAGATAAAGCGATAGCAAATGTATGGCAAAATCTGAAATCATACAGAAGATTGCGTGAATTTTGAACCAAAAAATTGATTAAATTGTTTATTGTTTTAGGTTCTGACCTTGGCGGAACTGGCCCAGTTTGAGGCAGAAATGGGTCCTAATCCTCAGGTGAGATAAATACTTACTAGTATAATAATTATAAGTTGCTAACTGTGTAGGAGACGGATACCCGACACCGAGAGGTCAGGCGCAGGAACGATGGCGACATGTACACGTGCTCTACATATAAACATTTGCAACCTCAGCTTTTGCGCTCCGAGCTGCGTAGTAACTATTTATCACTGAGAAATTCTTGACAAATAGACACTAACATACTGGCATTCGTTTTCAAGATATGAATATTATTATCTTACTGCCCTATAAAATACATTGTTCGCTGTTTACAAAGAAAAAAATTAATCAAATCATCACTTTTCATACGATGATACATGAATGATGATTGCCAATATCTTTCCAGCGATTGTGTATTTGTCGGTGAGCGAGTCTCAGCCCTCGGGAGGCTGTGAGGGAGCGACTGCGCTTCCACCTGTTATATTTTCCTGTTGGGTAAACTATCGTAGTACATTTGTACTATTCACATCATGCTCTTGCAGATTTTTGCTGGCGACGCTTAACAAGTTCCTTAACATGGGTTGGTCATCTTTGCTTTGCTCGTTATCGCGTTACATCTAGGAATAGCGGCTGATTGATATAGTTTTTAGCTATAGGCTAGCATATAATGCCTCAGTCGCAGCCAGCTGGTTCAAAATAACCCTACTATTGCACAAATAGCCTGTTTATTGAACACCGTCACTCAACTACACGTGTATACATTGATAGAGAAGTTTGCAGTTATTTCATAATAATAATCGTCACACTACATACCTCTAACTCAAACTAATTTTATCAAATCGTTCTAATCGTAGGGTTGGTTGCGGTTTCTAATGGACACTTGAAAATGGTTCTGGGACTGTACTCTTAATTATTTAATAGTTTGTCACTTCCAAATTGGCAACATGTGACCCTCCCAACCTCCAACTGTAATTATAGTTATTTGATTTATTATATACCTTATGTTAATTATTGAGACAATCAATTGATACGAAGTATTCGTTTTGTATTTTAGGTATATAAGATCCTTTTCCTAATGTAGTAACATTTATCAAAAATCAACTCACAGATATTATCATTAAAACAAAGTATGTTTATTTTCAGTAAAATCAAACATCTTTAAATATTTGTACAAATGAGTTAATTGATTATTGCATAGCTTTCTTCAATCACTACATATTACAAAATAAAGTCCCTCGTCACGCCTGTCAGATTGTTTGCGATCATCTCAAAACTAGTCAAAATTTATAGTTTATGCTTATAGATAGAATGATTGTCGTGGAAGGTTTTGGTGTTAACGTTCTGAAGGTTTGCAGGGTGTAACCCAGGTAAAGGCGGGCCGCTACTAAAACATTATATATAGACAACCTTAGAACAGAATAATTTATTTCAATTGCTATCAATTGGGGTCGCGGGGCCCGAGCGCTCGCAGTTTCTTTAGAGAATTGCGAACCGTCTACTCTACGCTACTCGTGACCAAGGGGCTGGCCTTTATCTAGCCCAACGCGTCAGCATTACCATTTAACGTGACAATGCAGACTGTAGAATGATTGTATTTTTTTCCATATTTATTGTACAGTCAGCTCCAAAAGTAGCTGATCATACTCAATCTTTTGAAACCCTATATACTGAAGTGTGCACATTATTCCATGGAAAAAAAACATTTGCCATCGATTGAAATGTTTAATTCTAACTGATTCTACCTGATTTTGTTGTGGAATAATGTGCACACTTCAGTATATAGGGTTTCGAATTTTCGAATATGATCGGCTACTTTTGAAGCTGACTGCACAATTGTATGTATTTTATTTTTGTTAGTTAGTCATAGTTTAGTTAATAAGTATATTTATATTAATATCTGTATATACTATGTTAATAAATAAAATAGTAATATTACGATAAATATTAAGAAACTTCTACATTAGTCTGGAGCCAGACGAATCTTAGCCAATCGGTTAAAGTAGGAGCCATTGATAACAGTCAAATAAAGACGTAATACGGTAATTAGAATATACTGTTTACAGCACTCACTTTAGTCTGATATAAGCAACAACTTTCTCACAGAAAACTGGCTGAAGAATAAAGTCTTTTCAACAAAATGTTAATGGAGCCGTCTTTCGGGGTTTGAAATGAGAGACAGGCAATGACCAGAACAAGGATTCCTGCTTTGTTCTATATCCTCCTCAGCTATGTAATCTAACGTAACTCAATATCGATGGCAAACTGAGTATAGCTGCGTAATAAAACGGCTATTTTAACCAGTTGTATGCGGCGCGTGCTCGCCTTAGAACAAGTTAGAACAGTAGGCATTGAACTACGTCCTCCGTACACTCATAGTCCTTTGCATAGAGTGAACTCATCTGCATACTGAGATTGATTAGGCTCGTATCATTTCAGTATCGTTCGCTGACTTAGTAAGTACCTGCCAGTGGCCACATGTTTATACTTTTGTGGGAGTATCTGCGCTGTAAAATGCCCGATGTATAGCTATTGTCAATGTATTGTTATTTGATACTTGTGCGAATTATTTAACAGTGTTTGTTACTAAAAGCTCTGAAGCCTTAGTCCAGCACGTCACGCGCCTTTATTGCAAATTTACCTCTCGCACTGTAATGTAAGTTATAGTATACGACATTCAAAATATTCTATGTAATTCAGATCATGAAATTTTCCGCAAATCGTATTTGACAATCTGCTACTTTCAAGTAATTTGAACGTTCCAGCCAAAACTACTCATAGCTTTTCTATAATATATCACCGGGCTTACCGATGCACAAGGCGTCAACAATAAACGAGAGAAACGTTAGACAACGAGAGACTTGTCTCAGTCACTTCACGAGCAACCTTCATAAGAACAGTCATGTATAGTCCCGAGTGTGCAACACCACTGCTTAAAGGCTTGCACAGACGAGGTACTGTCCCCGGGGAACGTTTTTGTCCATCAAATTGATCTCTTATAAATTGTATAGAATAACGCACACTAGGGACTAAACGTACCCCGTACAAAAAGTTCCCCGAGCAACCGAGGGACCGGTCTACACAAAAGTTTTAAAAGGGTCTTTTTTTTCTTAAATTTCATGTAAATTACAACACAACGTAATCTCAGAATATTTGCTTCCATAGCGTGCGCTTCACTAAGTTTTCGATCAACAAATGACGCCACACCGTCTGCGTTAAGTCCGTGGCAAGTTCTCGGAGGACATTTTTAGACCGTACAGGTATTTTTGTCCTCGGGGGACAAAAGTACCTCGTCTGTGTAGGCCTTAATACTGAACGATTTATCTAAAGAATAAAATAAAATGATTGACAGTTTCGCCTCAAGTCTCGAGTAAGCTTATGATATTGTATTTATTCTATGGTCCAGGCGCCACCAACTTGGGTAGGCCCCTCTTCTTCGATGGTTGGCCCCTCTTCTCCGCTGTCAGGCCGCTCTTCTGCGATGGCGGGCACCTTTTCTCCGATGGCAGGCCCGTTTACCTGGATAGCAGGCCGCTCTTCTCCGATGGCAGGCACCTCTACTTGGATGGCAGGCACCTCTACTTGGATGGCAGGCCCGTCAACTTCGATGGCAGGCCCCTCATCCCCGGTGGCAGGCCCCTCTTCTCCGGTGGCAGGCCCCTCTTCTCCGGTGGCAGGCCCCTCTTCTCCGGTGGCAGGCCCCTCCACCCCGAAGGCAGGGCCCTCTACTTCGAAGGCAGGCCCCTCCACTCCGAAGGCAGGGCCCTCCACTCCGAAGGCAGGGCCCTCCACTCCGAAGGCAGGGCCCTCCACTCCGAAGGCAGGGCCCTCCACTCCGAAGGCAGGGCCCTCCACTCCGAAGGCAGGGCCCTCCACTCCGAAGGCAGGGCCCTCCACTCCGAAGGCAGGCCCTTCCACTCCGAAGGCAGGGCCCTCCACTCCGAAGGCAGGGCCCTCCACTCCGGCGAAACGCAGGTCATCGCGTGGTCGACTACATGAACAGGTACACTTATTCTGTTAATGACCGTTGTTTATAATACGAGTCGTAAGAACCAGTTTCACGGCTTATGGATAAGTCTTAGTGTGGGATAAGCTATCCGTTGTATAAACTGATAGTAAATGTATGAAAATAATTTTCAAAATGTTACTCGAAAACCACCTATATACACTGCACTACCTACTACTACCCTAACACACAACAGATCTACCAAAATACTTGATCTGTATCAATAATAATAAATATTTAAAGTTCACTTGTAAGACTACGTTAATATTTAATTTAAGACCAAAATGAAGTTTAATGACCTCAGTGTTCATTTCTCTCACACCACTATATGATCAGGCTCAGACCGCGCAGAATATGGAGGATATGGAGACAGACCCCTCCACTCCGGTGGCGCCTCGCCGGTCGTCACGACTTCGACAGAATGTGAAGGTAAACAATTTTCTTTTGCTCATAACCGATGTAGGTATATGATACGAGTCGTAAGAGCAGGCAGAATATTAGTACTTGTTTATGCGTCCCTGCGTCTCATACAAAACAAACATGCGAAACACAAATATGTAGTTGTAAATCTAAAACCATTTTTTTCTTTTAATCCCTTTTAAATAAATGTCATATCTTTATATATATAATTCTTCTGTAAGTGTGTATGTCACTGAACTTCTCTTAAACGACTGGACCGATTTTGATGATTTTTTTGAGTGTGTTCAAGGGGATCTGAGAATGGTTTAGATTCACAATTTTGTCCGCTGGACAATGTTTTTTTAATTAATTTTAATTTATTAGACAGGACAACGTCTGTCGGGTCCGCTAGTATGTTATAATAATGTTCATGTTCCCTGTTGTTAAACTTGTTATTAAAGTCCTAGTTCTACACGATCACACGACGTAATCAATTGCCTATTCTTCTTTCTCTCGCTCTGAATAGCAAAACCATTTTAAACTGTAATGTGAAATCCAATATTTTTCGCATTGATTCTCCGTTTATTACTCGTAATTATTTATTACTAACAGGCTGTTTTTCTCAAATAATTCAAGTGTTTCAACTTAAACGCTTCCTGTAGCTTTTCTATTGTACTTCTTGAGGTGAACATGTAAAACTCCGTGATTTTTCAGGGGGCTTAAGTTGCTAGAAAAAATAATTGACAGTTTTGCCTCGAGTTTCAAGTAGGTTTCTGATAATCTCTTCTATGGTCCAGGCGGGGGCAGCTCAGACTACCCCAAAAGTGAAGGCAGTCCCTTCCACTCCGGTGACGCCTCGCCGGTCGTCACGTCTTCGACAAAGTGTGAAGGTAAACGGGTTTTGCTAAATATGACTGATGTAGGTATATCATAGACGTAAGAGCCAGGCAGAATATTAATACTTGTTCATATATTAACGCCTTCAATGATGCATTACCTGCATTAGCTATATTGGTCGCCTCGTCACTACCACTGCGTCCCATACATAACAAACATTATTACATTATTTATTTATGCGAACATAAACATAGTTTTAAAAATATAAAAATTTCTACTTGTATGTCTTTTTAACAGTCCGTTTGCGATTTTTAGATAAACATAATACACAAGCTGTTCTCATAATAGGTGGTGATATTTTAAGAGGCGGTACTGTCCATGCATTTGATCATAAATCTACGAAAAAAAAATTGGGCACCTTTTTTTGCATAATAATATTTCTATAACACAGCTTAAAGTTATTTATCATACAAGTAACATTAATTCAAACAATACAATACTAACTTTATTCTTACATATTTTTATTTATTTTATTTTTTATTTTACATCATCCATTCAAGGTGGAGCCACTGGCGGCGAATAAGAGAAATTAAGTATTGTTAAATACTTAAAGTAATTCAATATGATTTAGAATGGTAACATAAATTTATATTAATTATAGTTGTAATTATTCAAGATATTTACAGAGTACATTAAGCCTTTTGACTTCACATTGACAATAAATGCAATAGCAAAAACATTACAATATTCAATACAGTAACTGAAATAAAATACTTAACTGTCGTAGTTTGATAATAAACTCTCATATTTATAATTAACAATTACATATTAGTCTTTTTATTTTACATACAATATTTATTATTATATAATAAATTTTGATACTAACTCAAAATCAATAAAACTGATTGCCGGCAGATGGCACTAACGCGTCCATACATACATAATATATGCGTGCTCGTCGTCATAAGGGCTCTTTCAATTTAGACGTTTCGTGTCGTACGGCTGCCGCACGTTAACCGTGCCGCTGGTTATAGCCCGCTGCCGTACCGCTGCGGTACGTTAGCCGTCCGACACCAAACGCCTAAATTGAAAGCGTATCTGACTGCCGTACGTTTGTATGTTAGTGTTGTTTTAAATTCATGTGACAGCAGTGTAGCCATGGACTCTGACGAAGAAACATTACTGTTAGTGCTCCTGTTGAAAAATATCAAACAGAAACAAAAACGCCGCGCCCGTAAAAGAACACTACCGATGTTTTCATTAACATGTAATTTTGGTGATTTCCATATTCTTTATCCTAGGCTAAAACAAGACCCAAGCTAATTTTTTAATTACTTAAGAATGTCAAGAGTATGTTTCTACGAATTACTCAATAATTCAATTTCATTTATAAATTCTTCCACGTCTATATCATCCATTTTAAGCAAATAATAAACATGAAAATTCAATGAAATTAGCTGTCACGTTTAGTCACCGCACTATTCAACAGCGAAATGAACACGTGGAGCTTGCGACGTTGCCGTCCTGTCGTCGTGCGTTCTCGGTACCGACACCGCACTGTTGCCGCACCGTGCGATTTGTATGAAAACAAATGACCGTCCGTGCACCGTACGACAAACGCACCGTTTCGGCACTGCTGCGGTCCGACACGATACGGCTAAATTGAAAGAGCCCTAAGACCGCCGCGACCGCGCTGTCAGCTGACGGCGCGGTGAGCGACGACCTCGCGCGGGCCGTCCAGGCTTAGTACCTAACAATAGTAAATGCTAAGTTGGTACTGATTTCCCATAATGCTTTCACTCTCGGACTTTCTAGCAACTAACTTATTAACGTAACGTTACTAATATGAGAAGTCCCTATATAAGAAGTCATGTTTAGTCCCGAGTGTGCAGCACTACTGCTTAATGCTGAACAATTTATTTAAAGAGTACTTAAAATAAAATGAGTGACTGTTTTGCTTCAAGTCTCGAGTAAGCTTATGATACTGTATTTAGTATGATATGGTTCAGGCGGGGCCAGCTCAGACCACCCCGAAAGTGAAGGCAGGCCCCTCGACTCCGGCGGCAGGCCCCACGACTCCTGCGGCAGGCCCCGCCACTCCGCCGGAAGGCCCCGCCGCTCCGGCGGCAGGCCCCGCCACTCCGCCGGAAGACACCGCCGCTCCAGCGGCAGGCCCCGCCACTACGGCGGAAGGCCACGCAGCTCCGGCGGCCGGCCCCTCGACATCGGCGGCAGGCCCCGCAACTCCGGCGGCAGGCCCCGCCACTCCGGCGGCAGGCCCCGCCACTCCGGCGGCAGGCCACGCCACTCCGGAGGCAGGCCCCTCGACTTCAGCGGCAGGCCCCGCCACTCCGCCGGAAGGCCCATCCGCTCCAGCAGCCGACCCCTCTGCTCCGGCGGCAGGCCTCGCCACTCCGGCGGCAGGCGTGGCCGCTCCGGCGCGAGGCGCCGCCGCTCCGGTGGCAGGCTCCAATGCTCCGGTGGCAGGCTCCAATGCTCCGGCGGCAGCAGCGGCAGGCCGCGCCGCTCCGGCGGCGAATCGTGAACAACGTGAACAGGTACACTTATTCTGTTACTGACCGATGTATATAATAATCAGTGTCCGACCGAAACTAGTTTTACGACCGAAACCGATCACCTATACGTACTAACTTATTCACTACACTACCTACTAACCTAACTAACACACTACAGTTCTACCAAAATACTCTATCTAAAATAATATTTAACGAAATGTTTATTTATTTCCATAGAAAAACTCAAATAATAATATATAGTTTCATGTGTCTAGCTTCAAAATGGCGAACTTCCATTATAACTTTCGTCCCCTATTTAACCTCATTAGGAGTGGAATAAAAAATGTCCTTACTTGTTCCCGGCCACTTATGACTTACTTATGTCCAATCTACTCTCAACATTTTTCATGCAGCGAGTTACTTTGTGTACTATTTTTATCAGTTGCGCTCATTTCTGTATCGATAAAAAACCTTTTTTTTGTTGCGTTATAAATAATATCTACAGTTTTTAGTCATGAGTAGTTCAAAGAGGCGTTGTTTAACCAATCCAAATTATTTTGTTGCATATGCGGATATCCGTATAAAGATAGTATAAAGGTTATATCAGAGTTGATATAAAATACTTATTTTAAGTACTTTGGTAAGCTCTTGGATAAAAATGACAAGTCTTGGGCTCCCAATTGTGTGTGTAAATCGTGTGTGGAGAAATGTAAGATTACGAAAAGTGGTAAAAGAAGTGCCTTTTTAATCTTCTTATCGTATGGTTAGTGGTCAACCTAGTGTCAAAGTTGTTTAAGCCGCCCGAAAGGCCTTTGACATGGCTTAACGACTATTATCTTAATAGACCACAACCGGGACCGACATTTTACGTGCCCTCCGAAGCACGGAGGCGCTCATTTTAAATATCACTATGCGGTCACCCATCTATAGAATGACCGCGCCAACGATTGCTTAACCCACAGATCGTTTACCGACCGGTGAGCGCAACTGGTTATGGGCGCCTTTTAATTTGGAACACCAATCATTAGGCGAGAACGAAGACTGTTACTTTTATAGTGTTCATTTAAATTTAAACGGTTTAAGCACAAAAAATCGAAATACATGGTGGTACCCAAGTACTAGTTGTGTTCATCGTCCATTTTCATTCACCACCTGAAAATTTATCTCCATCCTTAGAACGACAACACAAAGTTCACCACAGAATGACATTGATTTAGAAAGAGCCCCCAAATTAGAGAACTTTCAATAGATATTCGATTTAAAAAATTCAGTTAGTGAGCTAGAACTAAGGGCTGTGATGTAGAATTTTCTCGGTAACGATAATTCTGAAAATTATGTATAGTTTGAAGAAGTTATTTTTTTACCATGAATTCCTCCTTCCCTGTTCAGTCTATTCTATTATGGAATGCACTCCCCTTCGAAATCAGGGCGTCCACTAACCATTTGGCATTCAAGGCCAAAGTTCGGGATCTCTTGCTGAACAAAGTCGCAGAATCATCACTATTATCATAGTTTATTGGTATATATTTGTAGTATTTATATAGGTTTCTATTATTTTACTAGTTTTATAATACCTAATATGTATTATAACGTATTTATGTACCTAGTATTATATTTTGTTTGTATGTAGCTATGTGTATTTATCAATATTTATTTATTTTTGTATACTTTCCATTTTAATCTTTCTTAACTATTTGTTTACTAATATTATAAATGCGAAAGTAACTCTGTCTGTCTGTCTGCTACTCAATCACGCCTAAACTACTGAACCAATTTGAATGAAATCTGGTATGGAGATACTTCGATACCCGAGAAAGGACATAGGCGTATTTTATGCACCACTGCTCACGTCTTCGGGCATAACAGGCGTGTTGTTATGTACAAACTTAATCCTTTATTAACTCTGACACTGTGTTGTAAAATCATTATATTTGACAGTCTGCTACTGTCGAGTAATTTGAACATTTCAGCCAAACTACACATAGCTTTTCCATCGCACTTGTTAAGTTGAAACACGTAAAATTCCGCGATTCTTCACGGGCTTACCGATGCACAAGGCATCAACAATAAACGAGAGAAACGTTAGACAACGAGAGACTTGTCTCAGTCACTTCACCAGCGACCTTCATAAGAACAGTCATGTATAGTCCGGAGTGTGCAGCACCACTGCTTAATGCTGACCAATTTATCGGAAGAATAAAATAAAATGACAGACAGTTTCGCTTTCAGTCCCGAGTAGGCTTATGATATTATATTTATTATATGGTTTAGGAAGCAGATCGACGTCGCAGTTGCTGGAGAGTGGGTTATTTTAAATGGAAGTATCCTTGGGAAAGTTACGAGCCTGCCCAGCCAGTAGTGAGAGAGGAAAGACCACGACAACAACCTCCACCAGGAGTCAGGCCTTTTGCCCAGCCAAGGATGAATGTGGGCAATGTTGATTGGGCGGTACTGGAAGAGGCACTGCGGGCGGATAACG
The DNA here is from genome assembly GCF_050436995.1 of Anticarsia gemmatalis. NCBI lineage: Eukaryota > Metazoa > Arthropoda > Insecta > Lepidoptera > Erebidae > Anticarsia > Anticarsia gemmatalis. The sequence continues at coordinate 19,554,018 of NC_134776.1, read as the reverse complement.
ACTGGTGGTAAATCTACCTCCCCGGCCATCACCATAACATTTTATTTCAAGGTAAAATTTTCTTACCTAAGTTTACAGCACCAGGAACTACCAGTATCAGTTAGACAAAGTGACAATAAATTGTGTTCGCCGGTCGATAACCGATCTGTGGTTTAAGCAAACTTTGGCGCGGTCATTCCAAAGATAGTTGACCACATAGTGGTATTTGAACTGGGCGACTCCGTGATTCGAAAGGCACGTAAAATGTCGGTCCCGGTTGTGGTCTATTAAGATAACGGTGGTTAAGCCATGTCAAAGGCCTTCTGGCGGTTTGAACAACTTTGACATTAGGTTGACCACTAACCATGCGATAAGAAGAATTATGAGTTAAGTGACAGTTGTCGAAAATAAATTTTAAAATGAATCTAAAAGTGAAATATAATTGAGGACAAAGTTGTGAAGTGAACTGACTGCGAAGACTACTGTAATTTTTTTTATGTAAATAAATAAATATAATTTGGAAGGGAAGAGGGGAGGCCTTTGCCCAGCAGTGGAACATTCAAATAGGCTAAGGAAAAAATAACAGAAAAACGTTTTGGAATACTTTTTATATCAAGACCTAGTAACTACCAACTTAGAAGAAATTGTAGTTTCAAAAGTGTGTTTGTTAGTTTTGGTGGTTAGTGTAGTGTATTTAAATCAGCGGCGGTTGGATTGGCAATTACTTAATAGTACTATATTGATTGTATTTAAGGTTATTATAGTTTCTTATGCTTCGAGAAATAACGATCGAGGAGCAAATTAATAATCGTGAATTTTCTATTCTTTTCAGTTTCCACGTCACCGGGGCTATCTCGATTGCAAAGTTGTATTAACAAGACTATGAGGTGTGTTCTTTGTATGTTAAAAATAATTCATTTAAATGTGCTGGAACAACTAGCCGTTAAGTATCAATTATGTTGGTTTTTTAATAAGTTAGGATAAGACTAGTATAGTTTGTGTCAGTGTAAAAATCAAAATGTATCTATGTTAGGCTGGGTCATCCGACAATGGGGAAAAATTTTAAAGTTTATGAATCAATTGAGCAGTGATAGCCGAGTAGTTTAAGTTGGCACTTCCCACGCAAGTGGTTGCAGGTTCGAACCCGAGGCAACACATCAATGACTTTTCGAAGTTATATGTGTATTAGAAATTATTATCACTTGTTCTAACGGTGAAGGAAAACATCGTGAGGAAACGTTGCATGCCTAAAGATTTGTTTAATACATTTATTGAGGGCATGCAAAGTTCCCAACCCGCATTTGGCCAGCGTGGTGGGTTCAAGGCCTAACCCTTCCCCATCGTTTGGGAGGAGACCCTTGCCCTGCAGTGGGACAGAAATGGATTATTAAAAAAAATGAAATTGTAATAGTAATCTGACACTGTAGTGTACCACATCTTAGGAACTTATAAACTGATAGTTAACTATACCTCTGTCAGCCCGTGCATGCACTTCAAAATTAAACATTTTTGAACATACATACAAATGTCATGGTTCCTTGTTAGTTCCTTATTAAAATATTCTATTTTATCTTAAAGGGTTTACAAAGATACCTAAATTCAACATATTTTTGCTATTAGGAATTAATTTATTCAATGAAATTAAGCCACTCAAATGTAAGTTTATAATGTCAAAGTCGCTTTAAACGTTAAACGTCTTATTATAAGATTCAAAGGGCTTATAAATATATCTAAATTTAATATATATTTTCTATTAAAAATGAATTCATTCAATAAAAAATTACCTACCCTGAAGTAGATACATATATGTTTGTATTGTCGATGTTGCAAAATGTCGTTTTAAACGTAAAACGTTTTAGTACTCGTATTATAAGATATTACTTGTAACTGATCAACGATCGTGTTTCGGCTGTAAGCTTTTTATTTTTATTAAAATTGTATTTTAAGTGATTTTTTATATTCCGAATTATTGTTTTTATTTTTGAAATTTTATATACAAAGGTATTGCATTTGATGCTTTTTTATGATTAGTTGTAGTTGTAAGTTCCCGTAATTATGTATGCGCGGATTTATTTTACTCGAATGCATTATAACATTAATCGATTATAACATTTTCAATTATTGCATGTTTTACTATAAGAATCAAATATAATATAAGAAATATTTAGATATAGTCGTATATTAAGCCAATAAATATAAGTCTTTCGGAGCACATTCCTCTTTCATTTCACCCTGTCTAGTGTAGATTTTAGTATACTCTATTTTTTGTTCCTTAATTCAGTGTCTGAAAAAGTAGTACTATATTATATATCCCATTTTGAGTAGTTATAAGTAAAATAAGAAATATATATTGGAAGTTGATTTAATTTAAATTGTTGTGGTCTCCTTGTAATCGATCTGTGTGCCATATTTTTAATTCACGCCTATTTTATACACTCTTGCATACAAATTTTGCTGTTAAAGGCGTGATTTTATATACATACAATTATATAATTATTATATTATTGTTGGGCAAAAAATTGTTCCCAAAATTAGCAAGCGATCAGGCCCTGATTCCACCGCGATGGCTCAATGTGGGTTGACGACTCTCTCTATAGTTAATAAAGCTTCAAGAACTGTTTTAGGGAACTCTCAGTTATGCAAGATTTCAACATTTTAGTTTACAATAAGAATGTGTGAATGTGAAAAACTATCGTGGTAGGAGTATTTTATGAGAAGAGAAGAGAGCCATGTGGACGGATATGTGATTAAAGGAAGACCAGGAAAGATGGATGGATTGTGAATGAGTGTTGACGGGTGATAGAGATGAGTGGAAGAAGAAAATATATTGAGCTGACGACTTAATGGGAGATAAGGGCAAGACAATGACGTTGAAGACACGAAATTTTAAATCATTGCTTAGTTCCTTTGGATACCTCTAATATGAGATCTAATGGACTAGTCTTCTAGGCTATCACAGCTGTTTATATGTCTATATAGCTATATATTTATTTTTGTAAATTGCTTAGTCATAAACAGGCTAACAAGGCTATGACAAATTCACCAAACACATCAACGTAACTAAGTTTCACAGTAACAACAATGATTCACCTGGTGACTCACCGAGAACCCCAATTGATAACAATGCAGCCCTAATGATATCGCGTATTAGAACACCACCCCATCTAATTCTATACCTTATGTATGTACATTAGAGTTAATTTTCGTATGTGTATTTTCTGACCTATATTTGTCAAAGGGAATATTTTTAATTATGTAATTGGCGTCTGCTTATCCTCGGGGTTGATGAACTGATAAGTAATGTGAATATTTTGGTGTTAGTAACACCAACTAGGGAAGATAATATATAATCTTTGTATCTAATCTAGTAGTCGACTGGATCTTGCACATTGGCTGTGCAAGTCTAAGTTCGGGATGTTTTATTTGATAAGTCTCGTCTAGTCGTCCAGTGGAACATCTTCCGCATCGACTGTGCAAGTCTAAGCTCTGTAATCTTTTAGGTGATAAGTGATGAGCCAATATATTTAAATTAAATTAAATTATGATTGTCAAGATGGATATTTGAAGTAATAGCAGTTTGTAAGGATTGCAGCACGAAATTGCAAGATTGTTTGCATGTTTATGAATAAGTAACTTTGTTGTCATGTAATGATGAGGCCATGTATTAGAAATGCCATTTAGCTGTTTTTGAGCTGTGTATAATTTGTAGATTTATAGGGTTATAGGAATCTCCATATTCTTACGGCATGGTGATTCGTATTGTGGAGAATAATCAAAATGTTCATTTGAGAAAAGACGTTGTTAATTTTGTAACGGTCATTCGTTGTTGTTTTCCAGCAAAAACTACATTTCGAATTCAAAAATTTAAATAAAATATTCAGCCCCTTGGAACACAACAACGAGGAGCGATATCGCAAAAACTCACCCCTAGGACGTACACGCTCACACAACATTTAGAATGAGTGAGATCTCAATATAAAAATCTCGGGAAAATTCCATTTCTCTTTTGTCATTCCCTTCCTTTAGTAATCCACTTACTTCAAGTAGTTTGCCTACAACTCTTCCTAATTGTAATTGCACGTATGCACATTTAATCAAAAGAGTTTTAATGAACTCGCGATATGTAGGGGGGCCACCCTTGCAAATATACCCAGTGTTACTTGAACCATCGTAACGTGGAACGCGGGCGTAATCGCGTGTCTATTATCCTGGCCATTGCGTATCATTCGACTAAAAACTGTGCAAGGTAATAACTATCATATATAGTGAGCTGAATACAAGTTTTTATAGTGATTACATTAAGGTTGGTATTTCAATGCACCGTATATGCAGGGTTTAAAAAAAAATGTAAACACCCCAAGCTTTGCGCGTAGGTGGCAGTAGAATATGGACATGGTCTTTTTTGTTTTATATTTAGGCTTTAATTGAATAAAATATTGACATTTATTGGTTTAATCAATGCTTATCCTATATAGATATACCCTGGTGGCCTAAGCTGTTTATATGTGTAAGTAGTTCTTCTATATTTAATGCCAAAGTATAAAATTCATTTAATTAGTTGCATTGAAAATTTGTAAATAATGCTATTTAACTTTGTGTGTCTGAATATAGCAACGAGGTGCTGCGCAGGAGGCAAAATATCGCGACGAGATGTGGGAGAGGATCGCGGGTGGCGAAACAGAAGGAACGACGAAGAACGCGACGCTATGAATAAGACGGCGGACCCATACACACTTACAGGGATTACAGGTGAGAACCATTCCAATATTAGTTACATAAAGTTATAAACTTCTAACGTAAACTAGTTACGTAAGTGATAAGCATTGTAATACGTTTTTTTTTCGCACACGTATTTTTCCCTCTGCCGCAAAATAGTTTAAGCCGCATACCATGCGGGAAAAAGTCGTCCGCGGTTCCGTCATTTGTAAGACGGATTTTGTGTTTGCGCGCGCGACATTTTTCATGATTTTATTTTTGGTTTGAAAATCAGTTGTGGGAAAATCTGTCGAGCGGTCGGCTATATACATTTCTACAAATCAATCTAGCCTTTCTTTCAACTGTGTTTGGAGTCGGCTTCCAGTCTTACCGGACGCAGCTAAAATACCAGTATTATACATGGAGCGACTACCTATCGCATCTCCACAACCCAGTTACCTGGTTTATAACACGATACCCATCGGTAAGACTGGAAGTCAGACTTTCAAGCCTTTGAAAAATGGTAACATCTGTCAACGATCTTTGAATATTCTATGAGTCACAAAGAGCGGTTAACCCTAGAGTCCGAACACTATGACCACTGCCCACTCACGCAGTATTAAAAAAATATATCAGGGGGTATATCCACCCTCACTTTAACATCAACCCCCGCAATACCTGGCACTAAACATAGGTGAAAACTTTATTCTGTATAAAGTTTTCAACGCGACCAGACGCGTTTCAATCAGATACATACAATAAATATATACGTGTTTATATTCCAAGCAGCCGAGGACTCGAGGTGAGAGATGTTTAATTTGATTAAAGTAGAATGTAATTTATTAAAAGTGCTACTCTTTTTTTGGTTAGTAGATTAGTTTGAAAGTATTTTTTTGCGTGGATCTGTTCTTAACTTTGGTAATTTGTTTTGTGGGACATTAGTATTGATAATGCTTACCATGTTATATGATTTTTACCGCAAATTTCATTATTTTGATGACTTTTTTATGATTGTTTAAAAGTATGTAGCATTCTTTGCTTTTTCTGTTCTGCTATGCGAATATATTTGTGTATTACCTATTATCGTCTCTAACGTCCATAGAGGGTATTGTAATATAATTTTGGATACTTTAGTAAAACTGACGTTTGAGTAGTTATATCATAATTGTTTTTTTATTTTAGTTTTATATACGCATTTGTTACCCTTGTTTCGAAAAAGTTTAATTAAAAATGATAAAAGTTCAGAAATGTCCAATGTACATAATGACTAGATGAAGTACTTAAGTTCAACTTTAATATACTTAATCTTTGTTTCTCATACTTACTTTTGAAAACCTTAATTACATCTTGTTTTTTTTATACTCTAAGTCTATGGTCCGGGGTTCCCGTAGTAAGACTGTACTTTTGCGAGATGTAGGGGTTTTAGTTCCGAGTCTGACAAAATGTTAAGTTATGTATAAGATGATACGGACCTATGTTATCTTTATTAAAATGCGTGTTATTTAAATAGCTTAATTTAGAAAATAAATACCGGTTCTACCTTAGGTACAAAGTTTAAATTTGCAAGTTTTTAAAAGTGGTACAAATACCAGTAAAACGATTTTCCAAGTCGGTCACCCGGAAGCAAGTAAGGTAGCGCCTGCTCTTTCGCCGGCTGTCTCTTGAGAGTTACTCTTTGAAAACTCTCTTGCGCAGTTTGCAAAAACTGGTGTATAAAACTGATTATGATTATATGAATTTAAAAGCATCGATTCTAACGCATTCTTTATTATCTTTAATATCCGCTCTGAAAACTTCAACAAAAAACGGGGGCGTTGTACAGTCGTATAGAAATATAGCGACAATTTGAATAGAAGCAATATTTTAGATTATCATTCATTTTGTATTTTTCATGCACTGTGATGGTAATATGATAGAAAAGCATTTAGACTTGTCATATGCAGAGTTTTAGTCATGACTAGCTGATCCGCGCAACTTCGCTTGCGTCACACAGGAGAGAATGGGTCAACATTTTCCCCGTTTTTGAAACATTTTATACTGGTACTCTGCTTCTTTTGGTCATAGCGTGATGATGATATAGAGCCTATAGCCTTCCCCGCTAAATGGGCTATCTAACGCTGAAATAATTTCTCAAATCGGATCAGTAGATCCTGAGATTAGCGCGTTCAAATAAACAAACAAACTGTTCAGCTTTATAATATTACTATAGATTACCATATATTACACCAACAATAATCATCTCTACATATTTCTTCAACAATATTTTCATTATCTTTATCGTTTTAATAAATACTTAAAGTTGAAGTAGACGTTAAATTCAAAACTTCAAACTATGATTGTAGGAAGTGTTCATAACAAGCGCCCTACAGCCATGATCACAATAGACGGCTTCAAGCAAACCTCTTGAAGTTTTTCCTTCTAACTGTACATATCATGTTCATTAAAACGGTGGTCTAACAAATCGGTGCTTTAACTCCGATCACGATTGCTTACAGCACAATACTCGTGTGACTCACCCCGGTACGTTGCGTGCGCGACTGCCACCAACCCCCAGCGTAACTTGACCCTCCCAGCCCTTCCTCCACTGCACTAATTGGATTAAAAACGAGCCAGTCTTTAGCGTCGGGAGGTCTATGCAAACTGGACGGAATATGCATAATAGGGCTGTGCGTTTTGTGTTAATTTTTGTTTATTTCTATGAGTCATGATTGAGTTTTTTTTTTTCGTTTTTATTAAACGTTTGGTATTAGAATGGTGACGACTGTTTTGGGGGTTACAAGTTTATTACTCAATTAGACAAAACCCTATGTAACTGACGGTGAATCTATACTAATATTATAAAGCTGAAGAGTTTGTTTGTTTGATCGCGCTAATTTCAGGAACTACTGGTCCGATTTGAAAAAGTCTTTGAGTGTTAGATAGCCCGTTTATCGAGGAAGGCTATAGGCTAGATATAATCACGCTACCACCAATAGATACCCTGACCAGTAAAAAATGTTACAAAAACGGGGAAAATTATGACCCATTCTCTCTATGTGGCGCAAGCGAATTTGCGCGGGTCAGTTGGTGGGAAAATAAAATGTTAATATTTTTCCGAGTGATCGAACTTTTGAAATCAAATATTCGTGTTAGTCCATTGCTTTTAATAGACAGTGGAAAAATAAATGTATTTTATTTTATAGAGTTGGCAGCGCAGTAAAATTACGTTAAAAGCTTAGCCGATGTTACGTTGTATTTTGATATTTTTATTTAGCCTGTGGCGTGGCTTAATGGAAAGTTGGCGTAATCACAGTGGTACTATCAAATGTTAGTGCAGAGTGCTGGCAATTTTAATCATACAACTGTTTCATAACAGCTTGTACACGGACCATTAGCTGACAAAGTTATCTGCTTTTGATATTTGGCTAGGGAAAAGCTAGGCTAAAGGAAGGCTTTAAATCTAAATACTAGATAACTATCTCAGTTATTATGAAGGTGAAAGTTTGTGAGAATGTTTAGGTGCTTGCTGCTCTTTGACTAGAAACATGTTTTATGAAAGGCTAACAGATAACTATTTTGTTACCTGAAGCCTGAGCCTCAGGTTTGTTTATAGTTAGGAAGATGCTCAAAGCCCATGTACGTAATCCAAATTGTAGTATGTATTTTTGTAGGTTTTTTTATATGTTTTATTTTATGTAATTTCGTCGATAATTTTTTGAAATAAATGACAACTTCTCCTCTCTTCTTAATCCTCCTATATCCAGTTATTTATAGCACATTGTGCGACAATTTTACTTTTACAAGACCCTCAGTTAGGATTCATAGTGGTCAGAATAGGACACTTAGCTTCTTGAATTCCTACATTTATTAGAACACACGACTGTGCCTCAATTTAACTTAAGTAAAGTAACCCCTTCGGCTGTTGACAGGAAAATAAACCACCTGGGTTCGTGAGTAATTTATTAAACACTGATTAGGCCCCGCGGTGCCACTCAAGTTTACTTTCGCTGTCAAGTTGCGTATTTTAAAACCAATTTCTAAAATAAAAAATCAAAGAAATACATTTTTTGTTTGTGTAAATCATTAGTTTCATGCTATGAAAAAGAATTATCAAAATTCGATTGTCTTCTCAGTAGAAAATTATGAATATATGTGATACATGAAAAAGCACGTCGACTTAAGAACTTCCTCAGTTTATTTCGTCGGATAAAAACAAAGTTATCGCCTTCGTACGCGTTGATATCAAAAAAATATTAAGCTCTGTTTCGAGTCTTAAACTACTTTTAAACTTTGCCGTGAAACATACAGACATATAGAATAATGACAGACGTATGTTTCACGGCAAAGTTTAAAAGTAGTTTAAGACTCGAAACAGAGCTTAATATTTTTTTGATATCAACGCGTACGAAGGCGATAACTTTGTTTTTATCCGACGAAATAAACTGAGGAAGTTCTTAAGTCGACGTGCTTTTTCATGTATCACACATACATACTACAATTTGGATTACGTACATGGGCTTTGAGCATCTTCCTAACTATAAACAAACCTGAGGCTCAGGCTTCAGGTAACAAAATAGTTATCTGTTAGCCTTTCATAAAACATGTTTCTAGTCTAGAAGGACTTAAATATTAGTAGTATATTAGTAGTATGTACTTGGTATGGATAAGCAACTGTGTTTCTTGCCCCACCTTATGAAAGAACAGCGAGTGATTCATGCCAGTTGTTAGTATAATTAGACGTTGTTGCGGTACAAGCTTGCCGATGATTTCCTTTTACAGTTCTACACGAACTACTGTGGAGGGAAACTCTTTGTTTCGATGGTAATATAAAGTCTTTGTTGTCGTGATTATTATACGCATTAGCCATCAGAGGCCTCGCTATAATAATCGAAAAGGTCAAAAATTATTGTCACTATTTTATCCGTTATAAAAACATTTTTTAATAAACTTAGTTTTCACGAACCTTAGTTATTTGGCGACTAATGCCGACCCCACGGAAAATTATGTATTAGGTCGGGGAAAAAGTCTTTACGCGTTATAGTATGTATGAACTTGTAATAAAATCTCTTTGGCTTCAAGAATCACAAAAGAGTACACGGTTCACTAGGTTTCTTTCAGTGAGCTCGTGAGGTACCCAAATATCGAGCTTTTTTGCGTTGAGAAAAGATTTTATTACAAGTTCATACATACTATAATGCGAAAAGACTTTTTCCCCCACCTCATATTTTATAAACGAAATTATGTACCCTGTTTTCTCATATGCTCACGATAATTCTATCGGTTTTTTTAGGTGCAATTGTGTAAGGTTATCGATGTCACTTAGCTTCAGATAGTATATGCGAATTTCATATGAATATCCATCAAGTGGGTCACCCCCTCGCGTGTTCGATATCTTTAATGTTCTTTACAATCCTTAGGGAATTGGGAAATTACTTTTTTAGTACACCTTTTAAACTTATAAGGGAAATATATCATACCAATATTACAAGAACAAAAGTATACAAGCATCTTTGTTCGCGATAAATGCAACTAATAAACTATTGAGCGAATTATCATGACGTTTTCACTTCTAGGAATAGTAATTCGATGGGAAGATTTTAGTGAGTTATTCATTGGAGTCTTGGATATTGCATTTATTAGGGCAGAAAAATAACAATGTTTCTCAATAGTAGCTCGAAGTTTGATAACGTATCCGGTAAATGGCAATAGGCTCGCCTCCTATCACATAGGGTTTCCATTGTTAATAGTGAAAAGTGGGTGTATTACACCTCCCTACATAACTGGCCCGTTTTTACGTAAGTATAAATTTGATTAATCAACTTGTGTTTGTTTCAGAAGATGCTGAGCTACTACATCTTGTGCGGCTGCATCATCAGCACAGTTCTGGCAACCAATGCAGGTAAGGAACCACTAACATCTTCTCTCCTTTAATTTACGGAACAAAAATCAGTATTGCCACGTAACCAATGAAGTTCTAGGTTTGAGAACATGCTTAGCCCTAGAAAGATAATCATATTCTGTAGTAGTGAAAAGATACTCATGCGTAAAGTTGATTTACGCTCACTCACGTAGCTCCCAATGACAAGTGAAATGTCCGAAACGCACAGCGATGCTTTCGCGCTATTCAGAAAGATAGAGCGATATACTATCTTTCTATGGTTAATGAATTCTAAGAATCCTAATAGCATATGTATACTTCCTGACAATTCACCTGTTATCTGAAATGCTTAAATTTTGACAACCTTTTACTTTGTATATTGTAAATTTAATATACCATGTAATCTGCCCATCTGCCAGTGTAATCACATGTGCCACGGGGTAAGTTTCCCGGTATAAAAATTATGATACGTGTGAATCCAGGTTGTAAACTATTATACTTATGTAACATTTTATTAAAATCTATTCCTGAATTTATGCGCAAAACAGTACTCAAGATCCATACTATCCCTCCGTACCAACTTTCGCATTAATAATACTACTAGTACAATAGTAAAGTACTTAGTAACTTGACATTGTAACAAGATATCAGGCGTCAAGCTCAATGCACGCATCATCAAAGGGTGACATTAAGCCGATCGCATTGCATAAAAGTTACAAAGTGTGTGTGTACATGGTGTCAATATAATGCTTGTCTATTCACGTGTTTAATCCTATCTGCCCTATTAACATTGTAAATACATAGCAATAGAGAGGCTGAACGAAAAATACTTTATGCATTCAAAATGTACAATGTCCATAACGATGTTAATTTCTTTCTTTATATATTTGCAATGGAAAGTTTTATAGATATTAAAAACGGCCCTGATTTTTTTTTTCTGCCTAATCCGTTTCGTTTCCTTTGCTATCAAAATTACAACAAGAATAAAATACTTGTGAAAAGGAAAACGTCGTGATGAAACCTTGCATGCTTGAGAATTCTCTATAACTTTGGCATAATATAACAATTATAGAAACAATGCAAGGTCCACCTTCGCACTTGCCACAACGTGGTGGACTCAAGGTCTGATCCCTCATTCCGGGTAAAATTAATTCCAGCAGTTATTTAGTAACAAAGCTTAACTTAGCGTAAAAATTGTTTACCACATTTGTTGAGGGCATGCAACAAAAGCTGTCCAACTCGCACTTGGTCAGCGTGGTGGACTCAAGACCTAGAAATTACCTTGTTTAAGAGGAGACCCCTGCCCAGCAGCAGGACAACTTAAAGAAAGTACTTATTTTTATAGTAGGTACACTTTTCAATAACACCAGGCTGTTGGGTATTTCAGAAGTGGTGGTCCTCCGTGCGATCCGTGGTCGAGACGCGTGGCTGCCGTGTGGTCAGGGGAAGGTGTTCCTCGACGGACCTGACTCCTACGTGCTGTGGCTCAAGAACGACCGGGACTTCCTGTACCGGTACCCTAATGAGGAGACCGAGAGGAGGTATTACCAAAACATTTAATTTTAAGGATTAAGGAACCAAAAGAAATAAAGATTGGTGTTAGAATTCATGCCCCCAGGCAAGTGATCGAGGTTTTAATTTGTGTAAACTCTGCAATTTTACATGATATGAAATATAATTATATAATCACATTATTTCAACGGTGAAAGAAAACATTGAGATAAAACCTGACATGTAAAATTGATTTTTAACAAATCTTTATGAAATTCTTATTCCATACAAGTGATTACAATGACCTGGGTTACTTTAAAGTCGTGTGGAGAAGTGATTTAACAAAACGAGTTTTCAAAACTTTTATTAGATTGTCTTCAATAGATGTCCAAAGTTTCGTAACGTGCCTGGTATACGGCAATAGGTTCACTCTCTCATAGAACTAATTGCAAATATCGAAACGTGGGCATCTTTTACACACCACTGCCAATACCTTCGACTATATAATTTTGTTGGTTTAAATGTTAATTTAATTTTTAGTTTTGTTATTTTCTTATTTCTTGTTTATTTTCTTTTAATACCCTGATTATTGTTTGTTTAGTTATTTAAGTATGTCATGTTAGTCAGTAAGAGCGCATTCTCGCCGTTAAACTAATGAGTTTGGCGAGTATAAAATAGTTAATAGATTAAGATAAATTGTAAAAGTACAATAAATAAAATAAAATAAATAAATATGTATTTTAGAGTCTGTATATCTCATTGCAGGTCGTTGAGTCGTGAGCGCATGTTCGGCGCGGCGTGCGAGGGCGCGGCGTGCCACGACGACACGTCGCTGCTGCTGAAGCGCGTGTCGGAGCAGGACGGCGGGCTATACCGCTGCCGCGTGCACTATCAGGCCTCGCCCTCCGTGGATTACGTCATCGATATCAGACTTGTCGGTCAGTTTTACTGCTACTTCTTAAGTTATTGGTGTATTTGCCACCTTAGGGCGCGTTCCCACTATGTCGTGACGACAGATAATCGTGTAGTTTTAAGTGTCGTGGCTTATATGTTCAAATGGAGGTGTTCACATATAGAACGACACGACACTCTAAACAAAAGTTGTACTTAAAGGAAAAATTGAACAGATTTCGTTCTTTCTGAATATGAACCGGGTATAATATATTATCATACAAATCTGATCAGCGCCTCTAGTGGGCTCCGTAGAAATTATTTTGGTAGTACATTTTCAATATCAACCTTTCGATATTTGACAGTACTTGCGCCATGATAGTATTACATCACAACATACTGACGCAGTGGTTTTATAAGTATGTACCTATTTAAACGTATTTTTCTATTCAACAGACTCCCCTGGCATGCCGCGTATATACAATGAAGCGGGCGAGGAGATCAACAAGGGTCACGTGGGACCACTCAGTCTCGGCTCAGACCTTACACTCATCTGTGAAGTGGACGATGGTGAGTAACTAACTACTTACATAATCAGCATGTATGCTTCTGTGTTCATCTATTGCAGATGGTTCAAGTAACTTCGGCTGAGCATAGTTGTTTTAAAGTAACATCCTCGTTCGTGGCTAAAAAATCCTATTTAGGAATTTCAAGCCCAACCGCATTTTTTTGAAATAAAAGAGCCTGAAGCCATGGCGCTTATTGTGCTAAGGTCTGAGAACTCAACTCGTATAGTCCATACCATACTCATAGAGAATAAACTTTCTATAGAAAACCTTGTAATAAAGTTTCTAAATCTAACATTTTCATACTACAGATCAGCCAGACACGTTAGTATACTGGCGTCGCAACGGCATCATAATCGAGCGCGCGCACACGTCCCGGCCGGGCGTGCTGCGCGCCGAGGTGCGCGTGCGCAACGTGACGCGGGCCGAGCTCGACGCGCACTACGAGTGTCTGGCGCAGAACTCTGACGTCACTGAACCTTTGACTGCCAGTGTCGTTGTTAAGATGTATTGTAAGTATACAGTACTATAAGACAGCTGTAGTAGCCCGATTCACTACTAATATAGAGTATCGACAACCGGCTAGCTATCGAAAACAGTTGTATGAAAATCTGAACACCGCTTCTGGCGGATGTCGTAGAAACAATTTTTGCAGTGCATTTTAAATGTCAAACTCTCTATACTCGATGGTTTCGATTAAAGCGAATCGCGCTACTGTTCTTTTTACAAGTAAAATTCGGACAAAGGGGAATTGGGACTCGCAAACCAAGGGTTTTTTGTGTATAAAAACAACAAAAAAACACGTGTTGTGTCACACATACGACGGACAAAAGTCCGTCGTATGTGTGACACAACACGTGTACAGTTTTTGAACTGTGACAAAATCCTTTACCATACGTCACCTGAATAAATACATCAAAGGAATATACATTGCTAACAATGATGTACTTTCGAACAATCTACGCCGTAGCCTATGTTTCCGTAGAGTCTACGTCGTAGCGTATCTTATCGTACCGACTACGTCGTAGCGTATCGTAACATAGTTACTACGTTGAAGATTTAAAGTACATAATAATATATTATATACTAGCTTTTACCCTCGATTTCGTCCGCTACCTGAATTTTCCCATGGGAATGCGTCATTTTCCCGGGGTAAAAGTAGTCTATATCCTTTCTCGGGTATCGAAATATCTCCATACCAAATTTCATGCAAATTGGTTCACTCGTTTAGGCGTGATTGAGTAACAGACAGACAGACAGACAAAGTTACTTTGCATTTATTACTTTAGTATGGCTTAAAGTATGGCTTATTGTATCATGTTTCCAGTGGCACCACTAAGCGTGGAGATCCGTCTGAACAACAACTTCGACTTCGAGGCGGGTCAGCCGCGCATGGTGGACTGCGTGGTGGTGGGTTGCATGCCGCCCCCCTCCATCACCTGGCATCTAGGAGACACCATGCTCAGGTCCAATGTGCATAAGGTAAGTGATGATTACTATTCAGGTTAAATTACAACGTATCTTCACCTTAATTCTTGTAAAAAATATTAATTTCACAGGAAATTATAGTAAATCCAAAATTGCATAGTTATTTTTTCCTGCATTAAAAGTGAATCTGTGATTCGACTGTTATTTTCTATAGCTTGCTACTTACTTGGTACTTACATAGTACTATGAAAAAAAAAAGGCTATATTACCAAACAAGTTTTGATTTCTCGATATCTTTAAAACTACTCGACAGATTTGGATCAAATGTAGGAGGTTTTTTCATATAAAAATAGTTACCGAAAAGGGTTCACCTAATAAATAGGTATAAAATGATAAACGTCAACCTCCTTCCTTTTTTAAGGCAGTTCGAAGTAGAAAGGTAATATAAACAAAGTGTGCTATACTTCCGAGCCAAGCCACGTTTGGCAATGTGCCCGGTATATGGCGATTGGCTTACCTCTTATTATATGAGGCAATTTCTTGGTTTTGCGCCAAGTGGGGCGTATTTTATTTAACTCCACCTATACCTACAGAAAAATACTGAAAGAATATTGTAAAAAAAAACTATTATGAAATTATTGCCTAATGATGTCTTAAAACTTAGTAAAGAGTCTTGAATGTAAGGTTTGCGACTGACGGTAGTAAACAAAATTTGCAATTTAGAACACCCATATGCTTATGAAGCTGATAATGACTTGTTTGGTACAGTTACTTTTCTTAAGGAATATCCAGAATCATTAAGCACTAGAGGCTGCCCGCGACTTCGTCCGTGTGGAAACCCCTCTTGTAAATCCCGATCCCTCGGGAATTCCAGGGTAAAAAGCCTGTGTTATTCTGGTTCTTCAGCTACCTATATACCAAATTTCATCGTAATCTGTTAAGAAGTATTTGCGTGAAAGAGTAAGAAACATCCATACCTACTTACAAACTTTCGCATTTATTTATAATTTTAGTAGGATAACCTAGGATAAATCGTGCATTCCAAAGCTCTCTCTCTTCTATAAAGTGGTCGTCATAGTAACAGTACTTAACTCACGTTAATAATCTTAAAATATATAATTACAGGAACGCCACGATGGTAACTACACGTTGTCATCTCTGACCCTGGCGCCGTCGCTGCGGGACAGCAAGCACGAGCTCGTGTGCCGCGCTCACAACTCTCACATGCCCACTGCGGTGTTCGAGGACAGAGTCACTCTCAATGTTGGCTGTGAGTACTGCAATAGGGTAGTTTAATGGCTACTATGTACAACGCAAAGTTGTCACTACCATGTGTATAATTGCATAATACTAGGAACGAAGTGACGCTGGCAAGCCGAGAAACCCGCCGGCGCTCCCAGTTATGCCCGGCGGCCGCCGGCACTGTGTGTAGGAGCCCTAATACCAATTAAATAAGTCATTCTTTATAGGAATGTCGAAAACACATTTTTATAGAAATATGACACGTAGTGACGTCACAAGTTCGTATTTTCGTTGGGATTAAATGAATGCCTAAAATAAAGCTTCTGTATTTCAGAAAAATGAAAGCATTTTGGATGTAACTTTTAGGATAACTAACAAATTTTTGTTCATCCAGTCCAGCACTCTCACCACTTTATGTTCAAATCATTCTTGTGCTGTGGACTTTCAAGGTTGATCAATACAATTCTGACCCTTTGTAAATTCACCTTGAATTATTTTGATTCAAAGCTCCCCTTTGACCTTGATCTTCGCCCCTGTCAAATGCTGTGAAGCAGATGTGATGTAAATAATAATCTCAGGTAAAAATGTTATACTCGTCAACGGAAAATTTATTCGATCGTTGATATCCATATTCTGAAAGAGTGTCTTAGGCATTTCCATTCCGCTGTAATCTAGAAAAACAAACACAACTTCAGAAGAATAGAAGTAGCGTATATTAGCACTCACAAAAACAGTAGTAGTTTCCGATTTCCAAGGTAATACTCCTCACACACACACACACACTCGCATATCCCTAGGGGTCCCCGAACCACAGGATAATAAACACTGTTCTATGAAACAGGAATCTCGTGGCAGTATGAAGTAATTAATAGTGGAAACTCTTCCCGTATAAATTCCGATCCCTCGGGAGCTCCGGGATAAGCCTATGTGTTATTCTGGGTCTTCAGCTACCTACATACCAAATTTCATTGTAATCGGTTCAGTAGTATTTGCGTGAAAGAGTAACAAACATCCATACATACATACATTCTCACAAAGTTTCGTATTTATAATATTAGTAGGATGTTCTTACTTTTTTTTTGTCAAAACATTGTTCCGACTATCGATCAAAACATCCCTCTGGCCGAGACCCTTCGTAAATATGACCTTGAATTGTTTTGATTCATAGCTCCCCTCGTGACCTTGATTCACCCCTGTAACAGATGCTGTGAAGCGGATGTAATAAATAATCGATGGCTGTGAGCTGTAATTTAAATATTTGCATAGGAGTTTGATGTATTAAGCAACCGGTTACCTGTGCATGGGTTATTTCGAAGACGTTCGGCTGGAATAGATTTGTTACTAAATTATGGTGACTTATTAAGGTAATTTATCTGTAAACACTAGAGCCATGGGTATGTAATCTAAGGTTGGAGTCATTGAATTTATTGGTTATCGTGGCGGCTGCACTAACACGTACACTTGAGATGATGTTTCATTTTTAGGTTTGAACTGTATAACGGACAGACCAATAGAAAAAAAACAGTAGAAAACATTTTAAATTAATTAACCTGATGAGCGAATGTCGTTCTTCCTCATCTCTCCTGCTACGACTAAAATCCACGTAAACGAAATTGCAGGCAACTGCTGATAGTTACCAATAAGAACAAAAAAACTGATCACATTGTTGAATTTCAGTCACGATTTAATAACATCACATTCCAGATCGTCCAATTTGCCTGACGAATCGCGAGGAGACGATCGGCGCCGTGACGCGGGAGGCCGAGACGGTGACGTGCGTGGTGGAGGCCACGCCTGAACCGCTGCAGTTCAGCTGGACCTTCGCCGACTCCAAGACTCTGTACACCAGCGTAACGGTGAGTTACAATACAGATACTCTACGTGTTCTGTTCTTTAAGCTTGTCTTCCTGCTATGCTGATACGGTTGCGTATTACATAGAAAATCAGGTGCAGTGTCACATAAAACATCGTGTATATACGTACGAGACCAATGTTTGCATCGGGATAGGGGCACCCGTAGAGGAAAGTCAATTATAATTGGACTGCGTAGTGCTCTTATATCTGTAGCTGACAAAAGAAATTGTATAACTTTTAAACTCTCGCGTTGCATGTTTTATGTATAATAGAATACGGGATATAACGCGAACACGCATTTTACCTTAAAATGCCTAACGTTTTAGCGCAGGTTGACAGGCCGTAGTCGCAGGCTGACTCAGCCTGTGACTACGGCGTGTCGTTTTAAGGTAAAATGCGTGTTCGCGTTAATTCCCGTATTCTTTTATACATTAGAAATTGTATAAGATTGAAAGAATTGTCTTTTGTCTTATGAAGTTCTATGAAAGCTATTAATTCCCGATTAACAGAATTTCTTAAAAAGTATCTGCAATCTGTAAACGCGGTCCAAATTGCGAGTAACGGATATATTCTTTAAACATCACCCTTTTCTACCTATTTAGAACTTTACATTCAAAACATCCCGGTTTTTTGTTAAAACTTATACGCGTTCAAGGTCGATCCTTACAACCCCGACCCTTCACAAATGTTACCTTGGATTATTTCGATTGATATCTCCCCTTTTGAACTTGACC
Organism: Anticarsia gemmatalis; assembly: GCF_050436995.1. Classification (NCBI taxonomy): domain Eukaryota; kingdom Metazoa; phylum Arthropoda; class Insecta; order Lepidoptera; family Erebidae; genus Anticarsia; species Anticarsia gemmatalis. The sequence continues at coordinate 19,535,281 of NC_134776.1, read as the reverse complement.
TCGGTTCAGTACCGGTTACTGTGAAACAGATGTACTTTAAAATTACGATCTTGACAATGTGTTATGGCGAAGGTAATTTTTTTTATTGTTTCTAATAATAAATTTGGTACACAGATTTGTAGCTAGTATTAAAACAATGGATATTTTTTCTTTCAGTTTTTTTCGAAAGGATATCAATTTTCCAACAATGACACTAACATATACATACATATAATAATATGTATGAGCATATAGCAGAGGTGTATAGAAAATCGTCCACATTTCGCCATAAGCAATGTCAGTCCCATGTAATAGGTAACTGTATCGCCGTGTATCTCACACGTTTCCAAACTCTACGCGTTAATTGACAGCTGTTTTTCCAACAAAAAACTAACAGCACTTTTTATTTGTTCTTGCAGAAGGTGCCTGGTCATCATCACCGGTACTCCTCAACCTTAACTTGGTTATCTCGTGACGGCGACATCGGTCTCCTGCTGTGTCGCGCGACCAACGCGTTCGGCGAACAGAAGAGACCGTGCACGTACACAATATCGAGGGGAGGACCTCCTCTCCCTCCTGACTGCGTCGTGTTGAGGTCTTATCCTAGCTCTCTGAGAGTTCAGTGTAAGAAAGGTTGGTAGTTGTTTTGTTGACTCTTTATTGATTTATGAACGGTTTTTGTACATGGGAATCCAGTTTAGTTCTTTGTTATAATTTTTATTGTGTGCATTAAAATCTTCTTCTTCTTCTTCTTATCGTATGGTTAGTGGTCAACCTAGGGTCAAAATTGTTCAGGCCGCCCGAAGGCCTTTGACGTGGCCTAACGACTGTTATCTTAATTGACAAAAACCGGGACCGACTTTTTACGTGCCCTCCGAAGCACGGAGACGCCCAGTTCAAATACCACTATGCGGTCACCCATCTATGAAATGACCGCGCCAACGGTTGCTTAACCCACAGATCGTTTACCGACCGGTGAGCGCAACTGGCTATGGGCGCCTTATTAAAATGAAAATTATTTATTTATTCTTTGGCTAACCTATTTCAGCCAAGTAGGGGCTGACTTTTGAAACAATGTAACCTATGTAACCCACATTTTCAAGTTATTTTCTACAAGTAATGTTTTAAAAATATCAGTTTAGCTTACATTATTAGCAACTGATTTCTGCGAGCTATGAAAGCGTAACAGACAGAAAGGCAGAAGTGGTTTGTTTCCGGACTATGATTTTGATATGTCATAAGTTTTTTTTTGAGCAAACCCATTATAAACAATACAATCGAACTGAAGAGGCAAGCTTAATTAAATATTTATGTGATTTGTGTATCTTACTAACTATTCTTCATAATATTTTACTAGCCTGGGACGGTGGACGTCCTCAAACAGTTCACCTCGAGATCCTGGACGAGGAAGGCACTCCTCTCCACAACGTGTCAGATGCAGCTGGTCATTTCCACCTGGCTGACGTGGAGGAGCAGCGCAACCTCACCGCCGTGGTGTACTGCAGCAGCGCGAGGGGCAGGAGCGAGCCCAAGGTCTTGCATCTTCAGACCATGAAGCCGCTCACTGCTTCAGGTAACTGGTTCCTTGCATTGAACTGATTGATGTGGAGGAATAGTGCAACCTTACTGTCGTGGTGTATTGTAGTAGCGCGAGGGGCAAGAGTGAGTCTAAGCTTTTGCATTTGCAGATCATGAAGTTGTTCATTGCTTCAGGTAATTGGTTCCTCACTGCTAACTGAGTGATGAGGAGGAATAGTGCAATCTTACCGTTATTGTGTGTAGCTTTAGGTAATTGGTTTATTTTTCATAGCTAGTTTCGTAGACGTGAAAAGGATAAAATTTAATTTAATTACAAGAGCGATCATGATGCATATTACTATATATATGCTATTTGTGTTTTATTGTGATTGCCTCGGACCGTCGAGGCGAGCGCACGTATTGTCTCTCGCCGCGCCGCGCCGCCCGGACTCCACTTACTCGCGCACGGTCACTGCCGCGGTGTCCGCGGTGACGTCTGTATTCGACGCCACCGTGTACACCGAGGCCGCCCGTGTGCGAGCCTGTGCTTCCCGGCCTTCCATAAGGATTTATATTCGCCGTTGGGGTCGCGGCCACTTCCGAAAGTTAGACCACCACCACCATCGTCATGGACCCGGACCGGGAGGAGGTCCGCGAGCCTGCACCGGCTGCGCAGTGCAGCCCAACTCCCGAGACCGTCAGCCCGGGGTCTTCCCGCGGGACGCCGGAGGAGCCCACGCGCCCTACGTCGCCGCGTGCGAACCCCGAGACGGTCGCGCCTCGTGCGAACCCCGCGGCCGGCCCGCGTGGCCGAGCGTCGACGCGCTCTCGCGCGGCCTCCAGGCCTGCGCCCCCGCGCGCGTCCGCCGCCCAACGTGACCACAAGGTCCCCCCGCGCCTCGCCGCCCTCCGCAGCAGGCGCTCCCTCGCAAGAGACGGCATTCTTAACAACGGAGCAATTCTTTCCCCACTATAAATTCATAAATCAAAATAATTTATTCATATAGGTCAAATGCTAACACTTATACTACCATCGTAAATCTAAACACAGTAACTTCAAAATATGCGTTTTGAGAAAAACGCGGTTGAAGTTTAATGGTTAATTTTTGCTCTCATGAAGATACTAATTATTGTATATTATTTCATGCAACTTTTAATGTGTAAAGTTAATAGTAATAAAGTAGTATATAGTTAAACCTTCGCGGTCTCCTGATTCCAAAGAACTCAACAAACTATAAACACAGTAACTGTGTTTACATTTACAACGACAGTTTAATAGTCAATGATACAGAGAGTGAATTTACCGCCAATTCGGTAAGGCCAATGAGAAGAGCTGCCAAGAAACTCCAGGCCACTCTTTTTAATCGTCAAATAATTTTAACAATATTTCTATTAAGTATAAATCATTGATAATGTAAGGAGCTGCTACCAACACTACCGAACACACATAGATCATAATATAAGTAAATTAAATCAATATAGAAGTGCTATTAAGCAACATAACAAGTGTATTGGAAGCACGATCCTAACCCGCAAGAAACATGAACCAATTAAAGTCTCCTCCCCAACTGACACATTGAACCTTCTATAGGGCAACCATAGGTCTCACCCGACACAGAAACGACCGCCAGGAGGAATAAAACTCGGACCCCCAAACCCTACCACCAAGGCCTAAGGCATTTTTATCTACAAAAAGAAATCCCTCCAAACCTAAATAGCCACACCTAAGTTTAAGAACAACAAAAACAAACTACTACTAACTACTTGTACAATCCACAAATATTTTTTTCTAATATCATTGTATTGTTTATATGTTTGTCAAAATAACCACGACACAGAAACAATTCTAAGTGCAGGAGTTGTTTTCCCTTGCGTAGCATTGTAATAATAACTATTATACAATTCTAATAATTACAGCAAAACTAAAAATAACGTTATTTCCCAGCAGTAACGGAGAATGCGCCCACCCGTACTTGGACACGGTGGCTGGAGGCAGGCGCCGGTGCAGTCGCCGTGGCAGTCGCTCTCACCGCCACTGTGCTGTGTGTGCGAGCGTTGAAGACCCGCCGCGACCACAACGAACACAACCCTGATCTGGTACCACGGTCTGATGGTGAGCAACCTATACTATATGGCCACTTAAGTTCCCAGGAGCATCCAAGAGTATTAGGTGGTTGAAATATCCCCAAGATACAGGCCTAGCCTAGTTTGGGACCTATTGTTAATTCCATGTAACTTTGTACTTTTCTGGAAATAAACTTTTTATCTAATAGCCATTATGTAGTTCTAGTTTCTTCCCGCGTAAAATCATTTCCCGGGAACAAAATAACTGTTATTCGGGGTTTAAACTGTCTGTGTGCTAAAATTTCATAAAAAAACCATTCAGTACTTTTTTCGTGAAAAAAGTACAAGTACAAACATACTTACCAATCGTCCTCACAAACTTTTATAATAGGTAAGATCCTGCATTTTTAATAAAGTTATGGTGACCAAAAGAATATGTACATGAACGTAGTAAATGTCCATAACTGTCATAGTTATCAACTGAGATACACAAAATCTAAAATGGAAACAATTGCAAGACAATTGTTAATAATAATTAGAACTTTGCATCCATTTGAAAAATCGCATTTATTTTAAAGTAAAATAATCTTAATTAAATAGTTTGTTGAATTTGAAGTTGAACTAATTAGCTTGATGCAGTTCATTCTAGACACTCTTTAGACTGTTCAGAGGTAATCCAACTTTATATCTTACAAAAATCATTTTATAATAAAATTTCAAATATATTTCTAGTACTGCGTTGACTACCCGCAAACATCTTTATTATCACTATGTCTTTAACCCCTCATTGTACGAGTTCAGTATCTGACTTGTAAAATTTTCACTAATTTCAGGATCATTCCACCGCGAGCCGGACTTCACCCGTGAAGAGCGAGTGCTTGGAACAACAAACATCACTGTCAATCAACTAGCATCATGTCAAAATGTAAATCATATATTAAGTTATATTATATTTCACAAAATAATGAGGATCCACATAATTAGGAGTTTGGTAATATACTGAAGTATATTATAGTAATAGGCTCGCCGCCTGTTACATGGGACTAACATTGTTAATTGTGAAATGAGGAAGTATTTCATACGCCACTGTCTAGGTTTTCGGGTATAGTAATCTGGGTTATCGGAAGGTACCATATAGAAATTTGCCCAGCATGGGAATCAAACCTCGTACTTAGCAGTTGCATACACTACCAATCTACGACATTAATGTATTTAAATAATAAATATCATTGGACAAATAACACACGGTCCAAACTAAGCAGAGCTTGTACTATGGTAATCAAATAACTGATAAACATACTTATATACTTCTAAATACATACATATATAGATAGATACATCAAATATATTATTATTATTTACATCAAATAAGCTTATATAACATTTTCTATTAATTTCCAGCAATACTCGTCGTCTCCTCTACCGTCGTGCCGCGTGATGGTCGGCTGCGGCGCTCACTCCCCTCCACAGGACACGTGCCCAGCCAGCCAACATTCTTACTACGTCTAGCTCATAACAAACACTAATATAGTAATATAAAATAATATTTAAAACCGGTTTTTCATGTATTTGTACACTGAAGTCTTAAATCTGTGCGTTTGGTATCGTATTAATACCGTTGTATCAATCTATATTAATACTAGCTGACACGGCAAACGTATGCCATATAAATTTAAAAAGAAAAATAGTGTCACTTAGAGGCATGAAAAAAAGATTCTCAGACCTACTGAATATGCTCACAAAATTTCATGAGAATTGGTCGAGCCGTTTCGGAGGAGTACGGTAACTAACATTGTGACATGAAAATTTTATAAATAAGATAATGTCTGTCTTACTAATAAATGTCGTGGAAACAAACAATTAAAATTTATAATAAAATCAACCTTACATTTTAACTTTACATGCACTCACGCAATGTGGATACCAAACGTTTAATATATAAAATGAAATAACCTACCAAGTTTCTCAATCTGTTTTATAAAGAACTAATTTGAGATCATTCACTATTAAACAACGCTAGAACTAGAGTGATTTGAATCACAGAAGCTGTTTCTGAGAAAAGTTAAGAAATACGCGGGCTACATATTCCATAGATGGGTGACCACACCGTGGTATTTGAACTGACCATATCCGTGCTTGAACGGTCTGAAAGAATCATAATATTTCTGTGCTTTTAAAAATCTTATTCTGGTTTCAGCATCGTCATTTAGATTTTAACTCACAATTTTTAAAATATCAAACTAGCCATATCTGTAAATACATAATCATATTTTAAATAATTTAATAACTTTGTATAATAATTTAAATAAGGCCACATTCGCATGAGCGCTAAAGAAGCCTAATGGCTGCGTTTAATACTGCCAGCGTCAGAAATGTCAAATTCTCTAAGGCATTTTATAATGAGTATAATAAAAAGTCTAATGCGTTCACTCTTTAAGTAATTTTAAAACCACTGCATATTTTTTATTGACAGATAGCAATAAATAATTAAATTCTAGGTATACACTAATGAAAAACACATTCTCGAAAACATTATTATCAATTTATATAGTATAATTACTATGGCATATAAAATTTTAAGTCATTTTACAACCTGGCTGCTTATTGATAGTAGCAATAATACAATAGATCTTTACAAAAAGTACTATTGAAAATGTGACTGTATATATTTTGATGCTTCTCGTACAGAATGCAAATCGCTCTAACGAATAGGGCCTTATTCTATATTTTAAGGCTTTTACTCAATGTTTTGTAATTACGGGTGCTTAAAACATACTGCTTAGATAATACATTTAACCTTTGAACAGTCAAATTAAATAGTTATGATACAGTTAACTTTCCAAATCTTTTTATAATCCCATCGGTCTAAATGATCTATGCGTATCACGTATCTCAATTGACAACTAGTGTACGACAAATTGATGGTCACTATTCAGTACATTACTACTTTAACGTATAAATGGTATATACGTAACGTAAATATTCCCAGTTGTCCTCTCAAGTACTGTCCATCGGGATGACAAATGGGAATAAAAGTAGGAAGAAAATTCCCAATTGTCACCCCGGAGTGACAGCATAGAGTGGACAACTGGGAATATACACTGTCATGTTGGACTTGATACAAATATATTCGGTTCGGCATTAATCGACCTAGCCGGGTGGCAAAACCAAATATTTGTAGATGAACTCGATCTGCAGGAGCCTAACTATACTAAGGCCGTTACAAACGTGCGAACTACGTCTTAATCAGAAGAATCATAGAAATGTGATAATGTGTAGCGAGCAAGAGACTCCGATAAAATGACATGGCTTATCCCCGGTTTCTGAGGTATATTTAGCGTTAGTCTATCTATTCAAAATAACGCTATTGAATAGATAAGCTACCGCTAAATGTATCTCAGAAACCGGAGGTTAGAGCGCACGTTTGAAATGGCCTGAGTATAGTGATTAACCATACCTTATATACTGCCCTTGTTCGCAACTCGTGACAAGGAGACGACGCTTGGCAGTATCAATGTAATACTCAAGGAGGGTTGGTGGGAGACAGGCGGGAGATCGTAAAAACATCAGCCCTTGACAAAATGTTTTTGTGAAAGAGAACATGCAATGCCGACTCGTCGTAACGTAGTATAAGAACAATACTAAAAGGACTTAATGTCTTTTAGGATTTGACTTTCAATATACAAGAAATTATTTCAACAAATCATTTTTTGTAGCGTAAGTTTTAAAATAATTCTACATTTTATGATCAAAGTGAATATCTAAATAACTTCGAATTACTAAAGTTACAGTTTCACATCTATCTTGTTCTAACGTTAATTTATTCAAAACGGGGTCGCGTTGCGCGAACTCTACCAATGGGATTAGCCGTGGTTATCGCCGTTATGTTATAGCAATCCGATTGGGCGGGTTTTTGTCTCTTGGCAACGCCTTCTACTTAACACAATTCTGTTGAAATCGCAACCTTAGGCTGTGTTCTCAAATACCTTATAATACACGCGAGTAAAAATCAACGTGTTTTCTAAAACTCACAAGTTGAAAGTGCCCATCGTAAAGTTTCTCTCGATCAAGCCAATTTTCAGAGTAAAAAACCAATTAAAGTTCTTAATTACAGAAAATATATACCTCATAATGAAGAGAAAACCACACCTTACGTAGATCGGCTTGATCGAGTTGACCTACGGGCGTGAGTATGAAGCAATCGTGACATATATCTGTCAACCTTAATAAATATTGATTATTTTAACCTACGTTCCGTTAAGATTGCCATATCACTATGTATTTAGATATAAGTTCAGCTATTTCGTAACAATTATTGTTGTATACTAATTTATTATAAAGGACTGATAAAATTTGTAAGTAATTAATAAAATATCCTTCTTTTTGTGTTATTGTTTTATTCTAACAGCTAACCCGACATTTACTGCAATACTCATTTAATAAACATAGTAGTGTAAAGCCTAAAGTGAAAGAAAGACCATATTTTTAACCGCTAGTTTGTATTTCACCTAAATTAAACGCGTGTCAGCCAGTATCCGATGCTTCTTGAATCTACTTAAATGGACACAATGTTCAAGGGCTTGGCTTTACTTGGTATTACCTCCAAAATTGATAGATTTGCTGCCGGAGACTGAAGTTTCGAGTTCGACAATCATGCCAAGCAACAAGACCTAGGTGAGAACGAAGAAGGGATTGTAACAGGTAAAGTATCAGTACCCCAGTTAGGAAAAAATATGGAATCTTGTGTACACTTATGTTTTAGACAAATACTTGCAGTTGAACAGTTAAATCTGTATGTTATTGACTAGATGGTGTAAGTTCAAGGCGGCCTGGGTTACTGTCCATGTGTAATTATGCAGGTATGAGCAAAAAACAATCAAATAGCAGCTACTTACCACGCTATAACACATGTGCACGATTTAGGATTGAAAACGCCGATACCGTTTATTGAAAGACCATACTCAAGTTATAAATAAGTAAAATATAAGCACAAGGGTCTGTAGGACAGCGAGTAACATACGCCTACATGCACAGCCTCTATTAAAATATCTAGTTTTTGAAACATCAAAAGTTTTACAAAATTTTTCATACTTTTCCTTTCATATTTTACGCGTTAGATACGTATTATGATATCTTACGGGCTCTAGGACATATTTACTGTACAAAGTATGCATTTTCGATTGTTTCGCAATGTTTCCGCCTCCCGTTTGCTAGATACCTATGCGTTTTCGACTTTTGGGTGCCGATATTTGAAAATTTGAATCTCCTGCAATTATCGACATTCATATCGTTTTGCATCACGCATGCGTTACCTGCGCACCGACGCGGCTGAAGTGCAAGCTGTCGTAGCTATTCTAGGCCCGCAGCCCGGGACTCCTGTTGCACAGTACACCTTGCACCAATACATTTAAAACCACTGATTATATAAAGAAGCTCCGAGATGGCTGAAGGCGGACGAGAGGTAAAGTTACAAACAATAAGTTGAATTCTCTTTATAAGTCGGCTCAAGATTACATAAATTGTATGTAACTCTCGATTTTTTTTGCTTTTCAGCCTCCACCCCCATACTATAAAATCGTGTATTACCCCGGACAGGTATTAAGATTAATTTCATAATATATATCTTAACAAAATAACTTAATAGTAATATTTAACTTACAATTGCCGTGAAATATATAAAGTATTACGTAACAGGTAGATACATGTTAAAAATATTTCAGATGTGTCCTACGTGTCTCACTGCGCAACTAGTGTTGTGCTTCATGTTACCGGATGAGAAGCTGCTCATCTGTGAGGACGAAGATTGCCCGTTCCCATTTGGATGTGTTGAGCACCTCCAGTTCTATAAGGTAGACTGGAGGGGCAATGTCCTTAGCGGTCCTTACGATGATGACGATGTCGTTGCTCAGAAAGCGAGCGAGTTGAGAGAAGCCACTGACTTAGTGACTCCTGAAGAAATAAGCTTTATGAAAGAGTTTCTTCTGCAAACTGTCACCATATCATTTGACTTTGATGAAGCAGTTCAAAGGTACCTATCTTATATCCTATATTTATTTGTGTGAACTGTTCGGAACTATATTTTGACGAGCCATGGATCACGTGATGGGGCAGGCGAGCCAGTTTTGTCGACTCTGAGCCTTTCTTAACTTACAGTTTTCGTTATCACGTACATATTTCTCGCAAAGTCATTAAACATTTATTAATCTTGCCTAAGAAAACCATTAAAAAAACATCTTATAGAAAAATAATTTATTAAAAATTCTAAAACAGGGAATTTTTGCCATTTTTCGCCATTCCATGCTTTTTCTGACCATGGTCATACGTGCAGTGCCAGTTTTGGCCATGAAAAAAATAAATCATATGAATTCAATAATCAAAATTTATTAATTACGTTGCACATTTTACACTAAAATAATTAAAATAATATTACTTTGATTGAATTTAACTAAAAATAAAGAGATCAACAAACAAAAAATTAGTTTCTTAATGATGTGTTACATAAATTAGTTTGGTTTGTCATTTTTGTAAATATTATCATATAGTTTTCTTTATCATTACTAGCAACAAATATACCACAGTATATATTTATTTATTCAAATATAAATGTTATATCTCAAAGTCGTTTGCGGTACTTTAAAGTCTATCTACTAGCAGTGGAAACAGACATTCAATTTTCAATTGCGTTCAACGCTAACGTTATTTTATGAGGCGAGTACTGGGATGATTTTCTTTTCCCGACAACTTTTTATTACTTTTTGATTTTGGTGAAGGCATTTTATTCTAACTGAGAAAATAAAACACATATATCGAAATACGTTGGTATGTAAAGTCAAGTAAAAAAGCCGCGATTAAACATAAATGGCCAGAAGTAGGGTATCTATGTCACTTTTGGCCTGCCAATGCCAAAGAGGGAGAACTTCATGATTTTGACTTCATTAGTGGCCACCCACTCATAATCTCGCTTCATAAACATGTGCGGACAAAATAACTTTAGTTCCACATAGATAATCTATTCTTCAGTAGCAGTATTAACATGAACATCCAAAAAATAAGCAAAGATTTTAAAAATATAATCTTTTTACTGACAAGGCCTTAGTGTTTTTTCTAAGATCTAAATAATTTCATGCTCCACTAAAAATAATAAATTGTTGCATCGAAGTGAAGCTTCATCAGTTTTGCCAATATTTTAAATACTGTACACTGAACAATAATTCATTTGTTTATGTTTTAATTATAATTATTTGAAGGCCATTTGGGCCACAGCCGGGTCACTTGCCTAGTTACCCAAAGTTGGGCAAGCAGACGTTTCTACCCTGAAGAGAACGTAAAGTCTGACATTACGTCGTGTCGGTTACAAAACAGATTAGAGTGATAAAAAATTGAGTGTAGCTCACGTCTCTGTAGACACTGGAATACCATAAATAAACTCCCACTTACCTATTAACATTATGTTATGATAATATGAATATCCATTATGATAACATGACCTAATACGTACAGTACAATAACACATTATTTTGGTTTCAGTATCCTGCGTGAGTTTGGAGTCGCTGATGACAATGAACCAACCAACCAACCATCGACCGATCAACCATCGACCGACCAACTATCGATCGACCAACCGTCAACCAGCAACCAACCCGATAAAAGCAACAATGAGACGGACAACGGCAATGAAAAGGATGAAGCTGCTGGAAACGACGGAAAGGCTGCGAACGAGTAACAAGCTAAGAAGATATTTCATTAGTTAAGCTATTTTAACTTAGTTCGATTACTTACATGTATATGAAATGATTTAACTTATTGTTGAATTTTAATTAATTTATTATTGAATTTTAATTATTGTTAATCAAATTTAAATTTTTTGTTGTTAAATATTTGAAATATTTCAATAAACATAAGTATAAAATATTTAATCGAAATATGTTCTTGCGTTTGATATCGTTTCGTCAACACGTCAACCTCGATAGCCACTGTGTGTATGTGCTTGTGCATGTACGAGTGTGCGTGTGTGTGTGTACGCGTGTATGTTCGTGAGCTTGTGTGTGTGTAAGAGTACGGGTGCGTGAGCTTGTGTGTGTGTGTAAGGGTACGGGTGCGTGAGCTTGTGTGTGTGTAAGGGTACGTGTGCGTGAGCTTGTGTGTGTGTGTGTAAGGGTACGGCTGCTTGAGCTTGTGTGTGTGTAAGGGTACGGGTGCGTCAACTTGTGTGTGTGTGTAAGGGTACGGGTGCGTGAGCTTGTGTGTGTGTGTGTGTGTGTAAGGGTACGGGTGCGTGAGCTTGTGTGTGTGTGTAAGGGTACGGGTGCGTGAGCTTGTGTGTGTGTGTAAGGGTACGGGTGCGTGAGCTTGTGTGTGTGTGTGTGTGTGTAAGGGTACGGGTGCGTGAGCTTGTGTGTGTGTGTGTGTGTGTAAGGGTACGGGTGCGTGAGCTTGTGTGTGTGTGTGTGTGTAAGGGTACGGGTGCGTGAGCTTGTGTGTGTGTGTAAGGGTACGGGTGCGTGAGCTTGTGTGTGTGTGTAAGGGTACGGGTGCGTGAGCTTGTGTGTGTGTAAGGGTACGGGTGCGTGAACTTGTGTGTGTGTGTAAGGGTACGGGTGCGTGAGCTTGTGTGTGTGTGTGTAAGGGTACGGGTGCGTGAGCTTGTGTGTGTGTAAGGGTACGGGTGCGTGAGCTTGTGTGTGTGTGTGTAAGGGTACGGGTGCGTGAGCTTGTGTGTGTGTAAGGGTACGGGTGCGTGAGCTTGTGTGTGTGTGTAAGGGTACGGGTGCGTGAGCTTGTGTGTGTGTGTGTAAGGGTACGGGTGCGTGAGCTTGTGTGTGTGTGTGTAAGGGTACGGGTGCGTGAGCTTGTGTGTGTGTAAGGGTACGTGTGCGTGAGCTTGTGTGTGTGTGTGTAAGGGTACGGCTGCTTGAGCTTGTGTGTGTGTAAGGGTACGGCTGCTTGAGCTTGTGTGTGTGTAAGGGTACGGGTGCGTGAGCTTGTGTGTGTGTGTAAGGGTACGGGTGCGTGAGCTTGTGTGTGTGTGTGTGTGTGTGTAAGGGTACGGGTGCGTGAGCTTGTGTGTGTGTGTAAGGGTACGGGTGCGTGAGCTTGTGTGTGTGTGTGTGTGTGTAAGGGTACGGGTGCGTGAGCTTGTGTGTGTGTAAGGGTACGGGTGCGTGAGCTTGTGTGTGTGTGTGTAAGGGTACGGGTGCGTGAGCTTGTGTGTGTGTGTAAGGGTACGGGTGCGTGAGCTTGTGTGTGTGTGTAAGGGTACGGGTGCGTGAGCTTGTGTGTGTGTAAGGGTACGGGTGCGTGAGCTTGTGTGTGTGTGTAAGGGTACGGGTGCGTGAGCTTGTGTGTGTGTGTGTGTGTGTAAGGGTACGGGTGCGTGAGCTTGTGTGTGTGTAAGGGTACGGGTGCGTGAGCTTGTGTGTGTGTGTAAGGGTACGGGTGCGTGAGCTTGTGTGTGTGTAAGGGTACGGGTGCGTGAGCTTGTGTGTGTGTGTAAGGGTACGGGTGCGTGAGCTTGTGTGTGTGTGTGTGTGTGTAAGGGTACGGGTGCGTGAGCTTGTGTGTGTGTGTAAGGGTACGGGTGCGTGAGCTTGTGTGTGTGTGTAAGGGTACGGATGCGTGAGCTTGTGTGTGTGTGTAAGGGTACGGGTGCGTGAGCTTGTGTGTGTGTGTAAGGGTACGGGTGCGTGAGCTTGTGTGTGTGTAAGGGTACGGGTGCGTGAGCTTGTGTGTGTGTGTAAGGGTGCGGGTGCGTGAGCTTGTGTGTGTGTTGAAAATATACAGACTACTTAAGAACCTCCTCCTTATATGAAGTCGGTTAATACAGACAAGTATGTATATGTTCCAAACTTGGTTCAAAAAGCAAGTGTACGTCGTTCAGTCATATTTATTCTCTGAACACATATCGAATTATGGCAAAAACAAGTTTCAAAAGTTGTACGAGATAACGAAATAAACATTTTTGTTTTTTTTTTGAACGTGGTGGAGATAATGCGGCGACCAGACGCATTTATTGATCGAAGGGATAAAGACTCACGGTGGCAATATAACACAGGTGGGTACTTGTGTTGTATCTCCCCTGTGAAGCCTGGGAAGCTGTACTTATGTTGCATCTCTCCGGTACTTGGGAAGCTTGTTTGTTTACATTCAATAACATTTTAATACTAGGTTAACGCTTATTATTGGCATTACATAATTAATCATTATTTATTATTCCTTTCTTGTTATGATTTTGGTCCTTAATAATTTGGAAAAAAGTCCGAGGGCTGTTGCGTTACCTTATCTATATCTTTATGTATATAATTCTTCTGTAAGTGTGTACTTCTCTTAAAAGACTGGACCGATTTTGAAGAATTTTTTTGTGTGTGTTCAAGGGGATCTGAGAATGGTTTAGATTCACAATTTTGTCCGCTGAACAATGTTTTTTTAAATAATTTTTAATGTATTAGACAGGAAAACGTCTGTCGGGTTCGCTAGTATTATTATATGAAACTCAAAGGTGACTGAGTGACATAGTGATCTATCTACGCACACCCCAAACCTCTGGGCGAATCGAGCTGAAATTTGGCATGCAGGTAGATGTTCTGGCGTAGGCATCCGCTAAGGAAGAACTTTGATAATTTCCACTCCTAAGGGGATAAAATAGGGGGTGAAAGGTTGTTTAAAACTTTTTAACTTTCGACTGATTGCATTGAAATTAACCTAAATTCACACATAGGAAAATTTATACTACGGGAAACCTTTTCACGCGGACGACGTCGCGGGCGGAAGTTGGTGATGGAAGTGAATGATACAAACGACGCTGGTAACTAAGTTATAGAGGTCAAATAGGCAGCATCCGAAGAGAGGGGAAGCCGTCTCCAATATAGTTGGAAGAAAGACTAGGCTGACGATGATGTTAATATTCTTATCGCTCCCGAAAATCATGTAAAATCCGTTCAAGCATGTGGTAGTCATACATAGTTCCCGTGATCAGCTGGCACAGTCGCCCTCACAAGGTCCTTCAATATCATGTTACAAAGGTGAACCTTTGTAAAATCCACTGTACAAAAGATACAGCCGCATTTATAAAAGACAAGTAGGTAACATGTTGATAGAAGAGTGTGTGATTCGTAGTCACCTGTGTATCTCATAACTCACCCTTCATTCAGACACCAGTACCTTAAATACCCATTGAGACTATTGTAAATATTTTCCAGTTGGTTTTGTTATTTTTTGTGAATATAGAACAGATTATTGTTGTCAACTGGAATCTCCCTCGAATATTTCAATTAGCCATTGCGATACTGCCGAATCTCTTTCAAGCTTCTGATATCTCTTGCAATTTGCTTACTGAAAGGTCCTAAAAGAGTAGGCATCTACTTGAATGATGAAATTCATTTCAAAATCGCTCATCAAATCCCAATTTTGTCGATACAGACTGATGGTTCTAAAAGGAATATAATAGCTAGCGAATAATTGTCCAATAAGCTATCTTCTAGAGGAAGATGAGGTGGTTGCGGTGCGTTGGTGTCGTAGGACACGTTTCTGTGCTAGGTGGCTGAGCCAGGTGGTATCGTGGGCAGTGACACCGTCCGTTAGGGTCTCCAGGTGTCACGATCGTTAGCTGAGTTCTCCCAGGTTGAATGTTCAATTTTGAAAGTGCACATGTCTCGTTTTGCACTTGCACGACCAATTGACCATCTTATACATATAGAGTTCCTCCGTGTTTCGGAAGGCACGTTAAATTGTGGGTTCCGGCTGTTATTTCCAAAGATCTTTGACAGTAGTCAGAAGCTTGAAAGTCTGACAACCAGTCTTACCGAAGGGTATCGTGTTAAAGCCCAGGTTACTGGGCTTTGGAGGTGCGATAGGCTGTCGCTCCATGAAAAATATTGGTATTCAGATGCTTCCGGTGAGACTGGAAGCCGACTCCAACATAGTTGGAAGAAAGGCTAAGCTGAAAAAAAGAAATCTTTTACTTGTGCTTAAGCTGATAGTTTTTAAAGGCTTGCCTGCTATGTGCAGTACAGTATAATATACTCAACATGTAGGAAGTTTCCCCTAAAAAATAAATAAGGTACCTTATTTATTGTACCTTATTTAAGGTACCTTATATACATGATTCTGACTTTACTTAGATTTATCAGAGAGTGATTATAACGAAGTGAAATTTATTTCACCGTCCTTTATGTAGTTGGCGAATACGAAGATAATGACGGCCTCAAGGTAACTTGGTGGAACTATGCTTTGTGACTATGTAATATCACCTATGTTGTTTACTAGGTAAAAAAAATATTTTTAAAAGAAAATTACAAAAATGTTAAGATAAGAATTGAAATTACAGACAAATCATTATTTTTCAGTAAAGCATAACAAGTGGAACTTTCCTTCAAGAAGTAAAAATAAAAATAGATTGTTTTGTTTTGATCGGTGTAAGTATCGGATAGCATATTTCTAAACAAATGGAGGGTGCCGGGGGAGGGGAGGGCGTAGGGCTTAAAAAATCAATCACAGCCGCCATGGCAACGGCGGGAAGGCGATTATAGCCCCACCCGCTAACCTCACACCTTGAAATGATTTTGAATCTTATTTAGACGCGAATAGAGCTCACATTTCAAACACAGCGCGTTAAAAATCTCTTAAAGCTTCGATGCGTAGTTGAACTTTTTTTGCAATATAACTACTATTGCAATCAGGATAAGGTTCAAAATTGTTAAGCAAGCAAAAATCAAGAGTGAGGCTCCCTCTGACATAAGCCGCGCATGCGTATTACTGTCGTAGCAAGTGACGCCATCATGCCATCAGACGCCATTCAACAACATTGAGCAGCAATGGCGCTCAGAGTATACGCCATGTCACCACCACTTTTAAACGCTGGAACAACCGCAATGGCAGCCCGCAATAACTACAATGTGTTGATACAAACACGATATACAGGTAAATAATAATATTAATTAAATTGCAATTTTA
Organism: Anticarsia gemmatalis; assembly: GCF_050436995.1. Taxonomy (NCBI): domain Eukaryota; kingdom Metazoa; phylum Arthropoda; class Insecta; order Lepidoptera; family Erebidae; genus Anticarsia; species Anticarsia gemmatalis. The sequence goes on along the minus strand of NC_134776.1, from coordinate 19,518,772 downwards.
TGTCCCTTAGCTATCGGTTCAACAATCATCATTATATTTCAGATATTTTACATTAACCCTTACTGAATTATAGGTTAATACCATTTACTAATAATTCCGTAATAAATTTTCAGTTGGAGCGCGGCGTGAACGCGACGACCTCGCAGTGCCACCGCCGCCAACACGCATCCTACAATTTGGTGAAACAACAAATACAGGTACCTTCGTTTTTATTCCTATTTTTATCAGATTCACTTAATTTTAAAAAGAAATAGGTACCTAGTTTCACAGATTCCTTCGAAATGTATTAGTCTCCCCACTACAAGATCATTACTTTGATATTGTTTCTCTACTAGAGCTAATATTCTAATTCCTTTTACTTATTCTCATTGTTAAACAATTATTTAACACGTAATTATTTGTATATTTCAGTGTTCAGCAAACCATCTGCAACAAAGAACACGGTGCCTTTAAACCTCTCAAATTCTGCATCAGCATATGAAAATACAGTTGAAATGTTGGATAGAAATCGTGAAATAGTTTCTTCAGGTAAGTATACTTTATAAGTTATGTTGTGTATGGTTAGTGGTCAACCTAGTGTCAAAGTTGTTGAAGCCGCCCGAATGCCTTTGACGTGGCGTAACGACTGTTATTTTCATTGGCAACAACCGGGACCGACTTTTACGTGCCGTCCGAAGCACGGAGACGCCCAGTTCAAATATCACTATGCGGTATACCCATTTACGGAATGACCGCGCCAAAGTTTGCTTAACCCACAGATCGTTTACCGAACGGTGAGCGCAACTGGCTATAGACGTCTCAATATAGTGTGAATAAACTAGTATTAGTTTCTTTGAATAATGAGCCTAGCCTTTCTTCCAACTAGGTTCGAGTCGGCTGCCAGTCTCACCGGATGCAGCTGAGTACCAGTATTTTACATGGAGCGACTGCCTGTCGGACCTCCACAATCCTGTTGTTGCAACGATACCCTTCGGTAACACGGGTTGTCAGACTTTTAAACTCGGGACCCACAATTTAACGTGCCTTCAGAAACGCGGAGGAGCTTGGTATGAATGAGACGGTTACCCATTCACAGAACCTCGGCAAGCGTAGCTTAACTTTGATCGATCGATCCGCGCGGATTTGTTAACCAATAAATAAGGAATAAATTGTGTACAAAACGATTAGGTGTTTCATTTAAAAAATAACCTTCAACGAAAGTTAGTTTAAATTAGTATTATTATTTGGAAGAAAATAAGTTTGCACATAAAAAGGAAGTAAGAACTACTTGGAATAAAATACGACGTTAAAATGCAGACGAACAATAAACAACACTACTAGTAATAACAACGGATAGGCTTCGCTTAACCTATTCGGCAGATAAAGTGACAGTTACCTACTACATAACAACTACATACTTACACAGAAGGGACTACATTACTAGAAGAAATTAGGACTAAATAGTTTTTAACAAAACAATGATCGCTTGATAGCTAGATTGGTCAGAAGTAAGTTTATTAACAGATCAGGGTGAAACATGATCGTTACTGAAATCTGATTAGGACGTCACTTGTACTGTGACACTATCGCCTGTGCACGACAATTTATTAATTTAACAGAGAAAAACCCACCACTAATCTGAATATAAATATTTTGGCTGTTGCTGGAGCTGCTGCCGCGGCTGCCGAGAGCCTCAATCGGCGCAAATACACAAACTTAGTTGGTGGCTATGTGTTTGAGCCGTTTGGGGTTGAGACGCTGGGACTAAGGGGCCCGAGCACCCATTTACTTGTCAAAGGTTTAAGCTTATCGCCTGGTCGACACTTCCCGTGACCAGAATGCTGGCCCAGCATTTATTTAGCACAAAGTATTAGCATTGCCATGCAACGTGGCAATGCTGCCAGCATTCTGGGAACGATCCCGGTAGACAGCGATGCGGAGGAGTACTTCGACGCATAGGGCTTTCTCCTTTTCTTTTCCTTTTTTTATGTTTTAGATTTTGTTTATATAATAGTACCTACCACTTCACAATATATCAGTGAATTTTGAATTACATCTCCGTGCAACTAAGCTAGGGTTGAGAGCGTCACACTCTCGTTGCTAAGCCGGATTAATTTATTGTTAAGACCACCCTTGAAGATATATGTACAATCTGAAGATTACTATACTTGAGCTAGGTACTTCTATAACACTCTTAGTTATACCTAAATCCTACTTATGGTATTGTAACCAACCTCTCGTCTTTACTACCTGTGACTCATTATCTATACCCATTGATCAGTAAACGATCAGTCAGCTACCTATAAGCATTATTTGCGCGAACATGCATGGGTGGCCATTTAAAAGAAATTACTCTGAGCCTTAATCCCGCGATCCTAGTTGTTGTTAATAAAGTAACAGTCGTTAAGCTCTTGTCAAAGGACTTTGGGATACTTAAACAACTTGAAGAATGCAATGGTTTTCGTTCTCGCTGTCACTTAAAAAGAAACAAGAAGGGGCTAGGAAAATGACTAATTTCTAATTACTCTCTCTTACATCAGCCGTCCAGAAACATCAAATAATTTTCTTGTGTCACTAAATTCAATAAAAAACTGCATCTTGACCAAAAAATGTATGTCTCACTGTATAAATACGGTAATCAAAGTAAAACCCTTATTCGCGGCAGTTCTTTGTTACAGCACCTAATTATTGCCTCTTTTATTTTGTTAAGTATTTTAATTGTGTGAATGCTCATTGTCATATTTTATTCACAATCTTGTATCCTTCACAGCTGTTATGTAGCGACATTACAGCGTATCTTACGCGTGCAGACTACGGTCAGATTCTCGTATTACAAATATTGAAACCATGAAATACACGTTAACCTTGATGAAACCAACCATACAAAAGATAAAGCCGAATAAAAGACAAGTAACATGTTTATAAAAGAGTGTGTGATTCATGTTCACGTGTGTATCTCATAAATCACCCTTCATTCAGACGATAATACTGGCCGCGACAATGTTCCTTTAAATAGCCATTGAGACTATTGTAAATATTGTCCATTCTAGTTTTGTTATTTAAATACGTGAATATAAAACGGGTTACTGTCAACAGGATTCTTTGCCCACAATTATCCCAACCCTCAGCACTTACAATACTGCCGTACCCCTTTCAAGCTCCAGATGTCTCATGCAAATCGCTTCGCTAAAAGTAATAAAAAGTAAACAGTATTATTATGTACAACTCAAAGGAAGAATTTCTTTGAACAACATTATTAAGCTTTTTAATTAGACTATTTCGTCGACATAGACACTGACCAATTCTAAAAAGTGTTCTACACTTAAACGCCTTATCGCTATATTTTATTAGCGTATTTATTAAATAAGATGAGAGATCTCATGATATCTCGGGCGTAATCAAGACTTACCGTTGAAAAAGAATTTGGAGTTTTTCATAAAAGTTATTATGAACTTTAAAAGTAAATGATAGACGTGGAAATAAAAAGTACGCGGGTTTTTTGCGAGACGACCTTATTCGCCTATGTGTCACCTTAAAAATATCTTCAAGTACCTACGTGTTTATAGATAAAGATAAGGCTTCGATGATTGTTAGTATCGATGTCATCGGTCTAGAATAAATAAATGAATTTCAATTATGTAGAAGATCAAGGCAAGGGCTGGCACTCGAGGCAAGGGTGTAGAGCATGTCTTTACGTGAAGAGAAAAAAGTGCAAGATTTACATTCTATCTTCAAAAAAGTATCGTCTGTTTATAATGAAAAATATTGTTAAAATACCTGCAGCGTACGACACACTTTTCTACACTAATTGAGTTATATTGCTCATGATTCTGAATTTTTAGATCAAATATAACGATTTTAACATCTCGTCTTCGATTTGTAGTAAATTTCTTGGTTGTTGAAGTCGATAGCGAAGACAAAGATATGGGCTGCCTCCAGTACACTGGTACCAATGCATTTTTAAGTACTTGAGTAAATTATTTTAAGTTTTATGTTCCATTGTTTGTTCTTTGTGGTCATGATTTTGGGTAGACAAATAAAACATTTGTAAAGCATATGCATAAAAATATATGAATTCAATCTCCTCAGTTTTTTTTCATAATAACAAGTATTTTTTTTTTAAAACGTAATATTAGAATGACTCATTTAATTTCATCTCTTCAGAGAAGTATTGAGTAACCCGGGGAAGAAAAATACAGGGGTTCTCTTAACAATGAAATAAACTCTGCATAGCAACGACAAGATGTGATCTTAGCTCCACCCCTTATCTTTAAATGCTGAAATGATTATGAATCTTATTTGGACGTAGACAAAACTCACATTACTAAAAGACTTCGTGAAAGAGTTTCTAGAAGTTTCGACATCTTGTAGCGTTTTAATATAACTGATATTACTAACAGTATAAGGTTCAAAATTACTTCAGCAGATAAGAACAAGTAGGGGTGGGGTCCCCTCTGTAATAAATAGTGGTGCATGCGCGGTAGTGTGTCAGTGCGAGTGACGCCATCAGACAGACGCCACTCGGCGACTCCCGCGCGCCCCGAGCACTCCTGCCGCCGCTACTGCTGCACCACAGAGCAGCCAGCACCACACGCGACATGCTCGCAGCCTGCCACAACTACAACGTGCCCATACTATCACCATACACAGGTATTTATTATTAAGTTATCAGTTGACTAGCGGAGCCGCCAGTTCTACAATCATTATTGTATTGCAGACATTTTACTTCAGATCCTTTTAAATTATGCATTGAGACATTTTATTAATTTTTTTTCCAGATGGCGCGCGGCGTGAACGCGACGAGCACGCAGCGCCGCCGCCGCTAACACGCGTCCTACTATTTGGTGAAACGACAAATACAGGTACGTTATTATTACGTATTTTAGTCTCAGTTTTGTGTCCTTCAGAATTAATTCTCACATTTAAAACTTTTAACTTAACGTTTCGTAGCTTTGATGTTATTCCTCTATACATAACTAATACTCTATTTCCTCTCAATTATTCTCATTGTTAAACAATTATCTAACACGTACTTATGTGTTTGTTTCAGTGTTCAGCAAACCATCTGCAACAAAGAACACGGTGTCTTTAATCTCATCAAATATTCTATCAACATATGAAAATGCTTCAACAATGTTGGATAGAAATCGTGAGGTAGTTTCCGGAGCACCATGAAGCCGTGGCCGCAGGCTTCTTTACCACACCCTTGGAAAGCTCGACTAGATGTTGTGAAAACAAATTGCGGAGATACAATACAAGTTATTGGATGCTGCTTACACCGTAGTGAGTGAGCTGCGTGTCGAAGAGCTCTGTTCCGTCACAACACTTCATACTTTACTACTCGAGGCGCCCACAGCCAGTTGCGCTCACCCGTAGGTAAACGATCAGTGGGTTAAGCAAACCGGCACGGTCGTTTCATAAATGGGTGACCGCATATAGAGCCATCTGAACTGGGCGTCTCCAAGTTGAAGAAATAATATCAGGATTTCAAATACGCTTTAAAAGTTCATGAAATAAAAGATGGTTCACTATGACTTCGGCATGTTCTCAAAGTGAATTTATCAGCAATACCGAGTCGTCTCGAACCGAACCGCCTCCTGCAATAGATTCCGAGTCATCACTTGACTTGCGAGCGCTGTTAACTGGTAAAGAGATTCAGCACACAGGCACTGACAGCAACGCCGTACTAGCACCAGCCTTCTCCACAAGCACCTATCCAGAATTCGGTCGCCTGACTGCAAATCGAGAGAATGTCACTCAACGTCGCTGAACTCCGACAGCAACAGTCGCGTCGAGATCAGCTCATAACTCTTCCAACACATGCCACGCTCAAGAAGTCCGAAGATTCTGCTTCTACCACTCATTATTCGGCGACAGAGCACGCCGATGCCAGGCGCCAAGCACTCACATGCGAAGAAACTAACCAAGACGTATTTTCACTAAAAGTAATTTGGACAATCGTAAGTGTCAGCATTTAATCAAAATCAATAAATGATTATATTTTGAATTTGTATTTTTTTTATACGTGCCTTCATTTACAATCATGTCTTTCTTCCCAATAGGTGTAGACAGAGCACTGTTAGCCTATAAAGCTACACAATGCCACGTTTGACAATATTTTGAAGGATCGAAATATCGGTGAAAGTAGTGACAGTGGCTTACTTATAACCTACAAAACTACAAGAACCCTTGCATCGCATTACTGACTTTTACTGTATGCTAGTAAGATAAACAGTTTAAAAGTTCTGTATTCTCACAGGTCAAAATGTAAGAAAAATTAAGTTTCCTTGCAAATAAATTGAGTACAATCTATAAGTGCAATGATTTAACAGTAAGAAACACCTTCAATGAAATAGGTAACTCATGTTAGTCATCAAATAAATTATTTAAAAGTAGTTAGGTTTGCACATCAATAACATAAAATATGCGCATTTATATGGAATGAGAACACTATAAGTAACTAGATGTTTATGTCTAATTGTAAAATGGTACACAGATGGTTTCTTTCATCAATAAATTAGAATTGCTCTTGACGAACATATCAACTTCAAATATATTACGGAAAGTATAGTTAGAGGTTTTCAAAAAACGGATTTCACTAATCTGTAGATTTGAATTCAAAGATATTGTTTATGCATTTCTTTTTAGATCTGTATATTATCTCTCTCTAGGTTGAGCGTTCTCAGAAGAGTACATCAAGTTTAAGAATACACTAAGATATTGTTTTATCTGACACGGCTTAGCAAAGTAAAAGATTGAAGAAACTTTCGTTAAGCCGTTTGGGCTCGTGCTTTTGTATGAGAACAGCTTATATTTTACCGGCTAAGCCTTTAAGATTATATTTGAATTAAATCCCTCAGATTCCTGAAAACCCTATTTTTATATGATACTATGTGAAATACCTACTACACAATAGGCGATGTCTTGAAAAAGATCTTATGGGAAAAAGGCGTAATTGTATGTTTGTATAAAATACTATACCGGCCGTCCTGTATGACAAGTTGTGTGAATGTGAATGATGCAAGACAAGCCTGTTAGGATGGTACCAAGTGGCGTTTTTTTGGTCGCTGTCTACCGTACAAAGGCATATTTTTATGTATGTATGTATATAATAGTAATTCTAACATCACCTTATATAAAATATTTATAGTTGTCGCTGTGTTATAATGCCCTCATTAACAATTTTCATCTAAATGTGCTTATATTTATCTGTGTGTAAACTGAACATCTTTTAAACAAAATTATCAACCTATTAATATTTGTCATCTTACATGAATTACCTATCTTCATTGAAAATGTTTTGTGGAGAGAAAAAATAAGGCTAATTTTAAAAACAAACACAATCAATTTAAATTAAATCATTTATTATACGGCACTAATGAGAGATCACTTTGAGTTTTCTAAACATCTAGCCGAGCTTCCCAAGGGTGTGGAAAAGAAGCCTCCGGCCACGGCTTCATGGTGCTCCGGAAACTACCTCACGATTTCTATCCAACATTTCTACTGTATTTTCATATGTTGATGCAATATTTGATGAGATCAAAGACACCGTGTTCTTTGTTGCAGACGGTTTGCTGAACACTGAAACAAACAAATAAGTACGTGTTGTATTTATTATTACACAAAAGTAATGATAACGTACCTAGATTTGTTGTTTCACCAAAAAGTAGGAGGCGTGTTAGCGACGGCGGCGCTGCGTGCTCGTCGCGTTCACGCCGCGCCATCTGGAAATAAATAAAGTTAAAATTAATAAAATGTCTCAATGCATAATTTAAAAGGATCTGAAGTAAAATGTCTGCAATATAATACCTAATGATTGTAGAACTGGCGGCTCCTCTAGTTAACAGACATATAAGGCTTAGCCGGTAAAATATAAGCTGTTCTCATACAAAAGCCCGAGCCCAAACGGCTTAACGAAAGTTTCTTCAATCTTTTGCTAAGCCGTGTCAGATGATACAATATCTTATTGTATTCTTAAACTTGATGTACTCTTCTGAGAACGCTTAACTTCGAGGGATATAATATACAGATCTAAAAAGAAATGCATAAACAATATCTCTGAATTCAAATCTACAGATTCGTGAAATCCGGTTTTGAAAATTTTCAAAACCTATAACTATACTTTCCGTAATATATTTGAAGTTGCTATGTTCGACAAGAGCAATGCTAATTTATTGATGAAAGAAACCATCTGTGTACAATTTTAAAATTAGAAATAAACATCTAGTTAGGTACTTATAGTGTTCTCATTCCATATAAATTCATTTTATGTTAATGATGTGCAAACTTAACTACTTTTAAATAATTTATTCGATGACTAACATGAGTAACCTATTTCGTTGAAGGTGAATAATGTTAAATCTTATCACTTATAGATTGTACACAATTTTTGGCAAGGAAACTTTATTTTTCTTCTATTTTGGACTGTGAGTGTATAAAAACAAAAGATTTTAACTGTTTATCTTACTAGTATACTGTTAAAGTCAGTAATGCGATGCAAGGGTCTTGTAGTTTCGTGGGTTGAGCCCCTGTCGCTACTTTCACCAATGTTTTTACCATGATATTACCTTCAAAATATTGTCAAACGTGGCATTATGTATATAGCTTTAGGCTAACGGTGCTCTGTCTACACCTATTGGGAAGAAAGGCGTGATTGTAAATGAAGGCACGTATAAAAAAAATACAAATTCAAAATCAAATCATTTATTGATTTTGATGAAATGCTGACACTTACGATTGTCCAAATTACTTTTAGTGAAAATAAGTACGTGTTGGTTAGTTTCTTCGCATGTGAGTGCTTGGCGCCTGGCATCGGCGTGCTCTGTCGCCGAATAATGAGTGGTAGAAGCAGAATCTTCGGACTTCTTGAGCGTGGCATGTGTTGGAAGAGTTATGCGCTGATCTCGACGCGACTGTTGCTGTCGGAGTTCGGCGACGTCGAGTGACATTCTCTCGATTTGCAGTCAGGCGATCGAATTCTGGATTCTTGCTTGCGGGGGAGATTGATGTAAGTGCTTGTGCTGAATCATTTTACCAGTCTACTGCGGGAGGGTTCCTCAGTTCGTTTCGCGACCACTCGTCATTGCTGATAAATTCACTTTGAGACCATGCCGAAGTCATAGTGAACTATCTTTTATTTCATGAACTTCTAACGAGTATTTGAAATCCTGATATTATTTCTTCAACTTGGAGACGCCCAGTTCAGAAAGCTTTATGCGATCACCCATTTATGAAACGACCGCGCCGGTTTGCTTAACCCACTGATCGTTTTCCGACGGGTGAGCGCAACTGGCTGTGGGCGCCTCGAGTAGTGCCGTGTGAGATATTGTGACGGAACAGAGCTCTTCGACACGCAGCTCACTCACTACGGTGTAATCAGCATCCAATAATTGGTTTTCTATCTCCTCAATTTGTTTCCACAACATCTAGTCGAGCTTTCCAAGGGTGTGGTAAAGAAGCCTGCGGCCACAGCTTCATGGTGCTCCGGACACTACCTCACGATTTCTATCCAACATTGCTGCAGCATTTTCATATGTTGATAGAATATTTGATGAGATTAAAGACACCCTGTTCTTTGTTGCAAATGGTTTGCTGAACACTGAAACAAACAAATAAGTACGTGTTAGATAATTGTTTACAATGAGAATAAGTGAGAGGAGATAGAGTATTTGTTGAGTAATAAGGGAAATAACATCAAAGCTATAATAACATAGAGGAAAAATAATTAGAAGTTTAAAATGAGAAAAATCGGTGAAATCTATTTTATAATGAAATTAATACTGAAGGACACAAAACTGAGACTAAAATATGTAATAATAACATACCTGTATTTGTCGTTTCACCAAATATTAGGACGCGTGTTAGCGGCGGCGGCGCTGCGTGCTCGTCGCGTTCACGCCGTGCGCCATCTGGAAATAAATAACGTTAAAATTAATAAAATGTCTTAATACATCATTTAAAAGGATCTGAAGTAAAATGTCTGAAATATAATAATGATTGGAGAACTGGCGGCTCCTCTCGGTAATGGATAACATTATAAAAATAGGTACCTGTGTGTGGTGATAGTATCGGCACGTTGTAGTTGTGGCAGGCTGCGAGCATGTCGCGTGTGGTGCTGGCTGCTCTGTGGTGCAGCAGTAGCGGCGGCAGGAGCGCTCGGGGCGCGCGGGAGTCGCCGAGTGGCGTCTGTCTGATGGCGTCACTCGCACTGACACACTACCGCGCATGCGCCACTATTTATTACAGAGGGGACCCCACCCCTACTGACTTTTACCTGCTAAAGTAATTTTGAACCTTATCCAAATATAAATAGCAATCATTATCAAACCCAACAACTTATTGAAGCTTCTAGAGACTCTTACAAGATGCTTAAAGGTAAGTTGTAAGATCGACGAAATAAGACTCAAAATCATTTCAGCGAGTAAAGTAAGGAGGTGGAGCTAACGTTTCAGTGTCTTGTTACCGAGACGGTTTTATTGATTGTTAAGGTCCTTGGAGACACCCTTTGACCTTTTTCTAAGGACAAGAGGTCAATGTTACATATTTTGGTACACATTTTGATATTTCGCGTTCTAAGTATAGAATAAGGTCTAGACAAATTTTATTTCAGGATTTATTTTGCCAAAACAATAAAAAAAAATGGTATCGACCTAAAGTTTGTGTTATCAATTATTTTTTTATATTGTTTACATTTTTAAAATACTCTTTATTTCATGGATAGGGTACATAACGGTACATTGTAAATATTCTGGTGTAAATCCATATCTACATCAGATTAAAGAAGTAAACAATAATAAGAACTAGCTATATTGAATAATATCAATATACAGATCGTCGTCGTCTTTGTAACAAAGTTCAAATACTTTAAAAATAGGTGAAAAAAATGTTGTCTTAATTTTCAATTTGTAGCTCCATAATTTTTGCTTTAGTCAATCTATTTACAATGTATTTTCTATAGTATCTCGTTTATCAGAAATCAAAGAAACCCTTAAATTACCAACAATGTACTTGTACATTTTATTTACTAAGGTCAATTTGGGTAACTTTGAATCATTTAGGTAATATTGAACGTGGGAATTTGAACTAGTTTAGATTATTTTTTCATATGAAACCAACATAATTGAAAAAAGTTTGCAAAACTAAAATGAATCTTTATCAATTGTGTTGGTTTCCTATGAACCCAGGTTGACTGTAATAACTAGTTACATATTTTAATTTTGTTTTATTTTGACTTTGATGACAGCATGTTTGGTTTGTATTTACCGATGCTTATATAATGGATGGCATTTAACTGAGCGTCTACGTACTTCAGAAAACAAAGAAGTAGGGCCAACAATAAGTAACTTAAACAGATATGCCGCAACTTTTGACAATACGTCAACCAGTAGAAAAAATAACATAATGGAATTCACCGGGAGTTCCAATAAAAACAAATAATTTTACCACAAATGTCGTTTATTTCACAAATGATAATTTATAAATAATATATCGCGTGTGAACCACGCAGGGTCCCGTGTTTACATGACGGTTGTTATGTGGGGAACCCTAACAAGCTTATACAAGGCAACGTAATTGCAATGCCTAGAATACAAAATATATAGACTACTTTTTTTGTCTATACAAAAGTAAACCTAACGGTCCGTCTCTTCTACACTTTCACTATATACATATTAGGACCTGTTTGTTTGTATGTCACATGTGTTTTAGTATTTTAAATCAGTTTTTCCTTCAGTCCAATGATTAACTTTAAATCTGAACTTATTTCAATTAAGTTAACTACCTAAGAACTCATTGTGAAATGTAATAAATAACAAAATACAGGCAAACGCTGATGACATATCACCCGGTGTGTATACGTATCTACACGTTACGCGCACGTAACAACTTTTAGTACAGAAAAATATAAGCAATGATATAGAATTTTTCAACTCAGAGCAAAATTTTGAGCTGATTTGTATTGATTCAGGTTAACTTAACCACAGTTTGTTTAGTGCAGTTAAAGACAGTCTTTGCCTCCTAAACTTCTTGAGTATTTTAAAGAGTAAAACAATTTGTGAGAAAAATAGTGGATTTAAGTACCTGCCGGCTTAATGTACGATCATTGCTCGAAAGAAAATATTTCCATTATTTTCGTTCCAATTAGTGTGCTATAGAAAACCCCACTAATACGTACATGTGACATACAAACAAACGATAATTACAATTATAAAAAACATCCCAATGATTAGATAAAAGGGTTACATAATTTATATTTGAAAAAATTCAAATTACTTGTACTGATTTTCATCAAAATCTCTTCTCAATCTTACTAATTACTAACATCTCCGAAAGGTATTAATTTTTTGACAAAATTATTGCAATAACCGAAAAATATATTTATTCACTACTAAAAAGTATTGCTCATTTATGGTTATATTTTTTATCAAATTACAGCATTAGCTTTAGATTCAAATTTCAAACAAACACTAATCAGTCTGTTTCTAAAACGCTGCCTTTTTTGTAAATCGCACTAATAATACAATAGTGTTGTAACTCAAAATAATCATTTATCAGAATCGACGAAAAACTTGTTTATCACTTCCCAGTAAAGATACATATAAAATAAATGCTCTAAATATGTGTTTTAAATTTGAAATTGAAGGTATTATCTTGTTACTACATAGGTACATACATTAAATCACTCCTTGTTCCCACAAGGGTAGACAGAGCCCAAAGAACACGACTCGCTACGATCCTTACAAACTTTCCTTGCTTCATTCATCTTGTTATTAATAGATAAAAAAAATGGTTATATTGTTAAGTCAAAATTGATGTATTTTGAGTTACAACTTACAATACTATTGTATTATAAATGCGAAATATTATTAATCTGTCTAAACGGGAATCTAAAAACAATTAAAATGTATATTGTACATATATCTTTAATATTATTATTTTAGAATAAACTATACTTTTCTCATTCGACTCTTATATCAGTATTATCAAACCTCACGACTTGTTCACCGTATCGGCACGACAATGGAAGCCAACACTTTTGAAGCGTTCTTCCTAAATGGCAGTTACAATATGATTGCTAGCGGTCATTATTTTTATTATAATATAAGTATAATATTATAAGAATATATCTAAAATATTGCCTGTGTAATTTTACCAGTTTTTAAGTACATTTTTCTACCTTTTTCTACATTGGTAGGATAATACCTCACCTTGCGCATATTCCAAATTGTCCTTCACTAATCACAAAAATAAAACGAACGGTACTTTAAATAAACCTTTCCTCAAAAACAGTCAAGTACTAACCAAAAAAACCATCATGCCTATTCTGGATTATGACCTAAAAACGTTTGGAACTGTAGGTTACCTACCCAGGCTACCCTCGTCCGATATGGTCAGGTGGTACCAAAAAATTAGACTTACAATGGGAGTCTGTTTTGTTGTTTTGCATTTTTGAGCTTGCTGGTATCCGTTTAATGTTCAGCAGTTTACAGATATTATGAAGGACCTCAGATAATCTTAACACGCCGAGCTCGACCCTTCTTGGTTCAAATGTTTCAAGTTACTTGTACAAAAATCTATTTTATATTTCAAAGGAGTTTAAGAATCCACACAAAGTCGTATTACGGATCATTACACACAAAACTTGGATTTAATTTTTTGCCAAATCCCGCCATTTTTCGCTAACTAAAATTTCGACTGAATACATATCAACAATAGTGAGGGATCTTTAAAACGGCTTAACATAAGCCGGGGATGAATATGATACCTTTATTGTGTACGTTTTATCTCGCACAATGGATATTTAGGTCAGCCATTCATCCATACTTACAGAACTTTGCAGCTGCTGAATAAAATGGCGAACAGACTGCAATTTTTAATCCCTATTTTTGAAGCTCGGTTTGATTTAAAAAGGGGTTTTAGTTTCTTTATTTTTAAGAGTAAAATAAGTTAATAGAAACAGGGCCTTATTGCCACAGAGTAAATCTCTAAACGGAGTCGGAATTTGGTAAAGAAATTACTTTAATGTGAATCGAATATATCTATTCATCAATTTATCATAGCGATCTGAACGTGAAGTCTGATTACGTAGTAACCATGGCATCATCTTTAGTCTTTAGTGGCTTTCTGTTATCAACATAATACTTCTTTAATATCACGAATTATAAAAATCTAGAAAAGTCCTAGAACGCCACTGAAATTATGAATTATAGTTACTTTCGTAGGCTCGAGTTTCATAGAGAGACGGGATAGTCAAACCTTTTAATAGCACTTTTTTTGTATAAAAAAAACCATTTCATTATTACTATAAGCCAACAGACGATACGCAATGATATAAATATTACTGTGAAGTTATTAAACGAAGACGTTAAGAAAACGTGACAATGTGTAATTTTTTTGGCGCTGGCTACCAATATAATTTAAAGTCACAAAAACGTTACTTTATAAAAGCAAGATGGTTGCTACGTGTGTTGCTAGAGGGGACTTTGAATGGTCCTTGAGCCACCCTTCCAGTTAGCCCCCTTCTTTGTCCGCCGCCTAGCAACGCCTATCGTAATAAGAGGTTTGGACAATTTAATCCGATGTTTTGCAGATGTTGAGCTTGTACAAAGTATAAGCCGAATGACAGGAAAAATATACGTATTTATGTTTGATAATTTGCAAGTATTTCTTTTTATCCCGAGAAAATTGTTTTTAGACTATTTTTTAAGAACAATTTCCGCGAATGAAGCCGTTATTAGCGACTGTTACCTATATCTAGCTAATACTAACTTCATACTAATATTATAAATACGAAACTATTAAATTAAATTAAGTATGTTTATTTGAGGCATCCATGGTCAATAGCTCAATGTATTATAATAATAAACTTGGCAGTGAGTTTACAAATCTTTTGGAAGAACGTGAGCGACTTATTTATTAATAATTTCTACGAAAACAACAGCAGAATCTTATCTTAGAAATAATTTGTTGTCGCATTGGCTACAACACAATCAAGTTTATGTATCATATTAAATGTAATATTTTCCCGCTTTTCTAAGAACCCAGAGCCTTGTAGAACCTTTAACGTTTTTAAACTCTCGCGACTAGTACACATAATATTATAATGCAACGGGTCTTATACGCGATTAAAAATTTAAAGGTTAGGTTACCTTATTTGCTGCCCGACGTCTCGATCCAATTACATCGACCGTGGTCAGCTCGTGAACCTTTAAATTTTCAATCTCGTATAAGACCCGTTGCATTATAATATTTTGTAGAACCTTATCTTAATATTGAATACCAAACCTAATAGTATTTTATAAGCATCACTTGAATTCTGTTCACTTCAATACGACATCGTCAGTAAAGATACCTACCACAGTTTAGTTATCTATCTCTATTGCTCTGACAAGACTATAGTGGTACCCCTTACTAAAGATAGTATATTGGAACAGTAGGCAATTAGATATTTTCTTATAATACTAACTTTGATATATTAATACACATACATTAATTCTAATTGCTACAGCACTCTAAATTTAATTAGTAATTGTGTTACACCTTTACTTGTAAACGGTGATTAACTGTACCTGTTTTTAATACATATTCAAAACATTTCAAAACAAAGGCATATGTGATCTTTCTTAACTTGAACTAAAGATGTTTTTCCACTGAGCTGTTTAGTACTTAAAGAATGTTTTAAGTGATCTTATACGTGTATAGATGCCTCCATACAACTTGAACAAATTCGCTTCATCATAATCAACGACGTTTAAGTCGGCTTCGAGAGAATTGCAGGCGCGATGGCGAAGATTATTACTCTTCGATCGCTTAACTGCTAGAACAGTCAATAGCCTCGTACTGATTGACCGAGCAGCCTCGCGAGGCAATATCTAGGTCTCTTTTCTTTCAGATGTAAATGAGTGGGACCTAGATAGATTCTCGCTCAGTCAGTACGCAGCTAATTAACAGTTCTCTGTATTAGGTATAACATCAGATTGCTTTCTTAAACAGCTACTTTTGTTAAAGTTGTTTGGCGACATCATTATAATTTTACGCCTTTCTTATCATAGATAAACTGTGTACAAGTATAACCCACGTTTACAAGTCAGTAAGAATTATTGCATTCTTAAACAAATGCAGGCATGCATTATCACCGAGGCAGACCTCAATAATATTCTAAGGTATCTATTTGTCGGTCTAATATTACACGCTAGCGCTGCGCACACATGCCCGGCACTTCTCTCAGGGCTACATTCCTTACACATTTGTTTTAGATACAATCTCCACGTTAACGCAGCTTATATCTACGGTTTTAGAACTGAAAGACTCAACCCCTCGCTTTCCAGCACTCACTGCCTGTAAAAGCGGCACTCTAAAGCATTATATCCCAAAAAATCTCCAAAATAAATAATAAAATTGTGTATGTATGTGATGTGTTATACAAACATCGAAAAACTGTGATAATAGCATCTCTTGTCACTACAACGATTATTTTAGAATCTTATTTAATATTTTAACATCCATATTGCATTATATTCTGTCGCAAATACTTTTGTACAATTTGATTAACATTTTATAATCATCTCCATAATATATTAACATTCAGGTTGAAAAGGATTTCAGATGTGCTTCAATGCTTTCATAATTTAGAAGAATTTAGCAGCTTGCTCATGAGTGTGTTCAAGCTTTACCAACGTTGATGCACGGACGGACATTAACAATATATACTTTATAATTATTGTCTGTAAAAAAGAGCAGATGATATGTCGTGAGGAGTAGAGTCGTGCGATATCGGCACGTGAGGGGTGTGTGTATGTGTGTGTGTGTTTGTGTCAAAAACAAAAAAAAACTCAACATAATAAGGTTAGTATGTATTTATTTAACTAGGCAAAAAGGTGATCATTTTATACAAAAAAATATATTCGCTAAATCGCACTGTGTGCGCAAGTCCTATTATAAGTCTTTAAACAGACCATTTTATTTTATAAATAATGACTTTTCCTAGGAAAAAAAAATACACCAAAATATGGTATTCACCTTTATACAAACATTAGTTACAAGCGAACCGTTTTAATGTTTATAAATCATATAAAGTAAATGCAAAGAGATCGTGTGAACGCTATCGTTAGATCTCCTTTGCCGCGCTCTCACTGCGAACCGACTCCCACGAACACCTAATATATTATATTAAATACGCCTCCTCATATTATATTTAACCCTCACTTGTACACGTTAAAATATGAAACACCACGTGATCAGGTATTACCCTAGTTACTTTTTACAATACATGGAAATCGTTTCGCAGTGTGAGCGTATTGCACGAATTTATAATGTTTAGTGAATCACAATGGAATCACTACAATCCTTAAATACAAAGGTGCAATTGTGAAGAAAACCTATGAAGATACGACACAGTCCATAGATTTCCATCGACAATTGTTCCCGTTTTTATATAAATTAAAAAGAAAAATTAAACCAAAAAAAAAACACACTATGATAGGGCGTTGAGTTGTTTCTCTCAGCTATACTAAATTACAGCCTTAAGTTATTTGTTTAAACTTTTTTGCTCTAAAGTATAAATAGACGTATCACCAGCCTTAGATATCAAGGTATTGTTTTTACGAACTATAATAATTAGTTATATCAAGCGAGCTTTGCTAGTTGGTTACAATACGTAAGAGTACGGGAGCACTACTATGGCTTGTAGGAAATAGATTCAACATATGAAGGGCTTCCTAAAACGGGCCAACGCACAGATAAAATCATAGTCCTTAGTAAGAAATTGGACTAACATAAGACGCCTTTTTTAAAACAGCAGCATATTTATTTATTATCTATTTATATTTTATATTAATGGTAATTTTAGCTTTTTTGATAAATACAATATGTACATCTACTCGTTTTAATATATCATTTTAAATATTTTTTTTATATTTATGTAATTATCGCGGTACAAATGGGAAATGGTATTTAATAGAGGACTATGTTACTGGTTAGAATATAATAGTTATCGAATAATTGGTGTTTCGATTGATCACATACACTTGTAGTTAACATAGTCGATATTGCATAAATCGACTGACTACGCGAAAATAATCGTAACATACTAGCAAAGCGGATAAAAAAAATAACAATTCTTTTAATATTAACTCGACTAAACTATAGACCACGCTATACTACGATATTTTTGAAAAATAATATATTGTTGAGTGAAGTGGGGGGTGGAGGGGAAGTGGACCCGCACTGTTTTAGCATGGAGGAAGAAAGGGGAAGACGGGCATTTTGGTTAAGGCCGTTACAGATTGAGCGTATATTCTGAGCGTATAAGTTCGTACTACGTACGTGCGTCTACGTATACTCGCGATCATAATATACCCACTCTTTGTATAACGCTTCGAAGATACGTGCAATCAGTAAAGTTTTAGCGTTAGCACTACACCGGCACTGTCGGTCTAAGCAACTATTATACTTTATATTTGTTTTTGAAACAATTTGTACGTTTCACATAAGTGTTGCAGTTCATTTTGACTAAGTCTACGTTATTTCGAACGAACGATATCTCGACGGTCCACGGCTCGTCCGTATACCTGGCGTCTGATTGATGGTTTACAAGTAAACCCTACAGCCACATCACTGACATATTTTATTTGAGAGATTGAATTTTAAAATTTATAATAAATAAGGGAAAATGTTCTACAAACGTCTCAAATCTATCAAATAATATGTGTCAGTGAAGTACTGTAAGTATGAAAGGTCTAGATAGCAAATTTAATAATCCAAATATTGGTGGTTTTAAATCAACATAATCAAAAGCATTTGCTAAAAAGATCAAAAATTAAAATCAACTATTATAACATGTTTAAAACTAATTAATGCAACTAGTTCGACATATTTATTAATTAGAATAAAACGACTGTATGCCATCAAAGAGACGCCGTCCACGACGACCGTGGTCCGCGAATCAAATACAATACGATTATAATAATATTTATATCCCGAACTATCTTACAAACGGTGGCTTAGAGCCATCACACTGACCGTATATTCGACGTAGAAAGCAAGATACGGGTGTACACGTAAAACTGGACTATAAGTTGTTTAAAACCGGCGGGGCTACTGCGACTGAGCGTGTTTCCATAGCAACACGCGTCAAGATAACGTCGCTAGTACGCCCGGTGCCAGAGCGTGCTCTCTGAATACGAGCGTATATGTGCATAGAAACGAACACGAGAGACTTGTGACGTCAGAGACGTGAGGTCTGTGCCTACTATCCTGTAGCATATCAGCAACAATTAGTCAGAGGGAAAATTTCGCAGACGGCTAAACGGTGATAGACCGGGGTGTGACCGATATACAACCGTTTTAGATGTATTGTAGCTGCTTTATTCTGTTGCCAGTCAGTTCATAAGTAGCGTTTAAACTCGTATAAAAATGCTATTAAATAGTTAAACTACCGCTAATTGTACCTCAGAAACCGAGGGTATGTTGATCCTTGAACTCTCGTTCGAGTGAGAGTTCTCTTAGAGCGGAGGGGATTAAAAGAATTCTTATCGTGTTACATACGTGAAAAATACGGGTTGGAAACGGGTTCAGAACGATGACCCACTTCAGTGGGCGAAGTAGAGCGATCCGGATTGCTGTTCGTTCCCGACGCGTTCCTGGCTGGTCAAGGTATGCTACGCGATAGTGGGTACAGACCTATATAAGCGTATAGAACCAAGTTCATACGCGCCCTAGATATAACTGAAGTGTGTCAAAGCATGCGACAACTAAAATTAAACAAAATCATATCTTATGGTTATAGGGCCAAAGTGAAGCCAGTGACGCACAGCTCCTTGATAGAATTTTTAAGACGTTTGTCAACACGTTATTATATGAAATTGTATGTGTATTCACGCCACTGCCGATACATGTGTATCGAGTATAATATACACCGAGAACTAAAGGACAACTAACTACGATTCAACTTGTGATTCCGACCGTTCACACTGCGATTTTAGTGTTAAACAGGGCCTATATACATAAACGAAATAAATTATATCCATCTATTTTAAGATTTCGCAACAAAAATCGCAGTAGGAACTTTTTTTTCACCCTCAACGGCGCAGTACAAATTTCATTCGGTAACTGACCTCGTATATAGTAATAGTCACGATATCTAACCACACTAGCGACATTACGGAGCTAAGATAACTGTTCTTCGTATAAAATTGTCAGCTTTTATCATCATAAGAGCATTTTTGTATATACTTACGAATGTTAAATTAAATACTTCTGCCTAGTAATTGAATACTTTATATCTATGGAATAACTATTTGAGAACTGTTCATAATCATGAAAGAGAAAGGAACTAAGTGTCTCCACACGTTTAAAATACGACAAATTGAGTATCAAATATTAAGTATATGGGATACTTAAGTCAAATTGAAAATATGTATGGAAAATGTTATAGAAACAAGACCACCACCTAGTAATATGAAAATAGAAAATGGAAAGTAATGATTATGAGGTTATAGTGTAGATCTGTTGCGAGGGAGCGGTCCGGCCGCACTGTGAAGCGCGTATAGACTTAACGCTTCGACGTCTACAGCCGTTACGATATACTGTTTCTGAGGTTAATTTATCGGTAGTTTATCTATTCAATAGCGTTTTTATATGACTTTAAACGCTATTGAATAGATAAACTACCGCTAAATGTACCTCAGAAACCGGGGAATAGATAATTACAACTCTTGTGATTTCGTAGTCCAGGGGTCGGCAGATTGAGGCGATTTTTGAAACAAGATTACATCAAATAATGGCGTATTTTCTATAGTTTTGGGAAGGAATTTGGATTTTTTTTTGCTTATTTTATAGACTTTTAGAAACGTATTTTTTTAATGGAAAGGTTGCCGACCCCTAACCTAATCTAATCTACTTTCGATACAGAACTTTTATGTGATGCCTAGTCTTTGGTTTACGAAGTTAATACGTGTTTGGAAGTATATTGTGTTTATGGTTTTAAGCACTAAATCCTATTGTATCAGTCTAAGTTGACAGAGAACGGGAAGAGTGAGAGAATTGGAAGATTTGAGGCACTTGACCAGCTGAAGGAAGATAGTCTCCCTTCACGTACACCGGCGGGGAGAACACTGTTACAGTTTTAAAGCCAAGTTAACTCAATTGTAATAAGGTTCCATTTTGTATTTAATATCTCTTGTATTACTATACATACAAAAGATAAAATAGCAAAAATGTACCAACATAAATTTGCGTTAAATTAAAATTTTAATATTTATTTCAGTCTCCGCGCAGGGTGTACGTAAACGGACCTTAATACAAACTTTCTAACATTACTTTAGTCAATATTTCACAATTGCGAGGTAAATAAAGTGGCAAATCCCAAATATTTAGTTTTGTAACAGTTATAACATGCATATTTCTATTTCTTTGTAAATAAATTACTAACCGACAATATATTTTGAGTTTTAGGAAGAAATATTGCACTATACAGTGGTAAAGGTAAATAATCACAAGTCAATGTTTCGAATAAAAATTTAACGGCAAATTTAAAAGTCCCACAGCCACATAATAATAGGTTCTCATTAAAAACAAGATAATATAAATTCCAACTTACGATTGTTTACCTCAATTTACAAACAAATATCTACATCCGACAATAAATTAAAACATTAGATTAGCCATATATCCCAGCTTGGTGCGTTGCTGTTTACAATTATAAAAGTACGTCAAAAATTTTGTACTTTACACCAAAAAGAAAAAACAAAAACTAACTTCGATAACCGTTAGACCTCCGCCTCACTAACGCCATCTGTTGTAAAACAATAAAAAGTAACAAATGAACGAGATATCGCGCGCGACTTTCAGACGTGTATTTTGGCATCATGACGGTGTTAGCATAGTAGTAGCCTCGAGTTGACAGAATACATACACTATATACCATTATATTATATCGTTTAGTCGGCGTTCTTGAACTCGGTGTCGATGCGACGCTCGAGGGCCTGCAGACCTTCCTCCAACTCTTGCTGGAATTGCATTTAAATATATGTTTAATATAACAAGATAGGTACCAGGTAATATCTGTGAAATCAAATTCAGCACCTACCCTAATAGACGGGGTAAGGCCAGGAGGAGTAGTGAAAATGAGTAAAGTCTACTTTTGTTTTAGAATTATGTGTTTTTGATCTGTTAATCAGAATCATACCGAAAACATTTCCAGGAATTTAGATAAACCGTTTTTAGTAGACCTCAGTAGTAAATCGTAATGCAGTCTTTATGATGTAATTACACAAAAACAAATTATACAAAGGCATGTGAACCATAGCGCCATCTGTTAAGCACAAGATGGGACTGCGAATGGTAAACATCGTCATCAATGAATGAAAACGAGTACTTACATCATCTGGCCCGGTTATTTGGTAAGCTTGGGCGGCTGCAGCCAATCGTTCAGTGACGGTGGATCTTTCGATAGGAACCCTGTTCGCGCCCACGGCCTTTCTATCACCTACTATAGTAACTAAGGGCCCATTAGAGGTACTCGGGACCGGCGAGGATCCTTGCGGGCCACTAGGGCCGTTAGGACCGGGGACTGAGACCGGGCCACCGACGGCTCGTGGGCCTGCGCCCTCGACCGGCGACGAGCGGCGAGAGGACATGGGCAGATACTCTGGACGCTGAGGGAATGCCTGCCAACAAGTCTTTCATTGAAACGAACAAGCTCCGGTCTTAAAAACGGCTTATCTAAATTTAGAAAGCTGTTTCTGTTCAGCTAGAAATAAATGGCAAAGTATAAAAGAAGTATAGTTTATTTTATCCCACTGCTGGGCTTGAGTTTCCTCCCATAATGAGAGAGGGGTCAGGCCCGAGTGCGTTGAAGACTATATGCCTTCGAGAACTATTTAAAGAATTCTCAGGCAGGTTTCATCACGATGTTTTATTTCACTGTTATAGCAAGTGATAAATTAACACACATAACTTTGAAAAGTCATTGGTGTGTTGCCTCAGGTTCAAGCTTTCTTGGAAAGTGAATGCTTACACCGCTCGGCTATCACTGCTTATAAAAGAAAGGTTTTATTGAAAATGTAATTGCTGTTTTAGAGTTGTTGATATCGCAACATACTAAACCAGTCTAGTATCTTCTATAATATACATAGTATTTCGAGTAATGTGTTTGAAACCTCCAGTTACTTATTGATATGCTCTATTAAATGTTACAAACCAAACTTTGTTTATGAATATACAATTTTCTGTATAAAAAAAATGTAGCCCCAATTATTTACTTCAAATTCAAAATATATTTTATTTCGTTAATTTAGTACAAAGAATTTGAAATATTCATATTTCCTTGACCATTTCGAAAAAGCTGGTTGCCCGTGAGAAGAAACTCAAATAGAAATTACCCTGATTTTCCCTAAAGAATTCATGTTAAGTGTCCTTTGTGTTTTAAACACTATACGTTGGTTTGTACATAACTTTAATTTAAAACATAAGATACTCTGGTTTCTGCCTACCTCAATGGTAAAAAGGCGTGATTCTATGAATGTATGTACTAAAATGAACCTACCTCAGCGTGCGGGGCCGGTGGCAGAGCACTACGCATCTCGTTGAAATTGAACATCTGCAAAATACATCAAAACTAGTGTCAAATTCATCGAGCATGTCTTTGTGACAAAGTAGGCGTGAGCCTGAATTGATAGAAGCGCCATCTAGTTATACATTTTAGAACTAATAGTCTTAAAGCATTTGAAGGATTGTATAGTTAGGGTCTAAGAGGGTCTCGGAGGCTAGCTTCACACCCTCACGTTTCTCAGCCCGCTTTGTAAAATCTAGGCAACTCACACGTTATCTGCCCTTCAAAATGAATGGAAATCATAAATTACTAGTTGAGGTCTTGTAACAAACTGTCTCATACCTTAGGTAATGATTCGGTGTTGAAACAGACTACCTAACTGCTTGAAGCTTAAAGAGTATCATAAATTTTATCCATCTTTGGGGTACGGACGGATTTCCAGCCGCCGACACTTAAACCAGTATTGTATAAAAATGTCATCCTCTCTTGTTACTTTAAAAACTGTTGGACCTGTAAAACTTATTTAATTCGCTATGCTTATCCTATCTGGCTTATATCTTCTGGGTTGTAGTATCCGTGCCTAACCTGAAATGTATCGTGTTTCTTTTTGAAATAGAGAGTATATGATGGGAGTGAAGATACTGACCTCGCCCGGGTTGGGGGCCCACACGGCGGCATCAGCGCGGGGGTCCAGACGCATGTTGGGGAACGGCGGCGGCGGGTTGCGGTAGTCGGGCATCAGGTCCCCAGGGATCACGGCTGCAATAGGAATTACATCGTCTTTGTATATAACATTATATACTGTAGTGGCTTTTGACTTATCATTAAAGAAATAACTTTATTTAGTGTGCCAGCAATATCAATCGTATTTATACTTACGAAGTAGCAAGAAGAATATAAATTTACTCTCCATTTAATTGGTTATTCATTTTAATGCGCTCAGCTTAAAGAAAATTGCAATAGTTTATTTTGTAACGCCAGCAACTTAAGACATCGAACAGCAGCGCTTTATTCCAATACACAAATAACATTGAACCACATTGAACTCTATCAAAACCAAGTAATAATTTTTAGCTTTTGCAATCAGTTACACCAGCAAAGACGGTTTTTGTAGCCCAAATATTTCCTAAGATATGATTTATCATCTTTCCAAATTGCTTTAAGGATATAGTAGTGAAGGCGAGGCGAAACTTTCGCTTTGATAATACTAGTTAGCTCCGCCAGCATGGATTACAAACAAAATATTATTCTAGCCTATGTTCTCCCCGGGATATGTCCCCTGACCAATTTTGTGTAAATTGGTTAGGTAGTATGACAGTTAACACGAAACAAACGGGTTTACTTTTGCTTTTATAAATTGGTAAAATTATGAATGAAATGATCACACATCACGCTCAGCTCAAAACATGTTATTATTCATAGTTTAAATTCTGTTAGTGTAAATGAATAGTTAATCATTGTAACACCGATTCTCCTTCGTCAGACAAATAGACTTTCTACCAGACAATGCATACAAACCAATCATCAAGTAAGCAGTTTAGCGATAGAAAAATTAGCCTTTAGACATACATACATAACATCACGCATTTTTTCCTATTCGGGTAGGCAGAGACCAAAGAGCTCCACTTGGTACGATCCTTACAAACTTCCTTAGCCTCACTCACATCCATACATCTTGTCGTAACCTTTAGAGTCGTAATAATAACAAAAGTGAAACTTACGATTGAAAATATCCTCGATGGGTATGTTGGGCTCCTGGGCGGGGTAGATGGCCGGCATGTGCACGTTGTTCTGCACGAAGGGCGGGCAGATGTCGGGGCGGAAGGGCGGCACGTTGGCGCGGTGCTCGTCGGCGATGCGCCCGTACTGCGGGTAGTACACGCGCTCCGAGCCCGGCGGGATCAGCATGTCGTTGTGAGGCATCGGCTGGCCCATGATGATCGGGTGGTGCGGCATGGAGAAGCCCCTGTAACAATTAACATGTGATAAGAAAAAGTTGGCCAAAAGGAGATGGCGGGACGACATAGACGCGTTCCTGGAAGATTGGTCGGAAGCAGCAAGCGACCGAGGGGACTGGAAGTCTAGGGGAGAGGCCTTTGCTCAGAAGTGGGACACAGAAATAGGCTAGATAAAAAAAAAGTAAAAGTTGTATTGTAGAAAGCGACTTTGTAGTAGTAAAGGTTTGCACAAGTTACTTTCGACGTATAAACGTTCATACTAGTAGATTGTTGCATGTTCTAGTGACTTGCTGGTCATAAAAGCTGGATAGGAATTTGTGTTGAGTCTGTTTTTATAGCTAATGAATTATAGAAGAAACTGCTCACTTGTTTTCAATAGGTACAACGTAATGATGTGAATGCGTCTCTAAATTTTAATACATATGATAGTAAACATTTTGATGTCTCGGCTAGATTTATCTACAATTTTGTTCAATAACTAAAGTATCAAAGAATTGTAATAGGACTCGTCACGAAAGGCGAGGGGAGAAGCGCCGCCATTTTGACGTCGTTGTAAGTATTCATGTCGATCACGTGGCAGACACCACCACACCCTAACATTTTAAGGAATCACGTGGCCAAAATGTGTACAATACACCCACTCTATCCTTTTGAAATTGTCGAAAAGTCTGACAAAAAAGTTGTAAGTTTTCGAAACTTACACTATATTAAACATAAACTAAAATTGCTTTTGCTAGCCTACCTGAAAAAACGTTTTAATTAACATGTTAATAGAAAACCTTTGACAAATACATGTTAAAGAATACCTCCTCTTTAATTTGTGATTAAAAAACCATAATTTAATTTTACAATTATAAATGAGTCATGTTGTTACAATCGATCTCAAAAAGTGACCCGCCATTTTCCGACCGCGGCCATATTTCATTTTCAATTTTTCTATAGTGCCCACTCCACCCATCAACCCCTTTCATCTATCAATATCGAAGGGTCGTAAAAAATATGTGTTCCGCCATTTTGTGTCGCGCGCCATCTTGCTTCTACACTGAATGCATTAACCTTGTAAAGGCGTATGCATTTTTGATAATGAATGCCTTTTCATTAGGACTGAATGCACTAACCTTGTAACGGCGTATGCTTTTTTGATTAATAGGCTAACAATGAAGCGTGAATTTTCAATTTGAACTAGACAAAGGGTAAGGTTAATGAAACCTTGTATTAAAAGACTAGCGGACCGCCCCGGTTTCGGACAAGTTACATCATGTAAACTTTAACAAACTATACATCAAAACTTAATCGAAAATCGTTGTATATAAGTGAAAACCGAATGACAATAGTTCATTAATATTTGAGTTTATCGCAATTGAACAGATAGACGCGCAAAGGAGACTTTATTTTCTAATATGCAGTAGTGTAGAAATACTTTTAATTCAACACAAAAGGCTTCTATAACAATGTGAAAGGTCAGTTTGTATGGAAACTAGAACAAATATAAAAGTTTCAACTTACGCGGCTTGGTGGCCGTTGTTGGCGTGCGCGTTGTCGCCCATTTCCGAGCCCATGTTCGGCGGCATCGCTGTACAAACAATAAAAACAATATTATTCAATAATCTATTGGTTCATTAGTTTGTTTACTAGGCTTGTTAGATACCTTATTTATGCCCGGTTACTGAAGCACATTTAGCGGTAGTTTATCTATTGAAACTGTTTTTTATATAAGTTCAAACGCTATAGAATAGATAAACTACCGCTAAATGTACCTCAGAAACTGGGGGTTAGTAGTATCTTCTCTGAAATATGAAGAAATATAAGTTGAATAATGACTGTCCAATTGTTGCACTCGATTTTCTTCCAGGATACAAATTCACAAGTCTTATTGGATGTGTTAGTAAGGCGGTTGAGGACTTTAAATTCTTATAAGAATCGTAGCACTAATTTCCACTTTTCTAATTAGATCGGAGTCAAATAGGCTCACTAATTCATTTACTAGGATAGGCAACACTGTATACCTAGCTGGTAAACTGTTGGTTGAGGGGAAGTCGTAGTAACTAAAGAATGCTTACTAATCATCAGCGAAGAAAATGTACAACATTGAACGCCTGTAATGCGACATAGATCAGTTACCAAGTAAAATAGTATGAAATACTCACGTGGTACGGGGAAGTTATGCGGCTCCATCATGGGAGCCGGCACGCCGTAGGGCGGGAACTGCGGCGGCAGCGGCATGGCCTGGCCCGGCAGCGGCACGGCGTTGGGGTGCAGCGGCACGTACGTGTAGTTGCCGTTCACCTGGCCCACGTACTCCCGAAACCTGCCACATATAACACACTCTTAATAAAATTGTTCCCGACGGAGCAAACACACGTTCTCCCAACTATGGCACGATACACAAAAATCAAGATCTTGTTTTTGGTTTTTATAACGAATAAATTGTTATTGTTATAAATAAATCTGTATTTCAATATTTGTGGTACGAAAGCTATAAAAACTTCCATACACCCTAACTTTTCGAAGTGCGTTTATTTGTAAACACCGAAACTACACACGGAGAAAACATTTTAAACAGAACGTATTATACATGTATTTTTTACGAATTATAGTTTGTTTATATTAGTACCGTCATTATGATGTAAAACTTTACCGCCAACCCGTAATGGCTACGTCATACCAATGTTTTGGCGTCACCATACACACGTGAGAATAATTTATGTTGTTTTCAATTTTCACATCAATCGCACTGATGGAAAATATTTGAACGACAACAATCACACGACTTAAGAATATGCAATCACGAGCCCGCATTACTTCACCTTCACCATAAAGCAATTTATTTAAAGTCTATTGCACAGCAAAATTAGAAACGTCGCATGTTATGATATAACATCATAACACAACACTACTTACTTAACAATTCGTACGCGAAGGCGAATCTTTCTGCGACGTAATTTTTCGGCTCTACTAATCTGATCCATTTTTATAAACGCACGCTAAGCCCGAGAGGAAAAACGCGACCGCGATCTCGCGAAAATATGAAAAATCACTGCCAATTATTATAATTTAGGTTACACTTGATTTATTGTGACACGGCCGAGAACGTAATTAAGAAATACCTACAGTAAATCATTTGAAACCAACATTGTATGAAACGATTTTTAAGTATTACGCAAATGTTGTCCGGGCCCGCTGGACTCGAGTGGACGAGCAGACGCCGACTATGGGACACGTTAACACGGATTGATTCAAATAAACGAATGTTCCTGCTGCCCGTATAAAGTTAAGAGGGGAAACGATGGCGGTGAGCCCACGTGTCGAACAGAGACAAAATGCTAAGTAGGTATTGCCAGTCGCCACGTGCATGCGGAACCCCTATCCAACCCCTTTGCGAGGGTTCGTCAAGGTCATTTGTAGAGCAAGGTTTCGTTTCATTCATAAATTGGCAGACATAAAAGGTTACAAATCACATCGTTTATTACAAATAACGCGTGCGTCGACACAATTCTAATTGCATTGTGACCAAATACAAATGTTTTGTTCAAAGTACTGTTAATATACTTGTGTAGATGTTATTTTGGACACTGAGTTAATGATTGAAATTAATAAAAAGTAAAATATAAAACTATATTTAGATTTATTTTCTAATGATTTTAATAAGAAGAATCACGATTTACTGGAAAATAAACGATCAGAGTAGCACACGTGACAAATCATCGAGAATAATTATTAAGAAAATCCACAATTTTAAATTCGAACAAAAATTACAAAAATGTATTTAGTTACCCATAAATATTTGGATGCCAGACGACCATTTCAGCAGAGTAGTAGTAATAAATAAATAAAAAATAAAATAAAATGAAATGTACAGAAATAAAATGACAATGAAATAAATTAGGACAGAACACGTTTTCGAACAATCAGAGAGTGTAAGAGGTTATGAGACTACTTGACGTGTACTCGACCAACTATTTTCAAAGTACCCACAAATGCCAAAAAATAACAATTTATAATATCATTCGTAGATAAATTTCAATTATTTTAAAGAGATTACCTTCGTAACACCGAAAAGAGCAACTTATTTAAGAACTACCTACAACCTCACCTGCATAGAAAGATTTTGTCATGCAAAAATTATCCTAATAATAATGTTAATCTAGTTTATAAACCATATGACCTACTTACAGTGTACCAAGTTTCACACAATTCCATTCAATAGTTTTATCGTAAAAGAGTAAAAAACATCCATACATCCATCCATACAAACTTTCACACTTAAGATATTAGTAGGACGCCTAAAATTGTCAATAAGGTTAGCCATTAAAAGATCAATTAGGAACACATAGCACATTTTAAAAGCATTAATCAATACCTTTCGGCGTATCCTTGATCTTCAGTTAGGTTCCCAATTTTGGATGTATTAATCACAGAAAATTACAAGTACTATTATTTTGAAAAGCTAAAAATATTAAATTAGAATCACCCGAACGCCCTCTCCACTTGACTAACAAGAAATGATTGCAACTTGCGAACTTCGTGTAACTTCGGCAATGATCGTCAACGATCGATACGTAATTCTATAATCGATGGGCTATC
This sequence comes from Anticarsia gemmatalis, assembly GCF_050436995.1. Classification (NCBI taxonomy): domain Eukaryota; kingdom Metazoa; phylum Arthropoda; class Insecta; order Lepidoptera; family Erebidae; genus Anticarsia; species Anticarsia gemmatalis. The sequence goes on along the minus strand of NC_134776.1, from coordinate 19,488,703 downwards.
ATGGCGTCTTGGAATACTAACCTATGAACACATATATCGAAGAAAACAAGCATTAATTTCATCTGTTGAAGATTCAAATAATGATAAATGAGACTGAACACGAGAAAGCTGGCATTTACCTACCTTAACAGTTCCGCTTTACACCGGCCAATCAGCAACATATAATAAATATAGATAAATAATGACCGTAAATAAAAACACAGTCCAATTTGAAATCGAATCAAGTTTTTATTAAATATAAACAGGACGTACACACACAATGATAATGACATAGGAATGTGACTAAGAGTACAATGAATTTGATTATGATTGTTACGCTATAAATAATATTTATACGCTAAAAACTAAGACGTTTGGATATAGAATTAAGTTTATACAGATCTAATAAAATCTAGAACGATATATCATTCTATAGTCCAACAACTTACTGGAGAGCCTTGTATGCAAGGTTCGCGTTAGTATTTCAGGATTTAAAACAGCGGCCAGTGTAATGAAACGGATAGTGGCTTGTTTGATATAGCTACTTTATTTTGAAAATACTCCGAAATATTGCATGCCAAGCCTCTGTACTACGTTGTCAGACTATAGCAAGATTTGACTAGCATAGGTGCTCAATAACAGGTTATATAAAAGACGTTTGTCTCCGCTTGTCCACGCTTCAAACGGGTCCAAACTTCGGAGCGCTGTAGAAATAGAAATTTGGGAAACTATACTTACTTAGATTTGATTGTAATACAATTTAAGTATGACAATACTAGCTAACCGACATTGAACCGAAAAGAAATTACCAAATGAATTTGTGTAAAATAAAATATGTATAATAATATACTCCCATATAGTTTATCTCGAGCAAGTCACTATTTAAAATGTTAGCACAATCGAGTACAACACTTAACGATGTGCAAAATCGATTGAGTAACACCGTATTAGTCTCAGTTTAACTCGACTTCAATCGAGTAAAACTTACCCCCTGTTTCTGAGTAACTTTTAGCAGTAGTTTATCTATTCAATAGCGTTTTTTTTGTATAAGTTTAAAGGCTATTGAACCGATAAACTACCGCTAAATGTACTCAGAAACTTTGCATCAGAGCAGGGGTTCCCAACCTTTTCTTAGTTCGGGACCACTTTTATATTATTCTTGTTAGCAGGAAGCACTATGTTAGTATATTAAAGATAAAGTGTAATAATCATCCTGATTTTTTTGTATTTTAAAGTCATTCGTGGACCACAAGTCACCACCGGTTGGGAACCACTGCAATAGAGTTTTGTTAGTATAAAGTGAGTGTTAGTACCCCAGTATGTTATACATGTGTTTCATACCTTTCTAGTTCTTCTTCGGAGTGTGCGAAGGTGCAGGCGTTGCCTCGAGGACAGAAGGAGCGCGCGGCCGCGTCACGACACATCGATACTTTGTACTTGGCGTGCGTGGGCGTCGTCGCGGTTTGAGGGGACCCTTGATCTGGCACAAGCGGATAGAAGTCAATTTAGTACACATAATTTAGTACAACTATAGTTATTGGTAAATAAAGAAGGTTATTGGAAATTTGTTGGTTGTTTTTTCTTTATATAATCTTAAATATAAAATCTTCATTTTCATGTCACAATGTTAGTTTCACAATTTTAGAAATTTTGTGAGCATATTGAGTAGGTCTGACCATCGGCGAACATCTATTTTTCATACCCCTAAGTGATACTATTTTCTTATTTATATGGCAAAACAACGTTTGCTGTGTCAGCTAGTAATGTATAGATTAGAGTGTATTTTTGAGATTTATTACAGAATACAACTATATAAAATTTCATAGACATTAGGGTGACTTTAGGACATTATCGTTTGGTGTTTAAATTATATAAAATTGAATCATAAGGTAAGTCAGTCTCATTAATTCATATTCTCATTTTTTGACAAGATAAATAAGTATTTGTAAACACTTGCGTATACGTATGTATACGTATATTTCATACGCGTACGTACAATACTTCATTACTATACGAAATAGAAAAAGGGATATGTAAGCCACCTGAATTTTCCATGGGAATTCGTCATTTTCCCGGGGTAAAAAGTAGCCTATGTCCTTTCTCGGGTACCAAAATATCTTCATACCAAATTTCATGCAATTTGGTTCAGTAGTTTAAGCGTGATTGAGTGACAGACAGACAAAGTTTACTTTCGCATTTATAATAATTAAGTATGAATGAGTATACTCACTGGCAGCGTTGTCAATACACCTGTCGGGCAGGTTGTGTTTCTGGTTGTGGTTCGAGTCCCGGCCCGTGGCCTGCTGCTGCAAGTAGTGGATCAGTCCGGCCACCACGTCCTTCAGTGACGTCATGATCTCCGATAACTGCTGCCACGACGGACTTTTTGCATCTGAATGGAAATATTCTTTGGATTTAGTAAAAATATGTACAATGTACATGCATAAAATCAAGCCTTTTTTCGTGGTCAGTAAAAACCAAAGACTCTTGCTACGATTCCTACCAACATCTTTTATTTTGTTCTTATCCATACATATTGGCGGAAGGAATTTTTTGTAAAATATTTTATTTAAACACTGTTGTCCTAAAATAGTATCACAGGTTAAATTTTTTGTAAACATTTTGGTTTCATTTTCTTTTTTTAAACTCCATCATTAAAAAAACAAATATGCAAACAACAGACACCAATATTTTTATCATGCAGGAATTGAACCCACAAATATTAGCAACCGTTAGCAGTTGTAGTGGCTACTTTTACTATACTGTCCCATTGTTAGGCATGTAGTTATTAAGTTAATATCTGTGTGTTACCTGGACTAGCGTCGATATTAGCGAGCCTGTCTAAGTGCAGGCTCATGACAATGAGTTGCGCGGGGTCGCCGGTCCTCTGCAGCGCGATGAACAGCTCCTGCACCGACTGCGCGAACGATTGAGGAGTTTGGAGTTTATCTGTGGACAATATAACATTGGTTATTATAGTGGCATTCAGTAAATGTCTAGACTTTGCTTTTATCTTCTTTTTTGGGACAATCTTGTGTGTTGATAGTCACGCGTTGATTGATGCTAGGAAAACCTCTACAGGAATGCTTGCTTGAATAGTTTTACAGTTTCTTAGCCCATTACTGTGTCCCAGTGCTGAGCAAGGGTCTCCTACATCACGGATTGTAGCATATCCCGATATAAAGGGGTTCAATCTAGTACAATGGCCGAGTGCTCGTTGGGAACTTAGCATTCCCTCAAAAAAATGAGATTATAATATTTGTATTGTATTCCGCTGTGCATTGGACGAGTAGACAACAATGCTTGATGCATACTGCATGACTTACTTTATTAAGTCTAGCCATATATATATGACACATGTAGCCACGTAACTTTGCACGTTGGTATACGTAACTTTGTAGGTATACGTGCTCATATTGACCTCTAAGACTAATAGTTTTAGAATTATCATATTGAGACGCTCGTAGCCAGTTGCGCTCACCGGTCGGTAAACGATCTGTGGGTTAAGCAAACCTTGGCGCGGTCATTCCATAGATGGGTGACCGCATAGTGGTATTTGAACAGGGCGTCTCCGTGTTTCGGGTACACGTAAAAAGTCGGACCGGGTTGTTGTCAATTAAGATAACAGTCGTTAAGCCACGTCAAAGGCCTTCGGGCTTGAACAACTTTGACACTAGGTTGACCACTGACCATACGATAAGAAGAAGAAGAAGAATTATCATACCTATGATACTCTGCATATGACTCTTATGCGCGGTATCTCCGTAGAGCAGCGCGCTCCACTGGTCGGGCGCGATGCGCAGCCCGGCCTCGGTGGCGATCTGCACGATCTGAGCGTCGTGCTCGCGGCGCAACGACTCGTACGTGCGGAACTCCTCCTTCAGCTGCATCAGCGACGAGTCACATTCGCGCTTCGACACCTGGCAATGAAATACCTGTGTTATTTATAGTATCTGTTGTTTGATTGATTGGTAGGAGAGGGGAAAATATGAGCTAAAGGCGTAAGTGACTGAACCAAGCAAAGACGGATGTGGTTGTTAAATTGGTTTCTTTAGGAATGCTCAGTACAATTAGCATTGAATTGAATTGGATAAAATTGATACTAAAAATATTAATATATTGAATCTGAGGGTCTGAGTTCATGTGAAATGTATGCTATTGTTGATCACGATGACCACGTGTTCAGTTCCAAAGGGTGGCTTGAGGGTTTAAATTTATGTTACACTTGTCTTATTTTCACTAGAGTTAAATTCCCGTGTATGCCAAAGAATGGCCAATTACATGACACCAACAGTTTAAATGACGTGCTACAACACTTAGATAGATAATAATATAATACAAATTGTAGCATCTTACCTTAAAACAAGAAGCTCTGTATAGGAGCTGGACGACATGGCCTATGCTAGTTTTGGACGCCTGCGGAAAATGAGGCTCCAGTCTTTGGACAACAAACATCACTAACACCTGTTGACAAAAACATATCATTATTAACATTACAATCACATAATTGACACGTATTACTGTAGCAGGTCATAGCCGAGTGGTATAAGTCTTAATTTACTACACAAGTGAACGAGAGTTCAAACATAAGCCAACACACCAACGGCTTTTCGAAACATTTGCAACCGTGGGCTCGGTCATTCTATTGATGGGTGGCCGCATAGTGGTAATTGAACTGAGCGTCTCCGTGCTTCTGAAAGCACGTTAAAAGTCGGTCCCGGTTGTTGTCAATTAAGATAACAGTCATTAAGTCAAAGGTCTTCGGGCGGCTTAAACTACTTGTCACTAGGTTGACCATTAACCACACGATAAGAACTTGCGAACTTGCACTTGTTAACGGAACAAGTCTTGAACAACACATGCTTGAGAGTTATCCAACACTTTTGAAAGAAAAGTCCTTGAAGCAAACTTAGCCAGGATTGTAGGCCAAAGAACTTGACTCCTATCTCATTACGGGAGAAGACCCAACCCGAGCGGAGTGGGACAGTACAAGACTGTAACACTTAACTAGAGTAAAGCTTAAATAAAAATGAATTTTATCCTACCCATCACTTTAATATATTTAGCAGACCCTTACATCCTCAAACGCTGAAAAGACATGATTAGAAATTCCATCATGTTAATACGACGGTTCGTATAATCCTAAATTAATACAACTGGAGTCCAATTACCGAATTCAATAGACATTATAACGTGAATACAACTACTAGACAATGAAACCGGTTACTTTGACACAACTGTTCAGCAACCAACAGTCCAGTCTCTTTGAAACACCACCAGTATACAAATAACTTAACATTTTGAACTTTATAGTAAAGAAGAAAGAGATCAGATTTGTTTGAAACGAGAAGCAGTCCTGCAAAAGCCGCGAGGTCGCTCAAATCCTGCAGCAAATAACAACTACATACCAATTTAAAGTTTATTCCTTAATTAATAAGATTCAAAATGTTATGTTATATTGTATTCCAGCAGCTGCCCCGCTTTTCTGCTATGTTCAGCCCTTTGTCTAGTATCACATCTGCCGAAATTTCGCGACTGAAGTTAGCCGCGTACTCGAGTTTTTGTCCCATTGTATGTATCACGTAATGAACTAAAGTTTGGGTCACAAACTGGTATATTAAATAACCGTTGCCGAAATTCTAAAGGGTGGCCAGTGGTAAATTTCTATTCCGGCTGTGTTATGCTTAAAACTGAGAGATGTCGTCAAACTTTGAATGGACTTTCGTTAATTATAAAATTTGAAAAGGTTAATGTAATAAAATCAAAATAGGTACATCGATTTTTTTAGATACAATTTTAAGTTGTTACTAATCATTACAAAAAGGCATTAGTAACGAAACTTCCTTATTCTCTTGTTTATCATAGGTTTATTCATAAAGGGAAGTATAGTAAGTAGTGCTAGTAAATAATTTATACCTCAAAAGTTACCATACCAATCGAACGACTATTGTTCAATCACATTAATTTATTACTTTTTCTAATAAACAACTCCCGCACTATAAATTATTCTTGTCTCGAGTTGACTTTTACAAACATACATACAACGGAAACAAGGTACAACCAGGCCCAAAACAATAAATTGTGGACCACACAAATAATTGTTCCGTATGGGAATGGAACCGACGACCTTCCGACGTTGGCGACCACCTTAACCACTGCACCGTATGTAACTAAGAATATATCGGCGAAAATACCTGTGGGTACTAAAAACTCATCACCAGAGCTAAACATTAATAAAATAAGCATGTATACTCGCCTTCCTGGAGAGTGCAGACCCATCTTCGAGGGCAAGCAGCACCAGCTTGAGGACCTCCTCCTGCATGGCCGGCCCCAGGAACTGACACCCTCGCGCCCGCACCGCAGCCCACAGGTTTGCACTTAACTGCTGCGGATTCTGAAACAATACATGTATTATCCTATGGTAATGAACATACTAAGTATTACGTTACAAATGGTCTAAACATTAAAATTATACTCGAAGGATTTAGGCTACAGATAAAACGAAAATCTAGTTACGTTGATTCAACGTCAGTCCATGCAAAAAGAACTAAGCCTGGCACGTTAACGAACCTGAAAATTCTTAAAAGTAACCTTAACATTTGAAACATGCGTTAACACTGCTCGACCAGGAAATCGATCCCGAGAATGGTTCACCCAAATGATCATCAGCCGCATACATATCTACAGTAGAGGTTAAAAGCAGGTTTTTTTTATTTGTTTACATTTTGTCTATCACCACTTCCCCTAATCGAACCTGTCATAGTAACCTGTCGTAGACCGCGTGTCACGGGTCTATGGGTTACAATGCGGTTCTATTGTGTCTGGCCCTTCAAGGGTCGAGAGCAAATCATTTGTTGCTTACTTTCAGACCATTTGATAATAGGGACTACTTTTATTGTTAAATCATTTAATGTTTTCATCAAACATTACTTTAAAACGACATAGATTTCATTTCATTTCATTGTCAATTCGTAACTTATTTATTAATTATCAATAAATATTTAAGAGAAAACTAATGCCCATGAACAGGACAGTAGCGTATTCAATACTACAAATACGTTGGCTGGAGTCTGTGACAATGGATCAAAAGATTTCGGTTGGCCAGTGGTATTGAGTTTCACTTTAACAGAATTCGTTGTTGCAGTCTAGATCTTTGTAAAAGAGACATGGCAATCCTGAAGACCGGAATACTAACAATGCAACATCTGCCTCTCTTTCGTGTACAATAAGGATAGTATTAATAATAAACAAAACCCAACAACAGGACATGTGCAACAGTGAATTGAGGGTATCATACGCCATTCATTCAGATGCATCGTCAAACAGTACAAAAGAGTAGCGATACTAAATAGGGCTGTGGATTTAGACATCGCAGGTTCCCGCGAGTGTGGACCAGTTTGCAGATTATCTGTCTACTATGGCCAAATGCACATGAATCAGCAACCCTTCTTTGAAAAACGAGTTTTGATGAATTACTGTCCCACTATGATCAATTTCAATGAGCTATTCATAGCGCAAGTCTTTTCAGAACTCGATCGGAAACACATTATCATCAAAGTGACCACGTACTTACTCTCCATGGCAACGTTTAATATTATTACTGTAGACCGGACACGCTCGCTCTAAAGCTACACTTTGTATATTCATCACTGGCAAGTCAAAGCACTTGGTTACTTTGAGTTGCCAACGAAATCAATAGCAGTACTTAGTGATGGGTAAAATTTCCCAGGAAGCAATGAAAGACGAATTAATTTAGATTGCGCGTTTCATATGTCTATAGAGCATTGAAACGATTGAACTGGCCGTTTTCAAAACCCGAATTCTTGGAAACATATATTATGTTAAGCCTTGGTTATTTGCAAGCTGTCGAATACATTTATGTCTTTCACAAATTTCACAAATAAAGTAAAATTTTAGTGTAAGATACTTATTTATTTATCTTTCCCCATAGACTCAAGTATAATTTAAAATGTATATACACGTATATCACTGACAATAATTTATTACCAGTTAAAAAAAAGTCTAGTTACATAGGTAACTAAACTGTTGTAGACTTATATCTAGCCAGTTACTCAAAAATTCCATACTAACATTACAAATGCTATCCGTCTCACACTGCCACGACTAGACCACTGACCCGATTCTTATAGAATTAAGCACTAAGATAGCGGAAGCGACGTTGTCAAACATAGTCTATCTTTTTTTTATAAATCAATTTCAATTTACTAAAATATCACATGAAACTTTGCGCATTGGTCTAGGTAGTAACAGATATTGTCTAACAATCAACTCTTTCTCTCTCTTCTATTCGTCTCATATGGTGGTGGGGTCAGCCCTCCATAAACTCTCCCCCCACTTCGCCCTATCCTTGTCCCAACAATCAACATAGTGGTTGCATTCTCTAATGTCGATACCATTGCCGTTTATCATGAATACAAGACAATATCGGTACACACTATTGAACCAGTGATTCGGTACAGTCAAAGGCCGCTTTCCGAGTATCTAGCTAATCAAGCAATAGTTCAAGCGAGAGGTCTGCATCAAAGACATAATGGATAACTAAGGACGAATAATAGAGGTATCGAACGCTAAATTATCACTGAAACTGTATGGTTTCGGAGGTATTGCTACATATGTACCGTTATGTTATCAGTAGTGCAATAGAATACCAGTCAAATTAACTTCTCTTTATGAAATGTGTATAAGAAAACGAAACAGTGACGTCACAGTTTCGTATTTTCGTTAGTAAACTAGAGTGCCTAATTAAATGTTTCAGTCTGTAGTACTTTCGATTTCAACACTATTTACCAGCAAAATTACATAGCCTGGGCATTTTATATGAACCTTTTACGATTACAAGTTAAATAATTTTTCGTTAAGCCAGTCAGCTACCCAATTCGGTACAGTTGGCACCGTCAAGTTTGACATTTAAATTAAATTAAATTAAATTAAATTAAATAATCATTTATTTCAGGCAAATCACCCATATTTTTGTTTACATAATATAAAGATATTACATGGATATACATAACTATTAACTAACTTATTTAAGATTATATTATTATTATGGCACATATTATTAATTAATTGGTAACATTGTATCTATTAACGTTATTATTTAGTATTTGTTATAACTATTTTTTATAATTATATATTTTTGGTATAAGTTTGTATTAGTACGACATATATTATAACTATAACTATAATTATCTTATATTTAGGTAAAGAATGTTATTTAGTACAACATATTTATTTTGTTTTATATATATTACAAATTATCACGGTAACTTTCTGAGTACATGTATACAGCGAAAGACAGCTGTCACAATTCCGTTCTTACTCGCACTCACACGGTGAAGGAAAGATGCTCGTAACTTAGTCATAAGCGCTTCAAAGTCTATCACTTCGTAATCCGCGAACATGCCAGACGCACTACACCGCCATGGCAGGAGAAGCATGGCGCGAAATGCGTTGTTGTATTGTACACGAAGAGCGCTGTAGACACTCTTCGTGTACTTGTACCAGAGCTGGCTGGTGTAGAGCGACTGACAATACGCCTGGAACAGAGTAATCCGTACCTGCTCCGAGCACTGATGAAAACGTCTAGCGAGCATGTTTCCCTTACAAGCAATGTTACGTCTTTGCCTCTCTAGATCATCATTGTCCATTAATGTATCGGTAAGTATATGGCCTAGGTATTTGAAGCTGTTTACTACTTTAAGTGGTGTACCACACAATGTGATCGGCAAGATTTAAAATGTACTGTCTTAATAGTTCTAACGAAGTCCGGTAGAGGCGCTAAACAGATTTTCGCGTAAAAATTCTCGATAGCTAGCCAGTTGTCGGTAGTTGATAGTAGAAGACGACCTACCGTACTAATACAAAAACAATCAAACCAATATCTTTGTGATATTGTCTTTTTCACCTTAGACTAGACCGCTAAAGCGATATTGTTCAAGTTATGCATAGAAATAGCTAGAGACCTGCGGTTAAACTCAGGCTATACTTTTAAATAGAAAATCTATTCTTACTTAAGCCGGAGCCACGGGGGCTAAGAACTTTGTGGTCTAATTAATCGTTAAGTTACTTGTCCCTCGCAATGTTTAAAATCATTAAACCAACTCATATCATTTCAAACTTTTCTAAAACAAGATTGCGTAAACGAATAAAAGTTGACGAGACCAAATAAAACTTGTTCTTGTACCATAGATGTAGCAAAAATATTTGAAAAGGAATTGTGGTATGAAGCACAATCTCAATAAAAACTTGAGTGGACGACATCACTTTATAGTGCAATAAGTGAGATTTGAACCCACAACCCAATTGCAAGAAGACTCCCGCATACGGGGCTACATTTAAATCGTATAATTTTACGACAAAGGACTCGAGCTGCTTAATTTCGACAATGCTCGATGCAACTGTCGTCAAACAAACTAACGCACTCATGTGTACTAAACATTAGTTGGTAAAGGTTCCCCAAAATGTACTGTAAGCTTCCGTACTTGAAAGCTACGGACCGTCCTGTTTAAGTATGATTAAAACTTCTATATTCCCGACAAGTTCGCCCCGAACGAGCATAAATCTCTAGGCATTAGGTTCCACGTTAAATTGGAACTTTGTCTAACTAAGGTCGGCTACGTAATGTGTATGAAATTAAATAAATCTAAAGATTTCTAACCTAACTTTTAGTGTCATAATCATGTCTTTCTAGCCGGTTTTTTACTGCCGGTTTCAATAAAAGCAACCAATTGTGCAAGACTTTGTTTAGTGTTCGGGTGTCTGTACAATATTCTTTATTCCATCAGTCTAATAGTTCAATGGGTCGGAAGCCGATACGACCGGTCTTGATAGAAAAGCAACTTTTTAGTCTAAGTGTAGATTCGTACCCCTGCGCGGCAGTCGCATACACTGCCGATTGAAAAACATTTGCCAATTAAATATGGTCAGTATGTGCGCCGACAAGCAATCCAAACTCAATTGCGTTCTCTTATAATATTGGGTAATAAATAACCGAAAGTTAATTGAATTTTATCATAATACGGCGAGAAATCCGCGATGACAGTTCAAACATTTATATTAAAAATGTAACCTATTGTATAATATCGATCGATATCTGAGTATCAATATATTCCATAATATATATAACTCCATATTTCAATAACGTCGCAATAAACTAAGATCAGTGATTTACGAGCACTTTCCAAACAGCTGATCAACAAAGTAAGAATTTATTGAAACGCTAGCAAACCACTGCTGAGTATCAACTGACTCACTGAAAATACGATATTAGCTTTTGATTAGAACAACAATTCCGTTACTTACACAATCAAAATATGCCAATAATATACATAACTAGCGGACCCGACAGACGTTGTCCTGTCTAATAAATTAAAAATTAATTAAAAAAACATTGTCCAGCGGACAAAATTGTGAATCTAAACCATTCTCAGATCCCCTTGAACACATAAAAATAAATTTCATCAAAATCGGTCCAGTCGTTTAAGAGAAGTTCAGTGACAATGTGACATACACACTTACAGAAGAATTATATATATAAAGATATGAGAAAATTTGTGTTGCACTTGTAAAAAATAATTCATGTAACCTATTGAAAACTACTTAAATGTCAAATTTAAGAGCGTTCTATTGGGAACAAGTTAGAAATAATTCGCATAGAAACACCGTTAATAAACTCAAATTGGTAACATTAATTTACAGCCATTCCTTTTAAAGAATGTTTTCATAACCCTTCCAGGGGGGCTATCACGTATCTCAGTTGACAGCCATTTGAAAGCAACTATGCTGTCCATTGTTTTCTCCCTAAGATTATAGTGATTAGTACATTACACAAGCAGCAATGCAGCCAGTTGCGCTCACCGGTCGGTTAACGATCTGTGGGTTAAGCAACCATTGGCGCGGTCATTCCATAGATGGGTGACCGCATAGTGGTATTTGAACTGGGCGTCTCCGTGCTTCGGAGGGCACGTTAAAAGTCGGTCCCGGTTGTTGTCTACTAAGATAACAGTCGTTAAGCCACGTCAAAGGCCTCTCGGGCGGCTTGAACAACTTTGACACTAGGTTGACCACTAACCATACGACAAACAACAAACAACTGAATAGTGACCATAGATTTGACGTATACTAGCTGTCAACTGAGATACGTGATAAGCCCGCAGAGACGGGGTAAAAAAATCTCCCGTATTGTACGAGTCATTCGAAAATCGTTGTATATGAACAAATCGGGTGCATATTGTACAAAGTCAAAAACAAATCAGTACTAAAAATAACCCGAGACAGTGTAAGCTAACTGCAGGCACCCACGTCACTAAAATAATATATTCATTGCAACCGTCACTGCACGTTTGCCACTGAATAAACCTCCCAACATGTAATTACTTTCAATAATACTTCACTTAATACAGAGTACAAGTTTATGACGTCACTATAGTCTAAATATATCGGTCGAAGTAAATGCGATTAGCAGGTACCTCGCGGATTAGTGCTGTGGCTAGGACGAATATTCGAGTAGTTTCGATGCCGCTGATGACGTAGATCAGTGGTTCCCAACCGGTGGTCCGCGGACCACCAGTGGTCCGTGGAAGTCAAAATATGGTCCGCCAAAGACTTAAAAAATTCAGGATGATTACTACACTTTATTTTTAATATACTTACATAGTGGTCCTTGCTAACAAGAATAATATAAAAGTGGTCCCTGACTTAGAAAAGGTTGGGAACCCCCGGTGTAGATAAAATATGAATTGACAACAGTAACTGACAGTTCTTTTTAACCGACTTCAAAAAAGGAGGAGGTTCTCAATTCGACTTTGTTACTTTTTTTTCTGTTTGTTACCTCATAACTCTTTACTGGGTGGACCAATTTTGATGATTCTTGTTTTTGATATTTCAATGTCGTTATCAATGGTAACTAGTATTTTTTGTTGCCTTTCGCGGTGCTTTTCGCAGGTTCACTCCCGACAATCGGATTTGATCGAGTCGGATTCGAGTTGATATCAAAAACGTAAATTTAAATTCCAAAATAAGGCATGATTAAACACTGAGCTACATAAATAAAAACGAATCATAGAAATGTATGTACGCGTATAACTTTTGAACAACTTAACGAAATTGGACAATTCTTTAATATGTTTGTAATTGTCGGGACAAGGTATGTATGGGATTAATGGGATCAACGGGATAAAATTGTCCTATATACCTCGGCCAGTCCGCTTTAAATAAAAATATATAGTTGCTGTTGTTCAATAATAAGTGAAGCATGGCCAGGCGTGACGTAAGGTGGAGATGTAATGTAAACTACGCCGCGTCTAATAATATGGGAAGACCCTTACACGTGTTATGCAAATGTACCGCATGCCTCCTTTCATCGGTAATCATGTCAATCAGTAACGCGAATTCACTAAACAGGTAAACATATACGACGATAATTACTGAATATAATATTCATGAAAATATAAGTAACTAGCTTTTAAGCGCGACTTCGTCCGCCACCTGAATTTTCCTATAGGAATGCGTCATTTTCCCGGGGTAAAAAGTAGCCTATGTCCTTTCTCGGGTATCACAATATCTCCATACCAATTTTCATGTAAATTGGTTCAGTAGTTTAGGCGTGATTGAGTAACAGACAGATAGAGTTACTTTCGCATTTATAATATAAAGTATGGAAGTATGGAGTATGGATCATAAATTACTTTAGAAAATGCCTTTGACACATATCGGTGATATACTTCAAAAGTTAAAGTTCCAATAGTAGTAGATTACATTTAAAAATACAAAATAGTCAATTCGGTTTTGAAGACATCAGCCAACACTATTGTTTTTTAATAATTATTTCACGTTATTGATAGCCGAATGGTATAAGTTGGTATCTCACACAAGTGGTTGACGGTTCGTGCCCGAGACAACAGACCAATGACTTTTTAAAGTGATGTGTGTATTAGAAATAATTATCACTTGTTCCAACGGTGAATGACTACATCGTGATGCCTAACTACCTTGCAGTTCTTTAGAACAGCTCTTGAAGGTATGCAAATTACCCAACCCGCACTTGACTGCGTGGTGCACTCAAGGGCTCGAGGAACTAGCCTCTCCCTTATTCGGGATTGAGGACCTTTGCACAGCAGAGGGATATGAAAGGATTTTTTTTCATTTAATAATCTTCTTCTAATCGTATGGTTAGTGGTTAACCTAGTGTCAAAGTTGTTCAAGCTGCCCGAAGGCCTTTGACGTGGTTTAACGACTGTTATCTTAGTAGATAACAACCGGGACCGACTTTTAACGTTCCCTCCGAAGCCCGGAGACGCCCAGTACAAATATCACTACGCGGTCACCCATCTATAAAGTGACCGCGCCAAGGGTTGCTTAACCCACAGATCGTTTACCGACCGGTGAGCGCAACTATGGGCGTCTCTATTTAAATATTTAATAATATGATATTTGTATAAAAATGGTGATGATATTACCTGATGCTGCAGTATAAGCTCGGTGACGGTCCTCTCGCCGAGCGAGCGGGCCGCGCGCGCCGCCCGCCCGCGCCCCTCCTCGTCCGTGATGGCGCACTGCAGCAGCATCACCAGCTTGCGCTGCATCGGCCGCGACAGCCGGCTGCCCCCCGTCATGCTGTTGTTTACTACACCAGCACAACACAAAGATATATTAACTTTCTGAACGTAATAAACAACGTCTTACAACTATCTAGCGAAAGTATTAGGTGATTTCGTATGACTAGTGGCCGATTAGCTGTAGAGAACTTTTGTATGAAAGTGATCTTCGCCCCTAGTCTATACAGCAAGAACTATTTCTTCCAAGTCATTTTAAATGTCAAACGCTCATATTTTGAGAGTAAAAAGTATAAGAAATCGTTACAGGTATGCAATAGAAAATAATGACAAAGGTCTACCAGAGGTCTCATGAATACAACTCCATCCCTGAGAAGTCCAGGAAAAAACTCCAAACAGAGATCTTGAAGCCACAAAACTATTGGAATTAAAGTATTTTCTACACACTTTTTTTATATTGTAGTATTTTTAGACAAGCCAGCATCAGCAGCCCTAACTCGAAGTAACCTTATGATCGAGAGATCGCGGATACTAATCCAACGATGACCTACTCCGCCTTAACTTAGTTGAAAGGGCTACTACACTGCTACATGCAGCTCGCAATAAAACCAATATTTTAAAAAGAAAACCAAAATATTAAGTCGGGGAAAAAGTCTTTTCGCATTAAAGTATGTATAAACTTGTAATAAAATCTTTTCTCTACACAAAAAGGCTCGATATTTGGGTACCTCGCGAACTCACTGAAAGAAACCTAATGAACCGTGAACTCATTTGTGATTCTTGAAGCCAAAGATATTTTATTACGAGTTCACACATACTATAATGCGAAAAGACTTTTTCCCCGACCTAATGTCACGAGAAAACTAAGAGCAGGATTCATTTCATATCGGTAATTAAGTATTACACAAAACAATAAGATGGAATTCCTATAAATTACCCCTCGCTACAAGTCAATGAAGAAACTTAATATAGGTAAGGATAATAAACTAAGAAGTGAAATAATTTCTCAAGAAACTACTGCAAAGCTTCTGAAAGAAACGCAAACAAGAAATTCTATAAATAGAAAGTTAGGTAGGGAATAAACGCTCGCTAAGGATTAGAAATGAAATCTATATTTTCATAAGCTAAAAGAGTTATTAATACACATTCATTGAAAGTTCAATAGCCAAGTTTTGTATGACTTTGTTGCTCATAATCCAGCTTGATTACAAAAATAGATTGAGTAATATGCGTTATGTAGGTAAACATTTCGATATAAGAAACAGAGCAAATCTTTTACAAATTACGATTTTTGAAGTAATTTTCTAAAGTTTGGTTTATCGAGAAAAAAATCACTCCTTATTAATTAAAATCCCTATAAGCACACTTTCATTAGAATAAATTTTAATAATATTATTCATACGTTGACTTTCCTATAGTACAGGAGTTCCCAACCTTTTCTTAGTCCGGGACCATTTTTATGTTATTCTTGTTACCACTATTATATTAAAAATAAGGTGTAAAAATCATCCCAAAAATTTAGAATTTTGATATCATTCACGGACCATATTTTGACTTCCGTGGACCACCGGTGGTCTGCGGACCACCGGTTGGGAACCGCTGCTATATAACAAAGAAACACATCACGGAAAGACTAGTCATTGACGACGGTTAGTGACTCACCATTGCCGCAGTACTTGAGGTAGACAGCGAGATGTTCCATGCACTGCACGATGAGGTCGTAGGCCTGGCGGTCGGGCTCCGGCAGCGCGGCGATGGAGGGCGGGTGGTACGGCTGCGCGGGGGGGCTGTACCCGGCAAGCTGGAGGAGCGCCGTGTTCACCACCAGCTCCTCCTGCTCCACCTGGATGGCTGTCTGTTGGACAACGTCATCAATTGAACAAAAGTTGTAAGTTAACAGGACAAAGATGAAGTAAGAAGCTCAAATTGATGTTTGAAATCAGGTGGACTTTAAGTCAAAGTATTTTTAAGGATGTGGAATAAAATGTTATCTTATAAAAATGAATCGCCAAAATATGTTTGCTTAGCCCTGAACTCAAGAACGTCTGAACCGATATCAATAATATAATTATTTTCTTATTTCCTTGAAGTACGACGATTATTCTTACGAAGAGAAAAAAATGCAGAAAAGTAAAAATAATTTAGAAAATCAACCGATAGGTGGTACGAAGTTTGCCGGGTCAGCTAGTTTTATATAACATCATTGTGCCCGACGACGATTTTCATTGAAAATTGCATTATAATTGCTTACTTCCACGATTCATAGAATAAATTAATAATCTGTCAAAGGACAAAATGCCTTGACGAGATACGTAAAATTAATATTCCCTGAATAGACTCAATGCCGTTCCGGTAATAATCATCATCATCATCATCATCTCAGCCGGGAATCGTCCACTGCTGGACAAAGGCCTCCCCCATCGAGCGCCAATAGGACCGGTCCTGGGCCGCCCTCATCCATCGGACTCCGGCAACCCTTACCAGGTCGTCGGTCCATCTTGTGGGGGGCCTGCCAACACTACGTTTCCCGGTTCGTGGTCGCCACTCAAGAACCTTTCTGCCCCAACGGCCGTCGGTTCTGCGAGCTATGTGCCCTGCCCACTGCCACTTGAGGTCGGTAATAATACTGGTACCTTAAACTAACAGCAAGTATTTTATAATAAGAGCTCAATTATTATAACTATCTTTTAACATAAAATGAACTGCTCATTTTGCAGAAACTTTTCTTATAACTAAAGACTGTTTAATCAGGGCAAGAATTTCTTGACAAAATATTAGATCCTTTGTTGAGTAAAGCATTCTTTAATACAATATAGTCTACAAGCATTTGCTGTAACGGGAGAATTCTTAAAGAATCTTCGAATAGATCGAGTAACAGGAAGGCTTTAAACCCGCCTCGTGTAATCCGCGAGACGTATGTGATGCTCATGAAACGTGTCACCATGCAGCTATATGCAATTCAAAGGAATAATATCTTTGACGCACGACACCAAGTATTTGTGTAATAATATTTATAAGACAAAGGCTTCCTCTTTGCAGCTACGTCAAAGAGTGGAACGTGCATAGATTCGGACTATAGATAGTTTTGTACATCGGCGGACATCAAAGTAAGACACCGGGGCATTGGGCTCAAAAGACACAGCGCATCGTATCTGCTGGGGATGCCGAGTTATGCAAGATTTTCCCACAATAAAACCTCGTCGGTGACTCCACTGAGACGGCTTACCAAAGGCTGCATACGTACTGTGCATCGAGATTTTTGCAACCGTTCTTTGAGACATATTTTTATGTGATACGAACTGGTTCACACCGATCTTTTATAAAAGAAATTCAGTGAGTTAATGTCAAAAGCCTTTTGAACGTAAAAAGCGAAGTTTGTCCTGATTGCAGCAAGCACATACAAAACAGGCAACATAACTTGAACTCCCTAAAAACCGTGAGTGTCCTTCAAACAGTATTCGGCTTTTAAAACTTTCTGCTAACGTATTTACGTACTAAATATTTGAGTAAATGAGGATATCAGTCGTAAGGTTTCACCGTATAATATTACTAAATACGCTGGCTGAAACTAGGTTTTAAAAATTGCCGAGTACATTTAATTTCTTATTATATCTGGCTTTCCTTTGTAAGCCGTTCTGAGGTACGGATTTTCTATGAAAATGAAAGGCGTAATACCTTAAGTCCATTATACCGGTCAAATGTGAGTTAGAAGATATACGCTTTTGTACGAAAAGAGCAAAATATACTATTGAGCTACAAAACCCTATCCTTTTATAAATTTAGATTATATTAAATGTTAGAAAATGATAATATCACGATGGTAACGGATAACCAATCGCTTCATCAATATATATTTCTAGAATCTTCGATTTCTAAATTGTGTAATGGAATAAACAACAACACAAAAAAATTGCCGTATCATGTCAAATATCAAAAACATATATAAATATAATAAGTGAAAAGGTTCTCTTTCCAAAAGTAAGTAGATAATAAGAGTCGTTGTCGGAGTATGTTATTTTATTCGTTGAGTACTCCGAGCGGGCCGTCTAGCCTGTAGCCACTACACTATTAAACCGAGATACAATTCCAAACGAATTTCGTGAAATCTTTTCGCTCCACTGGATTGAAAATACTGAAGAGTTTTCAACAACCTGTTGCAGGATCTTACATAAAGTTATAAGATGCTAGTTTACTGCTTCGGGTATGTCTGCGAAGCGTCTTCAACTCTGAACTTAGGTGAACAATTTTTTTTAAATATTTGTTCTCCTTTGTTTCAAGTAAAAAGTTCCAAAGTTCGAGATCTAATTAAAACAATGATTGAGAGAATAATACAATATCATCTTAATTATAGCAAGCAGGTGACTAAGCATAAAACAATCTTAGATTTGCACTTCTTCTATATAGAAGTCAGCGTGACTTGTAAGAATTGGGCGTTAAATGTCACTACTATCATATTTGTTATATTATTGAAGATGCATGACTGAAGATGATGTGCAATATTGCTACAAAATAAATTAAGATAGTCTGTATAATATAACAGCCCATCTCAATCATTAACCGACTTCAAAAAAAGGAGGCGGTTTGTATTTTTTAAAACATCTTATTTTATCATAATAACTTCAATCGCGAAAAAGTCGTTTCGATTTTCCAGTATGTCTAAACATCTACCAATACATGAAAACTATCAAACCGTCAACTGTTTAAACAACCACGGAAAAGTAGCCCTTAAGTCCAATACATAAATATTTCCTGCACAATTAGATGAATGTGCAGAAAGGGAAGCAAGTGGAATTCTAGTAGTATTCTATAGTAAAGAGACAATGGCTGGCAGCAAGATAATTTGTTGGGCATTCCCGAACTACCAATACTGCTATTCGAGTTCTAGATTAATTTGATATTACTTCCAGAGTTACTTCGCTGCTACATGCAGTCCTTTGATGCGGCTTTGAAAAATATCTAGCTGGAACATGTTCCTAATTGAATGTCCGTATCATAAGATATGACGTATAAAAACTATTTTTAACTTGAAGACTCGTGATTTCTTTTGCTTGTACTTTTCTTCCGTTTGGTGAATTAAAGAAAATGTTGAGAATGGTAAAGAAAGAAAATGTTGTCATTGTCTTTATTTTACAAAACTTTTATGACTTTTGTAGTGAAATGCTCTTAGTGAAAGAGCTTAAGAAAAACGACGTAATAAATTATTTATTATTATTTTTTTGTTTTAAACTTCTAAGAATATATAATAATACTCTTGTACGGCGGAGACAGTTGCAAATAGACACTATTTGTCATACAAATATGTGTTCTATGTGGGACAACTAGGTTAAAGTGATATAGAAGCCGCTACCACAGACGGCTTAGTTTATGTAAAAATAAGTAAGCCGCAGAAAATATAAAATATTTTGTATTGAATTTTACTAAAAACCGGCCAAGCGCGAGTTGGAGTCGCGCACGAAGGGTTCCTTACCAAAAATCCATACTAATATTATAAATGCGAAAGTAACTCTGTCTGTCTGTCTGCTACTCAATCACGCCTAAACTACTGAACCAATTTGCATGAAATTTGGTATGGAGATATTTTGATACCCGAGAAAGGACATAGGCTACTTTTTATACCGGGAAAATGACGCATTTCCCGGGAAAATTCAGGCGAACGAAGTCGCGAATATTCAATATTATAATGACACTGAATTAACAAAATTCCGTTGTCATGGCAACTGTTTTAATGGCGGATATGCCTTAGCGCGACTTCGTTATATTAGAGATATAAATAATTTTGAGAATATTTTTCGTGAAAAAAAAAGCATTATTAATATCTACGACCAATAGTAGCAGAGTAACAGTAAAAGTGTTAGAAAAACGTGAAAAATTCAGACCCATTCTTTCTTATGTGACGCAAGCGAAGTTGCGCGGGTCAGCTGGTATACAATATAAACACGTTTATTGTATGGAGACCCCACTTAATTTTGTTTTTTAATTTTAAGTATTTGTTTTATAGCGGCAATGGAAATACATAATTTGTGAAATCTTCAGTTTTCTAGCTATTACGGCTTATGATATGCAGTCTGGTGACAGACGGAGGCTCAGTAAAAAGGTTTCGTTTTCACCCTTTGGATACGGAACCCTAAAAACGACTTCCTATTTAAACATTTAAAAAGAAGCGTTACGGAATTTCATCTATATCGGTCCAGCGGTTTAGCCGGGAAAGCGTGACAGACAGAGCTATTTTCGCACTTGTATTATTAGTACGAATTGGACGTAAGTGGCCTAAAGGACAGATACACACTGACGCCCATATCCAGATGCAAATATAGGAATTTGCCTTTCGTAAATATTCCCATTTATTTATTTTATTATTTCAGACGTCTGACAGGCGGGGACGGCCACTCGCAAGATAATATTCGTATCAGAATTTAATAAACAATATTATTTATTCATTTCTACCGTCCGTTATGAATAACTTCTAGCCAGAATAACTTCTGCCAGTGATTCCTTCCGCGTGGAAAGATATCGCGAAGTAAAAAGTATGTCATGTTATAGAACTCTTGAGCTTGCAAGGCATAACTAGAAATAGATATTTCTTCAATTATTATTGTAGACATGAATAATTTCCGACACATTCTTTGCTTTATAGTCTCGTAATTTCTTTACAAAGTTAAAATATAATAGAAAAAAAACGAACACTAAGAAAAGGAGATGCTAAAGAAATCTGTCGGCGTATTCTAGTACACAAAGAAAATCTTTGCAGGAAGCAAGAAAAAGGACCTACGATAAGATATTTCAACAACCTAGGATCCGTGCCCTAAGAGGTAGTTATTGAAGCGAAGTCACTCTCCAAGAAATATAATTTATATCTTCTATATTAATAATTTAGTCAAGAGGTTCGGTAGACTCGATCGATACCTTATAAGAATAACGAAATATAACAAAAATATTGATTTTGTGTCGACAAAATTCGGATTATAGGGAGTTTTGTTAAATTCTAATGGCACTGACAAACAAACCGTAGTCACCATCTTAGGTTTTTCAGTTTGGCGAAAATGTTGTTTTTGACAAGTGTTGGCATTGCTACGGCAATTGCCGTGATTGCCGTAGCAAAATTCATCCGAGCAAAGTCGGGTTTTGATCTAGTTAATGTAATAAATAAGTAGAAACAAATAAAATATTTCGCTCCAATAGTTTACGTTGCGACGCCAGCGGAGCAAAATATCTCCCGTACCGTCTGTATTCCGAGATCGACTTCAGAGAAGACGGGATATATAACAAACAGATAAAGTGAAAAAAACTTATGTACATCTATTTAAATTACTCTCGATAATCCTATCTATAAAAAAAAGTATCCTACGTTGAATTGTTTAAAATAAACATTTGTAAACTGTACTTTGTAATCGATTTGGTAATTTTGGAGGCTCTTATTCAGTAATAAACATCAATATTTTATTATTATATATGTGACTGCGTAAATGGTTATGCTTAAGCATGGAAATAATTTCCGACTACTGTCCTTTGTCGAGTGCTGATGACAAAAAACTCCTACAGAACACTCAATGAAACTTTCACAAAATAAATACACATTCATGAGAATTTTACAACTATTAATGAATTTTTACGCCTTTATGAACAAAATATTTTACTGTATCTACATATAATACTAGGAACAATGTCACAAATAAATAACGGGAAATATGAATAAAAAAAATTGCAAATCATTTTCCATTTTCCGGAAATAAAATCTTTCTGTGAGGATCACAGGAAAATTACATTATTGGACTTTAATGGGTTCACTTTTGTAACATGCAGTCCGGTAAAAGCTGTGGTGTATTCCATTAACCCATCAGGTACATTTTATAATTAAAGGAAATATGATAGCCGGCGAGAAGCCTACGCTGATATAAAAGGCTATATCATTTTACAGTACTTTTTTTTCTGAAATCTCCGGTTAACAGATTAGTAACATGTCCGATAAATTAAAATCTGCCTCGCTATGGATGTTCGCTGGTATATCACTAACTGAAATAGAGAAATAACTTTTCGAACGTTTTCGAGCGTTAGAGTAAATTTGATTTAAAATCTGTTCGATTTTTTCGTTTGGAGCGCGCATAACGAGTTTATAGTTTTCACCGTCCGCGATATTTTCGCTAAGTGTATTATCACCTACGCTCAAACCTTTAGATAATGATGTTATAAAAATCTATAACAGCTAACTAATTATTTTGCTGACATTTTCTCGGGTCAAGCAAGCGTTTCCTCCCTAAAACATATTATCTCGAACACTGAGAGGTTTTTAATCGTAGCAAAATGTATAATGAAATATATTACGAGCACAAAGTATAATAATCAGAATTCAATAATTGCAATCTGTAAATCCCACAACGGATTATGTATTCGTTCGGTATATCGACAGCCTGTTGCAATGTCGGTGCGGCGAGGCGACCACTTTGACCACCACACCACACGCCCTATCAACTAGTATTTATAGACTTTCCCACATTTTACCTCAACAATTTTAAGTCCAGTACAATAAAAGGCGAGTCTTAAGTCGAATTAATATCTAGCCTTGTAATATTACTGAATAATATCGACGCTTAAAAATGTTTAAAACGAGCGTGACACGCACCTACTTAGACATCGATTTCTCTTTAACCTGCCCTTGAGCTGACGCCTTAATAAAAATTATAATAGTTTTTATAATAACATAAACGCGTCGTCGGTCTGTGAAAATTACAAAGGATCATGATGTGCAGGTTTCAGTTTCCGGAAACGTATTGTTGGGATTTTTCTATTCGAAAATTCTCGCCAGATCACGTGTAGTTTTAATAGGCGAAGCGCCTAGTTCATAGAACGGCAAAACTAGAAAAATGTTAGGTGTAGAAATTCGCCCCTTGTCCTCTTCGAGGAAAACAGACAGGAGTTCAAAAAATGTTTTTATACGTTTTACGTGCAGATGTCTATTGAAAATTCCAATTTCACGTCCATACCGTGGTCACTCAAATATCTGCGGATTAAAATCCTCGTTCTGAGCTGCAATTTCATTTGATACTACTTTCACCTGCAACTTCGTTTGCGAGGATCAGTTATGATGAGGTAGGAAGGTAGTGAGCCACCCATATGCACTCACGGATCGATAAGCGATCAGTGTGGTAGCTGCGGCTTACCACACTGATAGTCATATGGGTATGGCGCGATTAATCCACAGTTGGGTGACCGAATTATATAATTAAAGCAGTATATTATTCTTTAAAAGAATCTGCCTATTCAGGTTGCTTCTATTTAAAAACAGCAGCCCAGTTAAAAGCGGTACAAATAGCCAAGAAACTGAGTTAACGCTAAAAGTACAAAAGGAAAAAAGTTAGCTGCACTACAGTTACTGTCTGTGTAAATATTCTCACTTCCAACTTGAAAGTTATAACTTTAAACGCAATCTTCTAAATCGTATTTGAGTCCATCAGGGGATGTTTAGACGCGCTTGCTTTCTTTCCATAGCTTCAATCTAATTTATTCGGTATGATTGAAGCAGATTCACTGTAAAAATACTATAAATTGAATAACTCTTGCGCTCACGGTATTTTAATGTATATAAATGCGCCTCAAGTAAATATTGAATGAAAATCGTGAAGTTAAAATGTACTGCTGCGCTGTGTTAAAGGTTTATAAATGTTTTCTTTGAGGTGATAAGTAATTAATCATTTCAATAATTGCCTCGTAATACGGCGACAGTTTAGCAAGAGAGAATGTGATATTGGTTTACAATTTGATTCCCACGACGTCGTAAGTGTATTTTTCTGGAAGACCGTAAAATTTTGGCAGTCGCTCGGAAATTAGAACCGTTTTAAAAACCGTGAATAAATGGAAATAAATTTTCAGTTGTCGAGTTGTCGGATCGAAGATTAGAAATGGATCCGACCTAGCAATACGATACCTAAATCATTGTTTCAAGATTTCTGGTAGCAAACAGAGCAATTATGAAACAATAAACCTGTAAAACATTTAGATTCAATAGTTTCTCCAAGGTGGAGGAGAAAGACCAGGAAGGCTAACCCCACTACCATATGGGATTCATAGCATGGGAGAGAGAGAGCTTCTCCAAGGTTTCTCCTTCTGGAACCCCTAATTTAAATAAAAAAAGGAAAAATCTGGATAGTCTGGATCCTGCAAATTTTCAAAAAAACGAAGAAAGAGAAGTGTATGTAATGTGTTACCTGGTCGAAGGGGCATTGTTTCCGGTGGAGATGTTTGAGGCAGTGCTTACAAAGAGTGTGGCCGCAGCCCAGGCTGATAGGGCTGCGGGGCGGCGCGCCAAACTCTCGGCAGCACACTGGACAGTTGAGGTAATCCGTCCATTGAGGCGCCTGGATTGGCATTCTGCGAACAAAACATACCATAAGACAACTATCCAACAAAATTCGTATTCTTAGAATGAAATGGAGAATTTATTTTTATCCGCAATAACTGTTTATGCTTTCTTCGCAAGAAATCTCTATTAAAGGAATAAAAATCTATGAGTTGTTGCTCGAATATTTTTTTAGTGATAGAATACAGGTCAATGGCTTAAAACTGTTTTAATTTTATTGTTCTGAAATAAAAGGGTGAACCACATAGACCGTCAACAATTTTGATTAAATTGGTAACTTGCAGTTAAATTAATACAACCGAAAATATTTTACAATGCAGACAATTTAGTAGGAGGAATGCTCAGCATGCATCGCAATTATACACGCACAAAATAACCGTATTTATTAATATTATGAATACATTATTGCAAGCATGACCCGTCATCTGCGATTAAAATAAGTTAAAGCAGCTAGTTTTTCACAATTTATTCATGAAGGATTTCAGAAACACCAGTTGAATGTCTAATAAATTTCCGTTGCCTGTCAATCAAATGGTATTTAATATTTAGCGAGAAAAAAATACCTACACAGCATCCAGGGTAAAGTCAAGTTCGAAAGTAGCATCCTCGAGGATGTTCTCGAGGATCTGGACCGGTGGTCTATGGTGGTAACGGCGAGGCTTCTGGTAGTAACGCGGCATCACGACCAAAGTACCGGGTTGGAAAGTTTAGCACAAGTTCACAAGTTCGCAAGTTGGCAAGTTGAGCGGAGACGATCGCTCGTTGCACCTACGACGGAGACTGTCCTCGTAATTGCAGGTAGGGACGCGCGATTGCGCACCAGAGCCCGCCACCTAAAGCTCGGGACACACTGTGAGGGATGCAACGCACTCCCATAGCGGAAATGCATCGATGGACCTTACTGACGACCGTTAAGGTTCATTTTCCAATAGTTTCAATATTTAACACAGTAGTATTTAATCAAATATTACAGTTTATTGGTGAATATTTCTAAAATTCCACGTCAGCGACTTTGCTGATTGAAAAGCGTCTATTTCGGTAATTAAATAATAAAGTTTCGAATGCTCAAAATACAGACTGTTAGTTCAGCTCTCCGATACCTTGGTTGTATAAATTCAAGTTTCATAAAGATACAAAGGTCTGAGTTTCAGATAGTCGGAAAATCGTGGAACCGGGAATATGCTAGCATTTCTGAATATTTACTATTGTTCAACTGTTGCTATTGCTCTCAAGTATGCACTACTCGGAGGCATAAGCTCCGTACCGACATAATTCACGTTAAATTCTACGTTAACACTTACTTATATTTCGAGATGGAGTATTATTTCTCTCAAATGTTTTGGGGTCTTAGACAAAATATTGTGGTGTATATTTAACTACATAAATATTAGGTACAACGAACTTTAAGCAATATTACGACAAGATTTCGACTCCCGGGTCAGGTAACGCTCTTATTGGATTTTTCCGTTGCTAGGAACTGCTGAATACCAGTAGAAATTGGTATATGAGAACGAAAGCATACCTAGTTGGAAAAATGTCGGAGATTTTTCTATTGACCTATGATCTATGCTAAGTATTTCGGAGGGTTTGATATAATATTAAAAATGCTTATTAAATTCACTGTCAAAATGTGGCTCTTTGGTTCGTAGAAAATCAGTAGTTTGAGGAACCTTTGGCGGTCTCCTCTAGGTTCCCGTTTTGTGATATTTGTGCTCAGTTTCTTCGTGCTTCGGAGGGTACGTTAGAAGTAAGTCATTTCTACTGCTAATAAAGATGGCATTCATTGAACAAAATTAAATGTCTTCTGCTTAGAAAAGTATAAACATGTTTTATATCGGATCGAACAACGAAACATACGAAATAAAAAAATATTGCAAGAATGTTCTTTTTTTTACTTCGATGGCGGTATTCACCTTCATTTCCTTACCACCGTGACTTGTTAAACTTTATTTGCTTTTCTAATCTGCAACTGAATGTTCCATTTATAATAACATTTTACAATAAAATTTAAAGAAATAACTCGGTTAATTAATTAAAATAATGTACTACACGAGAAATGGATTTTACATGAAAAACGCAAAACGTGAAGGAAATGTTGTACAAAGTAAAATAAACCGAATGAGAGAGAACATAAAATGTAATTTTATAACTTATGACTATTCGACTTAATGCCGTAAGGATTTTTTAAACCTGATTTTCTTTCTTTGCATGTGGACGGTAGACGGCGCGTTATGACGTTTTGGGTGCTCGCCACCTTTGCACATGGGTTCGATTCTTACATGGAGCAAATATATTATTGGTGGTGGAATAAATCGATTTTGTTTGCCTTTTTTTAATCAGGTAAAATTAAAAAAAATATTTTTCTTACCCCCGGTTTCGGAGTAGGTACATTTAGTGTTTTTTATATGAGTTTTAACGCTATTGATATAGAATATAGATAAACTACCCCTAAATGTACTCAGAAACCGGGGGTTAATCATCTTGGTTAGCAAAATATTAAATAAAGCTATTCTAACGACTTATTAAAAGCAGAAAATTTATCCATTTTAGATCCGACAGTGAATTTCGTGCGTTGGTTATTACTAGTGCATTTTATTCGAGCGTGAGGTTGTAAACAGCCTATGCCTAAACCACTCACATACAGCATGTTTCGCTTCGATGCAATGCATTTTGTGATCCTAAGTGCTCTTCGATCTGCAAACAATTTGGCAAAATGTATAGTACGCAAGTGTTTTAAACAAATGTTCGCGTCGCGTCGGATTTTTGTACAGTTTTATTAAAAGATAAATTCACTTGAACAAATATTTTCATAGTTTTCATCCCGTATTTATTTACTCTTTGATGGTTTTGTCGACTTTTCGAATATTTTTTCCGGATGCGTAATTGGCGAAGTGGTGTAACTTGTTCAAATATAGTTTAGCAATAAAAATACAATTTTGGCAACAATATTTTTGCGTAAGCCTTTGATACTACAAAATAAATAAATTAAGAAGAAAAATAAATAAATGAAATCTATTCAATAGCGTTTTTTTATTAGATAAACTACTGTTAATGTACCTCAGAAAAGGTTATGTAAATCTTGGCAGTTTTCATCTTTTTTACATACGTTAGTTTACAACATTTTTATAAGTATATTTTTATCTGTGGTACTACAACTACCACGACCAACATCGACGAGTTCTATCCACATCGTAGACGGTCAGATGCCAATAAGCGGTCACCCACAGACAGTCTGCGGCTAACGTAGCTTAACTCACTGATCGTCTGCCAACCAGTGAGAGCAACTGGCTATTAGTAAACTTATTCAATAAAAAAAATACCGGTCAAGTGCGAGTGCACGAAAGGTTCTATACCAAAAAATACGATAAAATCATGTTTATTGTATGGAGACCCCCTAAATGTAAATTTTTTAAAAATTTTGGTATTTTTTGTTATAACGGCAACGAAAATACATCATTTGTGGAAATTTCAGCTTTCTTGCTAGCACGGTTTATGAGATAGTCTGGAGATAGACAGACAGACAGCGGAGGCTTTATAATAGGGTCCAATATTACCCTTTAGGTACGGAGCCCTAAAAAACTAAATACATGACAAAGAGGTGGTACCTACATAATTGCAGGACTTTGAACAAAAGCCCTCGTTGTAACGTTCACTGAATGTTTTAATCATATTGTTTGAATTGAAAAGTTGTGTTCCGATTCACTCCCGGTGTTGTCAAACACAAGATAATGGAAAGTGTATATGGATGGCAATTTAAACCGTGTTTCAATATTAGTCGGGACAGTTTGTGTGACCACTATTAATTGTTTGCAGTTTGGATACGAAATTCAGGTATATGGGGACAATTACTTTGGTGGCATATTTTTTTGTAGTTGTGTATTTTATAAACATATTATTATTATCTTTCGAAGTGTCGCCTTAACATAATCAACCAAATGTATGATTAACCGATTCATTGCCACCTTCATTTTCGTGAACATTTCAGCCAGGCCCCATTCATTGGTCGGTGGCTCACCATTTGAGCCATCGGCCTCCCTGAAGGATGACTCAACTGATGAGTCATTGGCTCCTTGTAATGATTTAATGCTTTTCGCCATCATTCGAGCCAGTCTGACAACCAGAAACGTGTTACTGTGTTCTCCTATTCGAATTTGTGGATAATAAAAGTTAATATGGCGTTTCAAGGTAGTATTTGTTGGTTTTAATGAAATATTGCAGAGGTAGTAAACATTTTAGTAGTATTCAATCATTATTTATTATTGTAATATTATTTGTAGATAATCAGGACTACGATGATTTTACTGAATGTAGCCAGGCAATGTTTACTGATTTCCATGATCAACAAATTGAAGATAAAGAAAATCAAGGTTTTCCAAGCTGTAGTCAATCTATTTTACAAAAAAGTGTACCAAAGAAGCGTCCATTCACTCAATCTCGTATTAGTTGCAATGTAGTTTCTAACAACAGTACAGATACTAGCATTGAAGAAATATAATATATATGAATTGAATATGTGTAGGTATATATATAAAAAGAATAGCTCCTCGAACGAGCAATTATTGTGTTTATAAATTTTATAAATATATATATATATATTTATTTAAATATATGCAACAAATGCTTGTATAGCGATTTAAAAAATATTCAAGATGTTTTGCGGCAGTTATACAAAAGGTTTATGACACCTGACTAATAAAAATATTCTCTAAATTGAAGGGCCAGGTCTGATATTCACGGAAATGTTTAATGAGATCTGAAAAATGGTAGTTTAAGTGTTTTTTTTTTTTTAATATCCGTTTTTATACAATTTTGGTTTGACTCACCAATTGAGCCATCGGCCTTCCTAAAGGTTTTTTAATGACTCAACTGTTGAGTCATTGGCCATGAATCGGTTAAAGTCGTTTATCTTCCGGATTTTCAAATATTATTGTACAACTCAAATCAAACCTACGACCGGACGCGATAGAAGCGTAGTAACTATCACTTTAAATACAGCACCACAGCCGTCACTTAAATAATTTAAATATTATTCCAGTTATTTAATAACAAGTATGAAGAAACGTAATTTCCCTGAATTTTAACTTTCCTCGCTGACTTTATGATAGCTTGAGGAGGAGTTCTCATTAAACCGAGCTAAGAAAACTGACTGCGTTAATTAGAATTACATCAAAAAGTGCCTGCATTTGACTAGGATTTTCTACTAGAACTTTGAAGAGGAAACTATACGGCGCAGGTCGCACCGCGGGCGGTCTGGCGGAGGGAGTCTTGAGTTCTACCTTCATTGTTATAAACACGGTGTCTTTAATGCTTACACACTTAAAGGCGATCGGACTGAGGCGGACTACAATAACATATGTTTAGTTAAGTATAGGTACTGATAGATAACTTGAACGAATTCGCTCTATCATAATGAACTTTAACTATATTTTTAGATCTGCTTGGATAGAATTGGGCGCAACGGCAAGAGCCTGTGGTTTGGTGACACTTTTAAAGTTTAGAGCGTAGGTGCCAAACAAATTTTAACAGTCTAGGCTCGAATGTAGACCGCCAGATCGAAATGTTCGAACACCATCGTAAAAAAATATTTTTAAAGTTAGAAATATTGCAGTTTGTTAGTCATCTCGCAGCAGCTGTGAATTGGTCGCAGACTTTTGATTGCACGAGTATCGAAAAAGTGGTCTCCTGGCAGCTGGCTGTAACAATGCAGGCCAGCGAATTCGTTAACCATCGAAACGATAGTTTTGAGCGATGCAGAGATAGTTGGTTAACTGCATACGGTGTTACCACAGGCCATACACCGGAGTGCCAAATGTATACCTACGAGTTATTCTAAATTCTATCGAAAAAATTTATTCTGTTGATACACGATTGATGAGTGACAAGATTGTAACGTTTATAGCCTGGACTTAACCTTTTCAAAGAATCTGAAAATATTTTTATAGGCACTGTTAATAGCCTGGATTAGCACAAAGGATATTTCTACCCGAGGAATTATATGAAGCGGAAGACGGTCGTGTGTAGAAGCTAGATCAAAATAGAAAAATAACTGATCTGAACTGAATCTTGTTGAATCAATAAATTACCAGCACTATTTACACTACGCTAACTCAAATATTGATAAAATCGTTTTTTGCAAAATTAATTAAAACGTGTTGTTTTTTATGCCATAAAAATTTAACGAAGAAATATCCAAGAAAAACGAAGTTACAAATCTCATATAACGCTTACTAAACGTACTTTTAACTATAGAAGTTTTCACTTTAAAGGCTTCTGTAAAGTCCTACGAGTTAGTAGTAAAAATAGCTGTTGTCGAAATGTGTAGAAATTTCGTCTAGAAAGGAAATAGGAACACATTGACACGGTTCACCGGACGTCGCGTCTCGCGTCTATACCGACACTTGCATTTTAGTTATTGATACATACTGTTCATATACTCCTATTTGTTATTTATTTACAACTATTGTACTTGTCTTGTATTGTACATAATGTAAGAGTAAAGACGACATAGGTTAGAGGTTTTGGTACTTTGCAAGGAGCTTTTCTCCAAATAAACACAATCGTCTTCAAAAATTACTTTATCAATGAAAATATTGTATACCCCGAGTAACAGTAATTTGTTTCACAAAAAACCTGTCTTTCTTCTATGTGTACTTTAGGAAACAATGAAATTAAACTTTGTACCGAAAACTAGTTCAAGAAATCTTTTTTACTTTTATATTATTTTCTGAAAATTCTAATCAGACAAAAGTTAAACCTTTGTTTTCATAAATTATGCTTTGAAATACCATTTAAGACTGCGCTTTAAACACCTTAGGGTCACTTTAGAGCCTAGGTACTAATATCGCGTGTCGTATGTCCAGTAGCACAATCTATGTAATGATGGATGTGTCTATTGGTGGGATAAGTGCATATCCGTCGCGGGCCAGGTTCGATGACCGGTCTTGGTGTCAAGTTGTCATCATTGTGCAAAGGAAACCGCGAGGATGTACTCTGACACGAGACTGACACGAACACTTCAGTTATAATATTCTTACTATCTAATAAACGCCGGGTAAGCTTAGATTAGTTACACAGAAATTTTCAATCAATTTCGAACCTGTATATGAGTGGAAAAGGCAAAACAGTTTACAGTTGAATGAACAGATTAGTAAGACAGGTAGTTTTTTATCCTTTAATGCCTAGATAAAAAAAAAAAAAATAAAAGATAGTTACATATTTGTATTTATATCATACTTGCGGATTTAACAGATATTGTAATGCCAGAAAAAGAAAGCATAACACAACAGACTAGTGTTTTTTGTAAATATTCTTCTAACTTTTGACTAATTATACTTTTTTATTTATCCTATTATTTATTCGTGAGGACCGCGCGGTCATCACTTCCCAAGCTTACTGCGAATAAAATATCCTTTCAACAACAATATATTATTTTAGTCAAATCATGCTTATTTTCCGCATTAGGTGACAGATGAGAAAATGCAAATAAACAGTTTATTAGTCTTGAAATTCCTTACAACGTATCATCATCACATGGACCGTGAACGTAAGCAGACGACAGTCCCCGATGACGTCTAAACGGCCAATGTAAACTAACATATTATTACAAATTCTATTGACTGAGACGTAAGGGTTCGTACAGACGAGCTTCCAATAATAAAACATTAAACTCTCCGAAATAAAATTCCAAAAATTCATCTTTATAAAAGTTCAACCCCCTATAGATCAAAGGCTGCGAGCTAACTTGAATAAGGTTAAAAATAGGTACCGCCGGTTATCTGAAATGTCGAAACAAGGGAAGGCTTTTATAGAAAAATGCATTATTGAAGCTTACACGTTGGTTTTAGAGTGGCGCATAGTCCAATGAATATTAACCCTTAGGCTGTAGGCACGAGAGTATCCTCGATAGAATAGGTAATATGCTTGAGTATACATCGGACGTCGTGACGTCATTAGAGAAGGCCTATGACTTAGCAAACACTTAGATTAAGGCTTAGCACGCATTGCGATTAAATGCACGCTGTTTTCACACTGAAAAATTATATATTGTCTTGGGTTTTGAAAGTATCTATCAGGTCAGGATCAATATTTGACATAACACAAAAAAATCCAGCTTTAGTTTACACGTGTACTTAAGAATGTAGCTACAGTAGGATAAAAGTTGAGTTATTATTGTACAAGAATCTTTGCTTTTATTGAGATTTTCATCGTAATTTGAATGAAAGTAACCTAAGTCGCGCGGGTGAGATAGTTTTTGAGATTTTTCGTCTATTCTTTCCGTCTATTAGTGAAATCGTAATAAACGTCTAATAAGTAAGTATATCGGTGAGACAGAACGGTAACAGGCTCGGTGGACTTTTTAATAGCGAAATAAAGTATGAATTAAAGTAAAAAAAAACCTTCTCGAATATACCTACAAAGTAACGGTAAAACCACGCAGTAATCCGCAGTTTTCCCCAACCTTATATGAGTCGACTCCTAGTATGACTAAATAGGAAAAATAACGCGTAGTACGGAAAGTACATCTCACGCAAGTTTAAAGATATCATTGTAAATAGTAAACTCAGTAAAATCAGCCAGTTTAACCGGTAAAATGTTGAAATTGATTTGTTTTTTTTATCTACAGTATTGGTTATCTGAAACTTATCTATGATCTGAGAAACTGTCCCTAGATATTTAAAGTCATGTACTTGGTGTCAGATCATTGCAGTTCCGAATCTGTGCTGTACTCGTACAAAAACGTCTTGATCCCTTTTGTTCTTAGACAAGCTAAGGAAGCAAATACATTAGGCAGTACGAGTAAATGATAAATTAATAGATACATCAGCTTACTGATATACAGTTGTTCCAACGTTACTAATTCGATCAGAGTACGTACTAAACCCCCACTAAGAACATAACTAATAATATATTAATTGTTATCTCTATTATCCTCAACGCTAACATTATTACGTGCACAACTAAAGCCAGGCTTAAATTATAAATCCTTTGTGGATATGAAGAGCGCTTTCTTTTCAGTACTTATCAAGATTTTTAAAAACAGGCTCTATTTTAAGAATAGATCTAGAGGCATAAGGGCCAAAAGAAATGTCTTATGCCCGGTTTCTGAGTACATTTAGCGATAGTTTATCTATTCAATAGCGTTTTTTTTATAAGATTTTTAACGCCATTGAACAGATAAACTACCGCTAAAATGTACCTCAAAACCGGGGGTTCGAAATTTACAAAAATCAGGAATTTTGTCGGTTTGCAAATAAATTTGTTGTCTGCTTTAACAATAAATGGGTAGCGAATACAAATGTTAATCATGAAGTTTAGGGTTTCACTGGTTATCTTCCAGTTTCTTTTCGCTAGTAGTCCGGAGTTATGAAACGCGACCGTTACTGGGCAATACTTTTGTCGGATAGCACCTCGTCCTCAACAATACCCCAGAATTTAGCAACATGCCGGCAATATACCGCGAACTACATGGATTTAACGATTCAAATAGTGTCCCGGAGTTAAGAAACGTACTATCGAACAAACTGAATCATGACCCACCATGTGCTTATTTTCTAAAACACGTCTATATAAACGTAGGTCGAAATTAGCTTGAACCTACGTTTCCTTGGTAACGAATTTGTTATCTGTCATTATTGCGCGTTATGTCAAATCTTTGTGCTTCAATACTATAATTCTTTGTTATCGTTTTTAACAGGCTCCATGGCGTAGTGGGTTGATGTTACAACTGCGACGCGTCAGGAGTGGGTTTCGATACCCACTCAGGACATGGCTAAATCGGCCATTATAGCAAATAATGTTACTATAAAAATTAAAATAATATAGGGTAACCAGTATAGTTATTACCCGGTTAGGGAATTTATACACAATTTTGGTCAATAGTATTCTAGTAGTACTCTATTATAAACGCAACTTAAATATTTTTTCTAAAGGAACATCAGTCATGTTTCATTGTTTCAATAACTTTGGAAACATTATGAATAAATTACCTATAAAAAACGACTTCTAAAATTTAAAAACTCAACGAAATCGGTACATCGCAATTCATTTGAACTGGTTTCTTTAGAAATTAAAATAAACGTATTATTGCTTAACGTTGGCAATCACTGTATGATGGGCAATGACTATAGTGGTTACCCTAAGCGTTTCACAGATTTCTAAATGACGTGCTTTTTGACATTTCACACAAATAGATTTTTTCGTAGTGCAAAGAGTTTAGACTATTAACATTCTAGATTCAAATTAAGAGTGATTTATCGAAAACGTATCTAGTACTGTGGTAACAAAGGTCAAAGTTGTCTGTAGTCGTAGATACATCATGACACAGTCGTATTCATGTTTAAAATGTCCTAAGTGCAACTTTGACGTTAGAGACGAAATTCTTATTGTTTTGACGGTTTTAAGCGAATTATAGGCAAAATGGGTCATGATTCAGTTGGTTCGATAGTACCTAATAAATAGCAAGAACTTCGCCCTATGCCCCAAGACGAAGGTGTACTTCAAAGAACGTCTTAGGTACGATTCAGACCAACCGGCTCGCGTCGGGCCGGGCCGGGCGGCATTTTACAATGCGGTAAAGAACATTGAAATGTATCAACAGTAATTACAGTTCATATTTGCAAGCAACTTACGCATAGCTATCTCCGTCGGCATCCCGCGACGCGTCGCGACCTGTCGCAGAATGCTTTCGGCTGTCGCGACGGCCGACCGGCCCCGACCGGCTCCAAACGGCGCCGTCGGCATCCAATCGGCTGCCGTCGGGTTCGTTCGGAGCCGGTCAGCTGTGCGTCGTGAAATACGAACGGAGATTACGGTGCAGCAACTAGCGAATCATTGAAGTTGTGTTCTTCAAGCGACAGTTAACATATTAAAATAAAAAATGGATACGGAAGAAAAACTAATTTCTTTAGTCCAGACTGCCGCGGCACGCGTGCGGCT
This sequence comes from Anticarsia gemmatalis, assembly GCF_050436995.1. Classification (NCBI taxonomy): domain Eukaryota; kingdom Metazoa; phylum Arthropoda; class Insecta; order Lepidoptera; family Erebidae; genus Anticarsia; species Anticarsia gemmatalis. Next base: position 19,452,865 of record NC_134776.1, on the reverse strand, counting down.
ACCGCGGCACGCGTACGGCTCCGTTCCGAGGCGGCGCGACGCTAGCCGGTTGGTCTGAATCGTACCTTATTCTGCTTGCACTTTCGGGTATATTATCTTTACTAATCTATACTAATATTATAAAGCTGAAGAGTTTGTTTGTTTGAACGCGCTAATATCAGGAACTACTGGTCCGATTTGAAAAATTATTTCAGTGTTAGATAGCCCATTTATCGAGGAAGGCTATAGGCTATATATCATCACGCTATGACCAATAGGAGCAGAGTGCCAGTAAAAAAGTTACAAAACGGGAAAAATGACCCATTCTCTCTTATGTGACGCAAGCGAAGTTGCGCGGGTCAGCTAGTTTACAATAAGTGCATTTATTGCAAGTCTACATCTATCCTAACACAGTTGCAGTGACTGTCAGTAAATTAATAGTTAGTTTATAATACGACAAATAAATAAGTACTTCCCGAGGCCAAACGTAACTAATAACGGCTAATCAGCATTTAGTTTCTACTTTTAGGCTCATATTAAGTTGCTGACAATGTAGTTGGGGACAGGACGTTAGTATAATTGATTACATTGTTGGAAAATCCTAATATAGGTCCATCAGTAATGTTTCGAATTAGATCAGTAATTTATTTTACCTTTACCTTAATTTGGCGCTTAAAAGAGTTAATCCGGTATGTATGTACTTTGAATCAAGACTGAAATAATTCATTTGACTGCCTCGGTAGCGCAGTGGTTTAGGTTCGCCACGCCGCTACCATAGCGTTTGGAGAACGTGGGTTCGATTGCCACACGAAATAATAATGTGTGATCAACAAAAGCTGCTTCGGGTCTGGTTGTACTTTGTGTCCGTTGTTTTATACACACACAAGAGCAATTCTTAGTGCGGGAGTTCTCAAAAAAACAAAATGACATACAAATATGAACTATTGAGACCAGTAAAACAGACTAAGAAAATCTTCAAGACAAAGTTCTCGTAGGCCAGCCCGAGCGATTTAAAAAATGTTTATCAATAATTTGTAAAATTTATATTTTGTATGTGTTAATGTAACACTAACGTTTTGAAGATGCAAACGGAACATTATAGATTATTTAACTCAATAAAACCAAGTTTACCTGAACTAGGAAACTAACTACTAAACTAAACCTAAAGCCATATTCTGTCATGCTAAAGTATAACTTCCGACGTCAGAAAGGGACAACGCTATACTAAACTTAAAGCATCTCTTTCTTATCGTAGAACTTATACCGCGAAAGCATAGTGGAATATTTGCCATGGAGTAGTAGCGTATGATTATAACGAGTAAATGAATGTATGAATGAAGTCAAACTAGCAATAAGTGATGGTTTCTCTTCCCATGGGAAGTGCGTAATGATATGGTAATGTGAATGACAATAGCTAGTTTACTTCAAGTCAATGTGGAGTTGAAAAGACTTGATAAGTCGTCGTAATAGTTTGATGGTAATGTAACCACGCAATGCTTATGGGCACGTCATTTTAGTTGCATTTGATTCTCAAAAGACATGTTGCATAAATAATACAATAGTGCTGTAACTAAAAATACTACCTTTATCAGAATCGAAGAATAATTTAAATAAAAAAAATATGGTTTGGTTTTAGTGTTAAGTCTAGTTGAAGTTGTGTCAATTTATTTTGAGTTACTACACTATATTATTAGTGCGTTGTATTTTGAAAGACTGTTTAAGAAAGCTTCTGGTTGTGATTTGTAGCTCCGAATAAAAATTATTTAAGTCAGAAAATACTAATTGGACGTCTGGTGCATTCAAAATTGGCAAGATTTCGCCTTGACAGCAGACGTTTCCGAAGCCTTCGAAATAGTCCAAGGTTCGCGTCGAACTGAAGGGCAATTTAACAGAAATGGGGCACAATATATATAAGAATTAATATTTTCTACAATAGTCTGCATGAGGGACGTATCTTCGTACGTGTGCCATGCTCGCGCGGTGGACAAGGAACGGATACGAGTGTCCAATTCCGAGCAATATTTGAACCACCAAACGAAATTCGTTGGAATGTTTAAGGTCATAATGTCATAGATGAAATATGGATACGTTGTTGCGTCAGAGGCTAAATGAGCTTCAACTAGAAATATTTGAGAAGAGTGTGGTTGCAAAAAGCAAATTATCTTTATAATATAATCTCTTACTATAATTACTTCATCTGAAGTAATAGTTATTTTTGGTGTTTGCGCGAAAGTGACCTCTGGAAATTCTTACACAATTACGTAAATTATGTCACAAATGGTAAATAGAAATAATTTGTAATTGATGAACGGTAAATAGAAAAGAAACATGCTTCTTTTAGTAAAAAATATTATTATATTTAAAAAGCTGCTCAAAGATCAAATATCTTGATCCACCTTATTCTTTAACTATCCTACTATAACGGAAACCGAGAAATTTCAAAAGTCAAAGCCGAAAAATGCCTCTCAAGAAAAACTTACCTTCTTTTAAGATTAACTGCCATAACAAAATATGTTTTGTGTTTCAAGAGACGTAAGACACAAGCAAAGACTAGCACGATTGATATCCCGAAATTATTACTATAGGAATCTGGATACAAAGTGTTGTCTAAAACCGGACTCAGACGTCTGTTCGAATACAAACAGAATGAACCTGGACTCCTTTGAAAACACCCCTAATAAACTCAAAGGGAATCTTGCACTACATTTAATTCTTGTTCATTTCAAAAATTATGAATTTTATTCTCTCCCGGTTCATTATACTAAGGCAAGATTAAATTTAATTCCTTTGAATTACACTTTAGAATGTTATTCAAAGTTAAAAATAGTTCTTTCCTCATAATAAAAGACTGTAAAGTTTCAGAGAATAATGCGAATTAACTATAAAGCACGTTCTACACTGACAGGCGGCTTGTTTAGCGTCTATTGCGAACCTGCTAGGATCTAGGACAATGTACAATCTAGGTGCAACAGATACGGTAGTCGGGTAGTAAGTAAAATTAATGCTCGTAAATTTTGTTTATGTTTTAAGTTTCTGTGTGATATTGTCCTAATCGATATTCGGAGACCGCGGCTTGGTTTAGTGTCTCACGGCCAGTTTCTTCATACATATAATCTAAAGTAACAGTTAAAGTCATTGAATTAGATTTTTCATTTTTTTCAATTAGTTATGTACCTTATATTATACTGTCATTTTTAATTTCCCCCTTTACTTTGACCGTTACTTTTATTGCAGAAACTGGTCACAAGTGCGTACGAAATTCACAAGTACACTCTATATTCCTTCAATCTCATAACCTTTTGGGATGGGTAAGCAACTAACACGACTGGCGAGGGATCAGGGGCAGATCCTATGGCTTTATGCGTTTTCTGTGACACGAATGTCTGAGCTATCAACTTCCTAACTCCGGACAATTTACTGAGAGATTCTGGCCACATAAATCTATACTAATATTACAAATGCGAAAGCAACTCTGTCTGTCTGTCTGTCTGTCTGTTACCCAATAACGCCTAAACTGCTGAATCAATTGGCATGAAATTTGGTATGGAGATATTTTGATACCCGAGAAAGGACATAGGCTACTTTTTACCCCGGGAAAATGACACATTCCCATGGGAAAATTCAGGTGGCGGGCGAACTCGCGGGTAAAAGCTGGTTTTGTAATATTTTTTGGCTTCATCGGTACCAAGACCTCTCGCCATACACTAACACACGTCACAGACCCAGACATATTTATTACATTTCCAAGTTCAACGTCATAGATCGTCTTTAGATGTCCTGATACTATTGTTGTTAAAAATACAGCAGAACAATTTTGGTTAGAGAGATTTAAATATTGAATGATTCATGAATATTATTTGAGGAAGCACTATGCCCAAATTAGCTGTGACTGAAGCCATGCATGTTTCAACTGTTCCATTTATCAGTGCTCTGGTCGAGTTATTGACAACTATGGATTACTATAAAATAACCATGTTCTTGGTGAACTTATTGAATCTGTATATTCTGAGGTAATAGATAACCGTGTCCTAGGTGAACATTGTTTAGCTATATTCTAAGATACTTGAGCACGTAAAAAAAGGTTATTTAGTCTCTGCCTACCCCTATCAGGAAAAAGGTGTGATGTGATGTATGCGTCAAGGAATAGAAAAACATTTTTTGTATGTCATATTGTTATGAACGTAAATAATTAAACAACATAAATGAGTTCTCCAATAGGACACATTTTATCTGATCGAGCAAGGCTAGTTTTAAATGATAAGTGCGAGTTATAGATAAGTGTCGAATAACCTATCCAATAGATCAAGTGACAGCAAATGTATAAAAAGAACTATTAAAATTCCACCTTATTACATCGATCGTGAAGTTGTAGTTTAAAATTCTTTTCTTTTTTTTTCTTTTAAGTATGTCATTTAGCAGTCTGGCAGTTTTTAAAGTAACCAGCTGGAGATATTATGATAACCTAGTACCAACAAAGTTGTTCATGCCTCGGCTTCATCACGGCTTAACGACTGTTACCAACAAGTAGCAGGCGAGACCTTTAACACGCGCTTTGTTGCACTAAACGGCTACCCATCTATTTAACGATTGTACGAAATATTGCTTGACGTTAGGCGACCGTCGTTCGTGGCATAGGTTGATTAACGCGTTAACTGTTTTGTAACAAACGTAACTAGCTATGAGTACTATGAAAAATAGGTACAAATTAATCTATACAAATAAAAATGAATTGGAGAAATCTTAGTACGCGATTAACTTTAAACAACTAAACTGAATTGGAAAATTCCCATTTTAATAAGTTTGTAACTGTCGCAAGATAGTATCGATGGGATCGAATTGTATCAAAATTTCCATCAGAATAGGAACAATACGAAAAAATTGCACTATACCCAGACGAAGACGGGCCAGTCTGCAAGTACTACAAGAAGGGACTCAAACTCACCCATCCACATAAACAATAGTTCTTACTTCTAACGGTGGAGGGATCACCATGTCAACGTTTATTTACACACACAAAACAAAAAACTACTATAAATAACGTATCTAATACATTATCTAGTCATTTTAATACTAGTACTAAACACTATTGTCACAGAAAGATTAACTTTTAAAACTGTCATAAGTCACGGGAACTTTTGTTCGGGTACCCTCATTTACTTAGTAATAAGTACTACGTCAACTTTGCTTAGTAAAATGTGTCATTCAATTATTAGTTGTAATACGAAATTTGTTTAATATATAGTCTAGAACAGTTTTTAGATATATTCAGTTTGGTGATAAAGATACGTGTGATTGTAATTAGTGAAATAATATGGTAATTGTGTTTTCTTTCTAGTTGAGGACATAAAGATTTATAACGTGAAGCGTTATTTCAGCGAAAGTGTGAGTGAGAATAATTACTATAAAAATATTAATTATTCATTGTAGTGGTGTCTTCGTTGAATATGATCTCCCATAGTTTACGGTGAGTTCACTTCTTAACTACCAAATTTTTGCATTTCCACTACTTAACCTGCAATAAGTCAACGTGCTTTTTTACTATTTCGAGAAGAACGATCAGTAACAGATGATTAGAATTTAGAATTAGAATATTCAATAGCGTTAAAACTCATATAAAAATAACGCTATTGAATAGATAAACTACCGCTAAATGTACTCAGAAACCGGGGGTTATTTCTATAGTTTAAATGACTTCCTATAATTTCTATAAGAACTCTTTACAGTCCACATTGGTGCGATCTTTCGTCATTTTCTAAGACAAAACGCATGTTATTGAATAGGAATAAGGAAGCTTCGTATTAATAAAAAAAAACTATCATGAATACGTTTTATAGTTTCAAAGATATAACCTACGAACAAACACAAGTCTTCTCTCTCTCTTTACAAACATAGATTTAGATTTTTAATATCATCATAGTAAAGCGCTCAGACACGAAAAATACTTGTCCCTTTGTAATATTCAAGGTGCAATCTCTCCACCTTCATATCTAAACAGAATTCTTGAAGGACACGTCAAGATAAACTTTCGGCTAGAAATATTTAAACGAACATTCTTATTGAGAGTAAAAGTTGCAGTTGCGACGTCACTAAGGGCCAATTTATACGCTACTTTGACAAACTTTAAACGACGACTAACTTTGATGTTTCGAAAGATATCATGTATAAAAAACCAGTGAATACGGCTCATTAACCCACGAATAATAGTTATTTGACTATAAATAACAATTAATAGAGCTAGTTTGTTTGTTAGATAAGAGATTTTAGCGTACACATATCATATTCGCAAAGTCTTGCAAAAAAATCAGGTGCGTAGTACTCGTAACGCGCGATCCGATATGATACGGTGAATGGATGTGAAGAGGCAAGGGAATTTTGTAAGGATCTAAGCAAGTGGCGTTCTTTCGTCTCTTACCCCTATGATAAAAAGGCGTGATTTGCTGTATGCATGTAGGTATAACCCACGGTTTCTGAGGTACAAAACTCATACAAATAAACGCTATTGAATAGATAAACTACCGTTAAATTTACTCAGAAACCGGGGTAAATCCTCCGATGAACAAATTCGATTCTTAGATAAAGGATTTAGTGGCATTGTAAGGTATCCTTTGCATCCTTGCCTAATGCTTATACATTAACGGTAACTAAGCCTCGGCATTTGTAGGTACGTAACGAAATTCTTAACGGCATGCTTAGACGTCCTAGATGCATTAAGAAAATAACTGTTTACAACGGCTGCTAACTTAGCTTTGCATCCAGAAGACTGTACAGCTACAAGTACTCAAAGAATACTGAGGTACCTAAGTGGCTGTCAAAACCGCATACCTAAGCCTAGTACATTTTGGAGTTGTTTCATAAACAATTAATGTAAATACGAAAGATTGGATGTTAGGAAGGATGTTTGATACTGAATCACGCTAAAACTACGGAACATATTTTGACGAAATTCGGTACACAGATAGTTTAAAACTGCCTGAAATTGATTGCCTCCGTGGCGCAGTGGTTATGGTCACCACGCCGCTACCATTGCGTTGTGAGGTCATGGGTTCGATTCCCACATGGGACAATTATTAATGCGATCCACAAATAAACGGGTCTGTACTTCGTGTCTGATGTTTGTATGTTTGTAAAAGTCTCGCGACACAAAAGCAATTCTTAGTGCGAGAGTCGTCTTTCAAAGAAAGAAAGGAAGAATAAAAAAAACGTGGATAAACATAGGATACTTTAGCCCCAAGAAATCTCTTCGCGCGCTTGAAGTCGCGGGCAGAAGATAGGCATCAATATAATTACGTGTACTTTTGAATTACACAATACAATATATCGAGACTGGGACTCCAACTCTTTAGTATGTTGGTACAATGATATGTTTTCCTCTTTAATGGTACACGTGCAATCAAGATTATGTATCAGTACCTACTTATAAATACTAATAGTCAATCATTATACATAAATTGGTCTGGGAATTTTTATATTAGTTCATGGTGAATATTGGACCCGTATCTATAGTAATAAAGAAGTCTTAAAGACTAAATATTAGATTTAATTTTAAATAAGTTTGTCTGAAATTTTTTACAAAATTTATAAATTCTCTGATTGATATAAGGTTTTTAAATTTTTGAATGGCCAGTGATCAATTTGGTTGCTACATATCATTCAAACTCTATGCAGACAAAAGCCAGTATTATGTATGGTCATAATGTATTAAAATATACAACCGAAATTATATAAGACCTTTAACTTTTAGTCAGGTATCATCTACAATTGGTCAACTTATTGGACTATGACCTCATTCTCATCGTGATAAGAGATAAAACAGCAAGACTTTTGCATGTATTAATGTATAAATCACACAATAAAAAATATACCTATATTAATTAAATAAATCAACAATTAAAATGACTATATACACATAAAAGAAATACCAAAACAAATGATTTAAAAATAAACTTGAACAAAGTTAATTATGCATTTAGAAAACATCTGTTACAAGTCTCTTTTAAACGAATTTAGACTTTATATACTTGGAAATACAATCTGTATTTGTAAACATAATTAATTTTGTTCTTATGAAGCAGTGTGCAGTGTGTGCAGTGCAGTGAATAGCCTGGCAGAAACTAAAAAGCATAACAGCAACATAAAAACAATGGCATAACTTATTATACACAAACATAATATCATGTGGAAAATACTAAAAAGAGGAGAAATTCGCAATTGCATTCTTTTAAATAGCAGTTTAGCATGATATATATTTCAGAGGAATCAGGCTGTTTTAATCTAGTTCCATAACAAAAAAAAAGAACATTTAAAAATGGAATATTTGACATGTTAGATAACTGGCTTCACTAACAAAGCATACAAAACTGGGTTATTCTGATTTAATTAAATTATGTAAAACTGTTGAAACTAGTATTCCAATACATAACATAGATGGTGTAACACAAAAATAAATTATCTTAGAAATTAACATGTAAACAATGGTTTATCATAAAAGTTTATTGATAGATAAACTTTTTATGGTTCATCTGATTATTGGCCAGAACTATAACAACTGTAATATTGATGTCAGACACTGCACTGACACCAAAACACTATAAATAGATGACCATACTCAGCTTGGTCACCTAATAATAGGAGTCCTTGAATAAGGTTAAAATACTTCTTAGTTAACCACTTATTTAGGCCACATTTGTACCAGAAAAATAATACCTATCCTGTTGTTGTTTATCTCTGTGAGTCATTGATATGTTTCATCACCTTATATTGTGCCAAAAATAATTTAAACTAACTTAATTGGAACTTCTATAAACAGGAGTGGGATTAACCCATCTACAAAACTTTATGAATCATAAACACTTCAAGTTGCATCTCAGCTGTCAAAAATGAAGTAATGGGTTATGTTATGAATTTTATAAAGGCTCCAAAATAATATCAACACATGTTCGTGTGATAACAGACCTGTCTGTGCAACACTGTGCTAAGATATGTGAATATTTTCCCTCAGAATAGAGTTGTGGAAACAAAAATCATGTAAATCTATCACTGCTTAGTTATTAAAATTACGTGTTGACGTTGTATTAATGCTAAAAGATGGCACCAACCAATTGGGGGTCCAAAACATATTTATCAAGCCCAGACAAGCATGAATATGGTAAAAATCTACTGTGATATTCATAAATGATACATTTTCACAACCATGACGATTTACATCGCAATTCGATATTCTCGTACGTAAGTGACAGCTAATAAAATTATAGGAACAATCTACGTCCTCATTATCTCTTTATGATTATAGATAAACTCTTGGACGAAGAGTAAATCGTAAAAAAGTGGACACTGTACGAAAATTATGACATCTGAAAATTGCCACCTAGGCAGTGGTCTGATTGCCTGAACACGCCATGATTATAATTTTATCATTTATAAACATCAAAGGAGGGTAAAATGGTGTTGTGAAAACAATATTTTTTTTACAATTACCTTACAAATATCTCGTACAGTCATCACAAAAGTAACACATATAGCTTCTACCCACTTCAAAACATGATCGGTCAGCAGCCGTGAAACATAGACTAGATAGAAGTTTGCAATTTATTTGTGAAGTGGAAAAATTGACTGACAGTCATGAAACCAATGTTGCACTGATCTTATTATTTACATCTTTAGAAATAATATTATTTATATAAATTGTACATGTTCTTATCGACTTATTAAACAAACATAATACTAAAAACAAAGTCATAATTCTAGTTGCTACTAGTTCTGGCTAACTTAATACATACAACATTATATTAAAGGAAAATAACAAAGTTGCAATGTATGTTTACTTCTGAATATCAATTCAGTAAAATGCTGAATTTGTTAGTGACAGTGTTATCTAATTGAGTTTTATAAAATATGCTTAAGAAAAGATTAAAGTAATAAATAACGACCTAAACGAAAAATATAGGTCAAAAATATAATACGTCTCCCACGGTAGTCCAGCTTTTTTCCCAACATTTTGTTCGCAGCTAAACTAGAACAATTTAGAGACATTAAGATGTCTCACATAGTTCTATGTTTAGTATTACAATTTCTTTGATTTAGTCTTCTTTTCTACGACGGCTTGGCCAGTTGAGTCTTTTTCATATTTTAATTCACATGTGCTGGAATTGCAAACTTTGAACTATTAGACACTGTGACTTATTATTGTATTCCTTGTCTGAGCCAAATTTTCTGCGGGCGTCAAGTAAGCTTGTTGTTACACCGCTCATGTTGACTGTTTAAACCAAAGTTACATACGCGTCCAATTACAGCAACAACCCCTTTCTTACTATCACTACAGTCCACACTAACATGCACCCCACTCTCACCCCTTATACACACACATGAATTTAATGTCCATACATACTGGTCAGACTCGCTGTGCATAGTATAGACAGAGGGTGAGAGTGGCTTACAATGCTTCAGATGGGTACACCAGGTGGACTGCACAGTTTTATTTAGATTGTGTTATTACGTTGCGCTTTGTTGCATTTTTTGCTACCGGAACTTACCAATTGACCCAGTATAATTAAGCGACTCGTGAATAGCGACGGCCAATTCTTTAGTATTTACGCTTTACAATATGAACAATACCATTGGCTAAATCATAAGACTTGTAGCCACTAAGTTGTGGATTTTAGGCCAACCAATGGCAGTATTATCCACGACTGAAATTCATTTTCGTAATGAGCTATATTAATAGTCGCTTTCTAATTCGATTTCAGCCGATACAATACTCTGACACAATTTGAGTTATAAATAATGGCTATGCGATTTGTTAGCGATCTTAAAAAGTAACTCAACTATTATTAATATTACTAACAGAGCATCTGTTCACGTCGGGAGCCCTATTCAGTTATCTGGAATTAAACGTTCACTAAGTGTTTGAATTCTTTGTTAATTGTTAAACAATGAACATAAATGTGTGAATTTAAATTTTCCATATGTAATTGTTTTTGTATATGTATGTAAAACGTATGACAATTTTGACGTTGACAGGGGCTCAGTTAAAAAAAATGTTATAAACTGCAAGTTGGCCAACTTATTTGTTGTTCTAGGCGACGACAGCAGCCAATCAATGTGACAAACGTAAGCGATCGTGTCACTTTTGTCTATGGATTCGTTGTCAAAATCACCTGTGAGTTGTCAAGTGGTGACAAATAGCTGAAACTACACAATCTGTTTTCGTACGTCTCTTAATTTGTGATCGTTTATGACCAGCCATGTATCATAGATACTTGGATCGATAAAGCTCAGTTGCAATCTGCAATACACTGCTATAACGTCGACCCGATGAACGCGAGTGACCAGCAATGATGGATATAAAGATACTCGCCGTTTTGATGCTATTCGCCCATGCCAATGTAAGTAAATATTTACTTTTCTGTTCGAACAGTCGGTGCATCTGTTGATTGCTGATATTTAATTACATAGCAAGAGTTCCTCAAGACGTAATGGTGGCCAGTGCATAATTACAATAATTGCCTGAAAAAATTAAAAACCATCTATTAAAACACCTGTTGCTAGTACATTGTTAAAAATGTTAGCATTTGATAAAAGATAACATAGACATTAAAAAAAACTATAAAATGAAAAAAAAAGTGATAAAAATCTACACTAAGATCGTATTTCAGACTTTTATTGTTTTTTATCACTAATTAGTAATTGACTTTGCTTGTACAGTTTTCTTTGACAATTCATAGTGCCAGTATATGATAACTCTTGGCCATCTATTTATAGATACCTCTATTGATTTTCTTTGTCCAGTGGTAGTGGCGGACTGTTCTCTAGCTATGACCTGACTAATAATTAATGAAGGTTGACAAAGTATTAAATAGCTAATTAGTGATTCTTAACTCAAAACACATTAAAAGATTTTTGTACTTCAAACATATGAATATCTCATAGAGCTTAGAGATATAAAGATTTTACTATTTTCACCATTACTACTCTGCAATCATAATGTGAAAATAGTCTTAGGTGTACAGTAAGCAGTAAGGTTTGAACCCGAGGCAAAACACCAATGACTTTTTTAAGTTATGTGTGTTTTAGAAATAATGATCACTTGCTCTAATGGTGAAGGAAAACATTGTGATGAAACCTTGCATGCCTAAAAATTATTGAGGGCATACCAGCAAGTCGTCCACCCGCACTTGGCCAGTATGGTCTAGTAGTCTTAGGTGTAGCCTAGTACGAAGTAGTCATTCATAAATATAATTTCATGGGTATTATAAACACCACAATAATTCTGTAGAACAACCATACTTATCATTAATGAAGATAAAAAAGTAGTATAATATTTTTTTTAATATGTAATATTAAGAATGTATGAAGTTGATTGAATGTAGGGAGAGGCTTTTGCTCAGCTCAGGACACAGAAAAAGGCTAGATAAAAAAAAAATATTGCCAGCATTTTCCATAATAAATATTACATGAACATAGCCATAAACTTATAAACAAAACAGTCCAAGCAAATCAATTCTAGAATCATTTAAATGTCTTTCACATTCATGTTTCAATTACACATTGAAATCATAATGTGGCTGCATCTGTTGGCAGGCGGTATTGTTAACAATTGCTAATGAGAAGGTCTCCGGTTCAAAACCTGGGTTGGACAAAGTGCAATTGGTTGTCTAGTTTATATTAGAATATTTTTCTATAATGTCTCGTATATAGTAATATATTACATACAACTTACATTGTTAATACTGAAACATGGATGTATTTACATCTCTGCCTATTGCATTATGAGTATAACAGGTGTGATGTTTAGTATGTATAATAGTCATAACATCAAACCACCATAAATACTTTGATGTATTGATAGCAACAGCAAGCTACTACAACTTTTATAGTTATACTCTACTAAAATTAAAATATTTACAGTAGTGCTTCAAGCATAGTAATTTTCATTACTTACTTACTTACTCTGTTGTCTCAATGACCCATAATGTAATTTTCATTAACAAAATATTTTAGATAAATATTTACACTTGATTGCCAAAGTTACAATTAACTAGTTTCAACTGATTATGCGAGCAAGTTGGCTCAATTGTGACTGTTACCAAATTTATTGCAACACCAGTCATTCAGTTCACTGTGATATAATTATATCACACCATCAATAGCAAAGTAGATTATCTCAATAATAGACCCTATAAGCCTTATAGCCATTGGAAATGTAATGCATCTTTTTCTGAGAACAGCAGTGCCTGGTGTGTCATTGTGCTTTTACACAAAATACATGTTTAAAGCCAAATATCCAGATTTTACTGAATTTTAAGTAATCTTCAAAGTTATATCTATAGCTACAACACGAGTCAAAGTAACAGTGTCAATACATGACTTAAGTGGCACTTATTGTTATATAGTGTTTACTGTTTATTCTTATTTGAGTAATCTGTTGCTATATCAATATGACTGGTATTGAAAGCTGTTCATAGTCACATATATTACCCAGTATCTTAACTGTATCTACATTATAAGCTTTGAAATGTATTACAAGGTAGTCCACCTAGAGCACCTGTTCGAATTGCACATAGCCTTACTCACCTATAATATTTGACAGGTTCTCTTCGTGGACTAGGCTAGGTGCTATTCGAACGGGTGCACTAGATGGACTACCTCGGTACTATCTACTGCAATGTCAGCTGGACATAATGTTTTGTCTTTCTTAAGGTGTATGGTAACCTATCCGTTTATACCAGGGGCAACTGTACGAAGACAAGCGATGCCGCTGCGTCTGCCCGAGCCCGGCGGCACTGCTCAACAACACCATGACAGACAGGAAGCTGTACACTGGGAATGTGCCACCGAATAAATGGTACGTTTATATACTTACCTAATATGACCGCACTTATCATAGGAGTTCATCCTGAATGTTTATTTGTTTATTTATCTCAGCTAATGAGTACCATTACAGGGGTACTACCCAATGTGGTAGTTATGCCACAGTTACATAATTATTATACATAATATGAATATGTCTATGTGTTTATCTTATATTATTAATAACTGAAACTTACAAACAGTGTATTGTTTTGATTCAAATAGGTATTGAACATATTTTTTTTGAGCTGAATTTATTGATGCATTGAATGATGCATATTCAATATTTAATTCTGGTGGTACAGTGAAACATTACCTACAATTGTATGTAATTTACCATGGTTCCTATATCTCGATGTGTTCCTTCAGCCTAGAATTCTATACATTATACTTAAGTCGGTAACTTGTGGATATTCGCATTAGGCCTTAGAGAGCTATCTGTTGTTGCATTTGTTGTCAATTGGAATACAATGCATTACATACGTCTATAACTTCCTGGTCTCACAGATACGACTTAGTGCACAGCTAGCAACAGCTTCAGCAAGAATTAACATAATACAATATACATATTGTGCAGAATTTGTATTCAAACAAGATTATCGTGTTATATCCTACCTATTATTATAACAACATACTTCTTATTCCAGCAACTGCGATGGAGTAATTCTCCCGATAGTTGGTGATCAACTAAAGGGCCACGAACGAGAGTTTTGTCCCCGCTGCGAATGCAAGTATGAGAGGCGTAATACAACTGTGATTATGGTACGATATTTACTATCATTTTTACACTATTTGTTATCTTGGTTAGTAAAAGTTGATGCTTTCATTGATCAGTAAAAGAGGCTTGTGTCAAGATGTTGTACTTTTTTGTATTATACTGGATTTCTACTATGGAAAGAAGGATAACTTGCTGCAATTACCTATAATCTCCAGGTGAAGGATTAGTTTCTTTACACCTATGGATAAAATGATAAAAGTGACCCAGTCATTACAAAATTTGTTTGAAATATTGTACAGATTAATTTGTTTGTACGATTAATCATATTGCTGTTTGTTTGCAGGTAGTGGTGATAATGACACTGTGGAGCATAATGACACTGTCCGTGTACATGGGGTTTTTGATCTGCCTGGACCCGCTGATCAACAAGAGGAGGGTGAAGCTCTACCGGGAGAGTGGTGGTGAGGAGGTCAGTATTCCCATCTCTTATCTACACTACATATTCATCATACATGATTGCTATAATTTGTACGCTTTGTATTTTAAACTATCATCATGCCAGGCTCAGGATGGAAATGGACAGGTTAGTCTTTTGCCAGGTAGTAAGTTATAGCTATTGAGACCCCAATTTTAATTTCTTAAAGTTCCCTAACTTGATGTTGTGATGAATAATTCATAATGGGCAATGAAAATATGAACACAATGTTTGCCCGTTACTGTTCAAGATGTCATATAGAATTCTAAATAAGTATGTTTACAGGCGCTTAACCTTCTACTACAGGACGACGGGGAAGACTGACTAAGGCTTCAACTGAACGACTTCGATGCCGCGGACGACTACATCACGTGGGAAGATATCAAACTCTCCTACTAAACATCGTCCCATTGCATCGAGTCTCAGTTGACAACGATATGGCCACCTTCACCTAAACGATTTCGACAGCAGGCAAACCTGCAGTATTTATCGTAGTACTTAGGTCAAGTCATGTTATAACTGTTTAATGTTTATCACGTTGGCTCCTACGGTCATGTCTCTTGGTTCATATTTTCTATCGGAAACATTTATTTTGATAAATATTTTAACTTCTTTACTTTTGTTTTATCAGTTTATTGATACTGTCTTTAATTTCTTGAACAAATTGGGTGACCAAGAGACTGTATTTTTTTAAAAGTTTGGCACTGTTGTAGCGAACATAATTGCATTTATTTTTGTATGAAATGTGTTTGTTATTTTCACCTGTGTTTACAACGTGTATTAGGTAGGAGGCGTGTAGCCTATACATAATAATATATAACATATTAAATTATAGTCCAGAATATAAAAATTGTATCCATGACGAATTTAAACGTTATTACACATTAGGTGGTTGAATGTTACATGTAATCAATAGTTAATATATTAACTACTACATAGTGATTCCTATAAACTTTCCTCTATCAACTCAAGATTCCTGATAACTCCACTATTTACTTGACTTAGCTTGTTTTATAACAATGAATGACTATTGTAATGTACATTTTGGAACAAAAATTTCAATAACATGAAGCAGTGTTATCACTCTTCAATATTTTCTAATGTAAATCGAACCTGTTTGCAGGTTTTTAATGTGTCTTGGCTAACCATTGGACTTTAAGCACAATAAGATTGTGAATATTCTTGCCTTTGAGGGAATAAAGTGTGATTTTGTATAACCTTTACTTAGGTCTATGATATGCAATTTTGAGCTTTACTTAGAGGTATAGCGGGTTATACAAAAGGTTGAATTAAAATTGAGAGAACAAAATACATTAATCTTTACACTTTTCTTCATATTAATAACCGTATTATAATAATGTATTGAATATAAACTTGTTATAGGCTATGTTAGCTCAGCACAAGCTAAAATAATCTTTGAGTTGTGAACATATCGTATCAAAAAGCAATATTTCTGGTTTATTTAGTTACCAGCAGTGTATTTGATAAAAACTGTTGAACGCACAAACTGTTTATTTTATAGTTCTTTATTATTTTACAAGTATTTTAGCACAAAAACGAACATTAATTTAGAACAACTTTATTTTGTATTGGCACTGACTAGATTTGCAGTGTCCGTTTCAATAATTCCAGCACTAGAATGGAATAATGTTAGTCAGTCTCCGTGATTAGCCTCGCAGCTACGTTTTTGTATAATTTTTTTATCTTTTTATATGGCACTGTTGATGATAGTTACATGGGTAACTTTTCACTATGTTTTTCAAGTAGGTACTATATTAATCCTTTGTATGGATGTCTATTTAATCTTTATACAGACAGTCCTCCCTGCTTTTATTTATAAACTGCCTAAGTTGTTTTACATAAATGTGTGTGAATTCGAAATTTATGTAAAATGAAAGAGTTTTTGGAACGATGATAAAAGGAATGCGAATTTTGGTATGTTGTTTGTAAGGAATATATATGAGCATTTATAAAAATGATTCGGGGACGTTATATATATTTCGGCGTATTTATTCATTCTTTTATGAGGACTGACTGTATATATATACTTAAAAGTATTATATTGAATCTTTATGTATATTAATGTTATACAATTAGAATAATTTCACTTTATATTTGTTACGTTTAGAACAAATCATAGTAGTAAGTACAAATTAAACGATGGCAACAATGTTATAAGTTGATTTTATAAATATTATTTAGGCCAAAAAATATATTTGAGAATATTTTTATGAGTTGTTTAAGTTGACCATCGAATTACGAGAGCAATTTTTGTTATTATCATAATACATAGATAAATACTTAAATAAACGTCAAATTAAAATAACTTGTTTCATTTATGTATACCCCACTACTGCAGTCAGAATGAGTAGTGAAACTGAGAATGAGCAACACATTTAATATAGTTAATCATTTATTCTTAGTTTTTGTCCTTTTTCATACAAAACAAATCAAATTAAATTAAAATTAGAATTAGTATAATTGTGTGCTGAAGTTTGTCTGGATATTTAGTTAATTAATGCTTACCTATAAGATGAGATGATAATAATATGATGAGATTATGTTACCAAGATTGATGGATAGTTATCAGAAAATTAGCTTCTATAACTCACACAGCAACCATTCAAAGAGTGAATGATAGTTATTTATAGATAAAATAAAATAACAATTGTTTCAGAAGTAAATATTGTGAAAACTGCTTCTCGCATTCAGCTAAAGTAGTACTTTATCCAGTGATCATAATAATGGCAAAAGTTAGATTCGAATTCATTTAACTGCTTTGATTTCTATGTTAATGGTTGAATGGTATTTGCAAATAAAACAATAATCACATTTTAATACATTTAATTCAATGAAATACATTCAAAAATTTCTAAAATATGTACAAATCTCCGACCTGAGTTGATACAGCTTCATTCCAATATACATACTATTGCACATTGCACTGTCCTGCTAAATATATACGTTGAAAGTATAAATTATTGATTAATTCACAATTACTATGAATGTCAAATAACTTTACAAGGTTTTACAATAATTCTCTTGAGTAACTTCTCTATGAGTGACTGGAATACTTGAAAGATTTGCCTGTGACATTATTGTTATTTAATTTATTGCTTTGGTTTAATATTAAGACAAAATTAAACTTGAAAATAAATCTTTTTAACTCACAAATTACCCAATTAGTTGTGTAAATATATACGAATGGTCTCGTAAAGTTGTTTCACATTCACAATACAAAGATATAATGTAAAGGCATTATACATGTTCTACATCTAAGGCCTGTTGGTGATGCTGATAACTTAAGCTAATCTAAATAAACTATACACTAACAAATTGCATTACATTCCTATTGGAAATACACGATCATGGAAGATTAAAAATATTACCACAATAATGTTAAAAACCCATGTTTAAAAACAGACCTCACCTATTAAATTAAATTATAATACAAATTAGAATATAAATTAATTAATATACAGAAAGAAGATGTAGATTGACCTCCATAGTACACGAGGCTATGTGATTCTTTTATACTTATCCCCCTTTCTGAGGTACATTTAGCGGTAGTTTATCTATTCAATAGCGTTTAAAGTCACAAAAAACGCTATTGAATAGATAAACTACCGTTAAATGTACTCAGAAACCGGGGGTTAGTGATTTTATTCTAGAAGCGTCGTTGATGTACGAGTCGCCTCGCTGACACTATGTATGGCGTTAGTCGTTCGAAGACTGAAGTTGTTCAATATCAAATACTTGCGTAGTCTTGTGTACAAGAGGCCTATGTGTTGAAGCTCCTAATTAAGTGATACAAACATCTAGACAGTAGAACTACGCTAGTTATACACACCTACATCTAACAATTATATTATATTCACTATCAAAATGATAAAAACAAGATATACACGGAGACAACGACTATTTGTGACGACATGTATTTATTTTATCGTATGGCCAGTAGTCTAACTAGTGTCAAACATGTACAAGCGGGCCGAAAGGCATTTGACCAAACTTAACGGTTGTAATCTTAGTAGTCAACAATCGGGATCACTTTATGTGACCTGCAAAGCACAGAGACGCCCAGTTTAAATATAAAACGGTCACTCATCTATGTAATGACCGCGCCAAGCATTGGTTAACCCTCAGGTCTTTTACCGTTGAGCGTAGCTGGCTATGGCCTCAACGATATTTAATTATGTAAAGATGCTAGTTTCTACTCTATACAATTACGAACGCCAATGATAGCTTAATGTCGAATTTGTAGCCTTTTTGGGTCGATTTTATTTCTACATACTTATATAATATATTATAATTTATCATTTGTGAGCACAAAATGAATTATAAATTATAAAGCAATTTCTACACTAACATAACATAGAACACTAGGATATATGTAGGTATTTCATTTATTTTATGTAAGGTTATAAGACTGCTATAAATGATATTTATTTATTGTGATCTTGGAGAGATGAATTAAACATCTTATATTTTAAGTTATTTTTGCATAGCTGTTGTGTGATATCGTATGACTAGATGGTAATATATTTAATGTCAAATATGTGATGTTTTAAAATAGTCATACCGTTAACTTTATTTAAACAAAATTTTGAGATATTATGCTAAATTGTTGTTTTTTGCAAAAATGTGATGTTAATATGTGTCTTCTATACACTTTTGGTTATATTAGCGAATGTTATATTTCTAGATAATTTATAGAATTACGTGAAATTTTCTATACATTCATTTTGTGGCTCCCAAAAAATCTTACATTGTTAATTTTGAATATCAATCAATCAATAATTAAAACATTTTATTTGGAATATTCCATATTATATAATCTAGTAATGAAAGTTAGATACGATAAAAACGGTACATTAGTAAACTTTTTATTCAGTCTAATATTGAGAATTGATTAATACACTCTAGAAAGTTTTGGATACATGAATTGTTACTTGAAACTTTAAAATGCTGCCTACAGTTTTATTAAGCATTATAATTTGAATAATTTCACTTATATTCATATGAGAAAGATTATAATCGTATTATATTGTTAATTTTATGATCATTGTTGATTTCTACTCAAATTTATATACATTACTACCATATATTATTTAAATGTATCTTTACAAAACCTATATCTATATCTCGATTTTTATACGGCGGCGCATTATATAATAATTATATTTAAAAATGTATAATATATTTGTGATTGCGTTACAATATTATGCAAAATGTAGATTAAATATTTCTTATTCTAGTTGAATGTAATTTTCTTTATTCCATTATCAGTAATTATATATTTTAAATAGAGGTATAATATTTAATTTTGAAATTTGATTGGTGTTTAGAAAATTAGAAAATACTATAGTATATGAAATATATAATAAATATATTCTATATATCATGTTGTTCACTGAGGTGATTCATATATTGCTTCTATGTTATAAATGTTCCTTATATTAAAACATCACTCTCATACTTTCAATGTCTGAAGATACAAGCGCGATAGTATATACTTGTATTAATACATAGGTGTAATAGGTAGAGCAGAGGCACCTGGATACAACCAAGTAACGCAGCAATCTGGTAATAAGACCATAGAATAAGAGAGGCTAGGAGTTTCTTGCCAGCTCTTCTCAATGGCCCCACGCTCCAAACTGGAGGTAATTTCTCTTACTGTATTTTTGCCTATCATCAGTATTAATAACTGCACTAAATTATCGTTTTATTTTGCAACAATTACTTTTGATTAATCCAGTTAAAGGCCTTTGATGTTTAAACTTACAAGCTACATGCCTTACTGTAATTATATTATACCTCTATAAACACACGCTCATGACAATATAACCATTTTCATTATATTACATAACTGTTTATATTATGATGGAATTGGAGGTGAGCCAATTGCCAAACACCGAGTTTCATCTACGAATCAGGGTTCTTATAAGATGGAAAAATTTCTATAACACATTAAAGATCCAAGAATCAGACCTAGGACACCGATGTTGGCAATTGGCTCTATATACCACAAATTGTTTTGCTTTAAAATAAATCAATAGAATAAATTTAACCCATTAGTGTGATATTTCAGGGCAAGGGTCTCCTTCTGGAATGAGGGAGGTGTTAGGCCTTGAGTCCACCCCCTGGTCAAAGGACTTCAAAATACTATAGGTTAATTTATTCATATTCTGTACTATGTGTAGTTTCATCTTATTGCAGAGAGTGCAGTACAAAATTATTCGATGTTAAGTAGAAAGACTTCAATTTCCAAGATTTATCAGATACCTTTCAATATGCTATTTGTCCAATGAATGCTATTTATGTATTTTAAAGTGAAACAATAGTGGTAAATTCAACACAAGCAGGCTTCGACAACAGACATTTGCTAAAGCAGCCTAACATTACTTTTCATAAACATTTTTAAATGCGATAACGTGGGCATACAATTTACAATAAACTTTTTTATACAATTTTTCAAAATTTATATATTTTTTGTTTTCAGGCAGTACGCGTTAATAAGAGGTATTATTTTTATTGCTCATTAATAATTTAAATATTATGGTGCGTATGATTTTGTATTTTTTCATTTAGAATATCGTGCAGGCTTAAAACCTTTATTATATTAACTTGCTAAAGCCAGCTAGACTTGGACTATATCTATAATTTGATTTTCTTAATATAATGATTAAAAATCTTATATAAAAAAAGAACTTTTCTTGGAAATACATCCCTGTTTATTTTGATAACTTTCTAGTATGGTTATGGATCAAATATAATAATACTTTTGCTACAGACACTGTGCGAATCTAACGATTGTTCCTCATCTGACTTCTTCTTCTTATCGTAATGTTAGTGGTCAACCTAGTGTTAAAGTTGTTCAAGCCGCCCGAAGGCCTTTAACGTGGCTTAACGACTGTTATCTTTATTGACAACAACCGGGACCGACTTTTTACGTGCCCTCCGAAGCACGGAGACGCCCAGCTCAAATACCACTATGCGGTCACCCATCTATGGAATGACCGCGCCAAGGTTTGCTTAACTCACAGATCGTTAACCGACCGGTGAGCGCAACTGGCTATGGGCGCATCATATGGATCTCACTTAGTTGTTTTTTCTTTTAATAACTTGTGATGTAGATTATGCTTTGTATTGTATAAGTATAGTAATTATTTATTTCTTTCAACAAGACTGTATTCCCAAAAACGTTAAGACATATACACACCATACATAAGCTACTACCTAAGTCCTTCATGATTAAAAACTTTTTTATTCTTAAAACTATCTATTTCATTTGGATTAAATTCATAAATATTTTAATGTGATTAACAATCTTTAAAACTAGAACACTTAAACTGTTACCAATTAAAGTGTGAGCCCTGATTAGTTATAGTGTTCCACTCAATCAATTTAGAAACTGTATATGAGTGAAAAGCACAAAACATCAGTTCACACGACGTTTCTTAGTAATACAGTAAGTATATCTTATATACTATTTCTACTCAATTTTCTTCTTCAGAGATCTTCATATTTTTTTATTAACCTATTACCTAAGATTAGTTAATGTTATAAATATTATTCTATAGCAAGGATTATAGTTTTAAGTGTCGACCGTTGATTACACATGATACAAATTCTATGAAAAGACTACTCACTGAACTAAGTAACTATGTATTATAAACGATTATAGACTCTAATACTAGAGCTTTATATATTATATAACGAGCGTGTGGACACCAACAATTGAATATGCAAAATTTTCTACACTTTAAATATACTGTTACGATAGCTGAATATGCAAAACTGTTTTTACTGTTAAATAATTTCTAGTACACTATATATCTTGTACATATAAATGAATTACCAAATATGTTCCTAAGCAAAACTCAAGAATAGCTCAAGCAATTCAGCCTATTGTTTTAGTAAAATTGTCTTTAATAAACGGGAAAAGTTTTTATGGAGATATTTAAAAATGCAAAGAAAATTCGTGAGCGAAGCTGCGCAGGTTATATAGTACTAATAATTTCTAGTCCTCTACATAATATATTGTATTATATCTTTATAATAATGGCTCATTGGCCGTCTTTAACTAGAAAGTTATACAGCAAGGGTGTGCATTTCTCCTAAACACTACTATACTAAAATATTCTACGTGCTAATATCTGAGTCTATCACGAATCATTTTTTACCATATAAAATTTCTAAACTACGAAATTTTCCAAACTAAGTATTACTACCATTATATTTTTCAAAGATTATCATATAAAATTGATAAAAGTGACTACCACACTACGACTAATACGCTCAAAATCTGGCCCATTAGTTAAATGGTCTATGACACAAGTAATAGTAAATGTTATTATTATATTTCTTATAGATACATGATTAATTAATTTTTAATTATAAAATCCATTACATGTTCAATACAATATATCTCATCCATTCCCTGTAGATACATATAAATACAAAATACATATTTGTATAAAAATATTTTTATATATTTTCGAATAATGGACATTATATTATGCAAATTTCTTTCATTCGATTAAACTATGTAATATATCTGATTATAATTATGTTATACTTATTGATATTACAATGAGTAAAATATGCCACTTTTGCTATTAATATAAGCCGGCATAAAAGCAGCATTATCTATAAACTGCGCATAATAATGTTATTAGATTAAATTATTTAAACTGTATTTTGAAATTTGAATATTCAGTGGTAAGTTTGAAAACTTTTCTATAGTAATGTATTAATAATATAACGGCAATTTTATCTTTTATATTACGGATATATTATATTATATTATGGTCTGAACTTTGCCTAAACAAGCTAAGCAGTCTTAACCTATGCACGTACTAACGGAAGAGCACATCGTGATTTATCATAAATATATATTTTTATCTAATATACAATACAGTTGCGCTGATAAAGTTTTATATGCCACTTCTGCTTCTAACCTTTTTTAAATCCTAGATTAAATATTGCTAATTATATTGTGATTATAATAATTATGGTAGTGTATCTACAACTACATTTAAGCATTCGACCTTATTATTGACGATCATTTAAAATATTGAAACTATGTATAAATAAACGTCATATGTGATTAATATTTCTTTAATAATTTAATATAATGTAGCAATTCTATTCTAATAGCAGATTAAATGTATTATTTGGATTATATTTCGATTACACATAAGTTAATGATAAAATGTATTAAAAATTGTGATTATTCTTATTATTAAAATTGAAAAATATAGCGCGTTTATATATTTAAAAGTATTTCATTAGTAAGTTTCTTTCGATCCCTTAATTTAATAATATATCCACCTTAAAGACTTGTGACATACATACCCCATCGCAATATATACATTATTTTATTATATACAAACTATTTATTTACTAACAATAAATCAGCATTTTGCAACCGTTATAGATGTATATCGCTTAGCTTCTTATATATGTCTGTTTTCAAAGCCTGCTTGAATTCAAGGTATATATTTACCTCCAGATCCTTATAACTTAAGTTAGGCGTTTGTCTATATACTTCGTCTTATATATAAAATATCTATACTAAATACCACGGACTGTTCAACCTCGTAGACTTGTTCCTGATCATTTCACAGTGCAATTAGTAATATTACAAAGTATAAAACCAATCACATGAAAATTCATTTCCAATGATATTTCCTTACACATTTGGATAATTTCTCCAAACAAATTATCCCTTCACTTTTTTTGTCTATATTGCACATACATAACCGAAAAGTGTTAATTATGTATATTTATTCATGTGTTACGTTTATCCACTGTGAGTGCGATACATCTTGTAACAAGTCCTTGGCTAGCGGTGTTGTATGACCCCCGACTTACATGGAGACTTCGAGGGTGGTTATGCCCTAGTTCAGCATGGTGTGCCTGTCGTAGATGTTGCGGCGCTGCTCCCGCACCTGCCGCTTCCATTTGTCCTGTTGATGCGTGACGCGGTTCAGCACGTTGCCCCGCGCGCCTAGCTGCTGTGATGGACCGCCGAGAGTACTCTCATCCTGAAATATGACAAGAAACTTAAATTATTCCTAAATAAAAATGTTTCTATAGTACCAATGAATATATGACTGATGACGAATGTAAGAAATAAGTAAGTTAGTATAAAATATTTGTTAGTATTATTAATTAGGTTAGTGTTGTAGTGCAACTGTATTGTAAATAAATAACCTTAGATGCAAGTAGACAGTAAGTAAAAAATATTGGTATATCCATTAGGATACTGTGTAACAGTATCCTAATTACTGTGTAGCGGCCTTATTTATATATGACACCTTTTGTAAAATACCTACATGATCAAATAAACAATTTGATTTGATTTGAAATGAATTTGTATTAATGCCACTGTTTTCTATCGGGCTATTACTGAGATTCTAGTCTATGGCTTCTTCTCTCCAATAACAGCATATTTATGGGTAATTGTCTAAACAGCTGATGTGGGTCAGTCTAGGAGACAGTATACAAGTAGATCTCATAAATAAATACACCTGGAATAGCAACTGTTGTTGTCATTGTAAAGCCGTTGATTTTGTGATATTCATTCTGGAGTCAGTTTGGACTACCCACTTTTTAACTAACCACCTCTGTCTGAAACAGCTTGAATGACTTTTGTGGAACTGGTCAACATAAAAAAAAAACTATTCAAATAAAAAACGACGCTCTCACGCAGTGCCATTCTATATGAAGGTTATATAATAAACTGCAAATTATCCATTGTGCATGTAGTTGGCATCAATAAGATAACAGGCGCGCTCGGGAAGTGAGTAATAGTGGGTAATCAAGTGAAGGGGTGCAGAGTAATAACGCAGTGATTGACGCAAGTGCTTCAATTGCAGGAACAAGCGTCATGGAGGTCATACTGCAGTACTGCACTGAGTGAAAATGTTAGGATGCTTCAATTTGTAAAAGTACTTTAAATTCTTAGGTCAATTCAGTCAATATGGAAGAGAAGACAATTAAACATCGACTTGTATCTGATTATATCAGTATCAGTCCTCTAGCTGAAATCTACAGTATCACGGTAGAAAGAAAACATGACTAGTTCTAATTAATCTGACAATTATTAAAATTGCTAAGATGATGAAGTTGCGACAAGAAAATGCCTAAGTTATGAGAAATTAATTTGATAGGATACTAGAGGCCGCCCGCGACTTCGTCCGCGTGGAAACCCTTCCTGTGTCAAAAAAAGCCTAGGTATTATTCTGGGTCTTTAGCTACCTACATACCAAATTTCATCAAAATAGGTTCGGTAGTATGTGCGTGAAAGAGTAACAAACATCCATACATACATACATACTCGCAATCTTTCACCTTAATCATATTAGTAGGATAATCATCTGTGAAGTATACTTACATCTTCATTGGTGTGTTCCTGGTAGGAGGCCTTGGCGCGCTTGTTGATGAGTGGGTCGAGGCAGATCAGGAAGCCCATGTACACCACGAGCAGCATGATCACCCAGATCACTATGATCACCACCACCTGGCAACCAGACAAGTTAGAACAACTCTCCACCAAAGACTAATTGCCACTTTTTGTGTTAGAGTAGGAGTTTCCAACCTTTTCTTATTTTTGCTAGCAGGGACCATTATGTAAGTATATTAAAAATAAAGTGTAATAATTATAATCATCATGAAAATTTAAAGTTTAAAATCATTTGCCGGCCATATTTTGACCACTGGTTGGGAACTGTGTTAGAGAAACCAAATGGTCTACTTTGCTTGTGGCAAGAACTAAGTTTCCAATTTGTTATTTCTGGAGATGCTGTACACAAAAGCTTTCAGCTTCAGCGTTCTCGTAGGTGCAGGAGGGTCTTAAGTTGTTTCAGTATCTAAGATATTTTTTTGTTCCAAACAGATTAACAAAAGACTGTAGTGTTCAGAGCACAGTTAATGTTTTGGCATCTGTAGTAGTCTGGAAAGTGTTTCATTGCAAGGATTTGAACCTTACTTTAACAAAGCATTAGCATTTTTAACTTCCAATTTATACATCGTTTTAATTTCCCGTCGTGCTTACAAATATTTTAAAGAAAGAGTACTTCAATTATTTCTACGTCGCTTGAAATACATAACGCGTCTTTATATGGCAAACCACGGCGCAAAAAACAAAATTACTAATCCCTGGTTTCTGAGGTACAGTTGGCAGTAGTTTATCTATTCAATAGCGTTTAAGCTCATATAAAAAACAGTATTGAATAGATAAACTACCGCTAAATGTACTCAGAAACCGGGGTAAGTACAGTCGATTTAATATAGCAGACAAATATAGAACAGAACTGAATAAGCAAGTTAAGAATAGTCTTCAATATAGTAGATAGAATCTAATAGTCTAGAAGATTGCATTACGCGAGCGCTATTACTCGAGTGCAGTGACCTGGATGTAAAGTGGGGCGCACACTCACTGCACGTGCCCCGTGCTGTGTGTACACAGTTTTATACTACATGTTCTATATTGGACGGAGCCAGTATACTACCCAGCTATGTATGTAAAGCTAGAATGTACTGTTTTGACTGAAATGGTGAAGTTAGTCATGATTAACTGCACGTTTGGCGCAGTGGTTTAAGCGGTCACCTCGCCACAACAACCGTAGCGCCGCGTGTGGTGGGTTCGAATCCCACCCGGGACAAATCTTTGTGTGATGAGCACGAGTATTTGTTCTGAGCCTGGATGTCAATTTATCTATATAAGTATGTATTTAGAAGTATATAAGTATGTTTATCAGTTATTTGGTTACCATAGTACAAGCTCTGCTTAGTTTGGAATCAAATGACCGTGTGTGAGTTGTCCAATGATATTTATTTATTTATTAAAAGGGAGGAGAGGATTTATGTTCAATATTGGACGGAGCCAGTATACTACCCAGCTATGTATGTAAAGGTAGAATGTACTGAATGACTGAAGTGGTGAAGTTAAGCATGATTAAAAGGGAAGAGAGTTTATGTGATAAGATTCAATAGAATGTTTAATATCTTTCCTGATAATGCTGATTATTTGAATTTGTTACAAGGTTCTTCAACATGATATGCATTGTGTAGAGAAAGATATCAGACACCCAGTTTCACACATAGAGCTTCCTTGCCTACAATTTTCATCTAGTAATTATAATGATAATTGCAGTAGGAATCACATATCAATACATTACTATTTGTTCCTTATTTTTTTTATTTCTTCTGTGTCCTGAACCACATTATACACAGTTTGAGCATATCGCTCACACAGCACAGTGACTTAACTGCAAAAAAACCTAAAATGACTTAATTATACTTTATTTAATCCCCATCGGAAGGGAAAAATTTCTCGTTAGAGTGCAAAAAGTTGTTGTGGAAGTATTCCATTTTGGTGCGCAAATACTGGGCGACAACAATGGAATATAACAACCTAAAAACGGTGTAGTGTAAGATTTTCAAATTTGCAGTTACGTCACTGTCGCTCTGGATGAGCGATATCTTGCTGGATTTTCTTCTACCCACATTCATACTATCTCTGCCTCGTCTTATTGAAACTTACCTTGATAATTGTGGTGTTTCTGTTCTCATACTTGCACTCGCACCTCGGACAGAACTCCTGCTCGCGCCCCTTTATCTGATCCGCAATGAACGGCAGGATCACCACTTCGCAGTTGCTGTTAGAAGGTAGAATAAAACATTAACATTTTTACTTTAGCTGTCATCATGTTGCAATGCATTGCTCAGCAGACGAAGTACCTAGCTAGTCTAGCTACCTTGAAATAATAGGCGGACTTTGGATCGATAGTTATGTAGACTCATAATTTGAGCTTGATTATTGATGTTAGCATATATTAACGGAGGATATATAATCGCTCAGCAGGATAAAGTATTATTTTCCTAAATTAATAGGAAAAAGTTTATCTTCATTGCAATATTGATTGTTGTCAATAATAACCACAAATAGGATCATTCGTACCAAGAATGAAATGATTCTTTATTTGATTAATTTACGCCAGCACGCACAGCAAAATCTTTAAGACTCTTTTTCATTCTTTCAAAGTTTACAAGATGTATATTTTCAAAGAGAATCACGTAAACGACGAACAACTTTTTCATTTAATCCATGTGAGATTCGATTTCAAGACATTAAACATGATAGGTTTGTCTCATTCCAGCACTCCGATCGAATGCCAATAAAGTCACGGCTTAAAACAATAAAGGTTCCTATGACACAAGTGGAATAAAAGAAGCTATGCAAACACGTTCGATTATGCAAGCGAAGAGTAAATACGTCGCATGTTTGACTGCAATTTGCCCAGCTTGGTAGAACATCATTCAATTATTTATTGCTGGTTACCAATTGGTAGGAATACACCCTAGACTAAAGGCTGTAACACACAATAAGAGCTTAAAATCATCAATGATAACGTCATCATATGTCTTTTGTTTCCCTATAAATCATCATCATCATTGACCTGTGTCCATCTATTGCAGATGATTCAGGTGACATCTATACTAATATTATAAAGCTGAAGAGTTTGTTTGTTTGATTGATTGATTGTTTGTTTGTTTGTTTGTTTGAACGCGCTTATCTCAGGAACTACTGATCCGATTTGAAAAATTCTTTCATTGTTAGATAGCCCATTTATTGAGGAAGGCTATAGGCTATATAACATCACGCTACGGTCATTAGGAGCGGAGCAGCAACGAAAAATGTTACAAAAACCGGGAAAATTTGACCCATTCTCTTAGGTGACGCAAGCGAAGTTGCGAGGGTCAGCTAGTATTATATATAATATCCTTATATTGTGATTCATTAATTCCCTATAATAGGTGCCTAAGTATCAATAGCTCTGGCATGTCTACTCAACTATAAGGATATGAGATCCCAATTCTACAACTCTTCAACCACTATTAGTTGAAAAATCTTCAGCAAAAAATTGGCTAGCTAAGCAATACCTTTACTTCATGAAAAGAGTATGCAACTGCAAGTAGTTTTGTATCAAACAGTGTAAGGTTTGCAGTTACTGTTACTGGTGATGTGTGTTTCAAGCCTATATCTTCAGTAAATGGTACATAATGGCTGTTTACCCAGGCCAACTGAATTTGCTTTGAAGAATAGGACTTGAGGCTTACGAATATTAAAATATACAATAATTTCCTGAACAAGATTTTAATAAGAGCAGTTGATAAAATTGTAACACATTAATATTTAAGTTCAGGTGTGTGGTTAAAGCAAGTTCTGAAAGCTCCTTAAAATTTATGTATTTTTTGTAGGAGACCTCTTTAACTACAAATAAGCAGATTTCTGTATTAATAAGAATAAGGTACATGTGATAAAACTGAAGTATGGTCACATCAGACCTTTGCTGATGTTGAAACTACAGGTACTAAAAAAGATTACTTACCACTTATTTGGAGGTACATTGCTGGACTTCATGAAGGGGCTGCGATCAGCACCAGCGGTGTTGTTGAGCACCGCAGCTGGACTCGGGCACACACATTTACAGCGGTTGTCTTCGTAAGAGTGTGCCTAGACAGGAGAAACATAGTTTAGTTAAACATAACTAAGTAATTTGATTTTGGTTATTTGAGCATCAACTTGCAAGGCAGTCCTGTATGACAAGGTGTATGGATGTGAATGAGGCAAAGGAAGTTTGTAAGGATAGTACCAAATGGTGTGCTTTGATCTCTTGCCTACCCTCAGGTAAATGTGGTGTGAGTCTATGTATGTATGTTATTTCAACATATTTGCTGTTGGTATATTGCAAGTGTTTATTAAAAAAATAGTTGCAATCATCATCTGAAAGGGTTCAAGTGCAGAGGCAGAGGTTAAATCCATAAGTCATCTAACAATTTACATTTCACAGTGTGTGACCATACTCAAGACTTCTGTATTTTCTCAGTTGATTAGTAACTAGAATAATTTCAATAAGGCTATAACTAATCTTTTCATAGTAAATTTTAATATGTGTATTATTTTACCAGTATGTCTCAAATAACAATATAGGTATTTAACTATCCATCATCAAAGAAGCAACAAATGTTGGCAGGGATTTCAGAAACTAGCTCTACCTAGCCTCATAGTAGCAAAGTGTGATCATTTTTATCTACATGATAATTGCAAGCTGTTTGTGTGGCCATAAAATGATATCTTTTTACTGAGATTGAACTTAATAAACAAAGGAGTGGCCGACGTTTTTATTGAATATCTACGAAAATAATTATATTCCAAATAGATAATAGTCATTTGCATAAGATAGTATAGTCATGTCTATGATGTTTACAAAGTTTCAAGTCAGTAATTGAAAGCAATTAGCATGATATTATGAATATTCCATATGACAGAAGACCTTTTCATTAGGCGGCACACGTTTATAAGTATTGATTTTATTCGTAGTTTAAAAAACAACACCATATTGTATTGTTTATAATTATTATTTTACTGTAAATAAAAAAATTGCGTGCCGTTTTTGCACCATTGTTCTGTAACAATGGCTGTCTAGAAAGTTAATTGAAGGTTGAGTCTAAGGATTCAATTGAAATTACGAATAAATTGCGCAAAAAAGGAAAGTGATGAGCAAAAACAACTGAAATGTCAATAATTAATTTATAATAAAATTAGATTAGACAGAGGCAGATATATTATAACGAAAGTACTTATAATTCAATACAAATAAATTATGGTTTATGCAGAACTCAATAATAATAAAGGGGCGTAACTAATAAATTCTAAAGACAAATGACAATTAATTTGATTACATTATGTACTGAACTATAGATACTTACCGAAGCAAACACCGCAAAAGTAGCGACAAAAGCTAACACAGTGAGTTTGTAATACATTTTGAATAAATAATATAAATAGGACTCGTATGTAAGACAACAATTAATCACAGATTTCAAGAAAAATATACAAAATTTAACTAAATAGCTAGTCCGTCGTCACAACTGGACTAGCGGCCATTTTGCAAAATAATATAATGGTGTTGTTAGTGCAGAAAATTTATAGAACCTTCTCAAAGATTGATATTTTTCTCGTATGGCAATAATAGTGAATCATTTCACCCACGAAATAATAAATAAAATTTAGAAGAAAAATGCTTATTGTACTTAATAAATAATTTCCATTTAAAAAAGTAATCTTTAAAAGACCTTGTTAACTTTGCTTGTAAGGAATTTTTTAAAACATTTATAAAATTCTGAGCGTGTTGTACCTATATAGCGAGTCGTAGACCGTAGCATTCGTAGCAAGTGATCTCACTGGCTACGTTACTGTTTTATATGAAATGTAACAGATGGCGTTAGCAGTCAAATTTAGCCGGCGAAGTGGTAAGTTTGATAGGACTGAAACTACGAAAAGTGTTGAAAGTAGATGCTATACTATGTGATAGTACAGCGGTTAAACTAGTCACAGTACCTTTGCTTGGGACGATTTTAAATATTAACTTTAACATTGAAATTACCAATAAACTAAGATAATGAGATTTTATTTTTATTTTAGGTTCAAAGTGCTTGTTGTCATTTCATTCTTAGGAGGAGGTCGCAATCGATTTTCGATTTAATTTCTATGGTCTTATCGAGTAGTCCAACTACCAAAAAAGAGGTTTTCAATCGTTCGTAAATCAACATTTATTCAAAAAACATAAATTAAATTTAATTTATTAACGTATATTTAATTTTATTCTCGTAATTATGTGTTTTGTCTGGTATTATTTCTCTAAAGCGATTTCATTTAATGATCATACTTTCTATATCACCTAAAACTACACATTTATGTTTACCAAACCTTTCATAAACTTACATATTGACACATTTTGCCTTCGCTACAAACGAGTCCACACTCAACCTTATTCATCCGTAAACTTCACAAGTCACAGTCTACAATCTATCCTAATCTTGGCTCGGAAGTCTAAACAGGCGTTTGTAAGCCACCCCCGCTCCCGCACCCCTCGCCCCGGGGTATTTGCGACCTTAGAATAACACCATTTGAACAAGCCAATAGAGCACGCTATAAAAAATTAATTACATTTTTAATCTACAAAAACGAGAACAGGAGGCGGATTAGAAGGATGTACGGTTACTAGATGTGGCTTTTATATTGTTACTTGAATTATATACGTTATCAAAAACACGGCACATGAGCCATGTAGTGGAAAAACATAGGAATAATAATTACGCACAGGTTGCTGCAGCTAAAATAATTTTACCTCATGCTTAGAAGATTCAGCCAATAACGTTTAGAAAAAAGTAGTTTGCGTTAAGGTAATTTAAAAGAATAAAAATACATGTTACGATCAGAGAAAAAAAAAGCAGTTAGAGACGTATTAGAAATATATAATTTAAAAGTAGTATGTAAGTTCAATATTTCGGTCGTTTGATTCAAAACTTTATTTAGAAACAATTTTACATCAATGATTAAATAAGAATGACTAGCAAACATTGTACCTAATTCCTACTCTACTATACAAATGGCAAAGACATTCAACACTAAAACAAGATCCGAAAGCACTTTATCAAAATAACAATAAAAAAATCTCCTTACAATCATTATTTCGCAATAATATTCTCTTTAGCTCTTCCAGCATCATACATCTGTGTGCACCCTCAGTAGCCCCGAGGCGCTCACATCGGAGTCTAATGTGATTTTATACACCATAGAATGCCGATTAGACGGACTTGCAAGGGGCCACTGCACTAATTTAATTTTTTAACTCTCCGCTTGTAATGTTTGTCTATGCCACTGATCGTTTTCTTGTTAACAATAATTGACAGATAGTTTTGTGGTTACTGCTTCATTTAAAAATAAAGATTTTATTTTGTTGTAAAAGTTGCTGTTCTAATTTAACCAGTTAATGGTTGAATAAATGGATGTGTTTTGTAGTTTCCAATATATCAAATAAAAAAAAAAATTGTCAAATAATGGTAATGCTTGTCTATGGTACTGATCGTTTTCTTGTATTGACTGATAGGTGCCGATAGATTTATGTTTTGATCTTTATTTTCTTTTTAATGGCTTGTTATGACGGCAAAGGAAAACATCGTGATAAGACTTTGCATACCTGAGAGTTTTTTTATACAAATTATGTAATGTATGTTATATCTATACTAATATTATCTATACTAATATTATAAAGCTGAAGAGTTTGTTTGTTTGTTTGTTTGAACGCGCTAATCTCAGGAACTACTGGTCCGATTTGAAAATTCTTTCAGTGTTAGATAGTCCATTTATTGAGGAAGGTTATAGGCTATATATCATCACGCTACTACCATTTTGAACAGAGTACCAGCGAAAAATGTTACAAAAACGGGGAAAATTTTGACCCATTCTCTCTTATGTGACGCAAGCGAAGTTGCGCGGGTCAGCTAGTCATCAATAAATGTAGATGGCATTCATAGTCTGTTATATTATTATTAGCACCTTTTCGTTAGTGCTAATATTATTTTTACTAGCTGACCCGTGCGGCTCTGCTTGCGTGAATTTCGTACTGTTGCTTATTCGTTTGAGCACACGAATTGCGAAGCACTACCTACACACCTACACATAAAAATGCTAACAACTCTTTTGTCATCTAATGGTTATTTACGAAAGGGACCCGAAGAGCACACAATGTGACACAGGCTCAGGCAGGCCTGATTTCCTGTGGTTACCTTCTTTTCCGCTCTCGTCTGTATCCGTACCAGTTTACAGTGTATATAATACCTTATTATAGACTGACCATTGCTTACCCGTCTGGATTCAGAATATTATTATAGGTACAGACAGACCTATCTGTGCCGCAGCTCTTCACACGCGTAATAATGTAGGTATACTTGCGTTGATACGTCCGAAACCGCGTAACCCGTAATTATTTTTTATATATCATCCGTCGTTTATTTTTTAAAACTTACCACATAGTCTGTTTCATAGCTATCCAATTTATTTCCTTAATGCAACCAATTAATTTGGTTACGTGTTACGAACTACAACGTCATCTGTTAGTTGCGGCGAACAACGACAACAAACGAAATTACTCGGTTTGCCATCTAGGATATTCCGACCGCACCGGAACCACGTAAACCAACATTTTTGTGTAATATATCATACAACATTTATGTTTGAAAATCTTATAAATGTATAGCCTGTTTTAAAGGTATTTTTTTTTACTATAAAGCAATCAAAATAAATTAATTAGGAAAAACATGCTGTGTTGCGGACTATAACGCCATCTATTGGTTGGTGCTAACAACAGGTATCGATACGGCAGGCACCGCGTTAACTATATGCGAATGTTGTGAAATGGATTGCAATGCCATCTATGGTATCTTTAGAAAAACGCAGGTTCAAACGATTTCTAGGTATTTTTTTCAATTTTCTAAAAATCTATGAAGTTTTATGCGATAAAAAGTATCCCAATACCTGCTCCACTACTTATTCTATGCATATAACAAATGTCAGTGCATTCTATCCGGTAGTTTTTACGTGATAGCGTAACATACAGACGGAGGACAGACAGACAGACAGAAAAGAAAATTATAAATTGCAGATTCGGTAGCAGTATCCGTTACTAAACATCCCCCATTGGTTTTTTTTTTATATATTCTATGTACAGAATTGACCTCTCTACAGATTTATTATAAGTATAGATAGGCAATTAAGTCAGCATGCTACGATTAACGTAATCTGTGCCAAAATGAAAAACAAACTAAGGAAAAGAGCAAAACAGTGTTGATTTCCGTATAACATTAGACAATAATAATACAAGACAAAACTTAATAACACAAATTTTAATAACAACTTTCTATCTACAGCACTTGTCTTCGTTCAAGAATTTCATTCCATTCCTGTCCCAGTTACTCAGAATCAGTGTAAAGCCATATCTCAAGCTTGTAATACAGTTGCAACAAGTAATTTCGTAACTCGGCTGCGCAAGCTTGAAGATTGGTCCTGGACGAGACGCTCCCGCAATTCACTCGGGAAGCCGACTTAATGAAATTTCTTTGTACCAGCTTAACACCGTAAATCTGCGTATGGGTTGCTAATACTACTGTTACACATAATACAGATTAGAATCAATAGAAAATTGGTTTTTACTTGTAAAAGGCTCTTGAGACGCAGTGCGAAAACTTACTTTGTTTAAAAATTTTCGTCTTAATGTCAAACGAAACGAATTAGGGTTATTTCGATACGAGTACTAGGAGTACGAGTACGAGTTCGATACAAATACGAATAGTAGTAACCATAACAAAAATGATCTTTATCACAAGTAAAATATTCTTATTTCCTTGAATACACAGTTCTAAAAACAACTGAGAGTTAAATAACAGAAAAATCTAGTTATTTATTCATTAAGGTCAATGAGACGTACTTGTCACACTATTAATGCATTCGCCGCCGCCACTGAAAAGAAAAACACAATTACATATCGTATAGGTAAGTATATTATTATTCCTATGTATATTAACGTGATCAATTACCTAAGATAACTCTGCATTTTGGACGTAGTCGCGAATTTTATTCAAGTATTTTAATTAACACTCGTACATCGCATACAAAGGCATTAAATAAAAAACTTTTCTAGAAATAAAACTTCATGTACCACCTAATTTAATAGGTACAAAGTATACACTGAAATTTCGTTTCACCTGTGCAATATAACGCAAGAAAGTTAGTAAACTGCCCCCGTGATAGCATTACCAACTTAACTACGCAAGTTGGCACCTTAAGCGAAACGTGGCCGATTTTATAATTAATGTATGTTTCAAGCAAACTGTCATGGCGCGGGCCACGGTCCTTAATCACAATAACAATAACATAGGGATGTATAGGGTGCGACGTTTTACCAAATAAAGGGTTTCAAAGACTAAAGTACGTTTTGAAATTGGGTTTCGTGGGTTTTTGGGGTTCCCTCGTAGACATACAAATAACTATATTTGTGAGGTATATATTTCCAAACCTACTCTAGGTAAAATATCAGAAGCAGAAGGTTACTCTTCACTCTTATGCTTTGCTTTTTTATTAAAAACTAGATGATCCACGCAGCTCGGCTCACGAATTTCCTTGATTTTCATTTTCTCTCCCTTGACTAAACCTTTTCCGTGTCCAAAAGACATTTTTCCAGAGTATCAAAGACCATTTTTCAAAATATAAGTCGAATTTCTTGAGCCACTTTTGAGTTTTGCGCTTAACAACAAATTTGGTGATGACAGAAAGAATGCCATACAAAGATAAGCACTGTACTTATCACACTCTACACGGGTTCTCTTTGCTTGCAAACCGAATTAAGTTACACAGCGTCACCCAGTCGTTGGAATATTGCAACTTGCAGTCCAAGATGACAAGCATCTAGAACACCTTTGTGACCAAGGAGACTGACTCACTGCTTTGACTTCCTGCCTTATGACAAAGGAATATCATATTTGATCAAGTGCTAGCAAGCTAATTTAATTTAAACCTAGTCATGTGATCTTAGATAAGTCAAGCTCTTGCTAGTGATCAAATAATACTAATTTTCGAGTTGTGTTTGTAAATTTTAACCTCTAACCCCCGGTTTCTGAGTACATTTAGCGGTAGTTTATCTACTTATTCAATAGCGTTTTTTCTGCATGAGTTTTAACGTTATTGAATAGATAAACTACCGCTAAATGTTCCTCAGAAACCGGGGGTAAGTGATCTACGACAAGTCAAGCTGTGTAAATCAACTAGTACTAAAATTGTGTTCAATGTACGTTTTCTTCGCTGTAATTTAGTAGTTGCATGAGAATAGATACAGAGTGCAGATTTATAGGAAATCATGGAAAATAATTTTCTTCTTTCCCTGATTTACTTTCCGGACATACACACATACAAAAAATCACGGCCTTTTTCTCACAGAAATAGGCGCAAAGAATGCCGCTTAGTACGATTCTTACAAATCCCAAACCTCCTTTATTTCAATATATTTTAATACACTGTAAAATAAACTACAGGTACAGTTATTCAGTATAGGTATGAACATAATATTTCCATTTCAAATCGTAGTGCCACAATGGTACAAGATTTCAACTGTGTAACTTTTGGTGACCGGCATCCGTAGAAGTAGAATATTCATGAACAACCGTGAACTTCCTCGCAGATCGCCTTGCACTGAACGTTTCTGTTCATACTTTACGTTTTAGCAACCTTGAAACTTTCTATTTGAATATCAATGCTTATTGTGTATTGTTGTACCTACAGTTCTATCATGTACCAAACGTCATTTTCTTCACTTGCGAGGTATCTACCTCCGTATATGAGGCACGTATCATGAAATCTTCTATAAAAAAATCTGTCAATGTTTATTGTTAGAAAAGTTAGTTAATGTTATCTGTAATCAACTATGTATGTATTACGTAAAAATAAGCTCTCTATGTACTACTTGGTAAAAATATTCTAATTAAAAATGTTTCTTTTAGAGCTTTTAGTTCTTATTTCTCACAATAGAATCTCCATTTAAACGTTTGCTGGCTGTTATGATAAAACGCTAAAAGAAACTATAGCTAATTTTAATAGCATTTATCAACCAGCAGCTTACCTCCTTCACTTTATTACTTATTCCAGTCTTTTAGTATATTAAAATATTGTCGCGAATAAACTAAGAGCGTAATCAACCATACAAAGCTTTTAGCTACAAAACCCAGTATCGTGGCGAACACACCCCGTATCTGAGTATTCGCAACCCTCTCCCAGAGGTAATTATGGCAGCGAGTAAACTGCAATTAAAAACGTAACAAAAGCAAGCAAGTTTAGCGGAGAAACGTTTGTAAATATTACATCAGCTATCGAATTAGCTGGCACGTTAATCACCAGATATAAGGCCCCTTATAATTACGAAAACAACGGCTTTGGACGTAAAATCTAATTTTAATTTTAATAATATCACGGAGGCTGGATTTTCTACGGCTTTGTTGAGATGACTTTCCGTATTGTTTGGTATACACTAGGTCATTATGATGTGAAATGGTACGTGACCATGACGGTTTCAATCATGTTGAGGTACTAGCAGCAACTCTTATTACAGCATTCTCAATACAGCAATTCTCTGAAGTCTTGTTTTGAAATTTCAGAATGTATTTGTCTTATTTATTTACATGCGTTTCAGCTAAGTTAGTTATGAAAATAGTTACGATCGCTATATTGTAACTTAAAAGGAAAGAAGTGACACATAAACACCATAATTATTTCATTTACTTATATTAAAGGACGATTGGTATATAAATAAAGTCATTCAAATAGTAGGTAAGTATTTTTGCAAAAATAACGTTGCAGCAAGAATGTGTATAATGGCTTAGAATACAATAAGTAGTGTTAATTGGCTACTACACTACCTTAGTACCATAACTGGAGAAAACTTAGTGTAAGTAATAACGATAAGCATTTAAAATTTAAAATAGTTACAGACGGCAAATCATCGTAATATAATATACATAGGACCTAGATCGGTTTCCTTAATAAGTTCATCAAATTATTGCATTTATCATGTCTGCCGCAGACTTATAAAACAAAATAAAATAGCTGTCGGTCAAAACGCTAAACGACGTCACCGGAACACCCTAAAGAACAACAAAAATCTGTCTCATTCAATTTACTTGACGTGATTCAATAAAAGTGCACTTAACAACGTCCGCAATCAATCTTACAACTCGCAACTTTAAATGAACATAATATTTTAAGAGAAAACAGATCAGTGTAACGATCCATCTCTTTCGTTGCTCTCAGTTACCTAACACACTCTATTTCTGTGGTAATTTGTAAAAGTTAACTCACTCTGTACCGAAGTTGGGGAGCAGCGGCCATTTTGTTGTGACACCCGAATCTCTATACACGGCCGTTAGCGCGCCAAGCTCTCCGGCGCGCCGGGGGACGGGTGAGAGCGCTTCGTAAGGTGGTCGCAAAGAAATGATGATTAGTAACATTTATCATTTTAATACGAATCCAGCCCTTGTTAATAGAGTGTTTGGGGGATTAATAGATGTAACATTATTTTCATTGTTAATTTTGTGGGTTTGTTACATGTAATTTCGTTGCGTCGGTCAGTCGCAATGAATTTATTATGAACTTATCTACAGAAAGGGTTCGTTTTAATGCACGTTTGTTTCTGTTTTAGTAGTGGAAGCGATGCCAATGCGTGCTCGAGTTTGTATTGTTTACTCTCAACCTTTTTACTGTTTTTGGCGAGGCTTCAGAATATGGATAGTTACTTCCGCAGTCACAGGGTTAAGCTATCAATATGAAAGTGGTGAATAATACTTTATCAAAGGCAAGTTATTCTACATATTATATATGTAGATTACACAAAAACATACTTTGTTTAATTTCCAAAATAATTGTTTTTACCTTAATTAAATCACAACAATATTTGAAACTATGCCTAAAATAGATAACCGACCGCATTTTCAGTACACGAAATCTAATAATACACTGATTAGTATCGTTATCCGTTGGGGAATGTGCGGCTGACGTCACGATATGAAGCCAGCATGATGGGTCACTGCATTAGTTCATCAAACGTGCCCATTAGTCCGCGACGATTCGACGTTGCCTCCACAAACGCTCACAATAGCAAATTCTAAAACGAGTACCGTACGAACACTAAACACAATATTTCGCTTGCTTTATGAAACATGCAAAACGGCGTTCGTGACTGTAGTATTTTATACGATATTTTGTCATCTGCCCTCCCTTACAGACGTGGTCTGTTTGCGTAAATACTATCTTGTTGTGTATTTCTGAAGTTTTCTTTTTGGTGCTACGTCGCTTGAGTAGTGGAGGTAAAAAGGTAGATTTGATGGGTTGCGGGACACGTTTGGATTGGAGAGGTTATTGTCATGGTGGGTGTTAGTATTTTGTTACAGAACTCTGGTAGGTAGAAGTTGAAGGGAATTGGTAAAAGCTGGTGTTTGAGACACTAACAATCTTGATTGTTAGCAAAGCTGAATGGTTGCCGTAAACAAGATAATATCAGGTAATTTTTAGTCACACTATACAGTCCTACCTATAAATACTTATAGCTGTTTTTTTTAATAGCTATAACGAAATCAAATGAATGCGTTTCCTAACATACAGAACATACGATTTGATTAAGTATCAACTTTATTATATTTTTACCTCACAACTACAGCTCTACTTAAAATCAAAGCGTTTGAAACAATGCTGCAATGTCTTTTTAAACTCCTTAGAGTGTACAAAATATAATGTCTCTACAAAGTATCCTAAATATATTAAACACACTAACAGACATAAATCAAAGCACCGATAAATATATATATATGTAAAGATCATAGAATGTTTATGTCGGACATATGTTGTATGAAATATTCCGATAGCGTACTGTGATACACTTCGTGTGTCGAATCACATGTACACTGCCACATTATTTAACTCAATGAATACATAATTGTCTTATGTGGTGAACCGGTTATGTTAGATGTCTATATTTTCTATTTTAACTGTTTGTGTGTTTGTTGATAAAACTGTTGAATTTTTATTTAAAACATTATAATATAACTTTACATTCACTAATTAACAAAAAAGAAAATATTTACAATTACTAGGTACTTATTAATTTTTATTTGCTGTTAGATTGAATT
Source organism: Anticarsia gemmatalis (assembly GCF_050436995.1). NCBI lineage: Eukaryota > Metazoa > Arthropoda > Insecta > Lepidoptera > Erebidae > Anticarsia > Anticarsia gemmatalis. The sequence goes on along the minus strand of NC_134776.1, from coordinate 19,411,265 downwards.
TTTAATTTGCCTTTTTTGAAGAAACCTGTTTTATCCATGATGGTTTTGCATTAAAACTAACATAATTATAGAGATCATCTTCAAAGTTCATTTTAGACACTAGATAAGTTACGAGAACGTTTCTGAACTAACAAACTGTAGTGTTATAATGGCTAGGGCACAACTGTATTTTTTAAAATTTAGCTTTAGATGTGTGCACATTAGTGAAATACAATAAATATGAAGTACGTTTTATGCTGTTACAGTCCATGCTGAACAGTCAAATCATAGCTACGTGTGCCGCTACGTGCAGTGCTACGCGCTTGTAGCTCGCCGTAGCATCATGCTACGACCTACGACGGCTACATAAAATTGCTTCACCACTGTACAGTGTACCTACAGGATATTTTATCAAGCGAAAGTAGGTGTTCCTCTAGAAATTAAAAAGTAAATTCAATCAACGCACCCCACATTGATAACCTACAAAACGTACAAATACTTCCTTGCAATACAGTGGGTAAGGTAAAGCGAGTCATAAAAGATGGCCCAGTGATTTTGTGCGTCGACCCGTCAAATGAACCTGCGAGTGAGCTATAAAAGCGAGCATCCTTCCAGCGGGTCTTTCAGGCGAAGTGTCGTGAAACACATGTGAATAGCTTGCCTTATGTGATTGACTTCTTGCGATGAATATGATAGTGCTGTGTTTTAAAAATATAGCCTAATTTAGTAAACGTTTCTTGCTTTGAGGTAACAGCTCAATACTTAGCTATTTGCCAAAATTATTAAAGCAACATAGGTAATTTTTAAGCAATTCGGTAGCTGATTGCCAAAATTTGAAACCTACATATTGCAATAATTATTTAGACTAGCTTTTGGCCGTGATTTCATCAAATTGAAAAGATTTCCCATGATAATTATGTGTTCCATGTGCTATGTGTTAATCGAAGTTATAAATAAATAAAAATAAATCTAACCCATTACTGTCCCACTGCTGGGCAAGGGTCTCCTCCCGTAATGAGGGAGGGGTTAGGCCTTGAGTCCACCACGCTGGCCAAGTGCGGGTTGGGGACTTTTGCATGCCCTCAATAAATGTTTTTAAACAAATTTTTAGGCATGCAAGGTTTCCTCACGATGTTTTCCTTCACCGTTGGAGCATGTGATAATTATTTCTAATACACACATAACTTCGAAAAGTCATTGGTGTGTTGCCTTGGGTTCGAACCTGCGACCACTGGCGTGGGAGGTGTCAACTTAAACCACTCGGCTATCACTGCCAGTGATAATCGAATCGATAATCGAAGTTATAAATTATTATCTCAGTAATAAATGTCATCTAATCAAAATCAGTTCAGTAGTTTTGACATGATTCACTAACTAACATCCAAAAACCTATACATCGAAAATTTCGCACTTATTATTTCTATAAAATTTAAATTCGTCTATAATTCATATTTTATGGGATGAGTTTTAGTAAATGTCAGTTAACCTATTTAATGGTGAAAGTAGCTGGTAATTTCCAAAATACTTGCATTATTTGTAATTAAGACCGTCTAGACTTCTGAATAGGATACAATACTATAGACCTGGCTAATTTTAACTAAAGCCATTTAGCCTTACTTATTGATTTATTTAGATTTAATTATCAGGTTTTCCGATTCGACTGACTAATACTAACGAAATAAGTTAGGCGTAAAATACTGTCACGCCACTATTTCAAAGGGATTCGTTAATTTTAAAAACAAGTTTGTTGATTATAAAAATACTTTATTTTCTAATTCTCGAATATTATTTACGTATGTACCAATAAAGTCTACAGCTTTAGTTAACAGGTTATTTATTATAATATAATACTATTTCACATCTGATTCCAAATCTTTTACTCCTTATTACCGATAATTTCGTCTTTGACTGATTCTGACAATCACTTAGAAGACAAAAGGTAAAATTACTCATTACAAAAAAACGTTAAGCCTCGTCAAATTTGAGGCCTTTGGGCAGCTTGAACAAATCCTTAATTTGAGACCGAAATTGACCCCTAGTAATACAATAAATAAATAATACGATAGCATAAAAATTAGTTATAACCTCATTTAATTCCCAACAACTACATTTCACAACCATTAAATTTAAATTCTATATGAAGGTAATAAAGTTCAATTTGGAACCGCAGTGCGTGATTATGTATGCAATTATTTAGCTTTCGATGTTCCGCACTAAAAACTAATCTACATGACAAACGTTAAACCTCTCTTTAGTATAAATGTATTATTGCAATTGACTCCGGCTTGTGTTTCACAGATTTGCATCAGATAATTAACTAGTAGGTAATTAACGGGAATGTTAGATTAGAGGTACAATGGCCGTGTTTGAAACAAGCGGTAGGTAGCTTTAATTTTCGAATTGAAACTCAATAATTTGACAAGTATTAATTTTTTACATGGTTTGGTAAAATGAAAAAGTCAAAATTACATGGGGAAATGGTTGTGTACAATAACACAAGTTTTATGTTGTTAATAATAGTGGTCCGCTAGTTGACTGTTTAGAATTCTCTATAGTAATTAAAACTAGTATATTGTTAATCCGTTCAATACTCTCTAATTTAGTTAGGTAATAAAAAGGTTTCATGTGTTTAAAGTAGACAAGCATGCTTATAATATAATAATATACACATTCATGCTATTACAATATTATTTTCAAAAACATGAAAACATCTTTTCCATTAATTTTGGATATAGAAAAACACATTGCTGCGAATTGAGAACATTTAAAAGTCTTTAAAAAAGTACATATAAGGTTCTGTTTGTTTAGAATAAGATGCGCACTATAATGCAGTAATATTCGAACCTTATATTGCTCTTCTCATCAAGAAAGAAATATTAGGCCGGGGAAAAAGTCTTTTCCCATTATAGTATGTATGAACTTGTAATAAAATCTCTTTGGCTTCAAGAATCACAATTCACTACACCGTTCATTAGGTTTCTTTCAATGAACTCGTGAGGTAGCCAAATATCGAGCTTATTTGTGAAGAGAAAAGATTTTATTACAAGTTCATACATACTATAATGCGAAAAGACTTTTTCCCCGACCTAATATAACGAAACAATTGGCAAGCGAACAATACTGGTTGTAGATAAGGATCTTGCTGTAAGTCTGTATATGTAGGCACGGTTCAGCCAATCGCGTGCTGCGGCCTGCGCTCAATCGAGACGCGGCTCCTCTCAAACGAGTTGCTCCACTACGATCAGATACAAACATGGCCGTTATGCGAGGTGATTTTTGAAAGATTTTTTTTGTTTTGTTTTGAATAAGAGTGATTAGGAGGTTGAATGTTGTTAAAAATATTGTTTTAGGTTATGTTTTGTGTGTTTTTTTAAGCTTGAAATATTATTTGTTCAATCATGGATGGAGAATTTGCGAACTAGTTTGTTTAATATTTTTTTGTAGGAAGGTTATATGTACGGATATTTAAACATCAAATTGATCAATCATTTGACTATGATAGTGACAATAGGTATATATTTTTTTGGATAAGTTGTATTCTAATGCATAAATAACCACAGTGGTTGTTTTAAAGATTTCAATGGCTGAATGATCTAATCTTATTTTAAAAGTAATTTTAGGAGAAGTACCGTAAAACGGGGTGAATAGAAACAATTTTCAACTTTGTCCTAAAAATTTGTAGCGAATAACTTGTTATTTTTATTGTCAGGTTGTTTTATATCATGTCCGGCGCCATGAAGAAAGAGCTAAAACCATATTTGTCCAAAAATATGCATAGTTTTACGATATTTCATAAAAAAAATGGTCAATTTCTATTCACCCAGCGATAGGGGTGAATCGAAACGACCAAAGGGGTGAATGGAAAAATTGTGTTTTAAAACGTTTTTTCAGTTAACAATATTGTATCTTTATAGATAAATATACACCTAAAGAGATAAACACTCCAAACAACTCATTAGAAAAGAAATTCCACTTTAAATCCAAAGTTTTGAAAAAAATGTATGGACCATTAAGGCATTCGAGGACGGTTGACTTTGAAGCAATTTTTTGGGTATAAATATCAATTTAAACAATTATGACACCGCAGAGAAGTAATTTCGACGTGTAATCATTTCAAATTTGAACAAAATTCTTAAACGAGGAGTACTCAAACATTGGGCTTGAAAACTTTCCTGATTTTTTTTCTATTCACCCCGCGAATTCTATTCACCCCGTTTTACGGTAAGTCAATCACAAAATTAATTTTCAGATCAGTCCATTCCTATTAATAAAAATACTTTAAACGATATATTTCAAACGCTTTTGTCTTTGTCGTATAACAGATCAACGTCAATTCTAAACCCAATTTCCAGTGGTTTAAAACCGTGCCAATTTAAGAGCCGTTGACATTGATTGGAGAAAGTTAGCTTTCGAACCGGTTTAAACTGGAACTGTCTAGTTTCTAGGTTTCCTCTCACTTTGGTCCGTATCTGTCGACGTTGAAGTGACCTGCATCATGACCCATTTAGAAGTATTTATAACTAGAAGCCGCCCGCGACTTCGTCCGCGTTGAAACCCTTCCCGTATAAATCCCCGGGAACACCGGGTTAAAATGCAGCCTATTGGTTTATTCTGGGTCTTCAGCTACTTGTATACCAAATTTTATCGTAATCTATTCAGTGGTTTTTACGTGAAAGAGTAACATACATCCATACATACATACTCATAAAATTTCGCATATATAATGTTAGTAGGATCGATACAATTTCTATTGGTTTTAAAAGTCACAGGTAGAAAGGTTTACTATTAATAGCAGTGAGTGATAGTGAGAGGTTCTCTTTTGTTTGTTAGGTTAAGTTAGTTTTGATATTGTATCTATTTTGGTTTCGTGTTATTGAAGTATCGCATTCACCTTCGCCTAGTATTTCAAAATTTGATACAAAATGTTTACCTGAACAGTCTCTGATAATTGAGATTGTAGGAATCTTAATCTAGGCACAGATCCATTACCAAATAAAAAACATAATATTATTCTTAAAAAAAATAAGTTTCATTATCCCTTTTTGGTTTTTCAGCTCATCGCTATGATGCCTTACAGTTTCACGATAATATATCATTTTATACAAGAAAAAATAGCTCTTTCCGTACTTGATAAGATTTGTGGTAGTTATAAAACACTTTTAAATAATCGAAAACAAATAATTAGACAGTTTATGTACCGCATATAACTTGCTAACAGACCTCTTACTTTTCACGTTCGCACGAACGTTCATCCTAGCTTTTCTCCTCCTATGGCCGTCTTCCTTTCATAATACGGTAGATACAAAGCCAATACCTGCTTTATAGAGCGACATGGTTCCAATTAACCTGTACCTTACCTACAATATCGGACCGCACTAACTTTACTAAAATACAGTCCACACTTGCGCTGTAATAAAACTTTCCTATAAGCTTGTTTACAGGCTCACTTATTTAGTATTTATGTATTGTAAACGGGCTCACAAAGGAAGTGGCCACACAGGAATGTTCTCCATTGAAGCCGGGGTCGCTCGGAAGTATGACAATGCTTCAGCGTACGCCAATGTGAATACACCTTTAGGTACGGATGTCGGGGTGCTAATATGACGCTGCGTTTTTTGTTCGATTTTCTTGTGCAGATTTCTTTTGAGACGATTTTCTTTTTTATTTTTGTTTCCAATCTTGAAAAATTGTTTTAAATATCATTTGAAACAGTTCAAAATGTTCTTGGTTTTGTAGAAAGATATTTCTTAGTACTCTTTTGATCTCCTAGGAGTATAATCTCAGATACACGAACATGCTTCGACTGAGAGATACAATTCTCAATGCAAACGTAATAATTAATTTTCAACCTTACCTCCTAGTGGCTAATATTAATCAAGAACATTTTGCCACGACACCATCACTAACTTATTACTTAAATCGTCATAAACCAAATAAGTATACCCTACATTTTCAACCATTAATGATGCAATCCGTTATATTTAGAGTAGTTTACGTAACGATCTTGCACATTATAATACAAAAAACGCAAGATAAACCAACACCAGCCTTTTTTTTCTATTACACGAAAACCGAAAAGATTTTAGTACAAACAGTTGCAACATTTTAGCGGCGTAGCCAACCGTTATTGTTCCCAGCGGAGTAGCGCGCGAAATTCAGACCACTATAGCTACACACCTACAGTTTGCAAAGTTTATTGCGCACAAATTGTGTGCATTATTTATTTAATTTAAAAGCGAAGAAACCCGCGCACGATCATACGCCTCCACGTCGGAATGAGGACGGGGAAGAATGCAAAAATATAAATAACTGCGAATATTCCCGGCTAAAGGTTATATCATATTGTTTTCAGAGTTTTAATGTTTGCACTCTTAGGCACTTGAGTTTTAGCTTAACAATAGTTAGTGACGTCATCAGACAAACCGCGTTCCCACTTTTTTTAAAGGCTCTTGAGCTTAGCGTCTGTATGCTTCTACGGATAAACGTCGTTCTCGGCTCTTGATGACAAAAAATCCTTTTTTTATTAACCAAGGCACTTTTAGGTGGTCTAAACTTGTGATTCAAGACTTCATTTAGAAAAGACCGGTAGACCTTTAACACTGAAGGCAAATCTACCAGCTTGCTTTTGGTACCAATACACAGTGTAAGCTTGAAAGTCACTGCTAATTTTAAAACTAAATCCCATTGAGAAACAAACATAATTACACCTGGCTAACACCACTTTCAAAAGTTCCTGTAAGTATATAAATAGTTTTATGTAAACTTAATCGAAAGCACAATAATTTTCACGAAAGATTTATGTCCAAGACATCTATGACTTGCGTACTTATTCACTGGTTTACAGACTTGCCTGCTTACTCTAAAAAAGTATCATCAAAATTACCTATTTACCTAAAAAAGTACTAAATAAAATACATAAGAATCTATTCACCAATATAAAAGTGCCTTTATACTTTGCGCTGGCAGCACTCGCTCTACTAAGTAAGAATCCTTGTGGTTGAAGCGAAGCCTGTAAAAAATCGCGCCACACCGATTGTTACTGCATTTCAGTTGAAATCTCCATGCTACGCGGATAAACGAATGTTGAGACGATGACAATATACTTGCTCACAATACGGTTGTATTTTAATGTATAGTTGTCTTGCAAAGATATTTAAATGGATTGTTTTTGGTTTTTATGTTTAAGTATTTGTGTTTCCATAGTATTTATTCTTTTAGAGATACGTTGAAATGATTGTACAGGAAAAATAATTCGAAGACATGTCCGTTCCTTAATATTCCTGAATTTTGTAAGATTTTAAGTCAATGTTTCATGTCCACGCTTATATCTTTGGCTAACTGTAATTTAAAGAAAACTATTTTTCGATTGTCAATTTCTTTCGAAGGGATAAGTAGTTAAAATATAATTTCACGTGCAAAAAGCAAAATATATTTTTTTGGTATCAGTGATGCAAAACTCGAGCATCAAGATCTGATATCATATTCTGATATTTAGTAAACCGTATAAAAGAATTGTTAAGCATAAATTAATTTAATTACATCTCCTGTATTCAATTATTTAAAAACTCACGCGAACACATTTTTCAATTCCTATGCTAAAATTAAGCAAACCAAACATTATTTTATGTATTTCTTTCATAATAATACACTTCTAACTAACACCAACACACAAACTTTACTACTCAGAATTGCAACACCAAAAAAAGAAAAAAGCAACCAAGCAATCCAACTAATCAGCCAGTTGTTGGAGTAAAACTCTCGACATTACTTCCACTTACAGTCTATTAAAGACTTTCCGTCAAGAGCCGTCCTCCTCAGCCTATATTAAGTGAAATTGCGTCGTTACCTGCAATAATGAGTTAGTTAACCGCACGATTGTTTTAATACAAGCACGCCGTGTGTTGTAATGAACGCCATTTGTCTTACGGGCGCCATCTTGCTATGCTTTGGAGGGAAAACCTTGATTGATGTCAAACGTTCCCGCGCGAAAATTGGGATGCGTTCTGTTTTGTTTAAAGTTTTTTTTCATTATTCCTTTGTTTCTATTTTTGATTACAAGTATTTTTAAACTGAATTCGTACTATATAAATCGTGAGTTTTTTGCTGGTTAATCTCAATTTGTCATGATTTTACAGCAAAATTAACATTCTTCATTGATAAACAACTTGAAATAGTTTTATTATTACATTATAATCTCCATTTTCAAGAACAAACAAGATACAAAATAATTTCAATACGTAGTTTTATACTTGCAATAAAATTTACATCACCGATCCGTAACGTAATAAAAATTGTTGAATACAAAACAACAAAAGTAGAATTGAAATAACAATAATAACTCGTGTTCTAAGGTAGCAATTGCGGAACATCGCAGTACCTATTTCTCAAAGGATCACATTTGATCGTGATTACGGAGGTCCCTCCCTCCCATCGAGCCCAATTCACATAAAATTAAATCACTCAACTAAATCTTGCAAACAATAAAAGAATACGGAAGATGTTATTGATATTTCAAACAAAAATTGCTCATTTTATTGTATTAACATTATTCTTTATGTCTTGTTTACGAATAGTTACTTGTGAGTATTTCGTTCTCTTTGGGGAACTATTTTCTCGTCTATTTATGTAACGTGTGTGATATTACATGTATGTTTTAAATGGTCAACTCAACAAATGTAAAAAGGTTTAAAATTCCTAAACCGTATTCTGTCAGCGTGGTTTAAGAAATAAATTAAGAATTAACTAGTTTCTTTCACTATTAGGCAAACGCCAGGAATAAGAAATAAATGGGTGCATGATGATGTAGACGAAGCGCAACATATTAAACCCGAAACAAAGTCAAATACAAATGTTGAATAACGATGTTTATGAAAATAATATTATAATTACCTTGCATTGTATGACAAAATATAGGCAGATAAATGGCACAAAATGCGCAATGGTATAAGCCGACAACAGACATTGTCTTCGTTGAAAGTATACTTCAAATTCTTGAAAATCATTCTGTCATTTTATAAAGCTATGCACTTTGTCTTTTACCCTTTCGAAGAAATTTTAATGGAACGAGATTTCCGATAAGCACTCCATTTGACAGCCCACTTAGCACATTGTATGTCGGGATTTTTATACTAAAATGCGAGTAACTAGAAATTGTAAGGCGCTGTCTAGATACAAACTAGGCTAGGAGATATTTTATAGCTTGCAGTAAAATTGCAATTTGATTTTGTTGCAACGATACGGAAGGCAATGTAATGCACTGGTTTAGTCTCGCATTTCGTACTGCTGAAACGGAGAATTGCTATAACCGGAGTTTTTGTTTAGCAATTGTTAATTTTAATTAGATAATTATATTAGACTAGCTGACCCGCGCAACTTCGCTTGCGTCACATAAGAGAGATTGGGTCATAATTTTCCCCGTTTTTGAAACATTTTTTAATGGTATTCTGCTCCTATTGGTCGTAGCGTGATGATATATAGCCTATAGCCTTCCTCGATAAATGGGCTGAAAACACTGAAATATTTTTTTAATCGGACCAGTAGTTCCTGAGATTAGCGCGTTCAAACCAACAAACAATCAAACAAACCAACTCTTCAGCTTTATAATATTAGTATAGATGTGTATTTCTATAGATGTAGGTATCACAGAAGCTAGTAATTGTACGACTCTTTTTCGTAAATTAAGTTTGAATTTACATACACAATATCACGCCATTTTCCCGCAGATTTGTCGTGGGCTCATTTGGCTTGTATAGTAATTATTCTTATAAGTACCCTAGCATAATACTTTCTCTATAACAGCGGGTGCAATGGGACCGCGTCCTAATAAAAGCATTTTCAGAGAATTCATTTGCTGCAGAAAATGTCAGTGGATGGAAGTAGCTTTACAAAGAATTACTTCCGTCTTTGAATAAAATAATAAATTGTATAGAGTGATGGTTCAGAAAATAAGTAATGCTCCGGAGAAACTGACGTTTTAACTTAAGTAGTGAAGAACATCTTGGAATACTTAATTATTTTTAATCGGTTTATCCTTCTAATATTAGAAATGATAGTTTGTGAGAAACGTATGTTTTTTACTCTTTCACACAAATACAGCTAAACCATTTTTAATGAAATTGGGCGCCTGTAGCGCAGTAGTCAAGGTGATCATCACGCGGGTAGCACGGCACTCGCAAGTGGCATGTTCGAATCCGACACGGAAGAAGTATTTTGATTATTAATTGTTTAGCCTATTAGTGTCTTAAAAAAAATCTTATTGAGTCGGTTTTAGAAATAAATACCTGTCGTTATTATGTGTAAGCTTTGTGAAAAATAAAAAAGTTGTCACTATTGAACTGTAGCAGACAATTAAACAAAAAAATCGCGCCAAAAATTTTGCTAAAACATTCTGTCACTTTGACAACCAGCTGTCAATTCAAAGAGAAAGCGAGTTACTTTTTTAAACGTCAGCTATGAGGGCAAATGATGCACAATGGCATGAAATCAACGATGCACATCATAAATATAACACTGTACAATAAACAATAACGGTACTACAACCCCCCGTTACGAGTACAACAAAAAAATACTCATAATAATACATCGAAATTTTGATGGGGGATTTTTACCAACTTACTTTACAACTACAGAAATAAAAGCCATTGGAAATTGTACCTTATTATCTTAACTATAAGGTGGTGTAATCTTTTTGTGATAGTATGATCGTGTTGTCAAATTGAGTGTACATTTCTGAACATATGCATCCATTAAGCAGGTTATTCTCTATGAATCGTTAGCAAATTAATGTAAACAATACTCTAGTTGGCCAGATTTTATCCAAAAAGGAGATTTGATATTATGCTGATGAGAGAAGGGTCTCAACAAAACCAGTTTATCAATTACATGTCCGGTTTTTATATCAGAAAGTAATAGAGTTGAAATATGGTGTTTGGTCCAAATGTTAAACAAATTTTGATAATGTATGGATGAACTAATTCCACATTTTAGTACTTATTTGTAGAGTAATGTTGTTGATATAGACTTAGTTTATTTATTTTGGAATTAAGTAGCAGCCACTTTTATTTAAAAATCTTTATATAGATAATTGGTCGTAGCGTGATGATATATAGCCTATAGCCTTCCTCAATAAATGGACTATCTAACACTAAACGAATTTTTCAAATCGGACCAGTAGTTCCCGAGATTAGCGCGTTCAAACAAACAAACAATCAAACAAACAAACTCTTCAGCTTTATAATATTAGTATAGATATGTATATACAAGCTATCAGCTCTAATATGTACCAGTAATAATTGCTGTAGTCTAATCACAGCAATTATGAGTATTCCAAGACAAGAACAGAACGTTGAATGTTTCACGATGTGGTTTGTTTTCATTTAACCGTTGCGATCTAAATTTAGACTACCCTGTTCCTAAGAAATAACTTGAACGTTTAGTAGGAATAAAGCGTATTTTATTACTAGACTTATTTCTAGACTAGTATTGAAATGATTCTGAAAGAAATTGTTATTATCATACTAGATTAGCCAACTCCGGAATAAAACAATGGACTCGTGAGCTGCCGTCGCATTAACTAACTCTCAGACTCACCATAAGTGCTGTCACTGTAGTGCTAGCATCCTTAATACTAATTTAATTATTATTAATTTGTTGTTTTTTTAAGACAACTTCAGCGTTAAGGAATTGCTCTTGTGTCGCGTGGACTTATACAAACATACAAACTACGGACACAAAGTACAACCAGACCCGAAACAATTATTTCCGGATCGCACAAATAATTGTTCCGTGTGGGAATCGAACCCACGACCTCCCGACGCTTTGGTATCGGCGTGGCGACCTAAACTATTGCACCACGGAGGCAGTCAAGTCAGTACATATACACGATGTTCACAGTTTTATTAAATAAAAGTGTACAGTCATAATGATGGCTGATTTAAAAACAAATGAACTAGCTATCGCAGCCGTTGTCTACTATCATTATACATACATAAAATCACCCGTTTTCTTGTCGGGCTAAGCATAGACCAAAGAACGCCCGATATGATCCTTACAAACTTCTTTGCCTCATTCACATACATACATCTTGTCATACAGGACACCCGGTTACGAGTACTATGCATCTGATTTTCTTGCAAGACATCACCGATATGGTCTAGATATTCTATACTACGTCCACGTAAAAAGAACCTATAAATAATTTCCACAATTGAGTGACAAAAGAATGAGTTATTTGTTCCATATTAAATTTTGTCGGATGGTTGTAAAATGCTTTCCGATTTACGTCCACGTTAATTAGAAGCAATATAGGCACATTTTAGTTAGTTGAGAATTGATAAAAACTTTTACATGAGCGTTGTATTCGGGTGTAATGAGAACTGACAATATTCGTGTCTCAATGACAGTCACTGGCTATCGTGAAATATTCGAGCATGATTTTTAAAAATATTGAAGTTTTAACTGCATTTTCTGATGACAAATCTGTAGTAAATTAGTGTTAGTAGGTTTGTTACTTGTTTAATAAGGTATTATGAACAATCCTTAAGAGTAATAATTTATTGGTCGAGGTTTAAAACTGTATGAGTTTTTGTAGCTTCATTTTGAAGTCAATTTTATCAGGTAAATATATTACCTTTCAAGTTTACAATAAAGCAATAAAGGTACGACTTTATAGAAATCGGCTTCATTTTTTGCAGTCAATTTTATCTAAATATATTACCTTTCAAGTTTATAATAAAGCAATAAAGATACGAACAGAAATATCCAGCTTAAAACAGCCAGAAAATTGCAGCATCAAACACAAAATCGATCAAAAATAGTTTTGACTATTTTAGTTGCGTGCGTGCCTGTGTAACGTACATAGTTTACAAGTCAGCAGCGTGGTGGTCGCACACATAAAGTATTTAGCGACCTCCAATATAAACGTATACAGTCATTTGATACACATAACTCCTTTATTCAGGTTATTCGCAGACGCCTGTAAATTGTATATGATTTCCGTATTTTCTAATGCAATTTCCATGTTTAGTTCATATCTTGAGCCTCGTGTTGTCGCGTGTAAGTGACACCAATTACGATCAAGTTCTACGTTTCCTCGACTGCTTTTTGCGACTCATAAAAATGTTTCTTGAATCGCTGTTATGTTTTAGTTTTTGATATGATTGTTGAAATTAAGAATAGGCTTAGTTGGGTGTTTGTACCTTTTATCTGTACTAGTAGTTACTCTGTTTTTAATTTGAAGTTTGTTCTACATGAGTTAGTTATTTTATTTGGGTAGTTTTTGAGACACTTGTTTCTTTAGGCGCAAGATAAATGGGTGGTTAGTAAGGGTTATTTGGAATATATTTTTTAGTAAGTTAAGCAATATTTTTACTTTAAATTATAGGTACAGGCAAAATAATTAACGAATGCAAGTCAAAATATTTTAATATTAAATAGAAGTTTCTGTTTTGCCCTAGGTTATATTATATGATTACGTATTCCTAAAGAAATATATCAATCAATTCATTCGTATTACACACACAAAGATAGTCCTTCAAAGAGGTATTTACTAGTTATTCGCTATTAACTTTATTACATACGTTGCATTTTACCTTTTTTGCAAAATAAGCGATTTATATTTTCCTCGTGAATGTAATTTTTCATTCCTTTTAAGCGCGGCTCAGCGTAATTTTATTATTAATCATTTAAACCGTTGCTTGCAGTAATAAAGCTGTTGACGGAAATGGTAAGTATTGGTAATTCATTCGAAGCGATATTAAAGGTTAAATGTCGCTTATTTTTATACTGTTAATAATAAGCTAGCGGTTTCTTTTAACAATTTTAAACTGTCATGATTTGTACACTTAATATTATGATGCCACGGGTTAAAACGCAATTTAAAACTAATATAAAACCATTATACTTATACCAATACTAGCTTTTGCCCGCTACTTCGTCCGCGTTGTTTATGACTTAGGGAAGAGCTGGTATACAACCTTTCATCTCCTATTTTATCACCTTCTAGTTATATGAATATACATATTTAGACATTTTTCTTCTCCACGCAATTTTTCGAGATAATACGTCCGTCTTTTAGACATGATAGTATTAGTAATGATAGTGACTTAGTTACTTTAACGTAGCGAGATAACTTTTCTATTCAATTAAGGATTGCAAAGTTAAGCACATGAACAGTGTGGTGGACTCTAACTGGTCTTTTACTTTATTATAAAATTATCGAGAATGGTAAGTTTAGGTTTGAAAAGTTTTGATTCAATTTCGTGTCATATTATAAGGCTTTTTATTATTTTTGGTGGTCGATTGAGAACGATGCTATATCGTGGAATATTGAGCAGACATAGCTTAAAGTTAACTAAACTTAGACTATTTCAAGGGGTTTTCTGACAGTGTTAGTGAAAGTAAGCATAAAACACAAAGCATGTCTTAAAAATTGACAGATCAACCCCTATTAATGTCACTGCGCATTCAAAAACTGTCAGCCGAGACAGGGTGTTCCGCAATCGGTTTATACAAATCCTTCGCTTAGCCGAGTGCGGGCACGGTGACGTCACAAGCTGCATACTGTAATCAGATCAGCGGCGCAAGTGGAAATTGAATCAGGGTAGACTTGACCCATTGGGCTCACTTCTTCAAAAACTCAAATACAAATATCAACTTTATTTCTTTAACCAAAGAGTCTAATATCAATTTGTCGATGATTAATTTAAAGTACAAATGATTTTAGCTTCTAAGTTGGTAGTGAAAAGGTTAAATTTGCAGTGTAGGGTTGTAGATGAGTGTTTAAACAAGGGTGACCGGTAGATCAATGCTTATTTGTGTCTAATAGCAAAAAATCAACAGATGTAGGCATTTCACGGGTATAATAATGTACTTAGTAGGATTTTTATGGTGCCTTTGATCTGGAGGCCCCTAAGGTCCACAGGGGATGGTGTTTGGACAACTTTTGTATGCTTGTAAAGTCTGTTTGGTTATTTTTTGGATAAGGGATTGTTGACATGGTTTCTGCATTTGGGAGCTGTTCATTTTGTATTCAAGGTAAAAGAAAGTTGTGATAAAAGGAAAGTTAATTGTGCCGGAAATAAATGTACCAATAAGAAAGGTTTATGACATAGTTAAAGGTAAAACTGATGAATAGACTTTTTTTTTCTATAAACCGGTGTTTTTGTTAAATTATGCATGATTTAAAATGATTTATTTACTACAGTAAAACAACGTTAATGATTTATTTTAAGAAATAAAATACTAATGTGTTTAGTACTCCTTCATAAGAAAATATGTAGTTTTCCAAAATCGTTATGATTTCCAAGACAAATGATCAGATATCACTAATCATTTTCCAGTCTTACTTACTTTGGTAATGCAACAGCAAGTCCCATGAAAGGTTATTTTTTAGGGATCCAGTGATCCTGTTTAAAATACGGACTACGCTCTCAAATAACATGTTTGCTTCTACTTTCGGGTTATCCCTCTAAACTGCTGTGGAGAATTTGATGCGATTTTCACAAAACTTTTTAAGGCTATTGTGTGCAGGTTCAAAATGTTTCTACGACTTTTTTATAGCTACGTGAAAAGTGACTAGGAAATATGAGGAATTCTAAATATTATTTCTTAACTTTGGAAAATTATGAATTGAGATCAAATGAGATTTTAAAAACAAATCGAACTTTATGAAACAGGAAACTTTTATCCTTAAAAATAACTAACAATATAAGCATTCAAACTATTAAGTCTAAAAAATCTAACATAATTGTTCTACAGCTAAATCTATGAAGATACAAAAACAATTACAAAGTAGGGCTGTAACATAATCACATTTGATCCCGCCGCATCTCACTTAAACATCTATCTGATAACCTTTAAGAGCATAAAATTAACACGATCAAATACAAATAATCGGGACCTGCCCCCTAACGATTACTGAATATAATCGATTATACACCCCTAAAACTTATATGTATCAACCCTATGAAATATCTCATACAACGAGAGAGGCATTTTCGACCTTATGTTGGTGGGTGTAGGGTTGTCAATACAGTGTGTTCATCTCGTAGTTTTGATTGTTGATGTGCGAATTGTTGTACGGTCTGCCGGGCCATTTGTTGGTCTCTTGGACTGGGGTAGTGTTGGATAAGAATGTTTTGTATGTTTGTTGTAATAGAAGTAGTAGTGTGGTTCTATTTTATTTTGGATTCTTCCAAAACTTATTTATAAGAACTGCTTTAAAACTATAAAAACTAAAATATAATTTGCTTTTAAAACTACTTTAACACTAGTTATGAAATGTGAGTTTTAAAATGAAGATTCTGTTTAACTATTTTTAACGTTGACAGGTAACAAACAAGATCTTTAAAATAATCAACCGATTCCAAAAGTAAAAGATCTACCCTGTTAGTGTTATTTACTGTATACGAACCAAAACATGAAAACATACACGTCAGTTTATAAAATCGAAATTTCGTGTAATTTTTAATGTAAATCACTGAAAATTACATCTATAATATTAAATTATTATAACTATTAGGAGACTATTGACTGCCTCCATGGCGCAGTGGTTTAGGTCGCCACGCCGATAACATTGCGTTGGGAGGTTGTGGGTTCGATCTCACAGGGGACAATTATTTGTGCGATCCACAAATAATTGTATCGGGTCTGGTTGTGCTTTGTGTCCGCTGTTTTTAAAACATATAAATCGTACTTATCAGCCCTGTAACTATGTCAACACTTACGTATTACCAATGGATCTTACCTACTTGAATGTATATTTTTTTTACACTAGTGCGATTAAGTAGGGTCTATTCCATTCCAGTGTCACAAGTCTATGAGTGCACAGTAAATTCATGGGCGGTGTGCGTATAATTTCATTGTTATTAGAGTAACACAGTGCGAGGGCGCCGCGGTAATCATCATTTTTGTTGACACTCGGTGTACACAACAGTTGTTCAATACTCTCCTCGGGGACTCAGGGACTTTATCGATGTTACATATTTCCACGGATTTTGTAAGTCTGTTCGTGTTTTTTATTTGTTATTAAATAAAATCACGAACTGCCGGTGTAATTCACAAATTATTGGTAAAAAATAAAAAATGAGCTTTTTTAAACTTACATGACATATTTGAAAGCAGATATGCACCAATTCGGTTAAGCCGAATAATATCAAATCATGTTTATTTAGAAAAATGAATGAATTTGTATGATCTGAGTTTAAATAAGTAACTGTATAATATCTGGATTAATAACGATTTTATGTTTATAAATAAAAATAGAACAAAGTTTACGAAAACAATTTCATACGCAACCCGAATGGAAACGGAGAACACCAAAATGTTGATAATTTTTTCGTCAATATTAAAAAGCTAAGAATATTTTTAAGTAATACAACTCGTAAGTTTGTTATCTTTTACTGATCTGAAATCTTGATTTGGTTACAGATGACCGTTGCACCGTTACGGAAATGTCTTTTGATCGGAAGATACAGAACAGTTATGAAACTACAGACTACTACTACAGAACAGGTATTAAACATAATATTTAACAACTACTGGCTGACAGCATTCTTATTGTGTACCACAGTTCACAATTGCTAGTGAAGGTTAATTTGATAGGCACTTTGCAGTACTTTGCTGTTATGCCATAACGTACTCATCACCATAATTAAAGGTAACAAGTTCAATAAGATCAAGGTACAGTAAAGTAGCTTTCAAATAGTTGTCAACTGAGATACACAATAGCTATAATCAATAGTCTTAATCATTTCAGAGGGATCTCAAAGATCTTATTTGTCTAAGAGCAAAACTACTAGATGTCTTAATCTAGCATAATATCTGCTTACTCCCCCAAATATAACGTGTTTAAGAAGTTTAAGCGGCAGTAATCCGGCCATATTATCGAGAATCAAAGCAAATTTAGTTCACGTAAGACGGATTTACTTAGCTTGCTGCCTTTATATGAGACCAAGTAAGTGCATTAGATTGTGACGGCGCAAGGTATAAACAACTAGAGGTTTTTTAGAATTTGACCACGTGTATTTGGAAATAATTTTAGACTAGTTTAATGTTCATGAATTGAAGTGTAATTTACGAACCGAAAATATTTCTATGTTAGTTAGTTATTTATTTCCTTCTGAGTTCAACCAATCACAAGAAAACAAGTTTTTCAGTGAGCGAGTCTTTTAATTATTATTCATCTAAAAAATAATGTTTCTAATAAATAAATCATAGTTATAAATTTAATATTACTTCGAGAACGCCGTGGGCATAGATTACCCGTAAAAAATTATGTTGCCACTGTTTATTGTTGTTTAGTGCTGTTTAAATAATATAGTTAGCAAAATACGCCAAAAAAACACTTGCTAGGAGAAAAGCTAGTACTTCCAAACTCTCGAAAACATAGATAGAACTCAAGAGCTAAAGAACAAATCGCTGTCACTCCTAACTTACTGCCCTCTAGTGTATAAGTCGCGCAAGTGACCACGTTCAGAAGTTATTTGTCAGCGCGCGGACACCATCACTCTCGTGAAACATACACTACACTTTAAATTTAAATATGTACCTGACACACGGACATACAGACATACAGACGGACACACCAATAAGTGTATTAACTCAGCAAATTTGTACTGCAGTGGGTATATTGTGATATTTTCTTAGTTTTTAAGATTTGGACCGAGATTACTACTTGTGCTGTAGTTAGAAGCTATTTGTACTTGAGGAATTACTATTGTAGAAATGGTAACGTGTCTTATTTGACACGCACGCTTGTGTATTTAAAAATTATTTTACTTTAGGCAATAGGTCTGACAACAGCGTGAGCTTACTATAGGACTCCTAAAATTTATATTCCATGTTATATGTTGATCGTTGGGTAATGACTTGAATTTAACTTGTGCGATAGTATTTAATATTTGTTGTTTGGCATATAAATATATGTTTTAGAATGATAATGTCTTTATTTACTGCAATCACTGCAATGTTAATTATAGTGAAATAATGTGTCAAGTGTGAGTGACTTTTGCTTGAGGAAAAGTGGATTATTTTTTCGAGTTTTATTATAGTAGAAAAAAAGGTAATTTCACTGAGAACTTGCTTTACGATTTTTATATTTTACAAAAGACTTTTTCCTTCAATTTGACTTACAGATAACCACAAAAACATTTCTGAAACCGAACTTAATACCGTAATATACATTCCAACTTAAAAATTCTCGGCCAACAGCCAAACTTGTTAATCCCTTGCGAAAAAAAAACCTGAGAACAAGTAAACGGTCGCACATCATTTGGATTTACAGCCAAAACTTCATCACCTAATTTGTAAAGAGGAGGAAACAATTTTGCAAGCCAAGGAGTCGTCGGAATGGTATCATAAAGTGAAGTAATAGGAGCGGCCTAACGATGTTTCGAACGAGCCTGGGCTTAAATAAAATATAAAGAAGAAATCAGTGGGCAACGACTCCACCCAGCAAACTTTACGGCTGCAAGATTGGACACATATTATACGGGAACTTTCGAGTTTCTACTGCAACTTGCTTTCGGTGTAGACGTTTTCATGGACGGTTATGTTCCGAGTTTATTGGTCCGTCGACCTCGCTCTCCAGGATTAAAATACCCGGTTCACTTGAATGTATTGTCATCTTATTTCTTGTATGTAATAGTAAAGTTACTTCCACAGTCAAATAGTTTAAATTGATCGATGTCCATCCACTGCTTGCGAGGTCTTAAAAAGGTAAGGTTTGCAATCACATGGATTGTAAGTTTGTTATATGTTCTGTAAAAATAGTTTTATTCAATTTCCACAGTATGCAGTAAGGAAACAATAACATACTAAGTTGTTTACTAGGTCGTTGAACTTTCAGCCATTCGTTCTACATCTTTGTTTGCTTGTAGAAATTTCTTGTTTATTGTGTGTAATGTGGAGCGCGTTTAATTCTACTGTTGGAGCTGTAGCTTGTTTTCATCGGTCGCATCGGGCCACGTACTGGACCACTTCCTCCCGCGAGATCATACAACTACCACTTACGATCGTATTGTAGTTTAAAACAAACAATCTCTATTACAAACTTAATACAGAAATAATATGAATTTCCTGGAACCAATGCTGCAGAAATACGAACAATTTTATCTCACTTCTTCTCAGATTAATTGCGGACTACAGATTTTATTACGCGTTCTTATTAACTTTAAAAAATCTGCGTAATACCCCGCTTTCAATTTAAAGATTTCCCCATTTTTTTCCTATAAAATCTACCACAACATCGTATCAATTGCGTTTAATATGCAAAAGAAATTCCCTTCGCCCTAATATCAACGCAACAAACTTTTATACTTATTCAGCGGTTTTCCAGTTATATCCTGGCCTTTCAGGACGTCCCCGAGGACGATGAAATATTCTTTTTTTCAACCACAAAGACATAATTAAACCCTGAGGATAACAATTCGGTACCGTATTCTCTTTTGTGCGGCGGGATTTTGAATTTTAATGCGCGGGAGTTCCGAAGCCGGCCGCGCTGATCGTTCAGGAAAATACTAGGACTAATTTTTGATGCACAATTATCGTGGATTTTCCTCAAGTTTCCCTTGTAATTTACTGATTAATGATCGCGAGTACTGATTTATAACAATCGACGTCGTCAAGTTGCCTGCAAGCCTTGGCTTTGATAGCAAGCTGCCAGTTATTAGTCTATAGTTACGATAATGACTTAATGCTCCAATATTATGAACTTTGTTCATTTTCAAAGTCCGCTTGATGCCTTTGCCATACATCGTGGAAGCAGACGGTCTGCAAATTGCGCCTTTGTGACTACACTAGCGATCTCTTTACAATAAATTATAAAGCTGAGAGCCGATGATTTTAATATTTTGCCGAAGAGCACTCAGAATTTGTAAAAAATCTCTTGTTTCGACGGCGAAATGGCTCGAAGCTCTTAAAAGACTAATAATACGAAAGTGCTCTAGTTTAGGGGAAATAAAATTAAAAAGAAGGAAATATTTCACGTCAAATATTTTCCAAAATGCCCACCTTTAGTTGACGCCCTCGGAAACAGTTTCAATCACATTTACTTAAATACAACACCGATTATCTCGACCATCAAACTTGGCCATCAAACAAAATGTTCAACGGCAAAATATATGCAGTCTCAAGCACTCAACTGCCCCCGAAAATTACAACAATAAAGAAATAAGAGATAAGTGCTCTTACATTAAAGTTCGAGTACCAACTACCAGTATAAGTTGGTCTCCAAACTCTCGAACACTTCGCGAGCTACGTTAAAGTTTACTCGAGGGAGTGTCGCGGTGGAGGTCAGCGTGAACTGGTGGAGTTGAGTAGGGTAAAAGCCCCAAATTTCGGGCGCGTGGCTTACACGTGCCTCAGAGTTTCCCCCTCCACCGTGGAAGTTTACATCACAATTAATGTCACCTCACTAATTGGTGATAGCGGTTTGACAGTTCGGCACAACACTAGGCCTCGTGGTAAAGTTTGCTTTACTTCACTGGAACTAAATAATTTTGGAATTTACCCAAATCTCGCGAAGGGAAAGTATGAAAGATGATCAGAATACAGTTCGACCCATTACCCTAATAAGCGTGTATCTATTTATAAAGGTTGGATAGTCCGCGTGCATTGTTAATGCGATGCGATTAATTTATTTGTCTCATTGCCTTTCCACGTGTAGCTCGTACCACAGACTCGTAATTTAATTTTCCTAGCGTTGAGGTGTCAAATTATATACTTTTAGTTAACGCCTTTATTTGAGAACGTAGAAAACAAAAAGCTCTACGGTCATTACGCTGAAACGAATGTCTATGAACTCACACTCAACTTAAGGAAGACTTTAGGAGATAAGAATGATTGCATCTGAGTGACAAGTGAATTTTATCTCATCTCCTTATATTATTATTCTTATATTCATATTCTTATATTTCAGAAAAATAAGACTGCTTACTTATAGTCGCAATTTTTACAAGTAACACAATGCACAATTGCTGCAATATTTTACGCCATCCACGAAGTAATAGCCAACTTTTCTTTTATTTATTTAACAATTAACATTACAGTTAAACGACTAAACAAAGTATAGTACAATATATAAGATATCTATGATTACAATAACACAATACTCGTAAAACATACTATACTCAGTAATGCAAACGAAATTGAATTCTACTTCGGCCAGTAACAGTCCCATAAAAGGGTGCCAACATAATAAAAAGAAATTCAAACCTAGGGTGAATAGCACTAAACTTACAAGTACGGTTAAATAAAAAGGTTGTATATAAATCGATAGAGGACTTCAGAAGTGCATAATTTTATTTATTTGATATGTGATCGACGGGTGGCAGGTCCCGATGCTGGTTTTTACCCCAATATGCAGATCATATTTGTGTTTATTTTTTTTTACCTTACTCTTGTTGTGTTTGTAAACAATATAATAATCTGCTACGCGGTTTGGGATTTAGATTTATCATTAGTTAATGAGCGCCTAATACAATCTTTCGGTCTGTAATCATTCTTATTTCAACATTATTAACGAAAAAAAATTACGTGGCATGAGAATTTTGGATGACAAGTTTAAACAAAAAGATTAAACAGCCTTACTGATTCTTGTTTGAGAAAGGCATAATTATTTAACGAAATGTGACTTTTTATTGGGCTTTGTAATAGATTAAAGTCGTCACCACAAATAAAATTGTTCCGTCTTTAAAATACCTAATATAAAATAGTTAAAAATACTATTTGAAAGCAGTTAATTTCTATCAATGTTCTCTACTAGTGTGTAAGCTTAGTGAAGATCCGATTTTCTCTAATTGCCACCAGTCAGGGTCTACTTTTACCGTGTGTAGCACAGACTCGGCTCGATGACCACTAAGCGTTCGACCGCGCCAAATGTTGGCGACTACAATGCGATGGTTCACTTACTGTTTGCTGATAGTGCTCAACTTAGGTCCCATGCATTATCAATGTTTTTGAAGACCGTAAACTGTTGTAGTACCACTTTTTGCTTTGTATTTAAATTAAATAATGACTTAATTGTTTCGGTAATTTTGACAAATTTTGTTGACGCTGTGTTTTATTAAGCTTGTATGTGCTTATTCATCAATCCTATCGTATGTTAACTCTTGAAGCAATATCTCATTTTTTAGTTACCGGCAAGCTAACTTAACAATATAAACTGATATGTAACTTTGTTTAATATGTTTTAGAATGCGAGAACGAACGCAAACATGCATTTTACGGTAGAAAGCCAGACTTTTCGGCGCAGGTTGCACTGGCCGTGTTCACAGACTGACTGTTACTGTCTAGCATTCTAAGATAAAATGCGTGTTCGCTTTAATTCCCGTCTCACTGTTGTAAGTTATTGTTTTATTAATGTACTATTAATAAAGAAAATTTGCTTAGAAAACCAAAATAGGGTGAATGTGGACTGAATATTCAGAATTGTTAACACTAACTTTAGATTATTGACGAAAAAGGGGAATTAAAACATCAAAAACGGTCGACATTCTACCTTGTTGTGTTTCGCTTGTACAACTCAAGTAAGTACATTTACTTCATCTCCTACTTCTAACTACAGCTGTCTAATAAATTACACTACAAAATGATCTCATAATCACATAAGGGTGGTCCCAGTAGCGTTGTAAAGATTGTCGTGCCCCGCCGCCACGTGACCGACCACTGACATGCCCGTTTGAACTTAAAAAATAATAATCAAATGTATTCGGACACCCCACTTCTATAACAAACACAATTATATGTGACACGTGAGATTAAATAATGTTCAAAACGATATTCTGTTTCAAAAACTAATCGACTACGTTAGTCAACATGATTGAATTTTATGCGGGAATTTAGGTAGGGCATTTTTACTTAGATTTGTTCGGCGTTGTTCACAGGCTATAGTGGCTGTGGTTGCAAGATGGCTGAAGTCTAATAGGTGGTAAATATGAATAAATATAATTATAGTGTTAATGCTAGTTATAGGATCACTTTTATTTATTTTCAGTTGATTAGAACTGTTTAGGAAGTTGAAACGTAATTAACTACTAAATGAAATTCGTTCACATCGTAGTATTTCTAGCTACATTTTTTGAATTTACCTACCTATACATACTGCAACATACATACATACTGCAATACCTACTGTTAAACTATGTTACTTATATCACTTATAAAACTATCTGAACACGCAAACAAGAGCTTATAAATTATTAATATTATTCATGCTAAGACTTAATGTGTAAAAACAAAAGAAGAATTTAAATAATCTATCTATTTATTGTTCGGGTTTCATAATTGTAAAGACATTTTGTTAACCGTTACTACTCTCCGAATACTAGTCAAAATACTCTTGGTAATTAGGCCAGTTCTCTCCAAGCAATTTGCCAATTTCTGCGATCTGTTTAGCCAGGAGAGACTCGACAGCAAAACCCAATTGCAAGATCAGAAAATAGAATAGCGCTCACGCAGTTACCGAAGCATTTCTAAAACAGGTAACTGTTATTTACCATTGAATTAAGAAATAATTCACATGCGTTTAGTACATTTTCTTACTGCTTAAAATTATAATTTAATAGTAATTAGATAGTTTTCTAAATATTTGTTGCTTTTGGAAAACAATAAATAAACAGTGACTGCAGAATTATTGCTGAAATAATAATTATACAGTTAAATAAGGTTATTCGGAAAGTCATTTCGTTTTTTTGTGGAAATGAAGGACAGTTTCAAAGTTTGAGGATTATTGTTCAATTTGATAAATGTAACAGTTTATGATCACTTGAAACACCTGAGATTATCCTCGTAGCTCAAAACTCTCTGTCATCTAATAGCTAAGAGCTCACTGAAATAAACCTAATGAACCGTGTACTCATTTGCGATTCTTGAAGCCAATGAGATTTTATTACAAGTTCATACATACTATAATGCGAAAAGACTTTTTCCCCGACTTAATAATTTGATTTACTATGGTATAAATGTGGTTGAAAATGCGACAGTGTATGCATATTTTTGCTATAGCCTGTACGAGTGGCATTAAAATTAGACGTCTCTGTCCATAGAGCAAATTGTAAGGCATTCAAGTTGTCATGCTTTGTTGTACTGCTTCCAGTTTACTACAAATAGATCGGAAATTGGATTGTGTCAGTCTTGTGTATTACAAGTCGCTTGTCAACTTGTCTTTCATAGCATTATGCAGTCTTCTGTAAAGTAAATTATGCCTTTTATCGTGGGGACTTAAACAAAATGTAACAAAGTGGATTCGAACTGCAATCAGACCTAAAACTACTATTAAATCGTGTATGAGGTGAGCTCAGTTTACATGTGGGTGGGTAGTGTTAGATGCGTGGTGACTATCTTTCAGTGAACACATTTTTATATAGGTACCTATATAAACTGTAAGCACGGGTTCAATTCTCGACATCTAATAGACTCGCTAAAGATAAGTCAAAATAATTGTATAAGTAAGCGTTAACAATATGATTCTTATCTCCAAAATCTGTGTTGAAAAATTGCAAAAATGTATGAGAAAAAGCATTGTATTAATAAACGTTAACAATATGATTCTTATCTCCAAATCCGTCTCGAAAAATTTCAAAAATGTGTAAGAAAATAAAAACACGTGCAATGTGCACCGTTTTTATTTCGGTTGTCATTATTAGTAACAACAACCACCAGAATATGGCCGCTAGTTTCCGTAAACTGATCGTTAGTGGAAATTATTTACGATATCAGTATACTAAAATCAACGGGTTCTTAGAACAACCTACAGTTTATTAAGAAATTAATTATAACTTTATTAATAGATTATATTGAAAGGACAATATGACGAGGCTGTCTGAGAAAAGCGATCGTTCAATGATGAGGGACCGGGACGAACCGCAGGGCACGTGTAGCGGAATCTTGATCGTTTATGTAATAAATACGACTGTCATGTACAATTATTGTGTTTACAGACAAATATTTTACATCATAATAGTATAACAATTTGTAAATCTCGTCAGATCTGTAAGGTTAACTTTACAATTTATGTCCCTGTTTTGTATTTTGTTTGTTTTTGTCGATACTGTATACTGTAAATCATCAGTGTAGTATATTGGCTATTAAGAAAAGCAAGCCTTAAGTTTTAGCAGTTATTTCTAACGAGCAATCAGTTTATCGAAACGGCCAATACTTTGTGACTATTTCAAATTCTTCGTATATAAAATAATATTTTGAACCCGAATTGAACTTGTGTTTAGGTATATGAAAAAATATATATAGCTTAATTTAATTTATTGCTTTAAATCTCTGACACTACCAATTACCAGTATCATTGCATATAACTTGGTTGACCCTTAACTAGTGCTTGACTAAAAAAAAGCCGTACGCCGTTGTTTATTAGCCGTCAGTTATTGCTAGCTCTCCATCTTCGGTTTATTGAAGTTTTCTATGTATCAATTTAAAAAACATAATGTAATTGAAAATAGTAAACCGTGCATTCAACACGCATTCTAAACGAACGAAACAGTCTACTTAAAACCCTTCATTAAGTATTAAAGCAAAAAAAAAAAACAAAAAGTCAATTTACAGAAATACATAATTAAATATTAACAAAAAGAATTTGACCTTATTAGAGAAATATAAAAAGATACGCTCGAAGGATCGTTGTGAAGGTATAAAAGTGGTTTGAAACAATTTGCTAGGGCTGTGGTGTGGCCACGTGACATCGTCCGGTCACTATCCGGCCAGTAACGGTAAATGTTCCGGCTTTCACCCCTTGTTTACCAACTAGGGGAACAAAAGAATTGACCAAACTTTGTAACGACAAGTGTTTGTGAAAATGTAGAAATAAACGGATGGTGTTTGATTTTGTTAAGGACTTGGTTTATGGCTATAACTGAACTACACTTTAAAGTTTCCAATGAAATTAAAATTAAAAACGTTTATTAAATAAACACACACAAAAATATACATATGAAGTAGTTAAATCTCCTTTATTTTATTTTTATTTTACAATTTGTTTATTACAAACAATTATTTATTCGAATATTATATTGAGTACACAGCCTACAGTTAATCTGCTCCGGGTTTCGAAACAATTTTATCGCATTTTCTAAGGGATGAAAGTCTTAATTATATTTTTTTACTGTTTTTCATGTCACTGACGTCTTTAAGAATGAAATAAAATACAAAATGTTATCTTTTACTTTTTATACTACAGGCGCTAAAATAAATAAGCATCAACAAAATTCCCCAGCCGGGATATACTCTTATATACACATAGTACATAATAAATACATGCTATAGTGTAATTCAGCTAACATTCCACAATCCGAATGATATGCGTTTGCGAGTACAGTTAGTAAAACAAGCTATAATTGGATTAGCGCTTGCTTTAATTCCAAGTTAATTATGATTTTAATTGGGATACGCGAATAACATATTTTCGAGAGCGCGCGTGCCGGTTGATGCGCGTATCTCCTTGTACAGATAGCAGAATATATTGCTTAGGATCTTTTTATAAAATAAAAAAGTTTGTATGAAAATTACATTGGGAAAATCTTGAAGATTGGTGATAGTCTGAGATTTGTGGACGATTTGCTATCATTGGTTTTATAGAGAAAGATAAATCACTTGATCGACTTACCACCGGTTTCTGAATACATTTAGCGGTAGTTTATATATTCAATAGCGTAAAAACTCACATAAAAAGAACGCTATTGAATAGATAAACTACTGTTAAGTGTACTCAGAAACCGGGCATTAATCTAGGACACGACCGGTATAATCTTTCTGCTATGTTTGATTCTGTTTTGTACAGGGTGATATGAAATTATTGTAAAACATCTTTAACGTAACTACTTCAATATACGGAGTGTGGAGATACACTGCATCAGTTTATACTTCCTCTAAGGTACTAAAAAAATATGTCTTTAATAGCTGAACTCTTTGTACAGCTTATCATTCTTCAAATGGCTTTTGAAGTTTCATTGTAAAAATAAACCGATAGCCGGTACATTGATGGACATCAAATCAAAACAGAAAACAATAGCGTTGTACAAATTCCAAAATACATTTTATATTTGCTGTCTGTCCTCGTTGTTCGCTTGTCGGAAGGGCTCGGGTGCTTCCGGTGCGAGGTGGGGGGAGGGGAGGGGCGGCCACATCCGCCGGAAGCGGCCCGCAGTCTACTGTCTTGCTGCGTTCAAACCTTTCCCGTTTTAACTTTTTTCGTTATGTACTACCTAATAACAAAGGTTTAACGAGTAAATAGAAACGCTTCTATACATATATTTTTGTTGGGAAATATAATAAGTGTGTTTTTCTATGTGTAAGAATGTTTTGTAAAGGTACGAATGAGAAAAGATGCGTGTAAGATAAAATAGATAGAAATCTAAAGGTCAAAATATGTTTTCCAAAATAAAAACTACTTAAACAAACTTTACGCACAAATAACCCACTAAATTGTTTGGGGAAAAACTCTTTACAGATAAGTCTTTAGAATCGTGAGATGTAGAATTTATGAGAATTTAGTAAAAACTGAAGATGAGTCAAAAGCACAGTCTGCCTATAATGTTACTTTCAAAACTAGAAATAAAATAAAAAATTGTCAGACAAAGAAATTTCTTTATAACTTTTCTATCCTTTTTTTGGTTGAATTAATTAGAATTTCGATTGCAAACGCATTCAGGCGTATACAATTTTTGTACAAATTTATGATTTCTTGTATTGTAAATTATCAATTATATGTAAAGCATTGTAAATAAACGGACTTGGACTCAAGGTCTAATCCTTCCCTTGTTGGGAGGAAACCGTTGCCCAGTAGTGGGACAGTAATAGGTTCAAAAAACATTTGTTTATAAATTATCAATAAAGAAATAATATCCTTTCCAGAAAAAATATGTTTTAACGTAAAATATACCTTTACAGTGACGACTACAAACTTGTATCTACGTACTAGTATGATCTATAAATTCTATAGTACAACAGTGTACACTACTATAGTGTAAGGGATAACATAGGTAGTTAATATGGCGGCGATGTTTCCGGATGGATTAGATTCACATCCCGGGGGGACCACTCGCATATGTGTACTATTATGCGTTTGTTTGTTTGTATGTATTAAGCTCTATGCAGTTGAGTGCAGGTTCAATGTCTGGGTCGAGCAAAGTGGGAATTGTAAATGAGGTTGATCATCATGGAACTATAATTGGTGAAATGTTGTAATACAGTGATTTGATGATTTGGTTTCAATGATTTACAATTGTGGTCTTAAAGTTTATTTTTTCATTAAAGATTGTTTTTTGGAATACTTAGAACTGTGTTAAACAGATGGCAGTTGTTACGTTACCCTACATTTACAATTGAGGTTTAGTATAATATACTCTATACATTTACAACTAATCAACGCAAATATGAACAAAACAAGAATATCGGAACAGAAAATATCGTAGCACCTCACTGGACTTGAGGAATAGGCTGTTATAGTTTCTTAACCTTGCTAACTATATAGTAATCTAGTTTAATTTCTGCTCAAATGACGTATCAACGAAAACACTACCTTAAGAAATTCAATACATAAAATTCAATATCATATCTCATCGGAACCCAATAAGAATTACACACCTCATGGAAACCCAAACATACTTTATATCAATCAATTATGCACAAACTATCAATTTCTATACTAAACGTACTTAATTTACAAACGCAAAAATCTATACTCAAACTATATTATATTCATTTTCATTCAATAAAAAGTTGTACCTAAACCTTTTATACACGTATTATTATTTTGAACGAAGTAAGATAATAAAGATGCCGATTCATTAAAGCTCTAATTCTAAATAGAATAGTTAATGTAGCTAAGTATCGTATACAGTGGCAGTCCAGCCGTGGTTCCGTACCTATCTGTGGTACCCTAAAAAGGGTACGTGATGTGGCTATGACGTAAGACAGGGGAGATAGCGCGGGTGTATTTTTTTTTGTGTAGATTTTTTTATAAAGTTTTTCTAGTATAAAATTTGATGAAATTTATTAATATTGGACAATATATAGATCTAATTTTATGTTTGCAGCTAATAATATTTTGAAAGTAGTCGAACTAAAACCCAATAACAGAGATTGTCCCAACAAATTCTTACATAAACCACCCGTAGCTTTTGTGGACTATTTTCGAAAATTAATATTGTTTTTGAAAACATTAATTTTTGTTATACTTAGATCTGATCTGATCTGAAAATGTAGCTTACAAACAGTTTCTAATTTATTTATTTAATCGAAGATCAGATATTCATCTTACTTTACAAAGACAGAGTACACGGGTTTAGGTTACAAAATATTTTTAGAGTATTTCCGCACAATATACTTACACACAAACACAATTAAACACCTTTCCATCGACAATATCGCTGTACAGTACAAACAAAAAATAAATATAAATCCAAATCGCTTCAGCTGATCACTTGTCCCGTGGCTCACGAATCCCCGAAGGAACCACGGGAGCGATAAAAGCCTCATGTATTATACAGGCAGGTCCGAAATCGAAAAATTAAAACTCGCGCCATCTGCCGGCTGAACACCGTAATTACTGCGACGCTAATCACGACCATTGTGCATATCGGTGTAGGTAGAGATGTGGAAATTCGTTTTAAATGAATATGTGAAAGCGAATTTTCCGGCAACGCGCAAATCTGTAATTGAGTTGAATTTGTTGAAAAAATTGCATTTTAGATTAAGCTGATGAGGGTTGTGGCTGCCAATTGTATTAAAGATAGAAATTGATAACTGACTCGTTTATAATCACTTAAAAAGGTGAAACAGACGTTAAAATATGAATACCGTACTAGGTAAATAGAAAAATGCCGCGTTAAATAAACCGTTTTCTTCATTCCTAGTTATTTAGGTTCTAGATTATCTTAAGAAGTAAACATCTAAAGTTAGACTATTCAAGATGCTAAATATTATTCTAGTAGTGGACCTCGTCACGATGTTCACTTTTGAACAAACGAAACTTGTCAGAGTAACCCAAAATATATACACTAAATTGTCAATCCAATTCTACATACATAGTAGAAATAAAATAAATTCATATGACTAATTGTAAAAGAATAAAAAGCCTAGCGTCCTCTCTGTCAGTCCATCTGTGAGAGATAATCTCTGAAAGTGTTAAATGGATTTCATTTCAGCTTACACTAATGGATAGATTGAAAGTTTAGTGAAGAGTGGACAATATATGTATAGTGTGTATTCATTTTAGACGGTAGGAAAGTCCATAGATTTGATTTCCACGAAACAAAAAAATATTTTATGAGTACTTGTTATAGAAATTCCATATGCTTTAATAGGTGTCTATAGTGCGTGCCTCCTTAAGGACTTTAGAATATAAGCAGAAAATATGACATCACAGAAGTAAGTTTCCGTTAATTCAGTTTTTATGATTGCTTCTCGCAGAATTTGAATTTACGGTTGAGCAATCTACAGAAATGAGTAAAGACAATTTTGCTAATATACTAGGATTTTTAAACAAGTACGAAATAGGTGTAAGTCAATATATCGAGACTTCAAAATAAGGGCTATCGTTATGCAAACTAAATAAATAACACAGGACATCTCATCACGTTTACCATGGTACAAGCTCATCTGCTTAGTTTGGAATCAGATGACCGTGTGTGAGTTGTCCCAATATATTTATTTATTTATCTAATTTAAAACTAAGCAAAGCTAGCTGCACTATAGTGACTAGACAACTGATAAACATACTTATATACTTGCAAATTCATTCTCAACCTTAGGACAGATACTCAAGACAAAGTTCTTAGTATTGATTTAGGCTAAACTATCGCCTACAAAATCTTTAGTCTCTAGTTGAATATAAAGTCTATGCTAAGTAGTAGAGCAATCCACCACGTAGGAAACCTTGGGGAAATGCAGGCGTATCCAGTACGTGCTGCAACACTTAATAATATATACAAACATTCTTTTATTAATGCATTCTAAGAGCCAAGATTGATTGCTGTATATGTTTACTGCTTTTAAAATATGGTGAATTATCACGGTAGCCCAATTCTCTACAGTCGGTATTGTCGAGTATCAAGATTTGACATTTAAAATGTACTGTCAAAATAGTTTTAACGGAGCCCGGTAGAGGCGCTAAACAGATTCTCGATGACTACCCGGGAGTCGGTAGTCGATAAGCAAGGAATCGAGCTACCGATCGTATGGTTTGTCGTCGTGAGGTTTTTTGTACGTCACACAGCCTTTTCTAGGCCTGTTTTAATAGATTGGTGTCTATAAAAATAAAAAATTAAAACAGCATGATGAGTTTCAGTATTTGTGATTCGTAAAGACAAGTCAAATTTAAATATTTACACGCATATTATTTATATGATATTATATCATAGGTAAAATTTAGTTTTCCCTTAAGTTCTTTCAGTGAACTATGTCTGTTTAATGGTGCCTCATCGTATTGTTTGATTTATCGGGCATAAGTTTAGCACGGAATTAAAATACAGTTAAAAACCACTTGTTAAGTTAACTAATACTTTACGTTATACAATCAGCTGTACATACATACATCAAATCACTCCTTTTTCTCACAGCAAGAGGGAGGAGAGGGTTAAGCAGAGATCGAAGAACACACACACCACATGCTATGTCTACAAACTTCCATTGTTTCATACAGATCTATACAGCTTAGATATCAAAGCAGAAAACAAATCACTCAACACGTGTAAATATAGAAAATACTTTAACAACATCTCCTCACTTTTCTCCAGTTCAAAATAATATCAGGTGAATGTGAAGTAAAGCTGTGATATCAAGGCAGTTCGTGTGAGACACGGAGCCGTGTGATTGAGACTCAAAGCTAAGCTCAGGATTCACTCGGTTATCGCCGACTCGACTGCCGCTGGTCATATTTTGTATAAGTTTGCTAAAGCGATTCTGTTCAGGTGGATGTTGATTTTTGTTTTTAATATTTAGTTAAGCTTTAAACGTCAAAAGATTGAACCAAAAATTAGCGAAATTGGACAAGCCGTTTTCGAGTTTTAGTAAGATTAAAAAAAATATTGTTTTCAAATATTAGAAATAGGAGTGATAATAAAAAAAAATATTGATTAGGTATTAATTAGACCAGCGTAGCATTCTGTTGTAGATTGGATTTGAAATCAAATCAGGTTTGTGTAGTAATTGTACACTTTCCAGTGTATTTTATAACTTGCAACTAATTGCCTAGAGAAATTGAAAATGGGAACGAAATATAGGCGAAGAAAGGCAACATACCGATCTATCTTCTTAGTATCAGTATCTCAAGCGTATGTTACTAAACTGTAGTATCAAACTAAAATAAATTAAAAGCTATTGTAAAATATAACTTTATAGTACTTACTACGTCTTCCTAGAACATCTAAGAATTTATTAATAACTCACAACTAAATACCATTTCACAAATCTAATAGACTCTGCAGCCATCAAGCCAAGTCTACGTGTGGATATAAGTCAGTTCCAGTCATTTAGCTAAAGGTTTCCCGGAATCGAATATGTGAGAGTTAGTAAGCCGATTACTGGTTGCAGTCTCGGCCACGAATCGTACACGTATCGTGCACTAAAAGTGATTTCCAAAGGTTTTAATCTCCGTTTAAAAGCTCACCTTGGAAACGCTATTAGAAATATTATTCCCTGATACCCGCACGTGATACAAGAACTTCTTAGAATCCTTTCTTTGTTTGTTATTTCTAAGAAGTTTGTTGAAATAATATGTTTGTTGTACTTTTAGATTCGTTTAGTACGAAACGTTCAATTGTGCTCTTTTTCAGTTCAAATTAAAATTTCCCTATAACTTTCCAAAATGTCACTGCATTTTGAATCTATCGCTGTTTCAAAAGGCTAGAAGAACGTAAGCAACAATAACGAGAAACACACTTGCTTTTTTTAATTGCTAGTATACGATGGGATGCAATTTGAAAATTCATAGATGGCTGTCTGTTTTATATAAAAATAATGTCTTGACGTTCTGGCTGCTTTTTAGTTTTATTATAGGCAGTTATAAGACTGGTGAAGTTTCTATCAAAAAGAAATCAGTAGATTAGTGGAAAATTAAACGGGTTAGTCATGCAATATCCCAAACCAAATGCTTTAAATGTCACAATTGATGAACACCTACAAACCTTAAAATATTTTTACCAATTTCCGCGTGTTGTCTCCTCTCAGCATAATAAAGCTTATCGGCATGTATCGTACAGCAGTTTGACCACAAAAGCATAAAAGACAGACAGTCAAATTTCCATGCTTGTATAATATCAATATGGTTCATTTCTATTCTAGTGTGTAAAACTGTCGCCAGGCTAGTAGTAGATGTGTGATTCCGATGTTATGACGTCATCCCGCTCACCTCGCTGGTGTCAATGTCTAATGTCAATGTTACGTTATGTGCCGGTCCAGACTAGGGATGCTGCGGTCGTTGGACTCTCGAACATCTTTACAACATTGGCGTAGAAGAATTATAACATTTTAAGAAACATATTAAATAATTGTTCGTGGCGGAGTTTCATTATATTGTGCTATTTGATGTTATACGAGTCATTCGTTATCATTATTATTACGTTTTAATTTTTTAGTTATGTGTGTGGTGCAAGATTTGAACTCTTGATAACTTGTGCTATGTTAGAGGCAAGGCTATCGTAATAGCCACTGCGCGGTACCTATGTATTGCCAAGTTTATTAGATTATATCCACTTTTGTAGATGTCATTTAAGGTTTAAGAAATTGCTTTTGCAGTTTGTGGCTATAGACCACATATTAAGTGATTTTTATAGCGGCTGTGATGTGAATCATCGCTCGATCATCTATCGTCATTAAGCACCAAGGTTGTCAAGTATTGCCAAATTGACACGTTGAAAAGTGATCAAAACTCATCGCGTCAATGTACGAACAGCAAACAGCTTGACTACTAATATTAAATTCCAATTATTATAAAACATAAAGCTACGTGTTTATATTGCTCTTATACTAAACTCTTAAGACCAGTGATAAAGGTTAATTGGACGCTACTGCATTACAGAACGCCGTAATTATTTCCTTTGTTTATTAAAATGAAAGCCTCGCACAGTGTACACAGGCGAGTGCGATCAACGTTACAATAAAAACATTTATATGTACGTCGTGAAACTTTTTATCAAACGTAATGCAGTTAAGCGTGAAGGCACCAACAGGTCGTGAGCACGCTAACGCATTCCGCAACAAACTTACATGATAACAACCGCCGCACGGTTTAGTTAGAAGCAAGTAAATGATCGGGCACGCGGCTCATTGTGCGTCCCCTGCGTATCGATTGTCGCACAATTAGCCCTGCCGATCGTCACGGGCCATCCGTCAACCTTTTTAGAGTTAGGAGCGTGAAAAGGTAACAAGTAAGAGAGTGAATGGACCAATTAAATAATTCAGTAATTCGTGAACCCGCCGGCGGCGACGTAAACACGCGTGAGACGCTGCGGGGGGCGGGGGCGTGGAGCCGCGGCAGTGGTGGGGCGAGGGCGTGGCCCGTGACGTCACGCGGCGCCTGCCTCAGTCGGTCAGTACCCGGCGCAGCGGACGGTCGCGGCGACGCGTCGCCTATTATTACCCGAAAGTACGATAAAAATCGCCAAAATTTTCGACCGGCAGTATCACTCACCTTCCAAGGTGTTGAAATTGGAGGACGACCCGTGGGGGTCATGTGCGATGTACTCGCCGGATAAGATGAAGTCCGGCGGCGGTCTGATGGCGCCGCCCGGCTGCTTCCCCGGCAGGTACAGCCCCACGTACCGGAGCAGCGACCCGCGCCGCTGCGTCCCCAACCCGTCCGTGAGTACTCCATGTCACTACTTCTTACTACCTCTCTGACGTTCCTTACGTTCCTTACGTTCTCCGGATCTGACCGCGCTCTTCACCGTGTTGTCGCCGCGTGAAAACAAACCTTGACTTTATAAACTCCGCGTGTACTAACACTAAACCTTCAAATATATTAAAACAAAACGGATCGCTAGTCGTACGGTTTCTTACGACTACTCTCGGAGACGTCAACATGGTTGTTTATGTACTAACCTCTTATTTTTCAGGTTATTATGTATATGTATATATTGGGCTCTGCGATGTGTTATTGACATAAGCTGGCGTATGCACTGGCGATTTCATGGAGCTCCATGGGGGGATTTAGGTTTAAGCGAAATTTTACGTGTTCATTTTGTGGTTTTCAGTCTATATATTTTATTTGTTTCCAAATTTTTAATGAATTTCCATTGATTGGCAATAAATTCATAATATTTACTTTGAACTATTTTGAATTTACTAAAAATCGGTACCAAAAAATAAAATAATGAAGTATCCTAAAATAAAAACATCTAAATTAACTGTTACTTATAATATACTCAATCTATAAAAAAATATATCAAGTATTGTAACAAAACCATTTACTTCAATACTGTTAAAGCTTAAATTTCATTAAATTATTATGTATCGAAATTCATGTGAATATAAACGAATGAATAAACATAAAGATTAGTAAACAAAATATTAATTGAATTAAAACAATACTCGTAACTCATTTAACAATATAATATTTTACTGAATACTAAAACATAAATATTATAAAACATAAAATAAAAATAAATTCCTAATATAACGGAGTTTGAATTTCACTTTCAATTATGAGGAATAAAAGGAGGATGGTAAAATTACGTGAACAAATTATAGCAGATTATTACGGGTGCGTAAATTACGGAGTTTCCCCGTAACGGAGTTTTGCGGGGGTTCGTTACAAAGTGCCGACGGCCGACGCGCAACGATTACTGTTATATTGTTTAAATGTTTTTAATACTCGTATTTCATCTTATTCTATGTTGTTCGTGAATCATTCTGACGGATTATTTTTGTACCTATTTAAATTATTGTTCTGGTTCGTGTTCCGACGGCGGGTGAAATTTTCTTAAAACTTTTTTCAGTTGTCAAAGTCTTTAAATATCTTAACAATTGAAGAGACGAGCTCTAAATATTTTTTGTGTGTTAGTTATTTTTTCTAATAATAAAATATTTGTTTTATTTACGATAAACAAGAGTTTAAAAAAGAATATAAATGTAATGGTTGTAGTGCGGTCAATACAATAAAATTACTAGTAATCCGACGTGTAATTGTAGTACATTAAACAGTTAGAGGCAAATTACTGTAAAATGCGCGGCTAAGTAAGTAGCCGTCGGCTACGTGTCGTAGCGCTTGCCGTAGCGCTCGCCGTAGAGGCTCGTAGACTACCTACCGCGACGCCATTACGTAGGCGGGGCGAACTCGGTTTGTACTAAAAAGAGTATACTACAAACATTTTTAGTTTATTTGTTATGTGTGTTTAAACGTTCAACAATTATATATAAAAAAAATAAAGTTAACACCGTGCCGCGCTTACAATTTAAAAGCTTTTAATCGGTAAATATATTATGAATCACCGCGTTACTTATTAATTTTATATTGATAATAATATGTTATTTATACGAATGGGACTGAAAACTATACAAATGAACGCCTGTAACTATGATTGGCGTGCAGTGTAATGAATTTTTTACAGATTTCAGCGACGGCGGGCGGCGGCCGGGTACTGATATGACACTAATTGACACCTACGGTAATAGACTGTTTATTGAAAGTTTTTCACGAGCTGTACCGCCATCAACTTTATCGGCAATACTACCTTTTTACTGACAAAAAATATTTTTGAAGAAGACCTTCGGTGCATTTTTGAAGAAATAAATCTACAATCGTCAACAAAGAAAAAACAAATTAAGAAAGCAGTATCTAAACATTAAAAAACAAAAAAACATTTTCTTCACATTTCACAATATTATTGAGCGCGTAAAAAGCTTAAATATTTAAAAATAAATACAGTTAAGTTTATTAACAAGAAATAAATTTAGAAAAATATTGTATTAGAACCGGAATATTATAAATAAGTCTGGGTAACGTTCGTGGCACTTTGTTCACGTATCGTTACTTTTACTTCACGTTTTATGCGAAATAACTTGCGTTATGAAAGGATTTTAATGGACAAATAATAATTCAATTTAAACTCGCATTTCATTAAATTTATTCTACGTAAACCAGCCATTTTTATCTTTATTAATAGCATTTTAATATTTTTAGAACAATTACTTTGTTAAAATAGAAAATAATGTTTAAATATCTTACGACTCTAGGAATATATTAATTTTAGTATTATCTAAGAGGTTTCAGGGTCGATTCACTGTCGGGCAAAGTGTTGTGTTTTTGCCAGTAGTTTCAGGAGGTAGTTATATACAGTTAAAACATTTCTAAAATTATTAAGCTCTTTTATTCAGTAACACTTATTTTACTCTCTATTAACAATAACAACACAAGTTATAATAGATACATTTACTGAATAGCATTCATTGACTATATTTCACAACAAACATTAAACAGGATTTACTTCACAAATTTTAAGGAAATACATCTTAAATCGCTTTATTTGCTCTACTTGTAGCAACAAAAAAGGCAGGCGATTAAAATTACAAAATATAAACGTCATACGTTTTAATATATTATTTCAAATACAATTCGTTAGTTAAATAACTTATGATACACAATAAATTATAATGTTTATTCTTAACAGTTAGTAATACTAATGTATCCAAATATTATAAATTTATTTCTGTTATTACATATAATATTTACTTTGATAACAATTTTATATGATGACTTTTACAACTAAACTAAATTATTATGTTTCAAATTACCTTCATCCGAAAACTCTCTCACTCTGCATTTTATTTGATAAAGATTAAATTACCTCGATAAATTATCACAACAAAAATATCTTTGTTTCATTATTATATCGCCAGACAAAGAGTAAAGTTTTTTTCAAAAAATAGTATCTGGTTTTATCTATAAAAACCAACATAAGCAAATATTCGCGCTTATAAAATTAGTAGAAAATAAGATAGGACATTGTTCACACACATAAGACAAATATATTTTAAAAACAATACAAAAATTCATCGATTTACAAATATATTTTTTTGTAAAGAAAAATTTACAGTAGCCGTTATTTTATTTCAGTAAAATTGTTTGTTTACGGAAGGCAGTTCTTTCCGCCTCCGAGCTTTTAATATTTGAACATATATGCTTATGAATACTTCGCAGACTGAACGCTAGTAAAGTACTAGAAAACACTAACATTACAACGGAATACTAGATATTTTAAAGAGAATTCTAGGTATGCATTTTTCAAACCAGTTTATGCACTTACAATTAAATTAGAACCAAAAATTTCGTGACTTTGGCTTTCTTTGCAAATAAAATCTGCAATTCGCAATCCTGTAGTTACATTTAGTATTTTTTTAGCCTCATACCGTTGTATCGTTAGGCAAAATATAGGCTAAAAATAATTACATAATATGTAGTTATTATTAAATTATTTTGACACTAACTTGCATTCACTGTTTAGTTTTCGGTTTTTATTCTGTGAAAACTCTCCTGTCCTACTTTGGTATATG
This sequence comes from Anticarsia gemmatalis, assembly GCF_050436995.1. Lineage (NCBI taxonomy): Eukaryota > Metazoa > Arthropoda > Insecta > Lepidoptera > Erebidae > Anticarsia > Anticarsia gemmatalis. Next base: position 19,371,791 of record NC_134776.1, on the reverse strand, counting down.
AACTTTGTTGTCAACTAAATAAATTCTGTAGTATAACCTAGAAAGGGTTGCAGACAGACAGTTAGGTTTCTGAAATTAATTCTACTGGGACAGATTTTTCAAGATACTTTTGTGCTTTGATATTTTCATATCTGATTATAGTTATACTTTGGTGTTTAAAGAAGACAATCATAGGGGCTGTCAAGATATATCATTGTTACTAAACACATTTAAGTTGAAGTTTTGGATATTAATAAAATAGGCGTAAAATCTTACAGTTTTATTCAGTTTAAGATGATCAATAAAGCAACCTTTTTAAAGACTGTAGTAGTTTAATATTGGACGAAGCAAATTTTATATTTTGTACAATCGGAACAGAAATTATAAAGTGATGTTTTATCGTGTCGTCAACATTGATTTATCGACTTTTATAATGACATAAAGCCCTTCGAGTTCAGTGACCTTTCAAATATTAGTTTTTGGTATTTCAGAAATGCGTTTCTGTACTTAAAATTACTTTTACCGAAATATTTTTTTATAATTTACCGAACCATATTAATTGATATTGTAGAATATCATATGATCAAATATTAAGTTATTATTCGGTTCATCGGGTCAAATATTTTCTGTACTTTCGGTTTTAATGACGATCTATTTTATGTTTTTATTATTTTTACTAAGATTAGAATTTTTTTATTAGGTCTTTTTAATTTAATAAATACACATAATTACTATTTGCCTCTATGCCTTGGTAGGTTTTATATCCAACTGCAGACCGCAGGATCGCAGGCTCAATTCCCAGTTCGGACAAATTGATATTGGACTTTTGCTAATTTATATCGAATTATTCTCAACAATAGTCCGCGGTTTCGTAACGTGCCTAATATATGGCAATAGGTTTGCCCCCTATTACATGGAATTAACATAGTAAATGGCGAAACGCGGGTGTATTTCATTAAACTTTAGTAAGTTGCCTAACTTACTAAAAAAAAAAAAAATTTTTTTTTAGTAAGTTAGGCAACTTACTAAATTGGGAAAATACTTACAAAATAAAACAACTGGAAATTAATACACCGAAAGGAGAATGACTTATTCCGTTTCTATAACTTTAAAATACATATAAACTTAGTGCTAAATGAGACAGTATATTACTCTATTCTGACTTATTAAAACACATATTTAACATACAATTTAAAAAAACGGTGTTGCAATAATTACACACATCGCAGTCTCAAATGCATTAGTTATTTAACCGTACGTATTGTAATAACTACTTCCTTAGCCGTTGTTCGGTTCTTTGCGAAAAGAAATTATTCCTTCAGCCTGTAATGACAGGTTGGTCTTCAAATGCATGTATAGACCTGTAAAAAGGCTGTATTTGTGAAAGAACATTACTAGTTACAAATATGGTTTTTCTTTTGTGTGGATAGTCTATTTAACTTTTTATTTTGCTTAATGTCCTTAGTCTGATAGTTTTTTTTATGTTTCCAATTTGATTTTTCTTGTACACCAGTTGTACCATATTATAATTTGTCATTAAATTTACTTATAAGGAGGTCTCGGTGTAAGATTTACATTAAAGTTGTACAAGTTACTGAAATAATTTTTGTTTTGATTAATAACTTGCAGATATTATTATAATGTTATTTAATGTCCCAAAAGTCATTATATAAATATGGAAGCGTTTTTATCTGACTTTCTTTTATGTAGAATTAGTTGGTAGGTGGCTATAAATGATATCTCGGAAAAGTATAGATTAGTTTTAAACAATGCCATAGACATACAGTTTGGACGACAAGTAAATATTTTATAGATTAATTATTTATTTATTTTAATCTAAGAAGTTTTAATTGATCATAACAAGTAGCGTTTTTAGGTCTCTAAAGAACCTAATTGAAAAAAAAGAAAGAATTGATAACCTACTCCTTTTTCAGAAGTCGGATAAAAAGCACAATATGTTTTTCTGAATTAATAATTACAGTTTTTCATGCATCAAGGGTGATTCACACAAATAAAAATAAGGCTGTACTTGCAGTTATAGTTTAATAGATTCAATAAAATATTCAATGCATTGTTTACTATCAGTAAGTTGGTACATTTATTTAAAACATTGTATTTGACTGCATCCATTTTTATAGACATTTTAATTACTATCAAGTTAACCATTTTATTCGTGACTTTAATATTTATTTCAGTAGCATTTAATACACTATAACTGTATGAATAATATAAATGATAAACGTCCGCTTATTACTAAGTCTGCGTAAAAAGATTTAGTCTGAGTTATAAATATTTTTATTTTATATTTCAAATTTCATCAAAATATGTACACTAGTTTTTTTATGTCAAAGTTACAAACATAAATCTATTCTCTTAAACTTTCACTTTAATAATATTGTAGCAGGATTAATACTTCATATAAAAAAATCGCGACGTGGTGCAAAATTTCCGTCTACCGCAAATGTACATTTTTCAGAATATCTAATCCCAACCATATCTTAATGGGTAGGAAAACGTAATTTTTATAGTAAAATAGAATTACATAAGTACGTTTTATTATGCTTTGCTTACACCGAGAAAGTCAGTGACACTCGCAAGCAATTTTGTAATAAAATGTGATTAATAATTCACGTATTGAGAGTCATAATCGGATTATCACACTAAACGGTAGTGGCTATGTTTCTCAATCGATATTATTTACACATAGAGCTCCGTTCACACTGGAAATACATGGAAGGTTTTGTCCTACGGAACGAATGTTTTTACATTTTATTTGCAGAAATAATGTTGCTATTTTTAAGTACCTTGAACCGTGTTTGTCGTAATAAATCTCTATGGATATGAATTTATGAGTAAGTTTTACTTTTACGTACAGTTTATTAATCGTTTAGATAGACCATTATAATAATTATGTGTGAAAATAAAGTAATTTAATATTTCTACATACAAAACAAAACAATACAACTAAGTTAAAAATGTTAGTTTGTAGAAAGCAATCTCTGAATCGAATAGTCTCTATAAATTCTTTAACAAATATATTTTTAACCGTCCGTCAAATATAATAAATAGTTAGCTAAACGGAGTTTGATTTTAATTTACATTCACTTCAAAAAATTCAAAATAATTAAGTATTTTATGCCGTTACACACTGAACATTACAAACTGCAGCAAGAACCCTCATCCCACGAAACATTTCTACACAACAATGTGCGCGCAACTTTAAAACTACACATTGATTTAACCGAACTGAATTGATTGGCATTACGGTGCATGTTCGGTAGTTATTGTTCGATCTACTCTGTGCGGCGGAGTGCGCGTCCGTCACGGCCATCTACTATGCATGCTGTGTCAAGTCTGACTCTCGCCACCTCTATTTGGACACCACTGGCCCGGACATTCGACTATTTACTGTTTATTTTTAGTATTGTTTTTTTAGTGATAGCTATCTAAACACTTTAAATAATACATTTATTTATTCATAAATAAATATGATTGTGAAATATAGAGTGAATTTACTACCAGTGCGGAAAGTAGGGGCAATGATAGAAGCTTGCAAGAAACTCCTGGCCACGATTTTTAATTTATTATTTAGTATATTTGATTTAGCTATCTTGTAAGCTAAATAAGTTGAAATCTGACAAATTCTTTCAAACGTTTGCTATAATTTCATTAGTCAGCTGGTTATGAGTCAATAGCCTCACTACATTTCACATATTGAACAACTTGGGCACTAAGTTGACCATTAAAAATTATTGGAGAATTATTGCATACTTTAAGGTGATGATTTATGAATATGTTTAAAAATAAATACGCATTGTGTACCATAAGATGAAGATAAAACTTTAGACATACATACATACATACATAAAATCATGCCGTTCTCTATAGTGGTAGAGAATGCTACTTTGTCTGATCCTTACAAATGTCCCTTGCTTTCATTCGCATTCATACATCTTGTCATATAAAGCCGTTTACAATAACTGTAGAATACTTTTAAAAATAATGCTACTTCAATATTTCTTTGACTTAATAGTCACTAAGCTTTTCATTACAATATACTTTTTAAAAACATAGGTAATAAACTGATCTATACTAATATTATAAAGTTGAAGAGTTTGTTTGTTTGATTGTTTGTTTGTTTGAACGCGCTAATTTCAGCAACTACTAGTCCGATTTGCAAAAATATTTCAGTGTTAGATAGCCCATTTATCGAGGAAGGCTTTGGGCTATATATCATCACGCTATGACCAATAGGAGCAGAGTAACAGTAAAACGTGTTACAAAAACGGGGAATTTCTGACCCATTCTCTCTTATGTGACGCAAGCGAAGTTGCGCGGGTCTTTAATAATATTTTTATTGAAAAGAATATTTTTTAAATATTAAATTTAATGTGTAGTAAAAAGTTCAGTAGTGGTAGTAATCGGTGTTAAGGTCAGTCGTACGGTGTGTAGTGCGGCCAGTGCTAATGTTAGACCCAAGGCTATTGCACTGAACCGCCGGCGAGGTTACACAGTTCATGTCAAAGATCACAGGTTCACATTCCGTTTGTTGTAACTTTTGTTAAAGCTTTTTTAAAATTCAGTTTGCGTTTTTAAATTTTACAATTATGATTTAAAGTTAAGGGTAACTTTTTATTACAATCTGTTAGGTTATAAACAGATGTTGATTTGGTGACCCATAGACATAAGAAGCAGGTTCGATTTCTGTAGTTCTTCATTATATGGCCTGTTTTCGCAAGTCCGTTTGACAAAGGCTTTTTTATGGATGGTAAATAATGTTATACTGAATAAAGTAGAATAAAATTCTAGACTGATTTCCGCTAAAGTAAATGTCGGATGAAATGGAAGTCTAAGTTGTTGTAATTTTGTAAAACATAATAACAAACACGATTCTTACTGTAGAGAACGACAAAGAACAATTTAACGCGTCTGTTCACGGATCAAACCTATGTTTAATTTCTAAAAAATCAATATGTGATAAAAGTATAATAACTGGCTATTTTGTACTGAAACTATTTTGAACCTCTTTTTACCCTGTAAAACAATCAAATGATAATAACTGGCCATTTTACACCCAATTTATTTAAACCTCTTTTAACCTTGAAAAACAAAGAAGATACCTCACGTAAATAATATGAAATCACACGCGACATAAATGAAAGCATTAAAAATAGATACAACCAGTAACTTTAGACTATATGACGAGAATATTCATTCATAAAGCGTTAAAACTCCGTAGCAGTGACCGATATTCATCGCTGCCTGCATACAGCCGCTCAGCCGATCTATCAATGACGTGTGTACGCTAACAACCCGTCATATCTAGTCGTTATATAGCCGGTGTGTTGCATACGTTGAACTAACTAGTACGGACTTAGCAACAAACAGTTTTCATATGATAACTTACATGGCGATATTTATTTGATAGAAGTATGTGTTTTTGTGTTATTAACTATACTTTTGAGTGTCTTTTTGACAGTAAATTGTTTGTGTGATATAGTTAAAGTGATGTTTGTGTGTCGAAATTAAAATAGTCAATTTTTCAGCCATTACACTCATACCCCAACCACATTTAAAATCAAATTATGTGAAATTAAACGGAAATTAACACGTCGGGAGGTATATTTTGAACAAATAAAACATTCCATAAGTCTGTATAGGCGCAATCTCCCGTGTAGGCTTCTCAGTTTTATTGCATTTCTACCCTTACTCGCTGTCTCTTTCCCCGTGCGATGAAACCGGTGGTAAGAGTGAGACGGACAGCGGCAGTCCGTGCTATTTTATTCATGGTCGCGCGAACGTAACGCGAGATAGATACAGCTGTTTGACAATGAGCGAGAAAGGGACGGGGTACGTTTGTAAGTTTCGCCTTCGAACAAAAAGCTCCCTAGCTTTCGATTGTTATTCTTATATACGTGTACAATCATAAAGGAGGCACGATTATAATAAAAAAAGTGCACTTATTGAATCGTTGCCTTTGAATGTATGTAAACAAGTTATCTGAGAGTTGGGTAACGTAATATGTGCTGAATTGGATGGGTTATTATTATGTTTTCTTACTTAAGAGAGGATAGTTTTCTTAAGTTTGTATGAAACATAATATAGTGTTTGTGTTTCCCCGCGGGTCGATCCGGACATGTTATAGCGCGCGGTTTTAATCGCGTTAATTTCATGCGTGGAAGTAATTGGATTGAGTATTGCGGGATTTATTGATGTTCAACAACAAACTGAACTTTTATATAGTGGGTTATATAGGGGATGTAGAGAGACGGAATGGGCACTTTAAGGTTTTATTTGCGTTATTTCGAATAGAACTACTTAATTATTACAATTTGCTGGATATATTACAGTCTGGGCTATTAATATGAGACTTTACAGTCATCACTTTTAATTGGTAATCGTCAACTATCAAGACAAAACAAGCCATATAAGATTGTCATTTAGTTCCGCCTTATAAAACTAAATTAATCTCATATTATGACCATTTTGACTACATCTCTTGGCCTAAGGCTATTGTGGAAGAACATTCATAACTTATATTGTAGTGTTACGGGTTCAAATCCCAAACGAAACAATTTTTTTGTTTATATATTGTCTTATTTAGACCGTTTATAATATTATCAAAAGTCATAAATATATCTATAATAGAAATAATTTCATAAAAATAAAATGTTGCCACTTTACCAAGCTACGATAAGGAAAGTTCAGTGTCACTATGACGTCACCAAGATGGCTTCCACATGACACAGTTTTGGAATCGAACCTCGATCGTTTGCGACCTTACAACATCAATACTGAACATAATCTAATGGACTGACCTAGATGTACATTTTTACACTACCTAGGCCCGTGACTTTGGCCACGTTCGTTTACTATTTTTAAAGCAGCTTTTCGCTTTTATATCTACAGAATTAGTTATGAGATATGTGTCGTATACAAACTATAGGCCGACAACTTAGTAGAGGGTATTAACATGTACAATTTATTTAGATTATAATTAACAATTCTGTGTATTGCAAACAATTAGGTGTATCGAATAGATCAGTCAGCTGCATAAGTCTGAGGATCACTGATATTTTAATTCTACCGTCAGCTACATAGCTTTTCCGTCACTGATGTTCTAAATTCTGTACTATTTAGGCGGTCACCAGCCGCGAACCTTGCATACAAGGCTTTTAACTAAGTTGTAAGACTATAGCTTGTGTAATTGTTATTTGAATGACAGTTAAATTTACTAATATTGAACTATTTATCTACTTATACTAAACTTGCGGTCGCCCGCGTCTCCGTCCGCGTGGACTTTAGTTTTCTTATGTTTTTCAACATTTTTTTTGCTGCCACAGTCCGGTTAGTCATAGCGTAATATGATAGCCTATAGCTTTCCTCAATAAATAGACTTATTACTTATTTAACACGATTTATTTTTTCTATTCGTTCCGGTAGTTCCTGAGATTAGCGCTTTCAAACAAAATAACTCTTCAATTAAGTATTATTAGAAGAAATTATATATTATAACTTACTACTATTGTTTTATACAGGAATAAAGAAACAAAGTGAATTTAGTCTAATGAAATCTAATTAACGTGGAAAACTATAATCCTGGAAAGAAACGACTAACATATGGCTTCTAAGAATACTATTAAAAAATGCTAATATATTTTACTAGCTGACCCGCGCAACTTCGTTTGCGTCAGATAAGAGAGAGTGGGTCGTAATTTTCCCCGTTTTTGTAACATTTTTTACTGGTACTCTGCTCCTATTGGTCGTAGCGTGATGATACATAGCCTTTCTCGATAAATGGGCTATCTAATAGTGAAAGAATCTTTCAAATCGGACCAGTAAGTTCCTGAGATTAGCACGTTCAAACAAACAAACAAACTCTTCAGCTTTATAATATTAGTATAGATAGTATCCCGGAGTTCAGTAACGTGGGCTCGTTCCGCGAAAATGGTGAGAAGTGTATTTTACACATTTCTGCTTATACCTGGGTATAACACGCAGGATACAGTGAAATGAAAATCACAGAAAAAACGTGTGCATCCGCGAGCAAAGGCTAGCGTACTATTGAGAGATTAGAACGAGTGTGGAACAAACCAGCGTTGAAAATAAGCCGATTATAAAACTGTTGACAAACATTTATTCAAGTTTCGTTTGTGGTCACTTCTATTGACCGACTTCAAAAAAGAGGAGGTTCTACATTCATTTGTTGGGTTTATTTTTTGTTTCAACTTTTTCTCCGTTTGACCGATTTTAATGGAAATTTTATATTGTGTTTCATTTGAAAGTTGTTGCTTCTCATGTGTTTTCATTCAATTGATACAGATTTGATTGAAAAGATTATAATAATTTAGATTATACAATACTACAGTTGTATAACCAAAATTATTATATTTTTTTCTTTTTTTTACATGGTACACCAGCATCAGTACACAAGTAGTTTATATTGTGAACTAAGACTATTTTTACTCCGAGAAACATTTCCTTTAAAACAAAGTCGTGGGCAGAAAGTAGTTAAAAATATTATAAAAATATACAGTTACTGTTTAAATTGCTCCGAGCAGGAATATACAAGACCTAAAACATTAAAAGTTCCAAAAGATTGAAAGACTAATGAAGATGAACACCATAAGGAAACCTTCATCTTTAAGTTATTTAAATAGTTCTTAATAAAGAGTTCCTTTTGAGCATTTTATTTGAACAGTTTTTGAAGAAGCGGTTGGCTAGCTTCAAACTACTGCTAACTACTCTTACACGGAAATCCGTACTACCAGTAAATTAATAAATTAGTCATTTACATATTAACTAGCTGACCCGCGCAACTTCGCTTGCGTCACATAAGAGAGAATGGGTCAGAATTTTCCACGTTTTTGTAACACTTTTTACTGTTACTCTGCTCCTATTGGTCGCAGCGTGATGATATAAAGTATGTTTTTTTTTTCACGCAAATATTCTCAAAATTATTTATATCTCTTAATATAACGAAGTCGCGCTAAGGCATATCCGCCATTAAAACAGTTGCCATGACAACGGAATTTTGTTATTTCAATGTCATTATAATGTTGATTATTCGCGACTTCGTTCGCCACTTGAATTTTCCCGGGAAATGCGTCATTTTCCCGGGGTAAAAAGTAGCCTATGTCCTTTCTCGGGTGTCAAAATATCTCCATACCAAATTTCATGCAAATTGGTTCAGTAGTTTAGGCGTGATTGAGTAGCAGACAGACAGACAGACAGACAGACAGACAGACAGACAGACAGAGTTACTTTCGCATTTATAATATTAGTAAAGTATGGATTATTTACATATTAATTAATATTGTAAATTGGAAAGACTGTTTGTCCGTAAAGTCTTTGCAGCTACACAACACGCAAATCGATTTGGGTGTCAAACAAAAATCTATTACATTGACAACCTAGGGCTACTATTTGAAACATACTAATCATTATTTAAAATAGAAAAGACTATATAACAATTTGTTCGATCCGGAAATCGAACTTGAGACTTGCAGCCGCATACACTATTAGAAACTTGAGTGAAGTTGTGTACGCCGGCTACCCTGTACAAATAATACTATTATTTTTCTTAATACTTTCTACGGAAGCTTCTCGTTTATATCATAGCATCTTAAGAGGTGATTATCATGACATAATCAATATCATTTAGATAATCGCCTCCGTAATTAGCTATATACTATATAAACATACCGTACTATTAAGAATACACCACTGTTACCGTAAAATCAACCATATTACTAACATATAAGGCTCAATATCACCTACAATCATTAACTAGACGACTGACAATAAAACAAACGATTTAAACAAAACTACATCTTATATACTCAGACTTAAAGCATATTATCAAATAGCAAAACAACACTTTCTATTTCATACTATTGTTTGGTTCAATAAAGTCGATATTCGTTTCACACGAAACAAAACGCGGGTCGCATTTGAACTAAAAAGTGGAATAAAATGCAAGCGATTTTGAACTTTATATCCTCTATTAAATGAGACAGTATTTTTGTGAAAGGCGTTTATAAATTATAGATGAGTGTTTATTTGAGGGGGTAAAAACCCTTTTTTGTCTATTCGCGGTTGTTTCTTAAGGGTAGGGTTAGTTAAAGGGACCGATACTTGGAGTTTCCGAGAACTGAAGCTTGTTTTCAAGTTTTAAGAGTCGTTTTAATAAACTACTGTCGAGATCGATAACTGCTAGGAATTTTTGTTTATGGAAAATATTATTTGGCGTGCGATGTTTTAGAGGTTAAGATTCGAGGAGAAGAATGAGACTTGACGATTCATCAAAATGATTTTATTCTATTTTTTCTTATCTTCAAAAATTATCACTTATAACAATATAATAATAATACATTTTATATTACGAAACATTCTTCCTAAAACTGTCATTAAATCACTAAGGAAATCAGCTCGAACGATGCCGCGGGTTACAGCTAGTATCATAAATAATTTTGTAATCTTTAAACTTGAACCGGCATTAACTTTTTACCTTCAAACTATATTGTAATAATTCCTTGCATGTTGATTTGGTATATTAATGGAAATCTAATAAAACATATTTCCTTTTGTATACTCTCTTATTTCTAAATTACTGTACCAATTTGCGTGGGACTCGAAGAATCTGATACACTCTTTTCTTTCGTCCCCAGATCAACATGGAAGCGAATTTACACACATATGTAAGTAGATATACAATATTTACATTACATATATACACTTAGAAACTAGAATTAAAAGTATGTAATTAAATTATTTGTACATACCTAATAAAGTATGCAAGAAAGAATATATATAATCACTAATGATGTTGTGTGACGGAACACTATGTAAATTTTACAAAAAATGAACAAAATTTTCCTTTAATTTGTATACATTATATAAATTACGGGAAAATGTATATAAATTTAAAGATTGTGCGCTCTAAAATGGCGCTCAATATTTTATTCGATTTTGCTGTTATTACAACAAGAATTCTCTATTTGTTGTTATTTAGAATTTAAGGTAAGTTAAGCTAATATATTCCAAGTGTCATTCTTGGAGGGACAATGTAAAACTCTTTTAATTACACGATGAATACACAAAATTACCTCCTTGTCGTCACACAGACACATTAAAATTATAAACATTTAAGTATATTAAGTCTCATGTCTTTAGCAAGACAGAAAAATAAGCTGGTACCTACTGAAGCTGAGAGAATGTAAATTATGTTTTTGTTGCTAACACATTTTATTTTGTTTACAAAACTAACTACTACATAGCGAAACTAATCTATTGTACAGTCTACAGCAAAAATCTCATTCAAAAACGACCGCAGAGTAACAAAATCAGCCACAGTCTACCAATAAGTATAAAAAATAAGTATAAAATATTAAAAATTCTTTCAGTGTTAGATAGCCCATTTATCGAGGAAGGCTATAAGCTATATATCATCACGCTACGACCAATAGGAGCAGAGTACAAATGAAAAATGTTACAAAAACGGGGAAAATTATGATTCTCTTGAGACGCAAGCGAAGTTGCGCGAGTCAGCTAGTCTTTAATAAAGCAGGGAATGAAACTGGTACCGCCTGAACTTGTGAAAATGTCAATTACGGGCGTTTCTTATGCTTTTTACTAACACATTGTATTTTATTTACAAAACTAACTACTACATAGCGTAACTAATCTATTGTACAGTCTACAGCCCAAAAATCTCATTCAAAAACGACCACAGATTAACAAAATCAGCCACAGTCTAACAATTACAGTTGAAAAACCTCACACTCCAATTACGTAAGGTTTGAACGCGAGACAAAAATCCGCGCGGTACAGTTAGGCAGTTCAATTACGAGCTAACTGCACCCAATCACTGGTTAACTGACGCTGCTAACTGTACTTTTAATATTTAACTGCATTGTGTCGCCGGCAGACGGTGCCACTTTCTGTTGCCGGCTGTTGCGCGACAGTTGTCGACTGTTGCAGTGATTGATACTGGTTTAGAGATTGAAGAAAGGATTAGTATAGTTCTTGTAGTGTTTAGGTAAATTAAATGATAATTTTTATGTTTTAAATGCTTCTTGGGTTAGTCTAGTTTTATAAGTAAACAGACTGACTAAGTTTTCTGGTAAGCAATTAAAATTAGGCATCAATAGACTCTTATCACCGAGTTTTTCACACCATTTAAAGACAGGAACTCATCACCAAAATTCAGCTTAAAGAAACAATCTTAAATCGAATAGGTACTATTGAGATTAAACAGAAAAAAATATAAAACATGCTTTCCAAAATTATTACCAGCCAAATTTAAAAAGTATCAATTTCCATATTTCTCTATAAATTACACATTAATACTAAAACCGTCTTCCAATCGAGTTTGATCTCAAGCAACATTGACGACATGAGAGTGAGCAGCCAGCCTTACGCACGTTAAATAAACAAACACACATGTGACGAGATATTTAATCGTTTATATAAGGCTGTCTAGACGCGATGAGCCCCGGACATCAGTCAGGGCGGCTTGATGCCATAGCCAGTTGTCACGCCGACTTATGTGCATTGATGGGGCGGGGTGTCAGTGTAGGCGGGGAACATAGAGGAGCGGGTAGCGATTTACTACCACTGATAAATAAAACTTTGTATACTTATAAGAGTTTTGATCAGTTTGGTTATTAATGATTTAAAAAGGATAGCATAGCTTTCAGTCTTTGTTATTATGTTTGAAATTTAGTATATCAGATGAAATTTTGACGGTGGTTTTCATACATTTTGCTGTCATTTTATTTTGCGGAACATAGGTTAGGTGATACTTATTTATCAACTATGAAACTGGGTCTAAAGGTTATATTTACTGTGATTTGCGTGGTTTAGCTTTTTAACTTCAGATCACAATTAAAAAACTTATTAAGATTTGAAAAATCACGATTTTAATGATCTGAATGCTAACGAAACAGCAACCAAATTATCATCAACAATGTAACAAAACTTCGAATTTGAAAACTTTCTAAACTACATTTTAATCAACAGCAAAGAATCTAACGCTTTTATGATACAAAAGCAAACAAAACAACAAGCATAATGAAACAAAACTTTAACTACAAAATAACAAATTCACAACAAAATTTAATTCTTAAACCCGCTGCTACTAGCGCCACACATTCATTAGTGATTCCGAGTGTGTGTCCGACCGTCCGTATGGTTTAGCCTCTGAATTAGACCAGCGCTCATTATTCCGCTAATCGCTAACCATGCATGGATCATTGTCATCAAGATACATCCGAGGATATATCCCAGGATATATGCGAGGATATTCGGCCATTAGATTAGTGATTCATGTGTAGTCAGACGTGTAGGTATTCATGGGGTGGGGGGAGGGGTTGTTAATCGTACTTGTGGTGATCTGTGGACACTTACTGTCACGTACAGGCATTGTGCATATCCTTAAGTGACTGAGATTAGGAATATTATATACGTAGGTTAAACCTCGACTATACTTAAATTATTGAGAGCGCATTATCATAGACAATGCGCAAAAGTACATTGTTAGTTACATATTATTTGACTGAAGAAATTGTGTCTAACTCACAAAACATTTTTCAGTCACTTCTGTTTTAAAAACACATTCCAGTCTATCAAATCGTGAGATGGTGAATTTTAAAAGGACATTTATAAAAATGTATAGCTTAAAATAGATGAGAAAATAGAAGGTTGGGCGTATATTACTTAACTTATGTTCGAAAGATCTTAATGACTGACAAATGAATATACTCAATCTCTTCAGCAACACTCAAAATCATCACAAAATGTGAATTTAGAAGCACAAAAAGCAAGTTTTACATATGCCACCTTACCAATTCAAGTCCGACACTTAAACCACAAAACTATCACGGCTTCTAAAAGTATTAATGAAATACTATTCTTATAAAGACTACACACGAACTATACTTGGAGAAAAAAACTAAAAATGTAGGCAGAATTTACGCTAACGATATTTATAAATAAACAACGACAGACATAAATAATTCGCTTTCGCGGAATTTTATATCGTTCAAGCTTTAAAGAGACATTGTATTTTAAGATCGTATTCAAATATATTTTTGTGCTTTATTAACTGTTGTGAATTTGTCCACGTAGTAATGATAATTAGGGACATAACGTATGCCATGTGATGGTTCTGAAATTCTAAAATTGTATCTAAATCTGTGTCGCAGATTTAGTGTGAACGAATAACTAACAAATAAACACTTTAATTAAAAAAACTAAATGATTTTGCTCTTTCATGAATTTAAACTGTAGATATACAAAATAGTGATAAACTAACAATTATTTTCAATTCAATACCATTTTTTACAAACACTTTTCTCTGGTTATTTTCATATTTCATACTCCCAAAGGAGATCGGCAGATTTCGTACAGCTTAAAGTTTGTGTTGTTTCGTAACAGAATTTGTACCACTTATTAAGGGGACTAAGTCATTTATTTTTATTTGGGAGTATTATTTTTAGAAGTCCGGATTAATTAGAAAGTATTTGTTTATTTAAATAATAATTTTTGGTCCATGGCTTATATTTGTTGACAACTAAAGAAAAAGAAAATCTCATGAGACGTCACTTTTCGTCTGACGTCTACGCATCCGCCAATTTGCTGTTGTTTTGAATTGTGGTTTTGACAGCATCTGAGCAATTTAGCGAACTATTGGGGCTTCTAAAAATGGACATAACTTTTACCTCCCAACTTTTAAAAATATAAGAATTTTAAAATAAGCTTGTCTATCATATTAGCTACCAATTAAAACAAAAAGTAAACCTAAACATGACATTTTATAAGCTGTACGAATTCTTCATATAAACCTGCCGTTCGCCTTTGTACAAACATTACAAGACTACGTGAAGCAGAATTGCTTTTTGAAAACTATACTAAGAACAAAACAAACACATTCAAGATACAATAATCCGCACAATAGAACTTCACTACGCTACTCTTTTTGTTAAACTACCCTCAAAATTTTCTCCAAGCAACTGCGCTGTAGCAAACTTGGTAACCTCAGACTTGCACACAAGGAGTACGGCATGAAGCATACAATAACGACGCATTACACCACCAGTTACCAAAACCTATTAAGTTCAAGACGTAGTTATTTTAATAAATGAAAGCTAGTCAGGGCAAACTTGAAATTAACTTGGTACCCGCGGGACGCCACATGGAGGCTATGAATACTCTATATGCAGTACCTATTGTTACGTTCCCAACTTGCCAACTTGCCTGGATTATGCCTGGACGTTTTTGTATAGACTTCCTAAGGCAACGTCTCGCTTTTTAGGGTTGGGCTTAAGATTGTATAGAAAATATTTTTAATATAAAAGTTCAATCGGTAAGGCAAATGTAACCTGTAATAAAATGTAAAGCATTCTATTATGAATTACAACGCATATTGCGTCAATGGCTGCATAATTTTCGAAGGCTGAAAATATTGTTTAATTTATTTAAAAAGTCATCAATATTGTTAATCATTTAAAAAAAACCAGATGACACATATCACAAAATACAGTCGAATTTGAGAACTTTCAATTGTTGTTTGAATTTTGCAAAAGATGTTAGATGTGGGTCCATTTTTCTCTCATTGTAGTAGGAAACATTATACTTACAAATATTACATTGAGAAATATAATAGGCCACTCATTTCTTTCTTGATAAAACTGTTTTTTAAACAATAACTCAATAATTAGATATTTTCTACATAAAATGTACCAAGCAACCCTATAATATGAGAAGTTAGTCTTAACAATTTCTCTACGAATTCCTTGAAGTTATTGTTCCATATTTTAATATCTGATTAAAATTTGTCTTTCATTTACAAAATAGTTGAACCAGATTTAGACTAGAATGACGGGAGAACTGATCACGGGGAAGAATATAATCTAAATAAATATAAAAAAGACACGAAAAGAGTTGCAGTAAAAGTAATATTAAAAAAAGCGTATCAAAGAGAAAATAAAATTAAAAATGAATGTATGTCGAAGTTTATGTTAAACCGTTTAAAAAGTAATGTAACATTTTATTTGTGACCGTTTCCCGTACATTTTACTAACATTTATTATAAAGTTACACTAAATGGTTTATTGTTAAATCCATTGCTATTCACACGTTGTTTGATTTAGTTTAATTCGTTGAATTTGTTATTCCAATTTTATGTTTAGAATATCAAGTGCCATACAAGGTTTTTAGTAATAGTGTACTTGCAAAAAAGTTTTTATGTCACTATTAATTTAGATTCAATAAAGATTTTTGGACAAATATATTATATTCTCCCTTTTTTATTTAATTTATATTCATCAAAATTTATACTCATAAAAAGATTCAATTTAATAATAGATTAAAGTAGAAATAAATGACTGATAAAAGAGGCTGTTTAAGTAAAACTTGCAAACACTGGTAGAAAGATGTCGAAAAAATGATTAGCAGCCATTATCTATTAAAAAATATAAAATAAAAAACAAATATTTAATGGCGATTCTTCAATTTTTTTGACAACTAATGGCCAGTATTTTCATTTTTTTGTTATTGAACCTCATAAAAGAAGAAATATAAGATTTCTTTAGTTATTATTATTTGAATCAATTGTAGCTAGCCGGCATTCGGTGATGGGAGTATTACGCAAAACTTAAAACTAACTGTTTAATAAATCATTTATTAAATAGTTAGTTTTAAGTTTAAAAATAAAGCTATAGACAGATTACATTACATTTGAACAGTTTATTATATGAGCATTATTTATCCTAAAATTTAATATTTTTATCCAGTCTCTATGGTAATTTTATTTTAAAAATTACAACGATAATAATATGCTAAGATATAATTTTGTTTTTTTCCTATTGTAATTTTTCTGCCAATCCTATTTTAAGAGCATGTGTTAGAAAATATTTTATTTATCTGTGTGACATATTTTATTTTAGTCTATGATTTGTTGACCGAATAGAAACACGCACGGAGGGGTCCAGTCGTAAAAATCCCGTAAAACTTAGGGTCGATGATGATTTTAAATATAGAATAATTCATACAGATTCTCGAGCCAGCCGCATATTAGCGTATCTACATATTTTTTATGTACAAATTTATGAGTTATCATTTTTACGAGTCTCCGACCTCCCGGTGAAGGCCGAAGAAGGGTTTTTGACCAATTTCTTTACATAATTCCATGGGATTTTATGTTCCAATATGATTTTGCCTTTTCGATGTTATTACGTCAGTGTGAAATATGAAGCGGTGTTTTATTTTTTAGTTGCTTTTTTAAAAAGTTTGCGGACGGAATGTAGTTAGGTTATATGAAGTTGTTCTGCATGTGTATTACTATAGTACAGAATTGTTCAGTTTTTTATTAATATGGGTGGTAATAAACAAATTAAGAACTTAATAATTAATTTTAAAAGCATCTAAATCGAAGTTTTCTTAACATTTGCTTCCTATGTAATTAATATAAGTTTTCACGATGAAACTTAATGAAAAAATTTCACACGCTTGATTGTTTTTTAAAACAGTTTTTGATAGGATGCAAAGTCTCTGTCCCATACTTAATTACAAGTTAAAATCCTGTGTTATTTTGAGTTATGTTCGGGATAGGAGTCATTTCTCCAGAAGTGGGACAGAAATGGCTTAAAATCCTGACTTTTTATCCATTTCATATCGATTAACATCGAATGCATTAAAAATGGAAGCGTAAAAGCTGTCTTTTCAAAAAAACCTGTTTTAATATCCTTGTTGAAATATAGCATAGACAATGTATAAAAATCGTGACAATTATTAGATCTGTGCAAACGATTGTCGATGAAAATATGTCATGTTGATATTTAATTAATAGTTAGCACCTAGTTGGAGCACTGACGTCAAACAAATCACTTTGGGAAATTA
Source organism: Anticarsia gemmatalis (assembly GCF_050436995.1). Lineage (NCBI taxonomy): Eukaryota > Metazoa > Arthropoda > Insecta > Lepidoptera > Erebidae > Anticarsia > Anticarsia gemmatalis. The sequence continues at coordinate 19,353,911 of NC_134776.1, read as the reverse complement.
AATGACTGTGACTGTAGTTTCATGGTTAATAAACAATTTTATTATTGCCCGTTTGGTTTATTTATATGTTATTTACAATGCATTCAAAGATAAAAGTAACGCCATTCATGTTCATATGTTTTAAATTATTAATTATTTAAAGAGTAGTCATAGCCGAGTGGTATAGGGTACCTCCCACGCAAGTGTTTGACGTTGAAAATAAAAAGTAACAATTTCCGACTAGATACTCTAACCTTAGGAATTAGAATAGATATCGTCAAACTTACTTAAGGCTAATTTTAATAAATACGGAGCGTGTTTATACTCTTCTACAACAATAACTTGAGGTCTTAATTTTAATTAACACGGGGCAAATTTAGGCTCTTTGCCCCACAATAAGTTTGCTTAAGAAAATTTAACGCCATCTTATTTCTAACCTGTCAAAAATATTGCACAATATAAACACTAAAGGCCAATTATATTGTGCAAACCTCATATTACCTTAGTGCAATCTGCGCCTGAGAAAAATATTCATTATTGGTTTTATTTACCCTTTAATAAACAAAATGGAAATAGAATATTTTCGTAATGCACCATACTGGTATGATAACACAAGCGTCGCCTGTTGAGGTAAATTATAGGAGCGCTGATTACACTGGTTTGGTTACATGGGGCCATACTGCGGGTCCCACGGTCGGTCACGCACGGACACTATTACTGTACAGACAGACACACAAGTCGTATATATTCAATCTTTCGAAAATATCCTGCAGCATATATTTATATTACTTAGGTGCATAAAGAATCATGCCTTCTTCACATAGGGGTGGAGAGAAAACTGTAAATACTGCTTGCATTGCACATACGTACCCCTCGGGACTAGTAAATACCAAGTTATAAGATTTTATTCAATGACTATGTATTATTCAAAACATGAATTTCAATATGTTTTCCATAAAAACATGCTTTTTCCTAGGTAGGTAGAGACCAGAAAACGCCGCTTGGTACGATTACAAACTTCCCTTGCTTCATTCACATCCATACATCTTGTCATACAGGACCGCCGGTTACGACTACTACGCACCTGACTTTTTCACAAGACACCACCAATATGATCTGTGCATGTCTTTTTAGTGCGTTCCTTCCAGCGTTACCATTTACGTCCGTATAGTCAATTTTATTCATCATTCTACATTCATTCACGCTGCTTATATTCACGTTCAAAAAAATTGACATTCTTTGAAATGTTTAATTCAAACCACCCAATTTCACCTGAAATTGATCGAAATACTTACTTACTTAGCGTAATACACAGGTATTGAAAATAAAAAGATGTTAAACGAGTTTTGTATCCGACTGTATTTCTACAAAACGTAAAGGGTTCCTCCATGGGGTCATCTTTTGTAGGTTACTGGGCAGGGTTTAGGTTTTTGGTAGTTGGTTAGATATGGTGTTAGTAGCTTGGTTTAAATAGAGGGCTAACTTTGTATGATAATTTAGAAATCTGGAACGATATTGACTTAAAATGTTGTGTCAAAATTATTTTCCTTTTCTTACTAGTTGTCCTTTAACGGTTTGTCAGACTCATTTCACGTTGTCACTTCGTCCAACAGACTCGATGCAAAACCCAGAAAAAAATATCGCAGTTTTCTTTAAGAACACTCCATATACATTAATTTTCGAAAAGCTTCATACACTGGCCTAAAATTTCGCAAATTTTTCTTCGACCACTGTAAATCTCTACAACAATTATACCAAGATACGTTTCCTACAAATTAATACACGAACGCTTCGCCTTCGCCACGCCTCCGCTTCGTCCACGTGGCTTTAAGCCTCCAATAGGTCACAGTTCAAATTAATAGTCTTGTTGATAAGACTGCTTTATACCACGTGTTACCGATTAGAAAACAACTTATAATACAACTCATTGACAATCCAAAATCAACTTTATTCTTATAACCGTAAGGTTCCTATTCCAACGTTGAGTTGATGGTTAGTTATGCTTTATGTATTTAACGATTTACTGGTCATTGCTTCTTGTGGCATTTGAGAATGCGAAGTGAAAATTAATTGAAATAAAAGGCTTTGATTTTAGGCGATCAATTTTAAAGTTATTATTTGGTTATTAAATATGTATGGCAAATGGGTTTTAATGATAACGTCACGTGGAAAATTGAGAACGTTTTGAAATGGCAGTTATTTGAAGATTTTTTTTTCACTCTTTACTGTTCCACTGCTGGGCAAGGGCCTGCTGAGTAAGAGGTTCTTGAGTATACCACGCTGGCCAAGAGCGGGCTGGGAACTTTGCATGCTCTTAATAAATATTTGATTCATGTATTGAGGGAATGCAAATTGCATCCAAAAAAGAAAGAAAAAAAATAAAGTACATATTTTTGTAACATCGTGTTCCTTACACTCAAAGTATAGGCAGAGGTGTATGGTGTAGATAGCCACACGTAACAACCTTAGTCCTATAGTCAGGCACAAGGCACTTAACCAAAGTATTATACATAACCAAGATTATACAGCCCAATAACACTTTGAACAACCCGGGAATCAAAACAAAACCCTCGTGTTCAGTAACCGCTAACCGTTAGTTTACCGAGTGTTACTAATAAACTTCCATATTTATAATATCTGAGTAAAACTTAATCCTGAGTGCTCACTCTATTTTGCAGCTGTTAATGTGCGCTGTCGTTTTTAAAGCTTATGTTTTAAGCTTAGCGCTCGATCGAGCATTTTAAATAAGTTTTCCGTTTATTAAAACTAAATGGATAATTAATTAAGCTTTCCATAGTAATGTGGTTACAAAATTAAGGACCATTTTTTAGCTTTAAAATAAGTGACAGATAATTTATCTGCTAGTTAAAGTAACAGCTCGTGGCTAAGTAACAATAGCCGCAAGGATCGATCTCTGAGGCTTTGTTTGCCGAGGCTGTTTTGTATGTGGGTGACCAATGACCATCTTGTACACATATCGGGTTCCGCTGTGTTCTCAAAACAATTCTCGCATTAAGAATTGCTCTAGTGTCGCGGGGACTTTAACAACCGTACAAACAACGGACTCTGCCAGACCCGAGACAACTATTTTTGGATCGCTAAAATAACTGCTCCGTATGGGAATCGAACCTACGAACTCCCAACGTGTGGAAGCGGCGTTGCGATCTTAACCACTGCACCACGAATAATGTTTGCCCAGCTTTATACTTACTTGAAATCAGGTTGAAAATATAAAGTTAAACTCCAACCTCGCTCAATTACCTTTAAATCAAAACTATTCAACTTAAACTGCGATAGAATGTCTTCAATCGTTGCCATTACACTGTCGGTCCAACTACTGAACGATTTGAATCGTTTATTGGACGTTTATCTATGAGTCAAGGGCGGAATCATCATGCCTTCTAAAAGTTGCAGTAAATGCTCGTGAAGTAGCTACTTTGACTCTTCAATGTCTACTGTGACATAAACAATAGAACGAATATTGAAGGAATAAAAAGAGAAAATTAAAGCGGGCAAAACAGTAGCACGATATATACTCTGTCACTATCGACAAATATTGTAGACCAAGAGAAAATTTAAGCAAACAAAATAGTAACTCGAGCACTACTATCAACTACCGACAATCGGCTAGTTATCGAGAAATCTTGTAAAACTCTGATCCAGCGCTTGTAGCGGGTATCGTAGGAACTATTTTGGTAGTACATTTTAAATGTCAAACTTTCAATACTCGACAGGACGGACTGTAGAGAATCGCAGTACAGTTCTAAGACAATGTTCGATGATTTTTGGTTTAAGAAATAAATAATATCTGCCAACAACAATGTAAATAGTCAACATCCCAGACTGTCTTTTACACTGATGGCTAAGAGAGTTATCAGTGAGGTAGATAAATAGCCGTTTTATAGTACAGAAGTTGAATAACTGTCGTCTAAAAATACATCATATAATATTAAAAGTTTGAAAAGACAGTTACAAAAGAGATAGAATAAAAGTCTCCACGCAGCAAGTTTCAGTAAAATATCGGCACAATCGAACACTAAACAGAGGACAAAAAAAGATATCGTTATTAATCCAAGCTTACAGCATTCCCTTAATTCTAGCTTCAGGGTTGGAAAATACCGGCTGCATTTGTCCGAAATATCAGTTCGTAACAGCAATATTCCAAGATTAGACACATACGAATAATCCTCAATAATCTGTCAAAATATCGCCAAAAACTGAACTGAAATCTGTCCATTGTTTTCAGAGAATATCGCTCACAGAAAGACAAACGATGACATATCGGTGGCAGCCGGCTTCCTTTCTTTTTTTATTGTTGCGTACTTTTTAAACTGTAATCCAAAAGCGAGCGGCTTTTGACGAAAATAAAATGTTTTTGATGCTTCTGGCAATATCGGTTTGAATGGCTATTGATTCTTTGCTAAGCCGTTTTTAAATTAACTTTTTTAGTCTTTAAAAACCGGCTTACCAATTATTCACATACAATAAAAAAATACGGGAATTAACACGAACACACATTTTATCTTAGAATGCTTGACGTTTCGGCGCAGGTTGGACTCGTAGTATCGCAGACTAATCTTTGAAGAATACAACCTAAACTTAAAATTCGAAACTCATGTTGCCAACTTTCCTATCACAAACATTTCACGTAAATTACATTCTACACTAAGCAGTACAAAACCGCTGCACTAAAATTGTAAATGAACTCGCAAGCTATCAATACACAAGGAAACTTGGGAAGCTTTAGCCACACAACACAAGTTGCTGCCACCTGAACGACCACTGCTAACTGGCATTTGGCGTAAACCATCTCCACTTGATTGGACAAACTTTTATTGGCCACACTTTCCAACTTCCTTGCCGGCCGCCTACTCTATCACACCATTACTCTAAAACCAACTTTTTTACATAGTTCTAAGGTTCATTTTCCAATGGCTGATAGTTTTGTTTTATTGCGCTGGGAGTCGATACGCTTAGATTTCGCTTGAGATTGTAATGACATGGATTTGTGAGGATTAGCGGCTTTAGTGCTGAGCCCGGCTATGTATTAATGCAGGCTTATGTCTCAACTGTTAGATAAAGATATAGTTATTAAGGCGTCTTAGAAGGTACGTCTTAGAAATATAATTATTTTTCTTTGGAAAATATACGCTATATATCATAAGTTTTGTGTGTATTAGAAACAATTATGATCTGTTCTAACGATGAAAGAAAGCATCGTAATGTATACCTGAGAGCTGTTTAACAAGTCTTTGATGGTATGCAAAATCTCAAACAAGCATTGGCCAGCGTGGACTAAAGATCTGACCCCTCCCTTATTATTTTAAATTATTATTATCTTTCTTGCAGTAAATCTAGCAAAGGTCATTCAAACTGTCTGATGATCTTAATTGGCTTCCATCTTGAAATAGGCTGCGGAAAGATAGCTTGATTGGTAATTTATTTATGAGCAGATATATTTTGGAGCTTCTTAAGGCCATCTTAATGCATTCCTTACCAAGGTCATCTATACTTCAAACGTCATACATTTGTAGCGAAGTATTTCCTCTATTTATGGAAGAAATCATTCACATTCATATAGACCTATTAGTTTTTGTCCACGCCTTGGTCCACGTGGTTTAGTGACTTAGGAAAGAATTAATCTATCTACCCCTTTTGTCGCGATGAAATGTATGTCTCGTAAAATCAGCTCTATCTCTGTACCAAATTTGATTCAAATCGGTTCAATATTTAAGACGAGAAAGCGTAACCGACAGACAAATAGACAGACGGGCAGACAGATTTACTATCACATTTATAATATATAGTTGGGATGTAGGGATATGTTTTACTTCACATTTTGTAACCTCGTACTTGATCGAGAGTCTCCGTCGTCCTTACTCGCGGCCTCTGTGTCGTTAGCTTATAAATAGCTGACTGTTTGCGTCTGTATCGATACTACTTACCTCCTGCATTACGTCCACACTGTTTGTTCTTTCACACGAACGACAAAATCACCCCCCCTTTTCTTTGTTTTAGTCCACAGCATTACTTTATTTTATTGTATTGTTATAGAAAACTACAGCTAAACATTGAACATAAAACATAGCCAAAATAAGGCCAACTACAAGTTTTCACAGTTGAAATACTGTATGTAGTTACTTGTTAAACCAGTGCCCAGTTTACCCAAGCTATCAAAGCTATTAAAATAGGTTACGACAGTTATCTTAATTTTGAATTGCATAAATATACTTTGTGAGGCACAGAATCAATCAACTAAAATGTCCCTAAACGGTTACCCATGTATGAAATACTCGCACCAAATGCTCAACCCACTCATAGAATATCAACCATTAAAAGCAACTGGTTACCATAAACTTATAACCCCAAACTTCTGCTCCACAAGTATCTAAATCTGTCATAAATAAAATCAAGAACTAACCAAACCTCAAACAGGTATATTTCTAAATTGGCTCACTCTAATCAAATATGAAAGCTACTTCTATTCGGCGAGATAATAATTAATATTTTGCCACTCCGACATTTGCCAATATACGTGTGGAGTCGACCTGAAACAAATTGGGCGGCCTAATTTTAAGGCTAAAAGCAGAGGTGGACTAATTTGGGCGGATTCGGACAAAGTGGTTTCAATAAGACGATATTTTGGTTGGTTTTTGATGACACTATTAACAGTTATAGTTGAATGCTTGTTTTAAAATTAATATTTGATATTTAAGATAAAGATTTGTTGTAATATGATGTACATATATAATAGAGTTAGCGGTTTTTTAAACATAGCTTATTTATTATTATCGGCTATCACAATAAAGAAAATTAAAAAAAATCTTACCCTCGAATTCTCAGTACATTTAGCGGTAGTTTATCTATTCAATAGTGTTTTTTTGTATGAATTTTATGCTATTGAATAGATAAACTACCGCTAAATGTACCTCAGAAACCAGGGGTTAGTATAAAATTAAATTTTACAATTGATTGCCAGTTCTTCTCATTGGTTCTACAACCTATGTGGTTTATTACCCATGACTTTGACATAGTCAGTACTCAACCTATATGAATAAATGATTTGAAAGTGACCTTTACTGTTGCACTCGGTTACAATGTAATTTGAAACAAACCTAGTACCTTTACACGCTATGCTTATTTCAATCATTCAATTTATGAATTACCGGTGCAGGTAGCAGTTTTTGAGAAATATACTGCTAAATTATGACCTATAACAAAAATTACTTAATGCCAAATTATTGAGTCATAATAAGACAATAAAAAAAATGGTTGCCAAAGTTCAAGTTTATTAGGACCATACCAATTGATATTCATTAGTCTATGCCTATAGGAAAAAGGCGTGATTTAAATACTATTGCCAAAGTAGAAGTTTTTTGGTTTTTTGTTAGTTTAATTGGTGTTTTTTAGTCTCAGTCTATCCCTAAATGAAAATAGCGTGATTTTATGTGATTATGTACGATAGTGATACCACCAATTACCCATCAACGTCTTTACAAACACGATAAGCTTATATGATTATGTCAAGCATCAACCACGAGCAAAAGAGTTCTAAATCAGTTTCTTCTTTTTAAATATTAAACCTACAAATGGCAATCAAGTAGGCAGTTACAGCGATAATAATGTTCTGTACATTTCTGCGGCCAGTGTCTTCTATTTAAACGCTACTAGAAATAGTGCAGTAGAAATACACCGGCCGTCGTGTTGACAGTCACTAGTACTCAGGTGTCCGCTGCTCCTGTTATATTTTAAGTTTACTAGTACTTTAATATGTTTTACGAGATTTTGATCGCGAAATATTTGTGGAAGGTTATTAAAATAGATGTCATTATGAGAGGTTTTTGTTCTCAATGTTTAATGAGAATTATCACAGTAGTAAATAAATAAAATATAAGTATGATTGGAAAACTCACACACGGTCATTTGATTCCAAACTGAGCAGAGCTTGTAGTATGGTAACCAAATAACTGATAAACATACTTATATATTTCTAAATACATACTTATATAGATAAATTGACATCCATGCTCAGAAGTAAGTAAGTAAGTTACTAACTACATGACAATGTTGCAAAAGGAATTGAAATTTTACCGTCTTGCTTTTACGATTAGTGAAGGAAAGACGGACAGACGAATCCTTGTAATAGTGCTTCAATTCTCCTCTTCGCATATAAAACTCTAAAAACAATAATCATGCAATGGAATTGCATATACACAAAAAACTCGTAACTTAAACTATATTATGTGTGCGGAAAAGCATCTAGTAATTGAATTTCATGATAAAATATTATAACAATAAATCGATTTATTCAAATCGCTTCTAGAAATAGAATCTTGTGCAATAAGTCTGAATATCACACACATCGTTTAATCACCTAAAACTTATTTCTCCACTACACTTCAAACAAAATCCACTACACCTTCAAAATATCCACACGTCCCTCTAAAACAACATGCATAACATATTGTGAAACGACCGCGACGTCCTCGAGGGACGGCTCGCGATTAAAAATCGTACGATAATTAGTCGCACGTGTGCGCCCGCCGCGAGGGGAATACTTCCGGTGGTAGACACGCGACTCTACCACTGATGAGTAGCCTTCCTTCCTACTCTCGACTTTTTGATTGTTGTTTAATATTTTTATTGAGCTCGTGGCTTGGTTTACCACAGCCGTACGGATCGATCTCTGAGGTTAAGCTACGCTTGCCGAGGTTGTTCCGTGGATGGGTGTCCATCTTATACATATCGAGTTCCTCCGTGTTTCGGAAGGCACGTTAAATTGTGGATCCCGGCTGTCATTTTCGAAGATCTTTGACAGTCGTTAACAGCTAGTAGTCAGAAGCTTGTAAGTCTGACAACCAGTCTTACCGAAGGGTATCGTGTTAATACCCAAGTAACTGGGTTGTGGAGGTCAGATAGGCAGTCGCTCCATGTAAAACACTGGTATCCAGCTGCATCCGGTGAGACTGGAAGCCGACTCCAACATAGTTTGGAACAAAGGCTAAGCTGATATATATATATATTAATATTTTTATTGATATATTTCAAGAGTGATTTATATCGATACATCTTGTCATAAAGGACCGTCGTAAAGGAAGTGTAAGCCTGGTACTAGGTCGCGTCTCTGCCTACCGCTATGTATATATGTATGTGAGTATACATATATACATAAGTGACAGTGGTCGGTAGGTCTGTAGTTTGATTCCATGTTTAAAGTTGATTTGTAAGCATGATTTTGATACCTCTCTTCAAAGTTAAGTGTTAATCAATGTTAAGCTTTTTTTCCATCCATTTCAATCCATTTGGTCAATCGTTCAGATCTAGAAACTTAATGAAAAAAGGATATTTAGAACTGAATTAATCAACTTGCATGGAGAAGGATATTCTAACCTGAATTACAGCAGACACTAAATATACATTTTTACGCGAGTAGACAGTCGGTCAACGCCCTCCTTCATAAATTTTGATATTGTTCAATTGTTTATAATTTTCGGAATAAGTCTAACTCATTACAAAAATTTAAAAGCTTTAGTCATGTAAAATATTCGCAATAACGAGAGATGTCGTTGATGTCTTTTATACTGAATTTTGTAAAAACCTCCACAGGGAATAATTTACAATTTATTTTTACGTATCTGGATATTCCAAACATTTTCAAGCTATTTAAATTGGATGTTGGTGTAATCAGACAATGTTTAGAATATATTCTGGACACGGAACCTCCTAAACAGCCTTCCAGAAACGAAAACGTACTCAAGCCTTATTTTATTTCTTTTTTTAATACTATTAAAATTAAATACAAAAGTTTGAATGGATAGATGTACACTTGTTATTCTTTCATCAAAAAAATATGAATTTAATTTTGATTTAAGCACTCCTTACGTAGCCCAGCGTATAGCTTGGTTACCCATAAGTTTATCTTCATCTCGGAAATGATTTTTCTATTTAATTTCAGATGAGGACTAATCTTTACATAATTTTAATACTACAAAAAAATAGGAAAGTTTGGATGTCTGTATAAATATTTGCCACTCAATTTCTTCAAAACGACTGAACAGATTTTTATGAAAATGTCAGTGTCATAATGTATTTACCAGACTAACACATAGACTACGATAATGAGGCCTATGCAAACAAAGTCATGGGTCAAAGCTACCAATAATTCCATAATTAATTTCTTTACATTCGTCAATAACCACAAATATCGTAGTCTGCTAGAATATTAGCGCGAAACCACTGTGACGTCACTACCGGCCGGCACCGGATCTCGCGTATCGACATATTAATTAGCTGGTCACATTGAACATTCAGTTACATTAACTACTGTTTATGTAAAACTATGTATTGTATATAATGCTCCGATAATGTCCACTTGGGAATTATACAACTGTTTCCTGTGTTTCTATACTAGTAATACTCCTTGGTTGTCTGTTCTCGTTTAACTAAAATTAAATGGCTGTCTCATATAGTGTTAGTTAGGACACCAGACTTTTGACACGTGGCCGGAACAGTGACAGTTTTCATAAGGATTCTTTATTTTATTTAACTAATATTAAGTGTAAAAGGTTTTTTTAAAGATACTTTATTTTCAAGACCATCGTTTGATTAGTTTAAGGTTTTCAAGTATTCATAGATTTAAATAGGTAGTGAGCAATTCAGCCTTTAAAGGTTTCTTATATCATCATGATATGAGTTTTGATTTTTAATTGTACCATTTTAGTGTTCTTTTTCCTTTTATCCATTGTGTTATTCAACAAAGACGATTAAAAAAAACATTTAAAAGACAAGTTCTAGAGCGTTTACGAACTATTTTAAAATTAAAGATTATTTAAAGTTACAAACAGTCACTAAAAAACTTATCAAACAATTTCTTTACAAATCATCTGAGCTATTAAAAAGTAAAGCCAATTCACAATAACACTTAACTTGGTCGACGGGACGTCAATAATACCAATAAACTTGTCGAAACTTTCTTAAGTAACTGTTCAACGAATTTTATCGATTTAATGCCTTTCCCACCCCATACGTCAGAGGGTTGATATTGATAGTCGTCGACAGAAACACCGTTGACATCCCCTACGACACAAGACACAAATAACCCTCACACAAGACAGAGAACATTCAACCTTAACTGTAAAGGAATAAGGTTCATAATAACTGTAAATATAACTTTGTTTTGTATCTAAGAAAATATTTTTCCTCGCAAGTGTTCTGAGGTTTCCCGTAGGTCGGGCTTAGGGTGACTTTTTTTTCTAACTCTCGCCTTTTCATAACTGTCGGGATCGAACCGGTCGCGGGATTCCCTCCAAATCCTTTCTCATCCCATTCTTGGGTTATAACTTTGTTTTAAGTTCGTTTTGCTAAGGGTCTTTGGGTGTCCGTTCCTTTTAGATAAACAATGGATGATTTGCAGCGGCTTCCACTGCGATTTATAAGATCAATTTGGCGGGAACTTTTTAGAAGAAAAGTTTTTCTAGCTTGTTACGATGTCCCACTGCTGGGCAACGGCTTCCCTCGTTTCACCAAATCGCCCTTTTCGTTAGTAAAACAGGTAACGCTACTTGATTTACTTCAATATTCATCACAATCGAAACGTCCCAACAAACACGCAACAAAGCACACATTCCAAACAAATTCAAAAACGGAATCAATAAACGATTGTCCACTTGCAACCGGTGCGCCCGCACCGGAAGTGCGTAGTTAAACAAGATGGCCGCCGGCCGGTACGGTCACGTGACCGCTGGCCGGATTCACCCCGGCTTCCGGCACTCGCAACACTGTCAAGTGCACAGGTAGTTTCGATAATGATCATGAGCCCCAATATTTTACACGCATATGTTATGATTTTAGTGGTTTTTTCTTTACGGTGTACCATCAGGTGTTTTTATTAATTAATGGAGGGTATTTGTGGCTAATTTTGTGAAGAGTGTTGGTTTAGGGTGGCCACGTGCGTGGTGTGATCGTATCTCACCGTATGACAACACGAGTGCTGTTTATTAGTACTAGTGCTTATTGCATTAGAATTGCACTTGAATTGCGTTTTAGTATGATTGGTGTTTGATTGGTTGCTGTATTAATTTTATACTATGTATTATAATTATTTACGTTTTAAAGGGTATAGCAGTTTAGTATACCTAAATTTCGAGTTAAGGGATGAGTTTTTTTTAAGTTAGCGCCAATCGAAATTCCATTAAATCCTAATATCATTTGATCGACATGAAAACCAATTAGAAAAAAAAAATCAAAAAATTTTTGAAAGTGTTCACGACTTTGAAAATAACACTTCCTTATTTCTTAATAATTATTTTAAAGTAGAGACCTTAAATCTCTGTAGTACACACACTTAATGAAGTCATCATTTTAATTCAGCATATAAAAGTACTGATTTAAATTTGCACGTCCTAATAGCGTAAATAACTTCACGTGAAAGAATCATAAATAAGTAATACGCTCAAGCTCTAATATAAATATAAGACAGACACATGACTGACTGACTGACTGACTAAACGACTGACTGACGCCTTGAATATTTGTATAAGGAAACTTGAATACGACTTAAAGGTTAACTAGAATAAAATGAGGAAAACAGATCAAAGAATTATCATTATTCTTTAATATTATTCATGCGGAAATTTAGATAAATAAATAAATAAATAAATATTGTTGGACAACTCACACACGGTCATTTGATTCCAAACTAAGCAGAGCTTGTACTATGGTAACCAAATAACTGATAAACATACTTATATACTTCTAAATACATACTTAAATAGATACATATTATCCAGGCTCAGAACAAATATTCGTGCTCATCACAGAAAGATTTGTCCCGGGTGGGATTCGACCCCACCACTAAGTCAAAACTAACGATCAAATTTTAATGAAATTTGGTACACAGATAGTTTATAACCAGAATAAATCCATAATACTTTTTACCCCGGGAAATGCTATCGCGCGTATGAAGATGCATGCAAAATGTAGTACACATAGAAGTTTATTTCTCTGTCAGGCTGATCAGATTTATCCTGTTATCCGCATTCATCAACTCCTTACTCATGAACATGGACATAATAATATACAAAATTTCCATAAATACGTATATTTTCTAAAAATGTTTCTTTAAAGGAAAGAACGATGAAAAAGTTAAAGAAAGTAAAAGACAAAACCCCTATTTACTAGTTTTAATGAATAAAGGTGAAATCATAAAATTGAAGTTAAAGCTCAAACAAACCGAGAATATTAGATTTTCCGGTAAAACGGTAACATGCAGGTTACGACGAAGCAATTATATTGAATACAGGCTAAATTCCGTAATCATTTTAATTACAGCGATGTCATTTTACGTTGGACGTCGATATTATGCATGGCAGGACTATAAGGCGGCGTTAAAATATAATATTTAGAACATATGTATCTGTCTGAATTAAAATAACTTGATTTATTCTCAAAAAAGAATCCTGACTCTTCAAAAAGTAGGTCTCTATTTTCCTTTGTTTATGGTTAGCAGTTTCTTCACTTGTCTATGGTCACAATCATTCCCGCCAATTTAGTAAAAAGTTTATGTCTTGTCTGTGATTGCGAAAAATAAAATGGAGAATTATTTATATTATCTTTCAAACCAATATATTATGAATTAAATTTTTAATTACATATATATTCCACTAAACAACTAAAAATAGAAATAGCAAACTAAACATAAATTTATCGAAAGCTTACCGCATTTAGACCACAGATAACACACAACTATAACGAAATTAAATATCTATAAATTAGCGAATACAGTGTTACATGAAAAGCTATACATTTGGTATTTAATTCCAATTATTTCACGTTTCAAATATAACAAGAACTGACGTTGGCTTCGCTCGTAATCGTTCGTTATAAGTAACTTTTAATAAATCCGCTCGAATATTTCTAATTATAGTGAATCGGAACAACGTTCGTAGAGTAAGTACGTTCCGATGTTAAAAGTGGTTATATGTGTTTTAGGTTTCCAAAATTAGAATAATACAATTTAAAATGGTAGCTGTTTTATTTATACTAAGTATTCATACAAATAATCACTAATGGGGAAGTGTTTTTGTTTGTTTCTTCTTTCAAGTTTAACCAGACGAATTGATTTGGATATAATTTGGCGGGATCATAGATAATAGTAATAGTTTTGTTTTTGAGTAATTTGTCAGGAAGTCATTTCTGTACAAGTGCATTGTAAGGTAGGATTAATAAAAATGATATATGTCAAACATACTGACACTTTGAACAAACTTGATAAAGAACTATGTGTTCTTGTAACAAAGTTTGATATTGACTTTGTGGAAGAATAGTCATAGATACGTACATAATATCACGTCTGTTATGCCCGAAGGTGGATGAAATACACCCGCGTTACGCCGTTACCAATGTTAGTCCCATGTTATGAGTTATTATCATATACCGGCAACTAACCAAACTACGGAAATATTATCATAAAAATTGTATAGACCAATTCGCCCGACCCGGGTATCGAGCCCAGGACTCGGTACCTAGCTGTCGGATACACTATCAACTGCGCCACAGAGGCACACTAAATAGTCGCTGGGCACGGAACTTCTTCCGCCATGAGAGGAAGAGGTTTTGAGTCCACCACGCTGAATGAGTGCGGGTTGGGGATTCAGCATTTCTTCAGGAACTTTGAAAATAATTCTCAGGTAGTCAAGAAATTGTCATAGTTGTTGAAATAAAATCAGACAGTTAATTAAGGACTCTGAGAAATTAACGGTGTCTTCAGAACAGTTTCAAAAAGATCAGGAATGTCATTGTGCTTATTTTTGAATTATACTCTCTAAATGTTCCATTACATTTACTGTTTAGTGTATGTAACTATACGATATCAATTATTGACACCAACTAAAAATAATAAGTAACGTAGTTTCCACGTGAAATATAAAAACAAGCTGAAAATAATATAAAGCGGCCATGGCAACACTGCGTGCCACTACTATGTATATATGTTTATATACTGGTCGTACTACGGCCTATAAGTTGCGTGGGACGGCTGACAGCTGCCGCCAACTTGTTTTATTTCTTTCTACAAGTTTAAGGTTGTCATTAAGGATTAAATTATCGCGAGACGGGAACGTTTCCACTCAATTTGTTTCGACAAATACCTTCCTATGTTATTTAAGCATTTACATCTATATTTTACCTCGACTTACGCTAAAAAAGGATTGTCTTTTCATAGGTTTTTATTTTTGGCATCCAGTTTAACAACATGACCTTTTAGTCCAAAATAAAAAAATATATTCTCAGAAAAACTTTTCATTATTGAAACATCGAATTGGAAATTCTAAAATTGAAAATGGAATTCCGTGAATCGGCTCGGTGTTGGAATAGCACGCGCCTGTCTAGGCATTAACCCTAAAAAGTGTGCGTGGAATTAAATCCAGTTGCCTCCCCAGCAATAAAAAGGCGAACGCTGCGTCTGCTTGTCAGTTCGTTTCTGTCAATCAATTATAGCTGGTGGCGCAGATCACGCAGCGTCCCCGGCCACGCCCACTATCGATCGTGCCCGCCCAAATGCGCTGAAATGCTTCGTGCGCCAAACTTACTCTTGTTTCTATCCGCTCCGTTTGGGAGACGTGATTTTTACGCTTTTTTTTAGTCGACGCAGTCGGTGTAGTCGGTTTTTAACCGACGATAACGACTTCAATGGCTTTGAATATTTAATTTGTTTAATCAATTTTGTCTGTCAAAATTTTTCGGCAGCCTAAAAATAAGGTTGATATCAAAGTGAAATAAAGTAATAGGTACGAGACTATTGTAGAAGAGTATTTTAACTATGACAATGTATAGAATAAAATGTATGAAATTCTGGGTATCAATATAGTACTGGTTACGTGTGTAAATAGTAGTACTATGAGAACGTGAACGTGAGGGCGACGTAACTACGTTTGGAAAACAGTGGCGTCGCGCGCGTACCTCGCCGCTCCACACAACGTAAATACACGGAGATCGTTCAATGGATTATAGCATCACTGTATATTATAAAACGTACGTCTGTCGGACGATATCGACGAGTGTGATACTGATATTGATGGAGGCATTACACTCGTACTGTTCGCTCACTAAGTAGACTAAATACATAGGTTACTTTGTTAGAGCATTGTGCTGTATACTTAGCGTGTATAACTGTCGCAGTATAGAAGTATGTACACAACACTGTGGCGTACAGTTTCTGCCTATCCCCGCGGGGAAACTAGTCATGTTAGAATGTATTTATGAGTTCAGAGCACGCTATAAACCTCTTTTATCCTCACAATTTCCTGGTCTTACTTTTAATAATACACCTGTTTCGTAGCATACGTTTAGAAGTTATATTTTTCCCATAGTTTGAACAGTTTTTCCGCTTATAACAGGCGTTAGAGACACTAAGAACATGCATTGAATTGCTGTGCCGTTTTAACCCGCGAGCACACGCGCTATGAGCATTTCCCTCACGGTGAATTTAAAATTTTCGCAATTTATTGATTTATTTGTCTACGGGTGTCATTTGCCCAATAGCTGAGTTTTATACTTCCCCTGTCCCGTGCATAACGGTTTTTTTATGTTAGTGTGCATCCATCGCTCAGGGGAGGTGGTTTGTTTCGGCGAGTCTCGTCGCGCGGCATTTTGCTCATCGCGCGACTAACAGCGTAAGTATTATTTTTTATTGCTATTTTTTTTTCTTACAGTATTATACCTTATTTAAAGTCTTTATATTTATTTTATTGTTGAATACTGGTGCAATATGAGTTTATTAAGCAGTTTACATACAAATATAATAGTTTTTTTTACAGATGGATAGACAAAAACAACAAATTTATTGAAAGTGATGGAGAGAGTGAGCAGAGCGACCACAACACTTATACTGAGCAGTTATCTTTCTCATCCTCTTCAACAAATTATCAAAAGATTCACAAATGAACCTGGTTTTTCAGAGGATGTGAAACCTGGCGGTGTGCGATCTGCGCGATCTGTCCAAGGCGTAAAAATAGCAAGACAAAAAAGACATGTATTACATGTAAAAAAAAAATATTCACTGAACATGCTTTTACTTTGTGTGTAAAGCTCGTGCATTTGATGAAAATTAATGATTTGTTTT
Source organism: Anticarsia gemmatalis (assembly GCF_050436995.1). NCBI lineage: Eukaryota > Metazoa > Arthropoda > Insecta > Lepidoptera > Erebidae > Anticarsia > Anticarsia gemmatalis. The sequence continues at coordinate 19,336,813 of NC_134776.1, read as the reverse complement.
TAACACCTTAATTTTTTTGATAAAAGTTTATTTTTTTTAGTTTATACCAAAAGTGCATTTAAGAAATGCCAATTTAGTTCCTGTTCTTGTAATTCAAATATTATAGTATAACGAATGTTAAATATTAAAAATAAATATTTGATTTGATTTATCACTTTCTTTTTATTATAATTAAGCAGTAAAATATACAAAAATACTATAAATTGTGTAATTTTTGGTTATTTGTAAAACGTGAGCAAAATGCTCTATACGCGAGTGGTCGTGTAAGTTTTAAAGGCGCGTGTGCTCCCGGGTTAATAATGCGGTGTGGTGTGAATAATGATAGATCGCGAGTTGTACGTCCCCGTGTTCGTGTAAAATGTACCGGCGACTGTATTTTTAAATACTTTATTGTTGTAAACGATATACGATATGTATATTTTATGCGATGTTTTATTCGATTATTATAATTCTCGGTAGCTTGTTTGTTTTTATATCAGCAACGTTTATTCCAATTGTATTTATTTTTAATCTGACGGTTGTTTGTTTCAAGGTCCGTTTTATAAAAGCTTTACGTTCTCATAGATACAAATCCGTAAATATATTTTACAAACAGTAGTCTAGGTGTCGGGCTTTATCAATATTAAATGACATTGAAATAAAATATAGCCAATTTTAAAATCATAACGCGGATGGCGGGCGGACTTAGAAATATGTTTTATAAAAATGTCCGCCATATTGACAAAATATTTTTTTTATAATCAAAGAAAGAGGGACTGTCACATGAGCTATTAACTAAAGGTTTTTAAAACAGTCATATTAAATGGTATTCTTTTTCATTGCTGCAATTATATCCAACCAGTAATTAAAGGGTTAAAATAATAGTTTTTTTTTGTCATGTGCAGGCTATTAGCTTATTATTTTTCAAATATGGAATCATATTTAATAATAGTTTTGGTTTAAAATACAGTTTCCGGGTATCGTAATATATTTTTGTAATGAGTTGTTACGAGTAATTATTTGAAGTAAAAATGTAATACTAAAAAGTCGGACACGTGTTTGGAATTGAAATGTCAAAAATAATTCGTTTGTGGTAACTGAATTCAATTAATTTTGGAAAGTGTATGTACCGGTTTCATCAGCTTTTGGGCTATTATTACATACAAGTGGACGATATTATTTTTTTCCGATCTAAATATCGGTGAATTATTTTAGAAATTTTATTCTATACCTAAATACAATTATTATATTCTGTTAGGCAGAGAGTAAAGAATGAAACCAGCTGCCGTTCTTTTATTATTTAATAATACATACATAACATCACGCCTTTTTACCTTAGAGGTAAGCAGAGACTTGCGAACGCCACTTGATACGATCCTTACAAACTTCCCTCGACTCTTCACATACATACATCTTCACGTCATGTAATTGATATTAAATTATACAATATTATTATAATTCTCTATATTAAAGAAAGAATGAATACATTATAAGCACTTTCAAACCGTCTTAACACATTTTCTAATCCCTGTAATTATAGGTACTTATGTAAAGTCGCCTATATACAAAAGTTCCCCTAATGTATATAGAGTCTGAGGCAAAGGCAAGCACTCAGTGAGCAATAGCAATAACAATTACTATAACATTAATGGTTACTGCTAACCGCTAATGTAACGTTATTTTGTAACGCAAGGCGGGACATTCAATGGACGATTACGAGAACTGTCTTGCGATTTTTATTGCTTAATGCCGTTGTATTGTGTGCTGCTTTATTATGGGATAAAATTGAGGTTAGGTTTAGTTTAAGACTAGCTTTTGTTCGTGACTTCGATTAAAAAGATATTTAAGGGTAAAATGTGTTATAGGTTATAAGCTATCAGTGAATCAAATATTATAAAAAATCGTTCTGTAGTTTTTTTGTGAAAGAGTAACAAACATGCATCCATACTTACGAACTTTCGGATTTATAATATTAGTACGATTACATAGGTACATAATAACGTCTCTTACCAAAAGAGACCAGGATACACACACACGTATCTAAAATCACGCCCTTTTCTCATATGGGGAGGCAAAGAACACCACTTGGTACCTGGAAATGAGCAAAAGTTAAAAAAGCTTCTTTATTCTGATTCAATAAACAATAATTAAAAAGGAAATATCACGTCGACATTCAAACGACCTCACAAGCCTGAAATACATACGTAAAACACATTTCACCTTATGTAATTAACTATTAAAACCTTGCATGGTGTCCGTCAAGAATTGTGACGTCACTGTACAGTTGCCAGCAAAAATATGTACACACTGACACATTTTCAACCCAATGTATCATCTATGATAATTTAAACTTTCGTTTTTGTTCAGCTAAATATATTTGTATATGTAAAGGGGTAAGATTCTTGCAACGCAAACATGATAACGAAGAGGTTTTAAAATAATATTGAATCACAAATTTGGTTTATTTTTCTTCCCTTGGACGACTCACACATCGTCATCTTCATCCAAAAATAGCAGCACTTTTGCTGCGGAAACCAGACAACTGATGATAACAGTTTGAATAATTGGAAGTTTTTTTACTTATTTGCGCTAAAAGTGAAACCAATGTTTAATATAAATATTTTTTGACTAAACCTTGTAAATAAATAGTTTTAAAACTAGTACCTATACTTTCCACTCTGGCAAAGCCTTTCACGCGGACGAAGTCGCAAGCGGAACCTGTACTTACACTTATTAGAATCATATAGAATAAAAATTTCATTGTTGTCAATGAGTTTAAAAATACGACAATGTGCAGATCCTCATGCTCGTGACTTCACAGTACTGGCGAAGGTTCCTAGTATTATCTAGGTTATATGTAAGTAGTAAGTAGTAATCAATAGCGGTTATTATGTACTCAACTGCAGGTCTCTGTCAAGGAGCGAACAATCAACACGTCACACTGAATGTGTGTTTTAAATACGTTTGATACAAATTACTATTGTTTCAAGGTTTGTTTTGTTGTATTTTGTTCAGGAAACTTAAAACTTTAGCTTCGTGAAAGACTGAAAAGTTAACGTTATAAAATGCATTTGAAGATACCAAATACCCCATGGTTGCACTATACTAGACCTATATATTTAGGATGGAAAAGAGACATACAATGAGAACACAATCCAAATAAAACAGCGCAACTGTAATACACCGAAGAGTTTTATGATAATAATGTCCTCCTAGCCGATATACGGCTACGGCGGTCAGTTTCATTGAAACTGGCCATCTGTGCAGGACTTTGTTTATAGTGTCCAAGTGTGTGCACAATACACAGGTACACTCTCTATTCCATCACTCTCATAGTTTGGTGGGACGGATAACCGACACGACCAGTGAGAGGTCAGGCGCAGGACCGACGGCTTTACGTGCTCTCCGAGGCACGGAGGTCTTCGACCTCAACTTCCTAACTCCGGGCAATCTCTAAGAAATTCTTAACAGAAAATCTCAGAAAAGACTTTTTGGCCCGACCCAGGATTCGAACCCGCGACCTCTCGCACCGCAGTCGCATATACTACCGACCGAGCCACAGAGGCAGTAAATGTTGTTTTATGATAAAAAACGTACTAAAATGTGTAGATCTGATATCTTTCTCCGCTTCATATGAAACTATCTACTGCAGGCCGACTATATATTCAAGCCATAGGACTTCATATAGGACATATGAAATAGAATTAGACAAAATTTAACACAACTGTTTATGCCTTCCTTCAATCTGTACAAATTTTTTTGTACATTACAATTTACCTACTTAAAACCGTAATGATTATGTTCAAAATCCCGCTCAAAGTACGAAACCATCTCTCCATTACACAACACGACCAGCAGAGTACGCCGGTAGTGTAGTCGCAGCGAGAATGCTCCTTAATGAGAGGCATTACCCGTTATTGTTATGGCATCCCTACTGATTACCCGTTCGCATTAACTGGGGTAAACCTGTGTGCATTCGATTCCGGTAAACTGGGTAAATGTTGGTAAATGTTGGTAAATGTCGGTAAATGCTTGGTAAATACAGGCTTATGTGTTTACTTTATGTATTATAGGGATGCTGAAATTATACGCTATTGGAGATTAGGTTGCATTTCCAGTGCATTCCACTGAATAGTATTGTTCTTAGATTACTATAAATGGGTATTGTAACGAATTATCATAATTTTGCTGTTGTATAGTCATTTTAAGTACAACATAATGCAAAAACATAAGCATCAAGTTAATCTAAAAAAAGTCTTCAATTTCATGTCAAGTCAGTTTTAAAAATCCTTACCATATTACCCAAGTTAGTTTAATGACATATGTTCCAAGATTTTCCTGTACTCTTGCCGATCAGTTTGATATATCATTAATATCATATTGGCATTTTAAAGTAGACATAAATAAGTGCAAAATCTCCAACACGCAATTCGCCAGCGTGGTGGACTCAATACCTAACCCTTCTACATTACGCGAGGAGACACTTGCCCAGCAGTGGCACATGATAAGTTAAATGTATTTTGTATTAAACAAGGTAAGAAAAGTAAATCTCCGTTTATCAAAATGTATTTACATCAAATATCGTAGTTATAATTCAATATGACGACATCTTAAGATCACGCGTTCTGACCTAACTGGCGGCAGACGACAAACTCCCTGCATAGTTAATAGGTATCAACGAGAAATACAAGATTCATATTCCACTGCAACATGTTTGAACATTTCTGATGATCTATGCAACAGGTACTCACGGCGGATTTACGCGTCACTTTTATTCCTATTTCAATTGAAATATATCGATATCTTTAAACCGTTAAGCTGGAAGGTGGAAATTCAGCGAAAACGGCATCCGCCTAGCTTTTGTTGTTTGTTTTTTGATCTTGTTTTCATTTCTGAGTCACTAAGTAATTGGTGTTTGTATGATGGATTAATACGACATTTTAAAGGATAAAACAGTGCTTTTATGTTGGTTTTAAGTTCTAAAAACATAGGTATTTAACCCAGTTTACATATCAACACATATCTCTTCTCGTTTACATACACTCGTCACCAAAAAGCACATACTGTTACACAGAGAGAATCGGGAAGCGTCAACCCTACGTAAAAGCCTAACTTAGTTGTCACTCGGCACTTCAATACGAAAATCCCTAAAAACCGAAACGATAGAGTGCACCCAATTATCAATTCAGATCCCTCTTGGTCCCCTCCCGACAACTCCGCTCCGAAACATTAAATACATATCTTCAAATTGCTTGTAAGCACTGCCACCCTTAACAGGCATTTTTATCATTATCATAATCTTATAGTCGTCTCGCTCTAACCTACTGCAACCGACCGGCTTAAATACCCCCGTCTCGCTCTCTCTTAAGTCCGACGAATTTAAGGCTCATTCTCTTACGTCAGATTGAATTCTCGAAGACTATTATGCTTCGGTAATTGTCGGATGAGATCGTTTTTTCGTTCGTGTGAAAAATTGCACGTGTTAATAGACGGTACGAATTAGGTACGGTTTTATTATGTCATTTAAATATTTATGTACTTGGTATTTAGAATTTTATACCGACATTTTGTTGCTCGTTTTCACGCTACGTTCTCCAGAAATATTTTGTCTAGATATTTCTAACTTTGGAGCTAAATGTGTGAGAAGTTGACATTGACAGACGCATAGTAGAAAAGAGTGACATGTGTGACAAATAGAAATTAGGTACACTCCTCCAAATGATACACGTCAGTAGTGTGCTGAAAATTCTTATATTTAGCTGAAACTTCAAGTAAATAACTGTGTAGATAAATATATCTTGGCTGTGCTGTAGTAATATTCGCGAAGTTGTCCGACAAGTCAAAACTGTGAAGTTTGTTAATGCACAAGGCGGTGTTTCGCGTCTACCTATTTAGCTGCACTCAACGATTATCCGTTAATCTTCAACGCAGTACATTTTCTCCTTTTTAGCATAATATTAAGCCTGAACTACGTAACGTCTTTTCCCGTAATTAAATTACGGTTGCGGGCACTATTTTCTTAAATATTGACTGCCTTTCGTGTAAGCTCTGGTTAATAATATAGTGTTTTGTCACTTAAAATCACTGTAAAACTAATCGGGGCTCACACAAAATTTAATAGTTAGGCAGCGAGTCTCCTTTTTTTAGGAATTTATTTGAGTTTTTCATTAGTTCTTAAAGCCTAATTAGCTTCCTAGCTAAAAGGTACTTCTATGTACAAATAAATAGCCTACATAGATAAATAATATGCCTCCCTATACTATCTAGAGGAAGCCTTTGCTAAAAAGCACACTGACTTACATGATATACTGTAAAACTACACCAACACTCATTGTAAAATTCAGAATAAAAGGCATTATTATACTTCATTATACACTCAACACAAAAACAAACTGAACAATCAAAAAACCGCATTTCACTCAGCAAGCACGAAACCCGGAAACGGATTACCGAAAAATTTAGTCAAAAATCATTAACTCAGACCTGCACTCTTTGAACAAACGTTTGGTATTAAAAGTTTTGGAAGGGGGGTGTGGGGCCTCCCCCCTTATTTAGTCACGCCATTAAGCAGCCGGCCCAAAGGGCTGGGTGTAAATAATTAATGAGTTTTGTTCGAGGAAGATGTCACTTAGAGCGCCCTCATATTTGTAGCTGTGTTGCTCGCGATGCTACAGTTTGGATCTCTTAAAGGGTAATACCTACTGGTTTTTAATTAGGTGTATAATTATTTTGGAATAGAAAATTATTATTTAGACGACTTAAAAATGTTAAGTCACTATAATTGCGATGGTATAGAGTGGCGGTCATTAAAACAAATAGGTGATTTAACAAAATGTCTGTTTTTAAACGAATAAAATCTATAAAATTGAGTTTAAAAATGAAACGATGTCAAAACAATCTATTTTAGAAGATAAGCGACAGATAGAGAGTAATCTTTTAATTACCTATAAGGTTGTCATATTTTGAGTAGTAGTCGTGTCCTGTCTTTACGTTTGATAAATATTTAAGCAAATTCTTGTTATCAATTTAGTAGGAATTCCTGGAGAAACCTGTTAAATTAATAAAATATTATGTGTTAATTTGAAAGCAATTATTATTCAGTTTACTTGGAATCGTTGACTTAGGTACTTCTTTTTCGCCTCTTTCTAATCTACTAGTACTGCGGTAATAAAATATCATATTTCCAAATCGATGACACATACCAAGCACTTTTGTGCCACCAAATATGATCATGAAGGAATCTAAAAATGTTGCTTTTTAATTGTGGATCGCACAAATATTTATTCTGTGTAGAAATCGAACCCACAACCTCTCGACGCTATGGCAGTGAACCAAACACTAACTTAAAAATATTAAAACTTAAAAACAGTAATTTAATAAGTCTAAGTTTAATATTTATTTTAGTTTTTTTTTAATAGCTTAGCTTGGTATAATACTTTTTTAATGTTAAAATGATGTAAAAAGCTTTAAATGAAAAAAAAAACTGTACAAAACAATGTATTTACAAATAAAAGCACAAGTATTTTACAAACGGTCAGTCTAGGTGAAGGGGGAGGTAAGACGATGTTTAATGTAATTGGTTTGTTTGTCGACTTGCCTTTGACGACCACAATCAATCATTGAACACTATTACATATTTATCGTTACAAATTTCTTACAAACGAATCATTATGTCGCGTAAAAACTTTCAAATAAGCATTTTCAGGAAAACGCTAAAGAGCTTACATTAATCTTTTACTATCGAGTACTTTTTCTAAGAATTTATACTCAATTAGTACCACTTTTTACGTTTCACTGAATAATTGTACAAATATCTGTAAAAGGAACACAAATAAATTGACATTACATTTACTTATACAACAAATAAGGACGTAACACTGTATTTAAAACACTTATAACGACTTACTTGCACAATACACAACATGAAACTAAAACTCAATACCTACATCTAAAGCACTAATAAGAATGCAAAGAAAATGCCTTACGAAACGAACTTACGAATGCATAAACAACGACCATTACCTTGTCGCAACTAATAATCGAACCCATTTCAAGTACGGCCTCAAGACGGGGCGTTTCGTCTTCCATCAACGCGGCACGTGGCCATCTACAAACTCTTTAAAAAACACTCAGTATCATTAACACAGTGAAACACTACAAAATAATTGGCGGGCACCAATAAGCAAATACAATCAACCAGCAAAACAAACATTAGAACGGCTAGGTACTATTAAATGAGCATCGAATGCAACCACGCCTCTTGTACATGAAATTTTAAACAGTACTTAGTGGTCAATTACCGTTCTGTCTTATTTTTTATTCGTATGCAACACAGCCCTGAACATAGGGAGGTATTTTACTGTACACATATTTAAGAGGTTGCTGCGATCAATTCTATGCACTTTGCGTTCAGTTGCTTTCATCGTCGGACCGATAACGACCCGTGACTAACTTACATATAAGTTTACAATACTAACTTTATAATAACAACTAACATTAACTTTAAACCTGTGGCACCCGTATTTCGGGTTAAAATAACAATTAACCAAGAACAAACAAAATACCTTCAAATATGTTTCGTTTCTTTTTAAACGTAAATAAATATTTTTTGTATGCAAAACTTTATCAAAATTATTTGTACTACTACTACTTTTTCTGGTTTTATTGGTATTTAGAATTAAACTGTGCATGCAAGAAACGTGTGAAGGTAAAAAACGGAGGTTTCTCTTTCCAGAGTCGAATACTGGAAGACGCATCGTTGATGTGCAACTCATGGTCACCAAGACACAACGTAAGTCAACATTATAATATCTTTTGAAATTAGACATTTTAGATTTTTCCTTATTTCACATTTTGATGGTAACATAGCCTCGCGAATGCGCTTGCGTTCATCTTTGGCCAAAGATGTTCTTTTTTATTTTTACTAATTTTATATTTTTAGCAATGCGATAAACTTTTACAGAGATTTGTTTCTTTTGTAGGACATTTTCTATTTGCCTTTTAGAGTATAGTTTTGGTAGAGATAGAAAAATTTAATTACTTATTTTTATTGATAGTTTGTAGACATTGGCGTCATTTGGGTGTGACGCGTTTTATTTATTAGGTAAGTTTATGAACGGGCTTGAGTCGTGCTGAATATGAAACAAAAGCATGATTTAAAATTTGTAATATGTTTGATATAACAATATTTTTGTTTAACCGTTCATGTTATCAATATAAAGGTTTTTGAGAGATTGAAATTTTATAGAGTAGGTATTTTACAGTGGCAGCAATAGTATATCTCTTGGATTTCTTAGCCGTCTTAGGACATTTTTGCGATCATTCTAGGGGTCTCCTAATACAGGCATAATAATATGTTTGCTGAGGATAAACACTTTTGATTTTTTGAATTAGGTATTCCTCATGTTAATTATCTTAATTTTGTATTTATCGTCTTCACACTAATTGTTAGTTAGTTCTTTTGGTTTTTCAGAGTAAGTTCAGTTATTTTTCTAGTGGTGTAATTATTTTTCACTCTAATTAAGTTTGTTATATTATTGTAATAATTGTTACTTCAGTATTTTGCCTATAGCATTTAAGTAAAACATTAAATTAATCTCATTATAATAAGTTCATTCAATAACAAAAACAAAATGTATCAAAACAAACATTCTTTTAAAGTCGTATTTCAAAGTTTACTCGTGACATGATCGATTATTCATGTGGCTGAACTTCGCTTGATATCAAACTGACGCGGTCAATGAAATAAGTGGGTGGTACTAACAACCCATTTATTTAAAACAAATGTACATTTTTACCTAAGGTTTGTAGCTTGTAGTCTTTCAGGCTTGACTAAATGACTAACTGTAGGTCGAATAGTAAAAAAAAGCTTAGATCTATCAATAATATTGTGCAATACGTTTGCACAGTAAAAAAGCAGTTAAGTTTGCACAATAAAATGAATTCAATGACAGTTTAATACTGTCAAAAATATCTCAGAAAAAAATCCGTCTATAATGTTGAAGACAATAAATTATAAAATTTCTTAATTTCAAGATAAAATATTTATAATAATATAAATATTTTCGAATGAATAAAGTTATCAAAATCTTCTTCGAATTGTATCACAAGAACTAGGTACTTTTTTAATGCAAGCAATACTTTATTGGAGACTAAAACTTTTAATTAATAAGATAATTGCACATGAACCTTGTACAGTAAAGCGAAGACAATCGAGCTTGTAATTAGTTTAACCATTAGACATCTAACCCTGTAACTTTATAACTATTAACTATCACGCATTATAATTAACTCGTATTTCAAATCGATTTTCCGATTATTTCTCAAGAAAACTCGTCTTTGTTCTAGTTGTACTAAGATAACGTTCAAATAAAAAAAAATATTTTATCGTTCCAAAAATTTGGAATTAAATAGATATCTTTTTCAATTCACACACGGTTATTTAATTCCAAACTAATTTACTGCCAAACACTTACATCCAAACCAAGTTAAAAAAATATTTTTCTTTGCTTACTCTTCTCAATAGTAGTTCGCAGTTTGATAAGTTTAAATTTCTAACGTAATACGTATACCAATATATTTAGACGAACAACCATGTCATGGTAGTCTAACTAGATTTGACCTCCAAATGACCGAGAGCACGTGTAAATACGATATAATATAAAAATAAATTCTGACATTTTCCTCTGTGATTGAGTTTTCGTCGAAATACTGAAAATTAATTACCGATACTGAATTTCGTGATATGTCAGGTCATGGGCCATGGTTGCATGAAACCATTTTTATTCGATAATCTTAGTGATGTATCCGAATCGATTATATTCGTGTAACATGATACAGGTGCGTATCCGAACGTGTAGAACATTTTTTACGTTTAAAAAATGACGGGAGTTTTGCGTTCGAAGTTTAAATCTCGCGCTTTTTCTTATTTGTTTGGCGTCTGTGGTTTATTGTTAGTTAGTTAGTACAATTAAATTTGAACTAAACCTTTGATTTGAACAAGTGAAAGTTTAGTTAATAAATAGGTTTAAAATATATTTTAAAGTTAAAGCCCACTTTTTTGATCTTTAACAAGAAAAGTACGGTTATGTATTATAATCCAGAAACAATCTTTTCTCGAATCCAAAGACGATACAAGAGGTTATACGGATGTTCAGAAACCGTGAGTTATTTTCTTATCTTTTTATCGTAAAGTTAGTGGTCAACCTAGTGTTAAAGTTGTTCAAGCCGCCCGAAGGTCTTTGACATGGCGTGAGTCTTTTTAATCAAAATAAATAAATTAATTTAACCCGTTACTGTCCTACTGCTGGGCAAGGATAATGAAGAAAGGGTTAGACCTTGAGTCTACCAATTGTGGGTCTTCGCATACCTTCAAGAACTGTTCTAAAGAACTCTCAGGCATGCAAGGTGGCATCACGATGTTTTCCTTCACCGTTGGAACAAGTGATAATTATTTCTAATACACACGTAACTTCGAAAAGTCATTGCCTCGGGTTTGAACATGGAAGGTACCAACTTATACCACTCGGCTATCACTGCTCTCATCAAAATATTATATTTAAAAATCCATAATAATTATTTCTAGTACACACGTAACTTCGAAAAGTCACTAGAGTGTTGCCTCGGGTTCGAACCTGTGAGGTACAAACTTATACCACTCGGCTATCACTGCTCTCATCACATTATCCAAATATGAATAAATATTATTGTACAACTCACACACGGTCATTTGATTCCAAACTAAGCGGAGCTTGTACTATGGTACCAAATAACTGTTAAACATACTTATATACTTCTTAATATATACTTATATAGATATATATCACACTTAAAAATCCATAGTAATTAAATTACCATCTGTAATGTACAAACAGTCCCTCAAAGTACACAAGTCGAGTACGAGGCATGAATAATTCGTAATTATCAAAATAATTTGTATATTTTGGCTCAGGACGAGAGATAACCCTCGTCGGTCCCCCACGTAATCGCTGATACTAAGTGCACAGCGCATAATCCGGCGCGCAATGAGCCGTACACTCGAACACACAAGTGTTAAGATCGTGATCATATTATGTGTTAGATATTTTATTTATTGAGAGTTGATTGACAACATTTTTGTTAAGTTTGTGTTACAGTAATTACATGCATGCATTATGATATTTTTTGAGTTGATCCACATTTTATTAAGTTAAAATTTTATAAAAAAGTAGATGTTAATATTATATTAGTGGTATAAAGTTCATAACTATAAATATTACTTCATAACTTTGTTACGTAATGGCCACGTAAAAATCTAAATTGTACAAAAAAAATCCAACTTAAATCGCGGTTTTACGGTAGATTTCTTGAAATGCTTGTAAGTTTGTTTATCATCAAGAATGCCGCAAAAATACAAATTATTTATTTTATTACACAAATAACTTAAACATTTACCTAAATTTAATATACAATACTACGAACTAACAATAACACTAAAAAAAATAACAACTAGCAATTACTTAATCCGTTTACAAAACACTAACTAAACACAATTTAACAATATTTTTACAAAAAAAAAATACACCAACATTTTTACTGACGCAAATCTAAATATGTACGATTAACCGAAAATTAACCTTGTTTATGCAAAAAGGAACCACACAGCAAATACATTACTTTTGAGATATCAAAGGTTTTACAAAAACATATATCTACTATTTATTAGTTGCAGTTGGTTCTGCTTTTTGTAAACCCTATTTCTGAGGGAAAAACCGTGTCTTTTTTCTATAAGGTAGACCACTTTTATTCCGTTAAACGTAAAACAAAAAAAACGTGTGGTTCAATTTTGCATAAATACGGAAAATTTGAAGCTAACCTAACTATTAACCCTGTAACGCTCGTGTGTTCGTCTGTACATCAGAGGCAGCGGTCTAATCGACCCTATCCGTAGTGACATTTGATACACTAGTCGGGATCATGGCGTGCTTTAACCCTACAACGCGAGCTTGATGAGTAATAATAGACTTGGATTAGCGCAGAGACTAATGCTCAAAGCTTTTACTAATAAGTTTTAGACAATGTTTGATGAGGGAGAGAGATGGCACTATATATTTCTCTCCCTCAATACGGGAGACTGTTGCCCAGCAGTGGGACAATAATGGGTTAAAAAAGTCTTCTGTCTCTTTGTTTGCAATAAACTTGAAATCTAGTGAATGGGTTTTCGTACGGATTTTAATTGTTGTTAATAGAATTGTTGTATATTTAAAGTACTTAGCGACAATATTAAGTAAAATCATAAAGAACATAATAAACATTTTTCAAAAAAACTATTTTGTGTCGTCAAAAATTTTCATACAGAAAGGATTTTTAGCATTCTGCCAGTAGCTTAATTGACAAATAACCAAATAAAATATTTTCAAAACATCATCTTCAAGGCAAAAAAAGGATCTGTTATCTAATAGTCTAATATCTATTTGATGACAGTTCAAAACGTCAAGATAAATAATAGTACGACAGAAGCAATAACAAGAAGCCTGTAAGTTATCAGAAACAATAAATATTTTCCTTAGAAAACGTTGATCGGTGATCATTTCAAGTGTTTCAAAGAATAACTTCGACGCATATCATTTCCATGGAATATGATAAGAATAAGGCTTTTCTAGTGACAAACCAGTAGAAGGATACATTTTATCTTAAGTAGTTTTATCTAAATTAATAACTAGCTTCTGATAAGATTATATCTGAAAAGTTTTCTCGGGATGAAAAGGTTCTTATTAGTGTATTTAGTGTAGAGTTTCAAATTTGAATAAAATTCTTGCATTGGTGTTTTCGTGATAGAGTAACAAACATATGTACATACACTACCATCCACACTTACAAACTTTTGCATTAATTATATTAGTGGGATTATATTTTATACTACGCAATTAATCAAATCCAAGCACAATGTCATATTTTTTAAATTTAAAACAACTTACTTACTTTTAAATATAGTACAAATAAGGTTTTATAATTCGTGGTAACACACCCTTCGGTAAGACTGGTTGTCAGACTTTCAAGTTTCTAACTAATGGCAACGACTGTCAAAGATCATTTTTGAAAATAACGTGCCTTCCGAAACACGAAAGAACTCGATACGTTTAATATGGTCACCCATCTTCAGAACAACCTCGGCTAACCTAACCACAAGCTCGTCACTTAAAATATAAAACAAAATAATACTTTATCCCACTGATCTACTCCATACCATTAAACTTATAACACGATATGAAAAAGAGTAGTAACAATATCATTTGCTACATGACATTGCAAATTGTAACTCTGACAATAATTGCTTGACAGGGGACGTGACGTCACAATTAAATTAGTACCCCAAGTGGGGACCAACCAGAGGGAATGTTATATTAAATTGATTAACTTATGCTAGTTTGTTTTCATGGTGATTTTAATGAGAATGTTATTGTAAGGGGCTAATCGAATGTCGATTGTGTTGAGCCTTGAGGCATGAGACCGGTCTTATTGTTTGAAGGGGGTTTTATTTCATATTTCGTGTTCTTTCTGTGTGAATTTTACGTCTTTTGATCCCAGCTACAATAGTTTACATGTTTGTTTGTTACAAAAGTTAATTGAATTGATAACTATATTGATATAATGAATGTTAAGTTAGGTTTCCAATTGTCCAATACATACTTACGTACTAATGCAGAAAACGTAATAAAATTTAAAGAAAAAAAATATTTTATTTATTCTGAGTCTTGAGGTATGGAGCTGGTCTTAATCCTTCAGTGTGTGATCATGAGTGTATTTTACGCATTGTGAATAATGACGTTACGTATGTATATGTTATTTTTCCTTTGTTTGATAAGTAGTTAGAAACGCACTTTACGTTAGTCTATCTGTAGGTACCATTATAATTATTAGTGGTATAGTCAAAATCCATGAGTCGAATGGTTACTCAGTTTGGGCCTCATCGTATGAATTAAAAACGTAATTAACACGTTTTAAGGACATTTTTTGTTATTTGCCTCCTTCATGAATTATACAAATAAAAATAATTTTACATATTAACAAAATAACATATAATCACTGATAACAAACGAGCCCTTAAGAATATTATATTACACAAGTTCATATAAAAAAAAAATTTTGCATGTTTTTTTTTAGTAACAGTTTTTTTATACACTCGTTCCTGTTGATGCTGTTCAGTTATCTTTGATGGATGCGCTCTCAGCTATTAGTTGTACATTAAATATAACTCATCTCTGCTCACCCCTCGCGGAACATCTGTCGCGTAGATTCCTATCGGCGATAACTTAATAGAAAACATATCAATGAGTTTATCATACACTGTATATTAGGACCAGTTATCGTAAAAAAGAATCTTTTGAAATCTGGGACTTTGATATATGCAAGTATCATAGTTTTTTTTAAATGATTATATTATCCACGATTCATGGCAATATTTCTAGCAATATCCCAATTGTTCACAGACTTAAGTTGCATTTGTAAATATCTATTAAAGATAAAATAGTTTACCTTGCAAAAAAAACAAACTATACCTTTGTACTATGCCTACAATACAGATGTCGAAAAAAAGAGTTACAAAACTAAAACAATTTAACCTCATTAATCCGTGAACAAATAACAAAGCCCCTCACATACCCTTAGAGCAAACAGCCCTAATCCTCGACAATGACAATAACAATATTCGGCCCATAAAAATTACTCGCATCACTAAATAGAATTTTGACAAGTAACCCTCAAACGCGCGCGGCTGGCAAACGTAGCGAATTAGTCGGCGCGAGCGGACACTTGTTAACAATTACAAGAGGGTTAGTGAGGACTCCGAGGGCAAGAACTCATTCCCACGATCTAACAGGGTTAAGTGGACACTTGATATTTTATTGTTTGTTATATTTGTATCATGATCAGACATCAAAAATGCTCTCTTAATCATATTTTTAAGAAAAAATATACATAAATTTCATGAGAATGAATGTTATCGACAATCATTTATTTAATTGGAAATTGAAAAATACAGTGTTCCGATTCTGCTTTATAATAGCATTAATTAAAATCAAATTACCTAGTGATCTTCTCAAAATTATAGTTTAACATTTCAAATGACGTAGAAAAACACACATTCCGTATTATTTTGGAAAGATTTGAGCATTAAAAACATACACAAAAAATGCACACATTGTTCAAAGTTTACCCAAAACAACTTAAAAGTTGGTATAACACAAATCCATCCCCCTTACACCCAAACATCCCTTTACAAGTTAACCAAAACTAGGTTTCCATCAGCCCTTCCCAACAAAAACCAAGAATCGATTTAAACAGAATTCGAATGCAAACAGATACGCCGGGGGCCTGGCAAATAAAACTGGCAAACGTGCCAACCGCTGCCAAACGTGCCAGTGGCAAGCTAGTGGCATTTTAAAAGTGGTTCGTTGCCATAAAACTACCTGCTTAGAAGTCGGCTCGCGCAGAGACATACGGACGCTTTTACACTCCACCCGGCTATTTAATTTACTAGTGGATGGATGAATTAATTGTTTTAACAGTTTAGGGTTAAAAGATTGTTGTTCTGCGGATTTTTGTGGGTTTAGATTTGTATGGCGTTTAGTTAGATATTGATTTTCGTGTTATATGGGTAGGAGTTCGCATGCATTTGTAGAAGAATGACTTGATCGTTTTGTATTGGTTTTGAAATGATGAAATCTAAAATTTATTTTATTTGACTATATTTTACGTTTCGGAGCATCTTTCAATCTACAATGTGCAACACTGTTTTTTCAGAACCCAATTTATATTTCGCCAAATAGATTTTCTTCACTTACATTATACCAGAACCCTAACTTCACAAATCTTGCAATTTTAATCACATATTTCATTTCAACACTACACAATCGCATAAATCATGATAATAACATTCACCCATTCAAATGGCACACCCAACAAATTTCGTCGGCCAATTGACTATCTGTCCAGTGTGAACCACCCTTAATACAGAGTAACTCACGGGTCAGATGCTCTCATAAATAATTGAATATAATTCGTGAAAAACCCCTGTCCACGTTTATATTTTATTTATTTTAACGTACAGCCCCAAATTAGTGGATGTCTCCATCGTCGGTCAGGTTAATTTTTATCCAGTGATGCTGAGATCATTTTGGTCGCTAATTTCATTAGAAGGTGTGTTTGTTGCTTTATGTTAAATATAAACGTGCAGTTCTCGCTTCGTCGTTGTGGTTAAGTGAAGGTTGTATAGGTTTGTATTCGGATGGGTAGCCGTGTTGATGTAAATTTTAGATTATCCTTTTGTATAATTGTCCTTAGATGTGAGTATGTCTTTTGGTTGGATTATTTCTCTCAGGTGTTGTTATATAATAGGAAATATTTTCTTGCAAGGTATTTTATTTGAAAGAAAATGGTTTCCCAGTTTCTACGGGTGCAGTTTGTCGACAGTAAATAAAGTTGTTTATGTAAATATGTATCACCATGCATGTTTAGCTGCAGTTAATATTAAAATGTAGATTCTGTACATAAGGGAATGTATTTTTGTTGAAAGTTTCTATTAATCAAAGTAAAATGTACTTTAGCGGTCACTGAGTTAACTAATGATTTTTGAGTGTTTAATCTTAATGGTATAACTACTACGAACTTAAATTTTGGAGTGTTTTATTATATTCTTAAGTCAGTGATTGCTTCCTAATGTAAGACTCTATTAAATATATTTTAATAAACATATTTCTATACGTTTTGGTTTTATTCTAATATTATAATCCTTAGTAATTATCTAGCTTAAGTGCATGCCATTGCATAATAAATTATCAGCATGCGTTAAAACTAATGTAAGAATGCTGGAGTGGCTTTCAATTATCATTACCCATCTAATATTATTTACTTTAACAAAACAAATACAACATTAAATTTACTTTCTTAACGAAATGGCTAGAAATCTTAAAACACACTGAGAGATGATCTCGCATGGTATCTAAATATCGACAGCGTATTTAAAAATGTTGTGTGAATCTGATCAGCATCTTTAGCCTAATTCAACATTTTTTGGTCATTTTACATGTCAATCGCTCACTAGTCGAAAATCACGTTTCTGAAGACCTTCTGTACTGGACATACCCTACATAATACTTCCCCTATGTCGACGTAACAGAAACCTTAGCCACAGTAGTGCACATCGACGAACAAAAGCCATCTACGGTTGTTCATAGGCTTAATTCATGCAATTCTACAACGCCCGGGCATTGGACAACCGATCTAACAAATTCTAGCAACCCTTACCAAATGCAGTCCACCGTTCTAAAAGTGTTTGTTTGTTGCACAGGGTGACCAAGGCCTCTAGCAACCCTTACCAAACCCAGTCTACCGTTGTAGAAACTGTTAAACTGGTGGTAACTTTACCAGTTGTTTACCGTTGCTTACGTCGTTGTTTGTTGCACAGGGTGACCTGTTCAGCGGGTTGAACGATGGGTTGCTGAGCCGGGCGGAGGCGCTGGCGGCGGTGGACATCAGCAAGCACCAGTCGGGCCCGCAACCTGGCCCGCCGCTGCCTCAGCTCAAACACGACATGGTGTACCACCACGGCGTGGGGGGACCATCGCCGCATAATGCCAGACCACATCAGGTAACGTTTCTTTGTATGATCCATTATGTGTACGTAACTTGATGATTGGTAAAACTTCGCAATTTTTAATAGTTTCGAAAATTATTAATAACTAGCGGACCCGCGCAACTTCGCTTGCGTCCAATAAGAGAGAATGGGTGAAATTTTTCCCCGTTTTTGTAACATTAATTACTGGTACTCTGCTCCTTACGGTCGTAGCGTGATGACATATAGCCTATGTCCTTTCTCGGGTATCAAAATATCTCCATACCAAACACAACATATATTTCATGCAAATTGGTTCAGTAGTTTAGGCGTGATTGAGTAGCAGACAGACAGACAGACAGAGTTACTTTCGCATTTATAATATTAGTATGGATAATGGCTACATCAGTTTCATTGATACTGGCCAACGTTGCAGGACTTTGTTTATAGTGTCCAAGTGTGTGCACAATACATCACAGATTTACAGTAAATATGATCACGTAAGATCTCCATAACTTGTTGAAATATGAACTTTTAACGTTGCTCAGTTGAAGAAATAAATAAACCAAGATGTTCGATAGTCGTAACTCCATTCAACCTTAATATATCACAAAATTATCACCTAAGCGTACCAGAGTCTATAGAAAAACTCAGTCAAGCCTCTCTATCTATTTATCTATTAAAACAATGTATACAAGACACTTTCATAGAAACAACAGGCGTGTTTAAAGGTCTAAGTTTGTCCTCACTAGTTCTAAAGAGTAAGGTCTAAGTCTAGACCTACAGTTAGTTCCACGTGCATACACTTCTAGGAATAATACGTAGTGACAAGTTAATTAACTATCTACCGTTCCGAGGAACAAACAGAACGTCGATAGTTTGACAGCCCGTTCAAGACACCTTCGTCTGTGTAATGTATTCCAAGTTGCTTGTTAGAATTACTAGGTTGAACGTTTTCTTGATTTATTTTTAAATGAGTGTTGTTTGATTTTGATAGCTTTTATTATTTACGATTTTACGACGACTTGTACACGTAATATTATTTATTATAATGCAACGGGTCTTAAGTGTGATTTAAAATTGAATGTTACAATCTATTATTGGTTTACCGGACGTTTCGATTGAGTAACACTTATATTAGTCAGGGGCTGACTGATATAGCTGCTAATTACAGTGACGAATAAATAATTACTTTTAGATGACTACAGTCCTAAACATCACTGTAAAATAGTTGAACTTTTATGTTTAGTAGTGAGTCTTATTTCTAAATTACATTAAACATAAGTCACCCGCAACTTTAACGCTACGTTTTAGCTTTTGTATAACCACAAAAGTGTATCACAACTATTACTATATTGTATCAAATATTACGTTTCATACTTTATCACCCTGCCTATTCCCAAGTACTTGAAACTTCATCATCAAATGAACCATCTAATGTATTCAAATATGATTTTTACGACAGCCAATAGCCGACTCACCCTTCAGTATTTCATACTTCGAAACATACAAACACCCTACAGTTATTATTAAAACGCGAGATCCCGCCCCATACATCCAATCCATGGGAATCATAGAAAATCGAATTTTCCATCAATAAAACTAAGGTTGTATCGTAAAAATTTTTGCAAATTCGACCGCTCTGCGCCTGGATACCCCTCGTAAAGTAACCCCGCGATATGGCTGAGTGTTCGCTGATTTTTTGAATATGACTTACATATGTAGTGCGAGGGGCCTACGGATCAATGTTTGTATGATAGAGTACAAGAGTGGAGTATGTTATGAGTATTGCTTGTTTAGTGGTGTTCCGTATTGTTTTTGAATGTAAAGTATGCTACAATATATACGATGGGATACTTTCATGTGTACTTCCATTGAAACATAGATCATTGAAAAATTTTATATAGCTTTTAGTACAGTTTGTGTTTGTTGGTTTTTAATAGTTGGTGATTTAATTCAGAATGTAACATATGCAAGCCTTTTCAAAAATAATGCAGAAATTCTTTGAAAATCAGTATCAGTAACTTTCAAAGAGATGATGGTAAAGCATCGATAATTTGATTGAATATTAAAATATCTTTCGCAAAATGATCAGTATTTATACAAATATGACGGAATACTGCAACGACAGAGATACGGACAGACAGAATAAATAATTATAATTAAGGAACAGGCGAAGTAGAAATGTGAAAATACAGTTGAAAGTACAAAGGTTAATTCTGCAAATCCGTTTTCTGCAATCGCCATAGTTTTTCTTTGAGATAATTTCTTAGGAGTGCACTGAATGTCGTCTTCTTTTATTGTTAGTTATAAAATTATTTTTACTGACTGCCTCTATGGCGTGGCTGATAGGATATCCGACTGTTGATTATGCGGTCTCGGGTTAAATTCTCGATTTAAGCAAATAATGCATATTAGAATATTTTCATTAGTAACTCGGGGTTTTCAGGCTTGATCTCTTTTACATATGACTAACATTGTTAACAGCAAAATGTTAGTGTTTTTCATACACCTCTGCTTAAACCTTTGGGTATAACAGGCGTAATACAATGTATGAAATTATTTAATTAACAAATATAGTTTAGGCCAAAATAGACAATAAGGGAAACAACACGATCCCATCGCCATACTAATTAATAACTGTACCAATAACCCAACCACAGGAGCATTGTACTCACATTTACGGTACTAGATACAAGTACATAAATAATAATAAGGGATGCATCTATAGCTTGACTGGGGAGCGGCCCTTAGGGACCGGCCCATAAGATATATGCCGCCGGAGGTATAAAAATGACTCAGAAATATGCACTGCGAAGAGTATTCTATTGTTGGGCTCTATGAGTGAAATATCTTAGAGAAGAAACAAGAAATGGTGTTCGTTTTCTATAGCTAATAAACCATTGAGAGGCCTCTCTACAGGGCCAAGGCATGGCTTACTTTTGCCAAGCTTAGAGTGCAGTTTTCCTAGGCGCGGGTTAGAGACTTTCAAAAACTATTTTGAAAATCTGTCAGTCATGTAAACACTCCTCACATGGTTATTGTTTATCCCCACAGTTAAATACATTTCATTTTCCGCCTCGATGTTTTTCTTAATCGTTTAAGCAGCAAATGAAAATTATTTCAAATACTCACAGCTGTTCACCGTTTATTTACGTAGGAGGTGAATACTAAAATAGCTCGTTTATCAATGCTCCAACCTTAAATATTTTCTAAAAAAATGTTTTTATTATTGAAAATGTACACTCGTTGTCTAAAAATAGTCATCATTTTTTAAACTTCATTTTTAACACATCGTATGACAATATAGCCTGAAATGTTTTATCTATACTTAAATGTATGAATTGACTTATCTATAGCGTTCAAAAAACATGCTCATAATCTAAAAAAATCTGTAGCACGATTCTGTACAATCGGAACCATCGAGATTCGAGAGCTTGACATTTTTAATGTACTGCCAAAATAGTTTCTATGACGTCCGCTAGAGGCGCTGATCAGATTTTCATACAAATTTTTTCGATGGCTAGCCGGTTGCCGATACTCGATAGTAGTAGAGAATTGTGCTACGGATATCTACACATAAAATACAAGCAAATTTAAACCCTGAGGTGGCATTTTAAGATCGTGAATATTGGAAATATGTAACGTAGAATCTAGATTACTAGACTATTGACCCAGTCTGGTTGGCAGTCGCCAGTTCGCCTGTCCGTCTGCATGTCAATCGTACTCTTGCACACAATACTAGTGTACGTCGCAAGCGTGTAGCCTACGATTATCTAAGCTTACTATTACACTACTACTAATCCTACTAATATTATAAATACGAAAGAATATGAAGATGCAAAGAATCTACTGAATCGATTTCGATAATAAATTTAATAGTTTAGGACTAAGATAATTTTACCCCGAGAGGTTTTTCTACGCAAATGACATCGTGGGAAGAAGCTAGTATAGATACGAAGGATTATGGGGATATTTGTTAATATTTAACTTAAAAACAGCTCGATTGATTTTTTTTATGTTTATATTATTTCGTTAATAAATCTTAGAAAATATTTTTGCGCGAACGGTACCTATCGCTTGCAGCAGATTCAGTTTTACGTTAAGACATAGATAAGTTTTGCAGCTTTATAAATATCCTGTGAAAACATCAATTTCATTTCAAGTGCACTGATTTTCTCTGCCACACTACTTTAACAGACAGTAAATTAAACCCACAAAATAATTATCTCAAAATTATACCTACGAAACAGCAAAATCCATCCAAATCGGTCAAGCAGTTCCCCCTAAAACTACAATACAAGGAAAACTATAAATAATACCTTTAACATGATAAACTCAGAGTCGAAATGTGCCGGCAATTTTTTAACTCACCCCTTAGCTGTTCTGAGGGTACCCGCGTAATGCTTTCTTTATTACCCTTGGAACCCAAGCTAGCAGTTTGGGGGTCGAACCCACGTACCCCCAACCTGTTAGGGGTCTATATGTCTGTAATCTGTAAATGTAGTTGGTAGTATTGTGTTGTAGTCACATTTAGAATTGCTCGTTTGTTGGGCTCAATGAGTTTTGGTTACGGAAGCGGGGGTGATAAAATTATTGTATTGCTTCCCCGGTTGGTGGGATAGTTCGTGGCTGTAATAGTGTGTTCGTCTTTTTATTGTGTATTTGTTGACTGGAGATGATAAAATAAAATAAAAAATACGTTCAATTATGTTTTTTTAAGCATTTTACTGATAGAGTCTTAACTTTAGTGTCCTATAGTATCAATAAAAGAAAAAAAAAATATTAAGGCGTATACACATGTTAATAAATAGATTGCTCAAAAATGACTGGTCGTATCTTACCGCCGATGGGGTGATTTGGAAGAAAAGGGGGAGGTCTTTGCCCAGCAGAGGCACAATCAATTGGGCTTAAGTAAAAAAATATACATAATAATATAATATTAATTAGAAATGTTTTTTTTTTTTATTTATTAAAGTTTTAATAGGTACAAGAGGTTTTAGAAACTGTACAGAACTTATATTATTATTAGAAATGTTAATACATAATATCATTAATGTATGTGCACTCTAAATTACGAACTAAACTATTCTCCGCCGTACTTATATGAGACTACCCACAAAACTGCAAAATTCAAAGTTTCTAAGCTTTGTACAACACAAAAGCGAAGTTAGTTAATACAGACTGCTAGTGAAATGTTCTGAAACTCGTATAATACCTTGCTCTTACACTTGCCAACTTTACAGCGTTTCATATTACATACTAGTTTCTAAAATATTATATATTAAATTACATGACTTATACTTTTGAAAGACTTCAACGCTGACTTGAAACGAAACTGTGTTAAGTTTTGCAGTCACTATAGTTTCGTATTCCGCTTGTAATTATACAACATACATAGAGAATATCATGCTTGTTTTACCCAAAGGTAAAAAGGTAAGGTAGGTACAGAGGTGTATGAAAATACACTCATGTTTCGTCATGAACAATGTTAGTCCAATGCAATAGGAGGTGAGTCTATTGCTATTTACCAGGCATATTACCAAACACAGGGCTATTGGAATGTATGCAAACGGCTGATAAAGTATGTACTCTATTCTGAATGAAAAAGATGACTTAAAACAGTGCCAACTAGTTGTAGGCTCTATCTATTTAGGTAAAAGAAAGTTAAAATACCCTAGTACTTCGAGATATTGCACAAAAATAATATTCCATAATATGCAATTTTAAGATTCTAACATAATTTTGAAACTTTCACTTTATACGAGAATTAACGCGATGAACCATATTTTATCCACATGTTATATTAGTTTTAGAGTTCTTGAAACTTGCTAATACAGTTTTAATCTTATTCAAAATATTAAATATATTACATACATAGCATCACGCCTGTTTTACTTGAAGGTGTAATAAGTGTATGAAATCACCCACGTTTCGCCACTAACAATAGTCCCATGTAATAGACTATTAATTGCCACATAATAATATGATACTAAACTCCAGACAACTGTTAAAAATAATGTAAATGAGTAAATATTTTTTTTGTAACGAACTATAATATATGAATATTATTTAATAATACCCATATTTTCGTATTCAAACTCAACACAAAAATATTTTTTCAATTGCCAACTCAACATTTTCATTTACATTTTATTTGACAATTGCGTTTCACCCTTTAAGATTATTTCAAGATAACCCTACACCCGTGTGACAAACGTTGGAACTTAAACAAAAAAGTGTACAAAGGGTAAATATGGCCCTTGGGGGGTTGCCAGTATTTTTAGTGCCCAATTGTCGGGGTACCCTCAAGGGAACGCCGTGACAGTTTTTGTGTAGCGCTGTTTAAAATTGACTGGTGTAGCATGACGCTCGTGTGTTATGTACTATGCTTTTTAATTTTGATAATATATTGTTTTACTTGCATTGTAAGTAAAGTACAGGGTTTTTATGCTGCAATAAGTATATATCTTATCTAAGTCTATGTATTCTGCAATGTAGAGATGGTTGTAGGTTTGTTTTGCAGGTATCTTTATACGTTTATGCGGAGGTGATAATTTTAGGTTTATATTTTTGTAAAGCTCATCAAGAAATAAAGAAAGGTTTTGGCGAAATTAATTTATCCTTATGATTTATATCAACGATTATATTCCAAGGTTCAATTCGTTTTAGTAGTTTCATCGAACACTTAAACATGATAATTGCTGATATTACAAATTGGACCAAATTTACTGCAATATTAATTAACTTTTAACTATATCAATACAATTTATACCATTCAAAATTATTTAATCAATTTAGAATAATAAAGGTTTATCCCATTAATAGATATCGAGTCTTATTTTTAAATATGATTAATTGTTCGAATTTCAATTTTCTTTGTCAACCTGTATTAAAAAACAGGTATAACATCCCTGATCGAAACCTTCATGGACAAGTACCTCGCCCTCCAGAGCCACAAATAGAAACTACAACCAAACAACCATAGAGGAACAGTCAAAACAATTCACTACTAATCATAGCGAATCCACTTACACACATGACACGAGAATATCAACCTTATTACTATAAACATACGAGCTATAAAGAGCACAGATTGACATTGGTGCTAAGACAATATGAGCTTTATTACAACGGCGTAAGGACCTTGTGCGTAACGTATGGAAGTATGGCAGTGTTGAAATTGATGGGAGGGCACAGGTCTTGGCGTGGCTATGAAATCAGCGGGTTTATTATATATATTATAGGATTCAACTGCGATTGCGCCAGTGTGGCATCTATACTGAAATAAATCTTCAAAAACATTTGTTATATTTTTGATTTTATTTTGCATTTAATGCGTTGAATTAGCTGTCAGATATGATCGTTTTTGCATTTTTATTCTAAAAATAATAAGCACGATGGTTTACATACAATGTATCTTGTCGGAAAACATTCATATTGGTAGGAAACCAACTCTTGTTTTCGTGCAGAAAATATCAATGGTTAGCAAAGCTACATTTAGGAACTAGGAGAGTTACTCTACATGTATAGAGAATGTTTAAATCCACGAATTGATTGAAAGTTTATGATTATGGACAATCTGTGGTTGTGGTTGTGCATTTTCTTGCCATTGCCATCTCTATCACACGTTACCAAAATTACTAAAATTCTCCCAGATGCTAACACACCTAGCGCTTCCTTCAATACCATAGTTCTCCACAAAACTACTTCGTCAAACCTCTCTACCTGATAGAGTTCAAAACCGTATGTTCGATACACACCACAAACAACCACTTGGCCGTCCGGCCGTCAGTTACACCCTGCCATAGACTTGTAGAACTTCCAATTGTGACGTAAGAAATAGCTGTAGATGTAAATGTTGTGTATGCATCGGCTACAGGTAATTACAAGCGGCTCAGTTAGCGTCGCGTTACCGGCACGTCCAAACGTGCACCTTACAAATGACTGACTTATATTCTTGCACACGGGAATTTACGTATGTTGACGTCTCACAACTACTACTAGACAATGACGTCACTGATATTGATGTACGTATCAATCAGCCTTGCTTTTCTTCCAAAATATGTTGGAGTCAGCTTCCAGTCTTGCCGGATGCAGCTGGATATCAGTATTTTATATGGAGCGACTATTTATCTGACTTCAACAACCCAGTTACCTAGGTACACGACATCCTTCGGTAAGACTGGTTGTCAGACTTTCAAGCTTCTGACTACTGTTATCAACTGTCAAAGATCTTTGAAAATGTCAGCCGGGACCTACAATTTAACGTGCCTTTCGAAACACGGAGGAACTGGATACGTATAAGATGGTCACCCATCCACAGAACAACCCCCCAAACGTAACTTAACCTCAAAGATCTATCCTCGAGGCTATTATTAACTAAGCCACGAGCTCTTTATTCATATTTCCGCTCGTTTCATGGCCACCCCAAACAACAAATTCGGCCACTTGTCCGAATCATAATGTAGCGACACAAATCACTATTATAGGAATATAATTTATTTAATATCCACTTGCAATTGTAACCGAGGGAGGGGACGCTGTCGATAAAATATAATTAAATTATTATCTAGTCGATAATTTGTAATTGAAATAGGGCGTTGTGAGAGATTGATATCGATTATAATTAGTGGTGCATGTTTATATTGTATTTATTTCATATTATATTCGAAGTGTTTATTTATAAATGTATTTGTATTCTACGAATTCTGTTTTGAATAAAATTATAGAGAACCGATCGAATCAAACTACGTCTTACAGTGATATTGATTTCCACGTGTCGTGTTCAAATTGGTAGCTATTGTGTCCTCTAAACTGTCTCACGCCACTGATTTACAAAAACTTTTGTTTATTTTAAACTCACAGGTAACTTTTAGTATCGGTGCAAGATTTAGCTACGTTTGCAAATGTATGTATCTACTAATCTAAGTTTATCAATCAAAGATAATGGAGGAGTACTTAAAACTTTTAAAAAATATAAGTGATAAAAATAGGACAGTCCAGATGCACTTTCGTCGTATTTTGGATGTGTTGTAAAAGTGACAAAAATGTACGAATCTTCAGATTCGAACACCTCCAATTTCAATAGCTTAAACACTTACTAATCTTAAATATTGTCTCATTTATGGCTATCTCCACTCTCCAGTAGTCACCTACCTTTTAATCTTCTATACCTACTGTTATTCACGACAGTACAAAAATAGATTTAAATACTTGATACTTAGTTACAGAAATTGTTTACAAAACTTCTGATTAAAGAAACATAATAGACTTTACTGATTCCTTTGACTCCACTATCAACCTGTCTTACTTCAGAAATTCTAAAATAGCATTTCCTGGCGCCTTTTTAAAATATTTACCGCGACTCCTTTAATCTATCGATACTAATAAACTATTCTAATTGCACCTCTTATGTAAGCCGGGTCAACGGCCGAATGGAAGCCGAACGCCTTGTAATTGGCATAGAAACAGTCTTGTACAGGTTTAAATTTTAAACTTAACGACCACGATCGGCTTACGGCTTAGACTCGAAGTTCTAGGCAATGCAACAGTGTCACCTAACGTAATTGATGTATCAAACGATCGGTACATATTTTATGAAGATGGCGAACGACTTTTGACATGAACTGTTGTTTTTTCATGATATCGTATGCGTTTGAGTTTTATGCTCGTGTGATACGCTTGTATTGTTTAATTCTATTATGATAATTATGCAGACTTTTTCGGACGTGATAATTGTAGGTTTGTCTAAAAATAACATTATAGAAGGGTTGACATTGATAAAAGATTTTTGGACTTTAAAATTCTCATTGTGACCCGTTTAGTCCCGTTAAGACCCCTTTAGTATTAAAAAAAATAGGAGCTTAGGAGCAAAAATTACTAAAACTAATCAATTAATTTGTAAACAAATACATTCGAAATATTTTAAATTGTAATCATCGAGAAACTTGATCAGACTTATAAAACGAGACTTACTAGACAAGCAATTTACTGGACATCAATAAACATAAAAAAACAACCAGGTCATCGAATTCATACCCCAACTCAATGCACGTCACCAATTTGATCTCAATAAATAATTCATTATATCGACAAGTATAAAAGTAAAGCCGTGTCGCATCACTAGCCGATGACACGGTCCCCTCGCGATGCACCGCGTGTATTGCGCGTATTGTTCGTGCATTCGTCCTGAGTCGCGTACTCGTAGCGCATTGTTAATACACTGCACCTGCGATGCGGTTATACACCTAATTACGTCAATAAAATTACTTTTTGGTAAAAAAATAACTTTTACAACGTGATTGGGGCAACCCTTTGATTTATTGTTACCAAAAAATATGTTAGTATATATTTTATGCGTTTTCGTTTTCGTAATATTCTCAAGAAATTTATCAAAGTAGTAAGATTTAATAAACTCAATTTTTATTGAACGCATCTATCGGTCATGCGGCAAGGCATTATAATAAAAAGAAACGAAATCTTAGTAAACTTACCTTAATCATTGAATATAATATTTTTGTAATGACGTCACCGTAGTTTACTTTTAATATAGAAAGAAAAGCTCTATACAATACCAGTAACAATATTTATTTCTACCAAAATTGGTAACGGAAACCCAACTACTATATCTTCAACGACACAAGCCCACCTTCCAAAAATGTAGTCAGGTTATGTTAGGTCGAGTAACGAAATATATCGTAGTTGTACATTGCAGGGGTACGTGCGGATCCCTAATTGTGACGTAGAGCACCCCCGGGACGCCGGACACGAACCCAGGACTGCATGTAATAGATAGTGCACTTTTTTATTTTTTTCCAACCTACTATTTTATTCAACGTGGTTCTCGAGGAAGAAATATATTGTCGTAATGATCTGTGGCGGAAATTCAAAGGAATTTAACTTGCATTTCTGATTGTGTTACGCTGTTGAATTATTCTGATGATAGAGGAGTTGACGATTAGGTTTCTTTTTCGTGTTTGGGTTTAGATGTTAATTGTTTTTTCAACTGATAGAAATTATAGTTTCTACTATTTTGAGTGGTCCATTATTTATTCACATTAGTAGCAAGTAATCTTCAAATTAAAATAATTGCTTCTATAATGAGCTGAACTGTTAACGTATTTAACAAATAAAACATCATTAATTAGTCAAGATCAGACATGTGTACGCCAGGTCGGAGCTCGTTACAAGCGGCGTAGATCAATGACATTTAATGACATTTCCCAGAGGAAGGTCGAACATAAAATTTATTTTAAATCAAAGCTCTCTCTCGGTCGGGATGCAGCGCAATATTTATGGCAGCGCATATGCGCCTCGCCTCAACAACAAACATTCATTTTCGCAACAATGCCGGTCAACAACTTAAGCATATTGGCGGAACACTCGCTCCCAATCAACGTGACAACACCGCCCCCCGCGCCCCCCAGCGCCCCCGTGGCCCCCGTCACCCCTCTATGAAAAAACACAAGTGTTTGCTCTCATAGAGAATGAGTGCAAATCTGCACAATGATTGTTTATGTTTCCATATCGAGCCGAGTGCCATTGTCGTCGCGAGCACCCTCGCTTTATTTACAATAAAACGTACGATTTAACATGAATGCAAAAGTTAATACGACGGACGAGTATAATGGCGACGGCGCCCCTCATAATCCTCTTAATAACTGGAATATCGACAGGGAACTCAAGTGTTTGTCTGTCCGCAGATGGGGCACCACGGCATGGAGGGGCTCGACATGCTGGACCCGCTCACCTCCTCCTCCATGACGACGCTGGCGCCGATGGGCGAGGCGGCGCCGCCGCACCACCAGCTGCACGGCTACGGCGCCATGAACCACGTCATGAACCACCACCACCACGCCGGCGGACTCGCGCACGCTCCCCCCGCACATCTCGGACACCCCGGCGCCGCCTTGCACCCCGACACTGACACGGACCCTCGCGAACTCGAAGCCTTCGCCGAACGATTCAAACAACGAAGAATCAAACTCGGTGTGACTCAAGCGGACGTCGGGAAAGCCCTCGCTAATCTCAAACTGCCCGGAGTGGGCGCCCTCTCCCAGAGTACCATCTGTCGCTTCGAGAGTCTCACGCTAAGTCACAACAACATGATAGCGCTCAAGCCCATACTGCAGGCGTGGCTCGAGGAGGCGGAGGCGCAGGCGAAGAACAAGCGACGAGACCCCGACGCACCCAGTGTACTACCGGCCGGGGAAAAGAAGCGCAAGAGAACGTCAATCGCGGCGCCGGAGAAGCGAAGCCTCGAAGCATACTTCGCTGTACAGCCGCGCCCCTCCGGGGAGAAGATCACAGCCATCGCTGAGAAGCTAGATCTCAAGAAGAACGTGGTGCGAGTGTGGTTCTGCAATCAGCGACAGAAACAGAAGCGTATGAAGTTCGCGGCGCAGCACTGACCGGCGGGCGGCGGCGCGGCGCTGCTGTACCCGGGCGCCGGGTACGGCTACTGAGCCGCGCCCGCCCCCGCCGCACCACACCTCGCGCCATGCACACACACACAACACACACACATACATACACACACACACCCGCCACACATATAAAACAAGATCTCATCCCGATCTCATTTCTTCACTCCCTCGAGTCGAGCAACTTAGTCGTTAGTGTAGATATTGTATATCCGTTTTTATGTTTGTTTATCGGACTCTTTATATATGTTTCGAGACACAGGGTATATAATAATCGATTATATACATATCATGACAGTGAGTAGTGGTCGCTTCATACATCGTTCAGTTCGTGCGCGCCGTCTTTCAATGTTTTCGGAGCATCGAATATGTACATGATAAAAATTGAAATTCAGGATTTTTAAGAGAATGTGCCTTGCAAATAATCAATATTCTGTGTTTTAATGTTAGTAACTTGATTGCTGCGAGTGGCAGGCGTCGTACGGACACTCGTGCACGCGGTGCGAGCTGCGAGCGCGGTCACACGGCCCCCGAGCCACCGACGAGAGGACTCACTCTCATCCTACAACACGTACAATACGTACATGTTGTACAACATGACTATCATCACATTATCATTCTGTCGACTTTGCTCACTACTTGGATGTGGCCGGCAGGCTCGCGGGGAGGCCGTGTGACTCGCGCGCTCTGTAATGTTTAAATTATATTTAATAAAACATTTGTTAGGCGTTTTGTTCTCATTATATAGATACTGTACAAAATAATTGTAAGATTTTATAGTTTCATGTTTAAGTTGTAGATAGTATTCAGTAGGTTCGTACTATAATTTGTTTTATTTAAGTTACTTCGTTTATTTCAATGATTATTAACATTTCACGAAATGGCACAATTTCTAGTCTAAGAGGTTATTAGTGACATTTAGCCAAAATAGTATTAAAATACATTTGTACATATTCACATTTCGATTAACAAGTAGGCATTAGTTTAAATACACATAGTTACTAAAACGAAAGAAATTAGTACAACGCGGTTGGATTCATGCACTTCTTATAACTAGGACGTCATGTTACTGTTTGTTTGTTTGTACAAATGTTTAGATGAATTATAATTAGGAGCGACAAAGTATGATCGAAGGATGCCAAAACTTTTGTTTGATATCAAAATTCTAAATTCGTGTGCGGCCAAAGTATTGAATGAAAGTAAAATATAATAAATAAAAACGCTTTAGTTACTTACTGCATGAATCCAAAATGGTGAGAGCACCACGGCTTACGTAATAGAAAACAGAAAAAAAAAACATAAAAAATTTGCGAATTATAAATAATATTTTTAAAAGATATTTTGTAAATATAGATTTAAAAAAAAGACTTAAGTAATGAGACGTGCAATCTAGACCTCGGTAATTATAAAAATAACTGCTAGGAATTTATGGGATCTACCACAGACAATGAAAATTACACGTTATTCTTTATAAATGATCTAGTCTTTAGATTAATTTAACATCGATTTAAATTATTATTTATTTTTTAATTTACGAAAAAAAGTTGTTTTTAGTTTTTACAAAATTGAGTATGATATGTAATTTGTCAATTAATTAGAAGAATGGCCAGTGATGCATTTGTTTTTATTTATTTGTTATTAAAGTTTGTGTGATTGTGTGATAGTTGTGGTCGCCACTAATATGTACAAGTTGCATTTAATTATATAAGATAACTACATATAATTTAAACGCGGGAAAATGTCATTACCTTCTGTGTAGGTGATTAAGATTAATATTAAGCGACTGAATTAACGAAGTGTAAGGATTTTGGTGAGAATATATTTCCTACGTCAGTTTCACATGAAATGTATAACAATGATCTCAATAATAATAAAAATAAGCTTAAATATAAGACGTATTATTATAATAATTTAATTTAGTATAATTTAAAACGCGACCTTAACTATTGCACAGTAAAATTTATCTATCATTTTAATTTGTAAATAATAATTGAAAATAATTAATAATAGACCGAATGTAACTATTATTACTATTAGTTCTGAAACTAAGTGAGTAATAATTTTAAGTAGACATTAGAAAACGTTTCTCTTGCAATTATTAATTCTTAATTAATTATTATTATTAATAATAAAAACGAGACAATCTTATTTCGAAAACCAATAAACAATAAATTGAAAATAGAAATATTAGTAAAATGTGGTGTTTTATTACAAACTTATCCTAACACACAGTTCAAACTATGAATGTATACTTATTTCCCAAAAATATAATCATTTTTTATCGACTAGATTATAATACTACAGAAAGTAATATAAACTCATAAACCTCTAAGTAAGATAATAAATTTATTTTTGGGATAACTAACACACGGTCATCTGATTCCAAACTGAGGAGGGCTTATACTACGGTAACCAGATTACCGATAAACATACTTATTTACTTCTAAATACATACTTACATAGATTAATTTACAACGAGCTCAGAACAAATACTGGTGCTCATCTGACAAATATTTGTCCCGGGTGGGATTCGAACCACACGCGGCGCTACGGTTATAGCGGCGAGTTGACCACGTTAACCACTTTTCTCACAACACCTTTCTCGATTATTTTTATTTACTTTTCTATAAACACATACAAACATTTCAAATACATCTCACCAATCGTAAGAAAACCATAGCCGAGACAGAGAAAGCCTCGGGCATAGACTAGAGAGATATAAAAGTCAGTTTTACGATCAGAACGAATGCACTGAGTAATAAAATAGTTGTAGTTTTAAAAGTTATGGCGCGTTATCTAGACTTTTCTAAAGCACTAGACTACCAATCTAGTGCTATGATTGGTTTATACACTTCAAATAAGATTAAAAAGGTTTAAGTGTAAGTACCTATAATTTTTTTTTTCGAAATATCTGTACTATAATATTATAAAGCTGAAGAGTTTGTTTGTTTGTTTGATTGTTTGTTTGTTTGAACGCGCCAATCTCAGGAACTACTGGTCCGATTTTAAATTCTTTCAGTGTTAGATAGCCTATTTATCAAGAAAGGCTATAATAGGCTATATATTATCACGCTACGACCAATAGGAGCAGAGTAACAGTAAAAAAAGTAACAAAAACGGAGAAAATTATGACGCATTCTCTCTTATGTGACACAAGCGAAGTTGCGCGGGTCAGCTAGTAATTTATATAGATCGTGTAGGACAAGATTCCTAATTTTATGCTAAAGGGTGGTATCTTATTTAAAAAAATAATTCAGAGATGAAATTTCTTTTTGCAATCATAACAATCTACAGCCAAGTTACAAATGCGAAAATTTGCCAAGTTGAATGCTAACGCCAAAATGACCGGACATCATTGGATGGAATGAAGCCTACAGATAGTTTACAACTGGGACTAAGACAAAGAGTATTTATTACGATCGAAGTCACAGGCACAAGCCAGTTAGAAATAGAAGTTAAATGGCAGTACAGTAGCGCGATTCTCTACAGTCGGTACTGTCGAGTATCGAAAGCTTGACATTTAAAATGTACTGCCAAAATAATCGCTACGACGCATACAAAATTTTCAACAGCTAGCCGGTTGCCGAAAGTCGATAGTGGTAGAGAATCGAGCAACTGTAACATAGAAACACAGTACCTCGACTCTCTACCACTATCGACTACCGACAACCGGCTAGCTACCGACATTTGACATTTAGAATGTACTGCCAAAATGTTTCCCACGACACCCGTCAGAGGCGCTGATCAGATTTTCATACAAAATTTCTCGATGACAGTTCGGTTGTCGGTAGTCGATAGTAGTAGAGAATCGAGGCACAGAACACTAGTCTTCATTCTAACAATCCATACTAATATTATAAATGCGAAAGTAACTCTGTCTGTCTGTCTGTCTGTCTGTCTGTCTGTCTGTCTGCTACTCAATCACGCCCAAACTACCGAACCAATTTGCATGAAATTTGCTATGGAGATAGTTTGATACCCGAGAAAGGACATAGGCTACTTTTTACTCCGGGAAAATGACGCATTTCCCGGGAAAATTCAGGTTTCGCCACCGAAGTCGCGAATTATCAATATTATAATGACATTGAATTAACAAAATTCCGTTGTCATGGCAACAGTTTTAATGGCGGATATGCTTTAGCGCGAGTTATATGAGATATAAATAATTTTGAGAATATTTTTCGTGAAAAAAAGCATATTTCGTTGTTAAGAAATAATTAAGCTTTGTATTAGTAAAAAAAAAATCATTCACGCGAGCGGAGCTGCACGGGTCAGCATAGTACCAGTAATTAATGTCACAAAATTCTCTCACATTCTCTCATTGGACGCAAGCGAAGTTGCGCGGGTCAGCTAGTATAGTATAAAATGTAGTTCTGACATTAACGGTGGCACTGACAGGTCTTTACAGCAAAGGTCAGAACAGATGGACAGCGTGATGTGAACTACGTCGCAGGCTTGAAGAACGATCGTTCAGAGATCACGGACTATTGTGCAGGCACTCATAACGTAAGGATACGGTCTACAGAGTATTATATAGAATTTTACTTGTAATTTTACTAAAAAAATATTTACAATATAATATTAGGTCGGGGAAAAAGTCTTTTCGCATTATAGTATGTATGAACTTAATATTATAATAAAATCTCTTTGGATTCAAGACTCAAAAATGAGTACACGGTCCATTAGATTTCTATCAGTGAGCTCGTGAGGTACCCAAATATCGGGCTTTTTTGCATAGAGAAAAGATTTTGTTACAAATTCATACATACTATAATGTGAAAAGACTTTTTCCCCGACCTTATATTATTTACAACATTTCTTAAAGTATGTTAAAACTAATATAGATACAAATAAAAAAAACAGTGGTTAATGTAGTCCGTACATTCAAAATTGCCTAGCGAAAAAACTTATTATCGATATGACTGCCTCCGTGGCGCAGTGGTTAAGGTCGCCACGCCGATACCATTGCGTCGGGATGTCGAAGGTTTGATTCCCACACGCAAGAATTTATAAGTCTCCAAGTAGCTAAGATCCACAAATAGTTGTTTCGGGTCTGCATGTACTTTGTGTTCGTTGTTAGTATGTTTGTAAAAGTCCCCGTGACAGAAGAGCAATTCATAAAGCGGGAATTGACTTCAAAAATACGGTTCCAACAAAATATCTAGCGGTCTCTTTAATGTATACCTTGTTAGCCAATAGTATTTATTTATTTACTAAAAGTAGGTACTGCTTTGATACTATTTTATGCTACATTTCACTAATATATACTTATGAAAAGCAAATTGTTTTGTCCCACTTTTTATTTTAACTGAAATACTGGCGAAATGACTCGTAATAACTACTGCAGAAATAGACTAACTAAATAATATAGCTAGCTATAACATCAGTGTCTTTTACAAACACCCGTATTTACCTTAAATAGATGTTTGAAACATCGCATTTTTCTTCAAGGCCGACAATGTTATTTGTATCATAATTTTATTTATACCATTGTATAGACGAAGGTCTATAATATAACTTAATTGGAGAGAACATTTTTAAAGACTGAAGATTTGTCCAGAAGTAGAATAAATCGAATAAACCAGAATATTTTGACGTTGACCAAATCAGAACCATGGACAAATACTTATGTAAATAAATTACCCACTGCTATTGGTCAAATACTAATTAATATTTTTAACACTTCTGTAGCTCGATTCTCTACTATCGACTACCGACAACCAGCTAGCTATCGAGAAATTTTACACCTAAATCTTTTCCACGCCTCTACCGGGCTCCGCAAAAACTATTTTGGCACTACATATTAAATGTCTAACTCTCCATACTCGACAGTACAGATTATATAGAATTGTGGTACAGCTACGAATTTCTATAGATCGCGGTTTTACTATCAACAAACAAGAAACGGGGTCCATATTCTCGTGTTAAGAAAACAAAAATGTATATTTCGTTATTTCGTACAAATTTTACAATAAATCTTACATAGAGACCTCCTTTCAAGTGAAAAATACCTGTGCTAGGAAGAACACCTGACGCAATAAGGCTCATAGCACAAAGTGAACTAACAACACTTTTGTTCTTTGTACATATAAATATCAAGATATTACTAAAGAAAATGAGTAAAACAGGATGATTACTCGTTCTTCTCAAAGGCTACGTTTCTACAAAGACGCTTGAGGAGCTACGGGCTACGACGTAGAAGAGCTACGAAGCTTGTAGCATATAACAGCATAAAAAAAATGATTTATATATTGTAGTACGTAATTGTTTTATAATTTTACGAGTATTCCTTCCGTTCCTTGATTCAGCATAAAATGTAACATTAAATTTCAGAAATAGCAATGAAAATACTTCAATTACTTTAATATAGCGGCTCCTAGACCAAGTTCTGTGTAGCATGGCTGAAATGTAAGAAATTAAAACAGGTATTGTAACATTTTGGTTATAATAATTGATACCTGTAGTAGCAGTAAGTACATTAATTTGTTACCCTCTTATTCATAAAAATATATGAAGTTATGGAAGGCTTATAAAGAGTTTTGTTTCTTTCACTCCTTAACGAAATGAAAAAGAGATAGCATATTTTAGTAGTTTTTTTAACTAGAATAGGTTTATAGTGTGTTTATGAATGAGAGGGTTAATATTTACAAGTTAT
Organism: Anticarsia gemmatalis; assembly: GCF_050436995.1. NCBI lineage: Eukaryota > Metazoa > Arthropoda > Insecta > Lepidoptera > Erebidae > Anticarsia > Anticarsia gemmatalis. Next base: position 19,299,165 of record NC_134776.1, on the reverse strand, counting down.
TTAAAATCTTTAGATTTCTATCCTATTTTTAAGTTGAACATTTGTGCAACTCCTTTGAGATTGTAACATAAAATGTAACAATTATGATTTAACTAATTTCTTCAACGAATTCTATCAACAACTAAATAATCTAATTTCAAATAAATTCGAACAAAGCCACGGGAAAGAATTAAATAACATTTGTAATCCAAAACGTCAAGAAGGAGTAGGTAAAAGAAATCACTTGTTACGTGCCCCCGAGGGACGGACAGACAGACAGATACATCGTATTATTTCATATAACTCCGAGTAAATTGTGTTCATTGTTTTAAGTGTGCTGTCAGCCGATCTGTGGCCGAGTGGCGCCCTCTAGCGGTGAACATTTGGATTAACTTAGTTATATTTGTGCGTATAGATGCTGCCAAACAGCAGTTATATAACATTATACAACATTGATAACACGATAACAAAACAATTTTAGTAAAATTATAAAAACAAATGTTATAAATCAGTTTCTAAGGTTATATAACTGCTGTGTGGGAGCACTGAAAATGTTTGAAAAACTGTCATGTCTACCTGATAAGCTAACGAAAAGCTAATACTTATTTAAAGTTGGCAGAGCCTAGACTTAACAACGTAAAAATATAGTTCTATTGATAGATTTACTATACTTCTACTTTTATATACTTCTAAATACATACCTACTTATGTAGATACATTTAAAGATGCTCGTACTCATCACACAATAATATTTGTGCTGATTGGGATTCGAACCCACCACACGCGGCGCTATGGGTAAATGCATTAACCACTGCGATGAAAATAATTAATTATAATATATTATCAATCACTACCTTGAAACCCTGACATTGATGACATGATATTATATAATGATATGTCATAACCCTACTTCCTACTAATATTATAAATGCGTAAGTTTGTAAGTATGGATGGATGTTTGTTTGTTACTCTTTCAAGAAAAAACTACTGCACAAATTTCAATGAAATTTGGTGAGGCGCCCATAGCCAGTTGTGCTCACCGGTCGGTAAACGATCTGTGGGTTTTGCAACTTTTAGCGCGGTCATTTCGAGATGGGTAACTGCATAGTGGTATTTGAACTAGGCGTCTCCGTGCTTCGGAGGGCACGTAAAAAGTCGGTCCAATTAAGGTAACAGTCGTTGAGCCACGTCAAAGGCCTTCAAGCGGCTTGAACAACTTTGACACTAGGTTGAATACTAACCATACGATAAGAAGAATAATTATTATTGTGGTACACTGATAGTTTATTACCTGGATTAATACTTACGATAGGACTTTTACTACAAGAAATCTATTTACGTGGACGAAGTCGCAGGCAGAAGTTAGTGTTACTAGTATTTATATATTTTTGCTTAGCAATAAGGTCTTTGTTTTAGCACGTGAATGATATAACCTTCCCATGAGAATTTCTTATGAGAAAGCTGTGCCTTATTGCAATTTCACATTAATTACTTATAATTAAATAACTATTCCTTTGTTTGTGTTGTTTTTTAATATTAATATATTATTATTCATTCTTGATTATTTATAACTAGCTGACCCGCGCAACTTCGCTTGCGTCACATAAAAGAAAATGGGTCAAAATTTTCCACGTTTTTGTAACATTTTTCACTGCTGCTCTGCTCCTATTGGTCGTAGCGTGATGATATATAGCCTTTAGCCTTCCTCAATACATGGGCTATCAAACACTGAAAGAAATCGGACCTGTAATTCCTGAGATTAGCGCGTTCAAACAAACAAACAAACAAACTCTTCAGCTTTATAATATTAGTATAGATTTATATCTATCATTTGCTGGAAGAGTATTAAAAAGCAACGCAATTGATTATGTTTCCTGGAAGAGTATAAAAAGAAAAAGCCACATAATTTATTAAATATATAACGTCTTGTTAGGTCTCATGTAATGGTTAATTATATCAAAGGATTCGTTAACATATTCATGAGGAATTTACTTAAAAATGCCGGATATCTTTTGGACATCCAGGAATATTTTACATGACTCAGGTATCAAATCAATTACCAAACGGTAGCTTATGATACCTTTCTCGAACCTAAAGCCCTGAGTCTGTCAATGTTTGCAAACATGCGTGGTATTGTTGTAGTGTCATTATACGGTAACGAGTTGAAAATAAAAATAATCAAGTAATTAAACAGCGTTAACATTAATCTTTATCATTTAAAAAAAAAACATGAAAAAGTAACGTATGGATTGCTATAGGTACTCATAACTTGGAGATACCCAATGTTTTCTTCCGTCCATCAAAAACGTAGAGTTATAATAATCACTGCTCAATCGAGCAAAACTGCATACGTTCAAAAACTTAATAAAATCCTTCGATAGCTCTATCTATGTGCAAGACGTTATATCCAGTGTGACTTCAGCTACGCACGTAGCAAGTGCTACACAAGTGCTACGGTCCCGCGAGACGTAAGACGTATGGCGTAGCGCGGCTGTAATGCTGCTTTTACTGCCTAGACACACCATAGCACTAAATATGTATAGCCTTACGAGGTTCTAACGCTATTGACACCTAAGAACCGAAGAAATTCCATCATAGTTTGTTTTACAGAATCGTTGATGCAGGGCGAAAAAATGTTGGCGCGACGACTTGGAGGCCTACTTGTGTAGGCAGGAAATGGCCAAAGATAGAGACCGATGCAGGTGGTAATTAACAGTAATTTCACAGGAACTTACATAAGTACGTTTCAGAAATCACGTATTCTTCGACACTGGACAGTTATGTTTGATATTCGTCTCGTTTTCATGTGATACTCACACATTATTACACTAGTAGAAGCAAATCTCAAATTGATTCTGTTTAACGCTGTGTTAATTTGCATTCAAAATGCAGTACTAAAGTCATTTGGTCACCCATCCATTCCCCGCGCGCAACATCAAATCACCCCAATACAAACACGGTGCAGCCAATCATTGCGTCAGAACACATCGTTCTCGGCACAATGCGTGATTGTTTGTTCGCCTGAAGCGATTCGATCCCCTAATATACCATGTATGGAGCTGCATTGTGTTATACAAACATTATTTGGTTAATCTCCAGATGTTTGTTCTGCCTTCTAATTGGATGAATCATGTTTATTCTCCTTTGTTGTGGTATCGGGGGAGGCGGCCCGGCGGCTACTGATTACTGCCGCTCTGAATTAAAGAAGTACCTTTTGTCTTGGACGCTTCACTTGTCAAATGTATGCAGTTTGCTTAAGTTATGAACGGTGCGACAAACACTGATTGTTCGATTGTTCTAGTACAATTAGTAAGCGATACGGTTGGATAATTACTGACGTTTACTGTGCGGTTTCGTGAATGGCTAGATCGATTTCGATATCATATCTTCAGCAAGCTATAATCCAAGGTTTCCTAGAAAACCTTATTAATTAGTTGCATTTAACAGATGTTGTTTGGAATCCTATTTTGGTATCTATTTCAAGATATGATACTGTACCGACCAAAAACCTAATAATTATGTACAAACCGCGAAAGTCTATCAAGCAAGTTCATATGAAAAACATACTTTCACTCACTCCTAAAAGGCACTTCAATTATAAAGATAATGCAAATAAGAACAACAAAATACAAACTATCCTTTATTCAGCCTTCGAATAGCTATAATTACCAACAAGTTTGACTTAGTTTCTAACAAGCGATGCAGTTTGATTGAAACATTTTGTGCATAGAAACCAGGTTGTGAACTTTATTTAATCGTTTGGCGTTTAATAATTACAAAGTGTGTCATTTGTTTCGTTTCTAATTGGTTCTTTAATAATTACAAGCTGTGACATTGAATTAGCAGCTGGCAGTATTCCATACAAGTGATATCGATGTAACAATGGAAATTATTATTGTAGTGATAAAATGCACATTTGGGCAAACTTACTGAGAAGTTTTGCATCTTTCTGTCAAAATCCTGAACTTAAACTAACCAATAGTTATCAGAAGTTAGTGAAAACTGATCGGTGCAATCGACGTAACTTTATAAACAGTTTTTAGGAACGATTGAAATCTATACTAATATTATAAAGCTGAAGAGTTTGTTTGTTTGTTTGTTTGAACGCGCTAATCTCAGGAACTACTGGTACGATTTGAAAAATTATTTCAGTGTTAGATAGTTCATTTATCGAGGAAGGTTATAGACTATATATCATCACGCTACTACCAATAGGAGCAGAGTACCAGTGAAAAATGTTACAAAAACGGGGGAAAATGTCGCCCATTCTCTAATGTGACGCAAGCGAAGTTGCGCGGGTCAGCTAGTACCAAATAAAGCCTCCGACCTTGGGTTCACCCAGTTAATGAACATAAACGTTTCTTATTCTTTAAAATATATTAAAATAAACATTTGTCTTTGGACAAGTCACGCACGGCCATCGAATACCAAAATGCAGAACTAGTAATGATAAACAGACAATTATTAGAAAACATTTTGTTCTTCTAATATTGGCAGACGTTATCCTGCCCAGAATAACAGCTTATTTGGTGGCTTACCATCAGCTGCATCGCCTAATGGGTACAACAAAAACAAAATTATTCAACAACCCATTGTAACCTACAAACAAATTTCTTCCAAATCTGTCCAGAGGTTTAGGAGAAGAGTGGGATTCGAAACCACTACATTCTACAACTGTGCCAAATATCCAGTCAAATATCTATATCGATCTCAGATTGATAGGTCAATAGGTTTCAAACATATCATATGACAAAGGGGTGACGGCACTGACGGCCAATGATTGCCTTCATGATTAGATCGCTTTGAAATCTGTAATTAGCTTTTACCGGGAAGCAAAGACAATTAGGGGTTAATTCGAGATCTTAATGATAGGGATACCGTATCTAGTTATGCGTGTGTTGGTATCGGACACCGGACACTGTGTGTGATTGACATCTTTCTGCTTTTGATGTGCCCGCTGTACGCGAGTAATGTTATTGTATGATTTTATCTCGGATATATTAGTAAACATTTAAGTTTGCTTGGTCCGGAATTTGAAATTAAAAACACAAAGTTATTGTTAATTCCTTTAAAAAATATTTAAATACTAGCAGACTTGCGTGGTTCCGCTCACTTGTAAGTAGATATCTTTTTTTAGACCTTTCGTCGTTTTTGTCGTCTTATAGATAATAATGGCAAAAAGTATTGGTCAAGCTGGTTTCGTGCTTTCCGTTTGTCATCGCATTTGGTGATTAATTTTTATTAATTCGTCTAGATTATTTGTTTACGAATCAGACGACTTTTAAGCTAAAATTATTTGATGCAAAAAAAAGACCTATGGGATGCTGGTCAGGGTACACCTGTCTAAATAAATCAAATTAAAACAGGTGTATTTATCTTATGATCTATTTGACAGTCTTAGATAAATTATATCAAGCACATGGGCGTATTATAATATACATGATCAAGCGTGAGTTTTACACTTACTACTTATCTATACTAATATTATAAAGCTGAAGAGTTTGTTTGTTTGATTGTTTGTTTGTTTGAACGCGCTAATCTCAGGAACTACTGGTCCGATTTGAAAAATACTTTCAGTGTTGGATAGTCCATTTATTGAGGAAGGCTTTAGGCTACATATCATCACGCTATGACCAATAAAAGCAGAGTACCAGTGAAAAATGTTACAAAAACGGGGAAAATTTTAACCCATTCTCTCTTATGTGGCGCAAGCGAAGTTGCGCGGGTCAGCTAGTTTTTTATAAAATAGCAGATTTTAGAGATTTTGGACATCATACTTTCTAAACAAAATTTCGAAAGTCGTGAATATAATTCAGAATAACTGCACTAATTAAATTAATTTCCACCCTCACTTTAAGTCCGATAAATGAGTAGAGAACACTCCGAGTGTTGACTTAACGTTAGTTAAAATCAGTAAGTAAGTGCCGCGAGCGCTTTACATATGCAACTTTAATCCAGGGGACTGATTCATTTTACATTTCATTTGTAAACAAATGTAAACAAATGTAAACAACTGTAAACATTCAGTTTTTATTCGTAGTTTGTCGATACTGTTTAGTAGTTAGTGTTTATTAAAGGAAAAACTGTAATACGGTGCAGTAATTGATTTAAAAGTTTGAATTACGATTGTTAATTACTTATAGTTTTAGTAGATTTTGTTTGTTAGTGTGTATGGTTTAGTTTTCATAGGCTAGGGATACGGGGTACGTATGAGTTTCATACAGGGTTTCTAAGAGATAGGGTAAGGTTGCCTATTATGAGATAGGCGCCAAATATGAGATAGCTAGGTATTGGCCAAACTATGCATGTCAGCCATTTCGCGCTAGTGTCACGCGAATCAACATAGCAACAATACTAAACGTCTGCTAGGTCGCACCGGCCACCGGCGATCTAAGGACCTGTGCGTGCAGGTTAATACATTGTCGAAAAACCAAATAATTTTCGTCACATGTTTACAGAGTATGTAACCACTTTATTATTACGTTAAAAGCTTGAAAAAATTATTTAATTTATAACTAATATAATCAAGTTTAAAATGTAAATGCAGTTTTATTGTGTTTTCACTGTGAAACTAAAACAAGGAATCCATTTCGTTAAACTGTTGTTTTTCCTAATATGAGATATGCTGGGTTTCCTAAAATGGGATACACAAAAATAACTATTTTTATGTGTTGTACTGAGATTAATATTTTTAGGCATAAACCGTGATAGCTAGAAAGCAGAAATTTTCACAAATTATGTATTTCCTTTGCTGCTATAACAGCAAATACTAAAAATTAAAAAAGTAAAATATTAAGGAGGGTCCCCATACAATAAACGTGATTTTTTCGTATTTTTTGCGCAATATTAATTTTCTATTATAGATGATGGTATTTCTTATGTTTGTTTACTCAAAATTTTAAAGACCCTAATATTGGATACTATCTTATATTAAGAACCCCTCATATCTCATAATAGGAGACCCTTTGCCGTGGACTTCTTTTCTGTCATTTTTCACTTTTGACAACCCAGACAGAAAAATATTTTACTTAGCAGTAAATAGCTACTATACATTTATAGTATATTAAATTTCCTATCTAAAACTATATCTTTGGAAGCTTCAAATTAAACAGTTTTATTTTTATAAACAAAAATATAAATGGTATCTCATAATAGGCATCCTTACCCTAATATGACATTAAACTGTATGTAAATAATTGTTGTCTTCTTTGATTACTTCTAATATGTATTCGGTACCAGAACCAAGCTCCATCTAATTTATTGATTTGTTTTTTATATTATTTTGCAACTATAACATTTTCTATGCATAGAAACGTTCCTTGTGCTCTAAAAAATGAAAGTAGGAATTGTCAGATTGGTCGACCCTTTTCCAATCTTTGCCTGATTTATTGGATCTTTCTTTTATCGATATTTTGGTACCCTTATCGCTCATCTCATTGACAACTATTTATTAGTCAGCCATTTACGATTAATTTACATGCAGTAATCATCAAGCCCTCAAAGCTACTCATTGACTTTTCCTCATGCAACTGGGTACAAACACCTTCCAAGTTGTACCACTGTAAGGCCAGTCCATACGTCACCAGGGCAACAATAATTCACCGGCGGGGTATACCCGGGGTATAGCGGGGTATAGCGAGGGTATAGCGGGGTATGTAAACCGGCCGAGTAATTCGCTTCTGTCCGTAACCACTTTAATGCTTCATGAATATTTGAGGGCGAACAGACTTTAGCATCTGATTTATTACATATCTTCACTCTAGGTATGGACCATAAAGGTAAAACGCTAATGTAAGCTAATAATAAGTATTTAAATATTGTTGGTGACTGCTTTACGCCTCTTAATTAAATTATATTTTTCCTCAGAAACTTACTTTTTTCCAAAGATTATAGAGTAGCAACCAACAATGATTTATTAATATACGCTGTCTTTTATTGAAGCCAGATTAAATTATATTTTCCCTGCAATAAATGCTCAAAATATTTATTTGTTGCTTACGCCCGGCGTGGGCGAACTAAGAAAAAATAATTTTATTAAATTTCAGCTTGATATATTATGTATCCCAACAGTTCAAAGCTTGGTGTCGTCACGTTATTCCCGTTTAACTTATTGCTAACTAGCTGACCCGCGCAACTTCGCTTGCGTCACATAAGAGAGAAAGGGTCAGAATTTTCCATGTTTTTGTAACACTTTTTACTGTTACCTACTCTGCTCCTATTGGTCGTAGCGTGATGATATAAAATATCTTTTTTTTCACGAAAAATATTCTCAAAATTATTTATATCTCTTAGTATAACGAAATCGCGCTAAGGCATGTCCGCCATTAAAACAGTTGCCATGGCAACGGAATTTTGTTAATTCAATGTCATTATAATATTGATTTTTCGCGACTTCGTTGAATTTTTTGAATTTTCCCAGTAAATGCGTCATTTTCCCGGGGTAGAAAGTAGCCTATGTCCTTCCTTGGGTATCAAAATATCTCTATACCAAATTTCATGCAAATTGGTTCAGTAGTTTAGACGTGATTGAGTAGCAGACAGACAGACAGACAGACAGACAGACAGAGTTACTTTCGCATTTATAATATTAGTATGGATTTAAAAATTATTACTGCTGTTCGATTTCAGATGATTTTCTTCTATGAATAGTTTCTAGTTTTTGTCTTATTTTATACGCATTATTCAGTTGGAACATCTGTTGTTCATCAAAACAAAGTGACGTGAAGTCAATATCATGTTACCCAAATAAAATGTTGTGAAATTAATTGGCCGGAGCAGTGTTAAACATTGCACATTTGATGCGGTCAGTGCACATTCTATTTACGTCAAAAATAACCATAAAACTTTTGCTGAAAATATCTGTACTCGGCCACTATTCTTCATACACACATACGAACATACTTAATATCACGCCTATCATATCCAAAGGTGTACGCAGAGATAATGTATGAAACACACAGGCGTTTCGCTATTGAAAATGTTAGTCTCTTGTTATGATTGGCGAGCCTATTGCCATATATCGGGCACGGTACGTTACCAAACTTCGGACTACTATTGTGAATAATACAACATTTAAATTCCGTTATTGAACCTTACTAACTTACTTTTTGATGGACCACGCACAGCCGAAACTACTATGCGTAGAAAGTTGAAATTTGGTATGAAGACTTCTTAGAAAGTGTAGGGGGACTACTAACAGAAAATTTCTTGGCAGAAGGGAGTGAAATTCAGGCGGAAAGCTAGTCTTATATTAGTTTTAAAAAAGTACAATAGCACTTTGTAAAACTTTCCACCCAGGGAAACGAACCCGGGACCTCGTATTTAGCAAATACACTACCGACCGCGACAATAGCAGTCACCATTATTTCATATATCATAATAAAGTGAAACTAATAAGGTAAATCCAAGTATATCAATTCACCTTGGAAAGTAAAGCAATGTACACGGAACCCGTACTGCTATAAATAAATCAAGTGAAAACCGCTTGGGGTGTCCACAGGGCCAGGGGAACCCTAAATCGCGGTACGATGTCACTTAATCATTGTTATTGTGCTATGTTCCCGGCACTGGTCAAAGGTACCTTCTAATATTATCAAGTGAATGGTTGAATGTTGCCAAGATTTCACTGAATTAAATTATGTTTTATTGTTTTTGATTAGTGAATTAGATACTTGTTTGTTAAACAGGTATATTAATATTTGTTGTTACGGTAGGTATGACAAGATGTGTGGATGTGAATGAAGTGTAATAAAGTTAGGTCGTTGTAAATGGCTTCCTTTGGTATTTTCTTTCTCACGTGAATATAAAAGAGAGTAAAATATGAATGATTTCGGTGATTTTATGTTCTGGAAGTTTTTTATTTTGGTTTTACTTAGTTCGGGAATAGAATTTGCCCGACAGTCGATAAATAACAACGTTGACGATTGAGCTGTAGTTTCAACCATCAAACGATTAATAAATACTTATTGTTAGCATGTATCACTGCTTTTTTAACATAAATGTATGTTATACTTATTGTGGTACCTTCTGAGAAAAAATGAGAATTTTTTTTATTGTCTAATATTTTCGATGCATTTGAAAAAAACCTTGAGTATTCTATGTATGTATCTGCACGCCTATTGTTTCCAAATACTCTTGAAATTAAACAAATATATACCTACAATGAAATTAAACTTAAGCAAGATATACCCTAGTACAATAAAACTCACAACTCAAACTGCAGCGAACCAACAAAAATACTTGGCAAGTATTCTCGTTATTTCAATAGATATGAAATCAAAGGCTTTGAGGCAAGAAGTCTTGCTCAAACAGCTGCAGCGGGAGCGGCTCCAGACATCTGGATAAATAGCGAGCTAATCCAGAAGTATGCATGTAACTGCACAATGAGAAGCGCGGGGCGATGAACAATACCTGCCGAGATGGATAGAGGAGGAAGCCATCTTTTTTGGCTTTATAAATTTTGTATCCTAGTATTGAGGTTGACGATTAATCTTACTAATTTAAACAGTGAATTAAAATTTTCCTAGTAGATCATCTAAGGATCTACTAGGAATTTCCTGATTTGATGAATTTTCCTGAGTTGAGTGAAATTTAGTGTAACATATAATGCGATTGATGGTGCCTGAGGCAGCCATAGAACGTGATTTTATCACACATTTTTGATACGTAAAAATATTACCAACGTCGTTTATCCCGACTATTTGTTAAATGCATTACTAATGTTGTAGAGGGAAACATTAAAGTACATTTATACATTTAAAAATAAATTCATTGACGTTGTACTTTTTGTTTAAGTACCTATACATATTATTACTACCTTTAAGATTCTCATACTTAGCAATACATTACTAATTGCTAAACAAAATAAACGTACACATTTTCCTTCTTGATACAGATAACTAATATTCAAATAAGGTATTACTCTACATTTGCTAATAGAAATGAATCAATAGTAGTGAAGAAAGTTACGCCTGTATGCGGTTGGAGCGAGGCACAACTTCAGCCAAGGTGCAAGCGCTTTTCAAGCTTTGCTGACGGGACTAGTGATGTGCATCTGTCGATATATGCCGAGCTTTTATATCGATGTTGTGTTCGTGAACACTTTTCTTATTTTATGAGTGCGTAGAGTATTTTATGTCGATATTTGTCTCGACTAGACTACTACTGTTGTTTCAATTTTGGTAGATCTATGTAGTTGGGTTTGGTAAAAGTTACGTAGGTTTCGTAATAAATTATGTTAACATAATGTAGCTACTTTTAGACTTAACTTAGAGGGAAGGGAAAATTAGATCAAGGATTATAACTTTACGTTTATCTAATTTACATTTACTGATGGTGTAATTTTGGAACATAATTATAAATATGTTTTAGATTTTCAAATCTATAACTACACTTTTATTACGAAAATTGTTATTTTTTATGGATATACAAACTACTTGACATGAGGTAGATTTTAGAAAAATGATCTAACACTACAATTATAACCTTAAATTAGGCTTAAATATTTTGATATCGACATCAACCCGTAATTGAGCTACATCCTTACCCGTGTGAAACTTTGATCAGGCCCCCTCATTACCAGTTTTTTTCATGTGAATTCTTTAGTAGACAGCCAGTGATTTTACCGAACTTAGGCCGCCAACTGACAGAAAACATACTTATTTATTGACCATCGTATCACCTTTATTTTAATAGTGATAAGGTGCGAATTCCTATAGCATAAATTCCAGTTAACATTGTAAATCCATGTCAGTAATGATAGACAAGTGGCTATATCTAATAACGGAACTATCAATTTATTTTTTTATATTTTTCTTTTTGTATCGGGTTATTTGATTGTGTTAGAATGTTGCAAAAAGAATTTTAGAACACGTACGGTCTTTAATTTTACGGTTTATTTTCCTAGTAGACCTTGTTATTGTATGGGTAAATTGATACGTCTGGAATTGGAGTGTTTGTACATATCAAAACAATTTTCACGCCAATAGATGTTGGTGAGTAAAATATAGCTAGGTACTTAAAAAAAACTTTGAATAGCTGCAAAAATTGGATTTTATTAATACCTACTATTCATCAAATATGTTCGTGCAGTTTTTGATTAAAGCGTGTTTTTTTATTTCAATCAATGTTAAAATTAATTGTAACTGCGTATCGTGGAATTGAAACCTTAATTTGGTTAACTACACGCTTCAATAAAAACCAACAGAATGCTCTATAACGAGGGTTTCAGGGCAAATATTTTGACGCCGGCGCCGCCCGCCGCGGGCCAATAAAAAAATAGTTACCGCTGTCTATAATAAAAAAAAGTAACTACCACAGATTAAAAAGTTCCCCACGACTGTAAGATCCAATTAGAAAAGCCAGAGTGAAAATAATTCCACACGGAGACACAACGAATTTATATTTCTCAAGCATGGAGTGGAGAAAAATTTCTAATTTCTTTTTTACGACATTAAGTTGTTTAGAAAGTCGGGGGTGAGCGGAGCGTGATGGACTAATTAATTTTTTTTCCAGTGGCCTCCCGAATAACGCCACAGAAGTTAGTTGGCGCCATAATTGGAAAATTTACGCGCCATTTCATTACTCCGGGCTGTTTTTTAATCACCGTTTTTTTCATTTCATTTTTGCCGAAATTTTTGGAATTGAGTTCGGACTTTGAGAGTTTTGTGGTATTGGACTGATTCATTCATTTATATAAGTGTTTAACTGAGTTTGAGTTTCTAATCGTTACTGTTGTATGGAGGGAAGGGCAATTTAGGTTTAGGTTATACCTAAAATCGTAATGTAGATAATTAGTATTAAATAAAAGCATTGAAGTTAGATAACGTTTAAACATAAAGGCATCTACGTTATTTCGTTAGACACATTTAAGATATTTTTAAATACCATAAAAAATATGACTCACACCTTTTTCATTTATTATACAGCCGCCACGACATAAGTAGCCGTTAACCTTTTTAATCTACTGGAAATCAACTCCCTATGACAATAGCGATATTAAACAAGTTTAGACGCACGGCGAACCTATCAACCTTGCTGTATACTTACATAGCATAAGATACCTGCCTGCCTGCCTGTGACAGTTCGACTCCCAGCCGAGACATATTGCGATCTATAAATGGATACCTCACTGTTTCGAACCCGATAGTCATTGCGTCTGTGACTTGTGCATTTGTAGTCCCCTGCGACACGCGACTTATTCCTAGAGCAATACTTAACTTTGTTACACAATTTAACATTAAAATAGAACACAAAGAAGCCATAACTAAACCGCTGTAGTAAACAACGTGAATAAAACAAATAACATAATAACGGCAAAGCTTAAAAATAATATATGCTCTAAGTAGTGCGCTGGCAACACGTTTAAAATGTTGTACAATGTACATAACGAGTAACATGGCTCACTGGCTTCACCTTCCTATGTATTCACGTATTTTTACGAACACTCCCTGTGCAGTTTTAAAATAAAAGTGGACGGCTCTCGCGCGGGACCTACATTCATAATCTGATCCAGGATTTCACCCAAATTCAGCTCTCACTTAATTCGTTCAGGGAATTAGTTTCGTACGAACGTAATTAAGGAAACTTTTCGGATTAACCACCTTGTTTTTCCACTTGTAATGACCAGTTTCACTTGAGCCCTCGCCCTCGTGGTGCCTGGGTGGTAAGTTACGTTTGTTTTAGGGCCCGGGGTCTCTGTAAAACGGTTGTTGTGACTACATTTTTCGGCCACTTATTTAGTTTTAGTTTAGATGTGGTGTTTCGGAACTCTCGCCCCTAGACAGTGAGATATTTGCTAATTTGCTTGTTGCAAATTTGTTTTGTTCCCGGTTGTTTTCGCCAGTTACTGGTGACAACCGCTGTTAGCGTGTTGCTGATACTTTTTTAGCTGTTACACTGAATTTTAAGCGCTTTTTATTACATAGTACAAACTTATTGAGTCTTGCTTTTAAACTTAAGTATTATAAAGCTTACTGTCGCTCCCTTTGAAAAAATAAAGATAAGTAAGTAACTTATCAATTTGTAACGATAAAAGTGATACATAGGTTAGTTTGCTATTCGAAATATGTATATGTAATAATATGTATGTATACTAAATCAAGTAATTTGTATATTTTATAATGATTAACTTTTATTTGTTTAATGCTAATAACTGTTTAGTGATCCTTTCTTAGAATACTGTCCCGTAACTTTATAACTCCCAGATTATAATAATATTTGTAACGTTTTCTCGTATGCTACAAGCAAGCTAAGCTCTATTGGGTAACATTTGAAACTATCTTCTGAAAAATTTAATTAAAGAAGCACTTGTATAGGAACTTTTAATACTGCAAACACTTTTTAATACGTAACTTGAAGATAGCAATTGCTCGACAGGTTTACTCATAGACCGGTTGTATAGCAAAAGCGCTACTCACAAAACGTATACCGATTTCACATTTTTAAGCATGTTAGTTGTCTCTTATTTCATTGATTTTATGTGACGTACACTCATTTTATCGTCCTAAAATATAGAGATGCGGGTTCGAATACTACACGATTATACAAAGCATCTCATGTCTACCTATCCCTATGGAAAAAATCGAGATTAACTATTCGTATTTGCCAAATAAAACTATAACAATAACATAACACAAGCTGCCATTTAAAACCCACTATAACAAAGAAACAAACACTCTAACTATATAATATGAAATCTCCAACAGGCGCATATCTCCCAAATATAATTCCGCGATTCGTGTTCGCCCAGATATTGTTCCAATCATCTGTACATAACTATCACCCGGAGGCACTCGGCTACACGGCGAAGGAGCCGGGTACTTTTGAGAAAAAAAAACAAAAGAAAATTCAACGGAATGGTGGATATAAATTGTGCCTCTGCTAGCTAGTACAGAGTTTGCATACTCGCCGAGTAGGGACGCCATGATTTCAGTTTTTGGATTCAGGATTACGTGTTTTTATTTTTGTTTTATTAATACTTTTGATTTCGTATTGTTTTTGTAAAATTGGGTAAGGTAATGTTTTAAATAGTTATTTGCCTATTGCAGGATAACGTAACGTGCTAGACGTAAGTTAGCGAAAATCTTAGTCAACTTCAGTATTCAACAAGCAAAATCAAAGTATTATATAAATACGACCGCAAAGACGAAGCTGTTTAACAAATTAACGAAAAGTTCGTTTTCTTAATCAGCTTCAGTTAGGCTTCTGATGACCTTATGATGATCTTAATGACCAAAAATAAGTGCGTCAAATTTTTACTCCACCATTTACCGTTCAGGGAGTATTTGAACAAAACACAGAAGCTTATGCAAAAACCACTTTCCTATTTAAATAGATTGAACCTAGACTTACAATTTAAACTCACTAGTTTTAAATTAATGACTAAACGTAACCTTGTATTTGAACACAGATAGCTATAAATAATAGTGTTCCTATGTTTTCTACTGCAAGGCTTAGTAAAATATGTTTACATTGTAACGAATGAGTCGGGAACGGAATCAATTGATGTCGTAATTACAAAGAGTGTATATTTAGCCTTATTCCGCTTTGTACTAAAACTATGTAAGCAATACTCATGTAAATACTCAAATACAGGAGTAGCCAACCTGTGATACTCGGCCAGATAGTTGCAAGCCGTTGAAAAAATTACGACTTTTCACATTATAGTCTGAATATTTTTTTCGTTTTTCTCAGTCTCACAGCTGGCTAAGGGTCTCCTCCCAAATTGAGGGTGGTAAGACCTATACCTCTAGTCCATCGCCTGTTGTCCAATACTCAGTTATATTTTTCTGTCTCAACGACACTCAAGTTAGATATTATTTATGTAAGTATAGGGCAAAATTAACCAAAGTCAGAAACACAGCACTTACATAGTGTATTTTTAAATATATAAATATAGCGGATAGCGTGTGTTAAAATGTTTTTTACCCCTGTCATAAAACAATGGCGGCGTAGCTACAAAATTATCTAGTATTGAACACGACTGACTAGACAACTAATTAAAAGCCACGCTGTTTCTATTTCCAGATAATTTGAGAGAGTCTTTTCCTAATGCATAATTGTAGACTAATCATTATAAAGAAAAATACACACTTTACGCTCACATTCTATAATCTTCTTGTATTTTTACTAAACGTAAATCGTATATCAAATGAGTTCCTAATAAAATATTTTAGTCTGCAATATAATTACAATTTGAACATTATTTACGAAAAACAATTGCACAGCATGAGTATTTTGGATAAGCCTTTTAAGAGTAGAAGTTTAATATTTATTCGTATACCCAGTCAACTACTCAATTCTTTTTTAATTTCGATTTTACGTATATTAGATAATATAATGTAGTTTGAATATATTTATAACTTGTAACTATTTTTGTGTAAATCTATACTAATATTATAAAGCTGAAGAGTTTGTTTATTTGATTGTTAGTTTGTTTGAACGCGCTATTCTCAGGAACTCAGGTCCGATTTGGAAAATTCTTTTAGTATTAGATAGCCCATCTATAGAGGAAGGCTATATATATCATCACGCCACGACCAATATGAGCAAAGTAACAATAAAAAATGTTACAAAAACGGGGAACATTTCGACCCATTCTCCCTCACGCAAGCGAAGTTGCGCGAGTCAGCTAGTAATAAGATATTTAGAAATAAACTACTCAATTGTGCTGTAGTGGTCACCCTACAGCGCACGCACACACATACAATATCCACGCCACACACGCACGCACACACGCACACGAGCGTTTAGGGCTCGCACCGAGAGCTCCCTGCCGGGCAGGAATGATTTCCCGTGGCTCAGCCCTGGATACACCGGGTACTTAAGTTTTTATCTCGAATATATCTTTTTGAATGTGCTCTCTTAACACAAGTTTTGCTATTGTGTTATTGGATGAGTTCAATGCTCTTTTATATATGTATCTTAGGAAAAGTAGAGGTAAAACGACTAATATGAAAGCTAAAGATTGTAAGAATGGATGTAGGTTTGATAATCTTTTGCGCAATCAAAAAAATGCTGCAAAAATCTGCTGAATTGATTAGTTTAAAATCTAAATTGGATGGTTGACTAGGTTCACGTCTCTGCGGCATGTAAATATCCAGCTTGAGTAATAGGTCTACTAATAATTGGTATTTTTCAGCCAATGGCACAAGCAATCCTAACTTAAGAATCAAATAATATAATTTGGCTATTTCATACACAATTTACAAAATCTTCACTTGTAATTGTAGGTACTAAACTATCTCCAAAAAACAACATACCACCGGAACATGCTATTTGAAGTCGCTTAAATAACAGTTAAGGATTAGTGAACACTGTAAATATGAACTTTCCTTACAGTCTAAAACTATTTATCAGTTAGAAAGACATAACTATCCCTTTTCCTTAAGCAGGAAACATTTAAAAATGATACATATTGTGTCATTTAATTTAGGTCCTCGTAAATCTCGTTTACAATGCGCTGTTACCGCCTATTAAATCATCACCAGGTAACAGTTACCCTTACCTTACAGTCCTTATTCCCATTTTCCCGGCCTATCTATGCCAGCATATAACTAAACAGTCAATCAGCGATATAAGCGTGCTATGTCCACAACGGCTAATGCATGTAGGTCTGAGTAACAATCCGGTGTATTGTCACGTTAGAATACCTAATAACATTGCATTATTCCAGCGCACATAGATACCTAAGCTAGGTACACTATAGGCTCTGTTTAACTGACGGTGAGATTACCTCGAGATGAGGTTGTGACAATGTTAGACTGTAACAAATTATATGGCACTAATAACACAATTGTGTAGTAACTCAAAATACATCGTCACATCTACAACTAGATTTATCACTTTATTCATACCGCATTTTTTTATTTATTAGTATCAAAATTATCTCTTCTATTTTATTTTTAAAATAAAGAGCATTTAGTTTCTTTGTGCCCATAATAGGGAGTAATGAACAAGTTACTCGTCGATTCTGATAGAAGTTGGTTAGGTATAAGTGTGATATGTAAGTATAAGTTTGTCTGTTACTGTTATGTCTATACTTATGTATAATGTCTATACTTATAATAAATCTATAGAGAGGTCAATTCTGTACATTGAATATATTTAAAAAAAACCAATGGGAGATGTTTAGTAACGGATACTGATACCGAATCTGCAATTTATAATTTTCTTTTCTGTCTGTCTGTCTGTCTGTCTGTCCTCCGTCCGTATGTGTCGCTATCACGTAAAACTACCGGATATAATACACTGAAATTTGGTATATGCATAGAATAAGTAGTGGAGCAACTTTTAGGATACTTTTTATCGCATAAAATTTCATAGATTTTTAGAAAATTGAAAAAAATACGAAGAAATCGTTTGAACCTGCGTTTTCTCTAAAGAGACCATAGATGGCGTTGCAATCCATTTCACAACATTCGCATAGTGACCACGGCCCCGGCCGTATCCGATACCTGTTGTCACACCAACCAATAGATGGCGTTATAGTCTGCGACAAAGCATGTTTTTCCTTATTAATTTATTTTGATTGCTTTATTGTAAAAACAATACCTTTGAAACAGGCTATACATTTATAAGATTTTCAAACATAAATGTTGTATGATATATTACACAAAAATGTTGGTTTACGAGGTTCTGGTGCGGTCGAGATAGCCTAGATGGCAAACCGAGTAATTTCGTTTGTTGTCGTTGTTCGCCGCAACTAACAGATGGCGTTGTAGTTCGTAACACATAAGGTCCAAATTAATTCGCTGCATTAAAGAAATAAATTGGATGGCTATGAAACAGACTATGTGGTAAGTTTTAAAAAATAAACAACGGATGATATATAAAAAATAATTACGGGTTACGCGGTTTCGGACATATCATCGCAAGTATATCTACATTATTACGCGTGTGAAGAGCTCCGGCGCAGATACCTATAATAATATTCTGAATCCAGACGGGTAAGCAATGGTTAGTCTATAATAAGGTATTATATTTTATACTGTAAACTGGTACGGATACAGACGGGAGCGGAAAAGAAGGTAACCACAGGATATCAGACCTGTCTGAGCCTGTGTCACATTATGTGCTCTTCGGGTCCCTTTCGTAAATAACCATAGATGACAAAAGAGTTGTTAGCATTATTTTATGTGTAGGTGTATGGAGTGCTTCGCAATTCGCGTGCTCAAACGAATAAGCAACAGTACGAAATTCACGCGAGCAGTGCCGCACGGGTCAGCTAGTTTCTCAATAAATCGTCTTATTAAAATTACTGTAGACACTTTTATGACCCTTAACACTTTTCGGTCTTCTAAGTTTTGGTCAATTTTATTAAAGTCTACTTATTGCTTTCGCTTTACCTTTCCGAGTCTATCCATTTGTTCTAAAAGCGTTATAAGGACACAGTGGTCGCAGGCACTTAAACTAATACCTTAAAATAATTTATTAATTGTAATTTTTTACCAAATCGGAAGATGAGTCAATGAAACGAACTGAAAAGACATCATGGCACTCTTGTAAGGCGATAAAAATCTTCAGTATAATAAAAATATGACTGAAATAAGAATAATAATATGACTTTCTATATAATTCTTGCGAACAATTTAATGAGAACTAGATTTGTTATCTGAATGATGAAACACAGCGATCTCTTTCCAGAAAAGTCCCAACATTCGTATTCTATGACAGTACCGCGTCCGGCAGAATTTTTCATCTTTATACAAACCATATGCAGTTTAAACCATGCTTTTTTTCTCGAGGGGAAAAATCTTTTCGGTTACCCGAATTTTCTGGGGGTAAAACCGGGTTATGTGATGCTGCCACTAAAACACCCGGTAACTTTCTTTGATGTGTGGATGATGCATTGCAGTCTGAACTCCTTACTTAATCCAGTCTTTGGCTACGAAGAACAAAAAAGCTTGTTCCAGCCATCGGTTATCAAGAAAAGACTTAATTCCTCCGCAAAAATACATAAAGAAACAAGGCAGCTAAAAATAAAACGGTAATTTCATAGTAGCCTCTAAAAGAATCAATGTAGAACGTTGGCATTAGATGTGTATGTATGACGGGTCGAGCAGGCCTTGGCGACATCCATGACACCGATCACGATGACGACATGGGCCCTGACTGACAGTGGACTGACTGGCCATCAATTACGTCACGACAAGGTAAATGTAATACAATCGATATCGTCGACACTAATTGGATATCGTTTCGATTGTAGTTCTTATTAGTTATGTATTTGCTGTCCTGATACTTATGTCGCGTAGGTTAATGAAGCTACACTGGTTATGAAATTGCAACTTTTGTTTTAAGATTGAGATTTATCACTTAATGTTTACAATTTTTTAAGGATTTTGCATGAGTCTACCACAGCCGCAAGGATCGATTCTTGAAGTTAAGCTACGCTTGTAGAGGTTGTGCTTTGGATGGGTGACCATATTATACATACCGAGTTATTTGGATGGCACGTTAAGTTGTGGGTGCCGGCTGTCATTCTCAAAGATTTTTGACAGTCGTTAAGAGCAGTCAGAAACTTGAAAGTCTGACGACCAGTCTTATCGAGAGGTATAGTGTGATCCCGGTAACTGGATTGTGGAGGTAGGAAGTTGCACCATGTAAAATACTGGTATCCAGCTGGATTTGGTAGGCTGGAAGACGATTCATTATAGTGAAAGGCTAGGCTGACGACGATGTTTACTAATTTATTATCTAAACATACTCTCAATTGATTTGTGACCGCTCCGCTCTTAAGAATGAAATCTTGATTATCATTAAATATTAGTGTTGAATGATAAAGAGACTTACGCTGTGTTATTTTTTTAACAAAGCTTGTACTGAAATTCACAGATACGAAATTCTCACAAATAATTGCACTAAAATTATCATAACACGATCATCAAACATACTGTTGTGCAACGTTATCAATGCTTTCAGTTTATATATTATGTGACAATTTGTAATGATAATCTACGTACGTGATTAATTTTTAAGCTAATTGTTAGTTTCCTATGCCGGGATCGAACCTTTTACGGTGGACGGATAGCGTAACAAACGTACAAAACATACCTGCCAATCACAAAAGGATATAAATAAATAAATATTATTGGACAACTCACACACTAAGCAGAGATTTCTAGCTTTGATTCCAAACTAAGCAGAGCTTGTACTATGGTAATCAAATAACTGATAAACATACTTATATACTTCTAAATATATACTTATATGTATAGATACATTTTATATAGTATTTTATTTGATAGGTCTCATGGATTCTCAGCCTTCAATCAAAAATAAAATATAACTTGAGTCCATGTTTTATTACAAATAAATAAGCTACAATACAAATTATATAACTCACAAAAATATTCTTTCAGTAAAAGAAATATAAAAATATGTAAAATAACATACATAATAGTCAATTCTTCGGCGAAAATCATGGACCTAACAGTTAAATAAAACAAAGGAGCTTCCCTTAACTTAGAATTCGTAGGTGTCTTTATAAATAAATAAATAAATATTATTGGACAACTCACACACGGTCATTTGATTCCAAACTAAGCAGAGCTTGTGCTATGGTAACCAAATAACTGATAAACATACTTATATACTTCTAAATACAAACTTATATAGATACATTAACATCCAGGCTCAGAACAAATACTCGTGCTCATCACACAAAGATTTGTCTAACATTATACTCTTTAATTCACAACTATACTACACATAACCAGAATTAATGTAACAATATTATACCAATGATAATTATTCTGGATTATTCGTCTAAGTCCACCACTTTGAGTTCTTCTTGAGATCTTCCTTTGAAACTTTCCTCTGTAAAAATAAACACAATTTAAATCAAAGTAAAGAAAATAATATTTATTCAAAATAGGTCTACAGCGCCATCTATCGAACACATAAGTAACCTAAAGCCATTTTCTGTTAAGCGCTATCTACACAACATTCCCAAAACTAAGATGTAATCTAGTATTGTTGAACCTATCTTTAACCAAAACATAAATAGCTTAAAAGTTATAAACTTAAATTGCAGATGTCGCTTTTGTTAACATTGTGTTATTGTTGACCAAATAAAATATTTCCTAATAATTGCATTTTTTTTAAATTTAAGCCCGTATCATTCGATACCGGTTTAGGGAAACCACCGTCCATGTTGCCACTTTCAATGTTTTATTTTGAGACATGACTTTTTTTAAAATTTTAGGTACATGTTCAGAAACATTGGTGCAGTAGAGTGTGCATAAGAGCGTGTCTAAAAATGTTAAAAGGGAAGGGAAAGTTGCATAATTCTAGAATAACCAACGTGACTACTTGAACGAGGGAAGAGTTGTCTTATTGGGTATTGGGGACCCTAACATTGTCTTGGAGTTATGAAGTAGAATATCTTACCTTGCCTGTCAAGAGCTTGTGCGTCCAACGTGGGCAAGTTCTCCAGTTCCTCCATGATGACCTTCAGACAGTCCAGACCCTTGCTCACCTGCTTCTCAGCCTCCCTGGCGTCTGTGTTCGCTTGACCAACCTGGAACATGAATTTACTTAATGTTAGAAACGAAGGAAACTTCTGACTGAATGGTCTTTGTTAGTGCCTCTGTCGAAATGTTTGGATACGCGAAAGTCTAGATACAATATCACACGTTGTAGTTGAATTCGTTGTTAGCTGGTGTTTATTTACTAACTTTTGGCTATTTATGTTCGTTGAGTCTCTATGTATAGTGGAGCAGTCTGGATGTATAGTGGAGCAGATTCTCGAATTCATCTTTTTACAATGTTTAGAATGCGTCCTGGCTCGTCCAGGCTCCGAATCTCAGCGTGTGGGCAGAGCTGAGTGCTCGGTGGTGACTCAATGTACGTGGTTCACGTCGTCGTTACTTTCAGCTGCACTGCAGTTTAGCGGTCGTTTATGCTGCTATTTAGGTCTTGAAGTGCAGTGTCGTGTTTTTAGCTCTGTCTACGCGTCTTACACCCAGTTTGCTGAGCATATTGTACAACATACTTTAGTTTGAACTAATTTAAATGCCTTCCTAAGGCTTAGTACCTGTCTGTGGTTTGTCAGTGTCTACAACTGGAGCCCAACACGGGCTCCTCGCCTCGGTCGGTTCCAGCACGATGCGCTTGAAGCACCCGTCCGGCAGATGGTTCAATATGTCCTTGATGTTGTCCACCTCCAAGCGTAAGTGATCGTGCTCGTCCTCGTACTGTTTCATCCATCTGTTGGAGTACTTATCACTTATTAGTAACAGCTTTCAGTGTTTCTGAGTCAAACGAAGGCATATTTGTGAAGGTTTTGGACTTATGATCAGTAAAATTTATAACCCTACTTTTGGTATGCAATAAATGTGGAAAGAAAAGATAAAATGGGACATAATGGGGTTGGAAACCGTGAAAACATACGCAGTGCAAGAACCCTTACATAACTATTAAATAAGACAAGGGAGCTTATTCAAACTTAGTGATCGTATGTGGCTATCAATATACTTTGTCTTTCTTAACTAAACTACACATTCTTAGCAGTGAATGATTGAAAATATTGTACCTTTGATGATTATTCTTGGCGTTAGTCAGACTCTTGATATTTCTGTCAAAGTCGACCGCTCTGAGATCTTTCTCTGTTTTGTCCAAGCTTTCCTCTGTGAAAGAACGAAAAACAGAGCTGTTAAAATTAAAGCTTCAGAAGAAAAAACAGTTTTTCAAAAAACTACTACAGCGCCATCGGTCGGCCGGAAAATAAACTACAGCATGTTTGTACAGCACCATCTATTAAACAGATAAGTAAACTACAATATTTTTTGTTTAGCGCCATCTACAACATACTTACAAAACTAAGATGTGATCTAGTTACTGCTGTACTTACTTTTATCCGAACCACAAACTAAAGTAGGCGCTTATGGTACTGAATGGCTGAAAGGTTATAAACCTTAATAACAGATGTCGCTTTGATAGACTTGTGTTCCTGATGACCAAACGAAAAATACCTTAATTTCCTGATTTTATCACTTTTAAGCACTGTTCACTAGTTGTCGGGTCAGGAACATTATAGAACCTGTGTGCCCAAGAGCATCTGTGTAAATACATACTCGTATGTTGAAACGGAAGAGAAAGATGCGCAATTCTAGACCGAACAACAAAATGACTGCTTCAACATTAGTTGTCGAAGCTGCAATTTCTACTGCTCACCTCATCTGTCAAGAGCTTGTGCGTCCAACGTGGGCAAGTTCTCCAGTTCCTCCATGATGACCCTCAAAGTCGTCCAGACCCTTGGTCACCTGCTTCTCAGCTTCCCTGGCGTCTGTGTTCGCTTGACCAACCTGGAACACGAATTTACTTAATTAAATAATCGAATGACGCACCGGACTGAATTATCTTCGTTAGTATCGGCTACCATGTAATGATTCAGAACGTGACACTTCTATAAAGTTTGTCATTTTGTCTAAATGTTACCAAAACCCAAATAGGAATGTTAAAAATTCGTCTTTGTAAGCAATGGCCGCTACCAATTCTATTTCCTTCAACGATCAGAAAATGTTACAATAACTAAATAATAAAGTAATGTGATCAAAACAGACTACAATTTATTACTGACGCGTACCAAAGTACGTCGGAGCGTCAACGTCACACCGACTGCACGCGAGATCGGCGCCGGCGCGTCTCGATCCTGTGACGTCACTCACATCTCGTGCAGCGAATGCATTACCTACCTACTGCCTACTTACCACTAAGATATTGTTACTTATTAATCAACACTAATCACTTATCACTACGAGCACAGCTTATCTTGGAAACCGATGCACAATGTTTACATTTGTTCGTGTTGAATGTGATCGCCAGCTTGACGGATACAAAGTTCTAAGCGCGCACCCTTGCTGATAACAAATCTCCCGTCGAATCCAGGGAACATAATATACCTATATGATGGGTATTAGGCACCGCGGAAACAACACAAACTCTCACTAGGTACCTAATAATGATAAACCATCAACAACACTATGGCGGGTGGGTATCGCAGTAGGTAAACACTTATCATTGAAATGTATGAAATACACAAAACAGTAGGCTACTATTACTATTTAATTATACTAAAAACTCAAATAACAACGATAAATAAGCGTCCTTTATGCGCAATGGCTAATGGTTACTTAAATTATTAGTTTTTAGTGCGCGGAATGCACCGATATGTGTGTCCAGTCACAAGTTCGGGGGGCACTGGCGGGATAGATCAAATGATCGAAGTATGAAGTACATCAAACGGTGCGGCAACGACGCGTGCGCCGTCCGCCCAGTAGCAGAGATGCTAGGTAGGATCATCTTTGGTACAAAAGATGGCACTAGTGCTACAAACTAGTAAAATTAAAAGGCGGTGTTAAGATTCTCCGCAGCAGAATGACTACCCGAGCGTGTCCTTGTTGCGGTATGGTGGGAGAGGTGGAACATTCCGACATTCTTTAATACTTTTCTTGTATTTCAGGTTCCTAATGTTCTTTCCAGGTTGAAGAGTTTTGCATCTTTATTCTATATTTTTGTAAGGCTCATCATGTCAACACGTGATGAGCCAATAATACTGTAGTAACATGGTCCTGCTGTACAATAATATGAAGCACTTAAAGCAGAAATTCCGATGATAAGGTGGGTAGAGATATGAAAGAGCGTAGAAAATGATTGGATACCGGCGTATTGACGGGAATAACTGCCTCTGTGGCGCGGTCGGTAGTGTATGCGACTGCCGCGCCAGGTTCAGTTTGTTCGTCAGGTTTGAATCCTGGGTCAGGTCAAAAAGTCTTTTCTGAGATTTTCTGTTTAAAAAATTCTCAAAAATTGCCCGGAGTTAGGAAGTTGAGGTCTTAGACCTCCGTGCCTCGGAGAGCACGTAAAGCCGTCGGTCCTACGCCTGACCTCTCTCTAGTCGTGTCGGTTTAGCCGTCCCACCAGACTATGACAGTAAAGGAACTTCTTCTAACTATAAACAAAGTCCTGCACAGTCGCCTGGTTTCAATGAAACTGGCCGCCGTAGCCGAAATCGGCCAGGACGACATCATTGACGTGAACTAGGTACTCAGTTAGTACACGGCAGCGGCCGCGCCTAGCGACGACGAATACTATAATAATATGGCGACGAAGCGAAGGGCGTGACGGCCGACATACATACATACATACGTCTTAAATATCGCTAATTGTATAAAAATATATTTAACATGTCATTATCCAAATTCACATCAGTTTTCGAGCATCGCGCTCCGAAATAGTTAAAATGAATGTTTTTCAGATCATGAATGAGTGTCATGAATGCGAAACTTTGCTTTCGCTTAACTTCGGAAATAAATGACCTACAGACTTGAAATTATGTATTTTAATTATGTGGTTGTTGCTTACTAGATAACTAAAATTCAACAGCGTTCTAGTCTTATCCAGAGGTTCTCAAATAGAGGCCACGCTGAAGAACATTTCGCCGAATTTTCAGGCCCATATGCCAACATTCAGGCGCTGAAAATCATCTTTCAATTTTCTCTACGATGAACCGCTTTGAAGACATTAGTGAAAAACGAAAAATGGGACCTTTAACCCCCTCCCCCCACGCCGGCGCCCCCCCTAGAGGCGGAGATTTTTAGTATGTTTATCTTCTAAGCATCCTGAACCAATTTCTGAAGTAATTGCTCAGGATCCCATCTCACGCACTCTACACTTGCTTTTTTGAGTGGACTATAGCTATTTAAATTATATAAAAGGTACTTATGGTCTAAAATAAAATAAAGCCCCGACAACAGCGTTGCAGCGGATCGATAACAGACGAATGCTAACAAGTAATTCGAGGCTCCTGGTACAGTTTCCGTAGTGTAGTGGATAGCACATCTGCCTATCAGGCGGAAGGTCCCCGGTTCGATCCCGGGCGGAAACAGTGTCTTCTGCGCTTTCCTTTTTGTTGTGTATATTCATTATTTAATTTCTAATATGTTTTTTTTGGAATATTTTGATCTAGATTTCGTTTTCAGAATTTATATGGAACAAAATAGAGTATTTCAAAATAATAAGGAACACAATATAGTTTTGGGAGTCATTTGTATGGAAATGCTTCGATTTATTTTTTGGTTTTAATATTGGAACACTTAATACCTATGTTGTTTTTGAAAAAAAGACTACTTGTTCATTGGTCAAGTGCTATGCAATTTTGTTTAGAATAAGGGTATTTTCGTAAGTAGGTTATCTATTTGATTTTTCACACCTAAAAATAAGAAAGCGAAGTTAGTAGCCCTACAACATGTAGTGTCGGGCTCTACCTAAAGTTGGCTCTGCTGGGCGGCGCCTCGGTCGGTTCCAGCACGATGCGCTTGAAGCACCCGTCCGGCAGCTGGTTCAATATGTCCTTGATGTTGTCCACCTCCAAGCGTAAGTGATCGTGCTCGTCCTCGTACTGTTTCATCCATCTGTTGGAGTATCACTTATTAGTAACAGCTTTCAGTGTTTCTCAGTCAAACGAAGGCGTATTTGTGTAAGTTTTGGACTTATGGTCATTAAAATTTGTAATGCTAATCTTGGTATGCAGTAAATGTAGAAAGAAAAAATAAAATGGGACATAAGCGGTTAGGAACCGTGACGACATATGCAACGCAAGAACCCTTACATAACCATTAAATAAGACAAGGGAGCTTATTTAAACTCAGTGGTCGTATGTGACTATTAATATACTTTGTCTTTCTTAACTGCACTGCACATTCATAGCAGTAAATGATTGAAAATATTGTACCTTTGATGATTATTCTTGGCCTTAGTCAAACTCTTGATATTTCTGTCAAAGTCGACCGCTCTGAGATCTTTCTCTGTTTTGTCCAAGCTTTCCTCTGTGAAAGAACGAAAAACAGAGCTGTTAAAATTAAAGCTTCAGAAGAAAAAACAGTTTTTCAAAAAACTACTACAGCGCCATCGGTCGGCCGGAAAATAAACTACAGCATGTTTGTACAGCACCATCTATTAAACAGATAAGTAAACTACAATATTTTTTGTTTAGCGCCATCTACAACATACTTACAAAACTAAGATGTGATCTAGTTACTGCTGTACTTACTTTTATCCGAACCACAAACTAAAGTAGGCGCTTATGGTACTGAATGGCTGAAAGGTTATAAACCTTAATAACAGATGTCGCTTTGATAGACTTGTGTTCCTGATGACCAAACGAAAAATACCTTAATTTCCTGATTTTATCACTTTTAAGCACTGTTCACTAGTTGTCGGGTCAGGAACATTATAGAACCTGTGTGCCCAAGAGCATCTGTGTAAATACATACTCGTATGTTGAAACGGAAGAGAAAGATGCGCAATTCTAGACCGAACAACAAAATGACTGCTTCAACATTAGTTGTCGAAGCTGCAATTTCTACTGCTCACCTCATCTGTCAAGAGCTTGTGCGTCCAACGTGGGCAAGTTCTCCAGTTCCTCCATGATGACCCTCAAAGTCGTCCAGACCCTTGGTCACCTGCTTCTCAGCTTCCCTGGCGTCTGTGTTCGCTTGACCAACCTGGAACACGAATTTACTTAATTAAATAATCGAATGACGCACCGGACTGAATTATCTTCGTTAGTATCGGCTACCATGTAATGATTCAGAACGTGACACTTCTATAAAGTTTGTCATTTTGTCTAAATGTTACCAAAACCCAAATAGGAATGTTAAAAATTCGTCTTTGTAAGCAATGGCCGCTACCAATTCTATTTCCTTCAACGATCAGAAAATGTTACAATAACTAAATAATAAAGTAATGTGATCAAAACAGACTACAATTTATTACTGACGCGTACCAAAGTACGTCGGAGCGTCAACGTCACACCGACTGCACGCGAGATCGGCGCCGGCGCGTCTCGATCCTGTGACGTCACTCACATCTCGTGCAGCGAATGCATTACCTACCTACTGCCTACTTACCACTAAGATATTGTTACTTATTAATCAACACTAATCACTTATCACTACGAGCACAGTTTATCTTGGAAACCGATGCACAATGTTTACATTTGTTCGTGTTGAATGTGATCGCCAGCTTGACGGATACAAAGTTCTGAGCGCGCACCCTTGCTGATAACAAATCTCCCGTCGAATCCAGGGAACATAATATACCTATATGATGGGTATTAGGCACCGCGGAAACAACACAAACTCTCACTGCCTAATAATGATAAACCATCAATAACACTACGGCGGGTGGGTATCGCAGTAGGTAAACACTTATCATTGAAATGTCTATAATACACAAAACAGTAGGCTATTATTACTATTTAATTATACTAAAAACTCAAATAACAAAGATAAATAAGCGTCCTTTATGCGCAATGGCTAATGGTAACTTAAATTATTAGTTTTTAGTGCGCGGAATGCACCGATATGTGTGTCCAGTCACAAGTTCGGGGGGCACTGGCGGGATAGATCAAATGATCGAAGTATGAAGTACATCAAACGGTGCGGCAACGACGCGTGCGCCGTCCGCCCAGTAGCAGAGATGCTAGGTAGGATCATCTTTGGTACAAAAGATGGCACTAGTGCTACAAACTAGTAAAATTAAAAGGCGGTGTTAAGATTCTCCGCAGCAGAATGACTACCCGAGCGTGTCCTTGTTGCGGTATGGTGGGAGAGGTGGAACATTCCGACATTCTTTAATACTTTTCTTGTATTTCAGGTTCCTAATGTTCTTTCCAGGTTGAAGAGTTTTGCATCTTTATTCTATATTTTTGTAAGGCTCATCATGTCAACACGTGATGAGCCAATAATACTGTAGTAACATGGTCCTGCTGTACAATAATATGAAGCACTTAAAGCAGAAATTCCGATGGTAAGGTGGGTAGAGATATGAAAGAGCGTAGAAAATGATTGGATACCGGCGTATTGACGGGAATAACTGCCTCTGTGGCGCGGTCGGTAGTGTATGCGACTGCCGCGCCAGGTTCAGTTTGTTCGTCAGGTTTGAATCCTGGGTCAGGTCAAAAAGTCTTTTCTGAGATTTTCTGTTTAAAAAATTCTCAAAAATTGCCCGGAGTTAGGAAGTTGAGGTCTTAGACCTCCGTGCCTCGGAGAGCACGTAAAGCCGTCGGTCCTACGCCTGACCTCTCTCTAGTCGTGTCGGTTTAGCCGTCCCACCAGACTATGACAGTAAAGGAACTTCTTCTAACTATAAACAAAGTCCTGCACAGTCGCCTGGTTTCAATGAAACTGGCCGCCGTAGCCGAAATCGGCCAGGACGACATCATTGACGTGAACTAGGTACTCAGTTAGTACACGGCAGCGGCCGCGCCTAGCGACGACGAATACTATAATAATATGGCGACGAAGCGAAGGGCGTGACGGCCGACATACATACATACATACGTCTTAAATATCGCTAATTGTATAAAAATATATTTAACATGTCATTATCCAAATTCACATCAGTTTTCGAGCATCGCGCTCCGAAATAGTTAAAATGAATGTTTTTCAGATCATGAATGAGTGTCATGAATGCGAAACTTTGCTTTCGCTTAACTTCGGAAATAAATGACCTACAGACTTGAAATTATGTATTTTAATTATGTGGTTGTTGCTTACTAGATAACTAAAATTCAACAGCGTTCTAGTCTTATCCAGAGGTTCTCAAATAGAGGCCACGCTGAAGAACATTTCGCCGAATTTTCAGGCCCATATGCCAACATTCAGGCGCTGAAAATCATCTTTCAATTTTCTCTACGATGAACCGCTTTGAAGACATTAGTGAAAAACGAAAAATGGGACCTTTAACCCCCTCCCCCCACGCCGGCGCCCCCCCTAGAGGCGGAGATTTTTAGTATGTTTATCTTCTAAGCATCCTGAACCAATTTCTGAAGTAATTGCTCAGGATCCCATCTCACGCACTCTACACTTGCTTTTTTGAGTGGACTATAGCTATTTAAATTATATAAAAGGTACTTATGGTCTAAAATAAAATAAAGCCCCGACAACAGCGTTGCAGCGGATCGATAACAGACGAATGCTAACAAGTAATTCGAGGCTCCTTGTGCAGTTTCCGTAGTGTAGTGGATAGCACATCTGCCTATCAGGCGGAAGGTCCCCGGTTCGATCCCGGGCGGAAACAGTGTCTTCTGCGCTTTCCTTTTTGTTGTGTATATTCATTATTTAATTTCTAATATGTTTGTTTTGGAATATTTTGATCTAGATTTAGTTTTTAGAATTTATATGGAACAAAATAGAGTATTTCAAAATAATAAGGAACACAATATAGTTTTGGGAGTCATTTGTATGGAAATGCTTCGATTTATTTTTTGGTTTTAATATTGGAACACTTAATACCTTTGTTGTTTTTGAAAAAAAGACTACTTGTTCGTTGGTCAAGTGCTATGCAATTTTGTTTAGAATAAGGGTATCTTAGTAAGAAGGTTATCTATTTGATTTTTTATACCTGAAAATAAGATAGCGTAAA
Organism: Anticarsia gemmatalis; assembly: GCF_050436995.1. Taxonomy (NCBI): domain Eukaryota; kingdom Metazoa; phylum Arthropoda; class Insecta; order Lepidoptera; family Erebidae; genus Anticarsia; species Anticarsia gemmatalis. The sequence continues at coordinate 19,267,755 of NC_134776.1, read as the reverse complement.
TAAGAAAAAGCGTAGTTCATAGCGCCTAGCAGAGTTTTTGCGCTTTAATCTCGTAGGCGTGCAAACCGTGGAATTAACTGGCTAGTCGGCCGCACGGAAAGAGTTTAAGAGATTGAATAGATTTTGAAGCTCAAGCCAATATGACGAATAGCAAAAAGTCCGTAGTACACAATAAGCACATCAGGAGTGTAGAACATTTAGAAATTTCTTCAAATTACAATAAATTTTCAACAAATAGATGAGATTTTATTTTTTGAAGGATGGTAAGGTTATGCATACTTAATAATATTATGAAAAATCTCTCTCTAACACAGACAGTGATCTGACGAACAAAATCTTCCTAATATAATGTTTTCCTGCGAAAAGAAGATTATAAGAAATCATCAACGACAACGAACTCGCTGGTACAAGATAGTAATGAAGAAATAAGGTCCTTAAGGTAAAGCTCAAGAGCTAAGCTGTCGGTACCGGTTGATTTGAACATCAACGACAAACGATAAGTGGTTAAGGAATACTTAGAACATGGAACATTGATAAACTCTTTGAGTTAAGAAGGAAATTCTGAAGAAGGAATGCTTAGTGAAAAAAATACATTTTTGAAAGATAATGGCTCCATATAGTTTAGTTTAACGTCCAAAGAAAATAATGTAACAACGTTGAACAAGTGCGAGTCGGAGACTTTGCATTCATTTGAGGAGCTGTAAACAACTCTTGTTGAGATGTTTTCCTTTACCATTAAAACAAGTGTTATTTCTAATACTCAGTCATTGGTGTATCGCTTTTGGGCACGAGCCCTCAACCACTCGGTTGAAAGGCGATACATAAAATGAATGCCGATTGTGTTGCTTAGTTATTATTATTATAATCACGGACTTAATATCGTCTGCAAAGTCTCCGATTAGTGATCTTGAATAAATTTGATTGGTATCTAGAAAAACCTGGCTATAAAATGGTTGTCCTTTTATAAATAATGCACTATATAAAAATATTCCTTATAGCCGTCATTCGTCTTGTTAACTTTTTAGCATTTACTCACGCGACTGACTGAGAATAGAATTTACCTAATATTAAACTAATTACAACTATAAGTTCACGTTATATGAGTTATGTGTTCTTAGCACGTCTACTTATTATTTTTACATCAGTATTTTTCAAATTACTGTATGCTATATATGAAGATAATAATAATCAAAATATTTTTAATATTCTTATTTGTAATTATAATGTCCATAATTATTTAAAAAAGTTGTACGCTCTTGGCATTATATTTGAAAACATAACCACACTTTAATTTGAAATGATTATAGATACTTCAAGTTAAAGGTGATTTATTTGTCAAAACTCCTTACATATTTCATTATTATAAAAAAAAAACTTCATGAAGCATTATTAGTAGCAACTTGTTTCATTACTTTCCGTTTTTATATGGCCTATAAGAAATAAGTTGATGGATTCGTAGTTGTAAAAACCAGCGTGAAAATGACCCAGCTTCCCTAAGTCATCAGAAAGTTTTATATATTTTACCTGACGGTAAGTAAAATTAATCAAAATATTCAAAAACTGTGTTTAATCTTGAGAATAAATGGAAAAAACATTAAATCGAAAAATCAAATAACTTGATTAAAATTAGTTAAGTATAACTTCCACTTTTAGCGTGGACATTCTCTAGATAGGTAGCCGGAAATCTTTGCTTTTGCTTTGAACGGCACTTAAGCAGCCAGTCCTGATAGTTGCCAATTGAGATTACAGTCCATGAGCCATGTCAAATGCCTTCGGGCGTTTAAAAATCTTCGACACTAGGCTGACCATTAACCAAATGGTGGAAGAACGAACTTCAATGACTGGATAGAGTTACAAAATGTTTACAAGAAAGGTCCAAAATATTATCTCCGTTAATGAAAACTCGTTTAGAAAGTCTGTAGTCATTGGAAATAACAACGTAGCCATGAAAACTTAAGAACGGCCGCTGCAGCTGCCAATCATGTCTACCTTGTCATTATGGAGGTGGTAGCTTTGTCTGTTTTACACTTACTTTTTAAATTACTAGTAGTCCGCTCAAAGAATACTCCAAAAGCGGGTGTAGAGTGCGTGAGAGGGATCCTAAGCAATTTCTTTAGAAATTGGTTCAGGATGCTTAGAGGACAAACATACTAAAAATCCCCGTCTCTAGGGGGGGCGCCGGAGTGGGGGGAGGGGGTTAAAGTTCCCATTTTTTAGTTTTTGACTAATATCTTCAAAACGGTTCGTCATAGAGAAAAAGTGTCTTCTACATAATGAAAGATGATCAAATTGTCTACAACTTTTGTTCTACACACACATGTATAGGCAAAACAATTTGCTAAAAATTATGTCCCCCCCATTTTTTTTTCAAGATGCATAGTTTCCGAAATATCGCGAAAACAGCGTTTACACCCCTTTTTTGGAGATGGCGGCGTTACGCTTCTATTGACTTCTCACACAGTTCCCAAACATAAAATTCCGTAATCTAAAATATACTAAGCTCATGTAACATTTCAACGGACTACAATAGTTCTCGACCCTGCCACTTGTCTTGGAATTATGAACTAAAATATCTTTCCTAACCTGTCAAGAGCTTTTACGTCCAGCGTCGGCAAGTTCTCAAGTTCCTCCATGATGACCTTCAGACAGTCCAGACCCTTGATCACCTGCTTCACGGCCTCTGTAGCATCCGTTTTCACTTGACCAACCTGGAACATTAATTTACTTATTGTAAGAAAGGCATGAATGACCAGAAGGACTATTTCTTACAGATATTACTAACATGTAACGTGTCTTAAGCATCACGTCTTCAGAACGTTTATGTTTTGCTCTTCGACTTTTCGCAACGTCCATGTTTGAGATATGGAATGGCCTCAGTCAAACTCTTGATTTTTTTATTCAAGCCCACCTCTTTGAGATCATTTTCTGCTTTGTACAAACGTTTCTCTGTAATAAACAAAAGCCACGTTAAGATTAGTTTTAGTCGAATATATTTGTTTTTCAAAAAACGACTGCAACGTCATCCATTCGTCAAATTGATCAACTACCACATTTGTGTACAGTTCCACCTATTGGACACATTAGTGACTATCGGCATTTGTTGTATAGCGCCATCTACAGCACTTTCATAAAAGTATGATGAGTAAATGTGGCTTTGAATGCCAAATCAGGATCTATAGATGAAATGATCGAAGCACATCAAACGGTGCGGCGACGTCGCGTCGACCACCCAGTAGCAGAGACGCTAGGTAGGATCATCTTTGGTACAAAAGATGGCACTAGTGCTACAAAATAGTAAAATTAAAAGGCGGTGTTAAGATTCTCCGCAGCAGAATGACTACCCGAGCGTGTCCTTGTTACGGTATGGTGGTAGAGGTAGAACATTCCGACATTCTTTAATACTTTTCTTGTATTTCAGGTTCCTAATGTTCTTTCCAAGTTGAAGAGGTTTGCCTTCCTTATTCTAAATTTTTGTAAGGCTCATCATATGATGAGCTAATAATAATATAGTTACATGGTCCTGCTATACATAAAATGATACGCTTTAACCAGAAATTTCGATGGTAAGGTGGGTAGAGATATGGAAGAGCGTAGGAAATGATTGGATACCGGCGTGTTGACGTGAACTAGGTACTTAGTTAGTACACGGCAGCGGCCGCGCCTAGCGACGACGAACTCTCTTTGGCGGCGACGAAGGGCGTGACGTCCGACATACAATCATGCGTCTTAGATATCGCTAATTGTATAAAAATATATCAAACATATGTATAAGCGAAACAATTTGCTACAAATTATGTTTTTTTTTAATTTTCTGTAATTTTTTTTCCAAGACGCATACTTAGTTTCCGAAATATCCAAAAAAGCGTATTCACACATATTTTGGAGACGGCGGCGTTAAACTTTTATTGACCTCTCACACAGTTCCCAAACACAAAATTGCGTAGGTAGTCTAAAATATACTAAGCTCATGTAACATTCTAACGGACTACATTAATTCTCGACCCTGCGACTTGACTTGGAGTTCTGAACTAAAACATCCTACCTGATCTGTCAAGAGCTTGTACGTCCAACGTGGGAAAGTTCTCCAGTTCCTCCGTGATGACCTTCAAGTCGTCCAGAAAACGTCAAAAACGTCTTCAACGCCATCTATTGGTTAAATTGATAAACTACCACATTTGTGTGCAGTGTCATCAATCGGTCACATTAGTGGACCATCGGCATTTATTTATATTAAGCATTATCTACAGGATACTCATAAAACTGTGATGTGCTAATGTCGTTTTGACAGCCGTGTGGTTCCGATAGATTATTATTAGTATTGATCGATTCAGGAAGGTAAATCCTAAAATATCTTTATTTTAGGATTATATTAACTCTCAAATGCGGTTCGGAGCGAGTTTGTGTTGCGCGAGGTCCCAGGTTTCAATAGCGCTGTCGCTGGCTGAGAGTGATGCTCTGCATCCCTCAGTTATTTTAATTATACGAACCGTCATGGTATGACAAGAAATATTGTTTTAATAATATAGTAAAAATAAAACAAGCCCTACCTATGACATGAAACTGCTGCGTCAATCAATGCGTTAGGGGTTGTTTTAGTGTGAACAAAAATGTATCTAGCTCGCACTGTAAAAAATTGTACCTAGTCAGATGTCATGTTAAGCCGAGTTCCCTACTCTACATGTCTAACCCTAAATGTATAGGGTCTAGATTTACACTTAAATGGTGACGAAATACTTGATGCATTTTGACTAGGATTTCTCATCGAGAAGTCTCGATCCGGGAATTCCCGGGAAATATGGTCCATGTCGAGACGGGAAAATAATTGTCGAGTACCCGGGAAGTCGAGAAAAATAAAACAGGGCCATGAAATTGGTAGTGTCGAGCTGATTCCTGGTTTTATTATTACTAAAATTATTTTTTCGTCAACAACGAAGATAATTAGTATGTTAATAAAACAATTTGACTGTTATATCCAGTGGATCTGAATAATACACTACCCAAAAAGCCCTAGGTATATTTACCTCAAATACAAAAAAAATGTACTACGACTTTTGACAATTCGGTTCTTCAAATTTACCCGGTATCGTATTAAAGTAATTATATTTAAATTGCAAATTTTAAATAATAATGTCCTCCTAGCCGATATACGGCTACGGCGGTCAGTTTCATTGAAATTGGCCATCTGTGCAGGACTTTATTTTATAGTGTCCAAGTGTGTGCACAATACACAGGTACACTCTCTATTCCATCACTCTCATAGTTTTGGTGGGAGGGATAACCGACACGACCAGTGAGAGGTCAGGCGCAGGACCGACGGCTTTACGTGCTCTCCGAGGCTCGGAGGTCTTCGACCTCAACTTCCTAACTCCGGGCAATCTCTGAGAAATTCTTAACAGAAAATCTCAGAAAAGACTTTTTGGCCCGACCCAGGATTCGAACCCGAGACCTCTCGCACCGCAGTCGCATATACTACCGACCGCGCCACAGAGGCAGTTAAAAGTGAATTTTTGATTATAATGATAATTAGCAAATTTTAAAAGTGAATGTTTGACGGTTTGCTAATTTAAATTTTGTTTTTATATTTTATTCTAGTTTCCGAACTCCTAAAAAATTTAAACTCTGTGTGAGTGTGATTCTTTTATCTTTAACTTGTGTACGTCATGAAATGTAGGTTACCCCTTGTCCAAATTTCATGTTTCTAACTTTTATGGTTTAGGCTGTGCGATGCTTATTATCAGTCATTCAATCAGTCAGCCAATACAAATAATTTCATATGTGGATAGTACTGGATAGACATTAAAAATAATAATTTTAGAGCTGTTTGACTAAGACTCATTTACATTCACAAATTGTTGTTTGCGAAAATGTGAATTAATCAATTTTATAATCTTTCCAATCTGTTTTTTTGAATTCTCGACTTCCCGGGAATTCCCGGGAATAGGGACTTGAGAAGTCTCGGTATCCGGGAACGAAAATTAGTCGAGAATTGAGAAACCCTAATTTTGACGAAAGTAAAGAATTTGTAACTCCTTATGTGCGGCTGACACATTATAAATCACGTATTTCGAAAATACGACTCTTCAATACAATATAGGTGCCCTTGCGCTTCGCTTGGCTCGTCGTGGCGAGGACACTCCGGTGCCTCCAGATGTTGACATGAATTCTAAATTTGTGCTGAACCCAGTGTTCAACAAGGAAATACAAAAGCAAAAACCTATAATCTATGTACAGATCTAACACACAACATAGAACTAAGGTAAGCAGAGAGAATAACGTGTCTTCTATGTCACTAGAACATGCGCGCTCTTTACACTACTTATATAAATCATACTTACTTCCAATGACAACTTAATAAAACAAATAAAATACATAACTCGTGTCCATGTTTTATTACAAATAAATAAGCTACAATACAAATTATATTACTCACAAAATTATTCTTTCAGTAAAAGAAATATAAAAATTATAGTAAAAAATATCTAAGATAACACACATAATCGTCAATTCTTTGGCGAACATCAAAAGGGAATATAAAAAGCAGAATTTCATGAAACTTATGAAACACACGTATATTTACAATGTACCGAATATAATGTGTTATGGCACAACATTTATTTGAAAAGCCTCATGATCGTATTTTGAATAAATCTAAGTTGGGAAATGCTCGTCGTAAATGCAGTTTGTAGATATCTAGTAGATAACAACATCGCATCAAACAATGTACACTTTACTTGTGTATATTATAATAATATAATGTACTTCAATATTGTTGATTCATGGTACATTCGACTCATTCATTCATGCTCAATGCTCATACGAGATAGACATACTTGTTTTATATTTAACATTTATTATATAACTATAGTAACATAAGGCACTTATTTATTCCGTCGTTGCAGGGCACTACGTCTCAACACAACATACTATAATATGACACTATCAGATCTGAGTTTATTCTTTCAACAACATGATCGTAATTTGAAGATAGAGGCTGGATCGAGCATAACTCTATGACGTCAGTCCAGGGCATTACACTGCCGTGCCAGTACAACAGACTGTCGACATACAGTGCTTTTGCTTAACAGAATGCCCAATCTATTCCTTGTATTTGTGATCAACTTTTAATTATTTCAACACTTATTTAACAAAGCAAATAAAAGAATACAGTACAAGGTGTACAATAAGGTAACAAACAAACATTTTTGTCGACAGTGTTTTAGATTGACGTAATTATTATACAATTATACACACATAACACCAAGCCTCTATGTACTGCACACACACAAAGGAAAGCCGCTAAACTTATAGTTCTTGAAGCGATCTAGCAATAGTTTCATCAAACACTTACACACCGACATACTACTGACTACCAGACAGATCTACTCTTTATGAAGATTCAAAAACGGTGAAACATTTGAACATTATCAGAAACATAAAATTGCATAGTTGGAGCATGTTGAGTGGCTGGCTCAGTAGGTGTTTGTAGTTAGTGAGTGCCCTACAACATGTAGTGTCGGGCTCTACCTAAAGTTGGCTCTGCTGGGCGGCGCCTCGGTCGGTTCCAGCACGATGCGCTTGAAGCACCCGTCCGGCAGCTGGTTCAATATGTCCTTGATGTTGTCCACCTCCAAGCGTAAGTGATAGTGCTCGTCCTCGTACTGTTTCATCCATCTGTTGGAGTATCACTTATTAGTTACAGCTTCCAGTGTTTCTCAGTCAAACGAAGGCGTATTTCTGTAAGTTTTGGACTTATGATCATTAAAATTTGTAATGCTAATCTTGGTATGCAGTAAATGTAGAAAGAAAAATTAAAATGGGACATAAGCGGTTAGGAACCGTGACGACATATGCAACGCCCTTACATAACCATTAAATAAGACAAGGGAGCTTATTTATACTTAGTGGTCGTATGTGACTAACAATATACTTTGCCTTTCTTAACTAAACTACACATTCTTAGCAGTGAATCAATGAAAATACCTTTGATGATTACTCTTGGCGTCAGTCAGACTCTTGATATTTCTGTCAAAGTCGACCGCTCTGAGATCTTTCTCTGTTTTGTCCAAGCTTTCCTCTGTGAAAGAACGAAAAACAGAGCTGTTAAAATTAAAGCTTCAGAAGAAAAAACAGTTTTTCAAAAAACTACTACAGCGCCATCGGTCGGCCGGAAAATAAACTACAGCATGTTTGTACAGCACCATCTATTAAACAGATAAGTAAACTACAATATTTTTTGTTTAGTGCCATCTACAACATACTTACAAAACTAAGATGTGATCTAGTTACTGCTGTACTTACTTTTATCCGAACCACAAACTAAAGTAGGCGCTTATGGTACTGAATGGCTGAAAGGTTATAAACCTTAATAACAGATGTCGCTTTGATAGACTTGTGTTCCTGATGACCAAACGAAAAATACCTTAATTTCCTGATTTTATCACTTTTAAGCACTGTTCACTAGTTGTCGGGTCAGGAACATTATAGAACCTGTGTGCCCAAGAGCATCTGTGTAAATACATATGTTGAAACGGAAGGGAAAGATGCGCAATTCTAGACCGAACAACAAAATGACTGCTTCAACATTAGTTGTCGAAGCTGCAATTTCTACTGCTCACCTCATCTGTCAAGAGCTTGTGCGTCCAACGTGGGCCAGTTCTCCAGTTCCTCCATGATGACCCTCAAAGTCGTCCAGACCCTTGGTCACCTGCTTCTCAGCTTCCCTGGCGTCTGTGTTCGCTTGACCAACCTGGAACACGAATTTACTTAATTAAATAATCGAATGACGCACCGGACTGAATTATCTTCGTTAGTATCGGCTACCATGTAATGATTCAGAACGTGACACTTCTATAAAGTTTGTCATAACTAACTAATTAATATTATAATATTTGTGAAAGTTTTGGACTTATGATAATTGATCAGTCAAATTTATTAACGCTACTTTTGGTATGCATTAAATGTGGACAGAAAAGATAAAATTGGACATAAGCGGTAAGGAACCGTGACAACATAATAATATGCAGCGCAAGAACCCTTACATAACTATTAAATAAAACAAGAGAGTTTATTTAAACTCAGTGATCGTATGTGACTATCAATATACTTTGTCTTTCTTAACTAAACTACACATTCTTAGCAGTAAATGATTGAAAATATTGTACCTTTGATGATTATTCTTGGCGTCAGTCACTCTTGATATTTCTGTCAAAGTCGACCGCTCTGAGATCTTTCTCTGCTATGTCCAAGCTTTTTTCTGTAAAAGAACGAACAACAGAGCTGTTAAAATTAAAGCTTCAGAAGAAAAAACAGTTTTTCAAAAAACTACTACAGTGCCATCGGTCGGCCGAAAAACCAACTACAACATGTTTGTACAGCACCATCTATTAAACAGATAAGTAAACTACAATATTTTTTGTTTAGCGCCATCTACAACATACTTACAAAACTAAGATGTGATCTAGTTACTGCTGTACTTACTTTTATCCGAACCACAAACTAAAGTAGGCGCTTATGGTACTGAATGGCTGAAAGGTTATAAACCTTAATAACAGATGTCGCTTTGATAGACTTGTGTTCCTGATGACCAAACGAAAAATACCTTAATTTCCTGATTTTATCACTTTTAAGCACTGTTCACTAGTTGTCGGGTCAGGAACATTATAGAACCTGTGTGCCCAAGAGCATCTGTGTAAATACATATGTTGAAACGGAAGAGAAAGATGCGCAATTCTAGACCGAACAACAAAATGACTGCTTCAACATTAGTTGTCGAAGCTGCAATTTCTACTGCTCCCCTTATCTGTCAAGAGCTTGTGCGTCCAACGTGGGCCAGTTCTCCAGTTCCTCCATGATGACCCTCAAAGTCGTCCAGACCCTTGGTCACCTGCTTCTCAGCTTCCCTGGCGTCTGTGTTCGCTTGACCAACCTGGAACACGAATTTACTTAATTAAATAATCGAATGACGCACCGGACTGAATTATCTTCGTTAGTATCGGCTACCATGTAATGATTCAGAACGTGACACTTCTATAAAGTTTGTCATTTTGTCTAAATGTTACCAAAACCCAAATAGGAATGTTAAAAATTCGTCTTTGTAAGCAATGGCCGCTACCAATTTTATTTCCTTCAACGATCAGAAAATGTAACACATACTAAATAATAAAGCAATCTGATCAAAACAGACTACAATTTATTACTGACGCGTACCAAAGTACGTCGGAGCGTCAACGTCACACCGACTGCACGCGAGATCGGCGCCGGCGCGTCTCGATCCTGTGACGTCACTCACATCTCGTGCAGCGAATGCATTACCTACCTACTGCCTACTTACCACTAAGATATTGTTACTTATTAATCAACACTAATCACTTATCACTACGAGCACAGTTTATCTTGGAAACCGATGCACAATGTTTACATTTGTTCGTGTTGAATGTGATCGCCAGCTTGACGGATACAAAGTTCTAAGCGCGCACCCTCGCTAATAACAAATCTCCCGCCGAATCCAGGGAACATAATATACCTATATGATGGGTATTAGGCACCGCAGAAACAACACAAACTCTCACTAGGTACCTAATAATGATAAACCATCAATAACACTATGGCGGGTGGGTATCGCAGTAGGTAAACACTTATTATTGAAATGTCTATAATACTAAAAACTCAAATAACAACGATAAATAAGCGTCCTTTATGCGCAATGGCTAATGGTTACTTAAATTATTAGTTTTTAGTGCGCGGAATGCACCGATATGTGTGTCCAGTCACAAGTTCGGGGGGCACTGGCGGGATAGATCAAATGATCGAAGTATGAAGTACATCAAACGGTGCGGCAACGACGCGTGCGCCGTCCGCCCAGTAGCAGAGATGCTAGGTAGGATCATCTTTGGTACAAAAGATGGCACTAGTGCTACAAAATGGTAAAATTAAAAGGCGGTGTTAAGATTCTCCGCAGCAGAATGACTACCCGAGCGTGTCCTTGTTGCGGTATGGTGGTAGAGGTAGAACATTCCGACATTCTTTAATACTTTTCTTGTATTTCAGGTTCCTAATGTTCTTTCCAGGTTGAAGAGGTTTTCCGTCTTTATTCTATATTTTTGTAAGGCTCATCATGTCAACACGTGATGAGCCAATACTATAGTAACATGGTCCTGCTGTACAATAATATGATGCACTTAAAGCAGAAATTCGGATGGTAAGGTGGGTGGAGATATGAAAGAGCGTAGAAAATGATTGGATACCGGCGTATTGACGGGAATAACTGCCTCTGTGGCGCGGTCGGTAGTGTATGCGACTGCCGCGCAAGAGGTCTCAGGTTTGAATCCTGGGTCAGGTCAAAAAGTCTTTTCTGAGATTTTCTGTTTAAAAAATTCTCAGAAATTGCCCGGAGTTAGGAAGTTGAGGTCTTAGACCTCCGTGCCTCGGAGAGCACGTAAAGCCGTCGGTCCTGCGCCTGACCTCTCTCTAGTCGTGTCGGTTTAGCCGTCCCACCAGACTATGACAGTAAAGGAACTTCTTCTAACTATAAACAAAGTCCTGCACAGTCGCCTGGTTTCAATGAAACTGGCCGCCGCAGCCGAAATCAGCCAGGACGACATCATTGACGTGAACTAGGTACTCAGTTAGTACACGGCAGCGGCCGCGCCTAGCGACGACGAATACTATAATAATATGGCGACGAAGCGAAGGGCGTGACGTCCGACATACATACATACATACGTCTTAAATATCGCTAATTGTATAAAAATATATTTAACATGTCATTATCCAAATTCACATCAGTTTTCGAGCATCGCGCTCCGAAATAGTTAAAATGAATGTTTTTCAGATCATGAATGAGTGTCATGAATGCGAAACTTTGCTTTCGCTTAACTTCGGAAATAAATGACCTACAGACTTGAAATTATGTATTTTAATTATGTGGTTGTTGCTTACTAGATAACTAAAATTCAACAGCGTTCTAGTCTTATCCAGAGGTTCTCAAATAGAGGCCACGCTGAAGAACATTTCGCCGAATTTTCAGGCCCATATGCCAACATTCAGGCGCTGAAAATCATCTTTCAATTTTCTCTACGATGAACCGCTTTGAAGACATTAGTGAAAAACGAAAAATGGGACCTTTAACCCCCTCCCCCCACGCCGGCGCCCCCCCTAGAGGCGGAGATTTTTAGTATGTTTATCTTCTAAGCATCCTGAACCAATTTCTGAAGTAATTGCTCAGGATCCCTCTCACGCACTCTACACTTGCTTTTTTGAGTGGACTATAGCTATTTAAATTATATAAAAGGTACTTATGGTCTAAAATAAAATAAAGCCCCGCCAACAGCGTTGCAGCGGATCGATAACAGACGAATGCTAACAAGTAATTCGAGGCTCCTTGTGCAGTTTACGTAGTGTAGTGGATAGCACATCTGCCTATCAGGCGGAAGGTCCCCGGTTCGATCCCGGGCGGAAACAGTGTCTTCTGCGCTTTCCTTTTTGTTGTGTATATTCATTATTTAATTTCTAATATGTTTGTTTTGGAATATTTTGATATAGATTTAGTTTTTAGAATTTATATGGAACAAAATAGAGTATTTCAAAATAATAAGGAACACAATATAGTTTTGGGAGTCATTTGTATGGAAATGCTTCGATTTATTTTTGGTTTTAATATTGGAACACTTAATACCTTTGTTGTTTTTGAAAAAAAGACTACTTGTTCATTGGTCAAGTGCTATGCAATTTTGTTTAGAATAAGGGTATCTTTGTAAGAAGGTTATCTATTTGATTTTTTATACCTGAAAATAAGATAGCGTAAATAAGAAAAAGCGTAGTTCATAGCGCCTAGCAGAGTTTTTTCGCTATAATCTCGTAGGCGTGCAAACCGTGGAATTAACTGGCTAGTCGGCCGCACGGAAAGAGTTTAAGAGATTGAATAGATTTTGAAGCTCAAGCCAATATGACGAATAGCAAAAAGTCCGAAGTACACAATAAGCACATCAGGAATACTTAATAATATTATGAAAAATCTCTCTCTAACACAGACAGTGATCTGACGAACAAAATCTTCCTAATATAATGTTTTCCTGCGAAAAGAAGATTATAAGAAATCATCAACGACAACGAACTCGCTGGTACAAGATAGTAATGAAGAAATAAGGTCCTTAAGGTAAAGCTCAAGAGCTAAGCTGTCGGTACTGGTTGATTTGAACATCAACGACAAACGATAAGTGGTTAAGGAATACTTGGAACATGGAATATTGATAAACTCTTTGAGTTAAGAAGGAAATTCTGAAGAAGGAATGCTTAGTATATAGTTTAGTTTAACGTCCAAAGAAAATAATGTAACAACGTTGAACAAGTGCGAGTCGGAGACTTTGCATTCATTTGAGGAGCTGTAAACAACTCTTGTTGAGATGTTTTCCTTTACCATTAAAACAAGTGTTATTTCTAATACTCAGTCATTGGTGTATCGCTTTTGGGCACGAGCCCTCAACCACTCGGTTGAAAGGCGATACATAAAATGAATGCCGATTGTGTTGCTTAGTTATTATTATTATAATCACGGACTTAATATCGTCTGCAAAGTCTCCGATTAGTGATCTTGAATAAATTTGATTGGTATCTAGAAAAACCTGGCTATAAAATGGTTGTCCTTTTATAAATAATGCACTATATAAAAATATTCCTTATAGCCGTCATTCGTCTTGTTAACTTTTTAGCATTTACTCACGCGACTGACTGAGAATAGAATTTACCTAATATTAAACTAATTACAACTATAAGTTCACGTTATATGAGTTATGTGTTCTTAGCACGTCTACTTATTATTTTTACATCAGTATTTTTCAAATTACTGTATCCTATATATGAAGATAATAATAATCAAAATATTTTTAATATTCTTATTTGTAATTATAATGTCCATAATTATTTAAAAAAGTTGTACGCTCTTGGCATTATATTTGAAAACATAACCACACTTTAATTTGAAATGATTATAGATACTTCAAGTTAAAGGTGATTTATTTGTCAAAACTCATTACATATTTCATTATTATAAAAAAATAAAAACTTCATGAAGCATTATTAGTAGCAACTTGTTTCAATACTTTCCGTTTTTATATGGCCTATAAGAAATAAGTTGATGGATTCGTAGTTGTAAAAACCAGCGTGAAAATGACCCAGCTTCCCTAAGTCATCAGAAAGTTTTATATATTTTACCTGACGGTAAGTAAAATTAATCAAAATATTCAAAAACTGTGTTTAATCTTGAGAATAAATGGAAAAAACATTAAATCGAAAAACCAAATAACTTGATTAGAATTAGTTAAGTATAACTTACACTTTTAGCGTGGACATTCTCTAGATAGGTAGCCGGAAATCTTTGCTTTTGCTTTGAACGGCACTTAAGCAGCCAGTCCTGATAGTTGCCAATTGAGATTACAGTCCATGAGCCATGTCAAATGCCTTCGGGCGTTTAAAAATCTTCGACACTAGGCTGACCACTAACCTAATGGTGAAAGAACGAACTTCAATGACTGGATAGAGTTACAAAATGTTTACAAGAATGGTCCAAAATATTATCTCCGTTAATGAAAACTCGTTTAGAAAGTCTGTAGTCATTGGAAATAACAATGTAGCCATGAAAACTTAAGAACGGCCGCTGCAGCTGCCAATCATGTCTACCTTGTCATTATGGAGGTGGTAGCTTTGTCTGTTTTACACATACTTTTTAAATTACTAGTAGTCCGCTCAAAGAATACTCCAAAAGCGGGTGTAGACTGTAGAGTGCGTGAGAGGGATCCTAAGCAATTTCTTCAGAAATTGGTTCAGGATGCTTAGAGGACAAACATACTAAAAATCCCCGTCTCTAGGGGGGCGCCGGAGTGGGGGGAGAGGGTTAAAGTTCCCATTTTTTAGTTTTTCACTAATATCTTCAAAACGGTTCGTCATAGAGAAAAAGTGTCTTCTACATAATGAAAGATGATCAAATCGTCTACAATTTTTGTTCTACACAGTACACACACATGTATAGGCAAAACAATTTGCTACAAATTATGTCCTCACAATTTTTTTCCAAGATGCATTCCAGTTTCCGAAATATCACAGCCTGCCACTTGTCTTGGAATTATGAACTAAAATATCTTTCCTAACCTGTCAAGAGCTTTTACGTCCAGCGTCGGCAATTACGTCCAGCGTCGGCAAGTTCTCAAGTTCCTCCATGATGACCTTCAGACAGTCCAGACCCTTGGTCACCTGCTTCACGGCCTCTGTAGCATCCGTTTTCACTTGACCAACCTGGAACATTAATTTACTCATTGTAAGAAAGGCATGAATGACCATAAGCACTATTTCTTACAGATATTACTAACATGTATCGTGTCTCAAGCATCACATCTCCAGAGCGTCTATGTTTTGCTCTTCGACTTTTCGCATCGTCCATGTTTGAGATACAGAATGGCCTCAGTCAAACTCTTGATTTTTCTATACAAGTCCACCTCTTTGAGATCATTTTCTGCTTTGTACAAACGTTTCTCTGTAATAAACAAAAGCCATGTTAAGATCAGTTTTAGATTTTTTTTTTAAATACTCTTTATGTGCGGCTGACACATTATAAATCACGTATTTCGAAAATACGACTCTTCAATACAATATAGGTGCCCTTGCGCTTCGCTTGGCTCGTCGTGGCGAGGACACTCCGGTGCCTCCAGATCTTGACATGAATTCTAAATTTGTGCTGAACCCAGTGTTCAACAAGGAAATACAAAAGCAAAAACCTATAATCTATGTACAGATCTAACACACAACATAGAACTAAGGTAAGCAGAGAGAATAACGTGTCTTCTATGTCACTAGAACATGCGCGCTCTTTACACTATTTATATAAATCATACTTACTTCCAATGACAACTTAATAAAACAAATAAAATACATAACTCGTGTCCATGTTTTATTACAAATAAATAAGCTACAATACAAATTATATTACTCACAAAATTATTCTTTCAGTAAAAGAAATATAAAAATTATAGTAAAAAATATCTAAGACAACACACATAATCGTCAATGAGTCACACCAGCACATTAAAATATGACTATTAAACATACTGCATTTAATTTGTGTACTTATGCTGATAATAATAGTTTTTGTTTTATCAAAATCGGATCAAAATTACCGAAGTTACAGCGTTATAAAGTTTCACTGCTTTTTTAAATTTGCGTTGCTTCGCGCGCTATCCGCTGACGTCACGACGCAACAGACACGCTCGTTCGACTGCGGGTGATGCGGAGTTTTGATTTGAAAAGTGATTTGCATTTAATATTTAAAGAGTCTGAGTATGTGTATGTGTTATAAATTTAATCATCGTGTTTTTTGTAAAATAAGATATCCTCGATCTCGATCGCCACGCACACAATCATCAACTAGACCCAGGTAAAGAAAGTTGAACTCGTATACTACTAATAATATTTTTGTGTGTAGTTAACAATAAAATTGAAAGTTTGTTAGAACTGGCATTACAAATAATGAGTGTTACGTACCTACCAAGTGTAAATTTGGAAAACATAGTTTTAAAATAATATTATAAAAAAAAAGTTGTCACCCCTGCCTCTGACTTTAGTCAGGTTGATGGCTATCATATGAACGCATGAATCTACTCTGTAGGTAGGTAGTCTTATATGATTGGGTGTGTAATGAGAATTTTTAAACTAACATTTTAATTTTGATATTATTAGATTTAATAAACATGGGTTCTTTTTTCAAAACAAAAAACCAACGCCAACTCAACCGCCGCGCTCGGCTCGCCGCCGCCTGTGAGGTCATTGAACTGCTTATTAAATAGTATCAACTGTTAGGTAGAAGTTCATTGCTAGGTATGTATGAACATGATATGGCATCTTGATCTTGAGGAAGTGTTCAAAAGGCAATAAAC
This sequence comes from Anticarsia gemmatalis, assembly GCF_050436995.1. Taxonomy (NCBI): domain Eukaryota; kingdom Metazoa; phylum Arthropoda; class Insecta; order Lepidoptera; family Erebidae; genus Anticarsia; species Anticarsia gemmatalis. The sequence goes on along the minus strand of NC_134776.1, from coordinate 19,250,836 downwards.
TTCTATTTAACATTTGCGCTTGACAGTATCAGAACCGGGCTTTAAGTTTTAGATTAGGTGTCTTTTGCAAAAAATATAAAACAGTTTAAATGGTACAGAAAAAAACAATTTTTGGGGTGTTTTTTCACTGGAGTTAGTACACATAGGAACAATACAATATTTTCTAACCATTTTGTTTGTCCACTATAAGCAAAACAAATTATTTAAAGCGAAACCGCGAGAGCGCAACGAGACTATGTAGGTATCGGCAAGTACTGACGAAATAGCAGTGTCACAAGATGACGTCACACGTCCGTGCGGCCGCTTCGCCGGAGTTTGGCGCGAAGGCCATACTTTGACGTTTAATATCTCGGTCATTTTTGAAGATACGAAAAAAATAAAAACAGATTTTTTATCCTTGAAGTACCTAGTTTTTAAATATGCCCATAACAAAAATCATTGGTGTGACTCATTCTTTGGCGAACATCAAAAGGGAATATAAAAAGCAGAATTTCATGAAACTTATGAAACACACGTATATTTACAATGTACCGAATATAATGTGTTATGGCACAACATTTATTTGAAAAGCCTCATTATCGTATTTTGAATAAATCTAAGTTGGGAAATGCTCGTCGTAAATGCAGTTTGTAGATATCTAGTAGATAACAACATCGCATCAAACAATGTACACTTTACTTGTGTATATTATAATAATATAATGTACTTCAATATTGTTGATTCATGGTACATTCGACTCATTCATGCATGCTCAATGCTCATACGAGATAGACATACTTGTTTTATATTTAACATCTATATCTATACTTATAATAAATCTGTAGAGAGGTCAATTCTGTACATTGAATATATTTAAAAAAAAACCAATGGGGGATGTTTAGTAACGGATACTGATACCGAATCTGCAATTTATAATTTTCTTTTCTGTCTGTCTGTCTGTCTGTCTGTCCTCCGTCTGTATGTGTCACTATCACGTAAAAACTACCGGATAGAATGCACTGAAATTTGGTATATGCATAGAATAAGTAGTGGAGCAGTTTCTAGGATACTTTTTATCGCATACAATTTCATAGATTTTTAGAAAATTGAAAAAAATACGTAGAAATCCTTTGAACCTGCGTTTCCCTAAAGAGACCATAGATGGCGTGCAATCCATCTCACAGCATTCGCATATAATATATATATTGTTAACGCGGTGCCGTCCGTATCGATACCTGTTGTTCTCACCAACCAATAGATGGCGCTATAGTCCCCAACACAGCATGTTTTTCCTAATTAATTTATTTTGATTGCTTTATTGCAAAAAAAACCCTTTGAAACAGGCTATAAATTGATAAGATTTTCAAACATACATTTTGTATGATATATTACACAAAAATGTTGGTTTACGTGGGTCCGGTGCGCTCGGGATAACCTAGATGGCAAACCGAGTAATTTCGTTTGTTGTCGTCGTTCGCCGCAACTAACAGATGGCGTTGTAGTTCGTAACACATAACCAAATTAATTGGTTGCATTAAGGAAATAAATTGGATAGATAAAAATAAACAACGGATGATATATAAAAAATAATAACGGGTTTCGGACGTATCATCGCAAGTATACATTATTACACGTGTGAAGAGCTCCGGCGCAGATAGGTCTGTCTGTACCAATAATAATATTCTGAATCCAGGCGGGTAAGCAATGGTCAGTCTATAATAAGGTACCTACCTATTATATTTTACAGTGTAAACTGGTACGGATACAGACGAGAGCGGGAAAGAAGGTAACCACAGAAAATCAGGCCTGCCTGAGCCTGTGTCAAACAAATAAGCAACAGTACGAAATTCACGCGAGCGGAGCCGCACGGGTCCGCTAGTTTATTATATAACTATAGTAACATAAGGCACTTATTTATTCCGTCGTTGCAGGGCACTACGTCTCAACACAACATACTATAATATGACACTATCAGATCTGAGTTTATTCTTTCAACAACATGATCGTAATTTGAAGATAGAGGCTGGATCGAGCATAACTCTATGACGTCAGTCCAGGGCATTACACTGCCGTGCCAGTACAACAGACTGTCGACATACAGTGCTTTTGCTTAACAGAATGCCCAATCTATTCCTTGTATTTGTGATCAACTTTTAATTATTTCAACACTTATTTAACAAAGCAAATAAAAGAATACAGTACAAAGTGTACAATAAGGTAACAAACAAACATTTTTGTCGACAGTGTTTTAGATTGACGTAATTATTATACAAGTATACACACATAACACCAAGCCTCTATGTACTGCACACACACAAAGGAAAGCCGCTAAACTTATAGTTCTTGAAGCGATCTAGCAATAGTTTCATCAAACACTTACACACCGACATACTACTGACTACCAGACAGATCTACTCTTTATGAAGATTCAAAAACGGTGAAACATTTGAACATTATCAGAAACATAAAATTGCATAGTTGGAGCATGTCGAGTGGCTGGCTCAGTAGGTGTTTGTAGTTAGTGAGTGCCCTACAACATGTAGTGTCGGGCTCTACCTAAAGTTGGCTCTGCTGGGCGGCGCCTCGGTCGGTTCCAGCACGATGCGCTTGAAGCACCCGTCCGGCAGCTGGTTCAATATGTCCTTGATGTTGTCCACCTCCAAGCGTAAGTGATCGTGCTCGTCCTCGTACTGTTTCATCCATCTGTTGGAGTATCACTTATTAGTAACAGCTTTCTGTGTTTCTCAGTCAAACGAAGGCGTATTTGTGTAAGTTTTGGACTTATGATCATTAAAATTTGTAATGCTAATCTTGGTATGCAGTAAATGTAGAAAGAAAAAATAAAATGGGACATAAGCGGTTAGGAACCGTGACGACATATGCAACGCAAGAACCCTTACATAACCATTAAATAAGACAAGGGAGCTTATTTATACTTAGTGGTCGTATGTGACTATCAATATACTTTGCCTTTCTTAACTAAACTACACATTCTTAGCAGTAAATCAATGAAAATACCTTTGATGATTATTCTTGGCGTCAGTCAGACTCTTGATATTTCTGTCAAAGTCGACCGCTCTGAGATCTTTCTCTGTTTTGTCCAAGCTTTCCTCTGTGAAAGAACGAAAAACAGAGCTGTTAAAATTAAAGCTTCAGAAGAAAAAACAGTTTTTCAAAAAACTACTACAGCGCCATCGGTCGGCCGGAAAATAAACTACAGCATGTTTGTACAGCACCATCTATTAAACAGATAAGTAAACTACAATATTTTTTGTTTAGCGCCATCTACAACATACTTACAAAACTAAGATGTGATCTAGTTACTGCTGTACTTACTTTTATCCGAACCACAAACGAAAGTAGGCACTTATGGTACTGAATGGCTGAAAGGTTATAAACCTTAATAACAGATGTCGCTTTGATAGACTTTTAGTGTACGTGGTAGGAAGTGAGGAATAATGATTTCACTCGGAAGTAAAAGTTTTTATAAAGTTTATTGATGGCATGTACACAACATAATAGTCTCAGCACAGAAGGATGATAGCATTAGATTTACGTTAGGCCGGAACATACAACATAGAACATATAGTCGCGGTTATTAAAGCGGCATGCGTCTCGCGTCAAACAGTATTCAGAGCGGACTGGTGAGGTCAACGAACGATTGCGCGGCGCATGGGCATTGGCCGGCGCTCGGGATAGTTCGGGTAAGTTCGGCTGCGTTGACTCCGCCCACTAGCGATCTCGCTAACTAATAACAGAATAGGTATGTTTGTCGACATGTAATATTTAATGTTACAATAATTTTGATTTTATTTTTTTATGTAATTTAGTTATACAATAGGTTAAGTTAGAATAATTTTATCTGTAATTAATTTTTAATAGTTTTAAGTTTTAGTTTTAAGTTCTATAAATATACATTTTAATATACAATAATAAATCCTTCTGATTTGAGAAGTTACACTACATCACCCCCCTCCAGAGACCGTCCTACGGGCGATAATAGTCAGGAAACCTAACTTTGCGTCCCGACCTGGTTCTTTTACTGGCATTATCATGTGAAAGTGTAGGTGTGTTTGATGAGTTTGGAGCTTGTGTATTATGTGTGATTGATTGACGAGGTATATTTGAAGTTTGTTGTGTGAGAGGTGTATGAGTTGCGTTTGGGTCATGAAGTATGTAGGCAGGTTTTAATCGGTCTATCGATACTGTTACCTCATTTCCTTTATAAAGGATCTTATAAACCTTTTCACCTCGCTTCAACACCTCATGGGGACCAGAATACGCTGGTCTAAGTGACCCTACCGTAGTGTCGTCCCGAAGAAATACGTGAGAAGATGTGGCAAGCTGTTTAAAAATAAATGCTGCACGACGTCCAGAGTGCTGATTGGTGGGTAACGGCTGGAGGTTCTTAACAAAACTACGTAGCCGCGACACATAATCGCATATATCAGGGATCTGCTCTTCTGCTTGCTCAAAAATGTCGCATGGAAGACGAAGAGGTTCTCCGTATAGCAGCTCAGCTGATGACGCTTTGAGGTCCTCTTTAATTGCACTACGGATACCCAACAAAACGAGTGGTAATGCATCCACCCAAGATGTACTGCCATGACAAACAATTGCTGCTTTTAGCTGCCTGTGAAACCTTTCAACTAAACCATTGCATTGTGGATGATACGCTGTGGTTCTACGATGCTGAAACCCGATTAAATGAGACAAATTTCTAAACAAAGCTGATTCGAATTGTCTCCCACGGTCGGTTATTATGTCCGTTGGACAACCGAAGCGTGCGATCCAACCATGGAGAAGTGCCTTAGATACTGTCTCTGCGGTAATGTCTGTTAACGGTACTACCTCTGGCCATCGCGTAAAGCGATCTACAGCTGTGAGACAATACCGGTAGTTTTGACATTCTGGAAGAGGTCCAATAAGATCAATATGGACAAAAGAAAATCTTGCCTTTGGAAGTTTAAAGGAACCTAAAGGAGTGGCAGCGTGCCTGGTTACCTTCGACCGCTGACATTCAAGACAACTGCGTACCCATAATCGACAATCTCGCTTAACGCCTGGCCACACGTAGCGATCGGACACTAGCGTGGCTGTAGCATTAGCGCCAGGATGACTAAATGAATGGACGCTGCTTATGACTTGATGTCTAAGGTGAGAAGGAACAAATGGTCGCAACTTGTCATCTCTGTCGTCACAACATAACTTTCCTTCAAGACCGGGGAAACTCACCATTCTAAGGCGTAGCGATGTGGTACCATCTAAAAGGGTCATCATTTCACTGTCCGCGTTCTGAGCTTCGAGCAACGTCTGCAGGTCAATAGCTTTCTCAACAGCTTCTATACGAGAAAGAGTATCAGCTACGACATTATCCTTACCTGAGATATGTTTAATGTCAGTGGTGAACTGGGAAATGTAGTCTAGGTGACGGAACTGCCTAGGAGAACAGTTATTCTTATGAGCATTGAAGGCAAAGGTTAAGGGCTTGTGGTCTGTGTAGATTGTAAACGCCCTAGCCTCAAGCATGTGACGGAAGTGCTTCACACTTTCATAAATAGCGAGAAGTTCCCTGTCGTAAGGGGAATACTTCTGCTGAGAAGGACATAACTTCCGAGAGAAGAACGCAAGAGGCTCCCAAGAATTTTCTTTCAGCTGCTGAAGGACGGCGCCGATCGCCTTGTCTGAAGCATCTGTTACTAAGGCTAACTGTGCGTCGCAAAAGGGGTGCGATAGCAATGTTGCCTTACAAAGACTATCTTTACAGGCGTCGAAAGCTTCCAGCTGTTCAGCTGTTAAATTGATTGGACATGAGCCCTTCACAGAACCTGTGAGAAGAGCATTAAGTTTGGTCTGATGAACCGCTGCGCTTGGAATGAATCGACGATAGAAATTTATCATTCCGAGGAATCGACGCAGTTCCTTGACTGTCCTGGGGATGGGAAATTTTTTAATGGCTTCAACTTTGGCTGGTAGTGGTTTAGTGCCCTGAGCAGAGATGCTGTAGCCAAGAAATGCTACCTCGTTAACACCAAAAACACACTTATTGACATTGATAACCATGCCATATTCCTGCAACCTGGTGAACAGCTGGTGCAGGTGCTGCCGATGAAGGGTCTCATTTGGAGAATGCACCAAAAAATCGTCGATATATGGGTAAACGAAATCCAGCCCCCGAAGCATTTCGTCCACGAAACGCTGAAAAGTTTGTCCGGCATTACGAAGACCAAACGTCATATAAGGAAATTCGTATAGACCGAACGGCGTAGTGATTGCGGTCTTCGGAATGTCATCCTCATGCACTGGAATTTGGTTAAAACTTTTAACCAGGTCTATTGTGGAGAACACCTTGGATCCAGCTAAATTGTGGGCAACATCATGAATATGCCTGATTGGATATTTATCAGGGACGGTGCGGGCATTTAACATACGGTAGTCTCCGCACGGACGCCAGCTGTTGTCCTTTTTTGGTGCGAGGTGAAGAGGTGATGACCACGGAGACTCAGAAGGCCGACAGGTACCTACCTTTAACATACCTTCAAACTCAGCTTTGGCTATTTTTAACTTGTCCGGTGCCAATCTACGTGGAGTCGATGATACTGGTGGCCCAGGTGTGGTGCGTATATGATGTTGTGTGTTATGTCTGGTGTTGCGATGTATGCCAGATGGATTAACAATTTCAGGATATTTTAAAAGAACATCATGATATACTGAGTTACCTACAATAGTTTTTATTGATAAAATATTTCCAGTAGCTAATGCAGGCAAACCCGGGGCGCAAAGTGTAGTGCTGGCGTCAATAAGGCGTTTATTGCGTATGTCCACAGTAAGATTAAAGTGAGATAAAAAATCAACGCCAATAATCGCCTTAGTGACGTCAGCCACAATAAATTGCCAGGTGAAATCGCGACGCAAACCTAGGTTTAAGTTTAAGTGTATAAAACCGTATGTACTAATTGTCGACCCGTTTGCTGCAGTTAACTCATAATCCGTTTTATGCCGATGTTCAAATAATGCAGATTTTGGATAGACACATACATCGCTACCTGTATCTATTAAAAAATTAACTTGCGAACGTTTGTCGGTAACGAATAAGCGACCCACATCTGGACAGCCGTCGGCCGCCATTACCGACTGCCCGCGTCGTTTCCCGAAAAGTCACACGGTTTTAAACACTTACTGGCCCTATTACCGAACCTGTAATGGTACCAACACAATGGGTACTTTTTATGCTCTGAAGCCGATCTTGACCTCGTGCGGTAAGGAGAGTGGTGACGTGCAGAACCATGCGGTTGTCGCCTCGACCTACTGCGGGATGATGCACGATGTGGTGAATGTGCTCGTTGCTCGTCGACCTTGAGAGCCAGGCGTTCCACTGTCTTCCTCAATGCAGCTATTTCAGAGCTGATGTCGCTGTTGCCGCTCGTCGACATTGCTGCCACGTTGCACGGCGTAACGATGTCATGCACATGGTCAGCTAGGTCAGCCAATTGCTCCAATGAAAGTGTTGGCTGTGAGGCAACCAGCGTCTGGATGTTGCTGGGTAGGCGCTGGCTCCAGATCGTCTTCACAAAGTCTGCCGGGACAGATGGTCCTGCCAAATCCTGCAAATGGCGCAGGAACTGTGATGGCTTCCGGTCTCCGAGCTCCTCGTGGGTTAGGAGTTGCCTCACTTTCTTCTCGTGAGAGGCCGAAAGTCTGCGTACGAGTTCCGCCTTTATTTTTGCATACTTGTGCCGCTCAGGGGGGAAGACGATGAGGTCCTTGACAGCTTTTGCGTGCACTATATCAAGGTTGTTGAGGACCTGGGTGAATTTCGCTGAGTCATCTTTAATGCCATATGTCTCGAACTGGCCCTCGAGTAGTGCGAACCATAGTTCCGGTTCCTCTGGAGAAAATGGTGGCACTTTAATCCTAAACCGCCGTATGTCCGATGTTGGAGGTACCGCGACATCACTTTTCATAGGAGATGGACGCGTCTTCTTGATCGGCCGCATAGTCACATGACTGCTGTGATGGGATTCACCAGTATGTACCGATTCACTGCTATCACTCATGTTCAAAACGGGGTCACCAATTTAGTGTACGTGGTAGGAAGTGAGGAATAATGATTTCACTCGGAAGTAAAAGTTTTTATAAAGTTTATTGATGGCATGTACACAACATAATAGTCTCAGCACAGAAGGATGATAGCATTAGATTTACGTTAGGCCGGAACATACAACATAGAACATATAGTCGCGGTTATTAAAGCGGCATGCGTCTCGCGTCAAACAGTATTCAGAGCGGACTGGTGAGGTCAACGAACGATTGCGCGGCGCATGGGCATTGGCCGGCGCTCGGGATAGTTCGGGTAAGTTCGGCTGCGTTGACTCCGCCCACTAGCGATCTCGCTAACTAATAACAGAATAGGTATGTTTGTCGACATGTAATATTTAATGTTACAATAATTTTGATTTTATTTTTTTATGTAATTTAGTTATACAATAGGTTAAGTTAGAATAATTTTATCTGTAATTAATTTTTAATAGTTTTAAGTTTTAGTTTTAAGTTCTATAAATATACATTTTAATATACAATAATAAATCCTTCTGATTTGAGAAGTTACACTACAGACTTGTGTTCCTGATGACCAAACGAAAAATATTTCCTGATTTTATCACTTTTAAGCACTGTTCACTAGTTGTCGGGTCAGGAACATCGTAGAACATGTGTGCCCAAGAGCATGTGTGTAAATATGTTGAAACGGAAGAGAAAGATGCGCAATTCTAGACCGAACAACAAAATGACTGCTTCAACATTAGTTGTCGAAGCTGCAATTTCTACTGCTCACCTCTTCTGTCAAGAGCTTGTGCGTCCAACGTGGGCAAGTTCTCCAGTTCCTCCATGATGACCCTCAAAGTCGTCCAGACCCTTGGTCACCTGCTTCTCAGCTTCCCTGGCGTCTGTGTTCGCTTGACCAACCTGGAACACGAATTTACTTAATTAAATAATCGAATGACGCACCGGACTGAATTATCTTCGTTAGTATCGGCTACCATGTAATGATTCAGAACGTGACACTTCTATAAAGTTTGTCATTTTGTCTAAATGTTACCAAAACTCAAATAGGAATGTTAAAAATTCGTCTTTGTAAGCAATGGCCGCTACCAATTTTATTTCCTTCAACGATCAGAAAATGTAACACATACTAAATAATAAAGCAATCTGATCAAAACAGACTACAATTGATTACTGACGCGTACCAAAGTACGTCGGAGCGTCAACGTCACACCGACTGCACGCGAGATCGGCGCCGGCGCGTCTCGATCCTGTGACGTCACTCACATCTCGTGCAGCGAATGCATTACCTACCTACTGCCTACTTACCACTAAGATATTGTTACTTATTAATCAACACTAATCACTTATCACTACGAGCACAGTTTAGGTATCTTGGAAACCGATGCACAATGTTTGCATTTGTTCGTGTTGAATGTGATCGCCAGCTTGACGGATACAAAGTTCTAAGCGCGCACCCTCGCTAATAACAAATCTCCCGCCGAATCCAGGGAACATAATATACCTATATGATGGGTATTAGGCACCGCGGAAACAACACAAACTCTCACTAGGTACCTAATAATGATAAACCATCAATAACACTATGGCGGGTGGGTATCGCAGTAGGTAAACACTTATCATTGAAATGTCTATAATACACAAAACAGTAGGCTACTATTACTATTTAATTATACTAAAAACTCAAATAACAACGATAAATAAGCGTCCTTTATGCGCAATGGCTAATGGTAACTTAAATTATTAGTTTTTAGTGCGCGGAATGCACCGATATGTGTGTCCAGTCACAAGTTCGGGGGGCACTGGCGGGATAGATCAAATGATCGAAGTATGAAGTACATCAAACGGTGCGGCAACGACGCGTGCGCCGTCCGCCCAGTAGCAGAGACGCTAGGTAGGATCATCTTTGGTACAAAAGATGGCACTAGTGCTACAAACTAGTAAAATTAAAAGGCGGTGTTAAGATTCTCCGCAGCAGAATGACTACCCGAGCGTGTCCTTGTTACGGTATGGTGGTAGAGGTAGAACATTCCGACATTCTTTAATACTTTTCTTGTATTTCAGGTTCCTAATGTTCTTTCCAGGTTGAAGAGGTTTAGCATCTTTATTCTATATTTTTGTAAGGCTCATCATGTCAACACGTGATGAGCCAATAATACTATAGTAACATGGTCCTGCTGTACAATAATATGATGCACTTAAAGCAAAAATTCCGATGGTAAGGTGGGTGGAGATATGAAAGAGCGTAGAAAATGATTGGATACCGGCGTATTGACGGGAATAACTGCCTCTGTGGCGCGGTCGGTAGTGTCTCAGGTTTGAATCCTAGGTCAGGTCAAAAAGTCTTTTCTGAGATTTTCTGTTTGAAAAATTCTCAGAAATTGCCCGGAGTTAGGAAGTTGAGGTCTTAGACCTCCGTGCCTCGGAGAGCACGTAAAGCCGTCGGTCCTGCGCCTGACCTCTCTCTAGTCGTGTCGGTTTAGCCGTCCCACCAGACTATGACAGTAAAGGAACTTCTTCTAACTATAAACAAAGTCCTGCACAGTCGCCTGGTTTCAATGAAACTGGCCGCCGTAGCCGAAATCGGCCAGGACGACATCATTGACGTGAACTAGGGACTCAGTTAGTACACGGCAGCGGCCGCGCCTAGCGACGACGAACACTATATTATGGCGGCGACGAAGCGAAGGGCGTGCCGTCCGACATGCATACATACGTCTTAAATATCGCTAATTGTATAAAAATATATTTAACATGTCATTATCCAAATTCTCATCAGTTTTCGAGCATCGCGCTCCGAAATAGTTAAAATGAATGTTTTTCAGATCATGAATGAGTGTCATAAATGCGAAACTTTGCTTTTGCTTAACTTCGGAAATAAATGACCTAGACTTGAAATTTTGTATTTTAATTATGTGGTTGTTGCTTACTGGATAACTAAAATTCAACAGCGTTCTAGTCTTATCCAGAGGTTCTCAAATAGAGGCCACGCTGAAGAACATTTCGCCGAATTTTCAGGCCCATGTGCGGGCCATATGCTAACATTGAGGCGCTGAAAACCATCTTTCATTTTTCTCTACGATGAACCGAATTGAAGATATTTGTGAAAAACGAAAAATGGGACCTTTAACCCCCTCCCCCCACGCCGGCGCCCCCCCTAGAGGCGGAGATTTTTAGTATGTTTATCTTCTAAGCATCCTGAACCAATTTCTGAAGTAATTGCTCAGGATCCCTCTCACGCACTCTACACTTGCTTTCTTGAGTGGACTATAGCTATTTATATTATATAAAAGGTACTTATAGACCATAAAGCCCCGACAACAGCGTTGCAGCGGATCGATAACAGACGAATGCTAACAAGTAATTCGAGGCTCCTTGTACAGTTTCCGTAGTGTAGTGGATAGCACATCTGCCTATCAGGCGGAAGGTCCCCGGTTCGATCCCGGGCGGAAACAGTGTCTTCTGCGCTTTCCTTTTTGTTGTGTATATTCATTATTTAATTTCTAATATGTTTGTTTTGGAATATTTTGATCTAGATTTAGCTTTTAGAATTTATATGGAACAAAATAGAGTATTTCAAAATAATAAGGAACACAATATAGTTTTGGGAGTCATTTGTATGGAAATGCTTCGACTTATTTTTTGGTTTTAATATTGGAACACTTAATACCTTTGTTGTTTTTGAAAAAAAGACTACCTACTTGTTCGTTGGTCAAATGCTATGCAATTTTGTTTAGAATAAGGGTATCTTTGTAAGAAGGTTATCTATTTGATTTTTTATACCTGAAAATAAGATAGCGTAAATAAGAAAAAGCGTAGTTCATAGCGCCTAGCAGAGTTTTTTCGCTTTAATCTCGTAGGCGTGCAAACCGTGGAATTAACTGGCTAGTCGGCCGCACGGAAAGAGTTTAACAGATTGAATAGATTTTGAAGCTCAAGCCAATATGACGAATAGCAAAAAGTCCGTAGTACACAATAAGCACATCAGGAGTGTAGAACATTTAGAAATTTCTTCAAATTACAATAAATTTTTAATAAATAGATCAGATTTTATTTTTTGTAGGATGGTAAGGTTATGCATACTTAATAATATTATGAAAAATCTCTCTCTAACACAGACAGTGATCTGACGAAAAAAATCTTCCTAATATAATGTTTTCCTGCGAAACGAAGATTATAAGAAATCATCAACGACAACGAACTCGCTGGTACAAGATAGTAATGAAGAAATAAGGTCCTTAAGGTAAAGCTCAAGAGCTAAGCTGTCGGTACTGGTTGTTTGAACATCAACGACAAACGTTAAGTGGTTAAGGAATACTTGGAACATGGAATATTGATAAACTCTTTGAGTTAAGAAGGAAATTCTGAAGAAGGAATGCTTAGTGAAAAAATACATTTTTGAAAGATAATGACTCCATATAGTTTAGTTTAACGTCCAAAGAAAATAATGTAACAACGTTGAACAAGTGCGAGTCGGAGACTTTGCATTCATTTGAGGAGTTGTAAACAACTCTTGTTGAGATGTTTTCCTTTACCATTAAAACAAGTGTTATTTCTAATACTCAGTCATTGGTGTATCGCTTTTGGGCACGAGCCCTCAACCACTCGGTTGAAAGGCGATACATAAAATGAATGCCGATTGTGTTGCTTAGTTATTATTATTATAATCACGGACTTAATATCGTCTGCAAAGTCTCCGATAGAAGCTGACTCACTTAAAAAACACTATATTAGTGATCTTGAATAAATTTGATTGGTATCTAGAAAAACCTGGCTATAAAATTGTTGCCCTTTTATAAATAATGCACTATATAAAAATATTCCTTATAGCCGTCATTCGTCTTGTTAACTTTTAAGCATTTACTCACGCGACTGACTGAGAATAGAATTTAATATTAAACTAATTACAACTATAAGTTCACGTTATTATGAGTTACTATCTGACCCGCGCAACTTCACTTGCGTCACATATGACAGAATGGGTCAAAATTTTCCCCGTTTTTGTAACATTTTTCGTTGCTTCTCCGCTCCTATTGGTCGTAGCGTAATGATATATAGCCCATAGCCTTCCTCAATAAATGGGCTATCTAACACTGAAAGAATTTTTCAAATCGGAGCAGTAGTTCCTGAGATTAGCGCGTTCAAACAAACAAACAAACTCTTCAGCTTTATAATATTAGTATAGATTAGTATTAGTATATATTAGTATATTAGTATAGATGTGTTCTTAGCACGTCTAATTTAATCAGTATTTTTCAAATTGCTGCATGCTATATATGAAGATAATAATAATCAAAATATTTTTAATATTCTTATTTGTAATTATAATGTCCATAATTATTTAAAAAAGTTGTACGCTCTTGGCATTATATTTGAAAACATAACCACACTTTAACTTGAAATGATTATAGATAATTCAAGTTAAAGGTGATTTATTTGTCAAAACTCATTACATATTTCATTATTATAAAAAAAAACTTCATGAAGCATTATTAGTAGCAACTTGTTTCAATACTTTCCGTTTTTATATGGCCTATAAGAAATAAGTTGATGGATTCGTAGTTGTAAAAACCAGCGTGAAAATGACCCAGCTTCTCTAAGTCATCAGAAAGTTTTATATATTTTACCTGACGGTAAGTAAAATTAATCAAAATATTCAAAAACTGTGTTTAATCTTGAGAATAAATGGAAAAAACATTAAATCGAAAAACCAAATAACTTGATTAAAATTAGTTAAGTATAACTTACACTTTTAGCGTGGACATTCTCTAGATAGGTAGCCGGAAATCTTTGCTTTTGCTTTGAACGGCACTTAAGCAGCCAGTCCTGATAGTTGCCAATTGAGATTACAGTCCATGAGCCATGTCAAATGCCTTCGGGCGTTTAAAAATCTTCGACACTAGGCTGACCATTAACCAAATGGAGAAAGAACGAACTTCAATGACTGGATAGAGTTACAAAATGTTTACAAGAAAGGTCCAAAATATTATCTCCGTTAATGAAAACTCGTTTAGAAAGTCTGTAGTCATTGGAAATAACAATGTAGCCATGAAAACTTAAGAACGGCCGCTGCAGCTGCCAATCATGTGTACCTTGTCATTATGGAGGTGGTAGCTTTGTCTGTTTTACACATACTTTTTAAATTACTAGTAGTCCGCTCAAAGAATACTCCAAAAGCGGGTGTATAGTGCGTGAGAGGGATCCTAAGCAATTTCTTCAGAAATTGGTTCAGGATGCTTAGAGGACAAACATTGGGGGGGCGCAGGAGTGGGGGGAGGGGGTTAAAGTTCCCATATTTTAGTTTTTCACTAATATCTTCAAAACGGTTCGTCATAGAGAAAAAGTGTCTTCTACATAATGAAAGATGATCAAATTGTCTACAATTTTTGTTCTACACACACATGTATAGGCAAAACAATTTGCTACAAATGATGTCCTCACAATTTTTTTTTAAGATGCATTCCAGTTTCCGAAATATCGCGAAAACAGCGTTTACACCCCTTTTTTGGAGATGGCGGCGTTACGCTTCTATTGACTTCTCACACAGTTCCCAAACATAAAATTCCGTAATCTAAAATATACTAAGCTCATGTAACATTTCAACGGACTACAATAGTTGTCGACCCTGCCACTTGTCTTGGAATTATGAACTAAAATATCTTTCCTAACCTGTCAAGAGCTTTTACGTCCAGCGTCGGCAAGTTCTCAAGTTCCTCCATGATGACCTTCAGACAGTCCAGACCCTTGATCACCTGCTTCACGGCCTCTGTAGCATCCGTTTTCACTTGACCAACCTGGAACATTAATTTACTCATTGTAAGAAAGGCATGAATGAGCAGAAGGACTATTTCTTACAGATATTACTAACATGTATTGTGTCTCAAGCATCACGTCTTCAGAACGTTTATGTTTTGCTCTTCGACTTTTCGCAACGTCCATGTTTGAGATATGGAATGGCCTCAGTCAAACTCTTGATTTTTTTATTCAAGCCCACCTCTTTGAGATCATTTTCTGCTTTGTACAAACGTTTCTCTGTAATAAACAAAAGCCACGTTAAGATTAGTTTTAGGTTTTTTTTTAAAATACGACTGCAACGTCATCTATTCGTCAAATTGATCAACTACCACATTTGTGTACAGTGCCACCTAATGGACACATTAGTGACTATCGGCATTTTTTGTATAGCGCCATCTACAGCACTTTCATAAAAGTATGATGTGTAAATGAAGCTTTGATAGCCAAATCAGGATCTATAGATCAAATGATCGAAGCACATCAAACGGTGCGGCGACGTCGCGTGAGCCGTCCACCCAGTAGCAGAGACGCTAGGTAGGATCATCTTTGGTATAAAAGATGGCACTAGTACTACAAAATAGTAAAATTAAAAGGCGGTGTTAAGATTCTCCGCAGCAGAATGACTACCCGAGCGTGTCCTTGTTGCGGTATGGTGGGAGAGGTGGAACATTCCGACATTCTTTAATACTTTTCTTGTATTTCAGGTTCCTAATGTTCTTTCCAGGTTGAAGAGGTTTGCCTTCCTTATTCTATATTTTTGTAAGGCTCATCATGTGATGAGCTAATAATACTATAGTTACATTACATGGTCCTGCTATACATAAAATGATACGCTTTAACCAGAAATTTCGATGGTAAGGTGGGTAGAGATATGGAAGAGCGTAGGAAATGATTGGATACCGGCGTGTTGACGTGAACTAGGTACTCAGTTAGTACACGGCAGCGGCCGCGCCTAGCGACGACGAACACTCTTTGGCGGCGACGAAGGGCGTGACGTCCGACATACAATGATGCGTCTTAGATATCGCTAATTGTATAAAAATATATCAAACATATGTATAAGCGAAACAATTTGCTACAAATTATGTTTTTTTTTAATTTTCTGTAATTTTTTTTCCAAGACGCATACTTAGTTTCCGAAATATCGAACAAAGCGTATTCACGCCTTTTTTGGAAATGGCGGCGTTAAACTTTTATTCACCTCTCACACAGGCCCCAAACATAAAATTGCGTTGTCTTAAATATTCTAAGCTCATGTAACATTTCAACGGACTACATTCGTTCTCGACCTTGCCACTTGACTTGGAGACTTGAACTAAAATATGTTTCCTAACCTGTCAAGAGCTTGTGCGTCGAACGTTAGCAAGTCCTCCAGGTCCTCCATGACGACCTTCAAGTCGTCCAGACTCTTGGTAACCTGCTACTCAGCCTCCGTAGCATCCGTCCCTGTTCACTTGACCAAACTGGAACATCCATTTACTCATTGTAAGAAAGGCATGAATGAGCAGAAGGACTATTTCTTACAGATGTATTGTGTCTCAAGCATCACATCTCCAGAGCGTCTATGTTTTGCTCTTTGACTTTCCGCATCGTCTTTGTTTAAGATATAGAATGGTCTCAGTCAAACTCTTGATTTTTCTATCCAAGTCCACCTCTATGAGATAATATTCCGCTTTGACCAAACGTTTTTCTGTAATAAAACAAGCAAAAGCCATGTTTTGTACAAAGTTTTATCCGAATGTAATTCTTTTCAAAATCATCTGCAACACCATGTATTGGTCAAATTGATAAACATTTATGTACAATGCAATCTATCGGACACATTAAGTAGAGTATGGCCCAGCGCAGACAGAGCGGAATAAGGCCCAGCGCAGACAGACCGGAATAATCCTCGTGCGGTCTCGAGCATTTTCTTTACGGCTCGCGGATGCTCGAGCATGCTCGCGACTGCTCGAGCCTGCGCGAGGAGAGCGTTCTAGGTTACCATTCTACATAAACAGGCCAGTTTATCGTGAAAATTCATCAACGATGGTGGACTGGGCCATGATTATAATTGCTCTTTTGGCTGAAGAAGAATAAAAATGACGTTCTCCCACTTTAAACTCAGTAACAACATTGAAATTTTTCGTACGATGCCGGCGTCGACGCGATGCCGCGCGGAGATACCCGCGCATCCTCGAGGACGCGCGAGCATTTTTGTCAGGTTTAAGCACTTTTGCACTTTATTTTAATAATTTTTAAAGTTCATTTTCAAGTGGGTTAAAATAATCCTCTCCGCTGCGCTCCTCTCGGTCTGCGCTGACCCTATCGCCGTTCTCTATTTAGCGCCAACTACATCACATTCATAAAACTGTTATGTGCAAATGTAGCCTTGATAGCCTTGTGGTTTCGATGTAAAAAATATCTTTATTTTAGGACTATAATATATTAACTGTAAACACGGTTTGGAGTCTCTGTCCCTGGCTTCATTAGCGCGATCGCTGGCGGAGTGTGATGCTCTGCAACCTTCACAATAAAATTATACAAACCGTTATGTTATGACAAGAAATGTTGTTTTAATAATAAAATAACACTTACCTATGACATGAAACTGCTGCGTCAGACATAGGTACTTTTAGTTAGGCTTTATTTTAGTGTAAACTGTAATGTAGCTCGTACTGTAAAAAAATGTAGTCAGATCACATGTTAAGCTAAGCTCCCTACTATACATATCTAACCTTAAACGCATAGGGCCTAGATACTATACTTAAATGGTGACTAAATACTTGTTGCATTTTGACGAAAGTCTAGAATTTGTAAACTCTTTATGTGCGGCTGACACATTATAAATCACGTATTTCGAAAATACGACTCTTCAATACAATATAGGTGCCCTTGCGCTTCGCTTGGCTCGTCGTGGCGAGGACACTCCGGTGCCTCCAGATGTTGACATGAATTCTAAATTTGTGCTGAACCCAGTGTTCAACAAGGAAATACAAAAGCAAAAACCTATAATCTATGTACAGATCTAACACACAACATAGAACTAAGGTAAGCAGAGAGAATAACGTGTCTTCTATGTCACTAGAACATGCGCGCTCTTTACACTATTTATATAAATCATACTTACTTCCAATGACAACGTAATAAAACAAATAAAATACATAACTCGTGTCCATGTTTTATTACAAATAAATAAGCTACAATACAAATTATATTACTCACAAAATTATTCTTTCAGTAAAAGAAATATAAAAATTATAGTAAAAAATATCTAAGATAACACACATAATCGTCAATTCTTTGGCGAACATCAAAAGGGAATATAAAAAGCAGAATTTCATGAAACTTATGAAACACACGTATATTTACAATGTACCGAATATAATGTGTTATGGCATACGCATTTATGGCATACGCAATACGCATTTCCCGGGAAAATTCAAGTGGCGAACTAAGTCGCGAATAGTCAATATTATAATGACATTGAAATAACTAAATTCCGTTGTCATGGCAACTGTTTTAATGGCGGATATGCCTTAGCGCGACTTCGTTATATTAAGAGATATAAATAATTTTGAGAATATTTTTCGTGAAAAAAAAACATATTTTATATCATCACGCTACGACCAATTGGAGCAGAGTAACAGTAAAAAGTGTTACAAAAACGAGGAAAATTCTGACCCATTCTCTCTTATGTGACGCAAGCGAAGTTACCCGGGTCAGCTAGTAGTAACATAAGGCACTTATTTATTCCGTCGTTGCAGGGCACTACGTCTCAACACAACATACTATAATATGACACTATCAGATCTGAGTTTATTCCTTCGACAACATGATCGTAATTTGAAGATAGAGGCTGGATCGAGCATACCTCTATGACGTCAGTCCAGGGCATTACACTGCCGTGTCAGTACAACAGACTGTCGATATACAGTGCTTTTGCTTAACAGAGTGCCCAATCTATTCCTTGTATTTGTGATCAACTTTTAATTATTTCAACACTTATTTAACAAAGCAAATAAAAGAATACAGTACAAGGTGTACAATAAGGTAACAAACAAACATTTTTGTCGACAGTGTTTTAGATTGACGTAATTATTATACAAGTATACACACATAACACCAAGCCTCTATGTACTGCACACACACAAAGGAAAGCCGCTAAACTTATAGTTCTTGAAGCGATCTAGCAATAGTTTCATCAAACACTTACACACCGACATACTACTGACTACCAGACAGATCTACTCTTTATGAAGATTCAAAAACGGTGAAACATTTGAACATTATCAGAAACATAAAATTGCATAGTTGAAGCATGTCGAGTGGCTGGCTCAGTAGGTGTTTGTAGTTAGTGAGTGCCCTACAACATGTAGTGTCGGGCTCTACCTAAAGTTGGCTCTGCTGGGCGGCGCCTCGGTCGGTTCCAGCACGATGCGCTTGAAGCACCCGTCCGGCAGCTGGTTCAATATGTCCTTGATGTTGTCCACCTCCAAGCGTAAATGATCGTGCTCGTCCTCGTACTGTTTCATCCATCTGTTGGAGTATCACTTATTAGTAACAGCTTTCAGTGTTTCTCAGTCAAACGAAGGCATATTTGTGTAAGTTTTGGACTTATGATCATTAAAATTTGTAATGCTAATCTTGGTATGCAGTAAATGTAGAAAGAAAAAATAAAATGGGACATAAGCGGTTAGGAACCGTGACAACATAATATATGCAGCGCAAGAACTCTTACATAACTATTAAATAAAACAAGGGAGCTTATTTAAATTTAGTGATTGTATGTGACTATCAATATACTTTGTCTTTCTTAACTAAACTACACATTCTTAGCAGTGAATGATTGAAAATATTGTACCTTTGATGATTATTCTTGGCGTCAGTCAGACTCTTGATATTTCTGTCAAAGTCGACCGCTCTGAGATCTTTCTCTGTTTTGTCCAAGCTTTCCTCTGTGAAAGAACGAAAAACAGAGCTGTTAAAATTAAAGCTTCAGAAGAAAAAACAGTTTTTCAAAAAACTACTACAGCGCCATCGGTCGGCCGGAAAATAAACTACAGCATGTTTGTACAGCACCATCTATTAAACAGATAAGTAAACTACAATATTTTTTGTTTAGCGCCATCTACAACATACTTACAAAACTAAGATGTGATCTAGTTACTGCTGTACTTACTTTTATCCGAACCACAAACTAAAGTAGGCGCTTATGGTACTGAATGGCTGAAAGGTTATAAACCTTAATAACAGATGTCGCTTTGATAGACTTGTGTTCCTGATGACCAAACGAAAAATACCTTAATTTCCTGATTTTATCACTTTTAAGCACTGTTCACTAGTTGTCGGGTCAGGAACATTATAGAACCTGTGTGCCCAAGAGCATCTGTGTAAATACATATATTATGTTGAAACGGAAGAGAAAGATGCGCAATTCTAGACCGAACAACAAAATGACTGCTTCAACATTAGTTGTCGAAGCTGCAATTTCTACTGCTCACCTCATCTGTCAAGAGCTTGTGCGTCCAACGTGGGCAAGTTCTCCAGTTCCTCCATGATGACCCTCAAAGTCGTCCAGACCCTTGGTCACCTGCTTCTCAGCTTCCCTGGCGTCTGTGTTCGCTTGACCAACCTGGAACACGAATTTACTTAATTAAATAATCGAATGACGCACCGGACTGAATTATCTTCGTTAGTATCGGCTACCATGTAATGATTCAGAACGTGACACTTCTATAAAGTTTGTCATTTTGTCTAAATGTTACCAAAACCCAAATAGGAATGTTAAAAATTCGTCTTTGTAAGCAATGGCCGCTACCAATTCTATTTCCTTCAACGATCAGAAAATGTTACAATAACCAAATAATAAAGTAATCTGATGAAAACAGACTACAATTGATTACTGACGCGTACCAAAGTACGTCGGAGCGTCAACGTCACACCGACTGCACGCGAGATCGGCGCCGGCGCGTCTCGATCCTGTGACGTCACTCACATCTCGTGCAGCGAATGCATTACCTACCTACTGCCTACTTACCACTAAGATATTGTTACTTATTAATCAACACTAATCACTTATCACTACGAGCACAGTTTATCTTGGAAACCGATGCACAATGTTTACATTTGTTCGTGTTGAATGTGATCGCCAGCTTGACGGATACAAAGTTCTAAGCGCGCACCCTTGCTGATAACAAATCTCCCGTCGAATCCAGGGAACATAATATACCTATATGATGGGTATTAGGCACCGCGGAAACAACACAAACTCTCACTAGGTACCTAATAATGATAAACCATCAATAACACTATGGCGGGTGGGTATCGCAGTAGGTAAACACTTATCATTGAAATGTATGAAATACACAAAACAGTAGGCTACTATTCTGCCGTCGTAAATGTAAACACAGTAACTTAAGTTACTGTGTTTATAGTTTGTTTAGTTCTTTGGAATCAGGAGACCGCGGGCTATTTGAGAAAGTTTTCGGTTTGTTTGTACGATGGATAGTTACCGAAATACATTAAATAAAAACACAGTATTTTTACAAAAAAAACATTTTTTTTAATAAAAAATACAGTATCTGTGTTTTTTTAAATTAAATAACAGTATCTCACTACTAACTGTGTTTTTTTAACGTGAATAGATTTAAATTTTATTTTTTTTGCTTGATTATAACACGGCTTCTTCAGTTACTGTGATTGCGTATAAAATATTGTTCAAAGATAAACAACAAATACTTGAATAAATCACAGTATCTCATTTACTGTATTACTGATTTTATACGTATTTCTAAGAAACATAGTTATAACACAGTATGTACATACTTACTGTGTCGTAATTCCCCTAATGTTAATATCTTTACAAAGTTACAACACAGTAATAGGTAAAACTTGGTTACAACACAGTAACCGTTGAGTTACCGTGTTGTAACTTAAAAAAGAAAAAAATATAATATTATTACCCTAGCTTAAAACACATTATCTAATTTTATTATTTATACAATAATAATATACTAGATATATATATACAGAATCAAAGATTTAACTATATACTAACATTAAAAGTTGCATGAAATAATATACAATAATTAGTATCTTCATGAGAGCAAAAATTAACCATTAAACTTCAACCGCGTTTTTCTCAAAACGCATATTTTGAAGTTACTGTGTTTAGATTTACGACGGCAGTATTACTATTTAATTATACTAAAAACTCAAATAACAACGATAAATAAGCGTCCTTTATGCGCAATGGCTAATGGTAACTTAAATTATTAGTTTTTAGTGCGCGGAATGCACCGATATGTGTGTCCAGTCACAAGTTCGGGGGGCACTGGCGGGATAGATCAAATGATCGAAGTATGAAGTACATCAAACGGTGCGGCAACGACGCGTGCGCCGTCCGCCCAGTAGCAGAGACGCTAGGTAGGATCATCTTTGGTACAAAAGATGGCACTAGTGCTACAAAATAGTAAAATTAAAAGGCGGTGTTAAGATTCTCCGCAGCAGAATGACTACCCGAGCGTGTCCTTGCTACGGTATGGTGGTAGAGGTAGAACATTCCGACATTCTTTAATACTTTTCTTGTATTTCAGGTTCCTAATGTTCTTTCCAGGTTGAAGAAGTTTTCCGTCTTTATTCTATATTTTTGTAAGGCTCATCATGTCAACACGTGATGAGCCAATAATACTATAGTAACATGGTCCTGCTGTACAATAATATGAAGCACTTAAAGCAGAAATTCCGATGGTAAGGTGGGTGGAGATATGAAAGAGCGTAGAAATGATTGGATACCGGCGTATTGACGGGAATAACTGCCTCTGTGGCGCGGTCGGTAGTGTATGCGACTGCCGCGCAATAGGTCTCAGGTTTGAATCCTGGGTCAGGTCAAAAAGTATTTTCTGAGATTTTCTGTTTAAAAAATTCTCAGAAATTGCCCAGAGTTAGGAAGTTGAGGTCTTAGACCTCCGTGCCTCGGAGAGCACGTAAAGCCGTCGGTCCTGCGCCTGACATCTCTCTAGTCGTGTCGGTTTAGCCGTCCCACCAGACTATGACAGTAAAGGAACTTCTTCTAACTATAAACAAAGTCCTGCACAGTCGCCTGGTTTCAATGAAACTGGCCGCCGTAGCCGAAATCGGCCAGGACGACATCATTGACGTGAACTAGGTACTTAGTTAGTACACGGCAGCGGCCGCGCCTAGCGACGACGAACACTATAATATTATGGCGGCGACGAAGCGAAGGGCGTGACGTCCGACATGCATACATACGTCTTAAATATCGCTAATTGTATAAAAATATATTTAACATGTCATTATCCAAATTCTCATCAGTTTTCGAGCATCGCGCTCCGAAATAGTTAAAATGAATGTTTTTCAGATCATGAATGAGTGTCATGAATGCGAAACTTTGCTTTCGCTTAACTTCGGAAATAAATGACCTACAGACTTGAAATTTTGTATTTTAATTATGTGGTTGTTGCTTACTGGATAACTAAATTTTCAGCTTTCTAGTCTTATCCAGAGGTTCTCAAATAGAGGCAACACCATTTTGAAGATATTAGTGAAAAACGAAAAATGGGACCTTTTGAGTGGACTATAGCTATTTAAATTATATAAAAGGTACTTATCCATACTAATATTATAAATGCGAAAGTAACTCTGTCTGTCTGTCTGTCTGTCTGTCTGTCTGTCTGCTACTCAATCACGTCTAAACTACTGAACCAATTTGCATGAAATTTGGTATGGAGATATTTTGATACCCGAGAAAGGACATAGGCTACTTTTTACCCCGGGAAAATGACGCATTTCCCGGGAAAATTCAGAAAATTCAACGAAGTCGCGAAAAATCAATATTATAATGACATTGAAATAACTAAATTCCGTTGCCATGGCAACTGTTTTAATGGCGGATATGCCTTAGCGCGACTTCGTTATACTAAGAGATATAAATAATTTTGAGAATATTTTTCGTGAAAAAAAGCATATTTTATATCATCACGCTGCGACCAATAGGAGCAGAGTAGGTAACAGTAAAAAGTGTTACAAAAACATGGAAAATTCTGACCCATTCTCTCTTATGTGACGCAAGCGAAGTTGCGCGGGTCAGCTAGTAGACCATAAAGCCCCGACAACAGCGTTGCAGCGGATCGATAACAGACGAATACTAACAAGTAATTCGAGGCTCCTTGTACAGTTTCCGTAGTGTAGTGGATAGCACATCTGCCTATCAGGCGGAAGGTCCCCGGTTCGATCCCGGGCGGAAACAGTGTCTTCTGCGCTTTCCTTTTTGTTGTGTATATTCATTATTTAATTTCTAATATGTTTGTTTTGGAATATTTTGATCTAGATTTAGTTTTTAGAATTTATATGGAACAAAATAGAGTATTTCAAAATAATAAGGAACACAATATAGTTTTGGGAGTTATTTGTATGAGAATGCTTCGATTTATTTTTTGGTTTTAATATTGGAACACTTAATACCTTTGTTGTTTTTGAAAAAAGACTACTTGTTCGTTGGTCAAGTGCTATGCAATTTTGTTTAGAATAAGGGTATCTTTGTAAGAAGGTTATCTATTTGATTTTTCACACCTAAAAATAAGAAAGCAAAGTTAGTATTTCCTGAAAGTATTTTTGGAGAAGTTGACTTTTAAGTTTTAAATAATTTGGTATCTTTTTAGAATCTACAATATGATGTTCATAGTTGATAATCCTGATAGTTGCCAATTGAGATTACAGTCCATGAGCCATGTCAAATGCCTTCGGGCGTTTAAAAATCTTCGACACTAGGCTGACCACTAACCAAATGGAGAAAGAACGAACTTCAATGACTGGATAGAGTTACAAAATGTTTACAAGAAAGGTCCAAAATATTATCTCCGTTAATGAAAACTCGTTTAGAAAGTCTGTAGTCATTGGAAATAACAATGTAGCCATGAAAACTTAAGAACGGCCGCTGCAGCTGCCAATCATGTGTACCTTGTCATTATGGAGGTGGTAGCTTTGTCTGTTTTACACATACTTTTTAAATTACTAGTAGTCCGCTCAAAGAATACTCCAAAAGCGGGTGTAGAGTGCGTGAGAGGGATCCTAAGCAATTTCTTCAGAAATTGGTTCAGGATGCTTAGAGGACAAACATACTAAAAATCCCCGTCTCTAGGGGGGGCGCCGGAGTGGGGGGAGGGGGTTAAAGTTCCAATTTTTTAGTTTTTCACTAATATCTTCAAAACGGTTCGTCACAGAGAAAAAGTGTCTTCTACATAATGAAAGATGATCAAATTGTCTACAACTTTTGTTCTACACACACATGTATAGGCAAAACAATTTGCTACAAATGATGTCCTCACAATTTTTTTCCAAGATGCATAGTTTCCGAAATATCGCGAAAACAGCGTTTACACCCCTTTTTTGGAGATGGCGGCGTTACGCTTCTATTGACTTCTCACACAGTTCCCAAACATAAAATTCCGTAATCTAAAATATACTAAGCTCATGTAACATTTCAACGGACTACAATAGTTCTCGACCCTGCCACTTGTCTTGGAATTATGAACTAACTAGCTGACCCGCGCAACTTCGCTTGCGTCCAATAAGAGAGAATGGGTGAAATTTTTCCCCGTTTTTGGAACATTAATTACTGGTACTCTGCTCCTTTTGGTCGTAACGTGATGATATATAGCCTATGTCCTTTCTCGGTTATCAAAATATCTCCATACCAAATTTCATGCAAATTGGTTTAGTAGTTTAGGCATGATTGAGTAGCAGACAGACAGACAGACAGAGTTACTTTCGCATTTATAATATTAGTATGGAAATATCTTTCCTAACCTGTCAAGAGCTTTTACGTCCAGCGTCGGCAAGTTCTCAAGTTCCTCCATGATGACCTTCAGACAGTCCAGACCCTTGATCACCTGCTTCACGGCCTCTGTAGCATCCGTGTTCACTTGACCAAACTGGAACATCCATTTACTCATTGTAAGAAAGGCATGAATGAGCAGAAGGACTACTTTTTTCTTACAGATATTACTAACATGTATTGTGTCTCAAGCATCACATCTCCAGAGCGTCTATGTTTTGCTCTTTGACTTTCCGCATCGTCTATGTTTAAGATATAGAATGGTCTCAGTCAAACTCTTGATTTTTCTATCCAAGTCCACCTCTATGAAATAATATTCCGCTTTGACCAAACGTTTTTCTGTAATAAAACAAGCAAAAGCCATGTTTTGTACAAAGTTTTATCCGAATGTAATTATTTTCAAAATCATCTGCAACACCATGTATTGGTCAAATTGATAAACATTTATGTACAATGCAATCTATCGGACACATTAAGTAGAGTATGGCCCAGCGCAGACAGAGCGGAATAATCCTCGTGCGGTCTCGAGCATTTTCTTTACGGCTCGCGGATGCTCGAGCATGCTCGCGACTGCTCGTGCCTGCGCGAGGAGAGCGTTCTAGGTTACCATTCTACATAAACAGGCCAGTTTATCGTGAAAATTCATCAACGATGGTGGACTGGGCCATGATTATAATTGCTCTTTTGGCTGAAGAAGAATAAAAATGACGTTCTCCCACTTTAAACTCAGTAACAACATTGAAATTTTTCGTACGATGCCGGCGGCGACGCGATGCCGCGCGGTGATACCCGCGCATCCTCGAGGACGCGCGAGCATTTTTTGTCAGGTTCAAGCACTTATGCACTTTATTTTAATAATTTTTAAAGTTCATTTTCAAGTGGGTTAAAATAATCCTCTCCGCTGCGCTCCTCTCGGTCTGCGCTGACCCTATCGCCGTTCTCTATTTAGCGCCAACTACATCACATTCATAAAACTGTTATGTGCAAATGTAGCCTTGATAGCCTTGTGGTTTCGATGTAAAAAATATCTTTATTTTAGGACTATAATATATTAACTGTAAACACGGTTTGGAGTCTCTGTCCCTGGCTTCATTAGCGCGATCGCTGGCGGAGTGTGATACTCTGCAACCTTCACAATTCTGCCGTCCAAACAAAGAGTGCAGTAAGGAACTTCGCAATGATTTCGAATAATCGGCGCCTAAAGTTTATTTTTTTGTGTCTTCACTTTCTGCATGATCTTAATCAAAAATGTTTGTGAAACAAATTTCAGTAAATATTTCGGTTTGGTCCATTTTCATAACTGTTTTTCATAACTAGCCATGAACAAGGAAATTTCCTTCACTGTTTCAAAACTAGTTATGAAAATGTACCTTTTTTCCTTTTAAATAACCGTTTTCATAACTAGCTATGAAAAAGGCAATTTTCCTTCACTGTTTCATAACCAGTTATGAAAATGGACTCTTTATCTGTATTATCCCTATGTGCCTGTTTTGATAACTACCTACAAATAAATACATGAAAAAGTTTTTAATTTTTTTGCTTTGTGAACCTTTTATTCAAACACTGGCTGTAAGTACATAATGTCACTATTTGTCAAGTTATGTAGATTATCAGAGATTTGAGTGGCTTTTGAAAGATTATCACAAGAGCTTATATAAATATATTATGTCGAGATCACCAAAGAGTGAGAATATTAAAAAATTTAATGTGTACCTGAACAAAACATGGTTTAATGACTACGATTTCATTAAGAGGTGGTGCTGCCATGGGGAAGAAATTAGAACAACTAATCATGTTGAAGGATGGCATTCTCGACTCAATAAATTTGTGGCTTGCAAAAATCCTTCACTAGCGAAAGTGCTGGACATTTTAATTAAAGAAACTAAAATAACCTGCCACAAACAACAAACTAAACAAAACTTGTCTTTTTTTTAATGAGTTGTCTTTTTTTAATGAACATTAAAAAAAGCAACATCTATAAAGAAATTGACCACGAAATCGCTTCCGCGATCGAAGATCTAACAAACAAAGAAATTTCAGTTGGCCATTGTTTAGAAATAATAAGTCCTTTTTATTTTAATTAAATGTTCTAAATAAAGTTACTTTACGTTTTATTTTACAACAAAACACATTTTCACTCATTTCTACGAGAAGAAAATCAACCATTTTCGTAGGTAGTTATCAAAACAGGCACATAGGGATAATACAATTAAGAGTCCATTTTCATAACTGGTTATGAAACAGTGAAGGAAAATTGCCTTTTTCATAGCTAGTTATGAAAACGGTTATTTAAAAGGAAAAAAGGTACATTTTCATAACTAGTTTTGAAACAGTGAAGGAAATTTCCTTGTTCATGGCTAGTTATGAAAAACAGTTATGAAAATGGACCAAACCAATATTTCTAGTTTTATTTGAACTAACCCTTTTCATTCTAAGTTTGTTAGAATATATACAATTAAAGAAAAACACTTTATGTTTAGTAAAACTAAACTCTGAATACAATAATTTACAGGAATAAATGCAGCAAGTGCGTGCGATACTGCGCTAATCACTAGCAAAAATAGGATACTGCAAAATAAATGCAATTATTTGTATTCTACACAATATCGACAGAATGGCGATACTAAGTAAAAATGCAGTAAGTAAAAATGTTACTACATTTAAAACTAGTGTAAACTATACACAAACTGCAGTCGGATTGCTAATGACGAATGCAGTATGCAACATTACTGCATTTTGATGTAGGACACTGTTACAATTACAACCAATTACTCAGCAATACTATATTTTAAAAAAGCAAGTTATCTTACTGCATTACTGATTGACACTAATTGTTTGAAGTCAAAGAAAATAACGTAGGTCAAGATGCAGTATAGTCTCTAACTGCATTTATTACTAACTATTTTGTACTCTTCAGAATACTTACTGCAGTCTGCCTTATCAAAACTACACGTTGCCATGCAGTTATCTTTACGAGGATTAAACCATCGTATAGAGCTCATTTTGGCGAATCCGAATATATAATTAAGTCATTTTACGAAAAAATGTTCCTTATCTACTGCATTTTTTGTTTGGACGGCAGAATTATACAAACCGTTATGTTATGACAAGAAATGTTGTTTTAATAATAAAATAACACTTACCTATGACATGAAACTGCTGCGTCAGACATAGGTACTTTTAGTTAGGCTTTATTTTAGTGTAAACTATAATGTAGCTCGTACTGTAAAAAAATGTAGTCAGATCACATGTTAAGCTAAGCTCCCTACTATACATATCTAACCTTAAACGCATAGGGCCTAGATACTATACTTAAATGGTGACTAAATACTTGTTGCATTTTGACGAAAGTATAGAATTTGTAAACTCTTTATGTGCGGCTGACACATTATAAATCACGTATTTCGAAAATACGACTCTTCAATACAATATAGGTGCCCTTGCGCTTCGCTTGGCTCGTCGTGGCGAGGACACTCCGGTGCCTCCAGATCTTGACATGAATTCTAAATTTGTGCTGAACCCAGTGTTCAACAAGGAAATACAAAAGCAAAAACCTATAATCTATGTACAGATCTAACACACAACATAGAACTAAGGTAAGCAGAGAGAATAACGTGTCTTCTATGTCACTAGAACATGCGCGCTCTTTACACTATTTATATAAATCATACTTACTTCCAATGACAACTTAATAAAACAAATAAAATACATAACTCGTGTCCATGTTTTATTACAAATAAATAAGCTACAATACAAATTATATTACTCACAAAATTATTCTTTCAGTAAAAGAAATATAAAAATTATAGTAAAAAATATCTAAGATAACACACATAATCGTCAATTCTTTGGCGAACATCAAAAGGGAATATAAAAAGCAGAATTTCATGAAACTTATGAAACACACGTATATTTACAATGTACCGAATATAATGTGTTATGGCACAACATTTATTTGAAAAGCCTCATTATCGTATTTTGAATAAATCTAAGTTGGGAAATGCTCGTCGTAAATGCAGTTTGTAGATATCTAGTAGATAACAACATCGCATCAAACAATGTACACTTTACTTGTGTATATTATAATAATATAATGTACTTCAATATTGTTGATTCATGGTACATTCGACTCATTCATTCATGCTCAATGCTCATACGAGATAGACATACTTGTTTTATATTTAACATTTATTATATAACTATAGTAACATAAGGCACTTATTTATTCCGTCGTTGCAGGGCACTACGTCTCAACACAACATACTATAATATGACACTATCAGATCTGAGTTTATTCTTTCAACAACATGATCGTAATTTGAAGATAGAGGCTGGATCGAGCATAACTCTATGACGTCAGTCCAGGGCATTACACTGCCGTGCCAGTACAACAGACTGTCGACATACAGTGCTTTTGCTTAACAGAATGCCCAATCTATTCCTTGTATTTGTGATCAACTTTTAATTATTTCAACACTTATTTAACAAAGCAAATAAAAGAATACAGTACAAGGTGTACAATAAGGTAACAAACAAACATTTTTGTCGACAGTGTTTTAGATTGACGTAATTATTATACAAGTATACACACATAACACCAAGCCTCTATGTACTGCACACACACAAAGGAAAGCCGCTAAACTTATAGTTCTTGAAGCGATCTAGCAATAGTTTCATCAAACACTTACACACCGACATACTACTGACTACCAGACAGATCTACTCTTTATGAAGATTCAAAAACGGTGAAACATTTGAACATTATCAGAAACATAAAAATGCATAGTTGAAGCATGTCGAGTGGCTGGCTCAGTAGGAGTTTGTAGTTAGTGAGTGCCCTACAACATGTAGTGTCGGGCTCTACCTAAAGTTGGCTCTGCTGGGCGGCGCCTCGGTCGGTTCCAGCACGATGCGCTTGAAGCACCCGTCCGGCAGCTGGTTCAATATGTCCTTGATGTTGTCCACCTCCAAGCGTAAGTGATCGTGCTCGTACTGTTTCATCCATCTGTTGGAGTATCACTTATTAGTTACAGCTTTCAGTGTTTCTCAGTTAAACGAAGGCGTATTTGTGAAATTAAAATTTGTAATGCTACTTTTGGTGTGCAGTAAATGTAGAAAGAAAAAATAAAATGGGACTTAAACGGTTAGGAACCGTGACAACATATGCAGCGCAAGAACCCTTTAATAACTATTGAATAAAACACGGGAGCTTATTTAAACTCAGTGGTCGTATGTGACTATTAATATACTTTGTCTTTCTTAACTGCACTGCACATTCATAGCAGTAAATGATTGAAAATATTGTACCTTTGATGATTATTCTTGGCCTCAGTCAAACTCTTGATCTTTCCGTCCAAGTCCACCGCCTTGAGATCTTTCTCTGCTTTGTCTAAACTTTCCTCTGTAATAGAGCAAACAATAGCACTGTTGAAATCAAAGTTTTAGAAGAAAAAGCGGTTTTTCAAAAAACGACTTCTTCGCCATCTGTCGGTCAAATAAATAAACTACACCCTTTTGTACAGCGTCATCTGTCAAACAGATAAGTAAACGACGGACATTTTTTGTTTAGCGCCATCTACAGCATAGTAACAAAACTAGTATATTCACTAGTAATTGTTCTTCCTACTTTTATCCGAACCACAAGCAGTAATAGGCGCTTATGATGCTGAAAGGCTACAAGGTTATAAATCTTAATAACAGATGTCGCTTTGATAGACTTGTACTCCTGATGACCAAACGAAGAATATCTTAATTTCTGGATTTTATCACTTTCAAGCACTGTTCACTAGTTTTTTAATACGAGTATGTTGAAACGGAAGGGAAAGATGCGCAATTCTAGACCGAGCAACAAAATGACTGCTTCGACATTAGTTGTCGACGCTGCAATTTCTACTGCTCACCTCATCTATGTCAAGAGCTTGTGCGCCCAACGTGGGCAAGTTCTCCAGTTCCGCCATGATGACCTTCAAGTCGTTCAGACCCTTGGTCACCTGCTTCTCAGCTTCCCTGGCGTCTGTGTTCGCTTGACCAACCTGGAACACGAATTTACTTAATTAAATAATCAAATGACGCACCGGACTGAATTATCTTCGTTAGTATCGGCTATCATGTAATGATTCAGAACGTGACACTTCTATAAAGTTTGTTATAACTAACTGATTAATATTATTATATTTGTGAAAGTTTTGGACTTATGATCATTGATCAGTCAAATTTATAACGCTACTTTTGGTATGCATTAAATGTGGACAGAAAAGATAAAATTGGACATAAGCGGTTAGGAACCGTGACAACATAATAATATGCAGCGCAAGAACCCTTACATAACTATTAAATAAAACAAGAGAGTTTATTTAAACTCAGTGATCGTATGTGACTATCAATATACTTTGTCTTTCTTAACTAAACTACACATTCTTAGCAGTAAGTGATTGAAAATATTGTACCTTTGATGATTATTCTTGGCGTCAGTCACTCTTGATATTTCCGTCAAAGACGACCGCTCTGAGATCTTTCTCTGCTATGTCCAAGCTTTTTTCTGTGAAAGAACGAACAACACAGCTGTTAAAACTAAAGCTTTAGAAGAAACAGTTTTTCAAAAAACTACTACAGCGCCATCGGTCGGCCGAAAAACCAACTACAACATGTTTGTACAGCACCATCTATTAAACAGATAAGTAAACTACAATATTTTTTGTTTAGCGCCATCTACAACATACTTACAAAACTAAGATGTGATCTAGTTACTGCTGTACTTACTTTTATCCGAACCACAAACTAAAGTAGGCGCTTATGGTACTGAATGGCTGAAAGGTTATAAACCTTAATAACAGATGTCGCTTTGATAGACTTGTGTTCCTGATGACCAAACGAATAATACCTTAATTTCCTGATTTTATCACTTTTAAGCACTGTTCACTAGTTGTCGGGTCAGGAACATCGTAGAACTTGTGTGCCCAAGAGCATGTGTGTAAATAATATATGTTGAAACGGAAGAGAAAGATGCGCAATTCTAGACCGAACAACAAAATGACTGCTTCAACATTAGTTATCGAAGCTGCAATATCTACTGCTCACCTCATCTGTCAAGAGCTTGTACGTCCAACGTGGGCAAGTTCTCCAGTTCCTCCATGATGACCCTCAAGGTCGTCCAGACCCTTGGTCACCTGCTTCTCAGCTTCCCTGGCGTCTGTGTTCGCTTGACCAACCTGGAACACGAATTTACTTAATTAAATAATCGAATGACGCACCGGACTGAATTATCTTCGTTAGTATCGGCTACCATGTAATGATTCAGAACGTGACACTTCTATAAAGTTTGTCATTTTGTCTAAATGTTACCAAAACCCAAATAGGAATGTTAAAAATTCGTCTTTGTAAGCAATGGCCGCTACCGATTCTATTTCCTTCAACGATCAGAAAATGTAACACATACTAAATAATAAAGCAATCTGATCAAAACAGACTACAATTTATTACTGACGCGTACCAAAGTACGTCGGAGCGTCAACGTCACACCGACTGCACGCGAGATCGGCGCCGGCGCGTCTCGATCCTGTGACGTCACTCACATCTCGTGCAGCGAATGCATTACCTACCTACTGCCTACTTACCACTAAGATATTGTTACTTATTAATGTACACTAATCACTTATCACTACGAGCACAGTTTATCTTGGAAACCGATGCACAATGTTTACATTTGTTCGTGTTGAATGTGATCGCCAGCTTGACGGATACAAAGTTGTAAGCGCGCACCCTCGCTGATAACAAATCTCCCGTCGAATCCAGGGAACATAATATACCTATATGATGGGTATTAGGCACCGCGGAAACAACACAAACTCTCACTAGGTACCTAATAATGATAAACCATCAATAACACTATGGCGGGTGGGTATCGCAGTAGGTAAACACTTATCATTGAAATGTCTATAATACACAAAACAGTAGGCTACTATTACTATTTAATTATACTAAAAACTCAAATAACAACGATAAATAAGCGTCCTTTATGCGCAATGGCTAATGGTAACTTAAATTATTAGTTTTTAGTGCGCGGAATGCACCGATATGTGTGTCCAGTCTCAAGTTCGGGGGGCACTGGCGGGATAGATCAAATGATCGAAGTATGAAGTACATCAAACGGTGCGGCAACGACGCGTGCGTCGTCCGCCCAGTAGCAGAGATGCTAGGTAGGATCATCTTTGGTACAAAAGATGGCACTAGTGCTACAAAATGGTAAAATTAAAAGGCGGTGTTAAGATTCTCCGCAGCAGAATGACTACCCGAGCGTGTCCTTGTTACGGTATGGTGGGAGAGGTAGAACATTCCGACATTCTTTAATACTTTTCTTGTATTTCAGGTTCCTAATGTTCTTTCCAGGTTGAAGAGGTTTAGCATCTTTATTCTATATTTTTGTAAGGCTCATCATGTCAACACGTGATGAGCCAATAATACTATAGTAACATGGTTTTGCCGTATAATAATATGATGCACTTAAAGCAGAAATTCCGATGGTAAGGTGGGTGGAGATATGAAAGAGCGTAGAAAATGATTGGATACCGGCGTATTGACGGGAATAACTGCCTCTGTGGCGCGGTCGGTAGTGTATGCGACTGCCGTGCAATAGGTCTCAGGTTTGAATCCTGGGTCAGGTCAAAAAATCTTTTCTGAGATTTTCTGTTTAAAAAATTCACAGAAATTGCCCGGAGTTAGGAAGTTGAGGTCTTAGACCTCCGTGCCTCGGAGAGCACGTAAAGCCGTCGGTCCTGCGCCTGACCTCTCTCTAGTCGTGTCGGTTTAGCCGTCCCACCAGACTATGACAGTAAAGGAACTTCTTCTTACTATAAACAAAGTCCTGCACAGTCGCCTGGTTTCAATGAAACTGGCCGCCGTAGCCAAAATCGGCCAAGACTTGTTCATTGACGTGAACTAGGTACTTAGTTAGTACACGGCAGCGGCCGCGCCTAGCGACGACGAATACTATAATAATATGGTGACGAAGCGAAGGGCGTGACGTCCGACATACATACATACATACGTCTTAAATATCGCTAATTGTATAAAAATATATTTAACATGTCATTATCCAAATTATCATCAGTTTTCGAGCATCGCGCTCCGAAATAGTTAAAATGAATGTTTTTCAGATCATGAATGAGTGTCATAAATGCGAAACTTTGCTTTCGCTTAACTTCGGAAATAAATGACCTAGACTTGAAATTTTGTATTTTAATTATGTGGTTGTTGCTTACTGGATAACTAAAATTCAACAGCGTTCTAGTCTTATCCAGAGGTTCTCAAATAGAGGCCACGCTGAAGAACATTTCGCCGAATTTTCAGGCCCATATGCGGGCCATATGCCAACATTCAGGCGCTGAAAATCATCTTTCATTTTTCTCTACGATGAACCGCTTTGAAGACATTAGTGAAAAACGAAAAATGGGACCTTTAACCCCCTACCCCCACGCCGGCGCCCCCCCTAGAGGCGGAGATTTTTAGTATGTTTATCTTCTAAGCATCCTGAACCAATTTCTGAAGTAATTGCTCAGGATCCCTCTCACGCACTCTA
Organism: Anticarsia gemmatalis; assembly: GCF_050436995.1. Taxonomy (NCBI): domain Eukaryota; kingdom Metazoa; phylum Arthropoda; class Insecta; order Lepidoptera; family Erebidae; genus Anticarsia; species Anticarsia gemmatalis. The sequence goes on along the minus strand of NC_134776.1, from coordinate 19,215,590 downwards.
CACTTGCTTTCTTGAGTGGACTTTAGCTATTTAAATTATATAAAAGGTACTTATGGTCTAAAATAAAATAAAACCCCGACAACAGCGTTGCAGCGGATCGATAACAGACGAATGCTAACAAGTAATTCGAGGCTCCTTGTACAGTTTCCGTAGTGTAGTGGATAGCACATCTGCCTATCAGGCGGAAGGTCCCCGGTTCGATCCCGGGCGGAAACAGTGTCTTCTGCGCTTTCCTTTTTGTTGTGTATATTCATTATTTAATTTCTAATATGTTTGTTTTGGAATATTTTGATCTAGATTTAGCTTTTAGAATTTATATGGAACAAAATAGAGTATTTCAAAATAATAAGGAACACAATATAGTTTTGGGAGTAATTTGTATGGAAATGCTTCGATTTATTTTTTGGTTTTAATATTGGAACACTTAATACCTTTGTTGTTTTTGAAAAAAAGACTACTTGTTCGTTGGTCAAGTGCTATGCAATTTTGTTTAGAATAAGGGTATCTTTGTAAGAAGGTTATCTATTTGATTTTTTATACCTGAAAATAAGATAGCGTAAATAAGAAAAAGCGTAGTTCATAGCGCCTAGCAGAGTTTTTTCGCTTTAATCTCGTAGGCGTGCAAACCGTGGAATTAACTGGCTAGTCGGCCGCACGGAAACAGTTTAACAGATTGAATAGATTTTGAAGCTCAAGCCAATATGACGAATAGCAAAAAGTCCGTAGTACACAATAAGCACATCAGGAGTGTAGAACATTTAGAAATTTCTTCAAATTACAATAAATTTTCAACAAATAGATGAGATTTTATTTTTTGAAGGATGGTAAGGTTATGCATACTTAATAATATTATGAAAAATCTCTCTCTAACACAGACAGTGATCTGACGAACAAAATCTTCCTAATATAATGTTTTCCTGCGAAAAGAAGATTATAAGAAATCATCAACGACAACGAACTCGCTGGTACAAGATAGTAATGAAGAAATAAGGTCCTTAAGGTAAAGCTCAAGAGCTAAGCTGTCGGTACCGGTTGTTTTGAACATCAACGACAAACGATAAGTGGTTAAGGAATACTTGGAACATGGAATATTGATAAACTCTTTGAGTTAAGAAGGAAATTCTGAAGAAGGAATGCTTAGTGAAAAAATACATTTGTGAAAGATAATGACTCCATATAGTTTAGTTTAACGTCCAAAGAAAATAATGTAATAACGTTGAACAAGTGCGAGTCGGAGACTTTGCATTCATTTGAGGAGTTGTAAACAACTCTTGTTGAGATGTTTTCCTTTACCATTAAAACAAGTGTTATTTCTAATACTCAGTCATTGGTGTATCGCTTTAGGGCACGAGCCCTCAACCACTCGGTTGAAAGGCGATACATAAAATGAATGCCGATTGTGTTGCTTAGTTATTATTATTATAATCACGGACTTAATATCGTCTGCAAAGTCTCCGATAGAAGCTGACTCACTTAAAAAACACTATATTAATGATCTTGAATAAATTTGATTGGTATCTAGAAAAACCTGGCTATAAAATTGTTGCCCTTTTATAAATAATGCACTATATAAAAATATTCCTTATAGCCGTCATTCGTCTTGTTAACTTTTAAGCATTTACTCACGCGACTGACTGAGAATAGAATTTACCTAATATTAAACTAATTACAACTATAAGTTCACGTTATATGAGTTATGTGTTCTTAGCACGTCTACTTACTTATTATTTTTACATCAGTATTTTTCAAATTGCTGTATGCTATATATGAATATAATAATAATCAAAATATTTTTAATATTCTTATTTGTAATTATAATGTCCATAATTATTTAAAAAAGTTGTACGCTCTTGGCATTGTATTTGAAAACATAACCACACTTTAACTTGAAATGATTATAGATACTTCAAGTTAAAGGTGATTTATTTGTCAAAACTCATTACATATTTCATTATTATAAAAAAATAAAAACTTCATGAAGCATTATTAGTAGCAACTTGTTTCAATACTTTCCGTTTTTATATGGCCTATAAGAAATAAGTTGATGGATTCGTAGTTGTAAAAACCAGCGTGAAAATGACCCAGCTTCCCTAAGTCGTCAGAAAGTTTTATATATTTTACCTGACGGTAAGTAAAATTAATCAAAATATTCAAAAACTGTGTTTAATCTTGAGAATAAATGGAAAAAACATTAAATCGAAAAACCAAATAACTTGATTAGAATTAGATAAGTATAACTTACACTTTTAGCGTGGACATTCTCTAGATAGGTAGCCGGAAATCTTTGCTTTTGCTTTGAACGGCACTTAAGCAGCCAGTCCTGATAGTTGCCAATTGAGATTACAGTCCATGAGCCATGTCAAATGACTTCGGGCGTTTAAAAATCTTCGACACTAGGCTGACCACTAACCAAATGGAGAAAGAACGAACTTCAATGACTGGATAGAGTTACAAAATGTTTACAAGAAAGGTCCAAAATATTATCTCCGTTAATGAAAACTCGTTTAGTAAGTCTGTAGTCATTGGAAATAACAATGTAGCCATGAAAACTTAAGAACGGCCACTGCAGCTGCCAATCATGTCTACCTTATCATTATGGAGGTGGTAGCTTTGTCTGTTTTACACATACTTTTTAAATTACTAGTAGTCCGCTCAAAGAATACTCCAAAAGCAGGTGTAGACTGTAGAGTGCGTGAGAGGGATCCTAAGCAATTTCTTCAGAAATTGGTTCAGGATGCTTAGAGGACAAACATACTAAAAATCCCCGTCTCTAGGGGGGGGCGCCGGAGTGGGGGGAGGGGGTTAAAGTTCCCATTTTTTAGTTTTTCACTAATATCTTCAAAACGGTTCGTCATAGAGAAAAAGTGTCTTCTACATAATGAAAGATGATCAAATTGTCTACAACTTTTGTTCTACACACACATGTATAGGCAAAACAATTTGCTACAAATTATGTCCTCACAATTTTTTTCCAAGATGCATAGTTTCCGAAATATCGCGAAAACAGCGTTTACACCCCTTTTTTGGAGATGGCGGCGTTACGCTTACTAAGCTCATGTAACATTTCAACGGACTACAATAGTTCTCGACCCTGCCACTTGTCTTGGAATTATGAACTAAATTATCTTTCCTAACCTGTCAAGAGCTTTTACGTCCAGCCTCGGCAAGTTCTCAAGTTCCTCCATGATGACCTTCAGACAGTCCAGACCCTTGGTCACCTGCTTCACGGCCTCTGTAGCATCTGTTTTCACTTGACCAACCTGGAACATTAATTTACTCATTGTAAGAAAGGCATGAATGACCATAAGCACTATTTCTTACAGATATTACTAACATGTATCGTGTCTCAAGCATCACATCTCCAGAGCGTCTATGTTTTGCTCTTCGACTTTTCGCATCGTCCATGTTTGAGATACAGAATGGCCTCAGTCAAACTCTTGATTTTTCTATACAAGTCCACCTCTTTGAGATCATTTTCTGCTTTGTACAAACGTTTCTCTGTAATAAACACTGTGACTATCGGCATTTTTTGTATAGCGCCATCTACAGCACTTTCGTAAAAGTATGATGTGTAAATGTAGCTTTGATAGCCAAATCAGGATCTATAGATCAAATGATCGAAGCACATCAAACGGTGCGGCGACGTCGCGTGAGCCGTCCACCCAGTAGCAGAGACGCTAGGTAGGATCATCTTTGGTATAAAAGATGGCACTAGTACTACAAAATAGTAAAATTAAAAGGCGGTGTTAAGATTCTCCGCAGCAGAATGACTACCCGAGCGTGTCCTTGTTGCGGTATGGTGGGAGAGGTGGAACATTCCGACATTCTTTAATACTTTTCTTGTATTTCAGGTTCCTAATGTTCTTTCCAGGTTGAAGAGGTTTGCCTTCCTTATTCTAAATTTTTGGAAGGCTCATCATGTGATGAGCCAATAATACTATAGTTACATGGTCCTGCTATACATAAAATGATACGCTTTAACCAGAAATTTCGATGGTAAGGTGGGTAGAGATATGGAAGAGCGTAGGAAATGATTGGATACCGGCGTGTTGACGTGAACTAGGTACTTAGTTAGTACACGGCAGCGGCCGCGCCTAGCGACGACGAACACTCTTTGGCGGCGACGAAGGGCGTGACGTCCGACATACAATCATGCGTCTTAGATATCGCTAATTGTATATAAATATATCAAACATATGTATAAGCGAAACAATTTGCTACAAATTATGTTTTTTTTTAATTTTCTTTAATTTTTTTTCCAAGACGCATACTTAGTTTCCGAAATATCGAAAAAAGCGTATTCACGCGTATTTTGGAAATGGCGGCGTTAAACTTTTATTCACCTCTCACACAGGCCCCAAACGTAAAATTGCGTTGTCGTAAATATTCTAAGCTCATGTAACATTTCAACGGACTACATTCGTTCTCGACCTTGCCACTTGACTTGGAGACTTGAACTAAAATATGTTTCCTAACCTGTCAAGAGCTTGTGCGTCGAACGTTAGCAAGTCCTCCAGGTCCTCCATGACGACCTTCAAGTCGTCCAGACTCTTGGTAACCTGCTACTCAGCCTCCGTAGCATCCCTGTTCACTTGACCAAACTGGAACATCCATTTACTCATTGTAAGAAAGGCATGAATGAGCAGAAGGACTATTTCTTACAGATATTACTAACATGTATTGTGTCTCAAGCATCACATCTCCAGAGCGTCTATGTTTTGCTCTTTGACTTTCCGCATCGTCTATGTTTAAGATATAGAATGGTCTCAGTCAAACTCTTGATTTTTCTATCCAAGTCCACCTCTATGAGATAATATTCCGCTTTGACCAAACGTTTTTCTGTAATAAAACTAGCAAAAGCCATGTTTTGTACAAAGTTTTATCCGAATGTAATTCTTTTCAAAATCATCTGCAACACCATGTATTGGTCAAATTGATAAACATTTATGTACAATGCAATCTATCGGACACATTAAGTAGAGTATGGCCCAGCGCAGACAGAGCGGAATAAGGCCCAGCGCAGACAGACCGGAATAATCCTCGTGCGGTCTCGAGCATTTTCTTTACGGCTCGCGGATGCTCGAGCATGCTCGCGACTGCTCGAGCCTGCGCGAGGAGAGCGTTCTAGGTTACCATTCTACAAAAACGGGCCAGTTTATCGTGAAAATTCATCAACGATGGTGGACTGGGCCATGATTATAATTGCTCTTTTGCTGAAGAAGAATAAAAATGACGTTCTCCCACTTTAAACTCAGTAACAACATTGAAATTTTTCGTACGATGCCGGCGGCGACGCGATGCCGCGCGGAGATACCCGCGCATCCTCGAGGACGCGCGAGCATTTTTTGTCAGGTTCAAGCACTTATGCACTTTATTTTAATAATTTTTAAAGTTCATTTTCAAGTGGGTTAAAATAATCCTCTCCGCTGCGCTCCTCTCGGTCTGCGCTGACCCTATCGCCGTTCTCTATTTAGCGCCAACTACATCACATTCATAAAACTGTTATGTGCAAATGTAGCCTTGATAGCCTTGTGGTTTCGATGTAAAAAATATCTTTATTTTAGGACTATAATATATTAACTGTAAACACGGTTTGGAGTCTCTGTCCCTGGCTTCATTAGCGCGATCGCTGGCGGAGTGTGATGCTCTGCAACCTTCACAATAAAATTATACAAACCGTTATGTTATGACTAGAAATGTTGTTTTAATAATAAAATAACACTTACCTATGACATGAAACTGCTGCGTCAGACATAGGTACTTTTAGTTAGGCTTTATTTTAGTGTAAACTATAATGTAGCTCGTACTGTAAAAAAATGTAGTCAGATCACATGTTAAGCTAAGCTCCCTACTATACATATCTAACCTTAAACGCATAGGGCCTAGATACTATACTTAAATGGTGACTAAATACTTGTTGCATTTTGACGAAAGTATAGAATTTGTAAACTCTTTATGTGCGGCTGACACATTATAAATCACGTATTTCGAAAATACGACTCTTCAATACAATATAGGTGCCTTTGCGCTTCGCTTGGCTCGTCGTGGCGAGACCACTCCGGTGCCTCCAGATCTTGACATGAATTCTAAATTTGTGCTGAACCCAGTGTTCAACAAGGAAATACAAAAGCAAAAACCTATAATCTATGTACAGATCTAACACACGACATAGAACTAAGGTAAGCAGAGAGAATAACGTGTCTTCTATGTCACTAGAACATGCGCGCTCTTTACACTATTTATATAAATCATACTTACTTCCAATGACAACTTAATAAAACAAATAAAATACATAACTCGTGTCCATGTTTTATTACAAATAAATAAGCTACAATACAAATTATATTACTCACAAAATTATTCTTTCAGTAAAAGAAATATAAAAATTATAGTAAAAAATATCTAAGATAACACACATAATCGTCAATTCTTTGGCGAACATCAAAAGGGAATATAAAAAGCAGAATTTCATGAAACTTATGAAACACACGTATATTTACAATGTACCGAATATAATGTGTTATGGCACAACATTTATTTGAAAAGCCTCATGATCGTATTTTGAATAAATCTAAGTTGGGAAATGCTCGTCGTAAATGCAGTTTGTAGATATCTAGTAGATAACAACAAAAGCTGGAGTAATAACCTAATAAACCTCAGCAAAGACAGCATCAAGAAAATACTTGGTGCTTTCACAGGACACTACGGCACGAACTACATGTTAAACAAAATAGGAGCCATAGATGACCCCAAATGCAGGCACTGCAATGAAGAAGCAGAAACCATGAAACACATACTGTGCGAGTGTGATGCTTTAGGAAGGAAAAGAATGGATCTTCTAGGATGCGGTTACCCTAAACCAGAAGACTACAGGCTGCTTCCGGTGGGGTGCATAGCAAAACTGATAAGTTTTGCCCTGCCCCCCAACGTCTAGAGTAGCAAAGGAGGGGGTGACACAAAGGATCAGGAATGGTCGAAGTGTCAGCCAGGCATTAACTGGCACCCCCACCCCTAAGATAAGATAAGATAAGATAACAACATCGCATCAAACAATGTACACTTTACTTGTGTATATTATAATAATATAATGTACTTCAATATTGTTGATTCATGGTACATTCGACTCATTCATTCATGCTCAATGCTCATACGAGATAGACATACTTGTTTTATATTTAACATTTATTATATAACTATAGTAACATAAGGCACTTATTTATTCCGTCGTTGCAGGGCACTACGTCTCAACACAACATACATACATATGACACTATCAGATCTGAGTTTATTCCTTCGACAACATGATCGTAATTTGAAGATAGAGGCTGGATCGAGCATAACTCTATGACGTCAGTCCAGGGCATTACACTGCCGTGCCAGTACAACAGACTGTCGACATACAGTGCTTTTGCTTAACAGAATGCCCAATCTATTCCTTGTATTTGTGATCAACTTTTAATTATTTCAACACTTATTTAACAAAGCAAATAAAAGAATACAGTACAAGGTGTACAATAATGTAACAAACAAACATTTTTGTCGACAGTGTTTTAGATTGACGTAATTATTATACAAGTATACACACATAACACCAAGCCTCTATGTACTGCACACACACAAAGGAAAGCCGCTAAACTTATAGTTCTTGAAGCGATCTAGCAATAGTTTCATCAAACACTTACACACCGACATACTACTGACTACCAGACAGATCTACTCTTTATGAAGATTCAAAAACGGTGAAACATTTGAACATTATCAGAAACATAAAATTGCATAGTTGAAGCATGTTGAGTGGCTGGCTCAGTAGGTGTTTGTAGTTAGTGAGTGCCCTACAACATGTAGTGTCGGGCTCTACCTAAAGTTGGCTCTGCTGGGCGGCGCCTCGGTCGGTTCCAGCACGATGCGCTTGAAGCACCCGTCCGGCAGCTGGTTCAATATGTCCTTGATGTTGTCCACCTCCAAGCGTAAGTGATCGTGCTCGTCCTCGTACTGTTTCATCCATCTGTTGGAGTATCACATATTAGTAACAGCTTTCAGTGTTTCTCAGTCAAACGAAGGCGTATTTGTGTAAGTTTTGGACTTATGATCATTAAAATTTGTAATGCTAATCTTGGTATGCAGTAAATGTAGAAAGAAAAAATAAAATGGGACATAAGCGGTTAGAAACCGTGACAACATATGCAGCGCAAGAACCCTTACATAACTATTAAATAAAACAAGGGAGCTTATTTAAATTTAGTGATTGTATGTGACTATCAATATACTTTGTCTTTCTCAACTAAACTACACATTCTTAGCAGTGAATGATTGAAAATATTGTACCTTTGATGATTATTCTTGGCGTCAGTCAGACTCCTGATATTTCTGTCAAAGTCGACCGCTCTGAGATCTTTCTCTGTTTTGTCCAAGCTTTCCTCTGTGAAAGAACGAAAAACAGAGCTGTTAAAATTAAAGCTTCAGAAGAAAAAACAGTTTTTCAAAAAACTACTACAGCGCCATCGGTCGGCCGGAAAATAAACTACAGCATGTTTGTACAGCACCATCTATTAAACAGATAAGTAAACTACAATATTTTTTGTTTAGCGCCATCTACAACATACTTACAAAACTAAGATGTGATCTAGTTACTGCTGTACTTACTTTTATCCGAACCACAAACTAAAGTAGGCGCTTATGGTACTGAATGGCTGAAAGGTTATAAACCTTAATAACAGATGTCGCTTTGATAGACTTGTGTTCCTGACGACCAAACGAAAAATACCTTAATTTCCTGATTTTATCACTTTTAAGCACTGTTCACTAGTTGTCGGGTCAGGAACATTATAGAACCTGTGTGCCCAAGAGCATCTGTGTAAATACATATGTTGAAACGGAAGAGAAAGATGCGCAATTCTAGAAAGAACAACAAAATGACTGCTTCAACATTAGTTGTCGAAGCTGCAATTTCTACTGCTCACCTCATCTGTCAAGAGCTTGTGCGTCCAACGTGGGCAAGTTCTCCAGTTCCTCCATGATGACCCTCAAAGTCCCTACCTACTGCCTACTTACCACTAAGATATTGTTACTTATTAATCAACACTAATCACTTATCACTACGAGCACAGTTTATCTTGGAAACCGATGCACAATGTTTACATTTGTTCGTGTTGAATGTGATCGCCAGCTTGACGGATACAAAGTTCTAAGCGCGTACCCTCGCTAATAACAAATCTCCAGTCGAATCCAGGGAACATAATATACCTATATGATGGGTATTAGGCACCGCGGAAACAACACAAACTCTCACTACCTAATAATGATAAACCATCAATAACACTATGGCGGGTGGGTATCGCAGTAGGTAAACACTTATCATTGAAATGTATGAAATACACAAAACAGTAGGCTACTATTACTATTTAATTATACTAAAAACTCAAATAACAACGATAAATAAGCGTCCTTTATGCGCAATGGCTAATGGTAACTTAAATTATTAGTTTTTAGTGCGCGGAATGCACCGATATGTGTGTCCAGTCACAAGTTCGGGCGGCACTGGCGGGATAGATCAAATGATCGAAGTATGAAGTACATCAAACGGTGCGGCAACGACGCGTGCGCCGTCCGCCCAGTAGCAGAGATGCTAGGTAGGATCATCTTTGGTACAAAAGATGGCACTAGTGCTACAAAATGGTAAAATTAAAAGGCGGTGTTAAGATTCTTCGCAGCAGAATGACTACCCGAGCGTGTCCTTGTTACGGTATGGTGGTAGAGGTAGAACATTCCGACATTCTTTAATACTTTTCTTGTATTTCAGGTTCCTAATGTTCTTTCCAGGTTGAAGAGGTTTTGCATCTTTTTTCTATATTTTTGTAAGGCTCATCATGTCAACACGTGATGAGCCAATAATACTATAGTAACATGGTCCTGCTGTACAATAATATGAAGCACTAAAAGCAGAAATTTCGATGGTAAGGTGGGTGGATATGGAAAAGCGTAGGAAATGATTGGATACCGGCGTATTGACATGAACTAGGCACTTAGTTAGTACACGGCAGCGGCCGCGCCTAGCGACGACGAACACTATATGGCGGCGACGAAGGGCGTGACGTCCGACATACATACATACGTCTTAGATATCGCTAATTGTATAAAAATATATAAAACACATGTATAGGCAAAACAATTTGCTACAAATTATGTCCAGACTCTTGGTAACCTGCTACTCAGCCTCCGTAGCATCCCTGTTCACTTGACCAACCTGGAACATTAATTTCCTCGTTGTAAGAAAGGCATGAATGACCAGAAGCACTATTTCTTACAGATATTACTAACATGCGAACAGAACGTCTATGTTTTACTCTTTGACTTTTCGCATGGCATGGCCTCAGTCAAACTCTTGATTAAGTATTCTATCCAACTCCTCCTCTGTGAGATCCTTTTCTGCGTTGTCCAAACGTTTTACTTAAATAAAAATCCACAAGCCATGTTTCATTCAAATATAACATTTTTCAAAAACGACCACATTTGTTTACAGTGAAGTCTATGGGACACATTAGTAGAGTATTGGCATTTTTTATTTAGCGCTATCTACAGCACACACATGAGACTGAGATGTGTCCTAGTAGTAGCTGTACCTGCCTTTATCCGAACCACAAACAGCTATGAGACGCTGAAAGGCTACAAGTTATAAACTTAAATTGCGCATATCGCTTTGATAGCCTTGTGTTCTCAATGATCAGGGTGAATAATATCTTAATTACAGGATTATTTTAACTCCCAAGTGCGGTTTACTTGTTTCTTGGTCAGGGATTGTCGTATTCCCTATTACCTTCCAGTCATTTGAGTCTAGACATTCATCAAAGTTATTCATAATCAGGGATATTGGTATCGTAGATATCGTGAGACCCTAACAGTGTACTGACACGGTACACAACCTTACGGTCTCATGCCACCCCAAGGACCTACCCTTTCACTACCAACAGGTACCGATAAAGGAACCACTGTAAAAGACTCAGCAGCCTGCTACAGGTCACCAGGCAGTGTGTGCAACACCAGCAACATCATCATCATTTAGTTCAAAATACTTGAACTTTTTATTATTAAGATACTATTAGTTAAGTCACCAAATCGGGAGGGGAGACAATGAGAAGAGCTGGCAAGAAGTACTTAGTCACTCTTTTAAATAAAATATATCTCCAAGACTATCTTCATAGTTAATTATCTAATATCATGAAACTATCTCTATTTTATCAGGATAGTTCTAAATTGTCATCCCATGACTATCCTGCTGATATATCAACCCCACATGGAGCACTGTAAAATAAGTAGTCAGATCTCATGTTAAGCCAAGCTCCCTACTCTACATGTCTAACCCTAAATGTATAGGGCCTAGATTAACACTTAAATGGCGGCGAAATACTTGATGCGTTTTGTCGAAAGTATAGAATTTGTAAACTCTTTATGTGCGGCTGACACATTATAAATCACGTATTTCGAAAATACGACTCTTCAATACAATATAGGTGCCCTTGCGCTTCGCTTGGCTCGTCGTGGCGAGGACACTCCGGTGCCTCCAGATCTTGACATGAATTCTAAATTTGTGCTGAACCCAGTGTTCAACAAGGAAATACAAAAGCAAAAACCTATAATCTATGTACAGATCTAACACACAACATAGAACTAAGGTAAGCAGAGAGAATAACGTGTCTTCTATGTCACTAGAACATGCGCGCTCTTTACACTATTTATATAAATCATACTTACTTCCAATGACAACTTAATAAAACAAATAAAATACATAACTCGTGTCCATGTTTTATTACAAATAAATAAGCTACAATACAAATTATATTACTCACAAAATTATTCTTTCAGTAAAAGAAATATAAAAATTATAGTAAAAAATATCTAAGATAACACACATAATCGTCAATTCTTTGGCGAACATCAAAAGGGAATATAAAAAGCAGAATTTCATGAAACTTATGAAACACACGTATATTTACAATGTACCGAATATAATGTGTTATGGCACAACATTTATTTGAAAAGCCTCATTATCGTATTTTGAATAAATCTAAGTTGGGAAATGCTCGTCGTAAATGCAGTTTGTAGATATCTAGTAGATAACAACATCGCATCAAACAATGTACACTTTACTTGTGTATATTATAATAATATAATGTACTTCAATATTGTTGATTCATGGTACATTCGACTCATTCATTCATGCTCAATGCTCATACGAGATAGACATACTTGTTTTATATTTAACATTTATTATATAACTATAGTAACATAAGGCACTTATTTATTCCGTCGTTGCAGGGCACTACGTCTCAACACAACATACTATAATATGACACTATCAGATCTGAGTTTATTCTTTCAACAACATGATCGTAATTTGAAGATAGAGGCTGGATCGAGCATAACTCTATGACGTCAGTCCAGGGCATTACACTGCCGTGCCAGTACAACAGACTGTCGACATACAGTGCTTTTGCTTAACAGAATGCCCAATCTATTCCTTGTATTTGTGATCAACTTTTAATTATTTCAGCACTTATTTAACAAAGCAAATAAAAGAATACAGTACAAGGTGTACAATAAGGTAACAAACAAACATTTTTGTCGACAGTGTTTTAGATTGACGTAAATATTATACAAGTATACACACATAACTCCAAGCCTCTATGTACTGCACACACACAAAGGAAAGCCGCTAAACTTATAGTTCTTGAAGCAATCTAGCAATAGTTTCATCAAACACTTACACACCGACATACTACTGACTACCAGACAGATCTACTCTTTATGAAGATTCAAAAACGGTGAAACATTTGAACATTATCAGAAACATAAAATTGCATAGTTGAAGCATGTCGAGTGGCTGGCTCAGTAGGAGTTTGTAGTTAGTGAGTGCCCTACAACATGTAGTGTCGGGCTCTACCTAAAGTTGGCTCTGCTGGGCGGCGCCTCGGTCGGTTCCAGCACGATGCGCTTGAAGCACCCGTCCGGCAGCTGGTTCAATATGTCCTTGATGTTGTCCACCTCCAAGCGTAAGTGATCGTGCTCGTCCTCGTACTGTTTCATCCATCTGTTGGAGTATCACTTATTAGTAACAGCTTTCAGTGTTTCTCAGTCAAACGAAGGCGTATTTGTGTAAGTTTTGGACTTATGATCATTGATCAGTCAAATTAATAACGCTTCTTTTGGTGTGCAGTAAATGTAGAAAGAAAAAATAAAATGGGACTTAAACGGTTAGGAACCGTGACAACATATGCAGCGCAAGAACCCTTTAATAACTATTAAATAAAACACGGGAGCTTATTTAAACTCAGTGGTCGTATGTGACTATTAATATACTTTGCCTTTCTTAACTGCACTGCACATTCATAGCAGTAAATGATTGAAAATATTGTACCTTTGATGATTATTCTTGGCCTCAGTCAAACTCTTGATCTTTCCGTCCAAGTCCACCGCCTTGAGATCTTTCTCTGCTTTGTCTAAACTTTCCTCTGTAATAGAGCAAACAATAGCACTGTTGAAATCAAAGTTTTAGAACAAAAAGCGGTTTTTCAAAAAACGACTTCTTCGCCATCTGTCGGTCAAATAAATAAACTACACCCTTTTGTACAGCGTCATCTGTCAAACAGATAAGTAAACGACGGACATTTTTTGTTTAGCGCCATCTACAGCATAGTAACAAAACTAGTATATTCACTAGTGATTGTTGTACCTACTTTTATCCGAACCACAAGCAGTAATGGGCGCTTATGGTGCTGAAAGGCTACAAGGTTATAAACTTCAATTACAGATGTCGCTTTGATAGCCTTGTTTTTCAGATGACCAAATGAAAAATATTTCCAGATTTTTGATTTCTTAAACGCAGTTCACTTGTTTTCGGGTCAGAGAAACCTGCGGTTCGTATTGCCCCTTTTAGTCTACCCATTTGAGTCAAAGTTGTACATAATCAGAGGAATTTGTATCGTTGCAGGGGAGTTGTCGAAGCTGTAATTTCTTCTGCTTACCTAATCTGTCAAGAGCTTGCGCGTCCAACGTGGGCAAGTTCTCCAGTTCCTCCATGATGACCTTCAAGTCGTCCAGACCCTTGGTCACCTGCTTCTCAGCCTCCCTGGCGTCTGTGTTCGCTTGACCAACCTGGAACACAAATCAACTTATTGTAATAGAAGAATTAAGCACCTGACTAATGCCCGGTTTCTGAGTACATTTAGCGGTAGTTTATCTATTCAATCGCGTTTTTTATATGAGTTTAAACGCTATTGAATAGATAAACTACCGCTAAATGTACCTCAGAAATGGAGGTAAATGGTTTTGGATAATGCCTTAATCATAATATTCGACAACGGCAACATTCTAATCAGTTTTACATTTTTGTGTAGTGTGATAAAACCAATAGTTAAACCGTTGGTAATATACCTTCATCTTAGCGTCTCTAGTGAGCTGCATGTTCTCAGCGGCTTCCTTCTCCAAGTCTTCAATCTGCTTGGCCGTGCCTTCCACTCGAGCTGTAATTATACAACAGAATACAAGTTAGAATCTTGCTATATTCATTACTGATGATAAATCTAAAAGAGGTAAGACCATACATTTCAATAGATAACTTACTACCTTCATAACTTGAACAAGATTATTTTTTGTTACCACTAGTCAAACCAAAAAATACTAGAATTACTTAGTTTATGAAAGTTCTCATAGAGAAAGATGTAGTCTTTAATTATACGCTATGGGCGTAGTATTATAAACAAGCTGTCTCGCGCAACTTCGCTTGCGTCACATAAGAGAGAGTGGGTCAAAATTTTCCCCGTTTTTGTAACCTTTTTTTACTGGTACTCTGCCCCCATTGGTCGTAGCATGATGATATATAGCCTATAGCCTTCCTCGATAAATGGGCTATCTAACACTGAAATACTTTTTGAAATCGGACCAGTAGTTCCTGAGACTAGCATTTAAACAAAAAAACAAACTCTTCAGCTTTATAATATTAGTATAGATATTACTTTACATGTACGAACTTTAAATAAGGAGATCGTGAGTTGGCTAATTTTTTCATCAACACGATAGTCATAAAGTTTGTGTACTTACATGTGTCTAACAATGTATGTGTGTTGTATACAAAAAAAATACGCGTTATATTAAAATCTAGAATCTATTAAGTATTTAAACACTTACTGGATAGTTTATCAGCCTCGTCTCTCAGTTTCGTGGCCTCTGCCTTCGCAGTAGCTGACTTTAACCTCACTTCATGAGCCGCCTGCAAACACAAGGATTCATTAACACATTTTTTAAACGTTTCTGTAAACAAGATTCTTAAACCACTATCATTAATCACTAGCTGACCCGCGCAACTTCGCTTGCGTCACATAAGAGAATCATAATTTTCCCCGTTTTTGTAACATTTTTCACTGGTACTCTGCTCCTATTGGTCGTAGCGTGACGTTATATAGCCTATAGCCTTCCTCGATAAATGGGCTATCCAATACTAATAATAATATAATAATAATTCAATAAAGAATTTTTCAAATCGGACCAGTAGTTCCCGAGATTAGCGCGTTCAAACAAACAAACTCTTCAGCTTTATAATATTAGTATCGATTAGTATAGATAGCAAGGAATCTGTCGGCATACTAATGATGAATCCAGATTTGGCCAGATATAGTTAAGGATCACCACAAACTGGCTGACCCGCGCAACTTCGCTTGCGTCACATAAGAGAGAATGGGTCATAATTTACCCCACTTTTGTAAGATTTTCTACTGGTGCTCTGCTCCTATTAGTCGTAGTGTGATGATGGCCTATAGCCTTCATCGATAAATGGTCTATTCAACACAAAAATATTTTCTCAATTCGAACCACAGTAACCCTAAAAAATCTGCTTAAAGTAGCACTTTCATATACTGATTGCAGATTGGCACAGCGAAAAAAAAATCGGCCTGAGATTAGCGCGTTCAAACAAACAAACTCTTCAGCTTTATAATATTATCCATACTAATATTATAAATGCGAAAGTAACTCAGTGACAGAGTTACTTTCGCATTTGATTGAGTAACAACTCAATCACGCCTAAACTACTGAACCAATTTGCATGAAATTTGGTATGAGGATATTTTGATACCCAAGAAAGGACATAGCAACTTTTTGCCGCGTATAAATGACTGAAAATTTCGGTGGCGGACGAAGTCGCGGGTAAAAGCTAGTATAGTATAGATGAAGGTGTACCTGAGAGGCGTTAGCGGCGAAGTTGTTCTGCGCCTGCTGCGCGAGGTCCCTGGCCTCCTTGGCGCGGTCGCTGGCCGTGTACAGCTGCTCCGTGATGCTGTTGATGCTCTCCTCGGCCGCCTGGATCTTCTGCTGCACGGCCGGCACGTCCAGCGCGGCCTGTTCCGCTTGCTGGCGGGATTTTGTCACCTTGTCGCTGAATTCTGGTGGAATAAAGTAAATAAAGCTGTTATAGATGCCGTGTTTGATAGTTTTTTTCTTGGATCAATGTGATTTTGTTAGGAAAGAGTACGGCTACCTGTAATTTCAGCTATATACCGATAGCCTGTGAGCCAAAATGCGAATGTGAGGTTTGCGAAAATAGAGTGAAGTGAAGGAGTAAGATTAGTAAGGCAGACCCCACTATCATGAGATGGAAAGGAAACAATATTTATTATTGTTCTCTCTCTATAGTAGATTATAATTATTGCTGCTTAGTTTATAATCCAACGACTGTGTGAGTTGTCCAATTATATATTTATTTATATTATGCGATTACCTTTAAGCGTCTTATAAATCTCATTAGCGTCCCTCAGCGTCTGGTTGGTGAGCGCGACGTCGTTCCTGGCCTGTTCCTGCAGCTCGTCGAGCCGCACCAGCAGGTCGTTGAGCTCCTCCTGCCGGTCGTGGCCCTGCTCCAGCAGACCACGGCCTTGCTTGATGGCGCCCTCCAACTGGGTTAACGTCTCCTCGTTCTCAGCTTGCAGACGTTCTAATTCCGAGGATTTCTCGTCTATCTGTAATTGTCATTAAATATGTAATTACGTAAACTGTCTTAGTGGAGTTGGTGACTGGTGTCGGATAAGAATTGTGAAAATATTTTAATACACATTATGCCTTATGCTTTGGGTATACAAGCCAGAAACATTAGTGTATTTTCATACTCCTCTGCTTACGCCTTCGTGTATTACAGAGTGAAACAACCGGTTTTCTTACACCTGTACACACTATACCTTCACTATACCTTCTTCGTTCGTTCGTTACACTATACCTTCAGATAAAACTGACAGAAACATGGTAGCGTTTTGATACATCTTTTTGTATAGCAGTCGAAAACATGTAAGTGTTTTCTAATACTTCTAACTACACCTTCGGGTAAAACAGACAGAAACATGGAAGTATTTTCATACACAGTTACCCACACCTTCTTGAATAACAACTGGAAGCATAAGTGTATTTCCTAACACCTCTAAATACACCTTCAGGTAAAACAGCCGGTAACATGAGTGCACTACGTTCAAGTTTATTAACAACAATCATTATGTTGGCTCTCTTATATACTTGTATGTACACGTATATAACAGTCGTACTCACAGTGTTGTTCATCTCGCGCGCGTCGTCTCTGAGCTTGCTGAGCCTGATGTCCGGCAGCAGCGTGGTGTTGACCTCGGCGTACAAGCCCAGCGCCTTGTCGTACACCTCCTTGGCTCGCTTCAGCTCTTGCTCAGCCAGCTCGTTCATGCTGCTCAGCTTGCCTGATGCTGCGTTCAACTCGTTCGTCAAAGTTTTCACTTCGTCACTGTAACATTTTAATATGAATTTAAGTATTGTATTGCTTAATAGACTAGGCTCTGCTTGTGTGAATTTAGGTGAAAAGTACTGTTGTTATCCAAGTAATATAATCTTTTACACATTAAAAATCGTGTTATTTTTAAGATAAGACTAAATTTAAATATAGCAGAGTCTAACTATACAATCCTACGACGCTGTGCATTTGTGGCTGTGCTGCCATGACGGGTAGAAAACACAATGTTCGTACAAATGAGCGCTAAAACAGTATTTCTGGATAGAACCACATTAATCATACAACAAATTTGCGTATGCAACAGATAATGTGAAATATATTATTATTATTATACCGAAACATTAAGTTTGCGAAAAAAAATGTGTTTTCGAATGTGCAACCTTCCCACCGGGCTATAAAAGAGAGGGAACAGAATGTGCGAATTGTGCACACTTGGCCACCATAGACAAATACCTCCTCTGAAACCAACCAATGGGTTTCAGTGTAATTAGCCGCCGTGGCCAACTTTCGGGTAAGAGGACATTTATGTTATTATTGTGAAATCCACTCACCTAATATTAGCCTGCTTAGTAATACCATCTTTAGCGATATTATTAGCCGTGATAGACGTGTTGAATGCTTTGTCAGCGATCTCCCTGATGTTCCTGGCCTCTGTCTCGAGCTTCTCAGCGAGGAGTCTGGACTCCTTGGCTAAAGCCGACATGTCGACAGACTGCTTGCCGAACTGGTCGGAGCGGTTGCGAGCCTTCAACAAAGCCGCGGCGCCTTCGCCGTCTAAGTATTCTAGAGCACTCTGAAATATAATATTGTTAAGTATATATTAGATTAATTATGTTATGGTGTTCTGTAGTCGTAAAACAGAGTCGGTGGCTTGAGGAAACATAGCTGAATGGGACAATCTAATCGATACCTACGTGTGTTTGTTCGTGAAATGTATAATCATTCGATATAGCATTTTTGTAATAATTGCGCCCACCTATTGTCGTTTGTACAAGTAGCAAGTAATACTGAGAAAAGCATCGAATCTTTCAGCTTTGTTGTTGGCCAAATACTGGTGAACTGACACTCGCTCGTTTGTGCGTAGCTAGCGTAATGATGAGTAATCACATCCAGTGAGACGAACACGATTAAAAATCAAAATGTGGGGACATAACCAACCACTTGCCCATCGTACAGAGTTTTACTTAAGCCAGCTATCACGTAAAATTACAGCACGGTCGAGTAAAACTGTGTATGAGTGATGAGCATATTAATAGATTTATTACAGTTTTTTCACTGCTTATACTGTTGTACTGTTTTTAATTGCATACAGTAAATCATCAATACGAAATTGTTATAAATATATTGACATTTTAAAAGAGCAAGCCGTGAGTTTCTTGCCATTTCTTTTCACGAGCAACCAGCTTACCCGAAACGGACAAAAAGCAATATATTTTATGACTATTTCAAATACTTTGTAAGAAGTTTACGAAAAAAAGCATATTTTAGTTTGAATCGCATTTTCATGAGCTATAATTATGTATAATACGAGACTCACGCTAATTTCCTTCTGGGCAGCTTCAATAGTGTCCTCGGCCTTGGAAACGTTTCCTTTGCTCTTCTCCACTGCCTCGTTGCCTTCGAAGCTCTCGTCCTCGATCTTACGAAGCATGTTACTGAAAAAACACGCATTATAAATATTAAAATCTTTAATAATAATATTAAGTTAAAGAGCTTGTTTGTTCAGTACTTCGTTTGAAGTTTAACTGGCTTATCTCAGGAACTACTTGTTCGATTTGAAGAATTATATTTGTTGTGAATGCAAAAAAGTTGTCTAAATTTCTTTTTTCGCGGAATCGTGTTCAAATGTTTGGGCAGAATCGCCTCCCAAAATATTACCAGCTATTATGAGAAGACCTTGCATAATACTGTGTTATGAATGAAAAGTTCTTGGAAATTGTAAGAGCGATTGAGATTGTAGTTAATGCATTTTATAGTGACGCATCTAAAATGTTATGTAAATTGCAGTTTAGTGTTCATAAATATCGTTATGAGTTTGTAGAGAAAAGTTAGAGTCTAAGTAACACACGTCATTATAGTCGATAAGAGGGGAAATTAAAGTCTGCACAAGCATCGCTTTTGTTTTAGATGGTAGCAAGTTTTTTGTTGTTGTTCACGATGTCTACCGCTGTCGATATAGAATCCACGGACCCTTGCGAATAAAGTTGCAAGTCAGCAGCGTACAAATGATACGTTTGAAGGTTTTGGGTAACCAGATTGATGATAATAGAAAACAATAAAGGAGAAAGAATGCCGCCTTGTGGGACGCCAGAATCCAGTCCACGCCAGCTCGATTCATTCACTGAAGTGAACCGATTGCTGGCGTCCTTGAAGATATGAGGAAAACCATTTTATTGCACTTGAAGATATATTAAGATGAGAAAGGATAGAGAGGAGGATATCATGATTGACGGTATTGAAGGCGTTTGAGGAGTCTAGCAGAGCCATCACAGTGACTTTAGTATGCTGCATCCCCGCCCTAATATCGCCAGTCACTTTAACCAGCCTGCGACCACGGCAAGTGCAACCTGCGCCGAAACGTTAGGCATTTTAAGGTAAAATGCGTGTTCGCGTTAATTCCCGTATTCTATTATACATTAAACATGCAACGCGAGAGTTTAAAAATTATGCCCATATTTTTATTGTCAAATGCTAGTAGGTGCTCCCAACATACAATATGATCAGAGACTATATCCTAGTTATATTCTTTTTCCTTAATTGACGTTTAGTCTATATCGCTGATTGTTGGCAGCTCCTCGCATGATCAATTATTGTATCAACCATATTCTAACTTTTGGCGATTGAAAAGAGTGGCCGTGAGTTTCTTGCTAGCTCTTCTCATTAGGCTCTACCCCTTGTAATGACTATCATAAGTGTCAATATTTGAAATAAATGAATAAATAATTTGACATTAATTTTAATAACTATAAATTAAAAATTTAAACAACCCCCATATTTATACAATTTTTTTTCATATTATTTATAGATTGGCTAGTTAGGTTAAACCATTCTTATATTCCCACTACCAACTTTCCTATCATACGAAATTATTTGAGATCCAATCTGAGTAAATATCCTTTCCTTCCCTCACTTTCACCCCCTACAACTTTTTAACGGCTCAACCGATTTTCATCAAACATGTCTGAGAACACTCACACATAAGTAACCTTTAATACAAAAAGAACTAAATTGCAATCACTGCATCCGTTCGCGAGCTATGATACCACAGACAGACACACACACAGACACATCAAACTTATAACACCCATCTTTTAGCGTCGGGGGTTAAAAATCAATGATGATCAGGTACCTGACGTCAGCAAGCCTCGAGGCGAGTTCAACGAGTATGTCTGGGAGTATAGGTCCTGGAGCGTTCCCTCCGAAGCCGGCCTCCTGCGACAACCTCTCGATGTCCTCCCGCACTCGCTGCAACTCATTGTCAAAGTCTGCATTCTCAACCACTGTGGGAGACTTGGAGATCTTTGAGAGGATCTGGAAATTGAGATAATATAACAGTTAGTAGGTACTAAACATTAGCTATCTATTTAAAACATTAAATTACAATACTGTGTCCTTGATGTATAAGTAAGTAAATCAGTAATATAGTACTCAGTTTTCTTCCTTGATAATTTTTCATAATCTAACACTATAGGAATTGAATATGAAAACAGTCTAGGCCCAGTAGTGCAGTGATTACCTATTTTGGTTTTTCATTGTCATTCTGGTAAACTATTATAACTATAGTTCATGTGTGTTCACAATGTACAGATGACGACAGAGACGGATAACTGCCATGCCGGTGACAGATCAGGTGTGCAACCAACGATTGCACATGATCTCCAAAACACTGAACTCTTTGTACTCAAATTCCTAACTCTACACCAGCGTTCAAAGGCTATAGCCGGGATTCGAACCCAAAACCTCTGTACTGCAGTACCATTCACTGCTGACAGCACCTAAAAAGTAGTTAAACATAAAAGAACAAAACACTGACATCATCAAGTTCAGTAAGCTCCCGGCGGTGGTTGTTCACAGCATCTTGGACAAGGTTGTAGCACGGAGGACAGTCCTCACAGCCCTGACCATCAGCGCGGCGCTTCTTGTTCTCCATACATCTGAAACACATAACATATTGATGTTAACACTTGAGTTATGTATTTTATTTATCTAGGGCTGACAATACTGGTAGAGTTTTCCTTGAGCAACACATCCTATCCCGTCCTGTCACCTTGCACATCTCAGCAGGTAATATGTAAACAACAAGATTTCCAAAACATCATGTTTTCTATGTAAGTGTTGTTTGTCAAGAACTTCAGATAACAATCCTTTAAATTTTCCTGATACTCAAAAAGAACTTATCCTGAAAAATGCTTGTGGTTCTTGCATTAAATTAAGCTTAATTCAGAAGAAATACAGCAGAAAAATTGTAAGCACTAAACAAAATGGACAATAAAATTACATACATTTAACTAGTAAGCAGATAAAGACCTGCACCAAATTGTCACGGCTTTGTACTTTCCCCTGCAAGGGATAATAATTTTTCAGACATTTCACAGTCTCAATCTCAACCTCACTAATTAATTACAAATCTAAAAATTTGGATAGATGTTTGTTAAACAATCACGACAAAGTATTGAAGGGATTTTGTTGAAATTTTGCACACAGATAGTTTATAACCTAGCTAGACACTTAGAGGATAATATTATTTTATATAAGTCGCGGGCAGAAGGTAGTGAATTTTACACTTAAATCTTTCCAGTTAATAACTCTACTCATTAGTAACAATCTGAAAATCTTGCTTACAAACTGTCGAGGGAAGAAAGTTAGTGTTTTTATTATGTAGAGAAAAGATTTTACCATTAAACAGACGACAATTCACAAAATTCGGCGATATTATACGATAACAATAGTAAACATCCCCTTCATCGTCCACCCCATAACGTTTTCTTATAAATTCAATCATAT
Organism: Anticarsia gemmatalis; assembly: GCF_050436995.1. Taxonomy (NCBI): domain Eukaryota; kingdom Metazoa; phylum Arthropoda; class Insecta; order Lepidoptera; family Erebidae; genus Anticarsia; species Anticarsia gemmatalis. Next base: position 19,192,795 of record NC_134776.1, on the reverse strand, counting down.
CAATTTAGTTATGCAGGTAATAACGTAATAAATACTTGAATGACCGTTAATGACGTTTCACGTTTGTGAAAAATCCCCAGCCGTAGATAATAAAATAAATAATATAATCGTTAAACTCAAGTTAAAGATAAGAAACGAATTAAATAACGTTAGATATGTTAAATTCGATCAATGATTAATGAATTAATTATTTATTATAATGATATCAACCACGATTTCAACTGATCCATACGCTAATTGATAGATTATAATTATATAGAAGAAACGTAATTGCTCTGTCAATGTCAGTGTCATCACACTGATCGTTGTGAAAATGGAATTTGAAAATATTTATTTTATTTACCCAAAAAAATGTGTTTTAGTCATATAAGTGGAGCAGTTTTTGATGTGATTCGCGGCGTTTCTATGTCTTATAAGTGTTAAAATATTTAAATCTAAGTAGAAAATACGTAATAGTGGTGAAAACTTGCGATCAGTGTACAAGTTTGTTTGTTTAAAACTAAAAACTTTTTCACCTTCCAGTAGGGTAGTATTTGACTCCTACACACTAATCATGAAGTTTATGCTAAACAGACTAGGCAAATTCATCCAAAGAGTAAAGGCTCGGGGAGGCGTTTCTCCCTACTTCATACGAATTTACTTCGCCTTAGGCAGGCTGGTTTATTCGATTTTAGTGCCTGATTTAAAAGCCTCGCAAGCTACGCGTATTTTATTTCAAATTTAAATTAAATGTTTTAATATGCACTAGATAACTTGAAATAAGTACTATAGCAAGTCACTGCGAGAAAGAAATGAATGTGAGAAAACCTGGACACTATAATTTGTAGTCCTCTTCTACATATCTTGTTTTTATTATTGCCATCTTTACAGCAGCTGGCTATTATACTCGGACAACCAATTATTGACACATATTATAATGAAAAGTATGTGTTACAAATGATTAAACTATGTACCTGTCACATCTTCTGCCTTCAACATTCTCCTGGCAAGAGCACTGTCCAGACATGTCACACTGGTAGTTAGTTGAACCCCACTCGTCACAGTCACAGTCCCGACAACCATCCGGTGAGAAACCATAATGGTATGCTCTGCAGCGATCGCAGTGTTGTCTGGAAATTACAAAAAATGATATTGATTACTGATTGATTATATATTATTTTCAAAAAGAACAGCTTTTTGAAAATAATATATAAAAAGTGAAAAAAGGAATGATTACGGGACAAAAGCATTGCAAATTCTCTGACTAAAACTGTACTTTTGATCAGACTAATTGCATTTGCCTGCTGCTTGTGTTTTTCCTGCTTTTAAGGTGGCCCCAATTATTAAGGGTAGTATTGCACATCTAGTTTCAGTTAATTGGCTATTTCATTACCAGAAAAAAATGATCTTATAAAACAAAAGCTGATTTTATATGCCATACAAGTTTGATGATAAGGATGCAATGAGTGGTGTCTAATCATTTGCATTCGTCTAACTACTAGACAACAATAATTGGTCAACTCAATAAGATAAAAAAGGATAGACCCTTAATTTTGAAGATTTTTATGTTCTTTTGATTTTGTTTGTTTCATTGCTTTATAAAAGTATTCCCACTTATCAATTATTCCTTGTGGCTAGCAACTTCTACTTCAATTTGCCTTTCATCAACTCAAAAAAAAACATAATTATTGCATTCCTATCAAAATAATATGACTTTTTACTTATTTACAGCAATAGTAAACAAAACTTTTGTTAATGATTTTATAGACTTACCCATCAATTCCTGGTTTACAATAGCATCGTCCGGTGAAGGGATCACAAGTACTGTTGAATGAACCCTCCAGGTTGCACTCACATGGCTCACATCCTGTCCCAGAGTTGATGTTGAAGTATCCATCCTGAAATATTACCAAGGCAGCTTATGACATAATGAAACAGTGAAAAAATTTTAATTTTCTTTACCTTTATGTGTTTGTCACCTAAATCTCCCTAAATAGCTGATATTGATAGTTTGTTAGTATAAATAAGTTTTATGCAATACGAAATCAATTGCAATAGACACAATTTGCATATTGCACCGGTTGCTATTATTCATTGCTGTATGCTGTATATTAGCATATGGGTACTGTTAAGTAAAGACTACTGTTAAGTACTGTATTTTATTGTTGCTGTTGTCGTTTCTTTATCCCTTGACAGCAATGGCTATACTCGACAATTCACAACCTGCTCATGACGCTATATTTTTGACGAAATTTGCCGACGAAAGTGTCGTGAGCACGTTCTGATTTGTCGAGTATAGCCGACCGTGGCGGTCAAAGGATTAAAATCTTTGTTCCTGTCTCTTGTAATTGTTACGGTACTGACCTCGCACTTGTCACAGTTCTTGCCGATGACGTGCGGGTGGCAGGTACAGTAGCCCGTGAGCGAGTCGCACTGCGGCGGCCCCTCGGCGCTTTCAACCGTGCCTGCCTCGTGGCACTGACATTGTTTGCAGTCGCCCTTCTTGCGTGGGTCCAAGGCGTCTCCGAAGTATCCTGGAAATAGAGTCCTTTATGAGACTATTGTTTCATTATGCATGACTAGATTTTTAAATGGATTATATAATAAAGTATCTCTACAAATCCAGTTTAAAGGGTACATCTTTTTAAATGATTTTCGTACAGTAAATCTAACTGTTTCTGAGTAAATACATTCTACAATGTAACCCTACCAACTCTTCTATCTCTCAATCTAAGGCCTGCTAAAATCTGATAAGCAGCTTCAAAGGTGAACCTGGAATCATAGATCATTTTAATCTGCTAACAGACATTCAGTATTATTTAATAATATACCCTTGAAGTAATTCAAGTCAAGACGGCCCTCCGTCTTCCTTGGCCGCGTGTTGTTTGACTGATTTATGATACAACCTGATACAAATCTTCTTATTTCAACTTACCGCTCAAGCACTTGTCACAATGTTCTCCAGCCGTGTTGTAGATACACTTGAGACACTCCCCGGTGGTACGGTTACAGTTGCCCACTGCATTGGGGTCCACGTTGCCGTTGCACTGACACAGCTCGCACTGCTTCGCCGGACCGAACTGGCCGGTCGGGTCGCCGAAGTAACCGTCCGCGCATACCTCGCATTTTGGACCTGAAATATACAGGTTATTTAATATTTAGTTCACCATTCTGGCCTACTTATGATTGGGAGCTTAGCATGCCCACAAGAATTAGAATACAATGGTTTAATAAGGTAACTAATGCAAAGTAAAACTGAGATATTTGACCAATATGTACATTCATCTCATTTCTTATCCTGCTCTATACAATTTGTCATAGTTAGTGAACGGGGGAAAGTAGGTATAGCTGGAAGTGTCTATATTTATATAAAAGATAACATTTCAGTATACCATTAAAATAAAGCTCACATATTCACAATAGTATTCTGGAGTCTTGTAACATGCCCCTTATATGGCAATGGGTTCGCCCCCTATTACATGGGATTGACATTATCGTGTCGACAAGATATCTATTTCCATTGATATCGTAAATTACATGCAAAAAATCAGTCTTACCAGCATATCCCTCGGGACAGTCAGTACAAACGATGCTCTTGTCCATCAGTTGTATACAGCCGCTGTCCTTAGGGCACGGGCACGGCTTGCAGTCATCCGCGGTGCCAGCGATGGCATTACCGTAGAAACCTTTAGCACACAGCTCGCAGTTGCTGCCTGTTGTGTTGTGCTTGCAGATACAGAAACCTGGAAATGTTTAAATAGAGTGTTATGAGTTTGACTAGATTTGGCATCTCGGTTTTATGTGGTCTTAAGCAGAATAGTTTGGATTGCACATAGTTTGTACAATTTTTTATTTTTAGTAAACCTAAAATGATAATTTTATGTAGGCTTATTTAGGAATGGGTATTATACCTAAATATAACTAGACTGAACATTAATATCCACCTAAGTTCTTTAAACTTAAGGATTTGAGATCAAATTGTGTTCCATTGATGGAAAAGGGTGTCCTGAATTCTTCTCCCAGGCCATTAAGTCCATCATACTGACTGAGTGCAGATTGCAGACTTTGTACTCCTTGAAGATTTTTTAAACAGCCCTTGTTTGACTTAGTGGCCTTTAATTTCTACTTGGTACTAACCTTACATTCGTCATACATTGACTTGTATTAATTGTTTAAATGGAAAACCTTACTATAGAGTTAAATAATAGGTATTAAACAACTCACCAGTAGCAGTATCACAAATATGAGCATGTCCGTTACAGTCACAAGGTATACAAGTCGAATACGGGCCACCATTAGCCGGCTCATGTTTAAACCCAGGAGCGCACTCTTCACAGTAATCCCCTACATAGGCCTTAGGACAGGAGCACTTCTCCACCCAGTTAGCAGCAGCAGACCCTTTCTCCCTGCCTATCTTAGCAGTATCAAGCTTGAAGTTCATCATGAAACCTTCACCGGGCTTGTTGTAAGTGCCCCTGATCTTGATAGCGGTAAGGTTCTGTAGTAGTGACATGAATTCAAAGTTGGATAATGTAGGGCTCCAGCCGTATCGAGGGTCTTCGTGCAGACGGAAGCTGTACTCTTGAGCCTGTAACAATAGGGATTGTGAAGGTTTCTTCTTTGGATTGTTTGTGAGAGCTTAGCAGTTGTATTACCAATCGATGTCGGTCGATGGTTCAAATGTTAATCCAATTGGATTAATGGCAATGGTCGACAGAGACAGTCGATAAGGGTGGTGACATGATTTACGCTGCGTATTTACAGATGTTTTAGACTATACACACTATTACACACAGAAAGTATCTTTTTGTGTGTGAACACTTTGAACGGCAAAGCTCAAACTTGACTATGAAAGCCATTTTAGCCATTATTTATCTATGCTAATATAATAAAGCTGAAGAGTTTGTTTGTTTGTTTGATTGTTTGTTTGTTTGTTTGTTTGAACGCGCTAATCTCAGGAACTACTGGTCTGACTTGAAAAAATCTTTCAGTGTTAGATAGCCCATTTATCGAGGAAGGCTATAGGCTATATAACATCGCGCTACGGTCATTAGGAGCGGAGTAGCAACGAAAAATGTTACAAAAACGGGGAAAATTTTGACCCATTCTCTTAGGTGACGCAAGCGAAGTTGCGCGGGTCAGCTAGTTATTTATAATGTGTGTAATGTATGTTCGTTTGATACATATAAGTATTTTTATTACATAAAGTTGTATTATATTATTTTTTATGTATTGATATCAGTTTCCGTTTAAAGTGTTAAACGGTCTCGTTGATTGCACAGAGCATTATCGTCAGACATACTTATTATTATTATTGCAGAGCATTCGATAAGCATTTGCGATCGCTTTAATTCCTTGTAATATAAAATAAAAAAAGGTATTTACAAATTCTTGCATTAATTAACTATTATTTTCTCATAAATGAACTAACTTTTGCACACAAATTACTCTGCATGCAAAAAATCTGGGGTAAAAAGGATTCTACTCTATTTATAAACAATTTGTACTCTAAATTACATACAAATCCACTCAATAGTTATTTCCTAATATAGAAACAAAAAAAAAACATCAAGTACAGAATTTCGCATTCATAATATCAGTACACAACATTTTAAGAACAATGTACTCAGTCGCTATAAAAAGTAAAGTATCTTTTATGTGGCAAATAAAGACTTATTATAATTAAAATCGCTTAGGCATTAAACAAGACACAATATTTACCTGGTTCGTAGGCTCAGGGTTATTTTGCGCGTAGATATTGATGGACACTGAGGCACGAGGACCTTCAAGAATGATGTCCTGTGCTGAAGGGTACCCGTGGTCTTCTCCCAGGCGTAGGGAGAACTTCAGGTCATGGTTGTATGAGGGCCTCTGGTCTCCCAGGAATTGAGGAGCAGCGATGAAGTAGAGAGTTTCTGCGCCTTTTGATGCTAGAGCTGCAAATGAATTAGTGAGTTACAGTCTGTCTGTTGGTAAAGGAATAAGTTTGTAATTTTAATTTTTATTTTATTAACTAGTACAACCAGCCTCAGAACAAATTCTGAGGCTGGTTGTAAATGTATCTATATGAGTAATATAAGTATGTATTTAGAAGTATATAAGTATGTTAACCATAGTACAAGCTCTGCTTAATATGGAATTAAATGACCATGTGTGAGTTATCCAATGATATTTATCATTATTATTTATAATTAGGTACTCTATTTATATAGCTTGTTTTTTTTTTGTAGTCGAGTGCTTGAATTATTGCATTAAAATGTTCTTTCGCTTTTTACAGTAAGCATATTGAAACAATGATAGTTACTTCGACCTTTTGAGTATAGTATCTGCTTAGGAAAAAATTCAACAGTTTTGAATTCTGTCAGCTTAAATTAAGGTCTTTTCCCACTTAAGTATACAAAATTTTGGCACAATTATTACAAGATTGATAATATTTACCGATGTTCTGTGCATTGGCATTGAACTGCAGTTTGGCAGGTTTCTCCTGTTCGTCCTCGGCGGTCCACTTCTCTGAGTCTCTGATGAAATGCGCGCTGATCTCGTGCGCTTGGTACTTGGGCGCCGGCGAGCACTTGGACGAGTGGCCGAAGCAGAAGCACGGCGTGCAACCGAACTCGTTGTTTATATCCAGGTTGAAGAAACCTGGCTTGCATCTGAGGGATGAAATTGGTTGCGAAAATTTAAATACAAGTTTGATTTAAATTCAGTCGTAAATGAACTGCTGAGTTTAAGTGGTGCCCTGTTACATCAGACTAACATTGCAGTCAAAAATATGTGTTTCAATCATCATGCCTATATTTTCGGCCTTCGGCTATTGCAGGCGTGAAATATACATTTTCAAATGTAGCAATTTATAAATCGCAGCCGTAGAAATAAATACTAGATTACTAGACAACTGCGCAAGAGTTAGTAGTGATTAAGTGTGTGCGCAAATGCACACCTATAATCTCAATTCCTCGATATGCCTCTATAATACAACATGCCAGGTGAGGAGTTTTCTATAAACTGAGAAATCTTCTAACTAGACTGCACTGTACGGCAGTCGCATAGGTATATTACTCATGATTGACAGGGGCAGTTATTATTGCCACAGCTTTAAAATATAGCAGATTGTTATCAACTTACTCTCTGCACCACCGTCCCTCAACATTCTGCTTACAGAAGCAAGTGCCCGTCTGCGGGTCGCACTGCGGGGTGTTGTTGTAGGAGCCGGACTCGTTGCAGCCGCACGGCTTGCACCCCTGCGCCGTGAACTCGTAGTGGTTGGCAGCGCAGACGTCGCACTTGTCACCCGTCACTCCCGGCTTACATTGACACTTGCCTTCCGCGTTACATTGCAAGCTGCGGGATCCTGGGTGGAAGAAAAAACACGTGAAATGTGGTTCGCATTTTTGTCATTTAAAATTTTACAGTAGAAATGACACTTCAGATAAATATTACAAACTACTTTTTAAACATATTGTAGTGTACATTTGATGTTTAGAACTTATGTACTACAAACTTTATTAAACGTTTTAATATTGCTAACTTTAAATAAATTGAAATAATCTGTTTAAGTCCTTAGTTATATGTTGGCTGCTGTTGCTATGGCTAGCGAGACATACCAAGCGGTTTTCTGACTTGAAGTTCCGTGACTATAGCAAAACTATAGGTACTGCGGCATCTTTACGATAAAAGATAACCTACAGCGGATTCCGCTTTGGTGTGAACAGTAGTAATACCAAGCAACTATGGGGTTTACGCTACCGTAAGCTGTGGCAAACCACGCTTGTTTCTCCACAGACCTAAATCGTCCTAACGCAGAACAAATATTTGTAATATTTCACAATTAAAATATCATAGTGTATGTACTCACCAGTAGGATTACAATTGCACGGTAGGCAGATATCCCCCCCTCCTTGGAAGAAGTTCTCCTTGCATCGTTCGCAGTTGGCCCCGTCTCTGTTCTCGGCGCAGTCGATACAGTGCCCCCCGTGGCCGGTGCGCTCGTACAGGTCCTTGTCGAAGTAGCACTTGTTCGAGAACCCGTTGCAGTTGCACGCTGGAACGTACGTTATTGTCACGCTAGCGGATACGTGATACGACTTGTTTGCCGATATCACGTTGATGAATTAACATATAGAATATTTAGAATATATTTCATGAGTACCTATTTAAATTGTATAGCATCTTAATTTCTCTGTTTCAGAAATGCTGATTGCTTGTGAGTGGAGAGTTAAGAAACAGACGTCGTCATCTATATAAAGTTATGTTTAGTAGCAGTAGATGCGATAGCGGTCAACTAATATGTTTACTAGTTTGTTTGCTCTGCCCTGCGGCTGACTTTTAATTTAATCATTTGTTGCCAACACACCAGGTTAAAGTAGTAAATGGTCAGTGTACCTTTGTATTGTGCATACACTAAGCTCTAAGTAGAGTAGGTATACCTATTAAATGACACTGGTCTATATTAAATATGATCCGGATTATATCTATTGTTATTACCCTCGTTGCCCCAATGTAAGATTCGCTGAGCAGCAGAATTGGTCTTTGTAAAATAAAAACTGCATTCAGTAAGTACTATTTAAAAACGTCTGTTGTCTCATTTGAACAATAATTCTTGTGCAGCGGGGATTTTTACTGTGCAAAAAGCGGATTTAAATTCTTTTCACACCCTTAGATATGTTTTTGACACGAAATAATTGTTCCGGGTGGAAATCGAACGCACGATCTTCAGCGCCATCATGAGTTCAGACAAAAATTCTAATGATTCAAATTGTAATTACTTAAAATACTGAGAACCCCATCACCGTATGATTTCGCATAGCCTGAGCTAAAAAACAATTCGCTTGGCTTCGTAACAATACAAATAAAGAAGTAATTCTAAATGTATTTAGCCCTTACAAGTACGGGACTAGGTAGTGTAGTCACTTCTATTCATCAAAACTGTAGTTTTAAATGTAATTTAATAAAAAGTAATTCCTCGTAATTGTGTCTTAAATAGTGTTTTATATCAAAATACAACATGATATCTAAATGTGTAAAACAAAATTGCTAATTAGAGAGGGAACTACCTAAACTGCTCCTAGCCCATTGATATTTTAAGCCATCATAGTACAGAGGCTTATCGCACATTGGTGAAGTGGTGCGACCGCGACTTGGTCAGACATTGGTCATCACTGGAGACACAAGCCTTGCGATGCCGCCAGACAAAATGTTTAGAAAAGTCATCAGGCTTCGCTTGAAGTGTCGCTGTCATATTATAATGTCGTAGAACATTTGTCCTCTAGTTTAACCCTGACTTTTAACACTATCGTTGATTCAAATAAAGCAGGAACACTTTAAAACAAAGTCGCAATATAATAATGTTCTTACCCTTGCACTCGTGCACGTTGTTCGGCGATGCTCGTCCCCATGGCGCGTCGTTGTAGAAGTCCAGGCAACGCTCGCACTCGCGACCCGCTGTGTTGTGCTCACATCTGTAAATATAACAGTTTCATATTTATAATTTAACGTTTATCATACCTGAAGGTGTAAGCAGTGGTGTGTGAAATACACCAGCGTTTTGCCATTTCGCCGATCCATACCTCGTGACTACTGCCTATAGTCTAAGCGAAAGTGTACGTATATTATCAAGATGAGAAGTATAACGTAGTTAGTGTTAGGGTAAATTCCAATAGCATAGTAATTTTAGGGTAATATGCGACCAATGTTTCTTAGAGCCCTGCCTCATTAGGACGCCATGGCGGCGTCGCTGGCTACGTATCCAGGCAGTTTGTATTGAAATGTCACGTTGCTACACCGTCGCCACGTGAGTTAGGTGACATACATTTCAATATTAACTGCTTGGATACGAAGCCAGCGACGTCGCCATGGCGTCCTAGTGAGGTAGGGCTCTTAACATTAAATCATCACGTAGTTTGAGATAAATATTACGTTATCCATCGTCTTTGTAGATTTGAAGAAGTATTAGTTTCAGCTGTGAACTTCTGTATGGTTTGGTTCGGTTTTACGTTTTTTTACTAGCTATAAATGATATAGGTTCTGAGGAAGAGAGAGTTGATTTAGCTAACATTAAAAATGTCATATTATTAATCTAGCTTGACTTCCATCCCATCCATCTCATATGTTTCTTTATCTAGATTTAATAACACAAAGTATTATATACCTGCAGGCCCTCGTCTTATTTCCTCCTGGTAACTCCTGGGCCTCACATACAGACGCGTGTCCGTTACACTTGCAGCGGGCACCGACGGCCACGTCCGCTATGGCGTACCAGTACGACTGCAGCACCTGCGTGTCCTCGAAGATCTCGTCTCCGAACGTGTTCAGACGGTCTAAGGTGATGCGTATGTCTGTTGCTGTTACCCATTCCTAGAAATATAACAATCATTGTTATGTAAATTGTGGTAGAGTATTTGTAGCCCTAGGTTAAATATAACATTTTGGCAAAGTTTTCTCTGGTAATACCGCGGAGTCGCAAGTTATTTGAGAGTCATCGTAGTCGTCAACTTGTGTCGGTGTAATCTGTGCCGAAACTTCAAGTTAAAACGCATACACATAGCCATCCGTTTTACAAATCTGACGAATCGCTTTGTAAAAAAAATTGATAGTGATCATCCGTATGTAATATTTATGCAACTTAAGAGTTTAAAAACATGATAGTAGAACAATATTATCGAGTCTGATACATAAACGCTTTCATACTTAAAAACTCTATGATTTATAGTTCTGTAATTATATGTCATAATCTTTTATTTATCATAAAATGCTGTGCAAATTGTTATAAGCGTCTTGAAACTAGTAGAAAGACAATTTTTAAAATAACAAATTATTAATATTCTCTTATTTCTGATAACAACTTTAAACTCTTATCTAGGAGTCAGGTCAGTTGTGAATGAATACGTTTTTAGGTCTCTCATGAATAAATATTTTATTTTTAAAATGTTATTGACCTCTAGGAGTTTTATCTGAGTTCGTAAATCCTGTATCGATTCAATGGTAAGCTTTATTTGCCATAAATAGAAGTAAGTATACCAGATACATATGCCACATTTTTTTTTTATCTTGACGTCATTACCCGCAGAATACCTAAATAACTTACTTATAATTTGCTATTAAATAATAACTTTATTGTTTAACAGTATAAACAAAAATAATTTTAACAATTTCTTAAGTAAATACAAGATCGTGTGCTTTAATTTCTTAAAGACATGCACAAAATTACAGACTAATAAATAACGAAATTAATTGTATAAATTCGACTAACTAATAATTCAAGACCTAGTCAATTTATAGTCTCTTCCTCATTTTGGGCGGAAACCAATAATGGTTAAAAAATAAATAATAATGCATAGTATATAAGTACCTGTAATTCAGGACTGTTATCAAACGTGAAGGCGGAGGGCCGTCCCTCCAGCGTGGAGAACAGCACGTTGCCTCCCGACAGAGGCGAGATGTCGGAGTACTCGCTGGTGCAGAGCGCCCTGGTCTCAGCTCCGAGGTCCGCTGCCCTTTGTTCTTGCACGCCGTATGTGTCTCGGCAAGATGCACTGGAATAATGAACAAGAGTGATCGCTATTTAATAATGTCCTCCTGATGTTGGGCTACGGCGGCCAGTTTCATTGAAACCAGCCAACGGTGCAGGACTTTGTTTATAGTAACCAAGTGTGTGCACAATACACAGGTACACTCTATTCCATTACTCCTATAGCCCATATACACAATCAGTGCAATTCCTGAGAAATGTTGAACAGAAACTCAAAAAATACTTTCTGGCCCCTGCCGGTTTTCGAACCCAACACCTCTTGCGCGGCAATCGCATACACTACCGATCGCGCCGCAGATTATACCTATGTTATGTCTGCAAAAACACCCGCGTTATACATTATTTATTAACATAATCTTTATTATTCAATATTCATAAATCATGAGCTTTTTGTGTACATAAGTTTAAACGCTATTGAATAGATAAACTACCGTTAAATGTACTCAGAAACCGGGCATAAACCATTTAAGCATAACTTTCTCAATCATTGCTTCTACATCTTCTTTCAAACAAATACGATCCCTTGTCGTGCTATTCTAATCTAGGTAACGAGTAATTCTAAAGAATATAAATTAATATACTTGGTACCATAAACTTTAACTCATTAGTTATAAATCCGTTGTTAAAATGCCCGGTATATGGTAATAGGCTCCCCCTCTTAAATGGGATTGACATTGAAATTACGAACCGGTAGTGTCTTTCATATACCTACCTCTGCCTAAGGATATAACAAAGGTAATGTTAAAATTAAAAATAAACCTGTAACGCAAATATTTTGTATTTTTTGTTTAGAACAGGTTAAGGAAAATAAACATATCGTTTTCCAAACAATGTATAACTTTCGTTAGTCAAGTATACGAATTGGTTTGTATTGTTTATATTATTTGGTTCATTAGAAATATAATAAATATACTAAACATTATGTGTGACAAAGTGTTGGATCTCAATTTGTCACTTTGTTAATTTTTCTATAAACAAATATTCATTTTCATAATTTCTAATGCTTATGTACAAAGAAGCGCCCCGTCTAAAGAAACTACAGGAGCCTACTCACTATTAATTTAAACCCCCCAAACATTTTAAAATAAATAAAACAGGGCTTGTTAACGTTACCAAATTCACATTATAAGTATCGTTAAATAACGATATTTTCATATAGTTAATATTTTACCGGTAAATAGAATAACGATAATTGAGTATCGGATGCAATAAAATAAAGGTAACAAGTAACGTTAAAATTAACGATATTTTTTTCGTTACTTATGCGTTGTTGCCAACGCGTGCAGCGGGCTAGCGAATCACGCTGACGCCTGGGCACCGGCGCGGCGCGGGGGCCGGGGGGTGAGGTACGAACGCAAGCGCATTCGACGCGGTGAATCTGACGGTGTGGCGAGTTGGCGTGTCTCGTTTTAATATTTTGTAAATTTTATAGGTAAATAAGTGTCTTTTAAAATATGGGCCGCAAGAAAAGAAATACGGTGTACCGTTTCTTTGAATTAAATGTAAATAATTTGAGTTCCAAATGTTTAATAAACGATTGTGGAAAAATACTGAAGGTAAGTACCTATACCTATCTAAGTAGTAATTATGGAACAATTTTTTATCATATTCCATTCAAAATACGAAAATGTAAAAGGTAAACGATCCGCAAACAGGATTTTTGTTTGTAACTTTCCTGGGCATGATTCCATATCTTTATAATATGAGATCAAATCCCCATAAGGCACACACTAGTCAGTGGCGTGCTATTTGATAGGCCTATGTCCAGGAGATACAGGCTGATGATGATGATAATAATATGCCGCCCTCGCCTAAATCCATCTTTATGACTTCATGTGTAATTCTTAGTTTACCTTTTATATTTTCGTATTGTGAACGAAGTACCTATGTACATATTATTATAGGAATTGGTAGTTCATTTTATTAATTAAATGAAACATCCAGTACGTGTTCAGTTGATTCATATTTATTACTTATATTTTTAGACCCGACCTCAATTTGATTTCTGGCAAAATTACGTAAGTACCGGTGGTAGGTAAAAGATTTCCATTGGGGTAAGTCATATTAGTGTGATATTAGGTTTATAAAAATGCTTTCACGCTAATATTATGATGTGTCATTATTTATATTATGATGTGTCATTATGCTTAGCACTCATTTTAATGGAGAATGTTACTAGGTATGCCAAACCGCTTTAAATTTTGACACAGTATAGGTATTTTATAAGCATTTAAAGTTTCGAAAAAAATCGAGTCTCGCTAACAGCCGCGTGAGCGGCTGTGTCGTCATATTACATTACCGCGCCGCGCGGGCCGCGTCCCGCTTAGTAGGTATTAAGTCGCCAATCGTTGTTGTAGGTGTAATAGCTTGCGTAGTATTTTGTTGTGTTTTCGTCCGCATGTATAAAATATTTTATAATAATAGTAAATACCTACTATTAGATTAATAAAATGGATAACGGATTTGAAAAAGGGCAATTGGATAATCTACCTAAATTAAATGGAATAATGGTTACGATCACTGCATATTACCTATAATGAAACAATTTTTAACCGAAATAATCGCGTACTTATTGATTTTACATTCTTCCTGCCACTGTAAAATCAATAAACTCGCGATCAATCCGGTTAGAAATTGTTTCATTATAATATAAAGTTATTTATTATTATTACTTATGTACTTACCTACATTTACAATATGATTTCCTAGAATTTGAATTGGACATTTTTAAAAGTATTTAGGAATAATTTAACGCACCGAGCGCGCGACCACAAGCGGACTATGTGAGCCAGGCTGAGCGGGTGTTAAGTGACGTCACACCGTCACGGAGAGCTAGCGTCGTGCGGTTACAACTTGTTTTACTTATAAATCGAAAACTAATTGACGTATCGAAGTAATTCTTTCACCAGTATTTTTTATTTTGAGAATATGGAGTGCTAAAAATCAGAATTAGGTAACATTCTCCATTGTGAATTAAGGAGAGGGATTTTTCACCTGTGATATTTCGTGCTATCCACCACTGCTTGGCTTAACTTGTCCTATCTGTCAGCAGCAGCACCCCTTCTAACAATAGATACTAAACAATCAAAAATATATATAATAAACTAAATATAATAAACTACCGACGTGAACCCAACCCTTACTATACTAGGATTGCTAGTATTGTGAGAAATACATAATGCTAATAATATTTTAAAGAAATAAAATTAATTGAGTCATGCATGCATTTGTTCCATTCTCAACTCTAGAGCTATTTTCACTTGCACGACGGATGGGCATGTATAATACACATGGGCATGTATGATACGCATGGGCATGTATGATGGGCATGTATGTTTATTTCAGACGCAGCATGGTGCTAATTTAATGAAACATCTTAAGCATATGCACCCAGAAGAATTTAAGATCATTACAGAAATAAACCACTCTACACCGACACAGAAACCAGTGACTGAATCTGTCCTGAAGCAGTGCACGGACTTGATAGCCATTCATGGCCGTCCGTTTTCTTTGATTGATGATGAGGCGTTTCAAAATTTGTTGAAAATGATTCCTAATAATACCGAAATAATAAACGCTCAAAAAATACGCATGAACATCCAATCAATGGCAGAAAAACTTAGATATGAGATGGGGACGAAATTACAGGGAAAAATGTTATGCCTTAAAGTTGATATTGCCTCTATAGGTACAAGATGTTTTTTTGGTATTAATTGTCAGTACTCTGAAAATGGACACATTATTTTAAAAAATTTGGCAGTAACAGAAATTTTTGAACGACACACGTCAGATCATCTCAAAGACTTGTTGTTTTTCAACCTTCAAAGATTCCGCATTGATATTAAACAAATATATAGCATCACTACCGACAATGGGGCCAATATGATAAAAATGACGAAATTGATTAATGACTCTAACACGGCTGACACAGCTGATATTGCAGAAGCAGGTCAGGTTTATAATGTTAATTTATTTACATTTATACATTTAATAAACATATATAAACATAATAATATATAATACATATATAAATATTATTAATTACATACACATAAACAAACTAATAACAAAAAAAATGATTTTTTTTTGTACTTACGTAATATTCTTTATGCACGCTAGACTAAACTATTTTATATTTGTTAAATTTTCTTACATAAGTGAATTATTGTATTCTTGTGTGTGAGAAACGACCTCAGCACTTCGCTTCAACTATTTAAATTAACACTAATTGAACATGCAGTTTCTGCAATTAACATACTCACACGTTATGTGTTCATTGATTTAATTTCATTACAGGCACAAGCTCATCTCAAATCTTTAATGTGTACCATGAAGATTCAGAATCTAGTTTGGATACTGATCAGGATACAGAAATGGAAGGCAACACAACAAACGAAACAATAACAACATTGTTTCTAGAACATCTTGGAACAGAATTCCAAAATACTGAAGATGGGCCACATGTTCAAGAGGAATATACTATCGGGCTTGTGCGCTGTGCTGCCCATACTCTCCAATTGGCATTACAAGATGCATCAAATAATTTCAATGTTCGAAATCTGATTTCAGAATGTAGAGAGGTGGTTCGACGTCTCAGAACTCCCCAATTTGTAAGAATATTACGACAACAAAACAAACCCATTCCAAAACTAGATTGCGCTACTAGGTGGCATTCTGCAATTGATATGGCCCAATCGTTGATTACTTTAAAAGAAATATGTTTAACAAATGAACGATTATATTTGCCATCAGCCACTTGGGTGTCTATAGAAGATTTTGTGACATCCATGACTCCCGCAAAAATTTTAACAAAAAAACTTCAAGAAGAGCAGTTAACTGTAGGTGATTTTTATTTAGAGTGGATGTTATGTCAATATAGGCTTGCAAAAATTAACTCTGAAATTGCTACAAATATCATTTCTAAAATGAAAGATAGAGAAAATGCATTATTTGGAAGTAACACTTTTATAAACGCAATATTTTTAGATCCCCGTGTAAACTCAATTTTGTCGCCAGATCAAAGAAGCCAAGCTAAAGCGAATTTAATTAAATTATATTTTCGGCATTTAAAACTCCAAAATATTGAATTAGAAAACAACCCAGTGGATACAAATAATGACGTAAATGAACACTCAGAAGCTAGAGCTGAATTAGATGACTTCCTTAATTCAAGCTACGTTAGTAGATTTAGCGACTTAACCTGTTTGTTAAGGCGTAACGATCCACATGGTGATTTATTGAATAATTTACAACAAAGTTTTCAGATATTCCTTGAAGAACCATTATTAAAATCATCGGAAAATGTGTTAACGTATTGGGCCAAGTCAAAACTAAAATTTCCATTACTTTTTAAACTATCAACAATAGTACTTGCTACACCTATGACGCAAGTTAGTGTAGAAAGATTATTCTCCTCTTTACGATTTATTATGTCAAATTATAGATTCTCAATGAAAGACCAAATCATTGATGATATTTTGTTCTTGCGCAGTAATAACATTTTTGATAAATAAAAAAAAGTTTATTCTGAATGTTTTTTTATTATTTTTAAAACATCTTCCCAGAAGCACTCTAAGTTTTCTTCTGGCACTTTATTGATTAGGTACCTAAAAGCCACTGCTTTCATGTTGTACGGACAGTCGCACATAGGTAGTCCTGTCTTCTGTCCGCCTAAAGTCACCATTTTCGTTTTTCCTTTTTCATCTGTAACGAATTGAAAAACATTAATAGTAAGTATTAATACACCAAGTAAATGGGTACTATTTAAATGTTTGTATTTTTACCGCGTGGAACGTTTACGAGTAAAGCAGAATACAATGAGTGTCGTTTCGCATCGTGTCGAGTGCGCACGATGCAAGAAGTATATGCCAGAACTCTGTCAGATAAACACCATTTGACAGGGTTCTAGCATACACTTTGAATCGTCCACACACTACAAGATACGAAACGATACGAAAGGGTGGCTAGCCTAATATTGAATTTTACTTTGCCTATCCCGAGATGTAGTAGGCGTGAACATAGATAGGTAGATGAAACTAAAGGGTCTAACTACGGCTTCTGTACTGTTCGAATCATGATATTCTTGTTGTGCGCAAGGTGTTCAAAATATCTTACTAATCATTGTTTCATATTTAGTCTAAGATACATTATGTAAAGATAATTTTGAAAGCTTTGTTTGGAAAGATGTATTTGCACGCCTTGACTGATTATACAAAATGAAACAATGATTTTAATAAGATATTTTGAACACTTTGAATGCTTACAACAATATGATGATTCAAACCGCGTATATTAAATTGCTTTTATGTTGTTGACTAAGCTATTACAATTTGATGCTGACTGTACTAGCCTAAATTTTGCTAAAATTATTTTTCGTACGTAGGTACTTACTTGTTTCACTTTCATTGCGTTCTATTTTTTTTCTTTTTGGAACCAAAATGGATTGTGACTCATTATCATCATCCGACTGTAAAGTAAGAAAGTAAATAAATTACTACTTGTATCATACAAGTTGTATGTATGTATTTAAAAATTAACTTTAACTGTTGGTCTTTACCTAATTCTCATAGGAATAGGCTATAACACTTAGCATATCTATGCCTACGAGATTAGAGCGGGAAAGCTCTGCTACGCGCTACGAACTACGGCCTTGCGCTCCGCTTAGCTCGACTTGGCGGAGGCACTACCGTGCTCCCAGATATTAGTGTTAAATTAACGTAATAGTTTACCATTGCCAAATAATTCACAATTAATAAATAATTACCAATATTTAAAATGTAATCTTTAACTAGAATCATTAATCTAATCGAAATAGTACGAAAACGCCTATCCTTTAAAAATTACGCTCCGATAAAAACGCAACGTGAGGTAATAATAATGAAATAAGCCCGCGACAGACACATGATCTTACTTACGCATGTTTCTGTCGCGGCGCGAGCCACGTGCAAGAGCGAGATAGCGACAATATAAATTATAAGCTAAGCATCCTGCATAAGTATGAGTCGAACATTCTTCTACAGTTTGGTTATGTTTGTTTACTGTTTACATCTTTTGCGCGCTTTATAACAAATTAGAATATTTGTGTTTATCAGAACATTACCTATTCCTTAATAAATGTGTTTGTGCATAATAGTGAATGTATCAGTATAGAATCAGATTTATAGGTTAAACTCATTTCTATAAGAGTGTTCGTTTTTCCGTAATTTTTTTGGTATTTTATTGTTGATAAATACATTCTAAATGTTTAAACTCTCGCGTTGCATCAGTTGCATAAACAGTAATAAACACATTAACACGAACACGCATTTTACCTTAAAATGCCTAACGCACTCGCCGGTCGCTGACTGACTCAACACGCCAACCTGCAACCTGCGCCGAAACTTTAGGCATTTTAAGGTAAAATGCGTGTTCGTGTTAATTCCCGTATTCTGTTATACATAAAACATTCTAAATTTCTCGTATAATATGTTATTAAACAACCAGTGCGAGACAATCATATACAACAACTTATATACACACCCACAATGGTCTCAAAAATATAATATTATATAATAAAAGAAAAAAAATATATACTAAACACACTTACCATATTTTTTGATTTCAGTAGTCACACCTTAAGTTGCGTTAAATAATTAAAAATGCTGAGCACAAAACCCGTTCAGTGTCACGAATTGGCTCGGAATTGCGATCACAATATAAAATAAAACGAAAGAAACAAATGAATAGAAAATATCGGTAATTAACACTATTTATTTGGTAACGTTATCAAACCTTAGGTCGTGATCATGGTACCGTTAACATTTACCGGTAAAATCATTTTTAACGTTAAGCCAGCAAATCGGTAATAGATCACCAAAGTATCAATACCAAGGTAACGTTACCTTTGCTGTTAGCGGTATCTTTACATGATGTAGGTAACGATACCAGATTTTTACCGGTATTCAAAGCCCTGTTTTAAAGTAATCAACGATTGGGCCATATCAATTGCAGAATGCCACCTAGTAGCGCAATCTAGTTTTGGAATGGGTTTGTTTTGTTGTCGTAATATTCTTACAAATTGGGGAGTTCTGAGACGTCGAACCACCTCTCTACATTCTGAAATCAGATTTCGAACATTGAAATTATTTGATGCATCTTGTAATGCCAATTGGAGAGTATGGGCAGCACAGCGCACAAGCCCGATAGTATATTCCTCTTGAACATGTGGCCCATCTTCAGTATTTTGGAATTCTGTTCCAAGATGTTCTAGAAACAATGTTGTTATTGTTTCGTTTGTTGTGTTGCCTTCCATTTCTGTATCCTGATCAGTATCCAAACTAGATTCTGAATCTTCATGGTACACATTAAAGATTTGAGATGAGCTTGTGCCTGTAATGAAATTAAATCAATGAACACATAACGTGTGAGTATGTTAATTGCAGAAACTGCATGTTCAATTAGTGTTAATTTAAATAGTTGAAGCGAAGTGCTGAGGTCGTTTCTCACACACAAGAATACAATAATTCACTTATGTAAGAAAATTTAACAAATATAAAATAGTTTAGTCTAGCGTGCATAAAGAATATTACGTAAGTACAAAAAAAAATCATTTTTTTTGTTATTAGTTTGTTTATGTGTATGTAATTAATAATATTTATATATGTATTATATATTATTATGTTTATATATGTTTATTAAATGTCGACTTTTTAGAGTGTATTTTATTTAATAAAATACACTCTAAAAAGTCGATAGCGCTGCAAAAATTCGAGCTCTATTCACAAGCCTTCGATAGCTCAGTTGGTAGAGCGGTGGACTGTAGCTGGCAATAACCGATATCCATAGGTCGCTGGTTCAAATCCGGCTCGAAGGAATTCTTTTTGCATTTTTTGGAACTTTTTGAACATTGTTTTAATATTTTTATTTATAATATTACTTAATAACTAAGAAATAATAAAGTTTAAAATATTTTGCGCCATAAATCGCAACCAGTTGGTCGACAAAATTTACAATTGGTTCGTTTAGTCGTCACTAGTATTGATTACTGTGGCTGTGTGACGTATGCAACTTCACAACTAGCACTGAAAGGGCTAAGCAGAGTAACAAACACAACACATATTATTATACTGTCAAATGAAACAACTACACGACAAACAGTATCCTGAATACAGTCTATAAATAGAAATGAAATATTCGGAATATCAATATGTTTTTCTGATTTCATTTGCCATACATTGTATTAACAATATTTATCCCTTAAAAGAGTCTAAGTTCTTGAACTTATTTTTTATTAATACACCACGCTTTAACTTGAAGGTGTAGACAGAAGTGTACAAAACAGACCCACGTTTCGCCATAGGGGGAAACCTGTTGAAGGATAAACTACTATTCTAATATTACGCCAGTTTTCATTTCCAGGGATTAGGCATCTAATAGGTATATACTCTACTTTTACTATAGCAGTATGTGTTGCAAGCTATTTCGAACTTTATATTGACCAAGGTAAGATAGAAATCTGTTTGAGCACACCGTCGCTCAGCTCTCGGTGACCCTTGCATGCATCAATGTGCAATTGTGCATACGCCAATTACGCTTTGAGCTAAGCAGAATGCAGTATTACAGAAGTTCTTTCAAAAGAGTTTTATAAAGAGTATTATGTTAGGTTTAAAAATGAAGTAGATGCAGGTTACTTAGGACTAGTTAATGACGTCAATGAATTAGACTTGTGACTAATACCTGCTAGAGGTTTAGATAGGGCTGTTTTTTGAAATAGCTACTAAAACTCTGGACCTATCTCTTACCGAGCATGTGAAAAAATGAGATAGACTCTGTAACTGCCTGTCTCTTACCGAGCAGAAAAATATAATGAAAAATATAAAGAAAAATAAATATAAAAACATTTTATGCAATATATTCTACCGTTCTGAATGCTACATTCTACATTTATTGTTGAACTTTCGCAGAGCGTGCAATGCTAAATAACTAATTAAACGATTTATAAATAATTATGAGTTTACCTGAAGTATTGGAAAGGTTCCCAATCCTTTTCCTCACTGGTCTTCTTGTAGATGGCGAAACTTTGTGGGCGGGGCGAGTAGAACACTATCCTCACGTATGTGATGTCGTATGCTTTACCTGGGAGCAAATATTATTGAATTAGGTTTAATATGCTTTGAGTACAAAGTATGGAACATCTTTACAGTGTACCCGAAGTTATCGGTCGCAGTGGTAGAGTATATAATTTTGTTAATAACAATAGTGATAATAAAACGGTTCACATTTTATGAGTTTACCCATTTTCTTATAGATCTAGATAGCCATTGGCTCTCTTTATATAGATATCAAAAGAATAAGTTACTAACGTGATGTGGTGGGCAAACAATCAAAAGTGCTTTTTTTTACAGAAGAATGATGGTTGCTAGATAGTAAATGATTCCAGTTTCAGTTGATTCACATAATAATACTATGTCATGTTAAATTAAAGAAAATATCGATAGTTTTCTCTGTTTTATTGTTTTTTAAACACACTAGCCGAGTGGTTTAAGTTGGCACCTCCCACGCAAGTGGTCGCAGGTTCGAATCCGAGGCAACACACCAATGACTTTTCGAAGTTATGTGTGTATTAGAAATAATTATCACTTGCTCTAACGGTGAAGGAAAACATCGTGAGGAAACCTTGCATGTCTAAAATTTGTTTAATACATTTATTGAGGGCATGCAAAGTCCCCAACCCGCACTTGGCCAGCGTGGTGGACTCAAGGCCTAACCCCTCCCCCTCGTTTGGAAGGAGACCCTTGCCCTGCAGTGGGACAGACATGGGTTATTAAAAAAAAAAACACACTAGATTTATTATTCTAGAATTGAGAATACTTTAGTTTGTCATCTTAATAATAATTCTGGTTTTGGGGTATTGCAAAAGATTCCTAATGTGCCTTCGACAAAACGACACTCAAAAGAATTTGGCGACCAATTTAAAATATCGTCATTTCTTTTTAAATCGTTTGAACAAGAAAACTGGTGCTTACCCAAGTGTAGCGTCAAGTTGACCTGATGAGGGTACTTGATGCCCTCCTTCATGGACTCCGACTGCCACCAGGTCTGGTTGTCTTGCTCGTTGTAGTGCAAGTCTGTCAGGTAGTAGCTGGAGAACTGGCCAGGAGAACACGTGTCGCATGACCTGAGAGAACACCACACAAAATTAAATAAGTAACACTTAATCTAAGAAAGAAATTTGAAAAATAGACACTGTTTCGGAAAACGAGCTCTAATAGATATTTTTTACCAATTTTCTACTAATTTTGTTCATATTTTAGTTTAGGATGATGATTGATTTTAATCGGTTGTTATTACGTTATAGATACGGACATATGGACATGTCTTTAAGGTACTCTTTAATTTTATTTCATTTTGTACGATTAATAACAAAAATATCTTTACTCTAGCCCATTAGCAATACCACGGAAACAAGGAAACTGGCAGTATGTTTAATTTTATGAACGATTCATTGAGAAATATACGAATACTTATAAAAAATGTCTTTATGTAAACTCGAATCTTATGTAAACTACCTTTTTTTAAACTCCTTTCTCATTCCGGGAGTCCCTTGTTCAGTAGTAGGGCAGAAATGGGCATGGGAAAGATATGTTTTAGTTTGAAATTTAGACCCCTTTCTTATTCAGGGAGTCCCTTGTCCAGCAGCTGGACAGTAACGGCCTGCATAGTTAATTAGTATGGGTATAATTACCTAGTGGAAGTGCCGGCAGAAGTCTGTATACAATAGACCTTCATGCCGTTATCACCGCACGTGTTGGTCGCCTCCATCTGGACCAAGTACGCCGCGTTCTCGAACTCCGGTATACATCTCTGTAGACAACATATTAATACAATTAATATTCATACAAAAGTTACTCAAATATTATACAGGGTCATAAGTGTCGTTATCAACAAACGAAATATACTTTTTCAAAATCAGTTTAGCAGTTTTGGCTTGGTTGATATTGTAACTAACTAACTAACATCCATTCAAACATCCTTATATCCTGACTTTTGCATTAACTACAGTAGTAGATTTGAAATTCATCATTTTATTGTCTTGAATGGATTTTCAGTAGGTACTCTAACGTCTAAAAAAATATATTACATTGTCTGTAGCACGTCGTCTGTTTTAATTTGTAGTAAGCGATTAATCTAGAGTCTATTGACTAAAAGAGAAATACCTTAATGCTTTAAATACTACATAAGCCGATGGATGCTCTAACGTCAATATCTTTGCCATAAGCATATTCGTTAATATGTTATTAAACTGGACAGTGTGCTCAATACGGCGGTATAATTTTACTATAAATATTTTACTATAAATATTATAAGGCTGAAGAGTTTGTTTGTTTGTTTGTTTGAACGCGCTAATCTCAGGTACTACAGGTCCGATTTTAAAAAATCTTTCAGTGTTAGACAGCCCATTTATCGAGGAAGGCTATAGGCTATATATCATCACGCTACGACCAATAGGAGCAGAGTACAAGTGAAAAATGTTACAAAAACGGGGAAAATTATGATTCTCTTATGTGACGCAAGCGAAGTTGCGCGGGTCAGCTAGTTTTACTATATAAGTATTTTGAAACGATACATTAAAAAAATGATTCCATCTGTTTCAAATTAAATACTTGGCGACTGCCACACACTTGTATTATGAACAGCAAATTCATAGATTCGGTTTCTAACCTATTTAAACTTCTCAAATTCGTTTGATAAGTGTTATCAGGGCGCCTAATAATAACTGTAAGTACTTATTGCTGTTATCATTTGATGGTCAAGTAACAAAAAGATTTATAAGTGAGAATTTTATTCAACATTATTTTTGATATTATAATTTATGAGTCCTGGTAATTAACTATTTGTGTATCATATTTGAATCAATTGAGTTATTTCACATGAAAGTAGGTACATACAACAAACATGAATCCATCTCTACAAAGATTTGTATTGTGCCAATTATTGTTAGGATTTACTTATACATAAGTAGCAATCTATTATAGAACTTAATCGATTGGTGGACCTTTCATGAGTTGTCGGAACCCTCACAAAGTTGAATCTCGGTTCAACTGAAGAATAACGATTGATGTTAAGTCTTCAGAGTGACAGAGAGGGTTTGAGAGCAGGACAGCGAATAAGTCCGAATTTTAACGAGCTAGCTATAACAGGAACATGCCGAGCAATGAGTAATACGATACTTAAGTTATCTGTCAATTTGTTTACCTAATGTATTTGTATATTGTACTTGTGTCATAATTTGTAATATTTCGATTTAAATGAGAATTTAATTAACCTTTTATTTTACTTTTTGTGCAATTAGAAGTTGGTATATTATTGGGAATTTAAGGCCCCGTAAATTTTGCCTTTCTGTGCAAAAGATAGTATATATTTAGTTATTAACTACAAATTCGTGTTGCTCCTCAGTGGTTTTAAAATTTTGAAAAAGTGAAAGAAAATTTACAACAATACTCGTAATAGACGCTAATTTCTTTGTTAATTAGGCACAGATTAATGTATTGGGTTTAAAATATAATAGGTACATGCAACTGAGTGTCTGGCCAGATGACTTACAATTATCATGTTTAAATAATGTGTGTTACTATATCAAGGTATAGTTTGTCCTGGGAGTAATGCAGTGCCTGAGTAATTGAAATATCTACGATTGTTAATTTAATACTCATTAAAATAAATCCAAACAGGCCTTGTCTTTCATTTAATTGACTAACACTGTGCCGAAAATGTTATTCTTACAGCAGTAATCCCCGTTTTCTGAGGTACATTTAGCGGTAGTTTATCTATTCAATAGTGTCAAAACTCATCAAAAAAGCGCTATTGAATAGATAAACCACCGCTAAATGTACTCAGAAACTGGGGGTAAGGTGAAAGATAAATTCTTATAATACTATCGTTTTGGTTTTGTGTTAGTTATATTTTATTGTATTATGTCGAGAAAACCGTAACAAACCTTTCATACCCCGTGTAGTCCGTTTGAATGTTGCTGACTAATTAATCGAACAATATAGTGTGAACAATTAAATATAAATAAGCAGCAGCAGATAAAAATAATTTTAAGCTATCCTAACTATATCACCCCAGTTACCCTGCCTTGAACAATCCATTAACTTATCCTCATAAAATTAAGGGTAAAAAAGGAATGCAACAGCGCAATGTATCGTCACATGGGCCGGGCCGAAATAGTGCGCCTATATTTAGTTGAGACTCATAGGGCATTCACCCCGCACCTTCCCTTACATCACTAGAATAACATTATTTCGCGCAATACGCTACAACTATTGTAAATATAAAGTATGACGGGATATGGCCCACTTATCATCATTTTCTTCAGTGCCCACTAAGACTGGGAGGGACTATATTGAGAGTAGTATCCCCGATAAATGCCACAGGTTCAAATGGTCTAAGTACTTCTAGTATAATTTAGATTTTTACAATCACTTATCTATACATGCAATAATTCTGTGTGGGGGTCTGTTGGTATCAGGGGGTAAATAAGCTTTAATACGCTGATAATATTTTTTCAAAACATTAGTATTGTTTTCTTATTCTCAGAGTGTCAGGAAGCGTAAAGAAAATGAATTACTTTTCTAATATACTTAAGTCAATATCTTTCAGCGACAGTGAAGATAGCGGAGTATTTCAATCTCTTATAATAATTATTATGTCAGTGCATTGATTT
This sequence comes from Anticarsia gemmatalis, assembly GCF_050436995.1. Taxonomy (NCBI): domain Eukaryota; kingdom Metazoa; phylum Arthropoda; class Insecta; order Lepidoptera; family Erebidae; genus Anticarsia; species Anticarsia gemmatalis. The sequence continues at coordinate 19,166,585 of NC_134776.1, read as the reverse complement.
AAAGTTGAAGAGTACCTACTTAAGAATGTAAGAACAGTTGGTCCCGTGCCATAAGCTGCAGAACTTTGCATAACTATACTACATAGCTACATACGAATGCGATTGTTTCCGGTGAGTGACCAGTGTGGCCGTGATGACTCTGACCATGTTTATTCGATGTGGTCCATATGTTCTAGAAGTCTAATTAGCGGCATTTGGCGGCAACACTTTGATGTAAAATCTAAGTTATTAGTAAGATTAGTTCTGGTATAATTTTACGCTTCGTTTTGGAACTTAACTTAAAAAGTTTGAAATATATAGCTACGTCATACCTACTTACAATAATGATTTTTGAGCAAAGAATAGGATAAAGTAGTCATGCTTAGCAAGCTGTGTTTGCCCGATTCTGTGAGGTCTTTCAAATCATCGTTCATTATTACAATGTTAAGCTATTAACTCATTAATAAGTTTCTAGAATCTAAGTTCGGTTTCCTTCAAAGACATCATTAGTTGCGATGCTAATTATTCTCAAACGAATAATATTTATTCCGTACCACGTATTCGATGTTAAAACTGATGAGTTTTGTTTTCACAAAAGCTAATAGACTTAAAATATGAACCTTTAAGATGTATTTAAATTAAACAAGGGTCTAGGATTTTAACAAGTGGCGTTCTTCGGTTTCTGCCTACTTATATGGGGAAAAAAGCGTTATTTTTGTGTGTATATCTTTATTAATGGTCGTATGAATTAAGTTTTGTTAGTGATAAATTTAAATTAACAATTTTATCTCAAAACTGAGGTTGTTGACCTTCGGAAGGCTGAAATAAGATTGATATTGATACCCTATCATCCAAATCGTAAATTGTTTTCCAAATTACACATTAGAAAAGCCAATAAAGTATGTATAAATCGATCAATTCTGTCCCCATAGAAAGCTTACAATAAATAATGACACAATTACATGTAGACAAAGCGACGGATGTGATAAATTTGTTCCGTTGCGCGCTGGCTCTGATAAGAGACATTAGGTGGAGCAAACGAACTCATAACGAATGAACTCGCCATACATGCTGATAACCCCCTGATAATCTCCCAAATGTAACAAACTGGCAACTGTGTGAGGCGTTTCTTAATACATTTATTAGTTATTCATTTTAGAAACTGTTTTGTGTCGATAGGCGGCGAGCTCTCTAAGCTTGGGAAAGTCGCGATTTGGTTAATGTGGTTTTCTATTATATTGTACATTGTTTAAGCCTACTAACTCTATTAAAGTTTCATCTAGATAGATACGCTTTCGAAAAAGTCCAACTGATTTCTATTAATACTGTGTAATTAGGCAGAATTCGATTTAATGCAAGGTTCGTCATGAAACTATCTATACTTGTAATAATATAAAATAAGCCTCTTTAAGGTATCGTCGTCCATGTGGCATTAAAATATTATTATACAGTATGTTTACAGTAGAGTTACAATGCTCGATCTCATTCACATTTTAAGAAATATCATGAACAATACAGAATTAAGTTAGACAGCAAGTTTAACAGATAAGTAGGGTTACAGCTAGAGTAAAGCCATCATATCGACGTGTTTATAATAATAACCTATTGTAAACCTACTGCTAGTTGATATAAACAATATCTTATCTATAATTTAACTCCTCTTGTAACCTTTCGTAGTTTATTATTTTAGAAGTTTAAAAAACGACGATTACAGATGCTGAAAGGTCACTTAACTTTTCTTAACTCGCTCAAAAAGTATGCTCTATTTCGGTTAAGTATAGAGTGATGTAATTAAAGTATTAGGTACCTACTTAGGTTTTGAGAGGGGTTTTAATTCGGCCAAATACCTATAAAGACTTTTTGAACCCTACTTAACAAACGTACTAAAATTTAAGCCAAATTGTGAGTCTATTTTTGACCTCTATGATCCCGACTGTCTAAATTACATGAGTTCTCTATGAACAGTCGGTTTTTTTTATCTTATCGGCATAAAACTAAGTGACCTTTGCCATGTATAGTTGTGATCTAATTTAAAAAGACGCGATCTAATGGTTCTGTAATATAATAATAATAATAACACGTGCTGAATTAAACTCTTGTTTGTAATATTTTAATTACGAGAAGAAATAATTATTAAGTCTGAAGTTAAAGAAAAAAGTCAGTAAAAGTATGTTCCCTTCCTTAGGTTCATCTTAAAAAGTAGTCCTTTGACATGTCTAACTATAAGTACCTACATACTAGGTCCAGGTCACCAAGGTCAATGACCGATATCAAAATAAGGTAGGTATAGAACAGCTGACAGATTGGGGTTACCTGAATTAATTATTGTTTTACTGGCTGTTGTAGATTTTTGTTTTTAGGTTCCTGCGTTACGAAGCTTTTAGTAATAAGCTAACTAGATTACCTTAGTCATTTTCATCTGTTGAGTTATACTAGACAGTTCCATCCATGGATAAGGGATCTTTCCTTGATACGGAACACTAAAGTTAAAGCCTACTTATTACTTTTTGATTAAGTTCCTCTATAACCATAGATACAATTTTATTGACTCCATGCCAATAGAATACATTGATGATTATGACACATAGAAGCAGTCTGCTTAGATACAAAAGTAATTTGAAACTCGAGAGCTTACAAAGAGTGTAGTTGTTTATAAGTCGCTCAGTTTCTCTCCGAGAGGACATTAGATGCTCTGTTGTTAATTCTTAGAACAACACTCATAGGAAGATAACGTATTTGTACAGGCTTGAAACATCGTCTTAAAAAGCACTCTCTATTCTTAGTGTAGCCTTAAAAGTACATTAAACGCTTCGATAGTCTTTAGTAATACTAAAAACTCATTCGATAAGATACTAATTACACCTATATTAACGTTTAACACTCAGTTCAAGTGATTATTTGCCGATACAGCAACTTTAATTGACTTGATCGCCTATGCCATAAAAAGCTACGTAAACAATCACACATTTATTTATGAAAAGTTATTCTATAAACTTCGTAACTTATTCACAGACTTAATCCTCGTCAAGTTTACAACATTTTTAACAATATTACGAACTTAAGTACAGTTAACTTACTTGAAGCCAAACAAAACAAACCTTAAAAAATAGTTACTCACTAAAAGCTCGACTTACTTGTGGCACTCCGTCGTTATTGTAACATGAAGCTAGTTGTTTTGATCCGATCCTGGGTGTGTGGCTGTAGTAATAATCCTGTGCGTTTACAGACAACAATATACAAATAAATGTGATAAAATGTGTGAGATACGGCGCCATTTTGAAACGCGCGACGCGACGTTGGCCCGCGCGCTTCGAGCAAGCACTGACGCCCGCCGGTTTCACAACACTCGGCCAAAGATTAAGCGCGGCACACCAGAAATGAATAGACGGGACTTTACACAGCTGCCTCTGTGAGGAAAATAATTGATTTTCTATTTTCTTATTTTTTTATTAAGGGTATAATTCCACGTTTACCGATATTATTACTGTATTGTCATGAGTATATTACTAAGTTATATTATATGTTGAATAACTTTTCAAAACTTCAAAAGTTTAATATTTTTTAATTATTAACAGCGAGTCAATTGGCAAAATTAGATATTTGCAAACATTTATTTTTATGTAGTTGGCAATTAAACTATACTGTAGATTTTTTGTAAGGACTAAGTACCTAGCTAATAAAAAATATATTTATCCTAAATTTTCATTATGATCTAGAATGTAGAGTATTAGAAGATACAACAAATCTTGTTTTGTATTCCATTCAATTGCAACTGTATTACAAGTTACAACACAACTAACTATTATTATAATTCATTTCCATAATACAAACACAATAGCAAGAGGCTTATTATGTTGTAATCGTTTAGCCCTTAACAAAGGGCTTTCACATCTGCGACTCAATTATTCTTTGTTGGGTGAGCAGACACAGAGAACGTGGCCTCATACCAACAGTTTTTTGTGAATAAACCTGAAAAGGTTCGGCTTTTGTTTTCTGTTAGAATGCCAACATGTGCGGTCATTCGAGGAAGGAATCGGCGAGCCGTGCAAAGGTCTTAAACATCGTCAACTAATTTTAGGAAGAAATGTAAAGCTTCGTACTTCGGCCCTTAGTCAGACTAAGGAGAAAGCCTAAATATGGATGCGAGTACGTGACTGTAGAAACATCGAATGGATACTAAGTTTCTATTTATCTTTAACCTGTTCCGACAAATATTCCTACTAGATAGATTAGCTTTTAAATTGGGTAAGTCAGGAATTAAATCGTCTTAAACATTGTATTTTCCTTATCGCGTGAAATAGTTCGAAGGTTTGTTTAAATATCAATTTTATTAATACAACAATTTTCCAAAACGATACCTAACTTTTTCTTGGAAAGTTAAACTCCATACAGTCACTTGTAACTAACTAAGTAACTCAGATTGTTTTACAATAAATTATGAAGATAATATTAAAATCTGATAATATCTACAAGTGGGTAGTTTTAAAACGTATATTTCCTGAATATATTTAAAGCTTTTAACACATTATTGATTAGTAATAGCCTCTGACAGATTCTGTTTATCACTGGACATGTTGTTAAACTAAATATAACTTCAGATGACGCACCGTTTTATGATTGCGGTGTGTATAAAGCTTTTATGTTATGTACTAAATTATATACGTGTATTTTTTATATTATGACTCTAAATTATGTATTTATTCACCTTACAACTCTGTAGATATGGTAGCGAGTTTTATAGAATAGAAATAAGTGTCAGATAACCTATCCATTAGATACAATCAAATCAATTAAAATTCAATCTGATAAGCAATCCAATATTATTTTATCCGTGAAAGCGAGTCTAAATCTTATATTTTAATATTTAGTTTTTTAAAATTATAATAAAATTGTTCAACATTTATTCTACTACAAAATAGGTAAAAAACTAATGACATAAATCTTAATTGTCATATCCGTATTAATAAATTTATTCTATGTCGTTTCCCTAGCCTGTATTTTTCATTTATAACACACACATGAATAGACTTTGACGCTTAGCGTAGCTGACTGGCTGCATTAGGTCATTCATCTGACTCTCTCACTCTTTTCCATATTGCCGTCTCGCTTGCACGAAAGCTAAGACCGAGATCATTGGGCCGGAGTAAAATGTTTAATTTATGCAAAAATAAATTCAAGTTTTAGCGAAGTTAGCGACCGAATTGTAGTGAATTTGATAACAATAGCGATAGGTAGGCGTTTTTGGAGTATTGTTATTATTTAGTTAAATCCACTTAGCCGTTAATCATTAAAAAAAATAATCAACTTTATAGGTCAGTTGAGGTTGAAACATCTCCTTACCTTTGCCCAAATTTAACTAAGATTTTTTTTAATGGCGTCGAAAAATGTATTGGATATCTAATTAAATAAATATATAGTTTGAACACAATCTTAAATGATTATATTACTAAGCATTGATAAAAAGAACTAAGGAGAAATCCGATTTAAAGTTACCAAATTATACTATTACATTGAGCGGTAATTTTACTTTCCCGCGCAAAATTTGCATGAGTGCCAATGAGTGACAGATATAGGTCATTGACTCATCGATTCTACTTCTTCAGTAAACACTTATAATGTTTTCTTTTATAAATAGTTCCCTCATCGGTCCGAGCGGTAATCGGGATTTAATAGGCATATTTATAGTGCTGCATAGTTTTTCAAATTTTAATTAATTTTCATAATTAAGGTGACAGGAGGTTGAGGAGCTTAGATCGCGCAGACCGATCTTTGAAGTTAAGCTACCCTTGCCAGGGATGTTTTGTAGATGGGTGACCATCTTGAACCGTGCGAGTTAGTAGCAAGTTCCTCCGTGTATCGGAAGACACGTTAAATTGTGGGCCCCGACTGTAATTTTCAAAGATCTTTGACAGTCGTCGACAGTGGTCTGAGGCTTGAAAGTCTGACAACCAGTCTTACCGAAGAGTATCATGCTATAACCCAGGTAACAGGGTTGTGGAGGTTCGATAGGCAGTCGCTCCTTGTAAAATACTGGTATTCAGCTGCATCCGGTGAGACTGGAAGCCGATTTCAACATAGTTGGAAGGCTAAGCTGATATAAGTATAATTCTGATTCCTGTGTATGGGACTAACAACAATAGATAATAGTAAAACATGGGTGTAGGGTGTATAATATGTACCATAAGCATCTGCCTACATCCTTAGTAACTGGCTGGGGTTGTGACTATGCCTAGCCATAAGCATGTCAGCGTAGAGCAACCAGGTGTCGTAGGCCTGCTTAATTACCTCACATAATCAAAAGTAGGTAAGTATTTAAAGAATTAGATAGTACAGTATAGAAGAAAGTTTTAAAGAAATTGAATAATAATATGTCTAATTATTGTTTCAAAACCAATTAAAGCAAATTCTGCTTTACAAAATGAACCAACCTCATTGATTATTATAAATAAGATGAAATTCTTTTCAAAACTATAGGTATTGAAAAGATAATATAATAACCGTCACTTTGTTTCTATTTTGTCAAAATAAACCTAGAATAATTTAACCTAATCATAATATGTAAGTCAAAAAAGTTATCATTTAGCGTTTCTTAAAATATAGTTTTAAGTTACAGAAATTAGTACCTATATAACGTGAATAAAGACATGTTTTGTTTCAACTAAAAAGTTTTAACATCTTCGTTTAAAATCAAATCGTATGAAGGTTACGTAGATAGATACGCAGTAATTATCCAATGCTAGATATCTTCATGGATTTGGATAATACTCAACGCTATGCAGAAACGAAACATTGTCTTAAGTGAGTATGTAATAGGGACTTTTATTTGATAGATGTTAGAATAATTATATCACTTCATTTAAAAATTCTCCTTTAGAAACGTATGTAGGTATCTATTGTAACCAAATCATCTAACGCTTTGCGTGCGTAGATAAGTAGTCGTTACACATATTTATCGTTCTTTTTGACTTGCGACCCCTAAATGTGCCAACATACACGATAACCGGTGACGTACAATAGACTACTATTTAAAAATTGATAAAATGTTACCCTGAGCAATAGTTCTATTCATTAATTTAATAGCAACATCTAATAAAATTATAATACGAATTTCGGCGCGGATAAGTTAACTAATTTTATTTTTATTTTTTTAAAAGACAACTTCCGCACTAAGAATCGCTCTTGTGTCGCGGGGACTTTTACAAACATACAAACAACAGACAGAAAGTACCTACAACCAGACCGGAAATAATTATATCTGTATCGCACATAACCGAATCGAACCCACGACCTCCCGACTCAATGGTATTGGTGTGGCGACCAAAACCACTGCGCCACGGAGGCAGTCGCACTTCTATACATAGTTAGTATCAATGGCTTACACGCCTGTTTGCTACGCTCTTTTTTGCACGCCAGACTTAACCGATTTACAAGAAATGTAGCCCAGAGACGATTGAAGATCTGGATTCAAACGTATAAGACATTTTTACTATAATTGTCATCGTCTAAGCAGTTCAAATGGGTAATAAAACATTTTACGCGAACGCGAATAGGGAAAAGGGAACCATTTACAGCTTTGCCAAGCCGTCAGCTATCATTGTCCATGCTATTAAAATCGCTTATTTATTAGAAACAAAAACAACTCCCGGTTCTGAACAAAAGCAGCAATCTTTAAAGTTCACCCAAATGTGTTTAGTTTTTGCACATACTTCCCAAGGCGTTGAATAACAGACAAATTGTCCGTACATAGACAATTACTGGCGCCAGATGTCGTCCACATGCGAATGTTTCAGACGGACATTATTTAGTAAATATGACGTAATTTTTGTTATATTACCTCATACTTATTCTTTGGTGGTCTTAGACTGTGTTTAAAATACGCGCGAAAGAATCGCGGCGATTTCGCCTCTTCTGGACAAGGTTTTAAGTACGGGTTATTAAGTGTTCTATATACACTATTCATACATATGTTGTCTAGTTTGAATTTTTGTTTGGTACAGAATTTACGCCAGACGGCTGTTTTTTTAAATATTATGAATTACGGGGTTTTGTCGAAGACCTTCTATCATCAGTATATTCATATTATTTTTGCTTAGCCTGCTTGAGTGTTCCACCGGTCCACTGGTTACACAACTTTACTTCCAAATCCTCGTTTGAGTCTAGTCTATTCATATAGTGGAAATTTAAAACTGGGCGACTTCGATTACAATTTTCTTATACGTAGTATATAAAGCACTTGTAGTAACTAGTATGTAGTTGTAGTACTTATAGTACTTGTAGGTGCCATTATTTCCTTGCGTTAGTACTTCGTTATCTAAGGCGCTAGTAAGTAACTAAAAACCTTTATTAAGCAGTTGCATTAAGACCACCATGAAGGTATAGATTAGAGTGGTTTGTGACATTGTTTTAATATACCATAATGTTATTGTAGCAAAAGAATCTATTCATAACTGATCGTACCAAATGGTGGTTTGACATTGAAGTAATAAGGATAAATAAATAAAGAAACAAAAATATTTAAACATAATGCTTGTTTTACCCCAAGATTTAAGCACAGGTTTATATAATAAAAAATACATTTTTTTAGACAACTGCCGCAATAAAGTGTGCTCCTGTGTCACGGGGAAACATACAAACAACGGACAAAAAGTACAAGCAGACCTGTAACAACTATACGCGGATTGCAGTATTGCACAAAAACAAACCCTGTGGGAATCGAACCCTCGACCTCCAATGCAATGGCAACAGCATTGAGCATGGTGCCCTTAAACACTGCGCGACGGAGGCAGTCAAAACAACGATACTACAAAGATGACCCGTTGTATATAAACCTGAAACCTCGTCATCATCAGTCGCACAAACCAACCATACCTCATAGGCAGTTAGACTATCCTAACAATTTCTAAAATTGTCACATAGTATCAATTTGTAACTCCTAAGTAAAAGTTCAAAAAAGTCATTTTGTTCTAACAAGTTAAAAGAACTTTCCTTTCTTTAGTAAGAAAGTGAAGAATCTCAGATATTTAGGCAATGAACTTTATCATGCGAGATAAGCCGAGGCCTAAATTGAGATAACACGGAAGCTTTAACGTGTCTTCATGACATGACACTGATACACAGGTCAAAGAACTCTCTCTGACATTATTACGATGTAATATCCTGATTACATGACTATACTTAGAAATTACACTTTATGAATTGAGACTTTTTGTTTAGTTTTTGGCTAGCAAATAGAACGCAGAAGTTAGTGTTAGTTTTAGGTTCATTCTTTATTTTAAAAAGACAACTTCATTCTAAAATAACAACTCCCGCCTTAAAAATGGCTCTTGTGTCGCGGGAACTTTTACAAACATACAAAAAACCGACACAAAGTACAACCAGAATCGAAACAAGTAAGTATTTGTGGATCGCACAAATAATTGTCACGAGTGGGAATCGAACTTCCCTCTCGAATCGAAACCCTCGACTTCTCCTTTGACTGATATTGACGAATTCGTTATTCATCGGTATACTGAAAATGTAATTGCATCGAATCTAGCTGATTCCATAACAAAACTCCTCCATCTGATATGTTTTCAAATTTTTAAGGACTAAAAGAGCTTTTCAAACATTTCATTTACTTTACGCGCTAATGAGTCCTCTACGAACAATTACTAGCGAAATAATCTTAGACTCTCTTCCTTTAAAATAACTGTGGTAGAATCCTTTCTGCCTACCACGTCACAGTTCAAACCGTGAAAATAGTGCCACCCTTCACCCACCAATCGGCACCACTTATAATTACTCGGACACTACACGTCAATATTTTATACACCGACAACACACAAGCACAATACAGCACGCACATAAACAAGATATTGCACACACACAATCAAACATCAAACGCACCGATGGTATCGCTTGATGCACACACACAGTACAAGTGCACACACATTGAAGCAGGTGCATCGTTGTTTATCGTAGGACGGGGTGGGTGGCGGGTGAAAGCTAGAGTGTTCATCTCGATATTCAATTTCGTAGGACAATTTGTAGATTTGTTACTCTTTAAATCTATACAAATATTATAAAGCTGAAGAGTTTGTTTCATTGTTTGTTTGTTTGTTTGTTTGAACGCGCGAATCTCAGGAATTACAGGTCCGATTTGAAAAATTATTTTAGTTTTAGATAGCCCATTTGTTGAGGAAGGTTATATCATCACGCTGCGACCAATAGGAGCAGAGTACCAGTAAAAAAGGTTAAAAAAACGGAGAACATTATGACCCATTCTCTCCTATGTGACGCAAGCGAAGTTGTGCAAGTCAGCTAGTTGATACTATTAATACACACAAACATAGAATTACGCCTTCTAGCCCACGGGGAAAATAGATCTAAAAATTGATAACTATAATAGACTAGAGGCCGCCCGCGACTACGTCCGCGTGGAAGGCCTTCCCGTGTAAATCCCGAACCCTCGGGAACTCTGGAATAAAAAGTGCCTAAGCCTATATGTTATTCTGGGTCTTCAGCTACCTACATACCAAATTTCATCGTAATCGATTCAGTAGTATTTGCGAGAAAGAGTAACAAACATCCATACATACATACTCACAAATTTTCGCATTTATAATATTAAGTAGGACTACAAAATCTACTCAAATGGAATTTTAGATATTTTAGATGGGACTACAGTTTTTTAGAGTTATTGAGATTGCAAAAGCACTTCTGAGGATTCCACCTACCAAGGAGTTTAAGAATATGTTGTAATCTTCATAACTTTAAGATAATAACTGTCTGGAGTAAGGCTCTTCAAGTTTTTCACCAGGATTAACTGCTGGGTCTATACTAGGGATTACAGTACCTTACCAATACCAACTTTTGGTGTGAAATATGTAGAGTAAAAGGGCTCCTAAAAAGATTTAACTGTCTCTGAAATTTTTGTAAGCAACATGATACCTAATTACAAAAGTATCGATATCTAACAACGTCCTAAATGTATTTTGCTGTGATGAATTAATAAACATAAGGCCGCCCTTGCCTTTTACGATTGACTCTCACACGGTTTCCTTTAAGAAGTTACGTTTCTCAAGATTAAACAAGAAATTTCTAAAATAATTAGCTTTTTGGCTAGTTAGTTCTTAAAACATTAGTAGTAACAGTAGTTCTTATCGTTCATAAAGTTTCATAACAAATATTAATGCAAGTATATCTTCAACGAAGCCAATGAACAGCACGAATGATACAAATCAGTTGGCTAGTTTTCCGCCGCGATGTCTGGACATTTCGCAATTTCAGGACTCCTGGTGACCCTAGCCTAGTACATCACTACAAGCACTATGACCTATATCGAATCGGGCATGCGCAGTGAAGTTTTCGCGGCAACCAGCCACCAATTTGGAGTTGGAATACCAAGCCTCAGTAGCCGAGTCTGCAAATGTTCGGATCGCGACATTCGTATGTTCGAACCTCGATTCTCGACTACTGTTGGTGCAACCTACTCAACGCATAGGTCTTATGTTAAGACCATGCGGTGGGAAATGGTTGAAAGATATACTAGTAGTTGGAGGAAGAGAAATCCTTACCAACTGTCTCGGAGTCTCACTGCTAGTATATCATGTTGTGATCTAAGGCCATCTAGATCAGCTATTCGTTGTTGAGGGCGAGAGTTGCGGATGACAGAGGAGCGCTGAGGTGGGAGTCAAGGTTGAAGATGAGTTGAAATTTAAAAAACGACTTTTTTTCCATGATTTTTGAAGATCTGCTCATTTACAAGCTTTTGGCAAAGTTTGGTAGCTTTCCGTAGGAAAACCATGGACTTAGAAAGTTTTGTTGAGTTGTGAAAGTTGACAAAATATTTCTTTTTGCTTATCATTTTTGCGTTTCATTACCAATAATGGTGCACAAATATAAAATAAAAATATATTTGAAATTAAATTTGATTTAAAAATTTCTGAAAGTAATTTTTGACAAAGTTTGCTTTTTTTAAGTAGCTTTTTGTAAGTTTTATAACTTCTCTTTAAAATATATTATAATATAAATTATACTTTAAAATATATTAAATATATTATTTTTTGTTTAAGAGGGGGTATAAAGTGTAGAGCGTAGAATTTTTCTTCTCTGCTTACCCATATAATGTACAAGCGTGATGTTAAATAAAATGAGTATCTTCCTCAATAGCCAACACCTACGAATTTTATTAGACTCATTTTAAAAATTAAAAAGTTCCAAAACAAAATACCACTTCTTTTTGTAATTATATCTAAGTTTTCCAATATTTTTCACTATAAAAAAAACACAAATTACTTAAAAAAAATTAAAATAGCTTGATTTTACAGTGCCATCTACTAAAACTATGTTAAATTTCTGCGAGTAAAGCTTGCGGACATTTCACTTCATCCTCACCTGTAGGGGTGGAAATTAGTTCGGCATTTTCCAACCAGGTGGCGTTTTAAATAAAAGTTTTATTAATTTTGAATTTTAAAACAAACTTATTTAATAGAGTTATCATAATTAACACATTTATTCCACTGTTAAGAATGAGGGATGGGGGTTTTGGGGGTTTAATGCCTCTCTACCATGTTATCTGAATAAAACGACTTCACATAGATTCTAAAAGCTCTATTATTCTAATTGTTTAAATGTAAACAAAGCTGGAGAACGTGGCGTTCTTTGGATTCAGCTTATTCCTTGGTGGGTAAGGCGTGATAATTTATATACTAGCTGACTCACCCGACTTAGCTCGCACGTAATTATTTTTCGGACAATTATCTCGGTAATTCAGCCCTGAAAGCGTAGCAGGCAGACGGACATATAGACTTTAGTATCACTACATAGTATAAAACAAAGTTGCATTACGCTTTGTCTCCCTATGTATGCTTACATCTATACTAATATTATAAAGCTGAAGAGTTTGTTTGTTTGATTGTTTGTTTGAACGCGCTAATCTCAGGAACTACTGGTCCGATTTGAAAAATTATTTCAGTTATAGATAGTCCATTTATCGAGGAAGGCTATAGGCCATTAGAAGCGAAGTAGCAACGAGTAACAACGGGGAAAATTATGACCCATTCTCTCTTCGGGGACGCAAGCGAAGTTGCGCGGGTCAGCTAGCCTTTAATACTACGCAACGAATTTGATTGATGAATTGATAAAGTTTTTTAATAGATGAATTGATTTAAGAGGAAAGTTTATACATACGTGAGAAAATTATAAATAATTTGTGTAAGATAACTTTTTAAACCAGGCAAAGAGGTAGTGGGCTGCTAGTTAGGTACTTATAACGATTGCTATGGATATGTGTTGTAAACTATCGACAGTGACAAATCGGTATAGCAATCTATCAATCGTGTACAGCATTGAAGTTATTATTAAGTGATTATCTTATGAGGTGCATAGTCCCCACGTGCCACTCGTGTCACTTGAAACAAATGTCTTTGCGAGTGGACACGATGTGACGTGTAGTTCTCCATCCATAGCTATTCTAATTACGTTGTTGAATACTAGATGAGACGGAATATTTAAGGAACAATTAATTAAACGTTCTGTAATATACTATCATGCCTTGTCAACCAGGGATAGTCCATGTTTCTTCCGCCGCCGCCGTACCCATGGGATAAAAAAACTATAGGTACTAATATTATAAAGCTGGAGAGTTTGTTTGTTTGCTTGAACGCGCTAATCTCAGGAACTACTGGTCCGATTTGAAAAATTACTTCAGTGTTAGATAGCCCATTTATCGAGGAAGGCTATAGGCTATATATCATCACGACCATTAGGAGCAGAGTAGCGGTAAAAAAAATACAAAAACGGGAAAAAAATTGACCTATTCTCTCTTATGTGACGCAAGCGAAGTTGCGCGAGTCAGCTAGTCTAAATACATAAGAGACAGCAAATGGCTTAATGTCCTACCTCGTAGAGAAAGAGAGAGGTACAGAACTGATACTCTACTATACTTTTTGGCTCTAAGTGGTAGGAAAGTATATCATAAGAATATAGTTATGTCCCCTGTATTCAAATTACAGGGAAAACAGACAGCCCAATAAAAATATTACTAAACTGTGTTCGTTCTTGGTATACAGTGAAGTTTCTTAGAATGTTTGTGTGTTTCTTTTATATGTATTTATTGATATTTGCTATGGGACCTTTCACACTGAAAACATATTAAACAGTATTTATGGACTCAGTTAGATTAGCTTAGACAGAAATCCTATGAAATTTCTTGCCTGATTAGTGCTTAGAATTAGTAAATACATTTTATTCTTATAATTTTCATTGATAAAATAATAGTATTGTAGTGGATGGACGGTGTAAAGCGACCTGCTTCGTCTCACCCCTTTTAACAACCCACCTTTGTGCGGTTTTCCACTAATTACTCTGAAACTCACTGCCATAGTGCATAACCCCGGAATTTAGAAAAAAATATTTATAATTTTTTGAAGATTTATTGCCGATATGCTACTAGAAGTTACTAGAGTAAATTATCTTCGGACCCAAATGCTATTCGGCTTTCATTTCATATAGTAATATTACTGTGTTGCCTTCTATTTACAGATCGAAAACGTTTCTGTTTTAATTCCCCATTTATCCCAGCTCGGAACTCTACAATATAAATACATGGGCCGCGATCGCGATAGTATTTGATATTCTTCCCTCTCCAGGGAAAATAAGCCTGATTATGTAACTAAAACAAAAACAATTATCCCTACACAAGTTTCGGCCTAGTCCCACGGGAGCATACGTATATTACGTATCTATACTAATATTGTTTGTTTGTTTGAACGCGCTAATCTCAGGAACTACTGGTCCGATTTGAAAAATTATTTCAGTGTCAGATAGCCCATTAATCGAGGAAGGCTATAGGCTATATGTCGTCACGCTACGACCAATATGAGCGGAGTACCAGTAAAAAATGTTACAAAAACGGGGAAAATGATGACCCATTCTCTCTTATGTGACGCAAGCGAAGTTGCGCGGGTCAGCTAGTACTGTATGTATGTTACATCCGTACCTACATACAAAACAACATTAATTCAAGTGCTATCGATTCAACGTTCGTGTTATATTTGCGGCGGTCATAAAGGTGGTTTATTAGAGTGCGTACTGTTTTGTGGGATAATACTCGTAAACTTTTGACATTAGCTTGACAGTTGTGGAGGTGGCCGGCGACGTGATGGGCACCTGTCACCTGGAAGTACCGGTGAGAAGAAAGGTTGGTGTAGTTAAGAAGTATTATAGTAAGAAAAGAAGGAGTAGAGATGTTGGTTTCGTGTGTGAAGTTTGTAGAGGTCATTGCAAGTGACGTTCTTCTTTTGGTGTTTGGCAAACTATTATTGTGTGTGTATGTGAATGTTTTGCGTTAGTTTTCTATTCTATTTTACGGAATAATGTTGAATTTTATTCATTTGTTAACATATCTAATGAATAAAGTTCGACATTGAGGTTGTTTAGATCAACTGAAGTATAGATGCAGACGCACTGTAACTTTCTTTCACATGGTTATTCTAAACAGAATAAATCTAGCAGAATATACAAAATCGTAGAAGATTTTGTTAAACATCTAAGCTGTTTACAAAAAACAGTAAACATTTTTGGGATTTTAGTACCAACAGTATCTAGTTTATTTTGTTTTTATGCCCCTAAATCTAAAATTTGTGCTACTATGGTTGTGGTTTCCAAAAACGTATTAAACAAGACTTACACCCTGTGTGAAAGGGGTGTTTTGCCGCGCGACACTCAGTTCAAACTGCAGTAGTTGGTCTGATCGTCTACGCTGCGGGCTACCATGGATCCTAAGGTACCATACCTTCTTTGAATTTTTAATTGTAATAGCTAACTTATAGTGTTAATTAAGATTTAGTGTTAGGACGTCTTGCTGTAATTGTTTAAATTTTTAACTAACTAGGTTACATAATTTCAAATATTTACATCTTTCTATTAAGTATTTAAAAAAATGTTTTTTTTATGTTAACTGAATATTTATTATAGGTGTTATTATAAGTTTTTCTTATTGTCCATTGACTAGACACGAGTTTTACAGTTTATATTTAAGTGTCAGATAACCTATCTGCTAAATAAAATGACGGCAAATGTGTGAAAACAACTGTTAAATATCTATTCGATAAACTATCTGATAGATATTTAGAAATGGTGAAACGAAGCCTGCCTTGCTTTCATTTTTGTTTCCACAAGTTTTAAGATTGATTCTAGTTGTGTTTACGTAGGTACTAAAACAGATTCTATTGCTTCTATAATTCGGCCTAAATGTAAATTAGTGAAAATTTTGTTTTTCTATAGACTAGACTACTTAGGTGTGAATCACGCAGTTGTTAAATATTCCTTAATAATATGTGATGTTAATTATTATTATTAAATACTTTTAATCGTGATGTTAGCTTTTCGATGTAGATTGAATTTTAGAGATAAGTAAAAATCGATAAAATGTACGTATTTCAGACAAAAATTCAACAGAATTTACTCACTATACAAAATTAATTTAGGTGTCTGTACAAACGTTTTGTTTTCGTAAATGAGGCATAAATATGTAGTTTAAAGCTAAATTGTAAGCATGTGTTTATAATTAAACCATGTGTTTGGTTCCTAAATAATGAAGTAGTTTTTTGTATAAACGAGAAGACCAATTGCAATGAACTTTGAATCCATATTTCATATTTTTAGTTTGAACTATACATTTTGAACTATTGAGATGTTGTGTTTGGATGACATAACAAATATATATTTTCCGAGTTTTTCAAATATCTTTCTATTGTCTCTTCTCTTGTCTATCAATTGTATTAAACTCTTCTAGAAATATCTCCAAGTCTAGTTCATAGTTTTTTAGCTGAGCATTATGTACTTACCTAAACATATAAGAATACGTTTTATTTTAAAGTCATCACACTCCATCTATATTTATTATACGAAAGCGAACGTTGCTCTTTATGTGGTCTTGTATGCCAGTATTGTCTTGTACTTGCGATCAAAATGTGTTGAAAGCCGAACAACTTAGTAGAGAATCTTGCATGCAAGCTTCGTGGCTGGCGGAGGTACACAAAATTAGAAGTTTAGAACATCTGTGACCCGCAGGTTTACGCAGGAGGAAGAGGCCTATTTCACACAACTACTTTATATTGGAACTACACAGATTATTATATAATCTAGATAAATTGTGCATGCCGAAGCCCTCTACTAAGTTATCAGACTATGAGAATTATTCAGATCTTCCAAATTTACCTCGATTGTATGATTAATGTCACAAGAATCACATAGTTTGAATAACTTTCACTAATATTACTCAGTAAACAAATACATGTTGTATTCAGGGTAAAGAACGGGGCATCCTGAAGCTGGACCCGCGGCCGAGGGTCACTATCGACATCAGTAAGGCAGAGCTTACTCCACAGGTACGTTATATATGTATATAAAATTACACTTGGCGCTGGCCAGCCAGTTCCTTTGTTTGAACTTGGCTTGACACGCTGCCAGTCTAGATGTTTATTATACAATAGACCATGAAAAAAAATCTGCATTCAGAGATGCCTGTTTTCAAGTGTGTGGTACGCGTCAAATAGCTGTGTGTACCTGAATATATAGTAAGAAGCCGACTGCTCTATTCTATAGTGTATGCGTCAAATCCTACTTCCTCCTAATATTATAAATGCGAAAGTTTGTGAGAATTTATGTATGTATGGATGTTTGTTACTCTTTCACGAAAATACTACTAAAAAGATGACGATGAAATTTGGTATATAGGTAGTTGAAGACACAGAATAACACATAGGCTACTCATTATCCCGGAGTTCCCGAGGGATCGGGATTTACACGGGAAGGGTTTCCACGCGGACGAAGTCGCTTGCGGCCTCTAGTATCTTTATATTTCTGAATGAAGAAGCAAGCATGTTACTTTCTTCTATTATGTACCATTCATGTAAGATCTTGCTGATACACGTTCATAAACGTGATGGTACTTGGCTAGTACTATACCGTATTGTATAGGGCTCTCGAAGATTAGTATTCATTGTCTCGATTCTCGGTTTCTAGTCAGGAACCTCCCAGTCAACTTGTACTTTGCTTTAATGGCTGAAATAGATAGAGCCTTAAATTTATCGATTTTGTTACTGGAATTCTAAAATGATACTATTTTACATAATTTTCTAATGCTACTTTAAACGGTATTAAGCGATTGATTCGTAAAAGCTTACGATACTTAATTTGTAGCCCGATCTTTTATTTTTATACTTTTTAATGAGTGTTTTTAAAATGTATTTCTATTAGTTGTAATTATAAATCCTAGTAAAGTCTAACGTGAGTCATCAGCTAACTAGGTGCAAACGCGTAAAACGAAGTGTTCTCGGTATTCGGCGCTCGTTCAGTGCCCACCATTATTGAGTAAGGTACACAAAGAGTAATTACAGCCAATCAGGGCTCGGCGCGACCTCTAAACGGGCTCAATTAACGAAATGTAACACCACACCGGCTACCGTAGTGTTTTGTGTTTGATGGGATTTTCTATTTGGAAGGAAAATAGATTTGATTACACGACTTTTTGTTACTTACTAATACTTGCTTGGACATGACTCTGTCTTATGTGAGGGGAAAAACGGGCTTTAACTGAGCTCTTCAACGGTGTCGTCACACTGTCCTGACACACAAGTAACAAATTTTTCGAGATTCACACTTTTAGAAATATAGATATAGACCTTTTTACAAGCTTTTGAAAACAATTATGTTCTTGGCTTGTTCTTAAACAGCTAGTCTTTCTTTCATTTATCTCTTTAAGGTACTTACATATAAATAACATAATCAAAGGCACGGCATCTTTCAGTATCTTTTAGAATTCAAAGAATAATATTGTCAGGCGAATTTCACTTTTTTAAATAAATTAATCTTTTAATAAAGTTTCAAAAATGTGGTCTAGTTTCAGTGTTCCAAATAATTTAACGATTATTTAATCAAACTCTCAGCTATTGCCTATTTTAAAGAGAGTGTTGCCAAATATATTGAAAAGCTTCCGATACTCTTGTTGTTTCTACACCGAAACCTCTCTCAGTAAGTTTCAGCTCCCGTCACTCCTTGAAACACTCATTTACCTAAACTATTATTTAAAAAGAAACGCACACCTCTCTCTCTTCCTGGCTATTCGTCCCATATTGTTGTGGGGTCAGCCTTCCGAACACTTTTCCTCCACTTCGCCCGATCCTTGACGTCGTCTTCCTCAACCTCACATGCCTTCATGTCTCGCCGCAACACTTTCTTCAAAAAGAAACGCATACCTATTGAATAAAGCTGTAGATAATAAAAAAACCGTTCAACATTGTTAGAAATGTATTTATGTTAATAGTATAATGTCCAATAATGATAAAATAGTCGTATATTATAGGTCATCTGTTATCTTTCGTGTGGCTTCCTTCATTATCGTTCTGAGTGCTATAACTATAATTGCTTTTATACGAATGCTTACGAGGGGAGGGATAGTTACGAAATTAGCAGCTAGGGTTGGCACCTACAAGTTATTCATCAACTTACTTTCTCATACGAAAAAAATAATGTAATAAAGTTCATTCTGTAAAGACCATTTTGTCCATTATATTTGTGGTGTTAAAGATGAGAATCTTTTTAATTTCATTCAAGGAAGTAATTTTTATTTTATAGAGAGCTAGCACTAAAGTTTTGTATGGCGTTTGTAACTTAAATCATTAACTACGAAAAAACTTGACTAGTTTTGAAGTATAGATGATGATAGAAATAGGAAATACCAATATAGAGAATTTACTTAAGTAACAGAAGCCCCTGTAACCGTTTCAACTGAAACATACCAAACATCAAAGTGAATCGCCAAAAGGACTCTATTTTAAAGACAGCAAACAACTTTTACTTTTATTAATAACCACATCAAAGGTAAAATAAAGCCAATTATCAAATAAAATTAAATGTTAGCGTGACAGCCCTATTTCGGCTAAGTTAATCAGTGTCGGGCACCGCTCATTGACACCCGAAGACGAACTGCGCCATGACACGAGACGAGCGCGGCGCGGGGCGTGGACGATTCCTACCAATTTTATCTATTTAATTGTTATGCCTCAAATTTTGCAAAAAATATGTTGTTTAGGACCTTTTTTGATGAAAATTGCAGTAGATTCTAAAGAATCATGTGTCAGTCAATGCCTGTTATAAGTACTTATTATAATATTAGATTCTAGACTTGCTTCTCAGAGCAGGAATAACAAGAAGATTTCAACGCTTTACATTGATGAGTGTCAGCGTTCTAAATCCTTAACTTCAATTTAACCACATCGAGGATCCTAGCTAAAACTTTTGCTTATGGATTTTTAATTGCGAAATCAAAACTGTAAATAAAACAACAACACCAAAGAAATTGGAACAATATTGTGCAATCTTTATACAAAATTTTTGGGAACTGTAAAAGATTTTGATTAGAAGCCAAATCCAAAAATTACGAAGCTAAGAGCTAAATCATTTAAAAGTTGTGGCATCAAAATATAGTACTCAAGTGTTTAAATTATTTACCCCCGGATTATACATTAAGCGGTAGTTTATCTATTCAATAGCGTTTAATCTCATCTAACAAAAACGCTATTGAATAGATAAACTACCGCTAAATGTACCTCAGAAACCGGGCATTAATGGCTCTTATTATAAAGTGTCAAATGCTGTGTAAATAAGCTGGTAGATCTACAATCGCATTTTTGCCGAGCACAGCGGTGTGCGTGATGGCTGCAACTATATCATTGGGGACAGTCGCCGACAACATATGTACCTTCTGTTTTGCATTCAATGTATCAAATTGTGACACGCTATTGCTAAATGCACTTGGAGTTTAATAAAGACATTATTTTTATAAGGATCTTGTGACTCACTATCAAACAAAAAGTTAAAACTACGTATAAACTGTGTTAAGTTAATAATAACGTTTAAATGGAAAATTAGAGTAAAGTATGTAAATTAATACATTTGAACCAATTAAAAGAGAGTTGACAATGAAATAACTAAATTTCAGCTTAGCGATTTTCGTCTAAATAGCTTGGATTATATAGGCTTTAAATTGCAATTTTGTTATATTTTCGAACCACAAAAACACTCAGCCTACTCTAATACCATTTAGCGGATACCCATCTACGAAATATCTACGCTAAATGTTGCTTAACCCCCGATGTCTTATCGGCTCGTGACCAAAACAAGCTATGAGCGGCTTAAAAATATCTACCAGAAAGTCTAACCATAGGTGCTAAAACAGCAGAACAAACATCATTGATCTATTTTATTGTATTACAACAAGTATTGGTATGTGATAATAAAAACAACGGATCTTATTACTCGGTTGTTGAATGGCGAGCTGGTGACAGAAGCGCGTTGTCTCCGAGTGTACTATAAGCACCGCTTATTTCTCACCGCACCTCCCAATAACAGCGCATAGTCTATATTAATTTAGCTTTGTGAGGAATAACGTACACTGAAACGACTTTATATTATCCTTATGTTATTTTTTACAAAATCTCTGCTCATACAAACAATATCTCGCCTGGTTTAACCGAAGGTTTCGCCGTAAACAATGTTAGTTCAAATAATAGGGCGCGAGCCTATTGCCTCTGATATACTCGATTATTCGCCTATACCTAA